>NC_141689.1:2125651379-2126942974 GCF_964263255.1 Lissotriton vulgaris
ATTTATTTATTGTTTTAAAGTATATATATATATGTATAAGTAATTATTTTTGTTTATTTTTAAAATTAAGTTTATTTGTTCCATTTTGTTAAAATGTATATTACATTTATTTTATTTTGTTAAAATTAATTTTAATATTTATTATATATAATTTTATATATATATATATATATATATATATATATATATATATATATATATATATATATATATATATATATATATATATATATATATATATATACATATACATCACTGCAAAACGGCATTCCAAAGCTCGCAGTCGGGTCCAATAACAACAGCACACACGCAAAATCCAAGTTGTAGGGTTTATTTACATCATAAGCCCAGCGTTGGGCTTATGGCGTAAATAAACCCTACAACTTGGATTTTGCGTGTGTGCTGTTGTTATTGGACCCGAGTGCGCGCATTGGAACGCCGTTTCGCAGTGATATTAATACGGCTGCGAGCCACCCCAGGAATAGCCGAAGGATTTTGGCAGGAGTGTTTTTACTGGATATATATACATATATATATTTGTGTGATCGCCAGTAGGTAGTTCTATTTAGAACCTAGTTACCATAGGAAAATCGCAACATTCTATTCCCAATAACTTTTGAGCCAATTGACGAATCTTCATGAAATTGTCTAACCTAATTCTTTGTTGATATCAGCTCCTATGTTAAAAGTTTGGGGGTGATTCGTCAAGGGGGAGCCGTTAAAAAAGGGGGTCCCAAAACGTGTTTTTTCCATGTAAATTTCCATAGGAAACTTTAGACAAGGCTACAGGTAGAACGGGTGAATGGAATTACCCCAAATTTGGCAGGGAGAAGGGTCTTGGTCAAGAAAGTACGCTTATGTTTATTTGGTGTAAATCCGTTCAGTAGTTTTTGAGAAGTATAAGAATTTACAGATATCGGTATTTGGGAAGTCTGCCATCTGATTGGCTGAGGCATAACGAGCACAAGCTTGCTGCTTATTGGCTGCCAGGGGTGTAAGCCGTTGCAGCTAGGAAGTGTTGGCTGCCATTTTGTGATTCGGTTGAAGCAAGTAAGGGGAAAATTGGGGAAAAAAAGTGGGAAATAGGAGGGTAGGAGCACTGTAACCTCTGTGGGGTGTTTAGGGTGTGCTATAGAGGGGGTGCGAAGCGAAGTATTCACCCCTACCGGTGTGAGTGGTGGGTTACAGAAATTAAGTGAGGTATTGTCTATAGTCTGTTATGGTCTGTAAGGTGAGGTGGTGTGGGACTCTGGGATTAAAGTCTTATGCTGTGAAGTCATGTGCCGTGGCCGCTGCGCTATACTCGTGGAAGTAGTGTCAGCATGTGTGTTAGACCTGGCACCATTGGCGAGGGTCTCCCTTCCATTTTTACTGTTGCCTCATGTATTTTTCCTGGTATTAGATGCTTTGGGCACTGTGCCACTGCTATTCAGTGCCACAGTGCAAGTGCTCCCTATTGTAAATTGGTGTATTAATCAGTGGTTCCATGTTTGGCTATTTGGTTTACTTGTCAGACCCTAGTCTAGTGGACTAAGTGTGCCCATGGCGTGTAAATCCAAATGCTGCTGGTGGGCCTGCAGCACTGGTTGTGTCACCCACATAAGCAGCCTTGTAAAATGTGTCTAAGGTCTGCCATTGCAGAGCCTGCGTGCAGTCTGGTACTGTCATGCTAACTGGGCAAGTGCACCCACTTCCCAGTCCCTAAACCTTCACTTTTCTTCATATCAGTCACCCCTATGGTAGGCCCAAGGGCAGGGTGCATTGTAAGGATATGGTACGACAAGCCCTGGTGTATGTGGCATGTCCTAATGGTGAATTACAGCCATTTTCGTTTTTCACTATTGCAAGGATACCTGTTCTCCATAGGCCAGAATGGGCTGTTAGAGTTATTACATTTTATAATCCTAACTGTCTCAGAGAACATGGTAGAAATTCGAGTTTAGTATGCCTGAACTCAGAATAATAATATACATCTTTTAGTGAAGTTGGTTTTAATATTCTGTGTTTGCGAATACCACTTTTAGAAAGTAGGTATTTGCTTGTCTAACCATTCAAACCTGCCTCTGCTGGGTTGTGTATTCCCATGTCTGGTTTTGTGAGTGACAGGGCTGGGGAATTCCAAGAGACAGGCTGAGTCGCCCAGTGGTGAATAGAGAGATCTGCATCTAGATGGGAGGGAGGAGTTGCACCTGAATCTTAAATAGGGCTGTGCCTGCCTTCCACAATGCTGGCTCCACCCCCTGGGGAGCGGATGATGTCTCTGACCTGCACCCTGAAAGAGGAGAAGGAGTCCTGTCAACAAAGTGCTCCAGGACTGTACTTGCCTTCCACAATGCTGGCTCCACCTCCTGTGGGGTGCTGCCCTGCACTGTGAAAGGAAAGGAAAAGTCTGGTAAACAGAGTGCTTCAGAACTGGTTTGAACTGGGCAAAGGCCCCTCTCCGCTCAGAGAACAAAGGATTTTGGGGTATAAATATTGGGACCCTGATCCCATGAAATTAGATCACTTTGGACTACAAGAAGAAACCTTTACTGAGGAGAAGGAACCTGAAGAAACTGAGGGGAGACTATTCCCAAGCTGAACTGCTGCTAGGGGGATTGGCCTGCAGTGGTTGCCTAACTGCCAAAGGAAGGAGAAAGTAACTTTGTGTACTTTGCTTTCAACTTGTGAAGGATCTCCAAGGGCTTGGAAAAGAGCTTACCTCCTGCTGAAGTCTCAGGGACAACAGACTTCACCCCCCAGCTCCCCAGAGTTCTTTGTAAGTGCCTGCTGCTGTTTGGGCCTTCTGAGGGACTGCGTGTCGTAAGGAGCTGGAAGCTTGACTCAATGAGAAGAAGCGTGTCGCTGTCGCTGTGCCTACCGTCGCAACTCCGAAAGAGGGTGTCGCCGCTGGAACTGTCGCACTGCACCGCATCGGAGAGAAGCATGCCGCATCGAAGAGGAAGCGTGTCGCCGTCCCTGCTGCTGCTGTTGCAACTCCGAATGAGGGTGTCACCACTGTAGTTGTTGCACTGCACCGCATCAGGAGCAGAATCTCGCAATGAGGTCAGAGCATGTCGCTGCCGCTGTGCCTGTCGTCGCAACTCTGAAGGAGGGTGTCGCCGCTGGAACTGTCGCATTGCACTGCATCAACTAAGAGCACCTTGCATCCTCGAGAAGTGCGCCACCATCGGAGCTGTTGCTGTCGCATCTTGGATGTCGGTGAAGGTGATGTAGTACCACTGGGAGCACTTATAAAGTGCCCTATGGCATGGTATATGTTTTACCTGCAAATTTGCATGTTTTAACACGTTTTGCTGATGAGTGTTTAGGGAGACATCTATTGAAATTAAGCCTCTGTATGGCTATAGTGGCGCTTCTATGTTTGCATGGGCTCTTTCTTTTATTGCGTAAAGTTAAGCAAGGGCGGGTGTTGAGGTAATGTAGTGGTACTGTGACTATTTATAAAACGTCTTATGTTATGGTGTATGTTTGAGTTGCAAAATTGCAGGTTTTAATAGCTTTTGCTGATGAGCATCCTGGCAGACACCTGTTGACATTAAGTCTATTTATGGCTATAGTGGCAGTAAGAGATACGCTGGGGTTTGTTGTCTGATTTCGTGAGGTTGAGCATGGGCATGGGTGGGGGTGGTGGAGGTGCGTTTGTTGCTGATTATAAGACGGACATTTGTAACGTGGGCATGTGTAGTTAGTAAAAGTAATGTCGTTTCACTGGGCCCATTTATTAACCGTGCTATGGGATGGTTTATGTTTTTACCACCAATTTTGCATGTTTGAATACTTTTGTTGATAAGTGTTCCGGCACACACCTGTTAAAATTAAGCCTGTGTATGGGTATAGTGGCACTACTGGGAATGGTGGGGGTTTCTGTTTGATTTCGTATGGTTAAGGAAGGGCGGGGTGGGTGTGGGGTAGGTGGTTATTTTGCTGATTGAAACACATAATTTTGTAACGTGCAGATGTCGAGCTACTGAAGGTGATGTAGTACCACTGGGAGCACTTATAAAGTGCCCTTTGGAGTGGTATATGTTTTACCCGCAAATTTGCATGTTTTAATATGCTTTGCTCATGAGCGTTCCGGCAGACAGTTGTTTAAATTAAGTTCCTGTATTGCTATAGTGTGTCTACTAGGTTTGGTGTGGCTCTTTCTTTGATTTTGTAAGGTTAAGGAAGGATGGGGAAGAGGGTGGTGCAGTGGCAGTGTGATGAAAGTTGTGTATGCAGATGAACTGCAGGTACATCCCCTGACGAGGCACACCAGGAGCGATCAAAAAATATGCTTCACTGTTCCTTTAGAATTGTTATATATTTTTCATAACTTTCTCTTTTTGATTTCAGCAAGTTTTTACTGATATTGACAACATATCAGAGTGCAGCGTATGTTGGTGAACATTAGCTTCTGAATTCTTTCTCCAATGCATTTCGGGCGGAGATGCCCTTGTTCACGGAGAACTGAGGAGGAAGATGGAAAGAACGGGTGTCAGTGTATGGTACTAGCGTCATTGGTGGGGGAATTACTTGTGCTACACGTGTGGGGACTGAGTCTTTACGTACTATAGAGTGCTCGGCGCTAAAGTGAAGGTTTAGGGTGTGCAAAGGAGTATTACCGATGGTGAATGTTGGAGTTAAAAATAACGGTTAACGGTGCGTATATACACAGAGACTTACTTCAAGGTGACGCGTAGCGCGAGGAAACGCTCTCAACCAGCTTGCCAGTTCGCTGCTACGAGTGCTCGTATCACAGGTTGATGAAGTGTATTAGTGGAAAGTAACAAAGGACTACTATGTCGGGTGACTCATATGTAGGTTGGCGGTTAGTTCAAAGAACCGTCGTGGCCATCTTGAAATGAATAGAAGTGCCAGGGGGTTAGTGAGTGGTGCATGCACATAATGTTACGGGGGAGGCTAAAGAGGGTGCAGGAGTACGGTAAAACAGTAAAACAATAAATGACATACATTTCACAGGTAACAGCTAAATTCGATGCGGTCATTGAGCCCATGGGGCTTCAATGTCTGTAATAGATAAATCCATTCAAGTTCTCTTTGTAACAGTAATTTGTTGTTATCAGTTCCTTCATTCTTGGATATGATTTCCAAGACTATGAACTTCAATTGGGCAATGTTGTGGCGTGCATCTACAAAGTGCATAGCAACATTAGACTTCTCTGTTTTCAACCTTATGTTGGACTTGTGCTCGTTGAGACGAGTTTTTATTTTACGTTCGGTTTTGCTAATATATAGCTTACCACAAGGACACTTCAGTGCATAAATCAGGTTCGAGGAATCACAAGTGGCATCAACTTGTAGCTTGATGTTATTACCTTTCATGGGGTGTTGTATACTGTTGCCTCTGATAACATTGTTGCAATGATTGCAGTTTAAACAAGGTAGGGTTCCACGGTGATGTTTAGGTATGTCAGTAGGTCTAGCTAAGATCTCTTTGATATTTCTACTCCTAGTATGGGCAAATATCGGTGGTTTGTCAAAAATGCCCCGAAAATCAGGTTCATTCTGTAATATGGGCCAGTGTTTCCATATGATCTTTTTATATGCCAAGCTTGCTGTGGAGTACTTTGATACTAGTACCATGCGTTGCTGTGTCGTTTTCGGTGTCTTCGATAGACTGTCTGACCTGGAGATGTTAGCTACACGTGTTTGAGCTTGTTGGAGAATGTTGTCAGGGTAACCCCGGCCATGAAACCTCTTAGACATTTCCTTGATGCGTGTTTCAACTACTGTGTCATCAGATACGATGCGCTTGACGCGCAAAATTTGGGAGAACGGGAGATGTTTCTTCAGCGATCCTTGGTGGAAGCTGGCGAAGTGAAGCGAGTTATTACGGTCAGTGTTTTTCCTATGTAGGTCCGTGACCAGCCCTCCGGGGGTAATTTTGATGTGGACATCCAGGAAAGCTATGTCCGTTTCACTAATTTGCCATGTTAGGTTGATTCGAGAGTCTTTACTGTTAACTTCAGTGAGTAGGTGGTGTAAGGATTCTTTAGTGTCAGACCATAATATAAACAGATCATCAATGTACCGCACGTACAATTTAGAGTGATTTTGAAAACTTGAGTTGGTGTATAGGTGATTTCTTTCAAAATTTTCCATGTACACATTGGCGTATGACGGGGCTGCGCAGTTTCCCATCGCTATTCCGGAGAGTTGTAAGAACCATTGGTCATCCACTTTGAAGTAACTGTGGTACAAGATAAATATCATCAATTCCATCAGGAATGTTTGCATCTGTGGGTTGAGTTCGCTGTTGAGTAGAATCTGTTCTATAGCTTCGATTCCCCCTTGGTGGGGTATCGAAGTGTATAATGAACTCACATCAGCAGTACAGAGCACCAGGTGCTCGTTGGTCAATATTTGGATCCCGGAGAGTTTCAACAGGAACTCCGTAGTGTCTTTAATGTAACTCGCTGTTTGAGTAACTAGAGGTTGTAGGTACTTATCAATAAATTTGCCTGTGTTTTCATGAATCGACCGTGAACAAGGGCATCTCGCCCGAAATGCATTGGAGAAAGAATTCAGAAGCTAATGTTCACCAACATACGCTGCACACTGCATATGTTGTCAATATCAGTAAAAACTTGCTGAAATCAAAAAGAGAACGTTATGAAAAATAAATAACAATTCTAAAGGAACAGTGAAGCATATTTTTTGATCGCTCCTGGTGTGCCTCGTCAGGGGATGTACCTGCAGTTCATCTGCATACACAACTTTCATGATACTTGTTGGTGTTTAGACGGATAAACACCACCCTTCGAGAGCACCCTGAATTATTGGAACTGTTGGCTCAAACACGTTAATCTACATAGTTGTGCACCCGCCAACCTACACTGTTTGGCAGTGGCAGTGTGCCCATTTATGAATCGCTTTATGGTATGGTATATATCTTTCTGGAAAATTCCCATGTTTTAATACCTTTTGGTGATGAGTGTTCCAGCAGACAGGTACCCAAATTATACAACATTTCTGTGGATAAGAAATCTTTGTGCTGATAGACACTCTTTTACTGTGGTAGAAGGCTGATAGCGTTGATGGAAAATTATGAAACTTGGTGCCATTGTAGATTTCAATGGTAGCTTACACTGTTTCTTTGTTACTATTGTGTAGTTAGGGTTCTAAGTGGGATAAAAAAAGTAGAGGTGCTCCAAAATGGCGGTGGGGGGCATAGCTCTTAAAGGAGTGTGGGCTATGCAAGTTGGGCCGTGGTCTAAATCAAGATAACTTTCATTGTGTGCTTTAGAAAATCCATTTCAATTATCCTACGTTCGGAAAAAACATTCTTTAAAGGATTTCCCTTCCTTCTGCAATGTGTGTAACCTAGTGTGATGTCTCCAGTTCTCAGTAGTGAGCAAAATAAGCATGCGTACATCGATGGACATGCTCTCACTGCAGTTCAATAAAAAAATAAAAAAATGACTATGCTTGCGTGGGTCGAAAATAGAGCCCAATAGAGACCCATTTGGAGGCTCCTTGAAAATAAGTGCCGGTCCTCAGACCCAACCCAATTAAAGCCCAGCATCCATCCTAAGCACTGCGCCATCCAACCATCTTTTAATTGATACATACATTCCTACTTATATACATACATACATCTGTTCCTGCACTTATCTTAAGCATCTATGAGCCCACTCGCCTATTGTAAGCACTGTGCCATTCATGCAGCCATACGCCTATAAATTCATAGATACATCTGTTCCAGAACCAATCCTAAACATCTATCAGCCCACCCGTCTATCGCAAGGACTGGTCCCTGCATTCATTCATCCTTCCATCCATCCATACATTGATACATCCATCTATTTATCTATGCATTGATGCATCTGGCCATGCATCCACTTGCCCTTGATTCAACTATACGTTCTTATTTTCGTGCATCGTTCGTCCCCGATCCTTAATATAACGTATTAAACTCATCCACCCAGACTCTTAAGAGGTCGAAAAGGCTTGCGAAAAGTATTGATAGGCATATTTTTTTATAAAGAATAACAAAGCTTTGAGTTGCTCTTCGTTGAGCATACTTCACCACCCTTCTCTGGTGGTGTTTTAAACAAAGGTAGATCTAGCAAAAGAAATGTAAAGGAGCTTTTAAGTGTAGGTCGTTTATTTGGAAACATAACGTTTTGCCGAGTTGTATATAGGTGCACTGTTTTAACATGGCTGTGACTGACAGATACTGAAGACCTGTACTTCTTACATTTGAGAAACTATACCAGAGGGCTAATTTGGGGTGGTGAAAACTTTGAGTTCCATATTTCCATGTGAAGCACAGTATAGGAATATAAAAGTAATTGGAAAACTTTTATGTTCATATTAAAGAGGGGGTGTGAGAACTAAGTGAGCCAGGCAAAACGTGTGTTTTCGTAGCACTAAAACAAGAGAGTGTGTAAGGTCAGAGCAGGTTTGTGCTAGAGTTGCCTGCTTGTGGTCGTTTCCAGAGACGCAACCAGAGCAAAATTTTGGGGGAGCCTAATTCTCTCAGTAATAGGCAGAGTGGGGATGTAGGGGATGTAAAAAGGGGTGAAAAAGAACAGAGTCTTCTTTACAAAAAAATGATATTTTGAAGACCTATGAAGTACTCAGGTGCAGCTGTGTGTGTGCGCCCGGGTTGCTGTCTGAGAGAGTCCGGGGCAATGGGCAATGCACACCTGGTGGTCTGTTTGCTAATTACCCCACGATGATGTTGCTCCTGCGTTGCAAAAAGAGAAGGAAAATTCTGAGAGAAAATGTGTATTTTTAAAGGATTTCCCTTCTCCTACAATGTGAGTCAGCTGGCATGATGACTGCACTTCTAAGTAGTAAATAATGTGCATACTCTCACAGTCTCACTGCAGTGCAATAAAGAAAAAAAAAGGATGAGATTTGTGAGGCCCGAAAATAGACCCCCATAAAGACCTGTTCCGAGGCCCCCAAAACTAAAGTGCTGGTGCTCAGACCCTTCCCCCCCACTTAAAACCCAGGGTGCAGTGCTATGTTTGGGAAGTCGTAGATAAAATTGTAGGGTAATAATGGTAATTTTTGTGTGTGCTGTTTGGTTGATAATATCATCCTAAGTACAAAGATTCACATTTTTTAAAATACTATTTATAAAGTTGCCTGCGGTGGGTTGTAGAGAGAGTGCTGTGGGGTGCGGCGGAGAGGTGAAAAGTACGAGGAAGTGCAGTAACATATAAATTGTAAAGGTGTATATAAATAATTAAATAAATACTTGCTGTATGTTCTATGGCACTACTTGTCATCCTAGTGCTCCTCTGTCATGCTCATGTTGCAGCACTGGGTGCGGAAGTCATTAGTGGAAGTTTTGTATTTGTATGTTATTATTATAACATAGTGAACTAATGTGAAAAATAATTAAATCTATTTTTTGTTTTTCAGAAAATTATTTTGTTTGGATTAAAATTTGGAAATGCCAAGAAGAAGTGGAAAAAAAGAAAAGAGAATAAAAATAAATATTTCAGCAAAAGGCAAAATCTTTAATTAGAAATAAAAGCGAGAAGTACAGAAACAGTCTGTTCTACCATAAGTACAAGATAGTTTGTGAAAAAAAATATTACGAACATTTAATGAAAAAAAGATCACACAAGAGGAACAAGAAGATTTTTTCAAGTAAGGTGAAGCAGAGTTCAATTTCAAATACCAGGAAAAGGAAACATGATAAAGAAATAGTATATGTTACATGGAGACAAAAGCAGTTTCATGAAATTTGTCAGAGGCTTTTTAGATATAGAGTGATTCAGAATTCAATGAAAACATACTGCAAATATAAAAAGAAAATGTTTGAATTGAAAGAGAAGCAACGTATTTAAAGTATAGTGGATAGTGCTTTCAATTTAAAACAGAAGTTATTCATTGTGATTTTGAAGAGAAAGTATAAAACAGAATGTTAAGTTGTTACAAGGACTAGATCCATGCCATGTAAGAACATATACTGAGAACTATGGGCATTCTCTGGCTGGTCTTTCAATAAAAGTTTGTCAAAGTGTTTTTCATCAGTTGAGGATGTTAGCAGTATGCCATTCAGAAATGCAGAAGTTTGTGAGGAATGTGTACTATGTAAAAAGTCCTGCATTATTTGTAAGCCAACTGAGTACAAGTCTTTTATATGCTTCTTTATTAGTTGTTCAAAAAAAGTGTGATGATATTGAAATGCGATATTTTGGTTCAGAGGAGCAGTTCATAGAAAGTGAAAGTTTGACAAATACAGATGTTGGAGGAGATGTGAAAGTGATTAGCACTGATTAGTTTGAAGAAGAAATTGGAAAGTTTAATGTAGTGTGGTCGAAATACGAGACTATGTTTGTGTTTGTTGTCGACGTACTCATGATAAAAGTCAAAGTAGGAATGTTGATTTGTATTTGAAAAGGAGAACAATGGTAAGTGGGTAGAATTTGA
Source organism: Lissotriton vulgaris (assembly GCF_964263255.1). Taxonomy (NCBI): domain Eukaryota; kingdom Metazoa; phylum Chordata; class Amphibia; order Caudata; family Salamandridae; genus Lissotriton; species Lissotriton vulgaris. The sequence continues at coordinate 2,125,661,781 of NC_141689.1, forward strand.
AATGTACTTGTGGGTGGAAGGTCAATTTGAGTTAGGTATGATCAACGTATATGTAAATATTGTTACAATAAATTAGAAGAGGACAAAATGCCTTTTAGAGCACAACATAATAACTTAGAATTAGTAGCTATTCCGGAATAAGTGGCAGAATTGAATGCAAATGAGTCTGTTCTGTATACATTTTCAATGTGTTCATTCATTTCACACTATAATTTGGATGGAGCCTAAAACAGGTAAACTGCCACCAACAGACTTGCAAAGAGGTTTGAAGGTAGAGTGGTGTACTTACCTTTGGATTTTAAGAAAAATATTGAAACTATTGCTGGAGTGAAAGAGGAAAATTAGGCAGTAGTCATTCTAGTAAATGGTGTAGTAACAAAAAGTCGGAAAATATGGCAAGAATTTGTGGGTGTTAATAAAGTTGAAAAGGCTACCTTATATCTTATAGAGAACAATATTTATTACAAAACTGTAAATGTGGGTGAACAGGTAATAAGTTTAGAAGATGAATCTTGTTGACCAATATTCTGAAGTTGCAATCTGTACAGGTCAATCATTATACCGTACACCTTCTCCTGTAGGAAATAGCTTATTGGAGTTCCCTGTGCTTTTTTCATTTCAAATAACTCAATGCTGCTTCCTATTACTTCCTTTGAATGCAAAGGATATATTGTGTAATGTTCATAAATATCTTCAGTCCTTGACTTGTCCACTTTCTCAATTTGACCACTTGAAATTTCAGATTATATTTTGAAGATCCTAGATTTCGAAAGTGCATTTTGTACATATTTCACCTTTTATTTGAAAGTGATCAGTCTTCTCTGTCGTATGCAGTGAACCACATACTTAAAACTAAAGTGCATCAAGTAAGTTCTTTCTGCGAAAGAATTTGTGGAGAAAGTTCAAGAAACAGTTGAAAATTTAGAAGGACACTTAATCAATTTGATGGCATGTCAACGTGGAACAAATGAGTATTGGTATTGTTGTCATGAAGAACTCAAGTGTATGTTACAGGACTTAGATATACCAACATGGTTTGTCACACATAGCTGTGCAGAGTATGCATGGGAGATTTGTTTGACTTTCTAAGAGAAACAAATTACAATATAAAAATGTTGAAATAATGAATCGTGGTGAACTGTGTTAATTGGATCCTGTAAATGTGTGCAGATATTTTAGTGATAGGTTTCCAGCTATGATGTCTTTTATCTGCAATAAAAAGAATACACCCCTTGCAGAGGTTACCGATTTCTTTTGGAGAAAGGAGTATCAAGAAAGAGGTACACCTCAAATACATATGCAACTATATATCAAGATGAACCTAAATTTGGAAATTATTCTGATGAAACAGTATTGTTCATTGAATAGTATGTGACATGTGAGATACCAAGAGAAGAAGGAGATAGAAGCTTGGGATAGCAAGTTATATGTTTCCAAAGTCCCGGTTGTTGAAAGTAATGCAGAAGAAAATACAAGTCTAAAGGAAAATTTTACACCAGATGTCAGTTTGGTTTTTCCTGTCCAGTCATTCGTAAAGGAAGAGTAGATTCTTTTTTTTCATTTGTAATGCACACAATAACTCGAAAATCTCCAAAGAATAACTACAGGTTAAAAAGAACAGCAGTATCAAAGTATATCAATGATTACAATCCAGTCATTTTAAAAATGTGATATGCGAACATGGAAATTCAATATGTTGCAGATAACTCAATTGCTGTTGCATGTTATGTTACATTGTACATAACAAAATCAGAAAAAATAGAGATGAAGGAAATGTGGGAAGAAATTGCACAAGAGAAAAGCCTTAGTAAAGAATTTTACAGCTTTACTTTCAAAATGCTTTTCCACCAAGACATTGGGTTGTATGAATATTCAGACTCTTCAAGTTTAAATTCAGTGATGTCATTTGAGATCTCATCAGTGATGTCACTGACCATGTCATGAGTGATGTAATATGTGACGTCATCAGCAGTGCATTGTGTGCGCGCAAGTTATAGTTAGCTGAACAAACTATTACAGGGGAATTTTCAATGGTTTTGTATGAGAGAAATGTCCAGCTAACTATAACATGGGTGAAACCTATGTTTTTTTCAGTGAATTTCTAAGGTTTTTAAATGCTAATTCCTAACTATAACGTGCCTGAAACCTTTTTTTTCCAGTGAATATATATATGCACTGGAAAACTAAACACCCACTTCCTTTACAAAGAAATGGAAAGTTTGCATCTCTGCAACCTCTCAAATTTTTCACCTTAGTCATCTTCCACTCAATCAACACAACAACCACAAATACACACACCTACTTGCTACCATTTTTGCCTAAGCTTATCAATTATTCTTCTTTAATTCAAATTCAAAGTGCAGGCCCTTTATTCAGCCTTCTTGGTAACTACTACCCGTGAATAGCGGTGGGTAATTTACACGCTTCTGTCCTTTCTTGCGTCTTTTCTACTACACACTGCGGCAGGTTTACAAGCCCCTTGCGCCACTTTTGCATCATTTTTCCCACAACCTTGTAAATCTGCCCAACTGTGTGTACTTTATGCACTAGCTTTCTTCCTTAGTTGTTGTACTAGTTTCACTTGCTACCACTGCGGAATCCAACACCCTATCTGTGTAATGACCTGGAAATCCAAAGATCCACTTTACTGACAATGCAGTGGTTAGTTTGCATCTCTCCAACCTTTCTTATTTTTCACGTTTTTCATCTTCCACTCATTCTGCACATCATCCACACATACACACATCTAATTGCTGCATTCCTTAGCTGTGATTATCAACTATTCTTCTATTTTATATTCATATTCAAAGTGCAAGCCCTTTATCAAGCCTTTTTGTTGTAACTATTGTTCCAGGAATTCTGCTCATACACAGAACTGTGCATAAAGACTTAGGACCTCAGTGAATTACGGTGAACCAAAACCCACCTTACTACACAAACCCCCTACCAAACTAGCAATCAGTGACTCATTGGTTCTTTGCCCTAGAGCAAAAACACCAATGACCAGTCATCCCAGAACATGCAACTTAGATTACATGAAGTAAAGTGGATAACAAAAACACTCTTTCAATATACTCTTACACCAGTCAAAAACAAGATATAAATAAAGACACGTACAACTTTTAAATGTTTACTTCTAACGCCATAATCTCATCCACAGTACCTTAGAAAATACAACCAAACATATTATCAGAAACAAGGTTGTCAGCATTGTTACTATTCTGTGAAATATAAATGGGAAAAGCATCCTATAATGCTAAAGGTAAACAAATTTAAAATATACCTACATTTCACCCTCCCTACCTAGCAGATTAATTTATAACTACAGAAAGTCTCATAGGATTACATGGGCAGACCCATACCTCTGGTACTCAGCAGTAGTGGATCACATTCAGTGCTCCACAAACTGTCCAGATACAAATGTTCTCCAACTGTGTGCAACTTTGACTCCACAATGGATTATGAAACGCGAAAGTATCAGAGGTGGCCACAGCTCCATATGTATTATGGCACGGACGTGCGAGGATCATTCTGAATAACAGACACGGTATTCAAGATAACCTTGATGTTCCGTGCTCTCACTATACACAGAAAACTAGCGAGGCAGTTTACAAATCTAGCATATCAAATTATTCTCATGTAAAGCAAAATACTCAGACTTCTTTAAACAATATCGTAAGTACGTGTTGTGTGCAAAACAGAGCAGGAAAGCAAAAATAGTGTGTAAACTTCTAATAAACCCATACTAACTTAACAGGGTGTGAGTGCAACGCTCAGCCCCACGGCACCCTTTCTTGATCAAAGCATGTGATATAAACGTGTGCGAATTAGGAACGCAGAGTCCAAGCCTTGAAAGCATAGTCAAGTTCACATTTCCCCCAAAAAGTTATTCGCTCTTTGATAAAAAGCAGTAACTAAACAATAAAGAATCCATAGAAAAATCAAAGAGTCTTAACCCAACAGCGTGTAAGCACAGTATGTAGCAACAGCCTCCAACAGGAAGTCATTGTTCTCATCTGAAAACATTTCAGCCATCCAATGAAATAGTGGGAATGAACATACATGTTCCTCACCGACCGCAGCCTCTATCACCATCGCAGGAAAACTCGGGTCATCTTCAATGTAACTGCGTGCCATGAACTCAAGCACCACTGCAAAAACATTCCAACGTCCCATTATTCCATGTGTCACTGCTAAAGCCATGATCCCGCCGCAAGAACAGAGCAAGTCATGAACCACTAAGGGGCTCATCAACTGGTCATAATCCGCGTTGGGAGACACCGTACTGCAGAGACACAAATCCAGGGCCCAGTTGAAATCGCAGCTCAGGCAATGGAACACAGGTTGAACGCATGTGAAAAAGGAGAATCGAAACGATAATCCATAAGCTGCACTCACCGTTGCAAGAGGCAGCGCTCCATAGTAACTAAGCATTCGATTGCGGAGCAGCAACAGGTGAGACATATTATCGTCTGCTGCAGGATGTGCATCCTTATTTATGTAAACAAATTAATAAAAGCACACCGGCAACTAATGCAAGTATTAAGCGCAATCCACCAAAGATGTTGGAAAAAATCGAAGGAAAAAATCCCAAAAAGACACCAAATATACTTTCTACAGAAGTCACAAGGCCACTGCTTCTAACTTTAAAAAAGTAAGGTAACCCCGTAGTCAAGGACACATTAAAGATACTCTAAATTAACTCCCCAAAATTCAAGAGCACATCTGTATTTAATAAATCATGCACTTCTGTGCGGGTGTTTGCTACATAAAGGCCAAATGTTTCTGCACCAGATATAAGAGCGACCTCTTTTTGAGACAATAGCGCTTTTATACGACTCATTTAGTTGACTCTGCTTTCAAGGTCGAAATCGACCGCCAGATGGAAACATCCAGCTTTCCATGCAGAGGAGTTAACACAACTTTTTTTTAATCAAACCACACGCTCAGTTACCGTAATCATGTAAGCGATGCCTGCTAACATTGAACAACAATCTCCATTATTTCAAAGTAAATAACTCCCGTTTCCAGTAAACGGAACGTTGTTATGATAGCAGGTGTCGGACTACCTTTCAAAACTCAGTCCAAATCAGGCGCATCTTGTATACAAGAGCCATGCAATTGTATGTGTCTACAAATTAAGGAGTGATGTGGTACTATTGTGCAATCCTCACCATTCACATAGACTTCTTTTCCCTTCCTCAGACACCTATATGTAAATGGTAATAACCAAGTTTCATGGACAAAAGCGCTGCCAAAACATCCATATCTGCCTATCATGCAAACCTCAAACTTAACCAGGTTAAAAAAAACGCTATTATACTGTGGATAAGCCACACACCTGAATTGGATCTCCAATGAGTGACCACTTCTAACCATTCTCATAGCACGCCCTGTGCTCTGATTTGACAGTGAGAGAGTGATCACACCATAGTTTGTACTGCTAATCATTCTCAGCATACGCTACGAATACACTTCGAGGTTACGCGTCGCATCAAAGCCTCAGTGTGACGTCATGTACGGCGTCCCGTACAAAAAAGACGCAAATGTTTTTAATTGTTTTAAAACATATATTCATGTATTTAATGAACATACTAACAGAAGACTTAATCTAGGATAATTATGGAATAATTTTTTTGTAAGTTTTAAAAATCCTATATTACCTCTATATTGTGTGAGTCCAGCTGCGTGCTCCTCCGCCTGGTACCCTAGACTCCACCACGCCCAAACCCGGTTCATAAGCACGCGTGAACGTCACCACAAAATCATTAGTACCCATATTGCTTTTCCACACATGCTTTTACAACTAGTATGCATTTACCACTCATGATAAATGCATAACCTTAATAATGTTTTTTGTTGACCAACACGTGTTGTAATGCCTGTGCCTTACGTCCTTCAAATTAGTTTCTAGGTATACGTGTGACCAACTCTGATAAGATCAGAGGCCAAGGACAAACAGCGTGGTATCTGTGGCACCAAATCTCATCGATCACAGAGAAAATATACGCAGGGTAAAATGAAAGTAAAAAAAATAACGAAGGAAAAGTACTAAAATGGCTGTTGGACGGAGTATGTAATCAACGTTTGGTGCCTCAACACTACATTTCAAATAAATATACATACAATATGTTTATTAATATATTACAAAAGTATAGCAACGGATAACACACATGACCCGGGAAAACAAAGCGGCAAATTTAATACCTAAAATCAGGAAAGGTTTGCTTGGCGAACTTGAAGAAAAAGAAAAAAAAGTTCACCTGCAAACAAGGCAGCGCATGCGTAGACAGTACAACTGATGCAGCAAAAAAAAACGAAAGTTTTACATACTGTCATAGAAATATAGCTCTAAAAATTACCCCGTAATTTCCCCCCCGGGACCTAATAAACAAAACGGACTTCTAGTTTTTTTTCACCTTTTCCACCGCGTACAAGTACTGCACGAGTACCCCGCCATTTTTTTTTTAAATAAAAATTGAGCCTAAAGATTCATGTACCACCCCCTTGACCAAGACTATAGGGTCAGAATGTTTCTACCCTGCCCCCTTTCCTTATATCTCAACTTTGTTTTACTGTTTTCTTGTGACTCAGCTCTCGCGACAAACAAGATGGCTGCCAAAATTTCCTATTTTGGTGTATTGACAACCAATCAGCATGCAGCTCTTGCTCGTAATTGTACGTCTTTCCAAACGCGTGCGCCTCGATTTTCCTTAAAAAAATAAAAATAAAAAATAGAGCCTAAACATCCATGTACGACCCCCTGAGCAAGCCTAGAGCGTCAGAATGTTTCTAGCCTACCCCCTTCCCTTATTTCTCAACTTTGCTTTACTGTTTTCTTGGGACTTGGTTCTTGCAAGATACAAGAAGGCCGCCATCACTTCCTGGTTTTGAGTGTTGACAGACAGTTCACAGCCAATCAGCATACAGCTCTCACTCGTAATTGAACAGATTTCCATACGCGTGCTGAACTCCGTCTCTAGATATCGCTATGATTTTACTTGCAATTTTCTCAGAAACTACTGAACGGATTTACACCATTTAATGAAAAGCACAATCTGCCAACAGAACTCTACCTCTCTGCCAAATTTCGTGTAATTTAGTTCGCCCTGGCTAAAGGTCCCCATGGAAAATTGCATGGGGAAAACATGTTTTGGGACCCCCTTTTTTCTTGGCCCCTGCTTGATGAATCACCCCCAAACTTTCAAGAAAGGAGCGGAACCAAGCAGGCCATTTTCTTGGAGACATTCACGAAGATTCGTCCACCAGCGCCACAGTTATTCCAAATAGAACGTTGTTGATTTCCTATGGAAAGTAGGTCCTAACTATAACTACCTACTGGCGCCTGCCAGTAGGTGATTGATATATATATATATACATATATATATATATATATATATATATATGTATATATATATATATTCACTGAAAAAACCATAGGTTTCACACCAGTTATAGTTAGCTGGAAATTTTACTGACATACAACCATTGAAATTCCACGTTATAGTTAGTTGGACTCACTATAACTTGCGCGTGTAATGCACTGCTGATGACGTCACATATTACAGCACTCATGATATGGTCAGTGACATCACTCATGACATCACTGATGACACCATCCTTATGACAGAGTGACAGACCTCCTTTCACTGTAAAGTAACCCTTGAAACATATATTCAAAAATAGAAACTAACATGATACCCATACCAGTTACAACAACCAATTCAGTAATACCACCATCTATATACACATCCACTCATTCACCAACAGTTCTACATAGTCACTCATACATATATTCACTCATCATATGTAGTGAAACACCTATACATCCTATTACACACCAACAGTCATCCAAAGGTTACTCACACACATAATCACACATGCAAATAAACTATTGAGCATCCATTAATTTGCATATACAGCTATACACACATTACCACCTTACTTCTAAGGAAACTTACACATACTCACTCTCTTAAACAATTACTTATAGAAACACATACTTATTTAAACAGGAACTCTTACAATCTCACATATACTCACTTATAAACATCAATACTCACATATACTAGATTAAAACATATGTCGTTATTGATAAAGACACTAGTGAGACAGTCATTCACTCAATAACACACACATATACACACTCATCCACCCATACAGTCCTGCACATATGCTGTCTTCTAAACACATACAGTGAGTCAGTCATTGATGCATCTATATGCTAAGTAATACCCCCACCAAACCATACAGACACTCATACTGATACTTTAAAAACATCTAATAACCCATATACACACACATGTAGCTACTCACCAACCCATGCAGCCAATTATACACAAAGTGAAACACTGATACATATATTTAAATATTTAAACATTACTCGCTAATATATGTATTTACTAAGATACACTTAATAAGCCAGTTAACCAATCAATTTTTTTAAAAAAAAACATTCATTGAAATACTTATTTAAACATTTATTCTTCCATCGACCTTTACATATACATATATAAAACATATTTATTTTTCAGAAAGGCACTCATTCACTGGATGGTGTCATCAGTGATGTCATGAGTGATATCACTGACCATGTCATGAGTGATGTAATATGTGACGTCATCAGCAGTGCATTACACGTGCAAGTTATAGTGAGTCCAACTAACTATAACGTGGAATTTCAATGGTTTTATGTCAGTAAAATTTCCAGCTAACTATAACTGGTGTGAAACCTATGGTTTTTTCAGTGAATTTAATAGGTTTTTTAAATGCTAATTCCTAACTATAACTGGTGTGAAACCTATGTTTTTTTCTGTGAATTTCATAGGCTTTTTAAATGCTACTTCCTAACTATAAGTCTCACTTTATAAGTAAGACTGTTAACGCTCTAGTTGTTCTTGAGAACACTCTGGTACATTCTATCATTTGGCTATAGTTGGGCTAGATATGGCTGATATTTGGGCTACATTAGTATTTTTTTGTCTCTGGTGGCCATCTTTGGGCTACATTAGGCTACATTTGGGCTACATTTGGGCTGTAACATATATATAGCCCAATGTAGCAATATATATTTTTTAAAAAGTTAATTTTCGTAAAAACCACTTGAGTATAGCAAAGCCACATCGGGTTACCAGTCCCTACAATTTTTCCCATTTTTAATTTTTTTTTTTTTGCCTTGGAGCGCTCCCGGAGCGCGCCCCGGTGAGCGCCCCGGAGAGCGTACTCGTTTGAAGCACCCCGGGGCGCGCACCGGGGAGCGTCCCGTAAGCGCCAATATCGCGAACGAAAACATGATCGTGACGTATACGATCACAAAACGTTCTGAGGCGCCTACGCTACGCGCCCCGGGGCGCGCCCCGGGTAGCGTAGCGTAAGCGTGTCGGGTCATGTGACCTGAAAATAACACTTTTCATTGGTTCACAACACTTTTGGTTTCAAAATGATGAAAGCCCTGCTCATGTGACTTGAAAATAACACTTTTCATTGGTTCACAACACTTTTGGTTTCCAAATGATGAAAGCCCTGGTCATGTGACTTGAAAATAACACTTCTCATTGGTCCAGAACAGTTTTTTTTCCAAATGATGAAAGCCCCCTCCTTTTTTCATTATTCTGACTTTGTCCTTTGACTGAGGAAGACCTGTTTGGAGATCTGTCTCTAATATATTCTACTTAAAAATGGCTACAGTAGCAGCAGCAGCTGGAGCATCTGCCCCACCACCACCACCACCATCAAAAAGACCACCAGAAGATCACATTGGTGGTCAAGAAGAAGAGGAGGAGGAGGAGGAAGAGGAGGAACGCTCAAGGCAGTTCCTGCAAGAAGTTAATCAGCCCTACAAACCAAAAGAGCATTTCTTATGGCAGTTCTACAAAATCCCAAGGGGTTTCAAAAAAGTCAACGCTGCGAAGGTGACTTGTTTGATTTGTGATGCTGAGCTGTCCAGGGGGAACCCTAACAAAAAATATTCCTTCGGGAATCATACCATGATTCGGCACATGATCCGTTGGCACCCAATCAACTATTCTGCTGCAGAGGTAAAGGACCTCTGCTGTAAGCTACCCCCATCATCATCTAGACCCTCAACATCAAAAGAACCAACTCCATCGGGTTCAGAGGCAACAGAGACAATGCCTATCATACAACCCAAATTTAACGATTTTAAAATCATGTGCAAATATTGTGGTAAGTTAATTTGCTATGGTGAGCAAAGTGTTAAACTTATCATCTGTGCTGGGGAGAACCATAAGTGCCCGAAAAAACCCTAATTTTTTGCACAATTTTTTTTGCTCCAGTTGAGCCATTCACAATTCCCTGTTTTTTGTTGCTCCCCCAAGAAAATACAAAAAAAATATAAAACTGTTCAGAAAAGCCATAAAAAGTAAAAAATGTTCAAAAAACAAATAAAAAAGAAAACAACAAAAAGGAAAAAAACCAGTTCTTTTCAGAACTACCTCCCATTTATATAAAATGACATACATTTTTAAACTCTGCCATTCTCTTTTTTCCCCGGTGCGCTCCCCAGTACGCTCCCCGGAGCGCGTACCGGGCGCTCCCCCCGCGCAAATCGGAAAAAAAATATATTTTTTTTTGCCCCACGGGGCCCTTTTATAGCCCCCACATGAAACCTAGGGGGTCAGGGGGGTCTACTCTGCCCCCTTATGGTCATTTCCCCCTTTGTTTTGGCCACCTCTCGTGTCTCGATCCTACCGAGACACAAGATGGTGGCCGCTCCAGACTGTTTGGAATGTTTACAGACACCCGAGAGCCAATCAGCTTTCCGTGCGAAAGTCGCGTGGCGCGCCCGGTGCGCTCCCCGGTACGCGTACTGGGGCGCGCTTATAGATATATATATTTTTTTGAACCTAAATTACTCAAAATCCACTGGAGCACATATCTTGAGACATAGCAAAGGCACATCGGGCTACCAGTCACTACAATTTTGCCAAGTTTGGTGTAAATCCATTCAGCCGTTCGGGCTAAAAGTGAAATCGACCGCCCTATGGAAATTAACATGGGGAAAACGCATTTTGGGACCCCCCTTTTATCTCGGCCCCCGCTTGACGCATCCCCCCCAACCCTTCAAGGAAGGACCGGAACGCCACGAGGCCATTTTGAGGAAATTTTCAGGCAGATTCGTCAACCGGCACCAAAGTTATTCCAAATAGAATTTTGAGATTTAACATTGAAAAAAATCCTAAATATAACTACCTACTGGCGACCGCCAGTAGGTAATATATATGTATATATGCAGATGGAGCTTCGAAACGCGTCGGGCAGATCCTGTAGGGAGCAGCGTCTAGGAGTGGATCCCCGTCCTCACCTATGCATAAACCAAGCTGCTGTTCGCGTGCTACTCAAAGGTGGACACCTTCGAGCATTGATTTATACGCGGCTGTCCAGCCGCGGAGTATGCCCCACCCCGGTACCCTGGGGGTCACTTATGTGAAGCAGCAGTCGTTCTTGGAATTGAGGACGGGCCCACTTGTGGAGTCCATACAGGACTTGATTGTGTGCTTCCCGGACCACACTTCCCAGAATGCACAGTCTCATTTGAGCCTTCCATCGGTGGGTGTGTTATACATAAAATGGGGAAGTGGGTCGGCGGTTGCGCACACCGCTTCCGTTAAAGCCCCTGAAGAGAAGCAGATGGAGCTTCGAAACCCGTCGGGCAGATCCCGTACGGAGCGGCGTCTAGGAGTGGATCCCCGTCCTCACCTATACATAAACCAAGCTGCTGTTCGCGTGCTACTCAATGGTGGACACCTTTGAGCATTGATATATGTATATATATATATATAAAACTTCAACAAGTACGGGTCCTACTAGGATCAGTCCCGTAGTCGGGTGGTGCATTCCCCGGCAGGAGCCCCAAGCCTGTAAATCCAATTCCAAAAATATTGAGTCACGATGCACACTCACAGGTTGTTTGATTGCCACCAAAATTTATTACTGTAAACCGCTACGCGTTTTGACACTAAGAGTGTCTTGATCACATGAGTATTACAGTGAAGACGTCCGTGTTTAAATACATAAACAAACAAAGATGAGGTCCTTGTTTCGTCTCCCGATCCTGATGTCACTAACAGCCGCCATCTTTAAATGGTACATTTATAACATTATACATATGGATTTAACGTTCAATTCAAGATTCAGGATTACAACATAAAAGATGAATTTAGATGCTAGATCTTTCAGGAAGTAGTCTGTCGTTAAACCAAAGAAGATTGTCCTGGGGTTAACCTCCACCTGTTGTTGGAGAACATCTCTAAGAAACATTTTCACCTCAAGCCAGTAGCTGATGATCTTAGGACAGTCTACAAACATGTGGAGGTCATCGGCCACCAAATACTTACATTAGGGCAGTGATATTCTGACCCTATCACCTTAGCTAGTTTTCCTGGGGTCCAATAAACTTTATAGGCTGTGTAGAGATGGTTTCTCTTGAGGGCAGCTGGTTTTACCACTGCCCGCAATATGGTGAAAGAGTCCCCCCAGATGTCACCTAAGTTATGCATATCGGGGCCAAAAACATTACCCCAGAGATGCTGGGTTTCAGATGCTGCCAGTCTTTCATCTTCCAGCATGGCCCAGTACCAGAAAGAGATTTCCCGTTTCCAGCCTCCCTTTCTAGAGACCGAGTTGAATCTTACTCTCATTTCTTCATGATCCCAAGACTGGGTTGCCCACCATCCCAACAGTTGGTAATATTTAAATCTAGTGAGCATGCCACCTGTTATGTTGGAAAGAGATTCCCAGCTCAACAGCTATGAGTCCTTCTGGAGATCGCCCCAAGATTGAACCCTTGCCAATTTCAGTGGCTGAGAGAGATGATCCCTAAGACAAACCGGGGTGCCCTGGGGAGTCCCAGATAGGAGCCTGGCCTGTATAGTACGGGGTTTTAAGACTCTTCCTGACATAGATCCAATTTTTAAATGCAGCCCCCAGGACCTTCAGCTTGACTTTTTAATAAAATTTGGGGTCCCCGAAATTACAGAGGAAAAACCCCTGCCCTTGAGGAATATCATGGAGTATAGCCTGAAACAGTAGGCCCAATGAGGATTAAACATGCTTATTGGCCGGTATTCTAAAATTTTTAAAGTGGAACGCATGGCAGTAATTGAGTAGATCTGGTACGGCTAAACCCCCCCTGTTTAAGTTTCTCCTTAGCTTTTTCCAGGCAATTCTGGGCGATTTGGTATTCCAGATAAAGGAGCCAATTTTTCCCTGCAATTTTGAAATGTCCAAGGAACTAAAGGATAATGGGATTGAGTTGAATAAAAAAATTATCTTGGGCAAGACAATCATTTTTATAGGATTAACTTTCCCGAATATGTTCAGAGGGAGGCTTGACCACCGGAGGAGCATACTGCAAACATCTTTAGAGACCCTGCTCCAGTTGATCTTGGGGATATCCTCTATTTTCTGAACTAGTTGGATGCCCAGATACCTCATTCGAGACTTAGTCCCCTGTGTTCCGTTGCCTTGGTTCCATTCCATGATCTCGGTCTTATCCCTATTTATTCTGTAGCCTGAGATTTCCCCGAATACTTCGGCCTGCTCTACTAATCTAGGGATAGCCTCTGCTGGATTGATTGTATACATAAGCAGATCATCTGCATATAGGGCACATTTTAGCGCCAGGTCCGAGATTTTAAAAGGTATAATTTGGGGGTCGGTCCTGAGCCGGCACACAAAAGGTTCAATATATAAGTTGAACAAAAGGGGTGACAGGGGGCACCCCTGCCTGGTGCCCCGGGTAATAGTAACCCAGTCTGAAAGAGCACCATTAACTAACATTTTTGCTTGGGGGCAGAGTAGACAGATCTGACTGCTAAAACAAAATTACTAGGGAATCAAAAACTATTTAGAGATTCCCAGAGATATGACCAGCTCACCTGGTCAAAAGCCTTGGCGGCATCGATGGCAACTAAAGTTAGCGGGAGTTGTTTATCTACCACCACATCGATGGCGCCAATGGCTTGAAAAGTAAGTTCATTCAACTGTCTTCCGGGAATAAAGCCCCTTTGGTCTTGATGTATTACAGTTTTGATGATTTTTGTCGTCCTAGTAGCTAACACCCCAGCAAAGATTTTATAATCTATATTTAAAAGAGAAATATGTCTATATGGCTCAGTTTTTAGTGGATCTTTATTGGCTTTCAGGATCAGGGTTACAGTAGCTTCAGACCAAAACCTTGGAATGGGCTCACCAAACACATATATTTTATTAAAAAGACTTTTGAGGACAGGCACAATTATATCAGATAAGGCAAGATATACCTCTGTGGGGAGGCCATCCGGGCCAGGCGCTTTACGTCGGGCCATTTTCTTCAGCTGGGCTTCTACCTCGCCCTCTGTAATACTGGAATGTAAAAAAGCCAGATCCGCTTGTGATAGCTGGGGGAGGACAATCTGATTTAACCAATCCTTTGCTTCCTGAGCGCTAAAATTAAGATCTTCCTTATATAGGTCCTGCATAAATAGTCTAGCCTCCCCCCAGATCTCATCATCATCATATTAGATGGTTCCTGTGCTTTTCTGAGCTAGACTATTTATCTGATTCCTTGCTCTGTCTACCCTGGCCTTCCATGTCAGAAGAGAGCCACATCTTTCCCCATATGAACAATTTTGGAGTTTGCTGGCACACCACCTATCCTTTAAAATCTTATCCAAATTTACCTGAAATTCTGCCCGAAGGCCCTCAAGCTCAGTTTGTAAACATGGGACTTGGTTCTGGGCGCTTACAGAGGCCCGCTGCAGCTCCTGTTCTTTCTCTTTAATCTTACAGAGCCGATCCTCCTCCAGCTTTCTCATAGATTTATTTTGTCTGATCATTAGCTAGCTTAACATGCCTCTTAAAAAGGCTTAAAGGCCTCCCATACTATCTGATCATTTGTAGTGCCAAGATTATACCTGAAATATTCTTCTGCTTGTGCTGCTACTTCTGCTTTTACCGCCTCCTATAATAATGGGGATCTATCTAGGATCCACCTCCTCTGGCACTTTTTTTGCTTTAGATTGACTACCAATACCATAGCTGAATGATCTGAGAGAATAGCAGGGATATAAGAGATTGAGTCTACGTCTGAGAAGATGGTCTGATCCAGGAAGAAAAAATCTATTCTAGAGTGATACTAGTATTTTTTTCTATAAAAGGAAAAGTCTCTTTCAGAACCATTTTTCGCTCTCCATATGTCTAAGAGACTGAATTCCTTAATAAGAGTTTTCAGCTCAGAATATGATCTACGAAGGACAATGTTTTTGGCTTTAGAGGTACGATATAAAAATTCATCAAATACCAGGTTGAAATCTCCCCCCAAGTTGATAGGAGCAGATGCGGCCAAGAGGCTCGCCTTTAACTTTATCAGGGACCTTGGATTGTCTTGGTTTGGCCCATAATAGACTGCAGATACCAGGAGAGTGCCGCATATCGAGAGAGTAGCCACAAGCCATCTTCCGGATTGGTCTGTTTCAAACTTTTCAACCTTTATCCTTGTGTTACCTCTAATAATAATTGCCACACCCCTGTAGCTACCCCTTTGTTCAGAGTAAAGGCCTTCCTGAACCCATCTGAGCTTGCTGAACCCCAGCCTACACTCATGAGCCTCTAAATGGGTTTCTTCTAGGAAACAAATATGGGCCTTGCAGTTGTAAAGGAATTCGCTCACTCTAGACATTTTCCTCCTATCTCTAAGGCCATTCACATTCCAACTAATTACTTTGATTTTAGAAATACTACCCATTTATTAAGATTTTCAAAGAAGCAAGCTCCATAACTAAGCTGGTGTTATGCTTTCTTTTACTCTTGGTTATGTCTGGACTATTTTTTTTGTTTTGCTCCCCCCCCCTTGCCCCCCACCTGACCCCCTCCACCCGCTGAGGAACCCCCCCATACTTCCCTTCGGCGATCATTGTCGCCTAATCAGGACTACCCTTGTGCCAGCATCAGAGCAAACCCCTAATGAGTGAAAAATAAAAATAAAGCCCAATGTAAACAAGAGAAAAACAAAAGTGACCTCTTTAAAACGTTGACCCATTTTGGACATTGGGCTTAAGACTCACCCAAAAATTGTATTTGTCTAAAAATTTTTTTTTTTTTTAATAATTCTTTCAAGTCTCCCATCTTTTCAATAGCCCCGTTTCTCTCTTTTTTTCCTTTCCCCTGTTATTTCCCTATTACTTCTTCTACTATGGTGAGAGAGGGGGGAACAGGTGCTATGGCTGCTATGGCATTCGCCTCCAGAGCACAGACTTAATGAGGGCCAGATGGAGAGTTATCTTTCATTAGGATCAGGAAGGTATCCACTTCTTGGGGAGAGCTGAAATTGTGGAGCTTATTTCTCCACATCACCTTCAGGAGCGCCGGGAACTTCATCTGGACATTTGCCCCCAAGCTCCTAAGCTCGGGCATTCTTGAGCCCAACTCCCATTGCCTTTGAGCAGTTGGTTTACCAACATCAGAACGGATTTGATAGTTAACAGAATTGAGTTGTAGTGTCGTATCGGTTAATGCTCTTCCCAAGATCAACTCCTCAACCGTGTAGGTATGGAAATTGACCAAGATCTTCCTGGGAGCCTTCCTGTCTGGATGCAACCTGAAGGGATCCCCATGAGCCCTCTGAATTTCTTGCTCCAAGTCTATATCTGGTCTGTCCTTCAATAATCCCTCTCTAAGTAGTTTGCAAATAAAAGTTTTAACATCACTACACTCTTCCCCTTCCGGGATTTTCAAAAATCTTAAGTTGTTCCTCCTAGCTAGCATTTCTAGCCTCTCGATGTCCATCTGGAGTGAATTATTCTGTGTCTTCAGGTCCCGGATGTTTTTTGTGTTCCCCTGAACTACTTCAGTAAGTGCCTCTACTTCTAATTCTAAAGCCCCAGTACGCTTGCATACATCGTCAAATTTAGACTCCAAGGTTTAGCATTTCTCATGTATTGCCTTCTGGTTGGCATCAGAGGTCCCAAATTTAGAGAATATATCCCCCTGAGGGACTGGAACAGCACTTTCAATTGCGGCTGCCCCTTATCCGACTTTTAATACAGAGACTCAGACTCTCCAGAGCTATAACTGCCTGCGCCCATCTGATTTCGACCACCAGCATCATTGCTGTCAAGAGAAACTAGGGTAAGACATGCCTGGGTGCCGGTCGGGTCTGGGCTAGTGGTGGGTCCTGGGTGCGGAGGTGGCGTAGTGCTGTGGTGTGGCGTAGTGGTGTCCATCCGGACCAGAAGACCAGGAGACTCTGAGACGCTCCCTTCTTCCACATCAGGATCACAGGGTAAAGAAGCATACCTATTCTTGGTGGGGATAGTGGGAAGGCATTGTTTAGTGGGAGATTTTAGGGGAATTTTCACCCCATTAGAGGTGGCCGCCTGTTCTATTATTTTGAAGTATGATTTGAGTGAGGGTGTAGGCTTCAGGGGAAGGGCAGAATCCCTGAAACTTTTCCGCTTTCTAAACTCTCCAACCTTTGTACTTTTTTTCTTTTTAAGAGGTGTCAATGCAACTAAACCTCCCCTCGCCCCCAGCCCCCCCTCCTGGACCTCTTGTATGGCAGTGCTCTTCAGCTCGTTCTGAGAACGGAGCTGAAACCTATTCCTAGCTAAGGGTGCTAGAGGTACAGGAAATCCTCTATCTCTGTGTTCTGCAGGGGGACCTTTTCCATGAGCAATGCCTGTTCGCCAAAAAGCTTCCACCTTACTTGTAAGTAGCTCACAGAATCTCAGCAGACCGCCTCCCCCCCCCACCGCCACTGACCGTACAGCTGCAGCTCCTCTTCCCTCCGGAGTGTGAAAATTTATCCTGGCTGCTGCTGTCTGAATTTTCCTCAGCACTCTTGAGCAGCGGTCTCAGTATGCCTCGAGGGCTCGGGAATTCACGTCAATCACCACCCCCATGCAGGTTTGGCTCCGCGGTCCTAGAGCGCGACTCCAGGCTCCGCTACGCCGCGCCTCCCAGCTCCCGGCTCCTTAGTTTCTCAGCTCACGGAGGCAATGGCATATCGGAAGGCGAAAACAAGAAAAACTGGAGAAAATTAGTCACTTAGGCCCCCATTGTGAAAGCAAATCACCCCAACCGCTCTCACCATCAGGATCGCCTCTATCAGCATCGAAAAAGGTAGGTCATGCTGAGCATTGTAAAGCGGATTTGCCTGGCTGTAGCAAGAGCTCCTACGACCGGCGTCAGCCCGCCGCCATGTTCCTCCGACGATGCGAAGAAAACGAGGTGACACTACTCCTGGCACTAGATCCAGCAAGGGTGTCCCTCTCCTTAGAGTCCTCTCTATCTATGTGCGCCCCTGCCCAGTCATTTTCTACCTCCTGTTCAGACCCGCCAGGGCCACCACCCTCCTGGGGTAGGGACTGGGAGCCCGCCCACTCAGAGTCCTCCCTAATCTCAGGGCCCTCCTCAGGGGCTCCCTCAGAACTACCACTCTTCTGGATCATTGTTAATGCTTTTTGGGGAACATTACAGAATTGGGCCCTTTGATCATCCGCACCTGTCTTCTTGCCACCTGAGAAGGATTTCCTGAATACCTAGTAGGGTGTCTTCACACATCAGCACTATTTTCCTCACCCTGCAGAACCCCTTTAACTCCTTCAGATTGTATTCCAACAGGTCATGGATGTTAAAGATAGATTCCAATTTGGCCAGTTAAAAACACACAAGTGCAACACAAGATTCCTAGGCATAGGAGCTGAAGCAGGAGTACACAAGAATAAAAACATGCTAATGAGAGAAAATCAGGAGAAAACCAAAACACATGATTGTTTAGGTGTAGAGTTTGCAGTGTGTAGGAGACTAGGATCTGCTTCTTATAGTTACCCCTACTTTTTGCTGATGTTTCACTGTTTTCAACTTAGACTGGCTGGGATCCTGCTATCCAGGACCCCGGCCTAGCTGCTTTCTCCTCTAAATTGATTGTATGTACTTTAGGTACACTCCAGATTGGATACTGGGGTTCCTTTATCAGTCCCTAGTATATGGTACACTATGTGCCCAGGCAATAGGTACCCAAGAGGCCTCCCAGGGGCTGCTGCATGTATCGTGCCACCCCTGAGAGACCATTCAAACTGATATCACAGGCCTGCTACTGCAGCCTGTGTAAGGTGGTGCATGCACTCCTTACTTAGATATAGTTTCACTTTTTCTATCCTAAATCACTGCACATATCAACCTATCTGTTATCCCTATGGCAGGCCTTATCAATCCTGAAGGCAGGGTGCTGGGTTTTATGTGAGAGGGTGACCATGCATGAGCAAAGCCCCTCTGCAGTCTTTGGAACCTATTTTCCGGGGTTGTTAGTGATGCAGCCAAACATATATATATGAGTGCATTATAACCTCGCGGTGAATGCTAACTTTAAATTGGCTGCTTGGAAACATGTCATGTTTGGTGTCAAACACCTTGGAATCATACCTCCCCACCAGTAACTGGCGGGAAAGGTACGATTCCTCCCTCCTAAAGTGACATATGCGACACACCAGTACACCCAATACCATCTTTCACAACCTGGGCATCACAAAATGGATGCTGCCAGCCACAGAAACGAGTCTGCCCTCCTGCTGCTGAGCCAAGCTCGAGCAGGGGAAGGTTTGACAAAAGGTTTCCTGTCACAGGGAGGTGGGACCACCTCCCAGACAAGATTTACAGGTACATGCATCATTAGTGCCGTTTGCGATTCCTTAATTGCAAAAATTAAGAAATCGCAATTTTGCGAATCGCAATTAAGGAAAACCTTCCTATTGATTGCTATGGGCCAAAAGGCCCTTAGGAATCAATGGGAAGGCATTAACATTTTGCGATTTTCATTTTGCGAATCGCAATTTGTTAATGCATTTTAAGGGTGTTGAGGACCCCCCCTGCACCCTTGAAATGTTTTTGTAAGTGCAAGTTTCACACACACATGTCCAAAGGACATGTGTGTGTGTAACATGACACTTTCAAAAATGCTTTTTTTGAGCATTTTTGTAAGATTTCACAAATTACCAAGAGGTTCAACCTCGTGTCAATTTGCTCCCCCTATTTGCAAATTCGCAATTTTTTTAACATTCATGCATTGCATTTAAGGAATCACAAAAATGTAATTCCTTAAATTAAATCGCATTTTCTGAAATCGCAAAAAATAGCGATTTCTTGTACTTTTGCATTGATGCATCCCAAATAGTGATTTTGGAATCGCAAACGGCCGAATTTTGCGATTCGCACCGTTTGCGGCTCCAAAATCTCTTGATGCATGTGGCTGTTAGTGTATTGGGGCTGGGTGGGTGCACTTTGAGAGTGCCTGACAGTCTGCACTGGGGGCACATTTGATGTCCCTGTGCATAGGCCAGTTCAAACCAGTTACAGGAGCCATTTACTACTGCTCTGGTGCGAAACTGGACATGGGTCTAACCACCCCTCTGTCCTGACCCTCCTATAGGTGGGTCCCCAGAATTTGTCCCACCCCTTCCTTGAGTATAAAGTAGGAACCCTAACTACAGGACTTTAGATTTTACCTGGACTAAACTCTGCAAGCAGAAACCAAGTACTTCGATGATCTACACTACGCTGGATGACTGAAGAATCTCCCTTAGAGTAAAGGAGTTACTCCCCTGCGAAGCTGGCACCTTTTATGCATCTGACCGGTTTACATCTCCTGAGCTCCTGAGGGTTAACAGGAGGACTCACAGGAGGTGGGTTCATGAGCATCCCTGATGTTTATCTGCCCTCTCAGCCATTCTGAAACCAGTATCCCTCGTGGGGACCATGCAACCCAAGCACCTGTGCACTGTGTACTTTTGCAGCAGCGTATGCTTCTTGGTAATCCCTGGGGCTGTGCTTTAGGCTACGTGTAGTCCTGACTCCAAGCAGTAATTGCACCAAAGATTTCCGGCCTACATTCCATGAGTGTTCCGTGGGCTGATATTTTGTGATTCAGCTGGAGGTCCTTTCGCGATCCCTGTTCCGTTAGCCTGAGGGTCCCTGAGAAGGTAAGTTTAATTTCTCTCTGGCTTTCCTCGTTGCTCCAGATGTGCCCTGACTCCCCATAGCTTGGAGAGTCTCCAGGACCTTGCTGATCCAGACCGGGCCTGCTTTCCTCTGCCCACATGGGTTGAATTTGCCAAGGCTTGTTGGTGTTCAATCCGGACACTGCCTCCTTATTTGTTCGTCCCATTAATCTTGGCAAATACAGACAACAACCTTTGAATAATGGCAAGGAGGCCATGGCATTTACGGGCACAGGTGAAAGTGTCACCATGGTGACAAAAGATATTGTGGCCCCTGAGCAAATCATACTTGGTGAGATGTACCAAGTGACCATTGCAAGCAATGTCAGGACAGACCATTCCTTTGCAGTTGGGAATTTCACCTGGGAAGGGGTAACTGGCCCTTAGAAGGTTGTGGGAAGTGCAGACCTCCCTGTTGAATGCTTGTTGGGCAATGATTTAGAAACTTCAGCTTGGGCTGAAGTGGAGCTCATGACTCATGCAGAAATGTTGGGCATCCCTGCAGATGTGTTTGCTATGACTAGGTCACAGGCAAACATGTCTTCCACTGAACAGGCCCTGGATCCTGGAATAATGGACCAGATGCCTTCCAAGAGAAGGAGCAGTGAGGGAAAGACAATGTCTTTCCCCCTGCCTCAGAATACAGATCAGTCTCTTGAGGGAGATGATCGTAGTTCTGAAGAAGGAACAGTCCCAGAGGAGTTTTTACCTGCTCAGGTTGGGTTTTTGGGGACAGGAGGCCCTTCCATGGCAGATCTGAGCCAGGAGCAGCTGAGATGGCCCTCTCTTGAACCCCTCAGACAGCAAGCTGCTGCTGAGGCTGCGGGGAGTGTCAGTAGATCCCATAGGATCTTCTGGGATGATGGACTCTTATACTCAGTAGAGACCCCAAGCCTGGTGCTACCAGGAGGTTGGTTATACCTCTGAAGTTTAGGGGCTTTCTATTGACACTGGCACATGATATCCCATTAGCAGGTCATTTAGGCCAAAACAAGACTTTGGACAGGCTTGTCCCTCACTTTCATTGGCCCCATATGTCAGAGGACACAAAGAAATGTTGTCGCTCCCGCCCGTGTCACTTGTCAAGCCAATGGCAAGGCAGGTGGTACTACAAAGGCCCCCCTGATACCACTACCTGTGTGGGGGTTCCCTTTGAGAGGGTTCGGATTGACATTGTTGGTCCCATGGATCCTCAAACTGCATCTGGGCACAGATTTATACTAGTGGTGGTGGACTATGCCACTAGGTGTCCTGAGACAATCCCTCTTAGGACAACCACAGCTCCTGTTGTGGCTAGAGCCCGCCTGGGACTCTTTTCCAGAGAGGGTTTTCCTAAAGAGGTGGTATCAGACAGAGATGCAAACTTTATGTTTGGTTACTTGACTGCTATGTGGAAGGAGTGTGGTGTACATTACAAATTTATCACCCCATATCACCCACAATGCAATGACTTAGTTGAGAGATTCAACAAAAGTCTAAAGGGCATGATTAAAGGTCTCCATGAAAAGCTCAGGGTTAGATGAGACATACTTTTGCCCTGCCTTCTCTTTGCCTACAGAGAGGTTCCTCAGAAGGGGGTTGGTTACAGCCCTTTTGAACGTCTGTTTGAATATCCAGTTGGAAGTCCTTTATGTCTAGTGAAGGAGGGATGGAGTTACCTCTCAAGCCCCCTAAACATGATATTGTGGACTGCGGACTTGGTCTCCGCTCCAGGATGACTGAGTATATGAAGAAGACATCCAAAAACCTTGAGGCTAGCCGAGAATTGCAAAAGGCCTGGCATGACCAAAAGGCTGTGTTGACTGTTTATCAGCCAGGGCAGAAAGTATGTGAGTAGGAGCCTGTGGTCCCAGCAGCCCTCCAAGAAAACTGGAGTGGCACCCATACCATCATTGAGCAGAAGGGAGAGGTTACCTACCTGGTGTACCTTGGAACTCCCAGGAGACCCCATTTGGTGCTCCATGTGAACAGGCTCAAACCATATGTTGACAGGGCAGACATGGGCTTGCTCATGGCTACTGATGAGGGACAGGAGTAAGAGAGTAATCCACTCCCTGACCTGCTCTCACAGAACCCTGATGATGGTTCGGTTGATGGTGTAGGCTTGGCAGGCAGCCTCACTGGCCAGCAGCAAATGGATTGTAGGAGAGTCCTGAATCGGTACAGACATATGTTCTCACTGACTCAAAATCAGACTACCTGGTGCACTCATGAAGTGGACACAGGTGACAGCTGCCTGTTAAAAATAAGATTTACAGGCAACCGGACCATGTCAGGGACTGCACCAGGACTCAAGTCCAGAAAATGTTGGATTTGGGAGTAATTGAGCCCTCAGATAGCCCTTGGGCTAGCCCAGTAGCCTTGGTACCAAAACCTCACACCCAGAATGTTAAGAGAGAGATGAGGTTCTGTGTTGACTATAGGGGTCTCAATGCAGTCACTAGGACTGATGACCATCCAATAACCGGGGCAGACCAGCTTGTAGATACTTTGGCCTCAGACAAGTTTCTGGGCACATTTGACCTGACAGCTGGCTACTCTCAAATCAGATTAGCTGAGGATGCAAAACCAAAAAACAGCATTCTCAACCCCTAGTTGGCATTACCAATTTGTGGTGATGCTCTTTGGCTTGAAGAATGCACATGCCACTTTTCAAAGGTTGCTGAGGAAAGTCCTTACAGGTCTGGAAGCCTATATTTCAGCCTATCTATGTGATATTGCTGTATTTAGCTCCACCTGGGAGGATCACCTGGTTCACTTGAGAAATGCGTTGGAGGCCCTGCAGAATGCAGGTTTCACTATCAAGGCCACCAAGTGCCAGATAGGGCAGAGTCAGGTTGTATACATAGGCCACCTTTTTGGTGGAGGTCAGGTTCAACCATTGCAGAGCAAAATCCACACAATCATGGGCTGGGTGGCTTCAACCACCCAGACTAAGATCAGAGCTTTCTTGGGCCTGACTGGGTACTATGAGAGGTTTGTCAAAGGATATGGACCCATAGGGACCCCTTTGAATGATCTAACTTCCCAAAGAATGCCTAAGAAAGTTCAGTGGACAGTTAGCTTTTGAAAGGCATTTGATGACCTGAAGCAGGCCATGTGCACTGCTCCTATTCTGCAAAGTCCTGACTATTCAAAATAATTCACTGTTAAAACTGATGCATCTGAGTTGAGGGTAGGGGCTGTGCTATCACAACTGAATGAAGAGGGTCAGGATCAGCCAGTAGCTTTTACTAGCAGAAGGTTGACCCCCAGAGAGAAACTTTGGTCAGCTACTGAGAGGGAAGCCTTTGCTGTGTTTTAGGGTCTGAAGAAGCTGAAGCCGTACTTGTTTGGCACTCACTTCATTGTTAAGACAGACCATACGCCCCTCTTATGGCTAAAACAGATGAAGGGTGAAACCCCCAAACTTAGAACATGAAGACTCAACTGATCAAGGTTAAGTTAATGTCCTTACGTTTGGAGGGTGGTGGTTATGTAGGAGAGTAGGATCTGCTTCTTATGGTTACCCCAGAGGCCTCCCAGGGGCTGCTGCATGTATTGTGCCACCCCTGAGAGACCATTCAAACTGATATCACAGGCCTGCTACTGCAGCCTGTGTAAGGTGGTGCATGCACCCCTTACTTAGATAAAGGTTCACTATATCTATCTTAAATCACTATTCATATAAACCTATCAGTCACACCTTTGGCAGGCTTTATTAATCCTGAAGGCAGGGTGCTTGGTTTTATGTGAGAGGGTGCCCATGCTTGAGCAGAGCCCCTCTGCAATCTTCGGAACCTATTTTCCGGGGTTGTTTGTGATGCGGCCAATCATATATATTTAAGTGCATTATAACCTCGCGATAAATGCTAACTTTAAAACTGCTGCTTGGTAAATGTCGTGTTTGGTGTCAAACACTTTGGAATCATACCTCCCCACCAGTAACGGGCGGGGGAGGTACGAATCCTCCCTCCTAAAGGGACATATGCGACACAGTGGTATACCCGGGGCCAGCTTTCTCAACCTGAGCATCACAAAATGGATGTTGCAAGCCACAGACACGAGTCTGCCCTCCTCCTGATGAGCCAAGCTAGAGCAGGGGAAGGCTTGACAATAGGTTTCTTGTCACAGAGAGGTGTGACCACATCTCAGACAGGATTTAGTGAATTGGGGCTGGGTGGGTGCACTATGAGAGTGCCTGACAGTCTGCACTGGGGGCACATTTGGTGACCCTGTGCATAGTCCAGTTCAAACCGATGGGTCCCAGAGTTTGTCCCACCCCTTCCTTGGGTATAAAGTAGGAACTCTGACTACAGGACTTTATATTTTACCTGGAGTAAACTCTGCAAGCAGAAACCAAGTCCTTCGATGATCTACACTATGCTGGATGACTGGAGAATCTCCCTTGGAGCAAAGGAGTTACTCGCCTGCGAAGCAGGCACCTTTACTGCATCTGACCAGTTTGCATCTCTCGAGCTCCTGAGGACTGCGAAGTTTTTTGCAACACGGGAGGCGGGTTCATAAGCGTCCCTGAGGTCGATCTACCCTCTCACCGATTCTTAGATCAGTATCCCTCGCGGGGACCGTGCAACCCGAACCTTGTGTACTTTTGCAGCAACATATGCTTCTTGGTGATCCCTGAGGTGGTGCTTTGGGCAACAGGTAGTCCTGACCCCGAGCAGTAACTGCACCGAAGATTTCCAGCCTACACTTCACAAGTGTTCCGTGGGCTGGTATTTTGTGATTCAGCTCGAGGTCCCTTCGTGATTCCTGGTCCGTTTGCTGTGGGTCCCTGAGAAGGTACCTTTTATGTATCTTGGACCTTACTGGTTGCTCCAGATATGCCCTGACTCCCCATACCTTGGAGAGTCTCCAGGACCTTGCTGGTCCACACCGGGCCAACTTTCCTCTGCCCATGTGAGTTGCATTTGACAAGGCTTATTGGTGTTCAATCCGGACACAGACCCCTCAGCACTAAACATCCTTCATGGGACAGCTCACCTCTGGAATTTGGTCCTCGTCAACATCTCCTGGTCGTCCTGACTGCAGAGGCAAGCTCCCCATCATCTCACCTGAAGCACCAACATCGGTGGTCATTCGTCTACCGAGCCCCTGGTCATGGTGAAGTGACCCAGACTCTGACCCCTCTGCTTTCAGGTTCTTCTCACCTCTGATCCAAGCTTTTCATCTTCCCGGCAGCAGCACTTCTTTGAGTCACGCCATTGATAACGACGAGGGTTTCCAACATCCCTTGACACCTACACACCTGGCCCCCCTGGGATAGGTAACACAGGTACTTTGGTACTCACAAGCCTGCTGGTCTTCGAACTTTCCATGTTCCAAAGCGTTTGTTTGAAGTCCTCTCTGAAGTGTCCCTAATCTTTAATTTTCCACCATCGACTTTCCCATGAAGTTGTACGGAGCTCAAGTCTGTGTTCTCAAACTGTACCCGTCCTCCGTGGGTCCCCTGTATCAGTACTTTGGGTGGTTCCTTTGGGTCCCAGTGATTCCACATGCTCTAGGCACTGTGTCTAGTTAAGTCGTGTTTGTAATACCACTTTCTCAGTATATGGTTTTGTCTCTCTCTGAAGCCCACTGTGTATTGTGCTATTTACTGTGGTTCTAGTGATTTAATAGTGTGTGCTTTGTGCTCTAATCTCATAAAGAGGTTAGTAGAGAGTGTTTAGTAATAAATACATATATTTTATATATCTCTTGTGTGTTTCTCCTTTCATTTTGTTATTCAGGAGGTTCTAATCTGGTAAAACAAGCTGCTTACATTCCTTTCGAGACTTGGCCTGAAGGCTGCTCTCCACAGCTACCACTAGGATAGCTTTCTTTAAAGGTTGTCTTTGACCTAATCATCAATAAGGGTTGTTTGGACTTGTGCAAGGTACCCACTTTAATTCGTGGACAGCATATACCAGGACAACTTCTCACACAGTGCAGCAATGACTCACTGTGGTACTGTGCAAACGCAATTCCCATCCTCACCGCTGATCACCAATGTTAGAAATGGGGTTTCTGGTTGGCTCTGGCATGCACCTAAGCCTGGCAAAAACCACCACTCTAGTCAGGGTAAGTAAGTTACACTTCCAAGATAGCCCATGCTCAGCCTCTTGGTAGCTTGGCAGGGCATTCTGGCTTATCCCAGAAGCAATGTGTAAAGCGTTTGCACAACACACACACACACACACATACACCAGTGACACACTAGGCACACCACAAAAAGAGAGTCCGCACAAGGTTATATAAAATATCCTTTGTATTGTACATAAAACACTTTAGGTTTAAAGCATTTTATTAAGGCAAAAAAACATAGGAGGTAAGGGAACATGAGGGGTAGGGTTACATACATTCAGGTGAAAATAGCTGAGTATAAATCTAGGAGCGCGATGGTGGACAAGGCTGCTGCAAAAAGAAAAATCAAATAGTAAAATGATAAGGGCTAAGTACAGTTGACACCATCAAGCAGATCAGAAAATGAAAGGCAATGATGCAAGAAACCAACCCCGCCAACCCCCAGAACCCCTCCCTCCAAACTCCCCAACTCACCCCAACACCCTCCCACCTCCCCCCCGTCCAGTACTCGGCCATAACGCATCCTGCCCTCTCGCCACGCCCCCCCACCCCGTGAGCCCAGATCTTGTGTCCCCTTAGTCAGTTGAGATCACCGGTGGCGTTAGTCTCAGGAGTCTGAGGTACCTCGGACAGGTGAGTTCCCTAAATTCTGTGGTTAAAAGCGCATGAAAGGGTTGCCATAACTCATCAAATTGTTCCACGTCCCCCGCCACCATAAGCGATAGTCATAAAACACTTTAGACCATAATCATATAAATTACTCTGCCAACCAGGCGTTTGTCATGGCATCACAGTTTGGGCACTCACATAAATACTTTTAAGTTGCACTTGTCATAAAACCACCACTACTGCACGTTTAATGTATACTTTAAAATAATACTCATTAGCCTCTCATGGTAAGGCATAAAACAACCCACACCTGGGAACAGGAAATGCAGCCTGTAAGTGATGATGAACATGAATCACCTCTACTGTCCATGCAAAATACCACTAAAATATGCAACATTACATCAATACATATACAAACATTAGGGCATGAAATGCAGCAGAAAACTATGACAGCACTCCAGTGCTCGTCTTACATGATACACTGTCCTCCTCACGGGTAGACAGGGCACAGCAGAATCTGCACTCCTATAACTGGGATTACAGTCCTCACAGTAATGCTTTTCCAAAGGCAGCAAGGCAGCCAGAGAAAAAGTGCCCCCAGGTATGTGCACCCACGGTGAGGGGTGCACCCGTTTTGGAGACGTGAGCGGGGGTCACCTTACTTAGTCCCTTGCATGTTGGGAAGCAAAAGGAAGTTGCCCTCGATGAACGGTGCAACGGCTTCTCAAGCGATGCCCTCCTCTTGGTATAGGGGGAAGGCACTCATGCGCTGACAGATTTCACAATACCACAATCTTCACATGGGGCAGCTGTGAGTCCCCTAATACCATCCGGGAACTGCTGCGAACCATTGATGGTCATGGAGCTGCTGTTGCTTCAAGAATGGAAGGCTGGTGCATCTCCATTGGGCCACAAGGCCCCACCCACCACCACACAATATTTTTGGATATTTGGAGGGGTATTTATAGAGCGCAGCGTTCGCTCCGGAAGGAGCAACATGGCGCTGAAAGTCCCTGAATCCAGGTCGCAGAGTGGTAGGGGGGAGGCTAGATGGAAGCTATTGGTGAACATTCTCTGCTCTTTACCTGCCTCTTGTGAGAGGCAACAGCGGCAGCGACTCTGTGGACGACACCTGTGGGCTTCTTGAAATTGGGCAGGCTGCACTTCACTTCAGTAGGTTGCCAGGCAACTTCTCCGGCTGGGGCTGCAGGCGGAAAATACTGAGTCGGCTCCTCTCTGCAGGCAAACCCCACACTCATCACCCAGCCAACATAAGCAGGGAGTGGGAGAATGCTTCTTCCTCCTCAGCTCTTCCCTCCCATGTCCCCAGATCCACTTGGGCAGTGCAGCTCTGCACATGCTGCTGTGTAGACCAAAAGCGTTCCTCATGCGCTTCCTTATAAGTTGAATAAAAAATAACGGACTCTACTGGCAAGGACTATGGGGCGTAGACAGACCTCCTTGAAGAGAACAAGGGCACAACAGCATGGGGCAAACAACCAGGAGCAGTCCACAGCACTCAATAGAGCTCCGGGGGTGCACACAAGTTCATGAAAGCAGGCAGCAGGCCAGCACACAGGGTCCTTGTGGCAAAGATGCAGTCCTTTCAGCAGGTCAGCACAACAAGACAAAGTGGCGGTTCCCTGGCAGCACAGCAATTCTCTGGTGCAGTATGTAGAGTCAGCAGCATCTGGTTAAAAGTCCCATGCAGTGTCTAAAATCATAGGGTCACAGCCCCTGTACTTATACTCCAAAATTTGTTGTTCAAACAACTTCAGAAGTGCACAACACCGCCTCTCAATCCCCTGGCTACAGACAGATTACAGAGGGATTGGACACAGCTTTTTGAAAGGCAGGCATAGCCCTATTCAGGTGCAGGTGCAATTCCCTCCACCACTCTAAATGCAGCCAAGATCTATTCAGTGCAGCGCTGAGTCACCCAGGAAATGCAGGACAGACTTCAACCCCCTTGTGACTGTCTAGAGTGAATGCACATCCCCAGACCATGTCACTCCAAAACCGTACTGTGAATACACAACCAGTCAGGGCACAAAGAATCATATGAGAAATTACTACTGAAGCACATATCAGGGAATTTCCTATGCAAACTATGAGAGGGCAGTCTCACAGCAGTGAGAAACCAAATAGGCTGTTTGTCACTACCTGGATATACCACACAGTAAAGGCACATGTCCCACCTTTTATCTAAACAGCACCTATGTTAGGGGTGACCTATATGTAGTAAAAGGGGAGCTTTAGACATGGCAACCACCTTAAGTTCCATATCACTGCAGCAGTAAACAGCGTGCACAGGCCCTGCACTGGCAGCGGCCTGAGACAGATTTGGAAGGCTGCTTCGGTGGGTGGTGCAAGTAGAGCTGCAGGCCTACTAGTAGCATTTAATTTACAGGCCCTTGGTATATGAGATACCGCTGTACAAGGGACTTACAGGTTAATTAAATATGCCAAACAGGGGCCGACCAATCTTACTGAGTTTACAAGAGAGAGCACTTGGACTTTAGCACTGATAATCATTAGTAGAGTGCCCTGAGTCATAAAACCAACAAAAAGATGTCATAAAATACAGGAGGAAGGCAAAATATTCTGGGATAACCCTGCAAAAAGGGCCATTTCCAACATGCATGTCTCACAACTTTTTCATACTTGAATGGTTTGGAAGGTCGGTGACATGTACACCTTGTTTTTCAATGTACGTCATAATTTCCTCATATTTGAGTTATTAGGAGGATCAGTAATAGGCGCACCTTGTTTTTTACACACCACAATGCCCTCATTTGTAGGTGAAATTGTTGAAGGATTTGGTGACCCACACACCTAATAATTTATACTCATAGTTGCCCTGCAGGGCGTGGTGACTGGGCACGCAGTATCTGGGTTCTGGGCTCGCAACAAAAGTCAATTTGTCGGGGACTTCGACCAGGCTGGTTTTGCCATTTTGAGAAGTAGTTGTTATTATTGAATGATTTTCCTCAGTGTTTTTCAATGAAGACCTCCAATATGTCCCAGCCACCAGCCTTTCTATTGGAGAATGGAGAGGCATTGCTGACTTGGAAACAATTTGACTCTTACCTGGTTGCTATAGGTGGAGAGCGGTTTACTCTCACTAGGAAGCAAGCTATTTTGTTGTAAAAGCCTGGTATAGAAGGAAGAAACATTTATGAAATCCTAGAGTAAATACCGATGGGCGGTGGAGATGGAGACCCTGAGGATCAATATGAGTGACATTATTCATGCTGGAGAAGCCTTTTGGTAGTAGGATTAATGTTGTTGTCGAAAGACATACAATTGTTTCAAGAGCTCATGGGAAAACTAAGAGAGTAGGGAACTATGTAGCCTCTTTAAGAATAGTATCTTGTACATATGACTTTGGGAAATTAACAGACTCATTAATAAGAGACCAGTTAGTGAGATGCACTGATGATCAGAGAGTGCAGGAGAAACTTTTAGCTAAAGACCCTGATCTCAAGGAGGCTTTAGGCATTGTGGAGGCCTTGAAGAATGCTTCGACTTGGGTTCAGGAATTCCAAGAGTCACAATTGGACGAGCACATTAGTGCAATTGATGGAGCCAGTGGTTTGGGCTAAGTCTAATTCAAAACTTGCTCAAACTGGTAAGGAGAGCAAAGAATTCAAATGTTACAGATGTGGCAGTACTGTACATCTTTCCAATAATCCCAAGTGTTTTGCCAGAAATGCCTACTGCAAGAATTGTGGGAAAAAAGCCATTGTGCCAGGGTGTGTAAGGGTGCAAAAGTGAGAGTTGTGGAGGAAAACACGGATCATGATAGTAAAGTGGTGTTAACTGTGTGAGAGGATGGTGTGATTGATGGGGGTAGTTTAAAAATGCACCAAGATGTTGTGGTTATTGGTGGCGTGACACTTGGGGGTCTTTTAGAATAGCGGACGGATCGCCACTACCCGTATGGCGGTGGCGATCCGCCGGCCATTTCTCCCCGCCCGCCTACCATTTCCTCCTCGGCCATATTACGATGGCGGGGGGACCCCGGCAGATGGAAAGACCGCCCGCCGGTTTTTGGCCGGTCGATAAGTGGACCGGGCAGAAAAGGGGTGTAATATGGTGGCGGTGTCTGCATGACACCGCCATCCATATTATAATGCAGGCAGGGAAGTGCCTCTCCATGGCATGCGGTTCCTGGTTATGGGGGCCTTTGCGGGCCCCCAGGGTGTTGGGGGGTGCACATGGGGGTATATATGGTACCCCCCTGTATTTACATGCACATTGGGCCAGGCAATGTGCGATGCCTGCCACAATGTGCATGTAAATGCACAAGGTGCAGCCACAGCATTGTGACGGGCGGTGCCACCATGGCGGTGGCATCCTAATTGCTGGTGCGGGACCGCTGCACCACTGGCAGCCGGTCCCCACACTGCTAGGGTGACAAAAGTCAGCTCGACATCCTAATAGACCCCCAAAGTGTTTTAATGGATTCAGGTTCTCTCTATACGATGGTAAGGGAACAGCAATGACATACACATTATGGAGGGGAGGGTATTAAGTTGGTGCCAATGTGGGTTATGGTGAAGCCAAGATTGATGTGTTAGGTTACACTGTCATGAGGACAATTCTGGGAGAGACTGTGCGGGAGGTGTATTTGGTGAAGCGTAGGGATAACCTTTTAGGTTGGAGACATCAGGGGGACATGGGAATCATCCTTAAACCCAATTACCTATCCTATCCGGTTGGTAGAGAACACTGGTCAGGAGTATGACGTTGTGAATGAGTTTCCTAGAATGTTTAGTGTGAACTTAGGTCTGTTGCATGGGTTTGAGCATAGAATTGTGCTGAAGAGTAATGTGGTGCCATGGGTGTTCAAGGTCAGGAAGGTTCCCAACCTGATGAAGGAAACCCGGAAAAATTAGCTACAAAAATAGCTAAAATTGGGCTATTGAGGAAATAGAATCCTCTTAAAGGTTATCTGTGGTTGTCCTAGCCCTTAAGGATGGAGGAAAGAATGTGAGGATGCATGTAGACTTGAGAGAGTTGAACAAATGCATCTCGGCAACCTCTCCTAAATATATCTCAGAAGTTCTCAAGGAGGCTAAAGGTTTCAGCACATTGGACCTAGACTCGGGCCTATCACCAGGTTCCCTTACATAGAGAGTCAAGGAATCTTACATCTTTTGCCACGCTGTTGGGGGCTTACGGCATCTGAGAATGTCATTTGGGATGCCATCTGTGGCAGCCTGCATTCAGAGGGTAATGAAACAGGTGTTGAAGTGTGTGCAGCAGGTGTCATTTTTCCAAGATGATGTGTTGGTGCACCGCAAGGATAAGCAAGATCATAATGCCGTTTTGAGACAGGTGCTGTAGAGGTTGCTAATGGTAGGGTTTAAAAAAAATAAAAATTCTTGAGCAGAGCAGAGAACCAAGAAAACAACATAGCATTAGTCATCAGAAAGGAATAGTACTCATATTTCCACATATAACGCACATATATCATATATAGCTATAACGTATGTACGGTTAAAAGATGGAGCCCAACAGACCAAGATACATCTAAAAAAAAAAAAGTTTTTTTTTAAAGCAAAGAGTCCTGGACACCCCGAATTCATGAACATCAAAACATCGATTAATTGCCCCCATCATATCTAAAACTATCTAAAGTGACTGGTACCGGATAATCATCAAGATTACGAGAAATGTAATTAGATCATCAGTATCGTTTTCTATTTGACCAATCTTGGCATTATTACTTCAGAACCAATCCTTTACTTGGGGTTAAAAGTGCAATGCAGTGCATTAAAGTGCTTAATTTTCTAAAGTGCAGATGTGCTAAAGTGCTAAAGATCTTGGAATGCAGCCATGTTGTCAAAAAAGTTCCAAACCACAGCAAACCTTCTTGTTGCCCCCACCCGTTTAGCATATGCTTCCTCGAATCTCCTTATTCTTGCCATTTTATTTACCCACTTAAGATAAGATGGAGACTCCTCTGACCTCCAATTTTTGAGGATTAGAGAGGATGCTACTGAAGAGCAAATTGATATATATATCTCTTCCGTTCTGGTCAGTTCTGACCTAGCTTTGGAGAGTCCAAAGAGAGCCACTTCTGTTTTGGGGTTGATCTTTTTTTTAATGGACTGGCTTATTGCTAAGAAAACATTTTCCCATAAGGTCTCCAGCTTCGGACATGTAAAAAACATATGACGCAATCTCCCTCACCTTGGGAGAGGCAACAAAAGCATTTATTGTCTACTTCCGGATGAAATCTATTAAGCTTTTTGGAGTGTAATAAGCCAGTCACCATGACAGGAAGGCCAACCTTTTAAAATTGTCCGCTCATAAGGCCTTGCTTCCAATTTGGTCTATAGCCTGCCATTCCAGTTGGGAGAAATCACATTTCGTCTCCTGGGTTATTTTTCCCAAAACTTCATCCAGCAAGGGAAATGCCATGTGTTTAATGAAAACATTTAAACTGCTGAAAAAATCGCACTATAAGACCGTGCGTGATTACTCTAATCGACTTCAATTGTGGTTTAAACAAGCAAATGTTTTCGGATTTGCCTTTCTGAAATTAGATGAATGTAGGGGGTTTGGCCAGTCATGTTAAGAAATGGAAAGATATTGGTTTTGAGTTTTTGGGCCACTTTCCTATTGGAAATAAAATTATTTCCTGGGAAGGAGTAATAAGTAGGGTAGGGAGCCGAATGAAGCCTGGGTTTATACAGATTATAAATTGTATTTAAAACATATATTCCCGGTAAGCGGGGCTCCAACTTCCCTAGCCAATGCGCTATACAAAGTAAATTTGAAGGGAGTGGGAAATTGGTATTCCTTGCTCATGCTAATGGCAGGGTTGACGAAGAAAGAAAAATGCAGATTTGGTGTCACAATGCTCACCTATTTTGGGCACATAATTTCTAGAGAAGGGATCAGTTCTAAGTAGGAATTAGCTAGGAGTATTGTTAAGGATCCCAGTCCCACAAATAAAGATCAGGTCAGGTCTTTCTGGGGTTGGCCGAATTTCGTTCCAAGTTTATTGCCAACTTTGCAAGCATTGTACAACAATTAAGGACTTTGCTGAAAAAGGGTGTGGTGTTTTCGTGGTATGTTGACTGTGAGGTGGCTTTCCAGGCAGTCATGGCAGTTATTAGTAACGTACCCACGTTGGGACTCTTTGGTGTGTGTAAAAAAACGTACTGACTACTGATACAAGCTTGCGTGGACTGGGTGCTGTTTTATCTCAGGTGGATGAGGGAGAGCACAGAGTAGTGGCATTTGCATCACACTCATTGAGGAGGGCGGATTTTCATCTATTTGGATCGTAATTGTGTAACACCAAGGATCAGGAGATGGATGAAAGGGTTGATGGATTTCAATTTTTGGGTGGAATATTTACCGGGAGACAAGAATGGAGCAGTGGACCGTCAATCAAGACTAACAGTGGAATATTCTAAAGGCTATTACAGAGTTGGGGCAATGTAATGATGGTGTGGCAGTATCCTGGGTGAAGGAGAAGGTCATGAGGGAGGCTGAATGGGCGGAGGCGAGGAGGGATGATGGAGCTTTCAAAATTTTGTCTGAGCTGGTGGTGAAGGAGTGGCCAGTTCTTAAGGATGTCCTGGGTTTGGTGAAGGACTTTTGGAATGTGAAGGAGGAGCTGAGTTTTACTGATGATGACTTGTTCAGGGGTACAAGGTTAGTACCACTACCGGATTGCGAGAACAATTTGTGAATTTAAGGCATGAGGGCCACCTGGGAAGGAATTTAACCAAGTCTTGCATACAGCCAAAGTTGGATTGGCAGGTGGAGCATGTTGTGAAAGACTGTCAGCTGGGTACCAAGAATGACAATGGCAATGGGGTTCCGTTCTGCTTCCCTGTCCTGTGTTTGGCCTTACCTGTTGTTCCCTTAGTTCCTGCCACCATCTGGACCAGCCGACCGGAGGGCTGCAACTCTAGCGCGGCTGCCGTGATATCACCGCAATTTGGGGCAAGGACCACAATTCCCAGCGTGCCGCAGCGCACTGCAGCACGTCATTGTTAGAGCCCCAGGAGGCGCTTTAAAACCAGGAGAGCGCCGCCGCAGTGCGGGTTCCTTTCTGCTTCCCTGACCTGTCTTTGGCCTTACCTGTTGTTCCCTTAGTTCCTGCCACCATCTGGACCAGCCGAACCGAGGGCTGCAACTCTAGCGCTGCTGCCGTGATACCGCCGCAATTTGGAGCATGGATCCAAATTCCCAGCGTGCCATGGTGCCCTGCACCACGTCATTGTTAGAGTGCCAGGAGGCGCTTTAAAACCAGGAGAGCGCCCCCGCAGAGCGGGTTCCTTTCTGCTTTCCTGACCTGTGTTTGGTCTAACCTGTTGTTCCTTTAGTTCCTGCCAACATCTGGATCAGCCGACCGGAGGGCTGCAACTCTAGCGCGGCTGCCGTGATACCGCCGCAATTTGGGGCAAGACTACAATTCCCAGCGTGCCCCGGCACCCTGCACCAGGTCATTGTTAGAGAGCCAGGAGGCGCTTTAAAACCCGGAGAGCGCCCCCGCAGCGCGGGTTTCTTTCTGCTTCCCTGATCTGTGGTTGGCCTTACCTGTTGTTCCCTTAGTTCCTGCCACCATCTGGACCAGCCGAACGGAGGGCTCCAACTCTAGCGCGGCTGCCGTGATACCGCCGCAATTTGGGGCAAGGACCACAATTCCCAGCGTGCCCCGGGACCCTGCATCACGTCATTGTTAGAGCGCCAGGAGGCACTTTAAAACCAGAAGAGCGCCCCCGCAGCGCGAGTTCCTTTCTGCTTCCCTGAACTGTGTTTGGCCTTACCTGTTGTTCCCTTAGTTCCTGACACCAACTGGACCAGCCAACCGGAGGGCTACTACTCTATTGCGACTGCCGTGATACCGCCGCAATTTTGGTCAAGGACCATAATTCCCAGCTTGCCCCGGCGCCCTGCACAACGTCATTGTTAGAGCGCCAGGAGGTGCTTTAAAACTAGGAGAGCGCCCCCGCAGCGCAGGCAGAGGCTGGGCTGGGCCACCCCCCTAACCTTGTCATCTGGATCTAAAGTAAGCGGATCTATCATTTATGACTCTGGACTAGGGGGACACTGTCAATACTTCTTCTCAAGCACATGTGGGAGGTTAACTGTCTAGGCAATGAGTAAGATCTCACGCAAGGGGGGCAATGGGGCAGGAGTTGCGGGCACTTTAGATGCCTTTCTCTCTAGGGCTGAGTCTGTGCTAATGCATGAGATCCATCTTACAGAGCGGTGGCTCTCCTTAGAACCAACAAATCCTTTTTCATCACAAGCTCATTTGCCTGAGCTTAATCCAGTTGTAGCTATGAGCCCTAGAGTATCACAAAACATTGCATCCAACTCACAGCAGAGTACTCTAGAACCAGTAACATCTGTTAATTCTCCCTGCTCAACCTTACCTCCCTCTCCGCCACATACCCGCACTAGACAACTGAAGTCTATGCAAGTCCCCAAAGGGAAAGATCAGTCAAAGAAGAGAAAAGCACGTAGTGCTCCCAAAACGAGTCATCAGATCTCCAAGCAGGCTAAGATTAGGAATGTTGTACTTGAGCAGGGAGGGCCTGTGGTGTTGTCTATGGCCTCAGATAGCCCTAAGGGGGGCGCAAATAGTTATAGTCCATCTGGGTTAGCGCAGGACCCTAATTGTTCCCAGATGACATTGGATTTAGTGAAACAGCTTGAAGAAAGGCTTTGAGCACTGATCAATCCTGTTATGGTAAAACTTGACGCAATTGCCCAAAGGTTAAGTATACTAGAGAAGCACCTATCTAAAGATCTACCCGTCATCCCGGGAATTAGACAAGCAACTGAGCCAAATGATAGTGAACCTAGATTACCACCTAGCTCCCAGGGCAGTGGGTCGGCAAGTCTTCCCCCAATTCCAATGGTGATGCTACAAAACCACTTAATACCGCCTGAACATAATGGTAGTGTAGGACCACAGGGCCCTTCAGGTTGAATTCAGGGCCGCGGAAATGTGCCGCCACTGGGAGTCTCTTTACATCTCCCACCTGAGGCGACCCCATATACCATCATCCTAGCCAATGTACCGAAATTTCCACATCACGAAGAGGAACATTGGTCCTCTCTTAAGAACAAGGCACTCCACTTCCTGAATTATAGAACAGGGCTAGGAAACCACCTTTTTCGGGAATTTATGATGGTTAGAAGGGTACCCTGGGTTGGGCGCTCACAAAAAGACTCAGATGGTGACTGTGTTGTGCTAAGCTTTAGGTAACCAACCTTGGTCCAGGTTATACTTGATCAGGCAGTTTACTTTAGGCCAAATTATGAGGGTATCAATGTCCTCCCGCTGGGTTTTTTCTACCAACCAGATATACACAAACGACTAATAAGCGATAGGCAAACAAGCATTTTGCCAAGAGACTCTAACAGGGCAATCTCGGTGTCTAATTGTTTTGATGTGCTGAGCACATTAGACGCCAATGATTGACTGCCCCTCCCAACAGACCTTAAGACTCTAGGAGTAGGTATGTTACAAGGGCATGGTGTTGCTGAAATTATAAGTCCCACCAATAGAGATGAAGTTATTGCTCTACCGCTCCCTGGCCTATATGAGTGCAATAGTGATATTGTCGATAACAGGGTGGACCACACAGGGACAAGTAGCTTCTACCTTATGTCAAGGCCAGCTGTTGGCCAGTATCAGGTCCAATGACCTTTAATGTTGTTCCCAGAGACAGTGAGCCCCTGCTACGTGGCCACCTTAGTTCTGGTCATATAGTACAATCTCTGGTTTCTTGGAACATCGCAGGGCTACAGAACAAACTAATGTCCCAAGATTGGTTAACATTTATAGATAATCATGATGTCCTAATATTCCAGGAAACTTGGCAAATGGAACCTCAGTACAGACTAGGATACCTACATTTTTACAACTCAGCCACCCCAAGTCTGAGGGGTAGACCAATTGGGGGGTCTGACCATTTGGGTTAGACAGGATGATAGCTACCAAGTCTGCCAGCTGGATTCTAAGAGTAGCGATATTCTAATTATCAAAATTCAAAGCCCCAAATGTAGTAATCTGTATATTTTTAATATTTATGCAAGGGGTAAGCCTGGGGGTAAAACCTCAGAGACTATTTCCTTGCTAGATTCATCTCTTGACCAGTATAACGGCAAGGGGATTACACTTGTGGCGAACCACTAGATAATAATGATATTGAACTTACTTTGGAGGAAGATCTTGTTTGGGATATTCCGCAATTGACCATATCTCCAATTAAGAAGTGGTCAGAAGCGGAATTACAGCTTAAAGTTCTATGCCTTGAACAGGGGCTCAGGGCGGTAAATGGTAGAACAAATTCAGATAAGCAGGCCGATCCCACTTTTAATAATGGGACATGTAGTAGCCGCATAGACTACATCCTTTTTAACAAAGAGAATTGGTCCTCTATTGAGGATATGGTTGTATCAAAACATGTGGAAAGCGACCATAATCCACTTATATTATCTACTGAGTTGTATGGAAGCAAATTGTTAGAATCTAGTACTAATGCAATTGACATTTATCCTTCAAACGACACCAGGAGAATGGACAGACTGTCTTCTAAAAGAGGACCATATGGCAGCAATGAGTGTGCTTGCGGTAGAGGGCACACTAGAGCTCCATAATTGTGTCACTGAGCAGGATATGATGTTAAAAGTTTTTCCAATACAGACTAATCTTTTTAATGAGCTTAGGGCTTTTCTTATTTACGGAGGTATAAAAATCAAAGCGTAGGCCTAAACCGAGGGTGGAAACATGGTATGGTAAAACTTGTAGAGATGCCTACAAAACTTTGGCTTCAGCAATAAGGGACCGGATTCAAAATGCAAGGGTGATGTACAAGAAAGCGCAACATGAAGCAAAGCGGTCTTGGGACGAACAGTACTGGTCGGAGTTGTATAATGCTAGTAGAGCCAGGAACATGTGTGTATTTTGGGATTTGGTGAAATGGGGGAAGGGGCAGCCTAGGGACCA
Organism: Lissotriton vulgaris; assembly: GCF_964263255.1. Taxonomy (NCBI): domain Eukaryota; kingdom Metazoa; phylum Chordata; class Amphibia; order Caudata; family Salamandridae; genus Lissotriton; species Lissotriton vulgaris. The sequence goes on from NC_141689.1 coordinate 2,125,701,441, forward strand.
CCCACAAAACTATGTTGCCCCCTGTTAGAACCGGCTGTCTCTAGTTGGCAGAGGTACGTACTTCTGACAAATAGGGACACTCCTTGTCTAGTCAGGGCAAGGGGATCACACCCTTTGATAACCCCTGCTCACCCCCTCGGTAGCTTGGCAGAGCAGTACAGGCTTATCTCAGAGGCTGTGCGTTAAGCAATTATGACCACATACAGTAACACAGTGAATACACTACAAATGGACACGACACCGTAGTATTATAAAAATAAGTATTTTTTATATAAGGCTTAGCACAAGACCAAATAACGGCAAAACTGTACACAATCGGAATAAATACGTTCAGGAAGGAAAAAGGATAGTTCAAAGATCGTTTCTTCTTTAGCACAAAAGTTTTTAGTATCAAGCAAATCTTCTTTTGGGAAACACAGTTCTTTAGCAACAGGGTAACTCACACGGGAGCTACACAACGCTGGGGCAAAGATAATCCACAGGTTCGGCGTCGACCGCGAGGAGCGCTGCGTCGGGCCTGGAGTCACACGGACCCCCAACAACACAGTACCTTTAGGAAAATGAAGCACACGATGATCAGCGGCGTCGAGCAATCCGGCGTCGCGTCTTCGGTGTCGATCAGGCCTCAGCAGGCGTTGTCGATGATGCAGTTGCACAGAGTGAGGAGCGCTCACGGCGTCGAAGGGCACACGGGTGATGCGATCAGCAGCGGTGCAGACACGAGGTCCTCTGGAGCTAGAGCCGTACTCCCACTCACTGGCGTTGCTGCTGGCGTCGGTTCGGGCCCACCGTCCGGTCGTCGTGATTGCTGTTCGTTTCAGAGGTGCTGGATTCACACTTCCAGCGGGATAGCACTTTTAGCAGATGAAGTCCTTTAGCCCTGTGACTTCAGCAGGAGACTGGCACTCTTCCAGTCCTTGGAGATTTTCTTAGCAAGCGTGAGAGTACACACACAGTTCCTCTCTCCTGGTTCCTTGGCAAAAATAAAGAAGCACTGCAGGATTCCCCCAACAACAGCACACTGGCAGAAGGGGTAGGCAGTCCTTTAGATCAGCAGGCTTCTTGTCCTTGGTTACAGGGTTCCTTGTCAGAAGTGATCTGATTTCCTAGTTCAGGGGCCCTTCTCTTATACCCCTTTTCGTCTTTGATCCCTTTGTCTATGCCGGGGATTTCCCAACATCCTGGGTCTGTGGTGGGTGGAGCTAGGCAGTAGCACCGGGCCTATTCATTGAGCCGGGCCGGGTCCTCAGACGCCCCGCAGGAGGTGGAGCCAGCATTGATACCGGCCGGAGCAGAGCTATCGCCCTCCTGGCAGGAGGTGGGGCTAGGATCGTCCATGGCAGGTACAGAGCCATCAGTCGCTTGGCAGGAGGTGGAGCCAGCATTGTATCAGGCAAGGCAGGCTATCAACAACTACTCTCCCCCTACTCTCAACGTAAATTTCCCACTCATCCCACACTGACTCATCCAGACCTCTTGGAGCCACCCAGCTCCCGTCACACACACGCAAGACCAGCAGAGACCAGATATGGTTAGACAAGAAAATGGATACTTTCTAAAAGTACTATTTTCGAACCCAGAGTCCAAAAACCATCCATACCACCGGATGCGTAATTAAACCCCGAGTTCAGGGATACCAAACTCGACATTGCACCGTACTCTCCGAGCCAGCTAGGATCATAGCATTAATAATCCCGGCGGCCCATTCTAAGCAATGGAGAGCAGGCTACCTCGCAATAGTGAAGCACGAAGATGGCGGCACTTCACTATCAGGACATGCCAACTTGGTCAGGCTTGTCCTACCTTACACTTACAACGCACCCTGCCCACGGCCTACCATAGGGGTGACTAACATGAAGGTAAGGGAAGGTTGGGGGCTGGCAAGTAGGTATACCTGCGCAGCCTGCGTGACAGTACAAGACTGCACGTGGGTCTCGCAATGACCGACCCGTAGACATTCTTTTACGAGGCCGCTCCTGTGGGTGGCACAAAACGTGCTGCAAGCCCACGAGCGGCATTTGCATTTACAAGCCCCGGCACTCCTGGTGCACTAGACTAGGGACTGACAGTAAACCAAATAAGCCAAACATGGATACAATAGACACATCAATTTAACATCGGGAACACTTGCGCTATGGCACTGATCAGCAGTGACACGGCGCCCAAAGCATATACCAGCAAAACATCGTAAAACAGTAGAGGCAAACAGAAAAAATGGAGGAGAGACTCAAGCCAATGATGTCAGGTCTAACACGTGTCCCCTCCAGCTGAAATGTGGGGAGAACTACCCTTAACCTAGGGAGTCCTCATCACTAAGGCGGAAAAATCTGGACAGACCATCAGCATTGGCGTGATCTGTACCAGGGCGGTGTTCCACCGTAAAGTCCATCCCCTGTAGAGAAATGGACCACCTCAACAGTTTCGGATTTTCACCCCTCATGTGCATCAACCATCTGAGGGGCCTGTGGTCTGTCTGAACCCGGAAGTGAGTCCCAAACAGGTAGGGTCTCAGCTTCTTCAGCGCCCAGACCACAGCAAATGCTTCTCTCTCTATCGCACTCCACCTCGTTTCCCTGGGAAGTAACCTCCTACTGATGAAGGCTACAGGCAAGTCTCGGCCCTCTTCATTCACCTGAGCTAGAACAGCCCCCACGCCATGCTCTGAAGCGTCCGTCTGAACAATGAATTCTCTCAAAAAGTCGGGCGCCTGGAGTATAGGTGCTGTGCACATTGCAGCTTTCAGGGTGTCAAAGGCCGTTTGACAGGCATCAGTCCAGATCACGTTACGTGGCTGCTTCCTGGAAGTCAGCGAAGTCAAGGGGTGCACGATGTTGCTGTAATCCTTGACAAACCTCCTGTAATAACCCGTGAGTCCTAAGAAGGCTCTCACCTGCGTTTGGGTTTTGGGCGGCGCCCAAGCCAGGATGGTATCAATCTTGGGTTGCAGGGGGGCAACCTTGCCGCTCCCTACTTGGTGCCCCAAGTACACCACAGAACCCTGCCCAATCTGGCACTTACTGGCTTTGATTGTGAGGCCTGCTCCGTGCAGGGCCAACAACACTTCCTGGAGGTGGCGCAAGTGTTCCTCCCAGCTGGCGCTGAACACTGCGATGTCGTCCAGGTAGGCGGCACTGAAGTCCTCCAGTCCAGCCAAGACCTGGTTGACCAACCTCTGGAAGGTGGCAGGGGCATTCTTCATCCCAAAGGGCATCACCCGGAACTGGTATAGCCCATCTGGTGTGGAGAATGCTGACCTCTCTTTTGCCCCATCAGTCAAGGCGATCTGCCAGTACCCAGACGTTAAATCAAACGTACTAAGGTACCGGGCAGCCCCCAACCGATCGATGAGCTCATCAGCTCTGGGGATGGGGTGCGCGTCAGTCTTCGTGACCGAATTGAGTCCTCGGTAATCCACGCAGAACCGGAGTTCTGGTGAAGCACCAGGCGCCGCAGCCTTCGGGACCAAGACCACTGGGCTGGCCCAAGGACTGCTAGAGGACTCAATCACCCCTAACGCGAACATTTTGGAGACCTCCTCCTTAATGTACGCTCGGACCTTGTCAGTCACCCTGTAAGCCTTGTGCTTCACAGGAGGGCTGTCTCCGGTGTCAACGTCATGGACACACCAATGCGTGACACCCGGAACCAAGGAAAACAGATCCGGGAATTGTCCCAACAGTTGGCGACAATCCTGTTTCTGTTCAAGGGTCAGTGTGTCAGAGAGGACCACACCATCCACCGCCCGTCTTGCTCTTTAGCACACAGGAGGTCAGGAAGAGGCTCACTCTCCTCCTCCGTTCCATCATCTGTAGCTAGGAGCATGCCCACTTCGGACCTTTCTAAGTGGGGCTTCAAACGGTTGACATGCAGGACCCGCAAGGGGTTCCTGGGAGATTTCAAGTCCACCAAGTAGGTGACATCGCTCTTCTTCTCCACAACCTTAAACGGTCCAGTCCACCGGTCCTTGAGCGCACAAGGTTCCACAGGGGACATGACCCACACTTCCTGACCAGGCTGAAACTCTACCAGAGTGGCATTCCGGTCGTACCAACGCTTCATCTCCTCCTGGCTGGCCTCCAGATTTGCCTGAGCAAGTTCTCTGAAGCGCCGAGTCTGGTTCCGAAAGGCCAGCATGTAGCTGTATACATCCTGGGGAGGTTTCCTGGGAGATTGCTCCCAGCCTTCCTTGACCAGACTCAGAGGTCCTCTTACCGGGTGACCGTATAAGAGCTCAAAGGGGCTGAACCCTAGAGACTTCTGCGGCACCTCACGGTAAGCAAACAACAGGCATGGCAAGAGGACGTCCCATTTCCGCCTCATTGGTTCTTCAAGACCCATAATCATGCCTTTCAGGGTCCGGTTGAATCTCTCAACCAGCCCATTTCCTTGAGGGTGGTAAGGAGTGGTGAACCTGTAGGTTACCCCACACTCCTTCCACAGAGACTTCATATAGTTCGAAATGAAGTTGGTGCCTCGGTCGGACACCACCTCTCTGGGGAACCCCATTCGGGAGAAAACACCGATCAGTGCCCGTCCCACCACGGGGGCCGTCACTGTTCTGAGAGGGATGGCTTCCGGGTACCTTGTGGCATGGTCCACCAAGACCAGGATGAACCTGTTGCCCAGGGCTGTCTTGGGGTCCAGGGGCCCAACAATGTCAATACCCACCCGGTCAAAGGGGGTGCTGACCACTGGAAAAGGTTGGAGGGGAGCCTTCTGCTTCCTTCCGCTTTTCCCACTCGCCTGGCAAGTGCGACAAGTCTTGCAATGGATGTCTACATCCCTACGCATCTGAGGCCAATAAAAATGGGTGACAAGCCTGTCATAGGTCTTGTCCTGCCCCAGATGTCCAGCTAACGGTACGTCATGAGCCAAACCCAATAGGAAGGCTCTGAAGCGCTAGGGTACCACCAGCACACGGGCTGACCCAGGCTCAGCAGCCTTAGGCTCGCTATACAGGAGGTCGTTCTCCCAGTACACAAAATGTGATCCTGACTGATCACCTGAGGATTGGGCCGAGGCCTGCTGCCTCATGCCCACAAGAGAAGGGCACTCTTTCTGTTCCGCACAGAATTCCTCCCTGGAGGGACCACCGTCCTGCTGCCAATGGGTCAGCTCGGGCAGATCTCCCAGTTCGGCAATTTGTTCCCCTGTGGGCTCCAGGGCATCCCCCTCAGGGTCTACCTCCTCCTGGACCACGGGAACTACGGGGGCCGGTTTCCCGCGCCTCCTGCCTCTTCCCTTTACAGCTGGGTCCTGGGCCGTACTTTCAGGCTCCGGGACCCCATCAACACCCTTACTCGCTGTCATCGAACGAGTGGTTGCACACACCCACTCTGGCACACCCAACATCTTCAAGTGCGCTGCTCTCTCCACCTTAGCCCAAGGTGAGTCTTCTAAATCATTGCCCAGGAGACAATCGACAGGCATGGCGGGCCTCACAGCAACCTGAAGAGTACCTGAAACTCCCCCCCATTCAAAGGAAACCTGAGCCACCTCACACTCTTTCTGGGAGTTGTCGGCAGCTATCACGGGGTAGAATGCGTGGGGAACCACCTGCTCTCGGGACACCAAGTGACACTTGACAGGTGTCACACTCGCTCCGGTGTCTCTGAGGGCTTCCACTCTATGGCCATTAATGGTCACCCACTGCCTATATTTACTAGTGTTACTAGGCAGAGGGGGTGGAGGGACCATTTGCATGTCTCCTAGCGAGACCAGGGACATTTCTGCGGGACCCCTCCCACCATGGACAACCATCTCTTCCCCTCCCAAGGCTACACTTGCCAACTGACGAGGGGGTGCACGCGGCGGTGCATTCGAATCCTTTTTGGGACACTGGGGGTCATAAAACCTGTGTCCAACCTGCCCACAACCGTAGCAGGTTAGGGGGCCCCTATGAACAGGTTTACCCGTCGGGGCCCCTGACTTCTTCTCAGGGGGAGGCTGGGAACTTTTCCCTTGGTTCCCTTGGGGATTACTTTGGGGCCCTTTCTGAGACTCCTTCTGTTTTCCCTTGTCCCCCCCACTCTTCTGCTGGGGACCCGGCCCACCTTTGGCTGAGTCTCCCACTGGACCCTTGTGGACCCTGGTACTGACCCAGCGGTCCGCCTCCTCAGCAAGTTTTCTAGGGTTAGATATCTTGCTATCAATCAGGTGCTGGCGCAGCTCTGGAAAACAGTTATTAGACAAGTGCTCCCAAGCAAACAAATCATAAAGAGCTTCATAACTTTCCACGTTGCTGCCCTTTACCCAACCATCCATGGCTCTGCAAAAATAAGACACATATTCAACCCACGTCGTACCAGGCAACTTCTTACATTCTCTAAAAGCTTGTCTGTACTGCTCGGGGGTTAAGCCATATCGCAACATTAAAGCATCTTTCATATGAGCATACGACATCCTATCCGCTACAGGCATGTCTAACAGGGTATCTCTTCCCTCCTTCACAAAGCGACCCCACAACCCCGCTCCCCAATTCTTCTCAGGGACCTGGTGGGCCAACAATGCTAACTCATATGCTTTAAACCATTGACCAATATCTTCATTCTTATTGTAATCTTTGATCACATCTTTCGGGAAGTAAAACTTACTTTCTGCAGGCTCGGATGGAATGCTGCCACCAGAGGGATTCAACTCTAACTTTTTAGCTTGGATATCCAGCTCCCTCAACCTGGCTTCACGCTCCAAAGCTAACTTCTCTCGTTCAAACTCCAACTTTTTGATCTCTAAATCAGCTTCCCTTCTACCTCTTCCATTCTCTAACTCCAACTGCCCATTTATCTTTAGCCTTGCCATCTCCATGTTGTAAGCTCGCTCCTTCGCCCTTTCTTCTCTTTCTTCAGGGGAAAGACCTTTGGAGGAAACACTGCTTCCGGGAGAGGGCACAGGTCCATTCACTGGCACCTCCTCATCCCCTTCCTCTGTGGGTACCACCACCACATCAGAGGGATTTCTGGACTCCCACCAGGCCTGTAATGCTTTATAAAAATCATCTTTTCTCGAGAGGCCGGTGGTAGGAACTTCAAACTGGTTGCAAAAGTGTTTCAGCTCATCTTTCTTGTATTTCTTTAGCTTACTCCTCTCGAACTCTTCCACAACAACGATAGCAGGGGCAGTGACTCCGTTGTCACTCATGGTTAAAACTGGCAGTGTTCAGAAAATCAAGTTTCAGGAAAGCGGAGAACAAAAATAGAATCCTTCCAAATCAGATTGTGACTGCGTTATGGTCTGCTTTCACTATGTAGCGCACACTAATCACTGTACATGGGTCATAAATGCAAAGTCCAAATCCCACCGCTGCCACCAATGTTAGAACCGGCTGTCTCTAGTTGGCAGAGGTACGTACTTCTGACAAATAGGGACACTCCTTGTCTAGTCAGGGCAAGGGGATCACACCCTTTGATAACCCCTGCTCACCCCCTCGGTAGCTTGGCAGAGCAGTACAGGCTTATCTCAGAGGCTGTGCGTTAAGCAATTATGACCACATACAGTAACACAGTGAATACACTACAAATGGACACGACACCGTAGTATTATAAAAATAAGTATTTTTTATATAAGGCTTAGCACAAGACCAAATAACGGCAAAACTGTACACAATCGGAATAAATACGTTCAGGAAGGAAAAAGGATAGTTCAAAGATCGTTTCTTCTTTAGCACAAAAGTTTTTAGTATCAAGCAAATCTTCTTTTGGGAAACACAGTTCTTTAGCAACAGGGTAACTCACACGGGAGCTACACAACGCTGGGGCAAAGATAATCCACAGGTTCGGCGTCGACCGCGAGGAGCGCTGCGTCGGGCCTGGAGTCACACGGACCCCCAACAACACAGTACCTTTAGGAAAATGAAGCACACGATGATCAGCGGCGTCGAGCAATCCGGCGTCGCGTCTTCGGTGTCGATCAGGCCTCAGCAGGCGTTGTCGATGATGCAGTTGCACAGAGTGAGCAGCGCTCACGGCGTCGAAGGGCACACGGGTGATGCGATCAGCAGCGGTGCAGACACGAGGTCCTCTGGAGCTAGAGCCGTACTCCCACTCACTGGCGTTGCTGCTGGCGTCGGTTCGGGCCCACCGTCCGGTCGTCGTGATTGCTATTCGTTTCAGAGGTGCTGGATTCACACTTCCAGCGGGATAGCACTTTTAGCAGATGAAGTCCTTTAGCCCTGTGACTTCAGCAGGAGACTGGCACTCTTCCAGTCCTTGGAGATTTTCTTAGCAAGCGTGAGAGTACACACACAGTTCCTCTCTCCTGGTTCCTTGGCAAAAATAAAGAAGCACTGCAGGATTCCCCCAACAACAGCACACTGGCAGAAGGGGTAGGCAGTCCTTTAGATCAGCAGGCTTCTTGTCCTTGGTTACAGGGTTCCTTGTCAGAAGTGATCTGATTTCCTAGTTCAGGGGCCCTTCTCTTATACCCCTTTTCGTCTTTGATCCCTTTGTCTATGCCGGGGATTTCCCAACATCCTGGGTCTGTGGTGGGTGGAGCTAGGCAGTAGCACCGGGCCTATTCATTGAGCCGGGCCGGGTCCTCAGACGCCCCGCAGGAGGTGGAGCCAGCATTGATACCGGCCGGAGCAGAGCTATCGCCCTCCTGGCAGGAGGTGGGGCTAGGATCGTCCATGGCAGGTACAGAGCCATCAGTCGCTTGGCAGGAGGTGGAGCCAGCATTGTATCAGGCAAGGCAGGCTATCAACAACTACTCTCCCCCTACTCTCAAGGTAAATTTCCCACTCATCCCACACTGACTCATCCAGACCTCTTGGAGCCACCCAGCTCCCGTCACACACACGCAAGACCAGCAGAGACCAGATATGGTTAGACAAGAAAATGGATACTTTCTAAAAGTACTATTTTCGAACCCAGAGTCCAAAAACCATCCATACCACCGGATGCGTAATTAAACCCCGAGTTCAGGGATACCAAACTCGACATTGCACCGTACTCTCCGAGCCAGCTAGGATCATAGCATTAATAATCCCGGCGGCCCATTCTAAGCAATGGAGAGCAGGCTACCTCGCAATAGTGAAGCACGAAGATGGCGGCACTTCACTATCAGGACATGCCAACTTGGTCAGGCTTGTCCTACCTTACACTTACAACGCACCCTGCCCACGGCCTACCATAGGGGTGACTAACATGAAGGTAAGGGAAGGTTGGGGGCTGGCAAGTAGGTATACCTGCGCAGCCTGCGTGACAGTACAAGACTGCACGTGGGTCTCGCAATGACCGACCCGTAGACATTCTTTTACGAGGCCGCTCCTGTGGGTGGCACAACACGTGCTGCAAGCCCACGAGCGGCATTTGCATTTACAAGCCCCGGCACTCCTGGTGCACTAGACTAGGGACTGACAGTAAACCAAATAAGCCAAACATGGATACAATAGACACATCAATTTAACATCGGGAGCACTTGCGCTATGGCACTGATCAGCAGTGACACGGCGCCCAAAGCATATACCAGCAAAACATCGTAAAACAGTAGAGGCAAACAGAAAAAATGGAGGAGAGACTCAAGCCAATGATGTCAGGTCTAACACCCCCGATTTGTGGTTCTCGCACTTTACGACTTAGTTTGCCTGTCCGTCTTTTGATAAGGTGTTGTGCTCTGACATTCCAAATATTCCCCTAGACATTACTCCTTTACACTTCAGCCTAAATGAGGTTGATAGAATACTCAACTCTGTCCCAAAGGGTAGAGCGCCCGGGTTGGACAGTGTTCCTGCTGATCTATTTAATCATGGGAGGGGAGTGTGGGCACCATATATCCATTTCCTTGCAAATGCTATTGCAAAAGGCTCCCTATATCAGACACTTGGAAGGGGGCGAGATAATCCCGATCTATAAGAAGGGGGATCGCTCGGAGACACCCAATTATAGGCCTATAAGCCTGATAGACTGCGTCCTGAAGGTGATAGCTAGGCTTGTGTTGTCTAGGATCCAAGCCTGCATTGAGGAGGAAGATATTTTGTCCCCTCTCCAGGCCGAGTTCCGTACCCACACGAGCCCTATAGATCAGGCTTTTAGATTTGTTTTAATTTATTGGTGGGTGGTAATCCTTAGAGGTGGCACTCTTTTCGCGGCATTTGTCGGCCTTAAGACGGCATTCGACCTGGTACCGCGCTCTAAAATGTGGAGTGTCTTTGTAGAACAAGGCATGCCACTGATGTACTCGCTTTTTTAATCAAATTCCATGATGCAAATTTTGTGCAAGTCCGATGGGGACAGCAAGGCAAAGTTACAGACAGGTTTCCGATTCGTAGAGGGGTACGGCAAGGGTGTGTCCTGGCCCGACACTGTTTTCATTGTATATTAACAGGGTTATCGAGTACTTTAAAAAACACCCTACCGATGCTCCCAAATTGAATGGAATATCGATCCCCCTGCTAATATTTTCAGATGACACTCTGTTAATATCCAAAACGCAGCAAGGCCTATATAAGGCTATTGTGCGCTTTGAAGTGTTCTGCAAAGATTATGGCCTTACTATTAATGTGACCAAGACAAAGTTTACGGATATGCACAAGCAGAAGCTAGTGAGAGGGAGGGTTGTTATGAATGGTGAATCACTAGAACAGACCCAACTCTTCTCTTATCTTGGTTTCACATTGGGTTCCAAGTTAGAATGGAAACCACACATTAATCAGTTGGCTACCAAACACGCTCAGTTGGCAGGTGCTTTAATAAGGGAACTGCGTCTCTCGGCTACTAAACCTATTGCGCCAGCGATGAAAATCTATAGCACTCAAATAAGCGCATCCATACTTTATGGGGCAGAACTATGGGGGTTTAGTAATCTAGCGCAACTTATGAGCTCCCAAAATAAGTTTGTGAGGGGATTAGCTGGTCTTCCCCTATCTATGCCACTCTTTCCCCTTTACTTGGATCTGGGCTGCCAACGACTAGAGGATGTGGCACATTTTAGACCTGTGTCCTATTGGAGGAGGCTCTGGGTTACACCGGAACTCTCCCAGTACGCCCAGGCCCTCCTCGAAGTCCGAGACGTAGATACAGCCAACAGAATTTCATGGTTGAGAGAGGTCAAGGCTGCTTACACCGCCATGGGTCTGAGTTTATTGTGGGAGAATCCTACTGCTAATCCCTTCCCCACCTCGAAAGGCTTTCAGGGAGCTTTATTGGTCAATGGTGTCTATGCAAAATTGTAGAACTTGTATTGGCCCATCACTTACAAGAAACTTCCTTGAGCTTAAACATGAATCTGTCTATGAGGGCTATTGGGATATTATCACACATCCGGAAGACCGGAAACGGTACCACCAATATCGGGTGGGTACCCTTCCTGTTAATTCCTTTACCGGCAAATGGCAAGCTAAGACCAATATATTCTGCCCATTCTGTATTTCTCAGCCGGAAAGTATAGCCCATATCTTGTTTATCTGCCCAGAGTATAAACATCCCCAGCACAAGTGGCTGAAGCCCATATGTTTGCTGAAAGGTATTACCACTGGGGCAGAGGCTTTAAGGATCTTCCAAACTGATAGCTCAGAATGAATTGTGAGTGCTGTCACTAAATTTTTACACTGGATGTGGGCAATTCGGAGGAGAAAGCTACGCCAGAACTAAAATGGTTTTAAGTAAACTCGTTGTATAATCAATTCTGTGATGCCAATCAACTTTTGACCTCGGACGTTTTTATACCTAATTTATTGTATAGGCTTTTATATCTTGTTTTTAAGAATAACCATTATTTACCGTATGGAATAACTTGTAGATTTATTTCTTTGGTAGCAATGCCCTGTCACTGATGTTTGGTTTATGACCTTTTTAATATGTGTATTTTTTTTTTAATGTATAGTCTTTTATGATATGTTTATCAAAATAAAGACTTCTTTGAATTTGACAATGGCAATGCGGTATCACTTTCCTCAGTTGAGGAACCTTGGCTGATACTAGGGTTGACATTATGGGTTCTTTTGAACTGTTGTCACGAAAGGAATGATATGTTTTGTTGCTGGCAGATTACACAACTAAGTGGGTGTCCACACATTATGCGAGTGTGATAAACATCAGTATGGTCATTGACTTCCTCAAAGATGAATTTGCATTCGAGGGGGTGCCAGAAATCATTGTTACTGACAAAGGGGTTCAGTTTACCTCGCATGAGATGAAAGAGTTCTTGAGAACCTTGTCCTTTCAACATCACTGAACATCTCTGTCTCTGTTCACACCTCAAGTGAATGGCCCGTCAGGAGTGATGTAATATGTGACATCATCAGGAGTGCATTGCAGGGCACGAGTTATAGGTAGCTGAACTAACTATAACAGCCGAATTTCTCTGGTTTTGTACGAGTGAAATGTCCAACTAACTACTATGTCCCCGAAACCTATGGTTTTTTCAGTGAATTTCTAAGGTTTTTGAAATGCTAACTTCTAACTATAACTTCCATGAAACTTATGGTTTTTTCAGTGAATATATATTTTTGTACATACTGGCGGTATTATTAGTTTATGTGATACATATATATAAATAAATCCCTTTCTTCCGTCTACAGCTGGATAGCTCCAAGAACGGACACGGACCCAAAGTAAGTGCAAAGAGTTTTTACTCTGTGGTCATCATAACGCATTTCGGCTCATGCTAGCCTTGTTCGCAAGACATGATGGTAAAGTTTTGTGTGCATTTTCAAAGTGACAGTGCAACTGGTTAAAATATTACATGTTCAAAAAGAGTAACTGTGCACACCTTTGTTTGTTTCTTTCTTTCTTGATCATAATCCATTATCGACTGCTGAGCGTGCATCCCGAGCACGTGATCCACCCTTGTTCACGTTTTAAATAACAACTTGCAAAATAGGACCGAGTTGACGATCCTTACACGGGCGCACAGTGTTTGCTTGAATTTAGTAGTAGTTTTCACATCTTAAATAAGTAGTCTGTGTACTCCAAAATCTTGTGTATTTGAACTGCTAGTAAAATTACACAGGCAAATCATTTCTCAACATGGTGGTAACCATCAAATATACTCCGTACTGACCATTTGTCATACATTTACAAAGCATGGAACTGCAGCTTTTTCTAATATTTCTAAAACAGATGGTGGCTAATGGCATCCAACATACTATCTACTGCATAAAGGTATACCTTGTTGCAAATAAACAGTTGGTATCTCCAATCTCAAAGTTTTGTTCGACCAATATGGTACATCTAACATGAGCAAAGGTAACATGGGTAAGGGAGTTCCGGGAAAAAATGCCAGATGATGTTTTATGTTGGGTTATGCGGGAGGATCCAAAAATACTGTGAAAAATGCTGTGCAAATATGCTGTGCAAAGATTCTTATACCATAAATCACATCAATTATATAAAAAATCTATAAATATATATATAAAATAAATATATAAATAAATACAGATAAAATAAATGGGACAGTCTGGAAATTGGTGTGCATAAAAAAAACCTGTCTTCCAACTCATATGGAGATCTAGCCTCTTGATTGTTAGTAGCAGTAAGAGAATAAAAACCCTTGGCATAACTCTACAAAAACTACTTATAGACAGGTATACAAATCTTCAGTGACATTAAGACCACCGGGGTATTTGGTATCTCCAGTTTTGTAAGTTTGTGGTCTCTATAAATATATATGTATATATATATATAATTAACTCACTGGCGGTAGCTAGTAGGTAGTTATTGTTAGGTTTGCTTTCCATTGATGGAACATTTTTTGTTTTACTAATAACTTTGGCCCGTCAAACAAATCTCCAAGAAACTTTTCAAAGAAAAGCTCGTGCACCTCAGCTCCTTCCGGCCCCTGAAAACCGGAAAAAGTATAAAGATAGAAACAAACCTCCCAATAAAATGGGCGAAAATCAAAATAGGAAGGGTTCTTAAGTTGAATTTATAACACCTCCCTACAATCTAAGCTGTATACCATCAATAGCCCTAAAATAACAACAAAATGTTTCTTTCTAAAAAATTGAATAGTAGTAAAGTTAAATACATACAAAACCATCAAAAATATTGGTTATTTAACCTAATTAACCTCCCTTTTACTAACCCTCCTATAAAAGTACTGTTACTGCCCATTTAAGTATAAAATAAAATGTTCCTTCCTGTTTAGTGCAGCAGCATCCATACGACCGTGAACTCATCATACCACTGAATAAAGAAATAAATGTAAAAGCAATTCATTTTTTTTAACTGGCCATGCTAAACATAAAAATAGGACAATTTACCTCAAAGTAAAGGTAGAAAATATGTGGTGAAATGAAAGAGCATTGTCTCTAAGTGTTGACAGATTTAAAAAAGAGTTTAAATAAATGTTATTAAATGTTTTTTATTTTAGTAAATAAATATATATTTGTAAAAATATATGTGTATTGTGACTTTTCTAATAAAAATGTTTAAAACAATGAATGTTAAATATTAAATTAAATATGTGTTGTACGTGTATGCTTTATGTTTATATTGTTTGTTTACATGTGCACTGTTGTCCCTTAACGCCTTCCCTGCGTCACTAATTCTGCTGGAGTGCAGGGTTTAAATTAGGGGGCATAACCCCTTGCGTGCTCAGTACACCCCCGGCCATCCTACATCAGAGTAGGTATGTGCGGAGGACGGCTGGGGGCCATCTGAACTCCACCCACGAATTAATTCTTCCGCACAAGCGGGGAATTTGTGCTGCGCTGGGGAATCCGCGATGTTCGGACGGCCCCGGCCATCCTGAGCACATGCCACCATGACATAGGACGACCGGGGGAGTCCTGAGCACACAAGGGGTTAAAAAATATAAACAGAAGCACTCATAGTGAACTTATCTAGCAATGCAATTGTAAAAAACGTCATCGTTACAAAAACAAAAAGCACTTTGAACCTACTTTTTAAAAACAAATGTATAGATTAATTATAGATTAATTAAATTACTGCATTTATTAATTGCAAATATTTTACATTTTTAAGTATTTAAAGAATAATAACCTATCTAAAAAATCTGGTAGGGAGACAAAATATCGAAATTTAAATATCGATATATAATAATATCGATGTTTTAATTTCGATAGTATAGAATATCGATGTCCAAAATATCGACAGACAGAATATCGTTTTTATGGTATGTATGTTACTAATATCGAAATTTAATAATACCGAAATTATGTAAATGTAAATGTAAATGTACTTATATAGCGCAACCTGTCACCCAAAGGGCATCCTGGCGCTTGCTTAGGGAACCCGTCCTGGTATTCCCCTGTGAGAGGCCCCGGCAGGGTCCACAAGGTGAAAGCCAGGCATCCCTCCGCGAGGGGCCGTTGTGGAGATTAAGCAAGCTATTGCCCAGAGTTGCAGAGTGAGACCCCGTGAGTCGAGTAGGCACCGGAGCGAGAATTGTCGAGGCAGTGGAATTTTGAGCCCGAGACCCGCTGAGGCGGGGAATTGAACCCTGGTCCACGGTCGATCCAAGCATCCGGGTCTGCCGCCTCTAACCACTGAGCCACACTTCTCCACGAAAATTATGTTTAGTGTTATGTATTTTATTATGTTGTTTATATGTTTGTTGAATATGTTATTAAATGTATGTTTGAAAATTAGTAATTTAGTTTACATTTTGCGTTTTAGTATCAGAGCGGGTTGTGGGTTTATAGGGGAATAGGGTGGGAAGTAATTTAATAATAATCAATTAATTAATATATATTTATTAAATATTTTTAAATAATAATTAATTGGTAATTAATTAATATTAATTCGTTAATTACATTAATTAGAGTTAATGTGCTAATATATTACATTTTTTGTTAGTGTTAATTACTAAGTAATTGGTAATTAATTAATAATAATTAGTTTATTACATTAATTAGAGTTATTGTGCAAATATATTGAATTTTGTGTTATTGGTAATTAATAATTAATTGGTAATTAATTATTATTAATTAGTTAATTACAATAATTAGAGTTAATGTGCTAATATATGTAAGTTTTTGTTATTGTTAATTAATAATTAATTAGTAATAAAATAATAATAATTATTTAATTAAATTAATTAGAGTTGATGTGCTAATATATTTAATTTATTGTTATTGTTAATTAATAATTAATTGGCCATTAATAATTATTAAGTGATTAAATGATATGATTTCTTTTTGTGTAGCGGGTTGTGTGTTTATAGGGTAATAGGGTGTCATATAAGTAAATGTAATTAATTAAAGAAATTGTATTTCTTTATTGGTATTTTTTGTTAATTAATTGGTAATTAATATGTGTTAATTAGTTCAATTAAAATTACATCAATTTAATAATATTAATTGTTATTAATTGATATTCATATTAATTGTGTTTTTTTGTATGTGTACTGTGTTGTGTGTTAAAGGGGGAGTAGTGTGTGAAGTAATTTTTACCCCAATGCTATCCAATGCTTTCCCTACTGTTGCACCCTCTGGAGTGGGAATAGTAATTTTTACCCCTACGGTATTCCAACGCTTTCCCTACTGTTGCACCCTCTGGAGTGGGAATAGTAAATTTTACCCCTACGCTATACAACCCTTTCCCTACTGTTGCACCCTCTGGAGTGGGAATAGTAATTTAAACCCCTACTCTATCCAACGCTTTCCCTACTGTTGCACCCTCTGGAGTGGGAATAGTAATTTTTACCCCTACGCTATCCAACGCTTTCCCTACTGTTGCACCCTCTGGAGTGGGAATAATAATTTAAACCCCTATGATATCCAACGCTTTTCCTACTGTTGCAATATGTGGAGTAAGTATATATATTAATTTATATGTAGACTTTTACATTTATTTTAAATGTATATGTATTAGTTATTATTGTTTAAATATGTTTTAATGTTTTTATTTAATATTATTAATACATTTAAAAAAACAATATTTTTACTTTCGATATTTTTGTACTACAATATTTTTATTTCGATATTTTTGTACTTACCTTTATGAAGATATAACTCCAATATTTTTGATGTCGATATTTTTGTGTTGATATTTTTGTATGTAGATATTTTGTCTGTCGATATTATGTCAGACATTCAAAAAATCTATTAGAGTATTAACCAAGTATTACATTTTTTTAAAAGTCAACCTTTTTACTAAAAAGTAAATACTCACATTTAAAATACTCTTCACCCTGGAACCCTGTACCCTTGGCAATACAACTTCTATATTAATAAAATCACAGGTAAAAAAAAAACAGTTGTTAACATTTAGTTTAAAAAATAATTAATATTAAAAATGCATGTATTTTTTTTTAAACATTCAGATAAAAACTTCTTAGAGTACCTATTGAGAATTTTAAAAAAAGCAAATAAAGAAATTCAACCTAAAAAATATAACCTAAATGCCAACATTTAAAATACTCTCAACCAAGAGTATACCACTTTTAAATAAGAAAATATTGTTATTTGATCATTAAAAAAAACTATAAAAGATATCTTTGGGGTAAATGCAACAAAAAGAATAAAGCTCTTAGATTAAAATGAAATACATAAACACCCCCAAAATAAAAGATAAATGCCCAAACTTTAAACACTCATCTCCCTGGAACAATATACCTCTCGCATCCTGCTTCTAACTAATGAAGATCATATAAAAAAATGATATCCAAATGTTAATAAAAAATCCTATATGAAATAAAACTTTGTTTTTACTCGTTGGGGAGTAAACCTGCCAACACTTCTTTTTAACCCTTACCATCACCCAAAATAAACAACTATTTATTACATTTTATGGGAGGACCCTCCCCCAAGTCCCCTATTTACCTGTTACTCATTACTAAAAACCGTACAAACCCTATTTGTTTTAATTTTTTGGAAACCTTTGAACTCCTTTTTAATCCCTTACACATCCCTCAAAACTCTATATCAAATAAAACAAGTTTTTCAAAAACATTTTACAGGGTGGGGTTAAAGCCTCCAAACTCCCTTTTTACCTCTTTACCCATCACCAAAAACTAATTTTTTGATTGTTTACACTTCGTTATATATACATATAGGCATGATAATGAGTTGCCTTGTGAAATAATGCATTGTACAGACTTGGTTACAATGCCACTTGCATTGTAATTACCAAGTGGTAAAGGTAACATTAATTATCAAGCACAAAGCCAGATTTTGAATTAGTTGCAGTTTTCTCAGTATTGAGTGTTCCTACAGTCACATGGGAAAGACGCCAGCTCACACCATAGAGGTGAATAAATCATGTATAAGGCCTGTAAATCCTATATATCCTATAAAAGCTAAAGTGACTTTTTTATTTTCTCTACCAATAGGAGCTTTTTGTCAAACAAGAAAGGAATTTAAGGCCAAATTTATATATTGGAGGAAGGGGTACTCCATTGCAACAGTGACAGAGTATGATTCCCGCTAACATAATGGTCCACCCACCAGATTTAAAAGTGGGTGGACCTTTGGTGTAACCACAGTAGAGAATACTACGTCTGCTGTGGTTAGATCCCTCCGAAGGCCCGGTGGAGTAATGGCCATTGTAGGTTGACCTGTATGTCCGCCCATCTTAATTAAAAAAGACGGACAAACAGATCTGTTTTCTCTTTTTTTCACCACCAAGAAAACCCTGGCAGTAAGGAATTATTAAAACTGGAAAATTCCCCTTTTGCCATGGGAGCTGACTTCCATGGCAAGGGAGGGCATTGTTTTATTTTATTTTCAAAAACAAAATCCCATTTTGCAGTATTGTTTTTAAAATAAAAATGAGCTTTGCCATATGGGTCCATCATGTTTGGAGGATGGCCCATCCACCAACATATAGTTTGTCTCCTAAGTCTTGTGATTATTGAAGTAAATGGGAAACTCTCTTGAAGTAGCAGAAGTTTATTCTCTTGAGTAAACAGCTTATACAACCACCAGGATAGGAATGCCAGGAGATCTGAGCAACTCCCACATAAAGAATATAGAACATACATAGGAAACATAACAATTCCAATGATGCAATATGATGTCATCTAGAAGGGATACTACACGCCTTTCCCCTTTTAAAAAACAAAACAAAAAAAAAACCGAATGAATAAAATCACGTCACTTAACAGGAGTAAATTTGACACGAGAACTTTTCCTTAAGGGAACATCAGTAAATTGTACATTCAACTTATCCACATTATGGTTGGGAACGTGAGTATCAGCAATACATTGTTGGGTTGAATTATCACACAAAACATTAGATCCAAAAGACTCTTGTTCTGGGGAAACCAATACATTTGAAACAAATTCATCATTATTACTGGTTGAACTTTGCAAATCACCCCCAACCGTGTCCAACAGGGCAGAATAAGAATTAGCATCAGACTCAGATGAAGGGGGTAGAGAACTCATTTTCAAATTAGAAGCTCTACACAAAGAAACCCTATGGAAGTTCCACACTTTACCACCTTCTACTCTAACAGCTTTGCTGAAAACTTCTGTAACCTTACAAGGATCAGACCATTTGTTCCACCTAGAACCAGAAGACCTACCAAATTTGACACGCACCAGATCACCAACTTTAATCCCTGATTTAAAACCAGTTGAACAACTAGAAGAACACCTCATCTTTTCTTGATATTTCAAAACCTTATGTCTAACCTTGGATGGATCAACACCAGGCTCACAAGGAATCTTCAACTTCATCCACCAAGGTAACAATTTTGAACCAGGTTTTCTACCTTTTAACAGTTCAAATGGGGAAAAGCCCGTAACTGAGTTAGGCGAAGTACGGTACGATAAAAGAGATGCACGAAGAGTTTTTTTCCAATCTAATTTGCTTTTAACAGCTAGTTGAATGGATTCCTTGATGACTCTATTGAAGCACTCCATTTGACCATTGGCCTGAGGATTGTAATTAGACACCCTTTTGTGTACAACACCACACCTATCAAGAAAAGCAAAGAACTCACTACTGATGAATTGTGGACCATTATCCGATACCAGCTCAGCTGGGATCCCTTCCCTACAAAATATTTAATCAAGAAATTCAACAACCTGGGAAGAACCAACCCTGTCCACAACCTTTACTTCCAGCCATTTAGAGAAGTAATCAATCAATACCAGAATGAAAACAGATTTGTTATCCGATAAATCAAGAGGACCAATAATATCAATCCCAAGTTTCTTCCAAGGACACATAGTATACTCAATGGGAGAAACATCCGTTTTGGCAGCTAAAGGTTTAACTGACTTATCACTATTGGCACAAGGAGAACATGAACTAACCCATTTGTCTACCATTCTATCAATACCGGGCCACCAGTAAAATTCACAGATTCTTCTTTTAGTGTTGGACATACCCATGTGGCCCTCATGTACCATAAAAATTATTTTTTCTTGCAAATCACAAGGAGGAACTATCTTATCGCCTCTAGTTACAAAACCCTGATCAAACATGAGTTCCTCTTTTATTTTACAGAAAGACAAACCATCACCAGAAAGTTTCCTTTCTTCAGGCCACCCATGCTTCAAAAAATCCACCACATTGGATAAGGAAACATCCTTACACATGGCATCTCTCAAAACAGTTTCAGAGATAACACTGGATGTGGCATTACACTTTACATCATTGATATCATCAATGGTTAAAACTACATCAACATCCCGAGAAATATTGTCAATTACTTCTGAAGAGACACAAGGCAATCTAGACATGCAATCTGCATGAACATTTAAACGACCAGGCACATATTCCACTATGCATTGAAATTCTTGTAGCTTGGCCGCTAAACGTGCCAAACGTGCTGTCAAAGTACGACCACCTCCAGCAGCTAACATGTTTATCAAAGGTTTATGGTCCGTTCGCAAACAGAATCTTGTTCCCCAAAGAAACTGCCTAAAATGTTCGACTGCCCAAGTACAAGCTAAAAGTTCCTTCTCAATGGTGGAGTAATTAAACTCTGCACCACGAAGAGTCCGAGATGCATAGGAAACTACATATTCCTCACCCATATTCTTTTGCATCAGCACAGAGCCAAGGCCAACATTACTTGCATCAACACACACAATGCATTCTCTACCCAAATCAAAAGGCCTCAAAAAAGGGGCATTGACAATCTCTTTTTTGAGTAATTCAAAAGCAATCTGTTGTTCATTGTTCCAAACAAATTTTGCATCTTTTTTTAACAACAACCTTAAAGGATGAACCTTAGAAGAGTAATCTGGTATAAATTTACTATAAAACTCCGTAAGACCCAAAAATGACACCAATTGTTCCTTATTACTAGGGGCTGGAGCCTTAGTTATGCTTTGAATGTGATTATGTTTGGGTGTGATGCCTTGAGCATAAATTTCATGTCCCAAGTATTCTACAGTGCTTTGTCTAAATTTACCCTTTGAAAATTTCAAAGTCAAACCTTTTCCCTGAACGGACCTTAGCACTTTATCCAGGTTCTTGTCATGATCTTCAAAGTCTTTTCCATATATTAAAATATCATATTGGAACGCTATGGCATTATCACAACCCTCCAAGACATCTTTCATAAGTCTTTGAAATACTGACGCCGCACTAGCCAAACCAAATGGCATGCAACGGAATTGGAACATACCCTCTGGCGTTATAAAAGTGGTGAGAAACTTAGAATCTTCATGGAGTAGAACCTGGTGATAAGCACTAGCCAAATCTAAGGTTGAAAAAATACAAGCACCAGAAAGAGTAGAAATCAGTTCATGAATGTTGGGTAACGGATGTCTATCGACCCAAATTTCACTGTTCAAACTGCGGAGGTCAACACATAGACGAAGTTCGCCGTTGCTTTTAATTGATAAAACTACTGGAGAAACCCAGGGAGAAGACTCAGTTGGTTCAATAATCCCTCGAGTTACCAAGTCCAACAAAATAGTTTTCAATTTGTCTCGGTAAGCTAGAGGTACGTTCCTAACTTTATGTCGAACTGGTGTCGCACCATCCTTTAAAATAATTTTATGTTTAAAATTTACAAATTCACCTAAGGTGTCAGAAAAAATGCCAGGAAACTTGCTTTTAATCTGGACAGTGAATTCATCATCAGCAGGAGGTACTAGATAAACTGGTGGAGAAGCATTGGGATCCAATTTAATCCCCAACTCATGTTGATGTGGCCAACTCAGAATAGAGGCTCCTTTGGATGCAACATAAATTTTGCCTTTAATGTTCTTATGTTTAAATTTAATATCAGCCCACATAAAACCCAACAGATCAATTTTCTGACCAGTATACATCTGATGGAAATAAACTTGATGAACTCCAGTGCCTGTTAAAGATATCACTACCAATTATACACATGGCACATGAGTCTATGAGCATAGAAATTTCTATACCATTTATTAATATTTTGTCCTTGGGAAAACCTTTGCATTTGGTGTCACCAACACATAACAACGTGTTGATTTCCTGAATTTCTTCAGGATTTTCATATTCTGAATCAGGTAATAAATTTACTTTTTGTGGAGATCTACACATCTTACTAAAATGCCCTGGTTTCTTACATTTTATATAAATTTTATTCCATGCTGGACAACCTCTGTAATTACCAACATGATCATTTCCGCCACACCTATAACAAATCACCTGGTTTTTCTTGTTAGTGAATCTGTTGTCTCTTGCAAAATACTCTTTTTTAGTTTGTGTGATAGGAAACTTCCTTTGAGTATGGACTTCCTTTACCAAAGCAACCTCTGGGATTATTACCTTATTCTTAACATCCTGGCTTCTAATCTGACTAACAAAGAGTTCAGATTGTTCAATACCTTTGGCTATATTCGATACAGCATTAAGAGAAGACTCAGTTCCCATCCATAGACGTTCTTGTATCTTTTTACTTTTGGTTTTCATCATTTTCATCTTAATACCTGTTCAAAATTGATAGTTTCGAAAGCGCAAGAACCTGCTAAGGTTCGTAATGCGGCTACGTAGTTTTCAATAGACTCATCATCTTTCTGAGCTCTAGAGTAAAATTTAAATCTCTCCATTACTGTGTTGATTTCCCTTCCAAACCTAGTAGTTAATTATTTTATAACCACCTCAAAAATTTAAAAAACACCTGCACCGTCAATGGGAGGTAAATTTTGCAACTCCTTAAGACCTGCACCTCCTAAACAATTTTTTAAAAGTGCTAATTTCCTTTTGGGAGAACATCCATCTTCCTCCACTACATCCACATAGGCTAGGAATGTGGGATACCACAGGTCCCACTCTACCTTAGGATCCCCAACAGGGGGTAAGAAATGTGGAGGAGAATAATATTATTAGACATTTTAGGTAAATAACATGAAACTAGATAAAAGGAATTAAACAGTTAAAGAAAATAAAGAATTAAAAAAATAAACGTAGTCACCATGGTCAATTTCGTTTCTTTAAGGAAAATCTTGAAGATTTCTGAAAGTTTGATGCAGGCGAGAGGATCGTGCAGCAGTCCTGCAAATACAGCTGTCCGTTGAGTGCAGGAACGCTGATAAAAATTAAATTATAAACAGTCATACGGAGTAATGCAGCATAGCGTTAATCAAAGAGAAGAAAAAAAAATAAAGAAAAATGGCCGCTGCGTTACGTCAAGGCGTATAGCACTTTAACCTCTGAGACGCCTTTGACGCTTTGGCGAACGACGTGCAGAATGTTGACACGGCGGAGCGTTCAGACGTCAACAAGAACTTTGAATCTGAGCCGTAAACCTAAACGCTGAGACAAGCTCACCATCATGGAACTCCGAACCAATTTCAAAAAATGCAGAACCACCAAAGGTATGCAGAATTGAAAACTTTACGCTTTTCACTATTTCATCAACATGGGCTTTGGTGCGCTTAAAATGAAATAATAAGCAGGCTGAGGTTAACTTAGTAAAAAATTGAGTGTGCCAAATAAAAAAAAATACAAAGTCTTAAAGTCGGAAATGACACACAAATTGAAGAAAATTAATGCAGCTATGCCGCTAAACACTGCCTCAGGTGCAATCAAAGGCACAGAATCAATTACTGCCGCTGGTGCAATCATTTACACATTAAAAAAAAAAATAGTAACAAAATACCTTTAAGACGCGTGAACGCTGTTACTCGAGTTCCTTCCTCTACTTTAAAAAAAAAAAAATATTTCCTTCAAAGAGTGGGTCCTTCTTCAAGATCCCGATTGTCGTCAATTTATGAAGTAAATGGGAAACTCTCTTGAAGTAGCAGAAGTTTATTCTCTTGAGTAAACAGCTTATACAACCACCAGGATAGGAATGCCAGGAGATCTGAGCAACTCCCACATAAAGAATATAGAACATACATAGGAAACATAACAATTCCAATGATGCAATATGATGTCATCTAAAAGGGATACTACAATTATCACATCAGAAACTGATGCAACCCCACATCAGCTGTCCACAGAGGTAGTTCAGTTGAATTCAAGGTCATCAACTGAACAACCTACAGAATGATCCTTAATCATAGGTAACCTTGACAAACAATCAGCTGCCAAATTCCTTTTTCCTGAAGCATATCAGGGGTGTATTGATGTTCTTGTAAACTATTCCTACACTTTGCTATCTGGGGGGTGGCTCTCGCTCCACCTGTGGTACCACAAGCCTTGTCACGGTGAGGCACAAGCAA
Source organism: Lissotriton vulgaris (assembly GCF_964263255.1). Classification (NCBI taxonomy): domain Eukaryota; kingdom Metazoa; phylum Chordata; class Amphibia; order Caudata; family Salamandridae; genus Lissotriton; species Lissotriton vulgaris. Next base: position 2,125,725,946 of record NC_141689.1, read on the forward strand.
ACTCCAATGTAACTTTTGCTCAACCCTCTGGTAACCTGGCACCGAGCAATAAGGCTTAAATTAGAGTGACTATGTAAAGTATTTATGCAGCACTTCTAACAATAATAAGGTGAACACTTTACGAAAGAAAAATCCAACACCAATTTAGAACAAAAGAGTGAAAATTATTAAATAAATCAAGACCAAAACAAAAATTATCCAATCAGTAGAGCCAAAGATATGCAACTTTATAGATGTAGGTGAAAATAGCCCTAAAATGGCCAAAACTCACTGCTATCTAGTTGTGCAAGACTGTGAGAAAGTCACAAGTTCAGGCCGATGCGATGGAGCTTGGGTCAGAAGCAGGAACTAGGTCAGTGTAGCTGAAAAGTTACCTTCTCAGTCAGGTGCAAAGAGTCCTGTTCCTGGTGGAGGGGGCCCTGAAGACTAGAGAGCATCGCACAGGGTCGTCGATGTAGCACGAAGAGCAAGGCTGGTGTCGCAATTGGTTGTCGCTGTAGCACGAAGATCCAGTTTAAAACTGTAAACACTGGCTGCAATGGCAAATCTGAGACATGTTAAAAGGACTACTTAAGTGGGTAGCAAAATCAGTGCTCTAGGCCCACTAGTAGCATTTAATTTACAGGCCATGGGCATGGGTATTACAACTTTACAAGTAAATTAAATGCGCCTTTTGGGTATAAGCCAATTCTACCATGCTTTAAATTAGAGCACAAGCACGTTAGTACTGGTTCATAGTGGTAAAACACACAGTCCTAGGGCCAGCAAAAATAAAATCAGCAAAACAGCAGGGTTGAAGGCAAATATTTAGGGGGCACTACACCAAGGATGCCAGGTCTAACAGTGTTCATTTACAAGTTCATAACAGGTCAAACTCATCATTGACTCTTCTTTGTCATACACAGGAAAGATAGATTGTGACTGCAGATACAATATTTGGCCCATACGAAAGCGCAAACCAAAAGATTTTATTTGCAGTTGACCTTTTTCATGAGATTAATGTAACCCTTAAAAAAGTGGGACATCAGATTTGTGCTTCTTGAGCCAGATATGAAGCTGAAAACAATTGACAGAAAAAGAAGAGAATGCCATGGCTCATTTGGCGCAAACAAGTTCTCAGAATCCATGAAAGAGAGCACAATGGGTGTTGCCTCGCCATTAGTTCTTCTGAGTTATGACTTTAACTTTACCACAAAGCAAAAAGTGATGGACAAGTAAAGAACAATTTATCCTGCTCTGTCAAAGAGAGATCCATTTCATGAACATCAGCCAGTGGAGTCACCTATCAGAAATAGGGATACATCTTGAGTTCCTCTTATGTCTACCGGGTACCCTGCATCTTTTCTTTGACTCATAATTCAAGATAAGTTCTTAGAGAATATTGGATATAGGAAATGCCCTTAAAGGTCAACTCTACTATATGGTGAGGAGTAATGGCACATATAATGGCTGTTACAGTTGCCTGAATAATGATATTTACATTTTCATGCAACCTTCCTCGGCTGTACTGTGTTTCTGGTGATTTTAAGACTATCTCCTAGTAGATTGTTTAGTCTGTTAAGACTAACAAATGCCCTCCTCTCCATGGAAGTAAACTCCAACGGAGAAAGTACTTTTTTTTTTTAAAACAAAGTCCCACTTTGGGGTTTTGTTTTCAAAAGCAACCAAAAATGTAACATTTCTGTAAGGCTCCATCATGTTTGACACAACCTTACAGCAAAGTAGGAATGCATTGTGGGAACGTACGCATCACTAATTCAGTACTCCAATTAATTAAGGATATCTGACAAACTGTTAAGGATAATAATACAAGAGTGCATGGAAGGCCTTACTTATGGGTAATTGGGTGGATGATGTTACAATGCATACATTTACAACGCATGCCTTTACAACACAGTTTTTACACCGTAACATCCTTTACAACGCACTCCATTACATCGCATGACACTACATCGCATTTTTAGAAATTACCTTTACAACGCATTCCATTATATCGCATTATACCTTTACAACGCATACCATTACAATGCATGTAAGGTAAGTATTGGATAGTATAGAGGTCAAATTTAATATTCTAACTCCAGGGGGTGCAACAGTAGGGTAAGTGCTGGATAGTGTAGGGGTAAAAATTACTATTCTAACTCCAGGGGGTGCAATAGTAGGGTACGTTTTGGAATACGATGCATTGTAATGGTATGCGTTGTCATTCCTGCGTTGTAGTTACATGCGATGTAGTGTCATGCAATGTAGTGTCATGCGTTGAAATGCCTGCGTTGTGGTAACATGCGTTGTAAATGATTTTGCGATGTAATGACTGCGTTGTAAGTGTTGTGCGATGTAATGGTTGCGTTGTAAAGGATGATTCGCCTTGATATATCTTTGATCATACAGATGATACTCTTTGTTTTCATCGATAAGCAATGTATTCCTATGGTTCCTGAATATGAATGGTCTCTCAGGTTAGATTAAAGGAAAATATACTGTCATTCCTGGCTGCTAATGGCCTCATTCACAAAGGTAAACGTAAAATGTTGTGTAGGTTTACGTTTGTTTTGGAATTTTAAGTGTGTGGAAACTCCACAGTTGGGGCGTAAAACTCCACACATCAAAGATAGGCATTTTGTATCGGTTTATGTGCAGAGTTCCCCACCACGACTGCAGAGTCTCCGCACTCATAAACTTACTATTAAAATGTTGTTTTAGAAAATCCCAAACAAATGTAAACTTACACAAAAGTGCAAGTTTACCTTTGTGAATCTGGCGTCCCAGACAATATCTCAACCCAGACAAAATGCAACTACAAGGGACACATTTATCCTTCTTGGAGTCAGAGAAATTGAAGATAAACTGGGCAGGAAGCATCATATTGTTCCCTCGAATCTGAAGCCCAGCAGGAGATTTGCACTGGATGATACTTTGTGCTTTAAGAAGTGGAGAGTGGCTATCCTAATTCATAAATGTCTAGAGTTCAGCACCCTGAAAATATGGCCTGACAGAAAATGCAGACTGGTGTTTGCAAACCTCATGGCAAAGGATATGCTGATGACTGCCAGCAAAAGCATCAAGATTAATGTCTTGATCTTACTTCTTGGCTTCAAAATTTTGATAGTAAATTAAGAAGGGCGTTAAAATTGAGTTCCAGATTTATTACTAGACTCTTTCGGACCAATAGAATTATGCAGGTCAGAAGATAAAGGCCTGATACTCCACCTAAGACAATGCTGTCCTGGAACTATGGAGAATAATACACTTCACCAAAATAGAATATACCTAAGGGGCCCATTAGGATGGCGGGCGGACTTTCATCTGCCCGCGGCCCTAGCAGTGCTGGGACCGGCCGCCACAAGTGGGGCGGTCCTGCACCACTGATTAGGATGCGACCGCCACACTAGCGGTCGCATTTGGTAGTCTTGATATTGTGACGGGTGTTGCTTACAGCAGCACCTGCCGCAATGCCAAAATGGCATGTTGTGCAGTGCCATGCACAATGTGGCAGGCACTGTGCAGTGCCTGCCACCTTGTGCACGGCAATGTAGGGGGCTACCATAGGTACCCCCCAAGTGCAGCCCCCCACACCCAACACCCCCAGTTGCCAGCCTTTCCATGACAGAAAGGCCTTTGAAGACACCCATCCTAATATGGATGGTGTTGCCTGCTAGGCACAGCCACCATATTAGTGCCCAGGTCCGCCCGTCTGGCTATCATAATGGTTGCCGGCCGTTGTAATGGCCGGCGGATCACCACCACCAGCCGGGCGGTGGCGATCCACCCGCCATCATAATCACCCCCTTAATGTCCAATGCTCCAATGCTTATGGTATAGAATAGACTACTTCATGATGAAATGTCTGCTGCCAAAGGTGACATTATGAATGTAAGGGAGGGTCAGATCGCAAATCATGCCCCAATTAAGTAGACATGGGGTCGGACTTGGCCCTCTGTGCAGGGTCTCCCCAAACCCTTTCTCACTCCCTTCCTTTGCTGCACCAGTGTTTGTTGGTTTTTAGGAATCTGTACACTTTACCACCCCTAACTAGTGCTAAAGTGCTTGTGCTCTCGCCATGAAACATGGTTAAATTGGACTACACCCACCTGGCACATTTAATTTACTTGTAAGTTCTTAGCAAATTACATCACATATACCCAGGGCCCTCAAATTAAATGCTATTTGTGGGCCTGAAACTCCCATTGTACCGCTCACTAAAGTAGCCTTTTAAAAAATGTTTTAGGATTGCCACTACAGCCTGCAAGACTGTTGTAATACTGCCATTATGAGCTGCAGAATAAACCTTTTGCCATACTGATACATACCTTCTTTTAATACTTATAAGTCCCTCCTAGGGTATGTCCTCAAGGCTGATTGTGCAGGGTGCATTATATTTAAAGAATAGTACATTCTAGCTTAAATTTTACAGGTTATGGCTGTGAAAAAATTATTGCAATTTAAATTTCTCTTAGATGGTAAAGTTACATTTTAAGTCACAATTTGGAAAATGCCACTTTTAAAAAGTTAGGAACTAGGGGGTTGGGCCCTTTTACGTACATCCAAATTGGACCTCTAAAATATTTCACGAAACAGAAACAATGGTTGTGATTATTTGAGCTTCCTCTTTAAGCAAACCAGGTGAAGTAACTCTATTTTCTTTGCCCATCTATTTATTTTAAAATTTTCTCTATATTGTTTTTGAAGACCATATTATGAATTTTCAATGTCACAAAAAGGAAAACCTCAACTTTTTCATTGAGTCAGAGAATTGAGAATTGCCATTGAGGCCAACTGTGAACAGCACCTCTGGTTTTGAATCATTTGATTGGTTCTGAATATTTCTTTCAAGTCTATGTTGATAATGTTTTTATGAGATAGAATCACCACTTAGGTTGATGTTCATTGTTTTGATGCACAAATTCATAGCCATTTGTTATATTCATGTTTTGTTATGTATGGTATCATGACTGAACTGTCTTGTCCTGTGGGGTATATTTTTTCAATAAAAACTTGAAAAGTGATCATTTTCATGACACATTGAACGTTCATAACATATTTTTAGAAAGTTGGTTTGTTTGCCCAATCGTTTGTGCATTCTGTAAGTGTCCAAGTTCATATGACTGTGAAAAGCTCTGTTGTTGTTGTTTGTTTATTGCTTCCATCCAGTTACACAAAGGGGTCTTAGGTGTGGACTGGATATGTCATCCTTGCAGGATGACTGGGAGGAGCTGTACATGGCCCCACTCACACTTCAAAGGGTTGTGCCTTAGACATGCACAAAGGAATCTAACTACAGGGCTGCCTGACTTTTGCACCCCTAGACAGTGTTGAGCCTTGACAGGGGAAGAGGAAGAACTTTCCAAGACCAGGTGTGGGATTAAACAGAGAGTCCCTGCGCACAAAAGCTGGCGCCAAGTATTAATTGTGTACCTCATCAGAAAGATCGAGTCATGGCCAGTCCTAAGATTTTGTGGTCCCGGCAAAAGGGAAGATGTGAGGCCCCTATAATTTGCAAGTAATATCACAGAAAGTGACATCACAGGACTCTTACTCTTCTTTGGTATTGCTGAAGTGACTTAGTGTGGATACCAGTAACATGGATAAAAAGCTAAATACCCTAATGAAATAAACCAGTCTATTTTAAAGCTAAATTGATTTCAATAGTCACATTGAACGGTAAAGCTAGGTACAGGTCTGAAAGAATTGAGGGGCATATTATCAAGGGGGTTTATCTCCGCTTTTTTGGCTTTAAAAGCCAAGAAAGCGGAGATAAAATTATTTCCCTATCACCTAGCTGTCGCTAACACCAGTTAGCGACAGCTAGTAGGAGATAGCGACCATCTTGGGCCCCACTTTGCATGTCAGTGATATTTATCACTAATGACATGCAAAGTGGGCGTGCCAAGATGTTAGCGACTGGAAACAGTCGCTAACATCGCTATCTCCTATTACCAACTTTTGGAGATATTCGCGCTAAGCGCAAATATCTCCAAAAGTTGGGGGCGCTAGAGGGCGCACAAGCTGAATGGCCGCACCTTAGTGAGGCTCCGGCTGCCTGGCATTCTTATCCTACATTAATCCTTTCAAACTGCGCCCGCCCACCTGAAACTCGCCTGGGGGAGAGATATGATGCTGCTGCCCACCCTGTCCGAGTTTGGGGGCCCTACGACCTGTGGTTGCTGAGTTAGAGCGAGCTGCAGCCGCAGCGGAGGCGGGCTCTGGTTGGGACCTCACTGACGGCGGCCTTGGATTACACGCGACGCCCCGGATTGCCACGTGGTGTGTAGGCCGTAAGCTGGCAGCCACGCCGCACTGGATGCACCGGTGATTTCTGGCAGATATCGAGGAGCCACCGGCAAGCCACACGGAGCAACCAAACGGGTTAATGCCCTGGGGCATTTCTTTTTGACTTCCGGAGGTGCCTGACTTGTTGGCAACGCACCGGAGGCCAGCTGCCGCTGGTGCCACCGCGCGCCGAGCCTCCCTGTGCTGCTCGGATTCAAGGCGCGAATTCTGAGCCCACTTTCACCGCTACCTATCACTGCTGTACCGGCATGGGGAAACCGGACAAACGGCAGCCTAAACTACAATTTGAGCCTGCGGCACAGAAGACGGCGACTAAGCAGACGGGAGATGTCGCTCAGCCGAGAAGTCCGGCAGCGGAGGTGTCCCCCATGGTCCCGGATATTGCCACGATGCTGCAAGAGATGCGACAGGGCTTTGCCACGGTGGTGGACAAGGTGGACAGGCTGTCCGCCAGAATGGACGGCATCGTCCAGAAAATGGACATACATGAGGAGCGCCTAACGGAGGCGGAACGCAGAATCTCCGAAACCGAGGATGCCACAACGTCGCAGGCTTCAAGGCTTTCCCGCATGGATACGTGCTCAGAGTGATAGCCGCCAAAAATCAGGAGTTAGAAGCAAGGAGCAGGCGGAACAACATACGAGTCACAGGCATTCCGGAGTCGACCAACACAGGGCGAATGGAGCTTTACATCGAAAAACTTCTCACAGCCACGGTTGGCGAGGAGGCCCTCTCGAAACAATTCATTGTGGAACGGGCCCATCGGTCACTTGGGCCTCAACCCCAGCATGGTGCCCCGTCGAGGCCCATCATTGCGCGCCTGCTCAACTATCGAGACCGTGATGCGGCGCTGAGAGCGGCCAGGGCGAATCAAAACCTTGCTTATGAAGGAGTGTCTTTCTCAATGTACCCTGACTTTACCCCGGTGGTCCAAGAGCAACGACGGAAATTCTTGGCTGTGAAGAGGAAGCTAAGAGGCCTGAATATTGACTACGCGCTTTTGTACCCTGCCAAGCTGCGGGTAACCCACCAGGGCATGCAACACTTCTTTTTAAACACGCAGCAGGTCGAGGACTACCTTAAAACTTTGCCTAAACGAGACCGGAGAGCTGCAAATGAGGACGGCGGACGCGAATCTGGGTCGGAGTGAACGATATTTGCACTGCTACACACTTTGCTGGACTGGGACGATTAATGCTTCATTGTGGGACGATTGCAACTGGCCCCCCCGGGGGGCTCGGGTCGGGTGGGCCTGCAGGTGACAATGCATGCCAGGCCCCCACCCCCATACTCCCTCTCCCGCCAGGACAGAGACGGTAAGAGTGGATGAGAATGGTGGGGAGAGGACTGGGGTGGAAGACGGTGCACCTCTGAGGACCCCGAACGGGTGTACCCCACAGACCTTGCTTATTGCACTTTTGATGTTTTACTGTTGTGGGCTTGTTAGGGGAGGGGGGGGGGAAACGGGTGCTGGCAAGTTGGGGGTGCTTCAGTGGGTGGGGGGTGGAAAGCGCTGGTCTCGGAATGCGGGAGCTGTATCTGTGGCGGACTGGAGAGCAACGATTACACGGAGCGGTTTGGGCCTGCGACCTAGGTTGCTTGCTATGTTTAAGACTGTTCTTTGCACTGTCCTACTGTTGGGGAGAGGGGAAGGGATAGTTGTCAGATGCCCTGCTAATGCTTGGGGCAAGTCTGATGAGCTGTTTGCTGGACGAAGGTATTTACGACTCACTGGTTTGGAGACCTGGGGTGGTTCTGATTTAACAGTTTGGTTTTGTTTCTTGGCATGTGCACTACTACTTACTCGACTGCCTGCCTGCTTTGGGGTGTGGTGGTACATTGGAGATACTACAGAGGGGGGGACTATTGGCCGCAGGAAGTGGTTGCATTGGCTGTCACACGACGTGCATGCTGACAGGAGCATGGACTGTCCCTTCACACTGTCTTGTCATTTATACAGCAGATTCTAGGAATGGGGGACACTCGTCTGAATATACTCACATGGAACGTGCAGGGATTGGGGGATCATAGAAAGAGGAGGCACATTCTGGGCTATCTGGACCGCCACAACATACACATAGCCTTTTTACAGGAGACACACTTTGCACCTAACAGACCGCAGGCCTTTGGTAGCAGGTGGGCTTCGTGCGCTGCGTTCTCATCATATTCCTCTCATGCACGGGGCACAGTGATACTGGTGAAAAGATCTACTCCCTTTTACATGGCTGGCTCGAAAACGGATGCGCAGGGGAGATATTGTTTGGTATGGGGCAGGCTGGGGCGCATGACAGTGACCCTCGCCTGCTGCTATGGGCCTAACGTGGATGACCCACATTACTTTGAAACTCTATGGGCTGCAATAGTAGAGACAGGGTCGCAACACATAATATGGGGGGGAGATTTTAATGTGGCCATTAACCCGACTCTGGACCGCTCACACCAGGCTCCGCATCACTACACGAAAGGGCGGGAGGTCCTGCGTGCCATTGTAGAAGAGAATCACCTTGTAGACGCGTGGCGCGCACACTGCGGGCCGAAGGGGGAGGGCACACACTTTACTGCAAAGGCAAAATCCTGGGCTCGACTTGACTATTTTTTTCTGACCACTCACCTTTATGCCTCACTGACATGTGCGCGGCACCTCCCCAGGACGTATTCTGATCATGCCCCGGTTCACATTGCCCTAAGAGGGACGGAATTAGGCCCCCCTGTTACGGCGTGGCGTATGCAGCCCGCGATGCTTCTAGACGAGGAGTTTAGGGAGGAGCTCTGGGAGGAATGTTTAGATTTCTTTAAACGAAATAAGGACTCTGTGCGGGATGTTGAGACCATATGGGATGCGTTTAAAGTTACACTGCGGGGATTCTGCATTGCGAAAGGCTCTGGAGTCCTTAAGGCTATACTGAATCGACTGAAAGCTCTGGAGGCTCGGCTGGGGCGAGCGGAGGAGGCCCTCCGTATGCACCCGGATGGCGACACACTTGCTGAGATACGAGATTTGATAACTGAATACTCAGACGAGGCTGCGCGAGAGGCGAAGTTTAGGCACAAGTATTGGGTGGCACGTAGGTACGGGGAGGGTGAGAGACCTGGGAAGGCGTTAGCTACTACAGTCAGGCTTATGCGGACACCCACCGTAGTACTGGAATTGGAAACTGCCGAGGGGCTGCTGCTCAGAGATTCCACGCAGATACTGAATGAATTTGTCAACCATTATAGCACATTGTACACCTCCGTTGGGGCGGAGAGGCCGTCCCTAGACGACTACCTAACTGATGTAACGCTGGGGTGGTTGAGTGACTCTCAGAGGGCCTTTTTGAGCGCCCCGTTTGAGTTGGATGAAGTCCGGGAGGCCATCATGAGTATGCAATCGGGTAAAGCTACGGGGCTTGATGGCATCCCTATTGAATTTTATAAAACATATATTGATTTCATGGCCCCGGTGCTGCGGGAAGTGTATGAAGACACCTTGGAAGTGGGTCACCTCCCCGCATCCATGAGAACTGCACTGATTATCTCCCTGCTTAAACCCGGGAAATCTGCTTCGCACTGCGACTCTTATAGGCCCCTTTCGTTGCTGACATGTGATGTCAAGATCCTTGCCAAACTCATCGCCACGCGCATAAGTCTCCTGCTGCCAAATCTTATCCTCCCAGACCAAGCTGGCTTTGTCCCGGGCAGGGCGACATCCCACAACCTCCGCACCTTCTTTTCAGTGTATGACTCGGTCCATGAGGATTTGCCCATGGCAGCCATCTTTCTAGACGCCACTAAAGCGTTTGATTCGCTGGAGTGGGATTATGTCTTTGGTGTGCTGGGGCGCATGGGTTTTCCAGCGATTTTCGTCTCATGGATAAAGCTGTTGTATACGCGCCCGACGGCTAGGGTCCTTGTCAATGGGCAACTTTCCCCGGAATTCGCTGTCTCTAGGGGGACTAGGCAAGGGTGCCCCCTGTCCCCCCTCCTTTTTGCCATAGCCACAGAACCTCTCGCTGCTAAGCTGCGACAACACCATAAGGACAGCGCACTGCGATGCTTCCAGAGACAGATCCTCATCTCCATGTACGCAGACGACATCACGCTCTATGTTCGACACCCAGGCAATAATTTACACCCATTGCTTAGGGAATTCATCAGGTTCTGGGCCCTCGCAGGTGTACAGATCAACTGGTCTAAGTCTTGTATCTTCCCCCTCACAGCCTCTACTCTTGCATTCCCCTTGGACTATCCACTTACTTGGTGTGAAGGAGACTTTAAGTACCTAGGTATTCACATTGAGAAGGATAGGGAGGCGCTCATGAGGGCTAATTATGGTACGGCAATGAGTAAGATCAGTGACCATGTTTCCCGGTGGATAGCGCTTCCTCTTTCTATGGCAGGGAGGGCCTCCCTGGTTAAAATGATTGTGCTCCCAAAATTGCTTTATCTGTTTCTCAACATATCCTTTCACCCCGGTGCATATTTCTTTAAGCGGCTGCGGTCAGAATTGCTTAAATTGGTGTGGGGAGGGAAGACATCCAGGCTCCGATGGGAGGTGCTGACCAGGCCTTATGCCCAGGGCGGATTTGGAGTGCCTGATTTTGAACTGTATTTCCTGGCAGCCCATGCACATTTCGCCTATTTTTGGGTGAGACAGCCTAGGTACATGCCACAGCTGGCGGCGGAACATTGGCTAGCACACCCCACGCCTATAGAGGGAGCGCTTTACACCATAGTGGAGGGGAGGGATAAGACCCCCAACACGCTGTCTGCAGGAAACTGACTTTCAGAAATTGCTGACGAAAATTCATGTGCGCACGTGGGGGGATTTATATAACAATGGCAAATTTCGCACCAAAGATCACCTCTATGAGGGCATACAGCCGACCCCTCTAGAGATTTTTTACTACATGCGCTTGAGACATGGCTTGCAGGCGATTACACCAGATTTCCAGCACGAGCCCCCCATCCTACTCCCCTTGCAGCACATACTGCAACTAGAGAACCCCTGTAAACTGGTGTCTACACTATATAGGTCGGTCCGTGCCAACGTAGAATACACTGAGCTCCCTTCAAGGGCGAAATGGGATAGGGAACTGCCTGTCCCCCTCACTGATAAACAGTGGACGTTTTGCTTACAGCAGACGGAACGCATCTCCTCCAGCAGCAGATACAGAATCATTCACTACAAATTTGTGCATAGATTGTATTACACACCGGCACGCTTACACAAATTCGGGCTGCGGGATAATGACACCTGCGACAGATGTGGGACTCCTGGGGCTGATTTTCTGCACCTTGCTTGGGGTTGTACCCGGGTACTTCGATACTGGGACCAGGTGTTTCAGGCACTTTCCGCAATGATAAACACAGCGGTAACACCCTCCCTTGTACTGGCTCTGTTAGGGTATGTCGAACCGTTACAAGCGGCCCACCGCAAGTATGTGGCGATGGCTCTTTTGTTGGCCAAGCGTAGAGTGGCCTGTCGATGGGGAAGGGGAAGGGCGCCCAAATTTAAGGAGTGGTTGGGCAACCTGGTGTATTGCCAGGAACAACTACACACATATGCGGAACTGCTGCCTCCCTCCTCCAGGCCCACGGATATCTGGGCCCCGCTACAATGCTATTTGATAACAGAGTCTTCACTTGTTAATGATGTATGAACTGGAATTGTTGTGTAGTGTGCTGGTGGGGCGGCCCTGAGAGAAAGTGGGGATGTTCCGGAGTCTAGATGAATCCCATGATCCGATATAGCACTTTAGTCCCTTTGTGTTGATAATCCATGCCCCCCCCTGCCCAGGCTTTCCCCATCCTGCTGTGAACTGTGACTATTCACCGACCGCTCGGCTGCCACAGGGATCCACCCCTACTGTGAATAATGTGTTGCACATGCTTAGGGTTTGTTCTGTTCTGTTAGTTTATCAACAAAATGATAAAAGTGAGACGAATTGATGAACTTTTAATATTTGCGTACTGTTACTGACTTGATGCGCTGTCCTACAGCACTGCATGGGGGGACTATTGATGTACTACTCTTTTTGAATACTGATTTGCACTATAGCAGCCGGCCTCCGGGTTGTGGCGGTATGCTGTGTACACTTAATGGTACTCAATAAACGTCTTGCACCAAAAAAATAAATAAAAAATAAATAAAAAAAAATATCTCCAAAAGTTAACACCTGCTCTGAGCAGTTCTTAGCCATGTTATCCAATGGGAGGTGGATAACATGGCTAAGAGCATTAGCTCCCTAATGCATGAATATCGCTGACTTTTCAGCGATATTCATGCATTGCGGCCGATTTTTATCGCATTTGCGATAAACCTTGGTAATACCAAGGTTTATCTGCGATAAAAATCGCCGCAGCTTGGCGATAATTTGTTTCACGCTAACCAAGCAATAGCGATAATTATCGCTATTGCTTGGTAATATGCCCCTGATTTCCTTACTCATCTGTGTCCATATTAGTTCACCTGTGTCCAGATTAGTGCATGATAAAAATTCCAGGGAAAATTAATTGAATGGCATCTCTATCGTAAAAATTATGTAAACGGGTAGTGAAATAAAGTTGAATTCAAATACACGTACCTTTCCATTTTTATTTGAAAGCTTTATAAATCACAGGTCATCAAAGAGGGGTTACTATAAAAGCTGTTTAAAATGTGAGTTTTTATAGTGCCTAAACATATACATCATTTGATTTGATCTTTTCATGTGGATCTCGTAATGCTGAATTCATGTGGGAAAAATGAAAATGCAAGTTCCAGAATGCAAGAAAATAACAGCAGGATGCACTACTTACATGTGGTATGAAGAAGCAACTTGAGACCTCCTTTGGTGGAAATCTGCACTAGTGAAAGTAACAGCTTTCATAGAAATCCCTTTTACTGTGACAAGAAAAGATAGTTTAATGATTCACTTATTTTGGAACCATAACCCAGATGTAAGGATAAAGCAGTGGACAGCTTTGATATGATTGTGCTCCACAAGTGTGTGTTTGTTGCAGCAGTATGCCAGTGCTGTTTATTGATGCCACTGCGATGAGATTGCATGACTTTGATTCATCTGGACAGAGAAACATTAGCAGCAACTAGGTTTTGCCTTGAAGCTACTGCGGAGCATCTCCATTTCTTACCTAGAAACTGGAAGCTGACCCCTTACTTGTCCCTGGAAAATTCATTTTATTTACTCTTGGGGTCACTGAAAAGTTCTTTCATCACATTGCTGCTGGGATGTTACCAAATAGCTCTTGCTGTGGTAGTGAAGTAGGGGAATTGCTGTGGTGGACCCACTATAGGGGACATATTACAGATGTGTCAGCAAGTGTGACTTAAAATCGAGTGTCCATCCATTTACTCTTTCACTCATACAGCCTTTCACTCACTCATCTATCCATTCACATTTTGACTCATGCTGTCATCTATTCTTTCACTCATCCATCCTTATATCTGCCCTTTTACTTATCTGTAAACCCATTAACTCATCTATCATTTCACTTACCCATCTATCCACCCTTTGGCTCTTCCATGTACCCACCCTTTCACTCAGCTATCCATCCTTTTACTAATTGTTCACCCATTCATCCATCATTTCACTCATTCATCTACCCCTTCACTCCATCCATCTATCCATTCGTCCAGCCTTTTCTCATTCATTCATACACCCTTTCACTCAGCTGTCCGTCATTTCACTCAGCTGTCCATCCTTTCACTCATCCATTCACCCTTTCACACATCCATCTACCCTTTCCCCCATCCATTCAGCAGATGGTTCACATGTCATGCATAATGCATAATGCCAGGACGTGAGGTGAATGTTACATGGTGCTGTGGTTCCTCTTTTTCACTTTTATATTGCACAAACTCAGCCCAAGGATTTTGGAGTTCTTTACATGAACAGCAATACCACAAAAAAAGGTCAGGAGATTAAGTGATTTGGCCAGGATCACAGGATTTTTTAACCAACGCCAGGACTTGTACCTGATTCCCCACTTCCATTAAACTAAACCACGTGCTGCATAGCCCAGGGGGGAGAGAGTTTCAACCCCTTGGCTTCACAGCAATAGTGCAGCACTGGGACAAAGGAGATGGGGATCCTGCCCTAGGTCTCACAGAACTAGATAATGGCTGAAAGGCCCAGAGAAAGGGCCTGATGCAATGCTTCATGGCCCAGTGGACTGAGCTTTGCTAAACACTGCCTTGCCATGCCAGTCTTTTATGGCTGCTCCCTCCTCCCCCCAACCTACCAATCCTCACCTGATAATGTCCGGTTAATCCTTGGAACAGAGGGGCCCTTTTGGTGCCTTGCAACATAAAACAGAACGGGCATGAAAGGCTTTGAGGTAGGTTTTTATGAGCGATGCTGCCCCACCCCTGATGTTGTGAGCCTATACAATTGTTGGCTCTGCTGCTGCCCATGTCCCAACCCACTGTTTTTCTTCCCCCCACCCCTGCACCCCCAGGAATGTCACCATGCCCTTCGAACATGATGTTAAAGACACCTCCCTTAAATATTACTTTGTACTTGGCATTAGAGGAGCCGGTGGACTGACTGATAGTGTGGCCTTTCACACAAGCGGGCCCCATGTTTTTTACCTGAGCATGGGTGCCCTGGGCAGCTGCCCACATTGCCCATGTGTAGCACCAACCCTGAATCCTGGACCTGTTAAAGATACAGAAGAAGGAATGCTCTGCTGCCAGGGGACTGCCTTTATGCTTGAAGGATGCCTTTCTATTAGAGAAGGAACATTGGACCTGCTCGTCTTTATCCAAGGCTACTCAGAGTGAATTCCAGGGTCAGTTGGCTTACCTACTGTGTGAGCTGTAGGTCCAGAACAAGCTTGAGAAGCCTCCCTACAGCTGCCCAACTGACCAGCTGCAAATGGACCTGCCTGGACTTGCAGCTGGACCTGCCTGAACTCTGCTGCTGACTCTGCTGGAGTGAGTCCTGATCCTCAAGAGGTGCCCCACAGGCCCCTGGATCCTTAGCTGGCATTAAAGAGAACTCCGGTTTGCCTAACTGAAGGTTCCATCATGTCAGAAACAAAGCAATGCAAAGCCCCACAAGCCTTGCTGCATGTCTGCCAGCTACATCGGAGACTGATGGAGAGTGATGCAAAGCTCTGCGATACCTTGCCGCACAGCTGACAGCTTCATTGGAACTGATGCAGAGTAGAGCAAAGCTCTGCTAAGCCTCTCTGCTCAGCTGAAAGCTTCATCTGAGCCTACGCCGAGCTACACAAAGTTCTCAAAGCCTTGCCACTCAGCTACAAGCTTTATTGGAACCCATGCTGAGAAATGCAAAGCCACACAAATCCACCACCGCACAGATGACAGCTTCACCGTTAACTAATTGAGAGCACTGCAAAAAATTGTTGCACAGTTGAAAGCTACATCTGAACTTGTTAATATTGAAAAAGTCAGTGTCAATGTTAATAGTAATACTTTCATGTGTAAGAATGAAATCACATCTCTATTATCAAATTCACCCGTCATAAACTCTCTCAACCCTGACTCAGAAATACGTGGTCAGGAAGGCAGAGGTTAGTGATTGGCATGTAGCCAGCAGACAAAAGTGTGAACAGGAAACTCAGATCAATCCCACAGATAGTCGCAACAACACCACAATTGTCCAGGGAGGTCCCAATAAAGCACAGACTGCAGGAGGCATGCACGCATTCCCAAAAACACCATAAATTCAGATCACACACGAAGTTAGGAACACATAGCCACTTTCAGACACAGGACACACAGTACATGGAGTGATCATACCTCCCTCATGCCGGACATCTGGATGCATTACCCATTGGCCCACATTGTGGCCACGCAAGGTTGAGGCCCACCTGCATCTGTTATCAGGAGCCTTATTTATCACATATTACCAAAAAAGGATTGACTGAAACATTTTATGATACCCCCTAAATAATGTATAAAACCTTGCTCAGATCGATTGTACATTGAGGCAGTCGTCAGACCAGCTTCTGTAACTGTACTCCAGACCGAATCGTTTAATTAAACCAGCTGTTCCAGTTTTGCTAAATGCCTCTTGTTCTTTCAAGGTACATTCATATTCGAGCAACATTTTGGTGACCCAGATAGGAGTGATTGGTGCCTCAAACCCGACTACAGCTGAAGGAATGGAACCCCACCTGGACGGATTCACATTTGCGCAGCAAGGAAGGCGAGCAGACACTCCAATTGATTGGAAGTTCTGCTGAATCCATGAAACGAAGGTCAATCCTGAAACCGCTGTCACAGTAGGTAAGAGACTTCATCAGATCCTTAGTCCCAGCATTCGGTGTATGGCAAACTGGAAAGAAGCACAAAAATGTAACCTGAAAGCCCTGCCAATGACAGAAATCTGGGATGTTGCCTTTTTTATTATATTTACCACAGTAGGAAAAGTGAATAGTTTTTATCCCTTGACCACTGGGCATGACACAGATGGTACACTTGTCCCCTGAGTGTGATGCAAGGCTGAGGCCTCACAGCTTGGACCATTGAAGGTGACACAGATGGTACACATGGACCCTGGGTGTAATATAGGGCCGGCACCTCAACCTTATGTTTTTAGGGTTCTTGGGGTTTTCTCAGGGCTACAAGATTCTTAAAACTGTTGGATTCTGAAAGAATTGAAAAGTGTTGTTCGGTTGAACCACTGGGCATGCATGACACAGGCTGCAATTCGCTCATTAGGGAAAACATTTTTGGATCTGGGAGATTAGGTGTAGCTTGTGTTTGGCCAAGAGGGGCCTGTGGTTTTCTAAGATATTTCTTTGTTTCACAATTTTTTTTATTATCTTTGTCCTGGAGTTAATATTGCCAAACTATCAGGCACACTTATTCCTATGTACAGCGCAGACCTTGCCCTGGACACCGGATAGCATATGCTAGGAGTGGGCTAAGGTATTTTTGACAGTCATAATTTTTTCTCTGTCAGATTTGTCTTATTATACTTTGAAATTGATGCAAGGTGTATTTGAAGTTGTGGTGCTGGTAATTAATGCGACTGTGTTTTGTCCTAAGTGTTGTATTTTGTCGATGATTCAATGAGGTATATGAAGGTGCTGGTATTTCTCACAATCATTATTTGATGGCGAAGCAAAAGTTTGTATTTGATGCCAAAGTCAAAACTCATTATTTGATGCCAAATTGCATGTTTCTTGCTTAACAATTGCACTTTCTTCTAAGGGCCCTACTAAGATATCGCTCGGAAGGGCTACTGCATCCGTTTTCCTAATGACTCGTACTGCTGTACGAGTGAGCAAGTGCGATGCGTATATAGCCTCACGCTCTGAATGACATTTATCTGTCAGCGATGCCTTCCGGACGACTCTAACATGGCTAACTCGCGCTGTGAAATGGGGCCAATTTCTGAGCGAGCAAGTAGGATGAGCGTGTCTGTTAGTTAGATAGACTTGCTCCTGATGAGACGTCGCTGTTGCCGGAGGCGTACTTTGGGGGCCCGTAGCGGATCCCCCTTCACCCATATCCCTACGAATCGGTCACTGGGGTGGACTCTTGCATGCATGCACAGTGCAGGGCCTCCGCCCCACGTCAGGGGACTCCCTTTTCTGCTACCTACCTTTTTGCTCTCTGGGAGCCTATTTACACGATGTACAACAGGCTCCCATAGACTTCAATGGGGCTCCACCAGCCACCGCTGGTGGTAGTTGTAACTGCAGGGCGGTGACGTAGGGAGGGGGAGGGGCTGGGTGGGGGGTTGTAATGTATGGATTACGGACATTAACAGGTAAGTAAACATATAAATAAATAAAACTAATTTCGTTGCGCGCACTGCATCGCATTTCATGATGCAGTGCACACAACAAAATTAGCTTTATTTATTTATATGTTTACTTACTGTTAAAGTCCGTAATGCATACATTACAACCCCCCACCCTGCCCCTCCCCCTCCCTACGTCACCGCCCTGCAGTTACACCTACCACCGGTCGTGGCTGGACTCCGAGTGACCGGAGTCCATCAGCTTGCAATTGCATTGTACACGGTTGCTTAGATCTGGAGGCTGAGTCGTTCGGAAAGCTCCATGTGCCCAAATTGGCCGTAGGGCTTTCCCAATGAGAGCGTAATCAGGCCCTAGGTTGTAACTCTTCATCTATATTGCTATATGTGTTTGTGATATATTTATGTTGATGCTGTAGACAGCACTGAGTTCATAGTAGTAGTTAGAACCAGGAAACTCCTGTGTATATATTTTTGCTACAATCAGACCAAAACAAAAGGTTCCCTAAATAAGAGAAACTAGGGCACATCTGCCTTCTAAAACGACCCAACTTATCATGGAGTTGGTACTAAAACACATGCAAACCAGGTTCCTCACACAGGCTAAAAAAGTCCAGTTTCCCTGGCCTAAGGAGGAAACACATGAGAACAACATACAAACGAAATATGCAGGACAGAAGGAGAACAGGAGAGAGGCTCTATTAGAACTATGGGCAATCTTCTAGGAAGCTCAGACCGATAATCCCATCCAACAAACAAAAAGCAAGGCGTCCACACCTCCCCGCTATATGCAGGTATGAAGGTGCTCTCCCTGCATTAGAATATACCAACCCGCTAGTTGAAGGAACCAGAAGTCCCCTACCGAGAAACAAACTATCTGGTTCAGGCATGAAAGTGTAACAAACCTACAGGCCCAGGTAATACCAGTGCCACACCAGTCCTGTGCAAAGGCTCCCCAAAATTCAATCCCACATCCTTTGTATGCAGCCCATTGAACTCAAGCGGTGTAGAGAACACACACTCCCACAGGTTCGGGAAAACACACTCTGGTAACAGGGAGATTCAAAGTGGTTCTGGACAGTGTTACAGCTAGCAGGGATGAGGAAAGGGGTTCGATGATGAGGGTGGAGCTACAGGGTTTACATAGGTATATGAAGAAACAGAAAGCACATTTGAGGGCAAATTTCAATCAAGAAACACAGCACATAGCTCAGAGGAAAGGGGGCAACCTAGATAGGATTTAGAGGAAAAGTACAAACTAAGGGTAGAGGGAGGGAGAACTTGCACCCGGGAAGCACAGCAAGAAAGCATAGCAGTGCATCCTCCACCTGAGAAGTGAGGGGGTAGGTTCAGGACACCGATCGGAAAGAAATCAGAGGTAGAACTAGATGAGACGCTTTTGTGTGGGATCCAAGGCTCACCAGATTATCAAAGTAAAAGAGGGGCTGACCAGGAAATAAGAGACCATGGTAGCTTGGTGCAGACCCAACCAAGGCACAGAAGAAACAAGATGGCACCTTTGCATGCCCACTATGGCAGCAGTGACAAAGACGTCCATTGCTCTTTCTAAACGTGCTGGACAGATAGACTGACCCCAAGAGAGATAGTGGTGCAAGAGGAAGGTGAGATATTTGTGTTGCCATTCTCTCACCTGCTAGCCTGCTGGACCGAGAAAAGACCAGTACGGTAGATCTTGGCCAGAGGAGGGATCCTTTGAACCAATGGACATGACCATAGCTGAAGACTGCATCTGGCAAGAAGGGGGAGATCCCAAATGGAACTTACCTTACATGCGAGATTGCCTAAGAAGGTGGGAGTGCTATGTTAGGGAGAAACCAGTGTAGCCACCCAAATACAAAATGTACCCTCTACTGCAGAAAGGCGCATCAAGGACCATCTACGTCTCTTGGGCTCAAAAGGTAAAGAAGGGCTAAGGACCAAATTGCTGCCATTGTTGGATGGAGCAGGGCAATAGATCTCATGTTTTGAGAAGGACATTGGTGGAATAAACCTAGCGGGATGCAAAGTCAAGTAGTCTTATCAGAGAGCAGACTAACATGGTGCTCTCCTGACCTCACATTCAAGCAATCATGCTGACAAACACTGAGCATGATGGGGCTGCATTCAATTCAAACAGGCCCCTAATATGGACGGTCCTAAAGGGAATGTTCCCTGACTGCCTCTACGTAAGAGGGTTATTGGCAGGGACTATCAAACCTTGGGAAACCGTACCCAATTTTCTGGATAGGATGAGCTCAGTAGCAACAATTGAAGAATATAGAACTTCAATGAACATTCTGAGTAAGAATAAAGTTCCTTAGAAACCATCTCTCATCCTTCTTTGTTGCTGCTGCTCAGAAAGATAAGTGCCTCTCTCTTACTCTCTGACTTACTTTAATTATTGATTATATATTGCCTTTTAAAGAAAACTACTGGACTGGGACATAATCCCTATAGATTGTAGAAGGTCGTGGTTATCCTCTTATTGCATGAATTATTCATTATTCTCTTTCTCTATACTTTAACTATTTCGTTATCATAATATACCTCTATGCCACTGTTGTTCACCTCTACGCTTATCTCATTTCCAACCCTGCCTTGATCGGCTTCCCTATGCCTTCACAACCCCCCTTTCCGGTTCTATTTCGGACCGGTTACATCCCTTATTGCCATTTAAATGCTCGCGCTCGCGCACACATCGCAACTTGAAGCACTCACCTCGCCGGTTCCCCCGCCTCGTAAACACTCTGGGACATCTCTCCCTCCCTCCTTCTGCTACATGCTGTACCCGATTCCCAATGACTCCCATAATGCATTTCACCCAAAACTCTCCGGCCCCTAGTCGACGTTACTCGAGAGGGGCCGGATTAGAGAATTTAACATTAGCAACGGCCGATGTACGCTCATTGCGTGCGTATCCGCCATTTTAGAAGATTGGGCATTTGTCATAAGAAAATATTAGACATCCATTTTATTTCGATGGGATCACTTACTGTCTCAATCAGATGACAGTTTGCTTCCACACACAAATCGGATGTGAAGAAGCAACAGCGCTTTTTACAGTAGAGAAAACCTTTCAACAATTTTAACTAATTCAAATTGAATAATTTACATTTATTGGAGATTCTTATTCCGAATTCTATAAAGTGGACATACTACCTTAACCAACTGCTCAAGGTAGGACCCTAAATATGTCAGACCCTATCCCTAATGTTGAGGGACAATTAGAAAAACTAATTAATAAGGCCTTTGAGAAGGTCCTTATTTCTATGGATGAAAATATTAAAAAAAGGTTTGAAGCCTTATCATCCCCACGCCCATCCACTAGCGGAAATCAATCAAGATCAGTCAAAGCTCCCAAAAAGCGAACAATTGGAGGAACAGATCACAAGGATCCAAAAAAGCTTAAAACAACCTACGCCCCTTCACGCCCTTGGGGTGGTGACAAGAATGGTGCCTCGGGCACCCCTTTCGGGCAAGATGAAGGCCCAGAGCTCCCTATTGATATTGATTCCGAAGATAATTCAGATAAAGAAATAGACCTATCTTATTCATCTGAATTTAATACTGATGAGGATGAGGCGCAAAAAAGGGGAACAGGGAGCTCTGATGGGACACCTAAGGTCCTAGATAAAAATATAGCCCTACTAGATCCCTTTTGGAGATCCTATGTTCGACCCACTCCTAATCAAACATCCTCTGTCCCCTGAGTGGGCTCCCTCCCAACATGTTGGAGAATATCTCTTGTTCTGGCTATGAAAAGAGATCCCTCAAGAGGTCAGGACAAGACTTAGATCCGAATGTCCCAGACCTTCCCTACCTAATAAAATAACCTCTACACCTGAACTTGACCCTAAGGTGATAGCATTCATTTCAAAGACCTCTCGAGACCCTAGAATGGGACTAGATAAAGGCCTTAGATCCTGCCAGGACCGCCTTTTAGATTCAATTGGCCCCATAACCCAAATATTTGAAATGGCGGAAACTGCTTATTTGGAGGATCGACAAGTCGACACTAAAGAATTGAGGGAATGGGTCCAAAGGGCTATATGTCTAATTGGTAATGCCAATACCGCCTTATCTATTGAAAGAAGGAAAAGGATTTTATTCAAAATAGACCCTAAACTAATTGATTTGGCGAAAAACAATGGGGGCCAAAATACTCAAGGTTTTCTCTTTGGAGAAGAATTCATTAAAGACATGGCAAGATATGTCGCAGCTTTTAGCTCAATACAAAAGTTACAGAAAGATATAAAAAGAGTTTTCCAAGATCGTGTTTTTACACGGGCCGAGAGAATGCAGGGTCGCTTTCCCGGCCGAGGAAACTCAAATTCAAGACCCTTCATGTCTCGTGGAGGAGGCAGATTTAATACCAATAACTCCAACAATTTTGGACAATTCTACCCTCAAAGACAAAGACTCCGTGGGAGAAACTTCTGAGGCAAGAGAAGACAACGCTCCTTCTCTACAGGTAAGAACCTTACCAGACCCTTCAGATACCCCTCCAAAGGTGGGAGGGAGACTACTCCAATTTGCTGGGAACTGGAACCTAGTAACCAAAGACCCCTGGGTACTCAATACCGTAAAGGGTTACAAAATAGATTTTGTAGACACTCCCTTTCAGAGAAAAATCCCAAGAGAGATCACCTTTTCTGGCAAGGACAAGACATTAGTTTCTCAAGAAGTCCAAGAACTCTTAAAAAAAGGCGCAATAATCGAGAGCTTTTCAGTGGGTTTCCTCAGCAACATATTTCTGGTAGAACAGAAAAACAAAGAACAAAGACCAGTAATACATTTAAAAGAATTAAACCAATGGGTAGTCTACCAACATTTCAAAATGGAGGGAATTCACCTCCTAAGAGATGTTCTAAGGAAAGGGGACTGGCTAACAAGACTCGATCTAAAGGACGCATACCTAACGATTCCTATTTGGAAACCCCATCAAAAGTTTCTCCAATTTACATGAGAAGGACATCTGTATCAGTTTTGCAGCCTCCCTTTCGTGCTTTCTTCCCTACCTGGTGTTTCACCAAGCTACTTCGACCCGTCGCAACCTGGTTGAGACAAAGGGGAGTGAGGATGATTATTTATCTGGACGATGTCCTTATAATGGCCCAGTAAAAAAAGACTGTCTCATTCCATATGGATCTCGCGATACTTCTCTTTCAACACCTGGGTTTTGTTATAAATCTAAAAAAGTCATGTATAATTCCTTCTCAACAAACCCAATTCCTAGGCTTCTTGGTAGACACTGTGAAGACAGAACTCCGTCTTCCCAGCTACAAAGTAAGGAAAGTGAGAAAAGAACTGAGGAAAACACTTCTTATGAAAGTCTTTCCTCTGAGATATCTAGCGAAAATCCTGGGCCTTCTTTCCTCCACGATTCAAGCAATATTTCCAGGACCCCTTCATTATCGGGCACTACAAAAACTCAAATCAAGACACTTGAGATCCAACGCATCATATTCCCAACTAATTTCATTAGACCAAGAATCGAAAACTGAGCTACTTTGGTGGCTCAAAAACTTAGAAGCATGGAATGGAAGAGCCATTTTCGGAGAACTACCAGATTTAATAATAGAATCAGATGCCAGTTTAGAAGGCTGGGGTGCAAGATGTGGAAACTTGTCAACAGGGGGTCGCTGGACCCCACAAGAAAAAGAAGTGCATATCAACTGCTTAGAGTTACTAGCAAGTTCTTTTGCGGTTCGTTGTTTCACTCAAGATTCAATGAAATGCTATATAACTTTACGAATGGACAATGTGTCAGCAGTTCGCTATGTCAGCAAGCTGGGCGGTCCACATTCAAAAGATTTGACAGACTTAGCGAAGGGCCTATGGAACTACTGTTTGAACAAAGGTATTTCAGTTGTAGCGGAACATATTCCCGGACTGAAGAACGAAGTTGCAGATTGGTACTCCAGGAATTTCAAGGACTCCAGCAACTGGAGACTGAACAGAGATGTGTTCCTATCCATCCAATCGATGTGGGGCCCATTCACAACAGATCTGTTTGCGGACAGTATAAATACCCATCTGAAAGACTTCTTCAGTTGGAGACCAGATCCTCAGGTCACGAAAGTGGATGCCTTTTTACAAGACTGGACAAACCTAGCACCTTATGCGTTTCCTCCCTTCTCAATGCTCCCTCGCCTTCTCCTCCATGCCCGACGTTACAATCAGAGCATGGTCGTGATAACTCCCCTTTGGAGATCCCAAGCGTGGTTTCCGATTATTCTGGAAATGAGCATAGATTTTCCAATTTTAATTCCTTCTTTCAAAGAAATCCTTCTAGATCCAGAGGGTTATAGACATCCCCTTGTAGAGCAGGGCCTTCTAACTCTGACGGCATGGAAGATTTCAGGAAACAATGGAGAGTCCCTGGACTTTCGTCAAACGCTTTCAGACTCATTTCGGAATCTTGGGCGTCTGGCACAAGGAAAGCTTATAGACTGGCATGGAACAAATGGATTCGCTGGTGCATTCAACGGTGTTACGATCCCATTTCAACTGATCTAGTCAATGTTATCAATTATCTTTCGGATCTTTTTACTTCAGTTTTGTCTTACAGAACTGTTAATGTTTATAGATCCGCGATCTCAGCTGGTCATTCATTAGTTAATGGATTATCAGTTGGACAAAATCTTCTAACTAAAAGGATAATGAGAAGCATGAGGGTAATAAACCCTCCTGGCCCAAAATATACCACACTGTGGGTCGTTACTCTGGTGCTTAGAACTTTATCATCGTGGGGAGATAATTCTACTCTCTCACATTTCTTTTAAAATTACTGTTTTACTTTGTCTGGTATCTTTTCGAAGAACTTCAGACGTTAAGGCTTTAGACATTTCAAGTAGGGCTTTTCAACCTGAAGGAGTTTGCTTTTACCTGAAGAAATGAGCGAAGACTCTGTCCTCTACTATTTTCTATCCCTTTTTCTCTGCGAATGATAGACTCTGTGTGGTTAAATGTTTAAAAGAGTATGAAAAAAGAACGAAACATCTAAGAATGAATGAATCACAATTGTTAATTTCTTATAGATCTCCTCATAAGGGAGTCTCTTCCCCAACCCTTGCTCGATGGGTTAAAAACGTTATGCATGAAAGTGGTGTTGATATATCCATCTTTGGTGCTCATTCCTTAAGGGGTGCTTCAGCCTCAAAATCTTTCTGTTTAGGTGGAGGATTACAAGACATCCTTAGAGCTGCAGATTGGTCAAATGATAGTATGTTTAGAGCATGTTATTTCAAACCAATACCTAATGTGATTGATAATGTTCTTAATTCACTTTAAACTTGCATAATATGGCCTTCGTGTCGTGCCATAAAATTTAGATTTTTCACAGCCTGCTGGGCAGAAAATCTGGATTTTATTAAGGACCCGGAGGCTAATATTATCCCAACTCTTTTTTTTCTTAAACCCTCCCAATTGACAGTTTTTACGATATTTACTTTTTTCTTTCAGAATAATTCGTTCTGGATTTTTTGGTTATGAAATTTGGATCTTCAACCTTTGATCTTCAAGTTTATCTCACATTGATATTTCTTCGCAGTTTGGACAAAGAAGGATGAGAGATGGTTTCTAAGGAACTTTATTCTTACTCAGAATGTTCATTGAAGTTCTATATTCTTCAATTGTTGCTACTGAGCTGTGGTAATAAAGGAGATTTGCATAATATTAGCCTCTGTGTCCTTAATAAAATCCAGATTTTCTGCCCAGCAGGCTGTGAAAAATGTAAATTTTCTGGATAGGATGAGTGTTAGACTTGGAATCTTTTGGTGTGTTTCCCCTGACTTTTTGCTTTCTGACCTCCCGGTTTTGACTAAGCATGGGCGAATTTTGCGAATCTGGCGTTCGCGAATTTGCATATTTGCAAACTCGCAATCCGCAAAATCCGTGAATTCTAGCAAATTTGCAGATTTTTTTTGTTGTGTTCGCAAGGGTTTCTGCCAGTTCGCGAGGGTTTTGTACCAGTTCGCAATTGCGAACTTACTTGTCGGCTCGCAACGGTCGCGACTATGTTGTTTCTATGTCTGGTTCATCATCACAGGTTCACAGCACCCTCGGTTTCACCACTGCCACCCTGTTTCACCCATGCCATCCTCTGGTACATCAATGCCACCCTCTGGTTCATCACTGTAGATTATGGGGGGGAAAGCAAGCACACCTGCCCTGCTTCAACTGACATGAATTAATTTGGGGTTGATTTATTAATGTGTCACTGTTTTAAAATTCCAGTCTGGCACCTGCTTCCTTATCTGTAATTTGCTTTCTTTTGCAGTGCAATTTTTTTCCAGGACCTTTATGGCCTACTTGTAGCTATTCTATGAGCCTGCTGTGAGGGTCAGAGCAGGGTCATAGAATTGTTGCAACTAGCAACTGAACTCTGGAGGGGCCCCAGTCAGGAAGCACTACAGGGAATGGTTACTAATGATGAGTTTGAACTTTTGCACCTGCTGAGTGCTTTCAGTTTTGCAAAACTCGTTTTTCTGCAGAACAGCAACTGTAATGCCCCAAACAAACATAGGCAACTGAACTTTGGAGGGGCCCCTCAGGAAGTACTACAGGGAATGGTTACTAATGATGGGTGAACTTTTGCACCTGCTGAGTGCTTTCAGTTTTGCAAAACTCGTTTTTCTGCAGAATAGCAACTGTAATGCCCCAAACGAACTTACTTGTGAAAGTTGATTTCTAATCCAAAAGTGACCCAAAGAAAGTCAAAAGGCCTCAAATCCAAAAAAGTGCAGGCAAATGTCAACCTGAGGAGTTATTCTGATAAAAATCATCATTTTCAGAAGGTCTATGCTGCTTGCTAGTGGATTTCTTGTGCAGAATTGCAAATTTTGTAATTTCGCGAGTGCGAGATTGTTGCTGCCTGCCGCACCTACATGTTCGCAATTGCGAACTCTCGCCATGCGTCGCCAAACTCTTGCGGGATCCCGCAGCAAGATCCAAAATAGTGCAGCACTCGCAAAATATCGAGAAAAACAACTCGGCAAACTCTGAATGACGGTAAGTGAACGCCGCACGCCACAATATTGTATCACCAACAAAAAAAATCCGCTGCGTGCAAATTTGCGGATTTTCAGTAAATTCGCGAGAGTTCGCGGATTGCGAATTTACCAAAAATCCGCAAAATCCGCAAGCGGAACGTATTTTCCGCCCATGCTTAGTTTTTACTCTGTTTTTGCTGGTGTGATAATGCTGTGCACTTTCCTCACTGCTGTCCAGTAGTAAAGTGCATGTGCTCCTGTATAAAATGTGTTATGGATTTGTGTTTCCATGATTGGCATATTTGAATTATGTATCAGTCCCTAGAAAAGTGCACTGCGAGTGCCAGGGCCTATAAATCAAATGCTGTTGGTGGGCTGCAGCACTGGATTGTGCCACCCATGCAAACAGCCCGTAAAGTATAACTCTTGCCTGCCATTGCAGAGCCTTTGAGCAGCCTGGGGCTGCCATGTCGACTTGGCAAGTGCACACACTTGCACGTCCTTAAACCTTCCCTTTGCTACATGTGAGTTGCCCCTCTGGTAGACCCAAGGTACCCCCATGGGCAGGGTGCATTGTATGCGTAGGGTAGGACATGCCCTGGCGTGTGTGGCATGTCCTGATAGTGAATTACAGCCTACTTTGTTTTTTACTATTGCAAGGCTATCTGTTCTCCATAAGCCAGAATGGGCAGTTTGATCATTACATCCTATGATCCTAACTGACTCTGAGAACATGGTAGAAAATCGAATATAGTATGTCTGAATTCAGAATGATAAAATACATCTTTTAATGACGTTGGTTTTAACATTCTGTGTTTGAAAATACAATTTTTAGAAAGTAGGTACTTTCTGCCCTAACCATCCAGCCTGCCTCTGCTAGCGTGTGTATTAGCTGTCTGATTTGTGAGTGACAGGGGCTGGGGAGACTCCAGGAGACAGAGCGAGTCAGCAGGGCTGAATAGGCACATCTACACATAGATGGGTGGGAGGAGTAGCACCTAGGTCTGAAAAGGGCTGGGCCTGGCTTCCACAATGCTGGCCCCACCTCCTGGTTGTGTCTGATGACCTGGCCCACTCTGACAAAGGAAGAAGGTGCACACTGGCAGAATGCACCCTAAACTGGTTTGAACTAGGTCCAGGCCCCTCTGCCACAAGAGTACAAAAGAATTGCTGGTATAAATATTGGGGCCCAGACCCCAAGACCTTAGAACTTGCTGGAATCAAGGAACCTGCCAAGAGGAAGAGCTGGAAGAGCTGCCAGGAGGAGTGCTGCCCCCTTTGCTGTGTTGTTGCTTTGGTGGGTTTGCCTGCAGCTGCTGCTTCTGCCTTGGGCAGTGAAAGGACTGGACTGAACGTTCTCTACTTGTGCTGAGTTTCTCCAAGGGCTTGAAGTACAGCTTGCCCCCTGTTCAAGAAGTCTCAGGAACAGCAAATACTTCAAGCCCGATGCCGCTGCCGACACTGTGTCCTGAAAGCACCGCAGAGAGCCCCGCCGCAGCGGCGCACCGTGACCCTGGTCTCACTGATGACGCCTACTGACGCCGCCACTGAGCCGCTGCTCACACCGCAACCTGTGGGCACCGCACTCCGCACCACCTCACAATGACGCTGTGGTATCCCCGATGACGCTGCTCCACACCGGACTCGACGTCGCTGCTTGTACCATATTTCGAGGGCACCGCTTATAAAGTTACACGATGCACCGCCCTCATCCCGCCCCGCAGCCTTGGCCTACCGACACCGGTGCCATCGACTCCAGTTGTCAACAGACGACAGCGCTTCAGCGTCAGAGACGCACGCCGCACCGCTGCACTTTGCAATGCATCACCCAATGCCAGCCCGCCTGATTCAATCAGAGGAGATCGACCTGCAACAGGTGTGACAACGAGAGGTCATCGACGACCTGCATCTCTGAAAGGTACTGTTGGTGGGTCTTCCCGACACCGCAGTTGATCGGCGACGCCGCGGTCAGCCGGAACTGCTTGTATTTGTTTGTTCACGATGCCGTGGTAGCCCGGACGGAGCTATCAACAACAAGGAACTGTGTTTTCAAAGCATCTTGGCAATTTAAAGACATCTTGCAACGCATCTATTTTTAAAGTCCAGTACTGTGGATTTCTTATCATATTTGATCTTGTTTAAATATCTAAAAATATTGGAGATTTTTCTAAACTGGTGTGGTGTCCATTTATAGTGATTACACTGGATTGCTGTCGGTTATGTGCAAATGCTTTACACAATGCCTCTAAGATAAGCCTGACTGCTCGTGCCAAGCTACCAAGGGGGTGAGCAGGGGTAATTTTGGGAGTGTAACTCCCTTATCCTGACTAGAGTGGTGGTTTCTGCCTGGCTTTGGTGCAAACCTTGGCCAACCAGTAGTCCCATTTCTAACATTGGTTGTCAGCGGTGAGGATAGGACTTGTGTTTGCACTTGACTTACAGTTATTGATGTGCACTACTACCATATCACAGACAATTACAAACCACATACAGGTTCTTTTTCTTTTTGACAGATTTTCTGGTCTTGCCAGTTTAAACTTGCTACTTCAACATGCCTGAATCCATTGCATCATCTATTGCATGAGTAGATATTGCCTTTGAGGAGGATCGATTGGAAGCCTACAATGTCAAGGAGTTAAAATCGATTTGCAAGAACCTGAAAGTCCAGGTCTGAGGCCTCACCAGGAAGGATGAGCTACAAAAGGCGCTGAGGGCCTGGGTAGCAGCCAGACATGCCAGTGGGCAATCTGGTAATCTCAGTGGAGAGGTGGATGAGCCTGGTCCTAGGGGAGATGTGCTTGTGGGAGGAGAGGAGCCCTCCAGGCCAGGCAGCAGTAGCTTGAGGACAGGTGTGAAGCAAGGAAGTTTGAATTGGAGAAACTCAGAAGAGAAAGTGTGAGGGAAGACAAGAGGATAGCCATGGAGGAAAGGAAGACAATGCTAGATTTGAATTTGAATTTAAATTGCTAGATCATGAGAGAATGATCAAGGAGCTGGAACTAAAGAGTAGAACCGGCTCAGATGGTGCCAGCAACTCTTCAGCACACACAGGCAGGATTGTACACATCCCCAAGAATGTAGGTAAAGAGTACAAAAAGGGTGATGACCTTCAAAGGTGGTTTCAAGGGAACAATTTGTCTATTCATATGAATTGGGGTCCCTGAGAGGAACTGGGGGCAGGTTGTGGCCTCTCTTTCCAGAAGAAGCTAGGGATACTCTGATAGCTTTGGTTAAGGAGCTGGACCTTCCCTATGCTGACATGAAAGACGCTCTCCTCACTAGATATGGATTTACTCCTGAAAAGTATAGGGATAATTTTAGGTCCAGGAAAAATTCTGAGGCCAACACTTGGTTTGAATGTGTGGATATGTTCTGTAGGTGGCTGGATGGCTGGGTGAAGGGCAGTAATTTGATTGATTTTCAGGGGCTCTACAATTTGATTGAATTGAAGCACTTGTCTAGTCCATGTTTTGCAGATCTACGCCAGCACCTAGTTGAAAGTAAGCTAACTGACCCCAGAAAGCTTGCTAAGGAGACGGACCGCTGGGTGAGTACCAGGGTCCACAAGAAAGCATTTGAGGGAGACACAGCCAAAGCTGGGCAGGGTCCCCAGCAGAAAATAGGGGGGGACAAGGGTAAAAGTCAAGAGTTCTCTACAGGGCCACAGACTAGTACCCAGGGTAAAGGTTCCCAGTACCCAGGTGATAAGAAGAAAGGAGTCTCTACAGGGAAGCCTACTGAGACCGGCCCCCACAAGTGTTATGCCTGTGACCAGGTGGGTCACATAAAGGGGGACCCCTGGTGCCCAAAGGGGACACAGCCACCCACCTGTGGACCGACCAAGGTGTTGGATAATGTACCGCTTGGGTAGGAGGGGTGCCCACTGGAGGGTGGGAATCCCGCAGAAATGGCCCTCGTCTGACTAGGGGACAGTGAGATGGTCCCAGGAGACCAGGTGCCCCCTAACACAAAGAAATATAGCACATGGGTGACCATTAATGGCAAAAGGGTAGAGGCTCTCAGAGATACTGGAGCCAGTGTGACCTCAGTCCGGTGTCACCTGATCTCTGAGAAGTAGGTAGTCCCCGGAGCATTCCACCAAGTAATTACTGTGGACAACTCAGAGAGCCAGTGTAAGGTGGCACAGGGTGCCTTTGAATGGGGGGGTCTCAGGTGCCTTGAGGGTGGTTGTGAGCCCTACCATGCCTGTAGATTGTCTGCTAGGTAACGACCTGGAGCATTCCTTATAGAAGGATGTTGAATTCCGGTCTCACTTGGAGATGCTTGGGTTGCCAGGGTGATCGAGTGATCGAGAAGACTTGGAGCCTGAAACAGTGGCCCAAGTCCCTGCCAAGTGCAAGGGGCATGGGAAACTGGCCCCCGGAGTTCCCATGGAAAGGGGGGAGGCGGACCTCGAGGGGGACTCCCCGGTACCTACAGAGGAGCAGGTAGCCGAACTGGGAGACATCTCTGATCTGACCCATTGGCAGCAAGAAGGGGGTCCCACCAGGGAGAAGTTCTGCCGGGAGCAGAACGAGTGCCCTACTCTCGAAGGTCTGCGGCGGCAGGCTGCAGACCAGGTAGCCGGTAATCAGTCCGGGTCACATCTGATCTACTGGGAGAATGGTCTCTTATACAGTGAGCCCAAGGTCGCTGAGCCTGGGTCAGCCCATGTGCTGCTGGTACCCCAGCGCTTCAGGACCTTCCTATTGGGTCTGGCTCATTACGTGCTTTTGGCAGGACATTTGGGGCAGGACAAGAGCTTTGACAGGCTTTTCACCAACTTCTTTTGCCACCAAATGCAAAGGCAGTCAGATGCACACTGTAGGTCTTGCCAAGCTTGCCAAGCAAGTGGTAGGAGTGGGAGGAAGGTCAAAGCTCCTCTCAAATATTTTCCTGTTGTTGTAACACCCTTTGAAAGGTTTGGGATGGATATTGTGGGGCCACTGGATCCCAAGACAGCCATGGGCAACAGGTACATTATGGTCTTGGTGGACCATGCCACCCGGTACCCAGAGGCAATCCCTCTCAGGACAAGACGGTGCCAGTGGTGGGCCAGGCGTTAATGAGGATCTTTTCCCGTGTGGGATTCCCCAGAGAGGTGGTTTCTGACAGGGAGCCCAATTTCATATCCAAGTATATGGCATCCCTGTGGAAGAAGTGTGGTGTAATCTACAATCTCACCACTCCTTACCAAACCCAAGGAAACAGTCTGGTGGAGAAATTAAATTAGACTTTGAAGGGCATTATCAAGAGTCTCACAGAACCCATGAGGCATTAGTGGGACGTCCTCATGCCATGCCTGCTCTTCGCATACAGGGAGGTGCCTCAGAAGTCTCTTTGGCACAGCCCCTTTGAGCTCCTGTATGGCCACCCTGTCCTAGGACCTATAAGTTTGGTGAAGGAGGGCTGCGAAGCAGCTCCCAGGAAAACATCCCAGGATGTGTTTAGTTACAGGCTGGGCTTCTGAACCCAGACTGCCCGCTACAGGAAACTCGCTCAGGAAAACCTAGAAGCAAGCCAGGAAGAAATGAAGAAGTAGAATGACGAGAGTTCCACTCTGGTCAAATTCCAACCTGGGCAAAAAATGTGGGTCATGGCCCCAGTGGAACCTTGTGCATTGCAGAACAAGTGGACTGGACCATACAAGGTGGTGGAGAGCAAACTTAATGTCACCTACCTGGTGAATTTGCAGACTCCAAGGAACTCTCTGAGGGTCTTCACGTGAACCGCCTCAAGCCCCACTTCGCAAGTTCCGAAGTGAGTATGGTCTCGGCAACAGATGATGGGGTGGAAGAGGAGAGTGAGACTCTTCCTGACCTCTTTTTCTACCAAGGAGCATGATGGGTCAGTAGAGGGTGTGATCCTCTCCCCTACACTGACTCAAGAGCAACAGAATGACTGTCGCCAGTTGTTGGGACAGTTTGCCCCACTGTTTTCTCTGACCCCCGGTGTTACTCACTGGTGTACCCATGACGTGGACACTGGTGACAGCCCTCCTGTAAAGCACAAAATGTATAGGTGGACTGACCGGGTCAGGGCCAGCATCAAGGAGGAGGTCTCTAAGATGTTGGCGTTAGGGGTGATTGAGCCCTCGCACAGTCCTTGGGCCAGCCCAGTGGTCTTGGTCCCAAAGGCTGCTGCACTGGGTGCCACACCAGTACTGCAGTTTTGTGTGGACTACTGTGGGCTCAATGCCATCACCAGCATTGACGCGCATCCCATCCCCGGAGCTGATGAGCTCATTGATAGGTTGGGAGCTACCAGGTTCCTCAGCAGGTTTGATTTGACGTCTGGGTACTGACAGATTGCCCTAACCGATGGGGCCAAGGAGAGATCAGCGTTCTCAACCCCAGAAGCTCATTTCCAGTTTAGATGATGCCCTTTTGGTTGAAGAATGCCCCTGCCACCTTTCAGAGGTTGGTCAATCAGGTGTTGGCTGGAGTGATGGATTTCAGTGCTGCCTACCTGGATGACATTGCTGTGTTCAGTTCCAGCTGGGAAGAACATTTACAGCACCTCAAGGGAGTGTTGAGGGCTCTGCAAGGTGCAGGTCTCACAATCAAGGCTAGTAAGTGCCAGATCGGGCAGGGTTTGGTGGTATACTTGGGACACCAGGTAGGAAGCGGCCAGGTGGCACCCCTATAATCCAAGATTGATACCATTCTGGCTTGGGAGCCCCCCAAAACCCAGACCGAGGTGAGGGCCTTCTTAGGTCTCACCGGCTACTATGGGAGATTTGTTAAGGGCTACGGCACCTTAACCCCTTCAGTGCTGATGACAAAGCCAGCTCGTCATGGGTGTTACCTATGTTACCCAGACCGAGGTGAGGGCCTTCTTAGGTCTCACCGGCTACTATGGGAGATTTGTTAAGGGCTCCGGCACCTTAACAGAGCTGACTTCCAAGAAGCAGCCGATGAAGGTGATCTGGACTGAGTCCTCCCAGAAAGCTTTTGATGCCCTGAAGGCAGCCATGTGCATGGCGACCGTGCTCAAGGCACCTGACTTCTCCAAGGAATATGTCATGCAGACTGACGCTTTAGAGCATGGTGTGGGAGCTGTGCTCTCACAACTGTGCAAAGATGTCCTAGATGTAAGGATCCAAGAGCAGTTTCCTCAGGAGTGCCAGGAACCGAAGTCTAACCCAACCCGTCCCCCCTGCACCTATTGTGTCTATCAAACACTAGAACGCAATGGTGGAGAAGTGTGGCTCAATGGTTAGAGCAGCAGACCCTGATGCAGAGGTCTGGCCCGGGACCAGGGTT
This sequence comes from Lissotriton vulgaris, assembly GCF_964263255.1. NCBI lineage: Eukaryota > Metazoa > Chordata > Amphibia > Caudata > Salamandridae > Lissotriton > Lissotriton vulgaris. The sequence continues at coordinate 2,125,760,215 of NC_141689.1, forward strand.
CAATTCCCTGCCTCGGCGGGTCTTGGGCTCAAAATTCCACCGACCTGATGATTCTCGCCTCAGTGCCTATTCCAATCATAGAGTCCCACTCTGCAACTCTGGGCAATAGCTTGCTTAATCTCCACAACGGCCCCCACAACGCTAAGGATGCCTGGCCTCCACCTTGGGGGTGCCCAGGAGTGGACGCCTCACCGTGGAGGCCAGGATGGGTTCCACAGCGGTATTCGTACAAGCGCCTTGAGACCCTTGCGGGTGAGTAGTGCGCTATACAAGTATCAATTTACATTTACAATGGTGATAAGGAGGGAAAGGAGGGAACAAAACAAGGAAAGAAGGGGAAGAAACACTAGACTTCTTGAACAGATCTCCCTCAAGGTGGAAGCTGGCGCTAAAAGGAAGGGAAAATTAGTACAACGACAATCAACAAGCATTCATATAATGTATACATAGACTGTCTATTACCTGGTTAGTACATGGTGGGACCTGGGTTTCTATAGATCACTCTGCCATCCTAAATGTACAATGTGTCTAGATACCACGGAATGCCTGGTGTGAATAAAAGCATTTGTATGTCCAAGGTATGTAAATACCAATTAGTAATGCTAGGGATCTGTACCTGTCTTACCCAAAGAGTTACGGGCTGTACTGCGTGGCAGAATAGGAGAATATATAGGGTCGCAGGAACAGCAAATATATACATGACACTACCTAACCCTTACAGATGAAACGATAATGATAATGGTGCACGACAAGCGCTTTACCAGGTCTTCTTTCCCTGTACTGTGACGAATGCCAGCATCCAGGAAATCCAGCAAACTTCAAATGATAAAGAAAAAAAAGGGGAATTGCACCGCTAAGCGGACCACGACTCCCACAATTCCTCAGTAGCCACCAAAACCCACACCCCTCAAGTCCAGCTGTTCGACGGGACCGTAGTCCGGCCAAAAGGCGGAACGCAAGAGCCTAGGAATGATGTCCTCAAAGGGAATGGAGAGAAGACAGCCGGCACTGGAGAATACAATTAAGGAAACACAACGGGGAAAACTCGGAACCTTTCGCAAAAAGAAACAGGCAGAACACCGAGTGAAAGCCTCCAACACTGAGGCACAGGAAAGCACAACTGTGCTCCAGACTTAGCGAAACAGACAGCTAAGCATCAATGGTCGAGGTAGAAAAATGCTGAGATGCGGATCCTAAATCACGGTCCACAACAGGAAACAAAGTAAGCGATACGGAGAGTGGCAAGGCGGAAGTGACGTGCTGCAAGAGCAACAAGAAACTAGAGCGCAAAGCCAAGAGTAGCGAGGAGGTCAGGCTTTAGTTTCCTGTCCGATCCCCTCGCGCATGCGCAGTGTCGCGCGGCAATCTTGGATTGACCTCGCATTGTCTGTGTGTTCTCCGGAGAGCTGGCAGGCGTGACACTAGACCAGCCTGTAGTCTTCCTTAGCAGGAGACTACTCCCCAGGGAACAGAGGTGGAGTGCCATAGAAAGGGAAGCTTTTGCTGTGGTCTGGGCACTGAAGAAGCTGAGACCATACCGGTTTGGGACTCACTTCCGGGTTTAGACAGACCACAGGTCCCTCAGATGGGTAATGCAAATGAGGGGTGAGAGTCCAAAACTGCTGAGGTGGTCCCTTTCCCTACAAGTGATGGACTTTACGGCGGAAAACCGCCCTGGCACAGAACACACCAACGCAGATGGTCTGTCCAGGTTCTTCCGCCTAAGTGAGAACTCCCAGGAGGGTGGGTAGTTCTCCCTACTTTCAGCTGGAGGGGACATGTGTTAGACTTGGCATCTTTTGGCACGTTTTTCCCCAGACTTTTTACTTTCTGACCTCCCGGTTTTGACTCTGTTTTTGCTGGTGAGATAATTCTGCTCACATTCCTCACTGCTGTCCAGTGGTAAAGTGCAAATGCTCCTGTATAAATGTGTTATTGATTGGTGTTTCCATGGTTGGCATATTTGATTTATGTATCAGTCCCTAGTAAAGTGCACTTTGAGTGCCAACGTCTATAAATCAAATGCTGTTGGTAGGCTGCAGCATTGGATTGTGCCACCCACGCAAACAGCCTGTAAAGTGTAAATCTGGCCTGCCTTCGCAGAGCCTGTGCGCACACTAAGGCTGCCATGTTGACTTGGAATTGTGCACACACTTGCAAGTCCTTAAACCTTCCCTTTGCTACATGTGAGTTGCCCCTATGGTAGGCCCAAGGTACCCCCATGGGCAGGGTGTATTGTATGCGTAAGGTAGGACATGCCCTGGTGTCTGTGGCATGTCCTGATAGTAAATTACAGCCTACTTCGTTTTTCACTATTGCAAGGCTAAATGTTCTCCATAGGCCAGAATGGGCAGTTTGATAATTACATCCTATGAGCCTAACTGACTATGATAACATGGTAGAAATTCGAGTTTTGTATGCCTGAACTAAGAATGATAAAATACATCTCTTAGTGAAGTTGGTTTTAACATTCTGTGTATGAAAATACCACTTTTAGAAAGTAGGTACTTTCTGACCTAACCATCCAGCCCGCCTCTGCTAGCGTGTGTATTAGCTTTCTGGTTTGTGAGTGACAGGGGCTGGGGGAGACTCCAGGAGACAGGGTGAGTCAGCAGGGCTGAACAGGCACCTCTGCACATAGATGGGTGGGAGGAGTAGCACCTAGGTCTGAACAGGGCTGGACTCGCCTTCCACAATGCTGGCTCCACCTCCTGGGGTGCATCTGAGGACCCTAGCCTACACTGACAAAGGAAGAAGGGGCACTCTGGCAGAATGCACCCCAAACTGGTTTGAACTAGGTCCAGGCCTCTCTGGATTCACAGGACAAAGGAATTGCTGGTATAAATATTGGGGCCCAGCCCCAAGACTTTAGAACTTGCTGGAATCAAGGAAACTGCCAAGAAGAAGAGCTGAAAGAGCTGCCAGGAGGAGTACTGCCCACTTTGCTTTGCTGTTGCTTTGTTGGGTTGGCCTGCAGCTGCTGCTTTTGCCTTGTGCAGTGAAAGGACTGGACTGAACTTTTTCTACTTGTGCTGAGTATCTCCAAGGGCTTGAGGTAGAGCTTGCCCCCTGTTCAAGAAGTCTCAGGAACAGCAAGACTTCAAGCCCGATGCCGTCTATGACACCGCTGTAGACACTGTGTCCTGAAGGCATCGCAGAGAGCCCCGCTGCAGCGCCGCACCGCGACTCTGGTCTCACCGACGACGCCTGCTGATACCGCCACCGAGCCGCTGCTTGCACTGTGACCTGAGGGCACCCCACTCCGCACCGCCTCGCTTCACGACGACAGCATGGTATCCCCGAAGTTGACGCTCCAAGCCAGACTCAACGCTGCTGCTTGCACCGTGGTTCAAGGGGACCACTCGTAAAGTTACACAGCGCACCACCCTCATCCCGCCCCGCAGCCTTGGCCTACCGACGCCAGTGCCATTGACTCCAGTTGTCAGCCTACGACAGCGCTTCAGTGACAGCAACGCCGCTGCTGCATTGTGACCTGCCAGCACCGTGACGAGCACCGCCTTCATCTCACACCGCGACCCTGTTATCACCGATGACGCCATCTGATGCTGCCACCGAGCCGCTGCTCGCACCGCGACCTGAGGGCACCACACGCCGCACCACTGCACTTTGCACCCGACGCCTGCCGACGCCAGCCCTCCTGATGTCATCAGAGAGGAGTTCGACGTGCAATGGGTGTGACAACGAGAGGTGATCGCGACCTGTATCTCTGAAAGGTACTGTTGGCAGGTCTTCCCGACACCGCAGCTGACCCCCGACGCCGGGGTCAGCCAGAACTGTTTGGATTTGTTTGTTCATGATGCTGTAATAGCCCGGACAGAGCTATCGACATCAAGGAACTGTGTTTTCAACATATCTTGGCAATTTAAAGACATCTTGCAGTACTGTACTGTGGATTTCTTATCGTATTTGGTCTTGTTTAGGTATCTAAAAATATTGGATATTTTTTTAAACTGTTGTGGTGTCCCTTTGTAGTGATTACACTGTATTACTGTTGGTTATGTGCAAATGCTTTACAAACTGCCTCTAAGGTAAGCCTGACTGCTTTTGCCAAGCTTCCAAGTACTGGACTGAACTTTCTCTACTTGTGCTGAGTATCTCCGAGGGCTTGAGGTAGAGCTTGCCCCCTGTTCAAGAAGTCTCAGGAACAGCAAAGACTTCAAGCCGGACGCTGTCTATGATGCCGCTGCCGACACCGTGTCCTGAAGGCACAGCAGAGATCCCCACTGAAACGCCACACCGCGACCCTGGTCTTACCGACAACGCCTGCTGACACTGCCACCGAGCCGCTGCTTGCACTGCGACCTGTGGGCACCGCACTCCGCGCTGCCTCGCTTCACGACGACGCCGTGGTATCCCCGATGCGCCGCTCCACGCCGCTGCTTGGTTCAAGGGCACCGCTCATAAAGTTACAAGACTCACCGTCCTCATCCTACCCGGTAGCCTTTGTCTACCGATGCCGGTGCCATTGTGTACATCGTTGTAACGACCGTGTTGTAAAAGCACGTGATTTAATACATTGCATTGTAAGTGCTATATTCAGCTAGATACCAAATCCTGGCAGGAGATACAGGCCCACATGTTGCACTGTCACAAAAAGAAACAAGATAAGGATGGGAAAAAGAGGATTAAGCCCAGAGAGACACCACTAAGTTGGTTCAACACAAATTGAAAAGACCACTCTTGAGGGGGCTGCGTTTGCCACAAACGTGATGGTACCAGTCTTAAAAGAGGCTCCACTGCAAAACCCCAGAGGGTTTCAAAACATAGCTATACTGGCAAAGGGCAGAAGGGTTGGCAGCAACCAGAACTTAGGGAATGTTACTACTTTCACAGACTGAGCCACATGGCAGAAAGTTGCAGACTAAAAGCATACCACAAACAGACAACAATGAGCCAGGGCCAGTCCCCACAAAATCTCCATCCACAAAGTCAGGCCTGGGGAAACCCAAATACACCCTACACTCAGCCACCGGGAGGTCAGTCAGCCACCACACCAACACAACAGGGATCAGGTAGTTGGACTAACACCTGGCAACAACAGACAGGAAACTCAGCCAACGGGGACATGGGCTGCAACTGCAACACGGAGGGGTAAATGTCTGGGGAGGTAATGCCCTCAGACAAATACAGAATCCAAATGTGCTGTAAGTTAAAACCCTGATGCATGCCCCCTTATTTCACCCACACCTCAAAGTTAGCTGTACCAAATGTCAAAGGAGGGAAAAATTAGACAATAATAGGAATTTACTTGCATTCAGGCTGCTGCATGTGTTTTGTCGACCAGGTATCCTCACTATAGTATGCCATTCAGGGCACCTGCGGGAGCCTAGGCCCCGCTACTGAACCCCCAGGACAAGGCTAGCTGGCCTCAACCTAGGCGTAGTGCAGTCTGATGAGAGGGGCAGGGCAGCATTCCGACCTGTCCTTAAGGAGAGGCGCCCAGGTACCCATAAACCCAAGTCACTTGGGACGAGTTCCAGTCAGCAGATCAAAGGTTTCCATTCTCGGGCATCCAGCCTGGCGGGAACACAATTCCAAAAACCAGAAGCCTCCAGCCAAAATGACATTCCCATTTTTTAGTTCCAAAACAAAGCTGTCCTCCAGTAACTGAAGCCAGCTTTCCTGTACACTTGGGATAGTAAGACTTCATAATCTCCACAGAACACACAAGATCCAACGGGATGTGAAGTGCCGTATGGTGCTGACTCAGTCTGGAGGAGAGGTTCACTATAACAACAACCTGTCCCAGTCCATCACAATCATGAGGCGCATTTCGACGATTTTTTTACCTTAACCCCGGATTCTTTATGCAGCAATGTTTTTCTTCCTTTCCCTTAAGTTTTCCAAATATCCAAAGTCTGTACGTCTGGTCGTACCCCTCAAAAATATCAACCGAAGCTTTCTGCTGGTTAGAAGTCCTGAGCCAGTGCTAGGAATTGCAGGTCCAAATACCCTGGAAAAGATGTAGTCTGATGGGTGGGGGTGCCTGGAAGAAGGGGCCTGCAAAGTCCATTGCAGCTCCGAGTAAAAGGCAGAATGTGCTCACCCCTGTATCCGGCCTAGCAATCAGCCAACCCCCAAGGCCTTACCTACACCATCTGTTGATAGCAGTAAGCCCAACCTCAAACACCACAAAACAACATGAGCAGGGGTGCACAAGGGCCACAGAACTGCAACCCGACCACCTCTGTTTCATGAAAAACAGATCACGTGAGATCTAGGGAGGATCTGAAAAGACCAACAATAGAAAAAGTGAATGGTCAAGACACCTAACACCATGAGGGTCATGGTGCATGCCACATGCCAGGCACTAGAGGGGTATGTACGTGACCTTAGGGCGCAGTGCAACAACCAATAGCAGTAAATAGTGATACTCCCCCTCATTACACATCGTCCTGCTCAAGTATAGGTCAAAAGACATCACCCGCTCAGGAGGGCTTGCAATGCCCATAGAACCCTAGCTAAAATGGAGACTAACCTAATGTTCACAAGATCACCCCGTAAAAATCATTCACCACTCTTTAACATAAACCATCAAAAATAGGTACACTGACTGAGGCCACCTCATGGCGCCTCACTAAAACTGCATGAATGGAGTGTGAAGAAAAACCCCTTATGAAGAGCACAGGAACCCCGAAGAAAAATTATTAATGACGTCACATGCAATAATACACCATTTTCTGAACTAACCAATGAACATAGCTCTTATTCAACAGGTCAGCATTCAAATGTCCAAGTGCACCACCTCTTCAGGGGCCACATCAGCACCCCAGAAGGATCTACAGTGTGCAAATTGAGAACTATGAAATATACCATGACCCTTTTGTCTTGAACTTTTTAATCTAAAGAAAATCTCAATTACCAGAGGATTACAAACAGCTCTCCTGGATTCATCCCATACCTGCAATGTTCAATAAGTTTTACTTGTTGTATTTTTACACTTCTATGTACCCGGTGTTTACTATGGGTATTGCCGCCTCCATTCATCACCAAACACCTGCCTCGTTAAATGGAGTCCACCCAGGAACGCTCCCATATCACTTACAATAACACTGAACCTAACACTAGCATCCCACATGCACTACACAATGTCCAACACAACACATGGTATCAGCACATGAAGGTCATGGGCTCCACGACATCAGGCAGGTCATGTTACATCTGTCTGCTGATACCGCATACAGTAGGGGCAGTTTAGGCTTTACTTGCTCCAAGAGGTAGCCCCCGAGTAAGCAAAATGTCTTCCCCACCTATACCAATGCAGGATTTGGGCCAAAGTACAACCCAACAAGTTAAAATCCCACAGAGTAGTAGTAAATCTGACCCGATAAGAGACCAGTCCAACAACACTGTATCTTTTCACAGAGCCTAACAACATTCAAACTGAGCTAGATAGGATGCGCAGGAGGGGTACTGTAGGAGAGGATACAGTTTGGCATCCAAGACTTCCCAGACAAGAAATTCTTGGAGGTAGCAAAGCCACTGAACCAGTGCATGAACACATCCACCCCTGCTTCCATCTGTGGTCCCAGTGTGGCCCTTAGCATATCTCGGGCAGTCTTCTTTAATAACAAACGGACCCAGACATGGAGTTCCAGTGTAGGGCCATACATCTCGATGAGACAAAGGGAAATCGGTCTCGTAGGGAAGGGTTGACCATTAGCTTAGATACCCCATGTCAGGATATCTAGGATACCAAGGTGGGTGGAGACACATGGCTCGAAGAAATGGGGCAATCCCTAATTGTACAGAAACTTACACTGTATTCCTTCTGTCTCAAGGGTAAAGTAACAATTGCGCTGGGGAGGAATGAAAACTGTGGCACAATCCTGCACATTCCGTATATGTAATGGGACAACACCAAGGTGATGGATAACTTCTGGCAGTGCAGCAAGTGTGCCTACACTCAGCTTGTCCCCAGATGGCGTGGTCTCAGCTCCCTTGTCACCATGCATACCCCAACCTTGGTCACCCCTTAAGCAGAACTCTTGTATTTGTAACAACACCCGCTAAAGAAGAAGACAGCTCTATTGCTTCAGGCTCATGAAAAAAGAACTGCTGATCATTGTGCTGGGCTCAGTACAAGGACATTCCAGAAGAATTCAGTCTGTTCTCTGATGCACATGTGTCTGCGGGAGGATCCATACCCTTCTTCACCTTACAGATGAAAACAAATACCTGCTGGTTGTAGATAACCAGGTGGGAAATGCTCAAGATGATGAACAGCACTGAGCTCGACCCTAATTCAACCAAGGAAGAAATGAGAGCCATCTGCCTCATGGTGATGCAACATTGATACGTATTAGACTTCATGACTACAATGGAGGGAGGTGTGTGCACCAAAATTGGTGCATCCTGCTACACGTTTATCCCTGGCAGTAATATGAACAATGGGACTCTGACTCTTGCTATGCAAGCACTGCACCGCTTACAAAGATATATGCCTGAGGAGGGAGGTGCCTCTGAGAAGTAATGGTTCATGAACTGGTTCTCCTTTCTTCCCCGTTGGCTGTTTGGACTGGGCATGTAGTTGCGGCCCATTTTTTTATTGCTATTTTCTGTGTGGTTTACTGCAACTGGGGGTTTCTTGCTGTAAAAACGCATTCCTCAAATTGGGTAGAATACAAGTAACTAGGAAAGTAGTAATTGTCGAAAATGAAGAACAACTAATCCCCAATAATGTGTCTCTCATGAAGTATATGTTGAGTAGTGCAGCTGAAAATTCACCTATCGGGGGAATGTTACTTTTGAAAAAGTCAATGTAAATGTTAATAACGATACATCCATATGTAAGAATAAAATCACATTTCTATTATTGAATTGTCCTGTCACAAACTCTCTGTCACCTCCAACTCAGAAATACGTGGTCAGGCAGGCTCTGAGGCCTAGGCCTGAGGTTAGTGATTAACAGGTCATAGGTGGGGTGGCATGTAGCTGGCAGACAAACATGTTAACAAGAAACTCAGATCAATCTCATAGATAGGCACATTGATGCCACAATGGTCCAGGGAGATTCACCCCAATAAAACACACATGGCTGGAGGGGTGCGTGCATTCCCCCAAAAACTATAAAGTTAGATGCTACATGAGGTTAGGAGCACATAGCCAATTATGACACTGCACACACAGTACACACAGTGATCACCTGCCCCTCATGCCAGACATCTGGACACATTACCCACTGGCCCCCATTGTGTTCACGCAAGGTTGAGGCCAGCCTGCATTTATCATCAGGGGACTTATTTCTGATTACAAAGGCAAGGCCTGCATTTTTTACCAAAAAAGAATCGACTGAAACATTTTATGATACCCAAAGTAATTTAAAAAACCTTGCTCAGTTCGGTTGTACTTTGAGACAGTCCTCAGACCCTCTTCTGGAACTGTACTTGCCGGACGAAGCGTTTAAATAAAACAGAAGTTACTGTTTTGACGAATGCCTCTTGTCTTGTATTTTTTAAAGGTAAATTTATATTTGAGCAACATACTAATGCAGAGCGATGCAAAGCCCCGCAAAGCCTCGCTGCGCAGCTGAAAACTTCATCGAAACCAACGTCGAGCTATGCAATGCCCTACAAAGCCTCACAGTCCAGCAACAGTCTTTATTGGAATCAATTCTGAGCAACACAAAGCACCACAAATCATTGCCACACACCTGAAAGTCTCATCAGAACCAACACTGAGTGACACAAACCCACGCAAAGCCATACTGCGCAGACCTCATGCCTAGGAGATAACATACACCTCCCAGCGGGCCAGACTTGTTTCTGTGCATGTCCTGCACTCCATTCCAGTCCGCCTGAACTTGTAACTTTGCACTCCCAGAAAACCTTTGTGCTTCTATGCACTATTTTTAGTTAAAATTGTAAAAGTCACTATTTCTCATTCCAGTGCTTAGATGTTTGTCATTCTGGTATCAGTTTATTTATTAAAATATGTTCAATTTTTTTCTGAATAGGTTTGGGATTTTTCTAGTGTTGATTTTTCACTTTCTTCCTTTTTATGTGCCACGTAAATATTATACACAGTGCTTCTAAGTTAAGCCTGACAGCTTTACCCAATCTACCACAGTGTTACGCACTGGTTAATTTAGTGACTTTTGTGTATCACCCTGACAAGGATTGTGGTTGTTGCCTTAGTGAGGCTTCTACTCCGCCCCCCTCCAACCAATATATCGGTTTCTTACAGCTGCCAATCAGGGTCCCTTGCAGATGATGGAGAATCCACACTCTAAATTATAAAATGCTGACAGATAAACAACCCCTATGCCAACCCCTGAAAGACTATCTGGAATTAAATGAACATTCAGGATCCCTCAATAAGGTCCTGTGAGGAGCTCCTAAATCTAATTTTTGGGGTTATATATTTAAAAAAAACTGTACAATAGCTCAAAGAGAGCCTGATGTGAGACAAAAGAAGCCTGGAGAAGAAAGTACAGCTTCTTTTAAATGCCAGTGCCGCAATACATTAACAGCTGAAGTCTTAAAGAGTTTGACAAAAGTTAAATATGATTTAAATTCTCAATTTTCCAAGGTAGAGCTGGCTCTGAATCAATTTCATATGAAACACCATAAACAAGGTGAGAAGGCAGATTACTTGTTGATAATATAGTTGAAGCAACTGGAAGCAACTACCAGTATCCCGGCACTAAGAAATAATATAGATCAATTGATAACAAACATAATAGAGATATTAAAAGAATTAGCAATTTCAATGTTATCCTGTGAGCTATATCCCTCTGACGATAGTCAATAAATCAATCAGAATTTGTCTATACTGCGGCTGCTACACCCATGAGGGTCTTGAGGTGCTGTGGGGTCCTGCTGAGCGATCACACTGCCTGTTCCTGTTGGTTGAACATCCAGGCCTTGAGGTCCTTCCTAAACAGTTGGAGCAACCATTTATTTATTTATTTATTGGCATTTATAAAGCGCGACAAATACCCGTAGGCGTCTTGGCGCTAGTCATTTGCATAGATTCAGATCTGTGTTATTTGCTCCAACCGATTACCTTTGTTACCTTCGTTTCATATGGACTATTGGGAGAACAACCAGGTCTTAAGTCTCTTACGAAACTGGATAAGTGTGGGACTTGATCTGATGTCTTGGGGCAGGGTATTCCAAAGTTTTGGGGCAGTGACCAAGAAGCGACGATCACCCCATGACACTGTTTTCGAGCGGGGAATCATTAGGTGGTTACGATTAGAGGACCGAAGCAGACGGGAAGGTTGATAAGGGGCCAGTTGATCTGTTAAAAAATGCACGCCTTGCTTATTTAGCGCTTTGTAGACTATACATAGTGACTTAAACTTGATCCTATTTTGATTCGTCAGCCAGTGGAGTTGTTTGATAGTGTCTGAAATGGCCGCAAATCTTGGGATTACAGAGAGCAGGCGTGCTGCCGCATTTTGTATCGACTGCAACTTTTTCGTAAGCCTAGCCTGCGAATTTAAAAATAGGCCGTTGCAATAATCCAGTGATGACAAGACCAAGGAACTAACCAAGGTTTTTATGGCGGCTTCTGGCAAGAACGGACTAATTTTTCTGATCATGCGTGATTTATGGTGGGCTGTGGAGGCCACTTTATTTGCATGATCCATGAAATTTAGGCCGTCATCAAAGGTGACTCCCAAATTTATAACCTTGGTCACTGGCTTTGGAAGTGCTCCAAATGTGGGAGGCCACCAATGAGATGACCAGTCTGGTGAAAGGGGTCCAAAAATAACTACCTCAGTTTTTTCTGAGATGAGTTTCAAGCAATTTGTAGCCATCCACTCTCCTATCTCCGTCATTCCATTTTGGAAGCGTTGGGCGACTTCCCCTCCGTCACCCTTAATGGCTAATACCAATTGCGTGTCGTCCGCATATGAGGTTAGGCTCATCCCATGTGCTTTGATGACATTAGCAAGGTCTGACACATAGATATTAAATAGTGTCGGACTCAGGGATGAGCCTTGAGGCACCCCACATGGGAGCGAGAGCTTAGCAGATTGGTAAGGACCGATGGTGACGGCCTGGGTTCTATCTGTGAGAAACGATGCGAGCATGTCTCTTGCTGTAAGGCAGATGCCCATCTTTCCGACACGGTCGACTAAGATCTTATGGACGACCGTGTCGAAAGCAGCCGATAAGTCCAGCAGTACCAGAACTGCTGTCCCACCCTGGTCTCGAATTAATCTCACATCATCGGAGGCTTTAATTAAGGTAGTTTCGGTCCCGTTATTTTTTTGAAATCTGAACTGAGTGTCGTCAAGCAGTCGATGTGTCTCAATGTGCTCCGATAGTTGTATGTTCATGGCCTTTTTGACCACTTTAGCTAAGAAAGGAAGGCTGGCAATTGGCCGATAGTTTTTTAGCTCAGTCTTATCAAGACAAGGTTTTTTTAAAAGAGGTTTGAGCAGTGTGGTTTTTAAGGACTTAGGATATATCGCGGAGCTCAAGATGGAATTGCATACTTGTGTGAGGACCGGGATGATCGAGTCCATCACCGGAGGAAGGACCGAGAAAGGACAAGGGTCCAATGTTGATCCTGTTTTAATAGTAGAAACGATATTTAGTATGTGATTGTTAGTTAGTGGTTTAAAACTGATGAAAGCTGTAGCTGTAGGTGTGTTGGAGAAAGAGGAATTTGTTATAGTGGATTTAGAGGTAGATTTGGAAGTGAAGGCTTGGTAGATGTCATCCACTTTAGCAAAGAAAAAATTAGCCAGTGCATCGCACATAACTTGGGATGAAGGTGGGGTCAGATCAGGAATATTACCTGAAAGGGATTTGGTGATTTCATATAGCTTTTTGCTGGAATTCTTTGCCTGCTCAATTTTATCTGAATAAAAGGACTTTTTGGCCTTTACAATCATGGTTTTGTAAATGGCCAATGATTCTTTATAGCGGGTCCTGCTTACTTGGTGATATGTTTTCCTCCAATGCCTTTCACAATTCCTATTGCTGCTTCCAATCCCATGCTGCTCTGTGGGATAAGGAAATATAGAAAGGTAAATATGCCTTCAAGGGACTTTGTTCAATCTAAGTTTTGTTCTTTAAAATTAATATGAGAAGAACCAATTTATCGTCCTTACAATGAGTGAATCAAAACTGATCAAATTGTGTTGTCAACATGAAACATATAAACAAAGACACAGGGTGTATACGAAAAAAATGTTTTTATCAAATAATTCATTAGGAAAAATCAACTTCATATACAGACAAATAAGCGAATAAGATTTTAGGACTGTGGGTACACATAAAAATAAATTGCTAAGTGACTCAACAGAACCTAAAAGACACCTATCCCAAAACACATTGAGTAAAACAAAGCAAGGGATGAAGTGCAAAGTCGATGTTTCGGTTTCTTAGCAGTTATTTGATGAAACCATCCTCAGGACTGTAATCAGTTCAGATCTGTATAGAAATATTGTAGTCTGTATGCGGATTATCGTCATCCGCAAGAGGATCTTGGAAGGATCACAGTATCCTAGGGACCTGACTATCGAATGTGGAGATCGCTCATCCAGGTTGGATGTAGCGTCTGAACTTCACTCACATAGGGTTAACGTATTCATACACAGTAGAATTCATCCAGTGTATGTTAGGTGAATTATTATCAAATTTCTGAGACAAATCAGGGGTCGATGCACATAATTTGCGCTTAAGCGAGCCTGTGAGCAGTCAGAGATCCTGCAGTGTCTTAAGATGCAGCGAGGGGAAGTCAATAACGCGTGTCATCAAAGTGGCTTTACTTAAGGCTCGCTTAAGCGCAAATTATGTGCATCGACCCCTGATTTGTCTCAGAAATTTGATAATAATTCACCTAACATACACTGGATGAATTCTACTGTGTATGAATACGTTAACCCTATGTGAGTGAAGTTCAGACGCTACATCCAACCTGGATGAGCGATCTCCACATTCGATAGTCAGGTCCCTAGGATACTGTGATCCTTCCAAGATCCTCTTGCGGATGACGATAATCCGCATACAGACTACAATATTTCTATACAGATCTGAACTGATTACAGTCCTGAGGATGGTTTCATCAAATAACTGCTAAGAAACCGAAACGTCGACTTTGCACTTCATCCCTTGCTTTGTTTTACTCAATGTGTTTTGGGATAGGTGTCTTTTAGGTTCTGTTGAGTCACTTAGCAATTTATTTTTATGTGTACCCACAGTCCTAAAATCTTATTAGCTTATTTGTCTGTATATGAAGTTGATTTTTCCTAATGAATTATTTGATAAAAACATTTTTTTCGTATACACCCTGTGTCTTTGTTTATATGTTTCATGTTGACAACACAATTTGATCAGTTTTGATTCACTCATTGTAAGGACGATAAATTGGTTCTTCTCATATTAATTTTAAATAACAAAACTTAGATTGAACAAAGTCCCTTGAAGGCATCATTACCTTTCTATATTTACTTACCCAAGCCCTCAAGGGTATTCCGGGTTGCTCACTTCCTTAATAATTACTGTGGGATAAGGAGCGTCCTCCGTTATTCACCCAGTGGATCTGGAAAGGAGTTCCCTGCTAGATTTGTGAAAATTCACTTGTTGGTTGAGATACGCTGGTCCTTCGTTGTGTAGTACCTTGTGAGCCTGGGTGAGCAGCTTGAACTGGCATCTCTACATGAGTGGTAGCCAATGGAGTTTCCTGAGTTGAGGGTGGTGTACATCTGTCTGGGTTGGTTGAAGATGAGTCTGGCTGCCGTGTGCTGTGTTCTGGAGAGTCTCAAGTTTCCTCAAGAGTTGGGTGGTGATTTCTACTTTGAGGGAGTTGCCATAGTCAAGTCTTCTAGTGACGAGAGCTTGCGTGACAGTTCACCTGGTGTTGGACGTGAGCCATCTGAAGATTCAAAGGGGGAGGAACCAAGCAGAGGAGATGGCGCTGACCTGCTTCTTAATGGATAGCTGGCTGTTGAGGATGATGCTGAGCTTGGTAGATTTGGGGATAGGTACCAGCTCAGGTGGCCACTATTCGTTGTTCCATAGGTTGTACTTGCCTTTCCCTAAGATGAGAACTTCTGTCTTGTCAGTGTTGAGTTTGAGACACTGGTGGTTCATCCAGATGGCACGGTCCTTCATGCATCTTCAGAAGCTGTCTTTGGTGGTCGTTGGGTAGTTTGTCAGGGAGAGGATGAGTTGGGTATCGTAGGCGTAGAAGATGATTAGTCTGTGGCTCCTGATGATGTTGGCCAGGGGTGTCATGTATGCATTGAAGAGAGTTGGGCTGAGAGATGAGCCTTGAGGTACATCGCAGGTGTTGTTCTTAGGGAGCAAGGAGTAGAGAGGAATTATGATCTTCTGAAGCCTCCTGTGTGGTAGGAAGCAATACACTTGAGGTCTGCTCCTTGTATTCCAATCTGGTGGAGTCTTTTGACCAGTGTGTGTTGTGGGATACAGTGTATAAGGCTGCTGAGAGGTTGAGGAGGTGAGGGCTGTTGTTTCTCTGTGGTCTAGCTGCATTCTGATGTAGTCTGTGGCTGTGATTAGAGCTGTCTTTGTGCTGTGGTTTGCTCTAAAGCTGCCTATTAAGGGGTCCAGAAGGTTGCAGTTCTGCAGATGTCTGGTTAGCTGGATGTTGATAGCTTTCTCAATTAACTTGGCTGGGAAGGAGAGCAGGGAGGTGGGCCATTAGTTCTTGAGCTCTCCCTGGTCTGCAGATGGTTTCTTCAGCAACTGCTTCATGTCGGAATGTTTCCATTACTGGGGAAAGTGGGCCATGGTGATCAAGGAGTTGAGCCCTTGGTGAGCTCTTTTAAAAAAAAAATCTTTCTATTGATGGCAAAACAAGACATTGTTCAGATGTTAACATTTTTGTTGAGCACAGGGATCAACGCATATTCCTTAGACATTCCCTTTGCCATTATACATAGTTTCCTGCTTTATCTACCTCACCTCGCCTATCCTCTACTACAACAAACTAACCAAGGAGGGGAGGAGCTGGGATGAGGGGTTGTGCAAATGTTCCCTCTATATGCGTTCCAGTTGTCCCATACATTTTTTCCATTTCCTAAGACAGCCCCGAGATTCAAATACAGTCTTTTCCATTAACATGCACCTGTCCATGTCTTTCCTCCAAGCACCCACTGTTGATACCTCTGGAGCCCCCCCATGCTTTTGCTATGTTGCGCTTGGCTATTACCATTCCCAACATTGCCCGTTTGTTATTTGCTATTCAAATCTGTGGGTCCTCAAACATTTAGGAGTCACCTTTTGGCCTCTAGTTCCAAGTTTGCTGCCAGCACCTCTTTCATACAGCAGAGCACTTCTAACCAATATCTTTTTATGTGCACCCATCCCTAAATTATATGGATAAATGTACCCTCCTGGTTACACTGTCTCCTGCATTTGGAATCCTCCCTACACCCCATCTTAGCCAGTGCGGGGACTGAGAGGTATACTCTGTGTAAAACCTTAGTTGTATAACTTGAACCTGGAAGAAATCACCACCTCTTTCAGGGAGTCCAGCGCCTCTTGCCAATCGTCCTCTTCCATGTCCTCAATGTCATTTTCCATCTTCCAGCAGAGTTGTAAGAGGGGACTGGGCGCAATATTGACTAGTTTCTGATAGGTCAGGGAGGTTGCTTTTCTGTACATATAATCAGTGATAATTCGGTCCTCCAGAGGGGACGGCTCGGGGGCACTTCTCCCTTGAGGATGATCGCCTGGAGGGCATGTCTAATCTGTATATATCTGAACCTCCCTGTGTATGCTAGTTCATAATGTTGGTGTAGTTGTGCAAAGGAAAGTACTCCCCTGCATCCACAAGTCTCCCATCCGAGAGATTCCAATCATGTACCAAAGGTCGAATCCCTTAGTTTTCCTCATGGTTCCCAGTTGTTCCGTATCCCATAATAGGGTGGCTTGTGTAATCTTCCCTGCCCACCCCAGGCTCTTAATAACTGCGTGCCATATTTAGACTGCATGCATGATGGGGCCTGTGAGCTGTAATCGCGATGGTTTGGTTTAAAGTGCCCTGTAATAGCTCCTCTCTGGAAAGACCCATTTATCCATTCTATATCCAGGGTCGTCCAGTGGCCTATATCTGCAGGGGTTGATAACTGTCAGCTGTGCTGCCCAATCGTATTTCCTAATGTCAGGGAGTCCTATGCCTCCACCATACATCCCCCTTACCAACTTTTGGGTGGCCACACGGTGTGGCATTGTGCAACATAACAACAAGCATGGCAGAGACATAATTTTGAATCACGCAGCATGACCCAATATGGACAGCGGAGGTGTTTTCCAGTGTCGTACATCAGACTTTAAGCGCTGCAACGGGGGTGAGAGGTTTTGGTTGTAAAATCGCACTGAGTCAGTAATAATATATATATATATATACACCAAGGTATCTAAACCCCTCCACTGTCCTTGCCACTTGATATCCTTTAGGTAGTGGGGGAACCCCCCCTGAATGCGAAGATTGTTGATTTTGTCCAGTTAATTGTGTAGACCGAATATTTCCAGAAATTCAAGAATATGTTGAGGACTCTGTTGACTTATGATTTTTTTGCAACGCCAAATACAGCAATATGTTGTCCACATAAAGGGAGATACGATCCTCCCAGCCCTCTGTCCATTTCATGCCCCTTATCAGTGCATCTCTGCTTATCCATGATGCTAACGGCTCTATAAGCAATGCAAAAAAGCAACAGTGACAGGGGGCAGTCCTGTCTCGCCCCTCTGCTGAGAGCAAAAACTTTTATTTTTGTTATTAACTACCACCTGCGCTAATGGGTAGTTATATAGGAGTCTTATCCAGCACACAAAGTTGGGCCCAGATCCCATTTTACTTAGCACTGCAAATAAATAGGGCAATTCCATTGTGTTTTAGGCCATTGTGGCATCTAGAGACATCGCCACTACATTTTCCTTCAGAGTATCTATTCTGCCCAACACCCAATGCAGTCATCAAAAGTTAAGGGTTGTATTTCCCTTGGTGAGTTCTTTGCTGATAGGTTCATTATCAAAGTTGGAATTGCAGTGGAGGGTGTGCTGGAGCCCCGGTGTGGATGGTTCACATGATGGACACCATTTACTTCTCGGTAAGGGTGTTCCACGAAGTGAGCTGGTGTGGGTGGGTATCACAGATTGATGTTGTCCTCGGTGGGGGGCTGAGGTGCAAAGTCTTGGTACATGGTGTTGATTTTGTGGTAGAAAAAGTCTGAGAGTGTGTCGCAGAGGGCTTGCAAGGGTGTGATTGGGTTTTCCAATGCCGAGGGGATGGTAATTTTCTTGAATATGGTTCCATGCTAGTGTTGGAGCTGTCATTGATGCAGGTAGCTAGGGCGATCTTCTTGTTGGGGGTGTCCTCTTGAGTCTTACTGGCAAACCATCTTCTTTCCTTCTATCTGCAGTTTAGTTTCCGGGTTTTCAATTCAGCCGTGAAAAAGTTGGGGTGTCATGGTCATTTTATGGGGTTGGTGAGCTTCCAAGATGCCACTTAGTCTAAATATATGTCAGTCTTTGGATCAAGAAAGAGGCTTTTTAAAGGAGCCACAATTTTTTATGGTAACATCAGAACAGAAAATCCTCTGGAGGAAGAAATCACAGTTGTACAGATTACAGGGGTCATCAAATCCATGAATACTGGAAAAGCCCTTGGGTAAGGCATTTTAACAATTTAATTCTACAAGATTACCACCACCCCAGTTGCCCAACTGCTATGCAAGGCATTCAAAGATTAAACTGATAGTAAGAGCCTATGAGCAAAAACTCAACAGACATATAACAGTCTTTATCCCTGATCCCAAAAAAGACCCACTCCAATGTGCCTGCTACGGGCCTACCTCACTTATAAATTTGGACAAAATACTACCTCAAGAATGTAGAGAGTAATCCCCATACTTGTCCATAAACCAAGTAGGCTTTCTCTCAGGATGAACCTTGCAACATCATATGAGAATGCTCCTGCTCTTTATGTAGCACGTACGAAATTAACAGGGTAAGAAAGGGGCCCTCTGCCAAGATGCTGAAAACCATTTCGATTGATTTGACTCAGATTTAATTTTCAAACTGATAAAGAGGGCAAGAATACTGAAGAAATCTATCACCAAAATCTCTCAGTTTTTTGGGAATCCCATATTCCACTACCCCTTCCCAAACAGGTTTCTGGCCTGGTTGGAGCATAGAAACAGCACCTTCAGTGGCCACTAAAAAGTTGGAAATTGGCATTGACCAAGCTGGATCAGCTGCGGTCATTCTGCTCAACCTGAGTGCAGCATTTGACACTGTCTCCTATCTAATTCTACTTCATAGAATGGAAGAGGAAGATATCCCCATGTCCCAAGACCTCTGCGACAACCTCACCACCTTCTTCCACTGCAAGATCAAGGAAATCTACGACAGCTGTGCAACCCAAAACTCACCCACCCCACCCACAACCACTGCACTCAATTGCTCCAGCCCCAGCAGAACTTGATCAACTAGACCACTGTTACCTCTGACAACACCTTCAGGATCATGAAGAGCATCCACTCCAGAGCCCCCTCGGATACCTGCCCTCACCACATATTCTGCACCTCCATCGCACCCGAACTATGCCAAACCATCAACTGCTCCATTGAGTTCACAACTTTCCCGGAAGACTGGAAGCCCGCAGATATCAACCCCCTGCTGAAGAAACCTTCTTCTGGCCCGACGGACCACAAGAACTACAGACCCATATCTCTGCTCCCCTTCCAAATCAAAGTCATTGAAAAGGCCATCAACACCAAACTCTCGAGTTCATCGAAATTAACAACATCCTGGACTTTTCCAAATCAGGCTTCAGAAGCAACCACAGCACTGAGACCATTCTCCTTGCTGCTACGAACGACATCTGCACCCTCCTTCACCAAGGTGAGACTGCAGCCCTCATCCTCCTGGACCTCTCTGCGGCTTTCAACACCGTCTCCCACCACACCCCCTGCTCAAGACTCCACAACACCGGCATCCATAACAAAGCCCTAGAAAGAATCCTCCCTGAGCCCCAACCCCTTCAATATCTACATGGCCACACTCGCAGCCATCTTCAGAAGCCACAGACTCAACATTGTCTCCTATGCCAACGGCACCCACCTGATTCTCTTCCTCACAGATAAAGCCACAGCCACCAAGTACAACTTACACAATGGGATGAAGGCAGTTGCCACCTGGATGAAGGGCAGCTGTCTCAACCTCAACTCAGACAAGACCGAAGTCCTCATCCTGGGCTCCCCTCCCTCCACCTGGGATGACTCTTGTTGACACGCAGCGCTTGGAGTCCTTCCCACGGACCAAGCACAAAACCTCAGCATAATCCTGGAATCCACAATCTCAATGAACAGCCAAATCAACACCCTTTCATCCTCCTGGTTCCACACTTTCTGCCTCCTTCATAAGATCTTCAAGTGGATCCCAACTGATTCCAGGAAAATGGTCAACTATGCGCTCATCAGCAGCAGACTTGACTACAGCAATGCACTCTATGTCGGCACCACTCAGAAACTCTAAAAAAACTACAGACCATCCAGAACGCCTCCGCCAGACTCATCCTGAACATCCCACGCTGCAACCACATCATCGGCCACCTGTTTGACCTTCACTGGCTACCTGTCAACAAGAACAATTCCTTCAAGCTTCTCACGCTGTACCGACCGGATTTTCGGTCCAGATGGGATCAGCTCCTAGGAGCCCCTCTAACCCAGCCGGAACGTAATCCCCTCCCTCCTTAGAACATATTTACAATGGGTATGGATATATGTATGTACATCTCGTACCTAAGGATGGGGAAAATTCCAATAAACATGCATAGGTTTTCTACAATATCTTATTCACACCAACTAGTCTCGCGGCCACTTAGGCCCAGACTAATCTACCCTGGGGCAGGTCTGATTATATACTCTCACACACTGATCTCCCTCAGTGCTCACTCGACACGCAATCCGGCGCGTCTACACACATGGGCCTGCAGTCCCAGTGCTCTCATTCACACATGGTCTGCAATCCGGCAGACCTACACACCGTGTCCCTCCGGTGTTCTCATTTACACACGGTCCGCAATCCGGCAGACCTACACACCGTGTCCCTCCGGTGTTCTCATTTACACACGATCCGCAATCCGGCAGACCTACACACCGTCTATCTCAGGTGCTCTCATTAACGCTGTGTACCAACGACGATCACTTTCCTATGTATACTTAGGGAAGAAGTCTCTCATTGTCTACTCAGGATAAAACTACGATAATAGAAATTGGTATGGCTTTCCAAATTGCAATATGTACCTTCTGCTCCTGACATCAAATGTCCCCTTTTCCTCCTCGTTATTCATTCATCTCTTACCTGATCGGGATTCGCATCCGTTCACGCAAACTATGCATGACTAGAAGACAAGGTTACCCTGATAGAACAAGAATACAAGGCACATGTCGGTTCACTAAGAACTGGGGGTGTTTTATTATAATAAAAATAAACACAATACTACACAATGTATATTCTGCAAAGAAAAGTAAAGGTTAGAACGCGCGCTTAATAAGGGAAAGGGCGGAGGTCACCTGGTTAATATGAAGTCGGGGTTCGGCAGTCATCTAGGTTCCCTTCTCGTCTCTGTGTCTTGGCTCGTCTCGGAATCACACCTCAGCAGTCACGGGTACACGTCTGCACCGCTATGCTCAATCTCCTCTGCTTCCCTCCAAGTCACTGGAACCTTGCTCGCTCTTGACTACCGTCTTTTTCTCTCTCTCTCTCTCTGTCTCTGTGCGCTCCGCGCTACTTCTCCTTCAGTCTTTCTCAGAGAGTCTCGGTTTCAGAATCTTTCTCGGACTTCAAAATGGCGACTGTCTGCCTTGAAAATAATTAATGGCATAGATGCTAACGGCTAGCTGCCGCCTACAGACTGACTGACTCACTGCCTAACACTTTCGCTAATATGGAAGCCTGTCCCTTCATGGAAAGTTACGGCCAGTAACCTGACGCCCACCAAATTCTTGTACCTCCCCGTACCAAGGACACGTTCCCAGCCGGCCGGCCTGAAGTTGTATCTTCGGAGTGGAGAAAAATACAGTCTTTCGATAAGGGCCAGCCTGAACCGGTTCTCTCCAAGCGAACAACACCTCGAAACTAAAACATTACACTTGACCTAGAAAGCCTCTCAAGCTACCAGGCAGAGGGCAAGATGGAGTCTGTCCCGTTTAAGGCCTACAAGGCCCAGAATAAGCATAACTCCATGGAAGGTATACTAACACTCTTGCAAAAGGATGGATCATCACTAATACTTATATATCTATCCCCTAGATTAAGTTTATAAGCCCTGATCTAAAGAAAAGGGTACGAAAATGCACTACTGTGCCTCATGGATAGGTCCTACTTATAGTCCTAATCCCTATACTATACGGGTAATAGGCTGGAGTCATCTTCCATCATCCTCCCTCTAAAGAGGGTCGAAAAAGTTGGTTATTACACTTCACCCTTGACTCCAGTCTATTAGCCATGTTCTATATAGACCTAACATCAGTGGAAGAGTAATAAGAAACAAAATTAACTGATCTATTTTTCTTACCAAATCTAAAATATTGGAATAGAGAAGGAATGCACTGAATAAAGCAGCAAATGGCAACTAAAATACAAATAGAAATCATAAAACCCCCTATAATCTGTCGTAAAGAATGTAAGTCAGGCAACCAATTAAAGAGCCAGTCGAACCAGCCCTGATCAATATGTTTTCTAACTTCTGCAGTCAAGTCGTGAAGTTTGTCAATATGAGCTTGGATCGATTTAGAATGATCAGACAAATTAAAACAACAAAGACCTTCAAAGTCAGAACAGTCATGTCCATGTTTTATCAATAGATAATCAATTGCTGCACGGTTTTGCAAAATTGCCCTGCGTTCACCCTGGGCGTCTAATAACAGGTCAGATAACACGGTAGAAGTCTGATTAATGGATTTAACCATCCAGCAAGCCATCTTTCCAATTGTTTTATCATTGTAAACGGCTAACGCCGGGACACCAATAATAGAAATAGCTAAACTGAGATATTCAGATTTAGAATAAAGATGAATGGAAGAGTCACAGTCCTCATGTAATGTCATAGAGTCGCGTACTACACGGGAATGGGAACCAGGGTGCGAGGAAAACATGAACAAGCTTAATCTAGTGATAGCGCATGGACCTCCAGAAATATTTGCGGGAATATAGGGCCAAGAGGAATTTCCACATGAGAACAGCCAGCCAGATGGCAACAACATTGAACGGTAATAACTAGGAGCAACTAATATACGTTTACATGTCATATTGTTCTTAACGGAAACACATGAATTTGGAAGTCTTTGTAAACACAGCAATCGTTGATGAGCTGAAAAAGAAGTGGCAGCCTGCAGTTTCAATTTTATACATTCAGAAATGGCTTTCGGATCACATGTTAAAATAAAGCATAAATCACCCTGCGAAATGTTGTAGGTGGTAATTCGGGAATGAATAGGGGGATTGGAGTCAGAAAGGATGGTACATAAAGGGCAAAACTCGTGGGCCGCAAAATCGCCCAGAATAATATTGGGACGGGCACTTGAGATATTGAAAATATGCCGCAAAGTGTCAGTAGAGGCAGGGACAGCAACCAAGCAGGTCGCTAGGATATCAGTCACAGACCTCATGGGAGTGAGGCAGAAATGTGGAGAGTTAGTCACTCTTTTCGCTAAGGTAATCCAAAAGTTTGCTGAAGAATCCCACGCAGCGAAGGAACGCGGAACTCGGGTTCTCCAATCAACCAAAGTCGGTGGGTTCTCTCCTCTCCCGTCGTAGCAGACCAAAAGGAGTCCAACGCCGGCACATCCTGCAGCAGCAGTCCAGAGAATGATCTGAAAGAAACAAATACAGGCCTTACTCATTCTCGTAAATAACATTTGTCAGCCGGGACAGCTTCCCAGCTATCTTTCCCTGGTCTAATCACCAAAATGGTATTATCGTGACCGGTCACAATGACTTCAGCTTGTTCAGGGGGATGTTTAGGCGATTGCACCCATATTTTCGCACCAGGGTTGTCCGTGGAACCGAACCCTTTTTGGCCTCGTATCGTTAGCAAAGTCGGGGCAGTGCCTTTCTTAATCTCACCACTGAAAACAGGCATAATTAGCAACTGAACAACACGGTCAGATTTTTGTGATAAATCAATCTCACTGCTATTAAGCAGGAGAACCTTAATCTCTCCCTGATAATCGCTGTCAATCACTCCTCCGAGAATTTGAATACTTTTCAAGGCAAGGCCCGATCTAGGGGCAATCAGTCCAAAACTACCGGCAGGTATACAGACACCAACGCCAGTTTCAACAAATATTCGATCTCTACCTTTCAGGACTGCGTCATTCATAGCATGCAGGTCCAAGCCTGCGGAACTTGGGGTTGCTCTGCGTAGAGCCAAAGCTCCGGGGGTAATCTCCCAGTACATAACAGTATTAGACATGGTATTGGGCTTTGCATCAACAGTTGGAGGAAACAAACGCATTAAAGGAGATTCAGCATGCAACAAGGGACGATTATTCAAAATTAATAACGCCTGGAGCAAGAAATCTCTCCAGTTTTTGTAGTGTTCATCAGTTAACTTACGCAGCTGTTCTTTTAGTAAACCATTCATCCTTTCTATGAGGCCCGAGGCCTGCGGATAATATGGAATGTGAAATATCCATTCAATGTTATTTTCCACACAGAATTCCTGTACCAATCTTCCACGAAAGTGGGATGCATTATCAGATTGAATTTGAAAAGGAACACCATAGTATAATGTAAGCAATTCCAGAGTGTTAATGGTATTGACTTGAGTAGCTTGTTTGCAAGGGAAAGCAACCAATAGGCCACTATAGGTATCAACAGCTGTGCAAACATATTGACAATTTTTGCTCATAGGGAGCGGGCCAATATAATCAATTTGCCAAATTTGAGCGTGCATTTTTCCTCGATGTAACTGGCCTTTAACAATATGAGGCACTGTTCTCTTTCGAGCATGCTGACAGATAGGATAATGCAGAATGACATCTTTAATCAAATTTAAAGGAATATGAATTCCTCGATCGGCAGCCCACCTGCTAGTGGCTCTTTCTCCAAAATGTCCCGCTTTTTGGTGGGCCCATTTCGCCAATCCCGCCAAATCAGAATCTTGCATGTCCACCACTGCCTCAGAAATTTTAGACTTTTCATCTGCAATGTTATGAAAAAATTTGTCAAGGGAATCAATCGGGGTGTGAGCATCCACATGAAAGATTGTTACAGTACTCTGTGGGAGCATTTCCCAAATTTCTTGCCATAATTCTTTTCCCCACAGTTCTTTCGAATGCAATTCCCAATTATGAGAATGCCAGGTTGGTAACCACACCGCCAGTCCATTAGCAGTGGACCAGGAATCAGTAAAAATGTGACATGTTCCAGGTAGTTCCTGTTTCAAAACTTGGTAAACTGCATATAATTCAGCATATTGACTACTCTTTCCATCACCAGTTGTACTCAATAATTTTTGAGTGATCGGGTTATAGGACACTGCTTTCCAATGCCGTTTCTCACCAATGAACCTCGCTGAACCATCCGTAAACCACACATGTTGTCTGTCCTCCGCGGACAGATCATCAAAAGGCTTACCCCACTTGACAGGAGATTCCTGATTTACAGGTACAGAACAATCATTTCCATTCTCATTCGATGGCGCCTGCGCCACTCGCTCATGCAACACAGCCACACCTTTCGGACCCACACGTGCTCTGTCCTGAATGTACCATTTCCATTTAATCACACTCACCTCTTGAGCATGTCCAATACGATGGGATTTCGGCGAACTCAAAACCCACTGCATGATAGGAATTTCAGGTCTCAAAATCACAGCATGACCCAGAGTCAATTGCTCGGTATCCACCAGAGCCCAGTAACATGCAAGCAATTGTTTTTCAAAAGGTGTATAACGCTCACCAGCCTCAGGTAACTTTTTAGTCCAAAAACCTAAGGGTACTTTTTGTCTGCCCTGCTTTTGCCACAAACTCCAATTGGCATACAGACCTTCCACAGAAACATTCAAATCCACATCACCCTCACCCACAGGCCACAAATCCAAGGCGTACTGAATCGCTTCTTTCGACAAATTAAATGCATTTTGTTGTGGTTCACCCCATTCAAACGCATTCTTTTTACGAGTGACTCGATATAAGGGAGCCAAAATCTGACTCAAATGGGGAATATGCTGACGCCAAAAACCAAACAAACCAATGAAACTCTGATCCTCTTTTCTATTCCTCGGAACTGCAAAATCCAAAATTTTCCGTTTGACCTGCGGGATCACCTCTCTGTGACCTTCATGCCAATTAATTCCTAAAAATGTAACATTCTGTGATGGACCTTGTAATTTATCAGGATTAATTTCCCAACCTTTTGCACGTAAACAGTCAAGGATCTGATCTAAGTGGGACTGGACCTGATCTTGCGTCTCACCTTGAATCAAAATGTCATCAATATAGTGACACACCTGAATTTGTGGATGTACGGGTACTTCAGACAAATGTTCCGCCACCAGCCGGTGACAGATCGGAAGACTATGTACATAACCTTGAGGAAGACTCCTGAACATCATTTGACGGCCATTCCAGGTAAAACTGAATTGTTCCTGACACTCGGGGGCAATTGGAATCGAAAAGAAAGCATTAGCAATATCAATGGACGCATACCATGTACCTGGATGCTTCTGAATTCTCTGAATTAAAGTAACCATGTCTGGCACTGCAACAGCTAAACGGGGCGTGTGTTTGTTCAATTCTCGATAATCAACCGTCATGCGCCAAGAATTATCACTCTTGCGCACAGGCCATACGGGATTATTCCAAGCAGAAGTGATTGGAGTTACAACTCCTGCGTCAACCAAATCCTGAATTGTGGCACTAATTTTTTCATGACCACCTGGAATACGGTATTGTTTCTGAGAAACTACTTTCGTAGCTTGGGGAATTTTAATGGGGGGCATACGCAAACGGCCAACCCGAACGGGTCTGGACGAAATGTAATGTTTGGCTCCGAATTGATAGCAACAATCATCCAAATGCAAAGTCATACCTTTCAAAATATCAATACCAATAATATACTCCAAAAGCGGTACAACCAACACAGAATATTCTTTACGGGGAATTCTGCTAATTTTCATCTCGAGTGTAGTTTGCACTGCGGGGGTTTCTTTACCACCTAAACCAGTAATTGTAAAAAACTGTCCTTTAAATTTCTTAGATTTACCATGAATTAAAGTGGCCTCCGCTCCAGTATCTACCAATGCTCGGGCCCTTTGGATATTACGATGTTTCCAAAAAATTTCAATATCTACATAGGGTCTATTGTCTTTGTGAGCCCACCTGCGTACCGGAGCTTGACCTATTTCCTAGTCATTTTTACTGTGGTCCGTCAACCAAGACAAATCAGGATAAATGTTCTCAACTTTCTTCGGAATCAGAATGTCTTGCTCATATCCATCCCTATTACGAAATGGATTATTGTCATGTTCAAAAAACTGAGAATTGCGATCAGAAAGCTTGTGACGATCCTCCCTTCTCCTGAAGTCAGGTGAATAACTCCTCTCATCTCTGTGTCTATTAGAGACACGATCATCTCTCCCCCTATCTCTCTCTCTCTGTCTCACCCTTATGCTTTCACGGCGGGGAGAAACATCACGTTCATAGCGCCGGTCATCATGGCGATCAGCATCCACACGACGCCTCTCATCACCACTGCCATCAGAACCACGATCACAATCATTCTTACGCACACGACGGGCACCCTCCTTTCGATCTAAACCACGCTTACGAAACATGTCCCACAAGCAATTATTAGGTTCACCGTCAATGTCCTCCCTTTTCACACCATCAGCCAAAAGTGCAAGAAACATATCACGTCTAGAGAATTTATAATCCCCAGCGGTACGACCTTCAGGTCGAGATTGCCTCTCAGGTTTAAACCATTCACCCAACTCACCAAGCTGACGAACAGATTCAAGCACCATAGACAAAGGATTGCCAGTTTGATTAATCAACAAAGTCATCATAACCTGCTTATAAGCAACAGGCGAAGAACGGATAATGCGATTGCGCACAGAAGATGTTAAAAGACCATCCAACAATTTGTCAGAAGTACTGAGAAAAATCGCAGTTTTCATCACTTCCTCCTTCAAACGTTGCGATGCATCGCGCAAAGTGTACCATGGCTTGTCATTGACAGGCCAATCAGATTCAGTAGGGTATTTATGATTGCAGCCATCATTCGCAAGCTGGAGCAAACTAATTTGGCCAGCACCATTATAATTCCGAAAATGATCCTGTACTGTAGAATCGGAACTCAAAGAGCAGAATCGCAAACAATCACCAGCATCAAGCATGATGCCAGCAGCACCCAGTTCATAAAGGCGCACCATCCATGTAAGCAAAGTTTCACCGGGCCGTTGTCGAAATCGTTGTAAAATGTCACTAACCTCCTGTTGAGTAAAATCTTCAATACTATCCAAATGAATACCATTCGGCATACCAGGAGCCTGTTGTAATTTGCGTCGAAACACAGGGTGAGCAAAAACCTCTGGAAGAGCCTTCGAGGAAGCCCGATCCTTAGATTTAGAAGAACAATCAGGGCGTAACACGTCATCAGAATGGGTAGAGCGACCACGGTCGCCAGAAATGTCGTCTTTATCACAAGAAGCAGATTTACAATCACGTCCAGAGCGAGAAGACTCGCGCTTGTCACTCTCCTCAGCCAAGGAGCCAGAATCATTCGAATCCCAGATATTCCCATCCCACTCATCGGGGTTCCAATCCAGTCTGGCTTTCGCCACGACCAGACGTACTTTACGTGTAGACACACGACCGCGACGGTGTCTGTATTTATATTTCGCAATGCGAACTGCAGCCCTTTCGGCTATAGTTTGATAAGTTTCAAGTTTGTCGGCAAGCAATTTATTTTGACATCGCAAAAGAGTATGCGCATTCTGCACTTCAACAAACTTTTCCTCCATATCCACAAATCGCTTTTGCAACTTAACAAACTTTTCATGAAGAATTCTATATGCAGTAACAATCTCCTACGCCCATCACAAACAGGTTTTCGCCCCGGGCAGGGGACAGAGACCGCCCTGGTAAAGGTAGTCGAGGAAGCCAGATGCATCTTGGATTCAGGGGGATCGGTTTTACTGATCCTCCTGGATCTAAGCGCTGCATTTGACACGGTGGACCATAAGATCTTGATCCAGCGACTACTCAACCTGGGAGTGAGAGACAAGGCACTCAGCTGGCTTTCATTGTTCCTGAAGGACAGAACCTTCCAGGTCTGTGAAGGGAATATACGATCAGACCCATTCCACCTCCAGTGTGGGGTTCCACAGGGCTCTTCATTGAGCCCCACACTATTTAACACCTACATGGCCCCCCTGGATGATGTGGTAATTCCCTTTGGGATAAAAGCTGTAACATATGCTGACGACACCCAAATGGTTGTGTCCTTTTCCCTTGAAGGTGAAAAAATAAAAAACCTCCATGATTGCCTTGAGGGAATCTACGAGTGGATGTCCAAATCAAGGTTGAAACTCAATGGCTCCAAGACCGAGCTCATGTTGCTGGGTCACCAATTGTCACCTCTTCCGTCCGCCATGTGGCCCTCTTGCCTAGGTCCCCTTCCTCAGCCCAAGACGGAACTCAAGAGTTTAGGCTTCTGGATAGAACAGGATTTATCCATGAAGACACAGGCCAAAAAAACTTCCGGCACTTGTGTCGGCCTACTCCGCTCAGCCAGGAAGATTCTCCCTCTACTCCCCGCACAATCTCAAAAACTGCTGATACAGGGACTAATACTATCGAGGTTAGATTATAGTAACGCCCTCTTCCTGGCAGCCCCAGAAGCTACCTTTAACCCCTTCCATGCTGGGCCGATTTTCCTCGTGTGCTAGGCTTTTAAAGAATCAATGGCTTTATGACGGCCCCCAGCCGTCATCAGCACACGAGCACTGTAATGCATGACGGATGGGGGCCGTCATCAGCATGGAAGGGGTTAATGTTCTCCAAAGAACACAGAATGCCGCTGCTCGGATGCTGACAGGAACCCCTCGGAGACTTTCTGCTAAACCAGCACTAAAGGCACTCCATTGGCTGCGGATTCGAGAAAGAGTCATATTCAAGGCCCTATGCACCACCCATAGGGCCCTGCAAAACCTAGGGCCACCAATGCTGAAGACCATGATCTACCCTTACAAACCCAATAGGCCCCTCCGCTCCTCTCAAAGGAACCTGGCTACGGTCCACAGAGCAAAGAAATCCCGCACTGGAGGACGCCGTTTCTCGGTCACAGCCGCTACTCTTTGGAACGCGCTTCCAACTCAGCTTCGGGACGAACCCAACTACATGAAGTTCCGAAAACTACTCAAAACGCACCTCTTCCCACAATAAAACTCCTCTCTCCTTCTTTTACCCTTTGACCCCCCCTCTTCCTCCCCTCAGCTGTATATGCAATCTCAGCGCTGGGACGCTCTCGGGCAGCCATGCACTATACAAATCCTGCTTTCATTTCATTTCATTTCACAATCCAACCTCTGCGTCCTAAAATAGGAAGCTCATCACCTTTCACTACTGGCGCTTTTTGCAAGCAGGAAACCACATCGGCAGGCTCCGCCTGCTCCAAACAAGCAGTCCAATTCTCACTTAAACCAGTAGAATCGGCCCACTCACGGGCCAAGGCCTCGTAAGGCATTGATTCCCAGCCGGGAATTTCAACAGGCATTTTGAAAGTAGATTTCGACTTACGCGAAAACATTTTGACACACAAAAAATATATACACAATTACTAACAAAGACAATACATACAAGCCGAGCGCAAACCAACAAGATTAAAACAATACAGCGCACACAGGCTTCGTAAACAGTTTGTGACGACAGATGTACTGACCGGATTTTCGGTCCAGATGGGATCAGCTCCTAGGAGCCCCTCTAACCCAGCCGGAACGTAATCACCTCCCTCCTTAGAACGTATTTACAATGGGTATGGATGTATGTATGTACATCTCGTACCTAAGGATGGGGAAAATTCCAATAAACATGCATAGGTTTTCTACAATATCCTATTCACACCAACTAGTCTCGCGGCCACTTAGGCCCAGACTAATCTACCCTGGGGCAGGTCTGATTATATACTCTCACACACTGATCTCCCTCAGTGCTCACTCGACACGCAATCCGGCGCGTCTACACACATGGGCCTGCAGTCCCAGTGCTCTCATTCACACATGGTCTGCAATCCGGCAGACCTACACACCGTGTCCCTCCGGTGTTCTCATTTACACACGGTCCGCAATCTGGCAGACCTACACACCGTGTCCCTCCGGTGTTCTCATTTACACACGATCCGCCATCCGGCAGACCTACACACCGTCTATCTCAGGTGCTCTCATTAACGCCGTGTACCAACGACGATCACTTTCCTATGTATACTTAGGGAAGAAGTCTCTCATTGTCTACTCAGGATAAAACTACGATAATAGAAATTGGTATGGCTTTCCAAATTGCAATATGTACCTTCTGCTCCTGACATCAAATGTCCCCTTTTCCTCCTCGTTATTCATTCATCTCTTACCTGATCGGGAATCGCATCCGTTCACGCAAACTATGCATGACTAGAAGACAAGGTTACCCTGATTGAACAAGAATACAAGGCACATGTCGGTTCACTAAGAACTGGGGGTGTTTTATTATAATAAAAATAAACACAATACTACACAATGTATATTCTGCAAAGAAAAGTAAAGGTTAGAACGCGCGCTTAATAAGGGACAGGGCGGAGGTCACCTGGTTAATATGAAGTCGGGGTTCGGCAGTCATCTAGGTTCCCTTCTCGTCTCTGTGTCTTGGCTCGTCTCGGAATCACACCTCAGCAGTCACGGGTACACGTCTGCACCGCTATGCTCAATCTCCTCTGCTTCCCTCCAAGTCACTGGAACCTTGCTCGCTCTTGACTACCATCTTTTTCTCTCTCTCTCTCTCTGTCTCTGTGCGCTCCGCGCTACTTCTCCTTCAGTCTTTCTCAGAGAGTCTCGGTTTCAGAATCTTTCTCGGACTTCAAAATGGTGACTGTCTGCCTTGAAAATAATTAATGGCATAGATGCTAATGGCTAGCTGCCGCCTACAGACTGACTGACTCACTGCCTAACACTTTCGCTAATATGGAAGCCTGTCCCTTCATGGAAAGTTACGGCCAGTAACCTGCCGCCCACCAAATTCTTGTACCTCCCCGTACCAAGGACACGTTCCCAGCCGGCCGGCCTGAAGTTGTGTCTTCGGAGTGGAGAAAAATACAGTCTTTCGATAAGGGCCAGCCTGAACCGGTTCTCTCCAAGCGAACAACACCTCGAAACTAAACCATTACACTTGACCTAGAAAGCCTCTCAAGCTACCAGGCAGAGGGCAAGATGGAGTCTGTCCCGTTTAAGGCCTACAAGGCCCAGAATAAGCATAACTCCATGGAAGGTATACTAACACTCTTGCAAAAGGATGGATCATCACTAATACTTATATATCTATCCCCTAGCTTAAGTTTATAAGCCCTGATCTAAAGAAAAGGGTACGAAAATGCACTACTGTGCCTCATGGATAGGTCCTACTTATAGTCCTAATCCCTATACTATACGGGTAATAGGCTGGAGTCATCTTCCATCATCCTCCCTCTAAAGAGGGTCGAAAAAGTCGGTTATTACACATGAATACCTACAAAACCCTCCACAATGCCAGGCCTGAATACCTCTCCTTCGACACTCCCACTAGACATCTGCACTTCACCCAACTGGCCCTGGCCAATGTCCCACAGATCAGCAAGACCATGGCTGGAGGTAGAGACTTCTCCTACCTCGCTGTGCAGTCCTGGAACTCCCTGTGGCTGCAACTCAGGCAATCACCATCGCTGCAGCAATTCAGGAAGTACCTCAACACCTGTGCCATCGACGGAACCGCAGACCCAGCCCCCCCCCACCCAACACCTTGAGACCCTCACGGGTGAGTACTCGCACTTCATGAGTGTCTAATTGATTGATTGAGGCTGGGATTACTGGTTTAGTACTAGAGCTCCCCTCCTTCCTAAATATTAGAAGCTTTCAAGTCAGTAAAGGGCCATTTTACTCAGCCTCCCATTGTTTAAAATATGAGGTCCCACAGGGATCCTCACTCAATCCCACACTTTTTAAACTTTATGTTTCTTCACTTTCAGATATCATATGTTCTCTGGGATTTTTAATGGTGTCATATTCAGACGACAACAACAATTTCACACCATGTACAACTGGGTATAGGTGAAACAGATAGGTATTATATAGTGATAATTTAACTATATGTAGTGAAGCTGTCAGAACAGAAAAAAGGAAAGGGGAGACATCCTTTCATGATGATAAACCTTACTCACCATTTAGTGGCATGCTTCATCATATGGGTTCCATCCTCACACCTGGATTGGAAGGTCCAAGATGTGGGCAACAACTCCCCAATAGGGAGAACCTGAGGTGTTTTTTTCAGGAATGAGCAGTGAAAAAAGGGTGAATGAGGGGCAGAGTGCAAAGAAAAGGTGATCAGCGTGAGTAAAACTATCTCCAGGGGTCCACTTAAACTTTATTGGGTGGCCTCTGGGATAGAGTCTAAAAGAGGACTAGAGTTTATTCAAATATATCCCTCACAGGGGTCAACATGTTTCTGCCTTAAGTAGGTCAATGATTAGAGCGGCAGACCCTGATGCAGAGGTCTAGCCCGGGACCAGGGTTCATTTCCCTGCCTCGGCGGGTCTTGGGCTCAAAATTCCACGGATCTGATAATTCTCGCCTCTGTGCCTATTCCAATCATGGAGTCCCACTCTGCAACTCTGGGCAATAGCTTGCTTAATCTCCACAACGGCCCCCACAACGCTAAGGATGCCTGGCCTCCACCTTGGGGGTGCCCAGGAGTGGACGCCTCACAGGGAAAGCCAGGATGGGTTCCACAGCAGTATTCGTACAAGCGCCTTGAGACCCTTGCGGGTGAGTAGTGCGCTATACAAGTATCAATTTACAATTTTACTGATTGATGCCTGGGTATCTTCAGGAGCAGTTGGGCTGCTGCATTTGGTACTACTTGCAGTCCATCTGTAACATATTTGAGTGAGCCCAGATATAAGGAGTTACCGTAGTCATGCCTTGACACCACTAAGGCTTGAACCACTGTCTTCCTTGAGTTTTCAGGGAGCAGGCTCAATATTTTCCTAATCATTCGAAGCATACCCAAGCAGGTGTTTGCCAGTTTTTTTTGCTTGGATCTCCATCGTTAGGTTCTGGTCCAACCACATCCCTAGGTTTTTAATTGAGTTTTTTAGGTAGAGGGGAGCCCCCCATATTGCTGGCCAGGGGATCTCCGAGCGTGGGCTGAAGTTGCTGCCCAGGATCATAAGCTCGGTTTTATCCCCATTTAGCTTAAGGCTGCAGTCAGCCATCCAAGAGGCAATTTTTTCTAGGCAAGGAGCTAGTTGCCTCTGGTCTGAGTTGATGGAGTCAGAGATTGAGACCACTAGTTGTGTGTCATCGGCATATGGGAGATGTTTTCTCTTGAGTCGATTGTAGCGAGGGAATTTACAATTTTAAACAGCTCCTTTGAAGAGTTGGAGGAGTTCTCAATTTTTTCTTTGAAGAAGTCAGCTTGTGCGTGGTACATTTCTCCCTCCACTCAATCAGCTACCAGAGCTGCGGTGGACTGGGGAGAATCAGGTGAACGAGTATGGAGGTATTTATTTCAATTACTTTAGAAAAACAAGTTTATGTGCAACATTTAAAGAGAGGTTATGTGCAACTTATAAAATGATTTAAAAAGGTGCCTTATTCAGTCAAAGTTGCGGAGTGCGCTAGCAGCGATGCAAGGGAATCAAGTGAGGGTTTAAAAGCAATTTCCGAGCAGCACGAGTGAAACTGGCAGCTCTCAGCGCGCTTATGTGCAGAAAATGTATATCTTGATCAATTGTGCGTCAACACCATCCCGGTCTGAAATGCAGACCTGGGAAATGCCTTTGCACTAAAACTAGACCGCCAACTCAGAAAATGGCGTCCGGCAATTGGCCTCCCGGAAGTGAGCATTTCCGGCGTATAGTTCTCCCTCCACTCTGTCAGCTACCGGAGCTGCAGTGGACTGGGGAGAGTCAGCTGAACGAGTATGGAGGTATTTATTTCAAATACTTTAGAAAAACAAGTTCATGTACAACATTTAAAAACAGGTTGTGTGCAGCTTATAAAACAATTTAAAAAGGTGCCTTATTCAGTCAAAGGTGCGAAGTGCGCTGGCAGCGATGCAAGGGCATCAAGTGAGGGTTTAAAAGAAATTTCCGTGCAACGCGGGTGAACTAGCAGCTTTCAGCGTGCTTATCTGCAGAAAATGTCTATCTTGATCAATTGCGTGTCGGCGCCATCCCGATCTTAAATGTAGACCCGGGAAATGCCTTTGCGCTAGGACTAGACCGCCAACCGTCTATTGTAATTGTAATTTCAATTTATAGAGTGCATTATCACCAACGGTCTCTGAGCGCTTCCCGGAAGTGAGTAATTCCGGCTTATGGTTCTCCCTCCACTCAATCAGCTACCGGAGCTGCGGTGGACTGGGGAGAGTCAGGGGAACGAGTATGGAGGTATTTATTTCAAATACTTTAGAAAAACAAGTTTATGTGATTGGTCAGTCTGAAAGCACTCACCTTCTGGGGGGATTAGAGCTCAACTAATTCTCGGGATATGCAGCAAAACTCTGCGAGGCCTTATAATCTGGCAGCCAAACATTACAATGAATGACATCCTAGTGCTGGCATGCTCTCATGACCTTTCAGCGGCGCAGGCAGAGAGATGGACATGGTGTTGGTGCGCAGTGCAGAAATAACAGCTGTTGTCAAGACAGAACGGACTGATGCTGTCAGAATGAGGGACAAGTTCCACAGACCACGAGATCGCCAGGCACAAGCTCCAAGGAATCACTGCGGGAACTGTCATTACGAGAAACACCCCCCACAGTCATGCCCAGTGCAAAGGAAGACGTGTACTTACTGTGGCGGCCCAAACCACTTTGCCATAGTGTGCAGGAAGAAAGCCCAGTGTAAGGAAGGGAACCAATCTAAACAAATGAGGAGGATGGTTCGCCAACTATTGAGTGTCTCGCTAACATCACAGCCTGGAGTTAGGAGGAAAGAACACCCAGTCTACCAGGGAGACGACTCCACTTCGGAAGATGAAGAAGAGATGTACCTAGTCTTGTTCACTCAAGCCCTGAAAAGTCGGAGACGCCCCCAGCCCACTTGCACCAAACAGATTGCAGGGTCATAAGTCAATGCAGTAATTGACACCGGAGCCTCTGTGACAGTCATGGGGATCCAGCAATACAACAAGCTGAGGCCCAAGCCCAAACGCAGACCATCAAAGATGGTAATCTTTGCATATGGTGGCAGCTCACCACTACCGCTCCGAGGGAAAATTACCGTGCCAGTGCGGTCCCAAATCGATATCCATGTCATCTACCAGGAGGCGGACACGCTGCTAAGCAGTCACGCAGCAGAAGACCTGAGATTGGTGACGTTCGCCAGGAGCGTACAAGCGGACCAGACAGACAGAAGGAGACCTGTTTAAGGGACTAGGACGAATAAAGAGGGCCCCCATCTAACTACACATAAACCTGACCATCCCACCAACAGCACTCAGACACCGGAGGATCCCTTTTCACCTCCGACCACTGGTGGAAGAAGAGCTACAGAAACTCGAGGATCAAGGGGTCATAAAGAAGGTATTAAGAAGGGGTCATAAAGAAGATCAGAATCGGCATTTACATGTGGCTCCCCGACAAGGCCATTCAGCGTGAACGGCACATAATGCCAACTATGGATGATATTGTGGCCGACCCCGAACAGATCCAGATGATTGATTTTCAAAGCTGGACCTGAATGCCGGTTATCACCAGTTAGCCCTAGGCAAAGGCAGTCGCTACATAACCACATTCAGCACACACCTAGGCCTCCGGAGGTATAAAAGGCTGAATTTTGGCATATCCTTTGCCACAGAAATATTCCACCACGCTGTCAAGAAGATCCTGATCGGGCTACCTGGTGTATTGTATGTTAGGGATGATATCCCCCTCCACTCGCACACGACCGAGGAACACTACCGGCACGCGAGGGCCACGCTGCAAAGACTCCTGGACCACAAGGTTGCCCTACACAGGGAGAAGTGCCTGCTATCCCAACAAAAAATTGAATTCTTCGGCTACACATTCACACAAGACGGCATACAGGTAGACCCTCGGAAGTCTCAAGCCATCAATAACGCCTCTGCCACCGTGGCCGGAGTCTGCAGTTTCTTGGGGATGGCCACGTCCTGTGGCTGCTTCATTCCAGATCTAGATACCACCACAGAGCCACTCTGAAACCTCACCCGAGCAGATGCCATGTGGCAGTGGGGTCCTGCCGAAGAGACAGCATTTCAAACTATCAAGAATGTCCCCCTAGACCACACCACGGTGGTGTATTTCAACCCCGCCAAGCTGACAGAAATACTTGTGGATGCCATCCCCGCAGGCCTAGGGGCCGTCCTCACTCAGGAACAAGAACCCTGACAATGGGCTGCTTTTGCATATGCCAGAAAAGCACTATGCCCGACAGAGAAGCAATACGCTCAGATTGAAAGGGAAGCCCTAGCAATCCACTGGGCGCAGACACTTTCACTTGTACATATGCAGACACCCATTTACCGTCATCACGGATCACCAACCTCTAGTCCCGCTGCTCAAGGGGTCGGCACCCCACCCACCTCCACGCATTGAACGGTGGGCTATCGGGCTCCAGCACTATGAAATGGTCGTCGTCTACCGGCCCGGTGCAAGAACCCGGCTGATTTCCCGTCGAGACACCCCGACACAACAGGAGTAGGAGGTGAAAAACCAGCTGCTGATGCCCCGGAAGCCCACCTGAACATGATCTTGGTGCTCACGTGCCCCTGAGCACTGACCCTCAAAGAGGTGGCCACAGCGGCTGAAAAGGATCCAGTCATGACCAAGGTCTGGGATGCTGTCCAAGGCAGTGGCATCAGTTCCTACACTCTGCAAACTCCTGGTCCAGCCAAGTGTGGCGTCAGTTCCTACACTATGCGAACTCCGGGTCCAGCCAAGAAAAAGAAAGACTGATGCACATGTGGAGAGTCAGAAATTAACCAAGCCTCACCCAAGGAGACATCCTCTTCCGAGGACCACGCATCATCATCCTGGCATCCTTTCAACTAGGGGCAACACAACTCGCCCATGGAGGACACCAAGGAGTGGAGAAGATGAACGCTCCATGCGGGGGAAGGTCCGGTTTCCGGGGATGGATGCTTGGTGGAAGAGACAGTCCGGAGATGCCCATCCTGCCAAGTGACTAGTGGACCCGAAAGGCCAACACCCATTAACACAGAGGAACATGGGCAGAGCCCCTGGGAGTAGTTGAGCATGGATTTTAGAAGCTTCCCTAATTTCTGAGTCACACTAGCCCTAATCGATAGCTATTCAAAATACCCGGTGGTGGAGGTCATCAACTCAACTGCCTTCCTGCATGTTGGCCCAGCTAAAGAGAAGATATTCACCATGCTTGGATATTTAGACAAACTCCACAGCAACAACAGGCCCCCATTCCAGGGGCAAGAGTTCCACGAGTTCCTGCAACATCATGGCGTCCGTCAAAGGCGGGTAACCCCGCAATGGCCCCAAGCCGATGGGGAGATTGAACGCCTTATGAGGACAATCAACAAGATGCTCTGTATTGCCGTAGCAGAGCAAAGTGACCCTGAACAGCAACCGTAGAGGTTCCTGCGGGATCATTGGAGCACCTCTCAATGCTCAAAGCGCCAAACACCCTGAGCGCTGATGTTCAACGGCAACCGCTGGGATGGACTCCCCACTGCACCGGGATGATCCCCCTCTATTCGACAAGGATGGCGCTCTCCGGTAGAGAAAAAAGCGCATCAACACCGCCAGTCAGGCCCGATGAGCAGTGCCCCGTCAATTACAACGAGGAGACACTGTCATCATGAAATACAGGAGGCCAGGGGGGAAATTTAGGACTCTGTATGAGCACGGCTACTGGACAGTAGTCGATGTGAAGGGGACAATAGTGACTGTAGAGAAAGTAGAATATACTGTGAACCGAAACATCTCATGGTTCAAGCAGGTAGACAACCCCACCTCCCACACTGATGTTGGAGGCAGTCCTGAAGAACGCATCACCACCCAGGAAGAATCCCAAGAGGCCGAGGACCTCCATCCGGGACCAGCTCCACCACCAGTGGGTCCGGAGGTGACCCCAGAACTCCCAGGACCACCACTGCAGCCTTGCAACCCTACCCCTGCTTCCAGAACCCGCCGGGGCCTGTCCAGGTATGCCCTGAGGGAAAACCCCAAGCCGAGCACCCGCCTGAGAGACTTTGCCTGTCAAGTAAGTGGACTGTAATACTCATGAGATCCAGTCGTGGACTGAGTTGAGATGGGATGTGGTGGTCAGCGGGCTAGTGGTTTTCTACCAGCCCCTGCATTCATGCCAGGCGGCTTGAATGCCAGAACAAATAAAGATGGGCGGAGCTGCGCAGGCACTCCATGCCTGACACTGATACAGAGCATGTGTGTCTAGTTACTGAGTGCGCTAGCGAGGCACTGCTGCGCGCACTACGGATGGGAGGGCAGCCCCCCCCCCCTCCCGAATGCAACACCTCACTGACAGCCATTACATTTAAGAATCTCCTGCCTCCCCAACTTCAATCTCACAAAGTCTTGTTCAATAAAAACCCCTCCCCTCACCACTACTCCTATCTTTTGATGTTACCTCACCAGACTATTGCTGGCAATATTGGGGCCTCACTGACCGACCAACAGATCAGATAGCGTTTTTTTTTAACCGAAGAGAAGCAGTGATTTAATTGAAGGAGTGGGAGTAACACAAAACTGGACACATGGTGGAGTCTTTTTTGATGTGAGGAACTGTGCTACTCAGGTGTTTCTTCTGCAGGGCAGAAGAGACTCGCCACAGCGTGGGACGCCAGGATGTGGTCGGGCGGCCCCAGAGCGCTGGGTCACTGTTTTCGGGTTAGCAGGAGAACAGAGTTTCGTTCCATCGGAGCAGTGTCAACAGACTGTCGGAGGGGAGCGGAGCTTACCAAGTAAGTACCATTAGGGACAGTATTCATGTTTTTGACTATCAAAATGTGTACGGTTAATTGGAGGATGCAAAATTGCCCTCCACTGGTTACATTGTTACTGTGGTAGCTCCTCCGATATGACAGAGGTCTATCACCCAGCTGCGTCACAGCAGTGCCCACTTTAGAGACATAAAATGATGATAACTTAGTTAATATAATTTTATTGGTTGTGTCCGTCTGCATTGTGGGAGAGCGGGTGGGCCGTGGTAGCAGGGGAGGAGTGGTTTGCCCATTCCTAAGTGCGCCATGACTGTTTGGTGAGGCCCTCTTCCTTTGTGAAGTTCGGGGGAGCAAGAAAGGAAAAAAAAACATCTACGGCCACTTTGAGTTTCTAAGGCATATGAGCTCTAAGGTGAGCCCCTTTCTCTGTTCAGGGTAGATCTACCCGTATTATGGCTTCTGCTATG
The DNA here is from genome assembly GCF_964263255.1 of Lissotriton vulgaris. Lineage (NCBI taxonomy): Eukaryota > Metazoa > Chordata > Amphibia > Caudata > Salamandridae > Lissotriton > Lissotriton vulgaris. The sequence goes on from NC_141689.1 coordinate 2,125,800,825, forward strand.
GTTGAGCTACAAGGGGCTTCTATTGGTGACATTTGCAGTGCAGTTGATTCCTAAACTTTTGGTATAGGCTTGCAGAAGTCCAACGCATTTCTGATGTTTTTAGCTACAATGCTTCTCTGATAGAAGAGGTGTTCATTGTCATATGTTTTCATAATATATTTGTATGGTCAGCAGGTATTATCAGTGGTTCTGCTTTTGTTGCTTGCTACTTCTCAAATGTAATGGCTGCAAGCGAGGGAAGGACGAGGCGGTAACGTCTAAATTACTTACTGGTAATTGTATTACTGTGACTAGAATTCCCTAACTTGCAGACACAGTCCCTCTCACCCTTCCTATATACAACTGACAGACGAGGTGGGTTACGTACAATACGTATTTTGCATATTTAATGAGAGGCCAACCACTGGTCCCCTACAACCGATGTTCCATGTTATAAATGACCTAGAAACACACACACATGTCTAAGGGGCAGCCTCCAAATAGATATAATGTTAGTATTTCACAAAAGTTCATAGCGTGAATGAAACATTTCATAAACAAAAAATGTATAACCTGTTTCGTGCAAAATGACAAAGTGCTCGTGCAGTATATCTAAGTGTATGTGAAACTGCTTCATCAAATATATATTCAAATCCGTAATAAAATAATCTAAGACTAATTTACAGCTTGGCTACGATTATTTGATTATACTGTAAGAATGTTGGGTCACTCTCATTCCCTTCTTCTCAACCAGTTGCAAGTGGTGCAAGCTGGGTCTTGTATTGCGTCAACATTTCGACCCCATTTAAATTATGTGTGCAACTAGAACATCCAATAAGGTCTACTCAGGAAAAAATGAAAGGAGAATAACAGCCTGTATGATAAGAATAATAAAGGGATCTTATTAGCCATCATACTGTGGGGCAGATTTACAAGCCCCTTGTGACAGTTTTGCGTCCCTTTTCCCATGTTAAAAATGATTCAAAAGTGGCACAAGGGCCTTGTAAATAAGCCCCTGTCTATTTAAAAAAGGCTGTCTCTCACCTAATCGTCATAGGTGTGACTAGAAAACATGGACGCCCTGCGGTTACCTGGTACACGTTCGGAAAGCAGTCATCTTCTACAAATAAATGCATCAAACATTTGCTAAACACCTAATTCACGAATGCCGATCTGCGGCCAAAAAGTTCCAGCTAACACTCAGAGTCACCAGCGCCGCGAGGAATACAAAACAAGTTTCAATCTTTCAGTCTTCCGGTATGACTCCTACGTTATGCAAATTAGTCTTCTTATGGGCCCCAACAGATTGACCTATATACAAGGGAAAGATTACTATGTAACTGACTGTCACGGTGCGGTCAGATAGCTCATCAGAAATATTAAAATCAATGGCCAAACTCCCCCGACATGCATGGATTTACTCATGCTTCCTACTCACGTCAATCTTTTGGACTAAAAGGAATGACGAAGTTACTTAGTTGTCTTTCACTTGTCTGATGAGCTTTGAAAGATAATGTCAGAAAAGAGACCATCAGATACCTTATCAAAGATACTTCATAAAAAAATTATACGGGAGAGGTAAATCAATCCACTGGCTGGGAGGCGGCCAAGGCAATTACATGGGAAGAATTGAATCTCTGTTCCGCTCCTTTCAAAAGTAGACCTAAGCAAAAAACACACACAGGCAGAATTAGAGATGCAGTTCTCACAAGCAGCAACCACACACAGAGGGCGCCTCCTCAGGACTTTGTGAGCTACACCGAATTAGAGGGGAATTAAAACAGCACCTTTTGGGTGAGGTGGCAAAAACAATGCTATACCTATAGCAAAAATACTATGAGAAAGGAGACTAGTCAGATAGGCTCATAGGCAGGGCCACTAGAATTATTTGGCAGGAGCAAATTATGTGGCAGGGTTGACTAAATGATGCAGCAAGAAAAGGCAAATGATGCTGTATAACCAGGCACATTTTGTGATAATATTACTTCATTGTTTTCATATTTTTACACTTGTTAGCACTGTCTAGACATAGGTTGTATCCCACCCATTAGTATCAGTTTAACAGCCCAACACAGCAATAAGCAACAGAAAGGTTACCAGTCAACTTTTGCAAAGGGCTTTTCACTGTGTGGCAATACATGTGTATGAAAGTGCCCCTTTTTGCATTGTTAACCCTCACTTTTTGCCTGACATATGATGCACGTTGACTTGATGTGCCCTGGGTCCCTGCCAATCAGGTTCCTAGTGCCTGTGCTCTTTCCCAAATCCGCACCTTTGTACCCTCCAATTGGCATCTCTCTGGCCGTAGGTAATCCCGTTGTAAAAGGTATCATGGGTACCAAGAGCACTCTGACCAGGGAAGACCTCTGAGGGATGCAGCACCTATTGTGCCATATTAGGTGCCCCGCACCCAAACACCCACACACTGCCATTGCAGACTGTGAATTTGGGTGCATAGAAAAGTGGAGCCAACATAGCCAACAACCCTGTGGGCTAAGTATTGATGCTTGTCTGGACGAAAATGCTGGTGATTTTGTAGTTATTAAAAAAGTTATGATTATTGCCACACACATTAGAAATAGCCTTTGGGTGGAGACGAAAAATCATAAGGAGAATACTTCGAGCTGGTTTGATACAGCTTGTACCAAGGCTTATACTAAACTCAAGCATGCCCTAAATGCCCCTGTTAAAGATTGTAACTTAATTAAGGAGCTAAGGAAGGATTATAAAAAGATCCTGAAAAAGAGAAAGGATATCCTTAATAAGGAAGCCTGGGATACATTGTGTGAGGCATCCTTGAGTAGGGATACGGCGGCTTTTTGGAAAGCAGTAAATGCCCCTTTTTTAACAGACAAAACAAAGGCCATGGTAGAAATAGCCATTTCTGAGACTGAGTGGGTTAAGCATTATGTAGAATTGTACAGTACTGTGAGTCAATGGGATCAATTCCCAACCCAGAATATTATGATGGAGGACACTGTACATACTAGTATTAAATTTGGGTATTTCCTTGAATGAAGTAAAAGCAAGTATAAAGGAAAGCGCAGGAGGAAAAGCCCCAGGCCCCAATGGGGTCCCGGTTGACCTATATAAGAACAATATGGATCTGTGTGGCCCGCTTCTTAGCCATCTTTTTTATGCATCCTACTCTAATGGCTTGCTATCCTCATGGTGTGAGTCGATAGGTGTACCTATATTTAAAAAGGGAGATCAAGGTGCCAATGCTATCGCCCTATATCATTGTTATACTCAACCGTTAAGATTTTCGGCAGTGTGATTTTAAACAGATTACAAATAAGGGCTGACAAACACTCAGTAATTAGTGATCTGCAGTATCATTTTAGAAAAGGCCTCGGCACTAATGATCAATGCCTTAATTTGCACGTTCTTTTAGCAAAATACACCAAAGCCAAGGGTGGTTGCATGTTTTTAACTTTTATTGACTTAACGTCAGCTTTCGATTGTGTCACCCACACTAAACTTTGGCTGATCCTTGAGAAACTAGGGGTAGAGAAAAATATAATTAATTTTCTCAGGGAACTTTATTCAGGGGCTTCAGCCCGAGTTAGGTACGGGAAAAATGGAGAGTGTACTGAACCGTTCACCATTGCAAGAGGAGTGCGGCAAGGCTGCGTCCTTGCTCCATTTCTTTTTACAATTTATATTAATGGTGTAGAAAGAATACTGTTACAGGAATGTAGGGACATGCCGCTAGTTGGCAAAAGATCTGTCCCAGCGCTCTTATATGCTGATGACGCGGTTCTGATGGCCAGGACGCCCCTGGCCATGCAAAAGATGGTTAACGCTTTTTCAGAATTTATGACTAACTTGGACCTGAGAATAAATTGTACTAAAACTTTCTGTATGACTTACGGCCCCGGGCCAAACAGAAAGAAAAAAGTAATATACATTGCTTCAAGACCACTCGATTACACCCCAACCTTACAATACCTTGGTGTATTATTTGACCAATCTGGTTTATGGAATAGTGCAATAAAGACTAGGAGATTATTGCTTTGCAAATCGATAATGGCCTTGAAAACCTTTAGTAAAAGGATGGTCAAAAAAACAATTGGGGAGCTTTTAACTGTGTACAGAGTGACCTGTGTGGCAATTGCCACACATGGAGCGGGAATATGGGGATATGCAAACGCGAAATCATTGCAGGGGGTGGAAAACACCTTTAAGAAATTCCTTCTAGCAGTCCCAGACAGTGTCTCAACATACACTTGTCATGCTGAACTAAAGGAGCCATAACTAGAAGATACTATTAAGGTTGCACCGGTTCTTCTGTGGCATAGGGTCTGGACCACCGAGGAGTGTGCCTTCAACCGCTCTATTTTAAGGGACGTGATGAGGTTAGAGAATGGCGGTAAGGTGGGGTTGCTAAGTTACTTAATGACGTTCTTTTCAAATATAGGCCATCTGAAATACTATGATGATCCCGCATGCTTGAGCGATGTCCCCAGAAAAGTCCTTAAAGGTATATGCATGAGGTATCTGGGAGAGCACAGAGCCAATATAGAAATGTAAAAAAAAACGTGGTCGCGCATCAATTAATAATGATCTCAGACCAAATGCAACCGTACATTAGCTTAAAAATGAGTGATTTTGAAAGGCTTTTATTAACTCGTTTTAGGCTAAATTTGTTATTCAGATCCCTCAGTTTCCCCAACATGAGCAATTGGTCAAAACATCTTATTAAGTGCCCTTGTGATGATTTGTCTGAGCAGTCAGACATTCATATCCTTTTTTTTGTAGATTTTAGACAACCCCTAGGAGAAGATGGATTGTGCCCATATTGAAGATCATGGAATTTAATCAGTGTCACCCTGCTTTTTTAGCAATTCAAAGATTAGACAACATATTAACGGTTGCATCTCTCTCTGTGTATTTTAAAAATGTTTTTAGATTTCGAAAATCGATCACCTAATGAAATATGATGAGTATATCTTATTTTTTGTCCTTATTAACACTGTTTTTATGAATATTTTGAAATGTAATGTATTAACTGTACTTTTATGGTTGTTTTTTATCTAATAACGGAATAAAGTTTAAAATGAAATGAATGAATGAATGACATTTCATAGACACAAACATAAAATATGCATATGAAGGGTCAAATGCTGAAAAAAAGTGCAATTGGTAGCTAAAAACATGTGACTGCAACAGAAGAATAGCAGACTCTTATTTAGATATGGAATAATGATTGCAAGAATTGGCAACGATTTTATAAACATATTTAGTCATTAGCAAAACATAATAACGCCAACATCTGGGAAGTTTTTTCATTTCGGAATTCCACTTTATACTGTACCATTACAGGTTCTAGAATCTCAAAATTTGTCTTTACGTGTGTAAAACTGTTATTCTCAGCAATTTCTTTTTTAATCTGCTCTATTACTTTGTTCAATTTCTCTCTCATGTATTCTGCTTGATCTATGAGCATCCCAATAAGGTCTCTTGCTGTTTCATTACATTGTTTCTCCCATATTGCTACTCTATCTTCATCCAAATCTTCTACAGCAAAGAAAATATTAATTCTTAATCCTCTACTGATACGATTGACCTCAAGATATTATCTTAGGGTCATCGAGTCCCACTATTTTGATGAATCATGTTTGGATAGTGACTTCAATTTTATAAACATTTGTTTCAAACCTTTCTGATTAGATTGTGTGTTATGTATCATAGGTCCCTCATTTCTTGCAAATAAATCATTTACCAGTTCTTCCCATTTGTTTAGGTGTTTGGCCTTCCTAATAATATTCAGCAGGAAATTTCCTGTTTGCAGTCATATTAATATTTGGCAGCCTTGCTTCCTTTCAACTTAAATGCAAAGCAGAAAAGAACGAGATAACAGCCCTGCACCTTCTCCTTCTGAAACCAGTCCCACTGGTCTTATCCAAATCAAAATTCATCTTTAGGAGTTATATAATAACCTCCGATTTTCAAATACTGTAACTCCATTAAACATTTCCCAGTTTTAAATTAATCTTCATTACCACTTCTGTGTGATTTGGAGCAAATTCATCTTAATTAGGAAATAATACACAACCAGCCAACACGGTGATATGGACCCTGTTTTTCGTAGCTGTAAAAAACATCAAACAAACATAATTAGATTAAAATCAAATAGGAAAGAATTATTTAGACACCACAATCTAAGTACAATAAAAACACTAATTTAGTATATCAACATCTACTAACACCCATCAAAGAAACCCATTATATGTTTATGGTTCAAGTGTTAGTAAACAAGGAACATAATTCATCAAATCGAAGGAGCTATTTGGTTAAAAAATAGGGTTCTATAATTATGTCATGTTCATTAAGGTCATGATCACAATGCATGCTCTAAGGATAGATAAAGACCTAGGGGTATATTTCCAAGAACTTGTGATAACTACAGGAAGAGTAGCATAACACAACTTTCAACATCGCAGCTTATCGCGGGAAAATAACCCTGTGTCAATGTGGAATTCACAACGCGGCAGTAACATGCGATAGTCTGACGAAACCGTGGACAATGTCCATGATACAGCCACTTTGATGGAGAAAAAAACAAAAACCACAACATCAAAAAACATGCGAAGGGATAAGCGTGATGAGGAAACCAGCGATAAGCAGCACCAGGCCTGCAACACACACCTGGCAGGTGGAAAAATCACCATAAAAGTAGAAAAAACACCTAAACACAAACTGACCAACACTCACGCTCCATGGAGGCAGACGAAGCAGGTGCAGAGGACGAGCATAACCCCACAAGCACCCCGGATGACCAGCCCGGGACCTCGGGGACAGGGAAAGGCAAGGACAAGAGGAAGAGGAAGACAAAGTTTAGTCCGCAGGCGAACAGGATCATAGTCACGGATGTTATGGAACACCATCAACAACTGTTCGTCACCTCCAACGTGTCATTGAGCACCAAAAAATGAATATGGCGGGACATCGTGGACAAGGTGAATGCCATCAGGGAGCACAGGAGGACAATGGACGAGATCAAGAGGCGATGGAATGACATCAATCGGTGGACCAAGGTGAAACTCCACGTCAACCAGAAGGCAGCAACACAGACTGGAGGTGGGGGCCCAGCACCACAGCTTGTGCTGGATGACATGGAGGAGCTGGTGTCGACAGATATCAGTGTGGAGACTGTGGCCAGAGTCGGGGTATCGGACACTGCTTGACAGGACACAGCACAACCGCAACAGGGTGAGTTACCACCAGGTACTTGTGGTACGGGTGGAGACGGGCACAATGACACACATGCACAATCAAGCAGAGTACAGTGCACACCCACAATGACTCTAGGTCCTCGCCCAGATCTGCTGACTGTCACAATGTACAATGCCATGCTGTCTGAATGTCACCATGTACCACCATGTGGCTACACACATGTGGACAAATTGTAATACACCATCTTCCCTTCACATTGCAGGGGCACAGTCCAGACCTTCTGCAGAGCAGTCCCAGCCACTCTTCACTGATGATGAGGAAGACAACACCAGCATCGACACCCAAGTAATTCAAGACATCATTGACCCCATCCGCCACTCATCTCCAGGATCAAGGCAGGCCAGCTACATCGAGGGGACCCCACCCACTACCCAAAGCACCCAGCGGGAGGCACCCACATCCCTGGCCCTCCCCCAAGACCCCCAGGTACAACAGATAGCCTTCAAATGCCATGTGATGAAGTGCCAGAGGAAGACTGCAGAGCAGGTGTGGTTGGGCTTCAGCAACATGGCAACCAAACTTGACGCCAGCGTTGGGTGTGTAACTCCGCTCCATGGTCTCCAACAAGCCCTGACTGACATCGCTGGAGTCATGACGTGGAGAGAAGAACACCTCTCAGCTCAGAGTGCCTCCAGCGATTCCAGCCATGAGCTGGCACACATTCAGAGGCTCATGGAGGACAGGGTGCAGATGGAGGCAGAAAGGATGGCAGCCACCTCTGCACATCAGCGGAATGTAGCTGGGATTTACCATGCTCTGCAGATCCTCATCATGGCATTGCTGCCTCATGGCGTGGCGATGTTGAAGGCTGCTGCCCCCACACCATCCAAATCTCCACCCCTGGTGTGTCCATGCCTGTCTGTGCGGCAGGCCTAACCACTCCGGCACCTGATATTACAGTGCCACACAATGCGGCCGACAATCCATCCCCGGCACCTGAGGTATCATTGGCACACAGTGCGGCCGACAGTCCACCTCCGGCACCTGAGGTGTCATTGGCACACAGTGCGGCCGACAATCTACCTCCGGCACCTGAGGTATCATTGGCACACAGTGCCACAGCCGGTACAGCAAAAACCCCAGGTGGGACAGGGCACACATCCAGAGACGAGGAATTGGATGGGATTGTGATCAGAAGGGCTCAGTAACATTCATTTCTGCCACCTGGTCTGTTCCTGGTTGGTCCAGCATATGGTCTCATGACCTTCCACTGACCCCCGATTCACTCAGATGCACTCACCTTGGACAGCGACATGGACCGCCACATCCTGTTTGATGACCAATTACACGGCGACCAGACTGTGGACTGCACCCCTCCTCTTCCGCAGTACTTGTCTTCCACGGATGGACTCTGGCTAGCCCTCCACGGGCAAAATAGTGTGGTGTATTCGGCCGTGCCCTGAACCATTCCAGCTGCGGAACTGCACTGGATGTGCAATAAACATCCAGTGACGCACTGCTGTGTCATGTCTTTCATCATTCAGGTATGTATGTGTGGATGAATGTAGGGACAGTGATTTCCCTTGCGTCAATGATGCTCACCCTGTGGGATGCCAGTCAGAGGGGGCTACATAGCGATGTGTGCACGGGTTCCGTGGACATGACAACAGGGACACACGCACCAGCAACCTTTCTGGTCTGGACATGGACTGAACCACGCCCTGTGCCCATGAGTCATTTTTGCAAAAGCCCTGCGCTGTTCCGGCGTACGGTAGGCCAGACCACTCTGCTCACGCTCTCATGGGGAGGCCTCATTAGTACCCGTCGCAGGTGTACTCGCTGGTGTTGTGCAGGTCACTGGTCTAGTTGTCAGCATGTCACAGCCACTCCCTGAGGGCAGGTTTGCATGCACACCACACCCACCAGCACCAGCGTCACAAGCCATGTGACCCCGTAAATATAAGTGGCTGACGACGTCACATACCCCTCTGCTGGTGGTGACTGGATGACGGACCCGAGGCCTTGAGGCTGGCATGGGCCTGCCACCACATGGAGCTGACTGGGGTTGAACAGGGCTTGTGGCACACGCTGCATTGCGGCCAGCACAGGCACCCAGCCACGGGACTCTGACTGGGGATGAACAGGGTTTGTGGCACACTCTGCATTGCGGCCAGCACAGGCACCCCGCCACGGGGCGCTGACCAGGGTTGAACAGGGTTTGTGGCACACGCAGCATTGCAGCCAGCACAGACACCTCGCCACGGGACGGTGACTAAGGGTGCACTGAGTCATTGGCACCTTGAGCTGCTGAGCAGGCGGTCTGGACTGCTCAGGATTAGTGTGCATTGCTGGACCACAGTGTAGGCCGCACCAGTGGGCTGCTCGGGCCTACCACCACGTGGCCTCGCTTCTGGGATCACAGAGTTAGTGGCACCCATTGGGCAGAGTAGCTGTGCAGGCTGAGATATTGCCGGGTGCCCTGGTATGTCCCATCCCATGGTGTAATCAAGACCCAGCACCAAACGTGAGACCTTGTGGCCTGCGGAGGGTAGCTGCATGGTGTGGAGTGTGCCATTTCTGCGGGCCCCGGGCTTGTGGCTTGCAGACAGCACATGGTGTGACCTGCAGTCTACATGCCGGTGGTGGTAGGTGAGCAGTGAGACCCGCGTGTGCATGGGCGGGCATGCTCCAATGGGCGGCGGGAGGAGCTGGGATGCATATGCCTGGGTGTGCATGGGCGGGCAGGTGGGTGATGTTATTTTGTGCAAGTTTGTGTACTGTGCCAGTCATGTCTCTGGACTCTTCAAGAAAATTGCTCTGTCTCAGATATGTGACCTGGTGTACTGCTATATGTACTGGCAAATGGTTGGAGACACACCGGTGGTAGCAGGTGAGCAGTGTAGCCTGGGTGGGCATGGTCGGTTCTCTCTCTCTCTCTCCCTCTCCTCTTCTCTCTTTCTCTCTCCCCCTCTCTCTCCGTCCCCCCTGCTATTCTCTCGCTATCTCTCTCTCTCTCCCTTCTCTCTCTCTCCCGCTCCCCCGCTCTTCTCTCTCTCCCACCTCTCCTCTACCCTCTCTCTCTCCCCCTCTTCTCTCTCTCTCTGTCTTCTTCTCTCTCTCTCTCTCTCTCTCTCTCTCTCTCTACCCCCTCTCTTCTCTGTCTCCCTTTCTTCTCTCTCTCTCTCTCATCATCTCTCTCTCTTCCCCTATGTTCTCTCTCTTTATCTCTCTCTCCTCCTCTCTTCTCTCTCTTTCTCTCTCTCCCCCTCTCTTCATCTCACTCTCTCCTTCTCTCTCTCTCTGTCCATTGATGTGTGCAGGACACCTTCTCATCATGTTTTTTGTCTTGCAGGCTGGGACCTATGGATTGTGTTGAGGAGAGCCATCATGTGTCTTCATTTGATTTCCGTGTTAATTTTAATAAAGTTTCATTGCTTTCTTAAATGTGTGATGCTCATTTCTGTGATGACACATGCATGTCACCAGTTGTGATTGTGCGACATCAGGCGGATTCTTTTGTACATGTTTCGGTGTAGCTAATGTGGCATATCTTTGGTCAGGGGTGCCATGGAGGGGTGGTCCTGGGTGTGGTGTCAGTGGGTGTTGTGGCCCTCTTGGGTGTCTGTGCTGAATGTTAAATTGCACTATGGCATCTTTTTATCTTCAGGTGTGGCTGTGGGCTGTGCTCCCTTTTGTGGTGCAGGCTGTGGTCTGACTTTGCACCAGGTCAGAGCAGGTGTAAACTTCCTGCTGCTAACGCGCCTTAGCGCGTGTTTTGGGTTCTTATCGCCGATCTGTCTGGCCGTTGTGAATGTTGAGGTGTTTTGTTGATGTGTGTTTTGTCAGGGGAATGCCTACTCTGCATCTCATTAGCAATAGATGCCGGGGTCGTCTGTGGCGATGTTTTTTACGGCTGCTATCGAGGGAACACCGGTGCTGTGGGCTGTTAGCACCAGCCAATGAATGGTGGGGTAAATTTATCACGACTTTTTGGCTGCGATAAAATTCCATTATTTCAGCGATAGCTCCTTGTGAATATGTCCCCTACTGATTATTTAGATTTTATTTTCATCAATAATACATTTTTGCCAGGACTTCTTCAGCATTTCATAAGTTAATAATTATGATACTTAGGGCCAGATGTAGGTAGGCATTTACCGGTCGGTAACGGCCGAATTCGGCCGTTACCGACCAGTAAATGCAATTTGAGATGTAGGGCCCTGTATTTTACAGAATCGGTAAATTTACCGATCGGTACATTTACCGATTCTGTAAAATACCGAATCGGTATTTTTACCGATTCGGTAAAATTGATATGTAGGTGGGACTCTTCTGAGTCCCAAAGGGCTTAACGAATCGGTATTTTACCATGAAATCCAACCTCATGGTAAAATACCGATTCCGGCGTGCATGCACATGTGTGCATGCACACCTATGCCATGTGGCAGGCAGACCTGCCCCTAGGGCTTGTATGCCTGCCACATGGCACCCAATCCTGTTTAGGGGGTGCCAGGGGGTGTCAAAATGACACCCCCTGCACCCTTGTGAAATTCGGTATTTACCGATTCGGTAAATACCGAATCGGTAAAGCCTATTGATTCCTAGGGGCTTTGAAGCCCATAGGAATCAATAGGCTTTACCGATTCGGTATTTACCAAATCGGTAAATACCGAATTTTACCGATTCGGTAAAAGGGAACATCTGGATTCCCTACATACCAACCCCTCATATTTACCGAATCTTAATTACCGAATCGGTAAAATTCGGTAATTTTCGGTAATTAAGATTCGGTAAATGTTACTTACCTACATCTGGCCCTTAATGACTCAGTATTATCAGTATTATTTTTAATACCTTACGCACCTTAAAATGACAATAATAGAATTTACAGCCAGATTCATGAAGGCAAATTGCGATCGCAATAGCTGCGAAAAAGCTATTGCGATCGCAATTTGATGAAAAGCTATTCAAGAACAAAATGTGCGAGTTCGCAAACATAGAATAGTGAATTCGCAAAATAATTCGCAGAATCCTGGTAGTAGCCCATTAGCGATTCTTTAAATGCGAGAAACCACGGATTCTGTGAATAAATCTGCAAGCTCGCAAATAAATCGCTATCGCTATTCAAGAAACATCGCAATTTGCGAATACCCCGAAAATCGCAATCTGCGAGGCGCAAATTAAGGAGAATCCAAACCAGGTGGTAACCAGTAAGGAGAATTTCTTTTTTTGAAAAAACGTTTCCTAATCAGCAACAGGTGCTGGCCTGACCAAACACACTTAAGGAGATGCAGCTGCAGCATTAGGACACTCACAATGCCAGGACTCTACATGGTGGTCAGGCGGCGACGGCTACAGCGAGCAGCACGAGACGGAAGTAAGATCCAGGAGAGGATATTCCGCCAGCGGGTCACCCTGCTGGGCCAAATCAGAGAGCAAATATACGCCAAGTACCGCCTGAATGGGCCAATGAGCATCAAGCTCATCCAGGACCTGGACCCCCTGATGCAGCACCCAACAAGGCGGACCAATGCCGTGCCCACACATGTCCAGGTATTGTGCAGCCTGCACCTACTGGCCTCTGGAAGCTACCAGGGGATAGTTGCCATTGCTGGGGGATATCCCAGCCCACCATGTCCCGCTGCCTCAGGAGTTTCCTAGATGCAATGCTGACCCAGCTACACCACCACATCTCATTCCCCACCAGCCAACAGGACTTGGATGAGACCAAGCATCAATTTTACAATGTTGCGCAATTTCCACATGTGATAGGATGTATTGACTGTACCCACATCCACATCTGTCCACCAGCACAAACGGAATACATGTACCGCAACAGCAAGTCCTACCACTTCTTCAACATCCAGATGGTGTGCAATGCTAAGACATACATCACGGACATAGTGGCACAGTACCCTGGGAGCACACATGACTCCTTCATATTACGGCACAGCGGCCTCCACACACGACTGGCCAAGGGAGACTTTGGTGAAGGACACCTACTCGGTAAGTACACTTGCCCCACAATGTTACACTGTGATGATGTAGCTGCGCAGCACAGTCACTCACCCTCTGCTCCTCTCATTCAGGTGACAGTGGCTACGCTCTCCATGAGTACCTCCTCACCCCATACCTCAACCCTGCAACACCACAGCAACGGCGTTACAATGTAGCACACATACGCACAAGGAATAGCATACAGAGGACATTTGGGCTCCTGAAGAGCAGATTCCGCATACTTCACAAGACTGGTGGGGCCATGAAATACGAACCGGATGTCTGCTGCCGCATTGTGGCTGTGTGTGCTATACTACACAACATTGCTACCAAGTGCCAGATACCTGTTGAGATATCTGGCAGTGAGACGGAAGGGGACCACCGGCCACCTGCACATGCGCATTATGCACGCGGGGAAAATCCTGCTGAAGGACACAGACGGCGCAACCAAATCACAATGAACTGTTTCTAGTGCACCCACTCCCCTCACCCAACACTTCACTCATGCATGACAATTGAAATAATGACATGAGTCCGATGTTCAATGCTTGAATAAATATTATTGTTGTGTGCACAATAATAACAAATAATTTGTATCAGTTACATATGAGGAGTATTGCGCCATACTGCTCAATATTACTAACTGGACATGCTTATGTCAGCAGCATGTCCCTGACCATGTACTGAAATGTCATTGGCGCCTCCGGCACGCAGCTCCCAGTCGCCTCTCAGGCTCCTCCTCCGGCAGGGCACGTGATCCCGCACTGGGCCTGCTGCTGCGGTGTAGGACACCGACCTGTGTCGCAGACAGGCTGCTGATACTCGATGTCCCCTCGCTTGTGTCATCCCCTCCGGCATTGGCTTGGCCAGTTGGTTGTAGAGCCTGGACAGCAGTGGTCACCTGCTCGAGTGCACGTGCCACGTCCTCACAGCATTGTACCATCTGCAGCTGCATTGCCAGGGACCGACGGGACAGCTGGGAGGTGGCATTTCATTTCACGTAATTTGAACGTGTGTACGCCGAGAGGCGTGTGAGTAGCTGGCGGTGGCGGCGGCGGGTGGGGTTGCGCTGGCTGATCATGGCCGCAGTGTTTGCCTCCATGGCAGTGGACATCCGGTCAATGCGATTAGACAGATTGGCAACATTCCTGCCTGTGTTGTGCAGCTGCAGGTGGATTGCACCTAGGTGTCATGCCTGCAATTGGTGCACGTGCAGCATGCGGTGCTCAATAGAGAGCCCTGGCACACGCACAGCCATCATCCTCCTGCCGGTGCGTGGTGTAATCTGCCGCCGCTCCCTGACATGCCTGCCGTGCTGGCTGGGCACAGTGGGTGTGCGCTGTGTCGCAGGTCTAGCTGCACCTGATGTTGATGGTGCCACTGGAATGGGTCTTGCAGCTGGCAATGTTGGTGTACCTGATGTAACTGACATTGCAGGTGGTGCTACGCTTGGTGGCACTGGAGCTTGGCCAGATGGTGGTGGTTGTGTGGATGTTCTCTCTTCCTCACCCTCAGGCTCCTCCGGAGCGTCATCTATCTGCAGCCTCTCGCTGTCACTGCTGGTGTTATCTGCGCCACCTATGATGGAAAGTGGACGTAGATTAATTACATGTATCTTTGATATGTGCAGTTGCTACATGCATGCTGGCCTCCATTCCCTGACTGGCTGTTGCAAAGCGTACATTGGGACATGTCTGGCTGCATGGGAGTTTTTGTGCATTGTGGTCAGACTACATGTCCCACCATGCAATAGGGATGTTCTGATGTACATGGGCTGCATGACTGGGGTTGATTATGGGAGGCTATAGGGTCACGGCCATTGTTAGGGGACAGGGTCGCAGTCGCATGGCACTTACCTTGGCTGTCTTGGGTGGGTCGGGATGAGTCCAGACGGATGACCCCAACACATGCCTCAGGCTGCAGTGTGTCCTCCACACGATCCTCCGAGGGTGTGTTGGGAGGGACTGTAGGCTCTCCCCCTCCAGTTGCAAGGCGCTCACCCAGCCTCTCAGTCACCCTCTCCTTGGCACGACCTCGGAGGTCGTACCACCTCTTCTTGAGGTAGTCTATGGACCTCTGTGTGACTCCTACTGCATTCACTCTGGCGCGGATGCGCAGCCACAGTCGCCGTTTCTCGGCCTCAGCAACGCTCCTGGAGTCCTTGCCGAAAAGTTTGTTGTGGTCTTTGCAGACTCCATCGATTAGTTGCTCCAGCTCCGAGAACTTTATCTTGCGCTTTCGCCCGGTGTCACTGGGCCCTGCTGCTGCTTCCTGTGCCTAGCTGCAGTCTGCAGTATCCTAAATTCCAAGACTGGAGGTGGTTTGTGAGGAGCTCAGAGTGGTGCTGCTTCAATGTCTGCCTCAGTGTTCTCAATGGGGGAGGGAACTGCCTGCTTCCTGGTTGTGATGTCATCACTGTGTTCGAAATGCGACTTCCCGTTTTTGCAATCTTGCTATTAGCAAGATCGCAAAATTGCGATCTCGCTAATTGCGAGATCGCAATTCCTACATGGAAATGGACCGATTTTGCGATTTTTCTGCGATATCGAAAAATCGCTATCGGCTTTTGCGGCCGGATGCAAATCGCTATTTATTATCGCACTTTTACATGAATACCATTATGCGAATTCTAAATTGCGATTCGGTATTAATCGCAATTTAGAATTCGCATATTTCGGCTTTCATGAATCTGGCAGTTAGTACCCATACTTCTAAATGCATCGCTACCATTCTTCATGTGTTTTCCAATCATGTACTTCACAATATCTCGCTGATTTGCATCATACCTGATTATTCATTTAAACTGATGAGTCCAAAAGAGATTTTGTCTTCCTTCGCAAACACTTTGTAAAACCTTTCTAGTCTGTAATTCGTAACTCCATTCCAATGTCTGCAATATTAAAGAAATTCCCAATTTAATATAATTCAGACTTATGTGATAGTGTGAACCTGTGCTTTGTCAATTGAGTTATACATTTTATGCTCTCCTTTGAACTATATATACCAAAACGCTATAAATTAAATTGGTTCAAATGGAGATCGACGCAATTTCATCCCTCACTTTCCTCAGAAATTCTTGATGCTCTATAGTTATTACTTGGTTATGACATTAGTAACCCACTCTCAAGGGATGAATTGGATAAGTCTTTTCTTACTATTTACTGATTTTTTGTATAGGAATGTAGATTGGGGTCAAATAAATAGTATGGATTCTGTTTCAAAAATATTTTTTTACTAAAGGAATAATATTCTGTTATTTATTTGACTATGAGCTATGAACATTAATAAATAAGCATTGCATAGTGGGATGTATGTTTAAATGAGTATCACAAAAGTGATGACTTGTTAATGTCATTTTACTTTTAATATATTTAGATCGTTGTGTTGTATTATGTGGAGCAGGTTATTAAAGTCATATACCAATCAATTACTATAGGGGTCAATAATGTGTGCGGAAACTAAGGGATGACTAATGTATTGGTCTCTATTCAAACCAATTTAACTTACAGGGTAGAATTTATTGGGAAACATTATGAGATCCTAGAACAGATAATAGTACAGCATGTAGAGGAACTCAGAAATAGAAAAAGATCCAAGATTCTTAGTGATGAGCAGGATTACAGCATGGAAAGAGTCCATACCTATCCAAAGAAATTTGACAGGGTTTTGTAAAAGAGCAAACTGGAAACTACAAACAGGAATGTATGCTAATCAGAACAGGCAAGCATGAGTACAATAGCAAGTGTGGATAGTGGCTCGGATAAAGATTGTTCAAACATTTCAATAAATAGTGAACAAAAACGTAATATGGGAACAATTGCCTTTTTAGAAGGATTGAAAAGAATCAGATTGACAGATGTGGGATCTCAATGTCTGAGGAGACTTTAGGAGGCTGCACATAGCTGTGATGAATATTTGGGAGGGATGGTAATATGATATATAATAAGCTAGGGTAATGCACCAAATATTTTGTTTATTATGTATTGTTGGAAAAATTATTGGAAGATTGAAATATTCACCATGTAAATGATCTGTAATTGAGGAATGGTACAAGAATACCTTAGTATATTTCCTCGCTGTGAACATGTACTCTTTGTAACCAACAAATTGTTCAATAAAAAATATATTTTCAAAAAATCATGAGTTCCTTGATCTCAATTATCGATGGAAACCTGCATCCTTTCCATGTAAAAATCCCAATATCGTACTTTACAATTTTTTTGCATACTTTTCAACTGTTTCTACTTCAAAGCTTTTGTATTTCGTCTGCCAAATAGCTCATTAGAAACAGAATATAATTCTCTTAAATGACCTGAACCAATCCATTCGTTCTACAAGGGGCATCACACTGATTTTTTTAGGTCCATCTATCTTCAAGCTTACAACACTCCACTTGCTACCTACCTAAGTCGCAGGACACTTATGAGACTCCATCTTCTCAACAAACTATTTGTTCACTAGTAAGGTCCTGTCCCTTTTATCTGCATTTGTCATAAATACATTATTCTTACTTCTGGAATACCAGGTTCACCCTAACTCAGTAAATGATCCTCAGCAAATCCAAAATTGGAGGCGACTTAGCGTTGCAATTTTAACAATTGTCAATTCAATTTCAGATAGCAGGCTGTCTCTCAGAATAAAGATTATGACCTCAACAGCCACTTTTCTGAATCATTTTGTCCACCATAAGCGTGGAAGGGTATACTCAGATGTGAGTCCCTTGCTCATTGCACCATCAGGATTCAAGCAAGCCGGGCCGAAGACGGCTGTAATGCCAGAAACCGGTCCCCGGAAGCTTGCTTCCTTCCCTGTATAAGAATTGGCTTGGTAGTTTGGTTTGCCCTGTTCCCATGATGCACTGGGACAGGGACAGACTAATTTGCATGTAGCCAGGTTCTGAGCTGGGATGGTGCAGTGAGCTAAAAAACGGTGATGGATCAATCGCTGATCTGTTGACTGGGTAGGAGTATTCTGCTTAATTCAGAAACTCTGTCCATCACCACCCCCTTTTCTGAATCATTTTGTCCACCATAAGCGTGGAAGGGTATACTCTGATGTGAGTCCCTTGCTCATTGCACCATCAGGATTCAAGCAAGCCGGGCCGAAGACGGCTGTAATGCCAGAAACCAGTCCCCGGAAGCTTGTTTCCTTCCCAGTATAAGAATTGGCTTGGTAGTTTAGTTTGCCCTGTTCCCATGATGCACTGGGACAGGGACAGACTAATTTGCATGTAGCCAGGTTCTGAGCTGGGATGGTGCAGTGAGCTAAAAAACGGTGATGGATCAAGCCCTGATCTGTTGACTGGGTAGGAGTATTCTGCTTAATTCAGAAACTCTGTCCATCACCACCCCCTTTTCTGACTCAACAGCCACATTGCCAAGCTTAAGTCTGCATTGCTGAGAAACTAAATAATGTTCTGTATCTGCAAAAGATTAAAATGGGTATAAATGAGAAGTAAATAGATGTTTTACCCTGTACCTAATAAAATTTAAGATCGAAAATCATTAATTGTATTGAAGGGGAAGGAACAAACAATCACCAGATTCAAAAACACACTATGCTGCCAAAATGGGGCTCTGCAAAACACAAATAAAACTGCTAAAACCTCCTACTTTGCTACCAGGATCATATATCAAATTATCCATTGAAAATGATTTCTATAATAACATCTCCTGTTGAGCCTCAACCACATTTTATTCCCCATGACAAAATGAGTGAGCTCTAGATGTTGATGTTGTTGCCGCAATACCCAAAAATAGATAGCACTGTGAACAAAACTGTATACCTTTCCCTTAGCACGAGTTTTATGAAGAGCACTAATCCAATGAATAATGTGTGTGCCCATTATTGGCTAGGATCCTTTCTCCACACTTAATAACAGCCATCCCTTTGTACTTCTTTGCGTCCCGAAAATAGCTGTAACACACGAAACAAGCCACAGGTCCAGGTTAGGAGGCGGTTACTGTGTCATGCAGGGGGGGTATTCCCTTTTCAGGACCGTTCCCCTCACACACCAGAGGTGTCATGCTTCATCATGGGGATGCCTCCTCACACAAAAGACCTAGTCTTCGTGTGGGCTACAACCCCCTCTTTACGAGGGAGGATTTCAGGGATGTTTTTATTTGATCAGGCAGGGTGTACTAAACCCCTATGTGAGCTGGTGTGTGTGTGTGTGGGGCAAGAAAGTGCAGTGCTGTGATGTGAAAGTTTAAACTTGGCTACAGGGTTAGCTATATTGTGACTTTATTCAGCTACCCGGTGTCAGGATTAAAAACAGTGAGGAGCTGATGACACAAGTGCCGACATTAGAGGCACATGTGTAGCTAGACCAACATTTTTCAGCCAGGAGGACCTAGGTAGTGTCGCGGCCTTCTTCAAGGTCAATTTGTTCAGCTTCTGCAGCTATAAAAGTGTGTGTGCGTTAAAAAACTTGAAAAAACACATGAATAAATCAAAAGTTTGATACTGAACCAGTAGTCTGGCTGTTCAGTAGGGACTGCATACAATCTATTATGAAGACCTAAAGGCATGTATGTCAGCAGAAGGCATAACCAAAGTTTATATAGCAAAGGTCTCATATACATTTACTAACCTCATACATTTTCCATTGAGCATTTTTTGAAGCACATATACATTTTAGATTAATATGTCAAATACAAAGACATGTGACTCACTGCAATGGGTTGCAGAGTTCACTACATCTGTCGAGGCGTATCAGCCATGTGGTACGCACACCAGAGCCAGCAAAAAAACAAGAAGCTCCCAGGGAGGGTTTAGAGATAGAGCAAAAAAGCGACTTAAGATCTGTCAGA
This sequence comes from Lissotriton vulgaris, assembly GCF_964263255.1. NCBI lineage: Eukaryota > Metazoa > Chordata > Amphibia > Caudata > Salamandridae > Lissotriton > Lissotriton vulgaris. The sequence continues at coordinate 2,125,820,792 of NC_141689.1, forward strand.
TGAAGTTTCACTGTTGCTGGGCATCACAGGTATGGCTGAAGGCGCAAAATGAAGTGCAGGTCAATCAAAAACTAGGCATCTATCCACCCTTGACATCATGCATAGATCAGTGAGATCGATGTATCAGAGAAAGGAGCACTGTTCAGGGAGCTCATTGATGCGTGGGATTACGGCATGAGGATGATGGTCGAAAAACCTCCGTTGGGTGATGGCCAGGGGGCACTATGTAACACTTGCCAGAGCAAGGCAGTGCAGTTGCGTAGGGTGCGCTGGGTAAGGTAGCGAGTCTGATGAACTCAAGCCGCAACCTAGCACAAGTAATAGCCAGTGGGTGGGGCGGGCTAGTGAAAGAGAATGAGTGCATGTGTCTGCCTGCCAAATTAAAGGAGGTAATCTAGCAAGCCGCATGGTGTGGCGGTAAACCTAGGTGACATGGTATGTCATGGTGTGTCACTCTGGGCGTGGTCAAGTGAGATCAAACTTGAAGTAGGTTAGGGGGAACTGAGGCAAGAATGAGCAGCCAGCAAAGTGCTTATCTTCCATACATTCCGTTCCACAGACTGTACAACTACAACTCACATGAGCCTTATACTTCCGATCATGCGTTTCCGAGTCTGAATACACAAAAAGAATATTGCTCAAACACTACAGTTCCCAGGAGCCTCTACTTCCGGGGATGCACCACTCAGCTGAGTTTGTTTGTACGCTAGATGTATTTAAACGCGAGCCATTCCTGGACGCTTTTTTCCTGTCCTGGATGTGCTCGACTGAATAGGACCCACACACCCTGTGGTAAGTACTTTTCTTGCTGGGCTACATCTAGCACTCTTCTACTGAGGAGGATGCCATTCCGTTTATCTGCTGTCATGCTAGTTCTGGTAATTTAGCACCGCACACCCCACCACTGAGACACCTCATACCGCATCTTGTCTCCACACCCTTGGCACCCCGCATCTTTTGCAAAATGCTGCTTGCTGGCTGCTACACTCTTCTACTGAGGAGACCACCTCCATGCCTGCTTGCCATCACGCTGCACCCAGCGTCCATAACCACTTGCCTCCCCAGGAGACACAGTATTTCTCACTGCATCTCTTCACTCCCTCCTGTAAGTTTTCCACCTGCCAGGCACTGCACCGCACTTTGCGGGCCGCCCGGTATGCTCATTCTTGCCTCAGTTCCCCCTAACCTACACCAGGTTTGGTATCATTGGACCACGCCCAGTGGGATACACCATGTCACCTAGGTTGACTGACAACCCATGCAGCTTGCTAGATCACCTCCTTTAATTTGTTGGGCAGACACATGCGCTCATTCTCTTTCACTAGCCCGCCCCACCCACTGGCTATTATTTATGCTAGGCTGAGGCTAGAATTCATCAGACGCGCCACCTTACCCAGTGTGCCCTACGTACTGCACTGCCTTTCTCTGACAAGTGTTACACCACACACCCTGGCCATCCCCCAACAGAGGTTTGGCGAACATTAGCCTATGCCATATTCCCATGCATCAATGAGCTCCCTGAACTGTGCTCCTTTCTTTGTGACATCCATCTCACCGGTCTATGCATGATGTCAAGGGTTGAGAGATGCCTGGATTTTGATTGACCTGCACTTCATTTTGCACCTTCAGCCATACCTATGAAGCCCAATGACAGTGAAACGTTATCTGACTGATCTTAAGTCGCTTTTTCGCTCTATCTCTAAACCCTCTCTTGGGCTTCTTGTTTTAAAGAAACACCATATACATCTTTTTGCAGGCTCTGTTGTACATACCACATGGCTAATACATCTGGACAGATGTAGTGAACTGTACAACCTGCTGCGGTGAGTCACACGTCCTTGTTTTTTTGACACATTGATCTAAAATGTATATGTGCTTCAAAAAATGCTAAAATGTAAAATGTAGGAGGTTAGTAAATGTATATGAGACTTTGGCTATATATACATTGGTTATGCATTCTGCTGACATACATGCCTTTATGTCTTCAATAGTGGTTGTATGCAGTCCATACCGAACAGCCAGACTACTGGTTAAGTATCAAACTTCTGATTTATTTACGTTTTTTTTCAAGTTTTTTCACGTACACACACTTTTATAGCTGCAGTAGCTGAATAAATTGACCCTGAAGAAGGCCGCAAATGTGTCTCTAATGTCAGCACTTGTGTTATCAGCTCCTCCCTGTTTTTAATCCTGGCACTGGGTAGCTGAATATAGTCACAATATAGCTAGCCCTGTAGCCAGTTTTAAACTTTCACATCACAGCACTGCACTCTCCTGCTACACACACACACACTGGCTCACACTGGGGTTTAGTACACCCTGCGTAACAACAAGAAGAGATGTGTGGAGAGTCAGGGAACACTCTTAGTCCACCGGTTAGATATGTATAAACAAGAAAAGAGTGTCCTATGGTATTCATACGACCACAAAGGGAGCAAGAAAGAAAGGGGGGAGAGAACTGGCCTCACTTAGGTCAGTTAGGAAAGCCCTCACTCACCAACCTGGGTGGTGACATGCTTCATCATCGGGCTCCACTAAAGAGGCCGAGTCCCTCTTTAGTGTGCTGCAACGCTAGGTCTACTGCGGAGCGGGTTATTGTGAATTCAGGCGTGCAGTGAAATAAAGTAAGTGGTGGTGAGATATTAAAAAATGTCTAAAGTGTATCGAATTTTTTGTATTATTTGATCACTAGGACATAAGTTTAAAATTAGTGTTGGAAAGTGGTCCACAATTAATTGTGTGGTTGTTTCCAAAAGTGTTTACTGTCAGTCAACATGTTTCTGCCTTTAAAACGGTGTGAATTTACCAGGCATTCGTCAGGACTAAAAAGGTGGACTAAACCCTGGCGGTATGAACACGCTAAGGCCCACCCTCACCTAGGGAATAGTGAAAAACGGTGTAAAAAGTGCAAAAAGAAAGAGGTATTCTCTTCCCAGTTACTCCTGGTTTAGGAGGCTTACCAATTTAGATTTCTGCACCTGTGGAAAAAAGGGGGGACATAGACATACACATAGGACAAAACAAACAATTAGTAGTTGGTCGCATTCTCATAGGTACATTTATGGTGCTCCATTCGTTGTGGGTGGACAGTGGGCGGCGCTTTAACCGTATGTTTAACACCAACCTCTGTCCCAGGGCGAACAAGTACTTATCTTAAGGAAGTCTCGTGCGCTACTGGTGAACTAGTAAAGTGCGGTAGCAGTGAATTAAAAAGGAAACGCGTGTTCCTAGTCAGGATAAATGGACAAAGGGTCTGTGATCATGTTTATAGAATGGTAAGGATTAAAATGTCTCACTTGTTAGGTGTATTCAACGTACACCATGGGTCACGGGAGTGGGGTGGTAGTGTAATTGGCACACCCTTCGCATGGGAGAAAAAACAAAAACATAATCGGGGTCAAGAGAAGTCAGGTTGCTACTTATCTTAGCGATGTTGCCGCCGGTATGGATTCTGCCAGAAGCCGTATGGACACTTACGCCCTCGACGCCAGGCACCCTCTGCAAACCTGCGGCACCCTCAGACCAGACCCGAAAGATTATGAGCGGGGCCGGGGAGAGTGTTTAAAAGCATTTTGCAAGTTGCGCGGCTCGTTTCCGGGGGGCGTGGCCGAGAGGTGAGTGGGCGGAGTTCCGGGCTCATGGACCAATAGTAATGGTGAAAGGTCCATGACGCCTATTGTAACAGCAGTATGGCAGTGACGATGAGAGTCAAGGGGGAATGACACGCTCAGAGGCTAGAGCGTTGCCGTCATGATTACTCGTGATACCGATTTCAAGATTTGGTAACTTTATTTAGAGTGCGCACAAAACACAGAGCATATCTAGCGTTTCATCCGGAATAAATTTCAAGACTATGCTCGTGAAAATGTGAGTCGACGTTAGCAGCTACTGATATATAGTTAACGCTTGTGGTTTTACTGCGCAGTGCAATGTAGGTGGTAGCAGGGCTCCAAATAATCCATAGTGAGCCCAGGGAATATATTTCTCCTGAAGCGACAATGTGGAATTCTGGCACTCGAGTGACCCTGGTTAAAGTTTGAGCAGAGGAACTTATTATCTTAGGCGCATTGACTCTTCTAAAGGCGGCAGGATGGGAATGTCTTTCCATAGTCAATTTCTATATTCCCAAGTCTGTAAATACATCTAAGACTACACTGGGACTGCACTAGGTATCACAGACTAAGAGTGGTATGGGATAGATTGACCAGAGTACATTTAGACACCAGAAATACCAGTGTCTTAGCCAGCGGTTGGGTCAATTGAATTGCGGTGACAGTCAATGAGCAGGTCAGTGGGAGTCTCATGCCAGGTCGCCCGCAGAGGGCCTGTGAACAGATTGGTGAGAGTATTATGTGAGGTCTAGTTCAGGGGGCCTAGTGTTCTAATCCCGCCAACGGTCAGGTTATTTTAATACAGAGTTCCAAGGGATTTCATCATTAAGCCCGGTGAGGTTGGTCCCCAGTCTGTAAACCCACCTCTGCTCTTTCTCAAACAGTCGGTTGGTAATATTATTGCCAGTGTTCAGTTGTTCTATCACAGTCCACCGCATGTCGTTGGTGGTGTGATTGTTGTCCAAAAAATGCCTGCTCATTTTTGTAGAAGACTTTGCACCTAATGTTGCTCCTATGTTCGCAGATTCTCTGCTTGACCTTCCTGGTGGTCATACCTACATAGCGTAGGCCGCATGGGCAAGTGATGAGATATATAACATTAGGTGAATTGTAGTTAGTGTGTCCCCTTTGCGTCCACACTTTCCCATGTTCAAGTGTTAAGGACTTGGATGGTGTGGTCAGGTGGCAAACGCTACAATTTGAGCATGGAAAATGCCCTTTTACTCTTGGTATACCCCATGAATTTGTCACAGAGCGTACCTCAGATGGTGCTTTCTCCCTAGGGCGTGTGTGGACCAACGCGTCTTTGAGACTGCGTCCCTTCTTAAATGAGAAAAGTTGTTTTTCCCAGGTTTTTTTGATGCTAGATATTATCCTCCAGTTTTTGTTGATAGATTTTTTCATGGTGTTTGAGAGGCTACTATATGTGGTCACGCATGTGAGTGGAATGTCCTTGGGCTGGTTGATCTTGTCCTCCAGGAGGGCTTCAGGAGGTTGATTGCGCACTCTCTTGTAGCCTTTGTTTAGAGTTGACAGTGGATAACCTTTGGACTATAGTTTCTCAGTTAAACCAAGTGATTGTGCCTTGAAGTCTTGTACATTGGTGCAATTTAGCCTGATTCTTAAGTACTGACCGTACGGTAAATTTTCTTTCAATGGGCGAGGGTGAAAGCTTGTAAACTCAAGCAGATTATTTTTGGCTGTTGGCTTGTAGTATGTTTTTGTTGGCAGGCTTGTGCCGGTGACGGTAATCGTCACATCCAAGAAGACAGCTTCAGTATTGCTAATGGTGTGGGTGAACTTCAGGTTTGGATCCAGGGTGTTGATCCACCTTAAGAAGTCTTCCAATTGGTTATCACTACCCTTCCATATCAGCAGGACGTCGTCGATGTAACGCTTCCATATTTGTATGGAGGGCGTGAATCGTCCATTTGGTGGTAAGATATGTTTAGTCTCGAAATCTGTGACGTACAGACCCGCCACACTAGGGGCAAAGGTACTCCCATGGATGTACCTGTGCATTGTAAGAAGAGTTTACCCTTGTATGAGAATAAGTTCTCCTTTAGGGCTATCGCGGCACATTCAATGATGAATTCCTTGAATGTCTGATAGTCCCAGTCTACTGTTTCCAGAGCCGCCCCCAGGACTCTGATGGTATCGTCCTGGTGGATGCTGGTATACAGGCTCTCGATGTCTAGGGTTACAAGTGTTACTGTGTTCTCAGTGAAGGTGAAATCTTGTAGTAGCTGGAGTAGACTCTTCGTGTCCTTGAGGTACGTTGGTGTGTTTTGTACAATGGGTTTTAAATAGTGGTCACAGAATTGTGACAAAGGCTCTAGCAGGGAGCCTATACCTGAGACGATTGGTCGTCCCGGGGATGGCATCCTGTTTTTATGCGTCTTAGGCAGTGTGTAGAAGTAGGGGATCACACTGTTGCTGGTACTTAAGAAGTCGGCCTCATTCTTAGATAGTTGTCCGTCTTCCTCTGCTCTCCTGACTAGAGTAGTAATTTGTGTCCTGAGTTCAGCGGTAGGGTCTTCAGTTAGAGGGGTGTAGTTCTTTCTGTCATCCAGGAGAACCTGACAAGCTTTTTCGTAGTCCATCGTATTTTGTATCACTAGGCCACCGCCCTTGTCCGCCGGTTATATTGTGATATCAGGGTCATTCTGGAGATTCTGAAGGGCTTGGTGTTTCTGCAGTGCTGAAGTTGCCAAATGTGGTTGGATCTTGGCAGGTTTCCAAATCTTGGAATACAGCCTGCTCAAAAGCAATAATGGCTGCAGGGACAGTATGTGGTGGTGGGGTGAAGGTGGAGTCCAGTCTTAATCCGGTGTCTCCTTTACGTGTCGCTTCGTTGGGCTCTTCCTTGCCTTCGAAGAAAGATTTCAACTTGAGTTTTCGGAAAAAAACCTGCCAGCTCACAATGGAGCTTAAATTTATCTGAGCGGGTTGTGGGGACGAATCCCAAGCCTTTTTCAAGGACCTTGGCTTCCGTCACGGTCAGTGTCTTTTCCGATAGGTTGGTTATAAGGCTCATTGCCCGCTCGTTCCTGGTTGTGGGGTCTTACTGCGTGTGTGGTTGCCCACTGGATCGTCTTCTTCCCAAGACACCTGGTTGGCCCCTCTCCTCTTCCCTCTTCCTCTCCGGCCCCTCTCTAAAAAAGGCTGTTGGTATTGGTTAGGGAAGCTAGGTGGTTGCATAAAGCCCGGTTTCCAGCCCATGAGTGGGAAGGGGGGTTGTTGAAAGGGGAATTGATGCGCAGATCCTCCCATCTGTAGGGGTAGTGGCCATCTTTGTTGTTGGTTTAAATAACTTGGTCTTCCTCTGTTGCTACGGTTACCTCTGTTGCCTCTCTTCTTGCCCTGTTTAAAGGAACCATTACTGGACCCGCTACTGTTAGATGAGTCCTCATCTGAGTAGTCGGTGTTACTAGTGTTCCTTGTTGGTGGGGTATAGGAGGCTACTGAGTAAGGGTAGACTTTTTCAAATTCAAACTTCTTAAGGTCTTTCTGGAACTTCGTGGCCTTAGATTGCATGAGGTTCTTCTTATTTTCGTTCAGTTCTTTATTAATTTCATCCAGTTTTTTCTTGTAATCAGTGACTGTTGCTTTGAAATGCGACTCTGTTTCCTGAATTTCAACCAAAAGGGCTTTGGAAAGTCTTAATGCTGTTTTTATTATTAGCACTAGCCAGTCGCGAGTGCAATGCCACGCGATCATGGCCCATTCTTTCCGAAAGGTGGCATCTTTTAGGAAGATGCGCGGGCATTGGTGACAAGGAGGCCTCTCGGTGCGGTGTTTGTAAGGAGATATTGTTTGAGAATCGTGCCGTGAAGGATTGTGCGTATTCGGTCACGTTTCAAGTCTGTTAGTTTCTCCCTTTCGGAAGTATGGGCTATCACTTGGGAGATAGCAGGATCTGCGAATAGGGAAGAATCCGACAGAATGGTTGCTATTTCTGACTCCGAGTATGTTAGTCCCAGGTTAGACATGGTGTACACAGTAAGTAAAGACAAAGTGTTTAATAAAAAGAGCGAACTCTGTCAGACTCAATAAAAACAACTCTCACAGCTCTGTGCTGCTAAGTGCGTAACAACAAGAAGAGAGGTAGGGAGAGTCAGGGAACACTCTTAGTCCCCGGTTAGATATGTATAAACAAGAATATAGTGTCCTATGGTATTCATACGACCACAAAGGGATCAAGAAAGAAAGGTGGGAGAGAACTGGCCTCACTTAGGTCAGTTAGGAAAGCCCTTACTCACCAACCTAGTTGGTGACATGCTTCATCATCAGACTCCACTAAAGAGGCCGAGTGCCTCTTTAGTGTGCTGCAACACCAGGTCTACTGCGGAGCGGGTTATTGTGAGTTCAGGCATGCCGTGAAATAAAGTAAGTGGTGGTGAGATATTAAAAAATGTCTTAAGTGTATCAAAAAAATATTTATTATTTGATCACTAGGACATAAGTTTAAAATTAGTGTTGGAAAGTGGTCCACAATTAATTGTGTGGTTGTTTCCAAACGTTTTTACTGTCAGTCAACATGTTTCTGCCTTTGAATCAGTGTGAATTTACCAGGCATTCGTCAGGACTAAAAAGGTGGACTAAACCCTGGCGGTATGAGCACGCTAAGGCCCACCCTCACCTAGGGACGTGAATAGTGAAAAACGGTGTAAAAAGTGCAAAAAGAAAGAGGTATTCTCTTCCCAGTTACTCCTGGTTTAGGAGGCTTACCAATGTAGGTTTCTGCACCTGTGGAAAAAAGGGGGGACATAGACATACACATGGGAAAAAACAAACAATTAGTAGTTAGTCGCATTCTCATAGGTACATCTATGGTGCTCCATTCGTTGTGGGTGGACAGTGGGTGGCGCTTTAACAGTATGTTTAACACCAACCTCTGTCCCAAGGCGAACAAGTACTTATCTTAAGGAAGTGTCGTGCGCTACTGGTGAACTAGTGAAGTGCGGTAGCAGTGAATTAAAAAGGAAACGCGTGTTTCTAGTCAGGATAAATGGACCAAGGGTCTGTGATCATGTTTATAGAATGGTAAGGATTAAAATGTCTCACTTGTTAGGTGTATTCAGCGTACACCATGGGTCACGGGAGGTGGGTGGTAGCGTAATTGGCACACCCTTCGCATGGGAGAAAAAACTAAAACATAATCGGGGTCAAGAGAAGTCAGGTTGCTACTTATCTTAGCGATGTTGCCGCCGGTATGGATTCCGCCAGAAGCCGTATGGACACTTACGCCCTCGACGCCAGGCACCCTCTGTAAACCTGTGGCACCCTCAAACTGGACCCCGAAGATCATGAGCGGGGCCGGGGAGAGTGTTTAAAAGCAATGTGCAAGTTGCGTGGCTCATTTTTGGGGGGCGTGGCCGAGAGGAGAGTGGGCGGAGTTCCGGGCTCATGGAGCAATAGTAATGGTGAAAGGTCCTTGACGCCTATTGTAACAGCATTATGGCAGTGACAATGAGAGTCACGGGGGAATGACATGCTCAGAGGCTAGAGCGTTGCCGTCATGATTACTCATGATACCGATTTCAAGATTTTGTAACTTTATTTAGAGTGCGCACAAAACACAGAGCACACCTAGCGTTTCATCCGGAATAAATTCCAAGACTATGCTCGTGAAAATGTGAGTCGAGGTTAGCAGCTACTGTTATATAGTTAACACCTGTGGTTTTACTGTGCAGTGCAATGTAGGCGGTAGCTGCCCCTCAAATAATCCATAGTGAGCCCGGGGAATATATGTGTCCTGAGGCGACAATGTGGAATTCTGGCACTCGAGTGAGCCTGGTTAAAGTTTGAGCAGAGGAACTTATTATCTTAGGCGCATTGACTCTTCTAAATGCAACCCAACCGCTGGCTAAGACACTGGTATTTCTGGTGTCTAAATGTACTCTGGTCAATCTATCCCAAACCACTCTTAGTCTGTGATACCTAGTGCAGTCCCAGTGTAGTCATAGATGTATTTACAGACTTGGGAATATAGAAATTGACTGTGGGAAGACATTCCCATCCTGCCGCCTTTAGAAGAGAGGCCTCCTTGTCACCAATGCCCGCGCATCTTCCTAAATGATGCCACCTTTCGGAAAAAATGGGCCATGATCGCGTGGCATTGCACTCGCGACTGTCTAGGGCTAATAATAAAAACAGCATTAAGACTTTCCGAAGCCCTTTTGGTTGAAATTCAGAAAACAGACCACGACGTTCCAGACAGACCTGAAGAAGTTTGAATTTGAAAAAGTCTACCCCTACTCAGCAGCCTCCTATACCCCACCAACAAGGAACACTAGTAACACCGACTACTCAGATGAGGACTCATCTAACATTAGTGGGTCCAGTAATGGTTCCTTTAAACAGGTCAAGAAGAGAGGCAACAGAGATAACCGTAGCAACAGAGGAAGACCAGGTTATTTCAACCAACAACAAAGTTGGCCATTACCCCTACAGATGGGAGGAGCTGCGCATCAATTTCCCTTTCAACAACCCCCCTTCCCACTCATGGGCTGGAATCCGGGCTTTATGCAACCACCTAGCTTTCCTAACCAATACCAACAGCCTTTTTTAGAGAGGGGCCGGAGAGGAAGAGGGAAGAGGAGAGGGGCCAACCAGGTGTCTTGGGAAGAAGACGATCCAGTGGGCAACCACACACGCAGCAAGACCCCACAACCAGGAACGAGCGGGCAATGAGCCTTATAACCAACCTATCGGACAAGACACTGACCGTGACGGAAACCAAGGTCCTTGAAAAAAGCCTGGGATTCGTCCCCACAGCCCGCCCAGATAAATTTAAGCTCCATTGTGAGCTGGCAGGTTTTTTCCGAAAACTCAAGTTGAAATCTTTCTTCGAAGGCAAGGAAGACCCTAATGAAGCGACACGTAAAAGAGACACCGGATTAAGACTGGACTCTACCTTCACCCCACCACCACATACTGTCCCTGCAGCCATTATTGCTTTTGAGCAGGCTGTATTCCAAGATTTGGAAACCAGCCAAGATCCAGCCACATTTGGCAACTTCAGCACCGCTGAACATCAAGCCCTCCAGAATCTCCAGAATGACCCGGATATCACAATAAAACCGGCGGACAAGGTCGGTGGCCTAGTGATACAAAATACGACGGACTACTAAAAAGCTTGTCAGGTTCTCCTGGATGACAGAAAGAACTACACCCCTCTAACTGAAGACCCTACCGCTGAACTCAGGACACAAATTACTACTCAAGTCAGGAGAGCAGAGGAAGACGGACAACTATCTAAGAATGAGGCCGACTTCTTAAGTACCAGTGACAGTGTGATCCCTTACTTCTACACACTGCCTAAGACGCATAAAAACAGGATTCCACCCCAGGGACGACCAATCGTCTCAGGCATAGGTTCTCTGCTAGAACCTTTGTCACGATTCTGTGACCACTATTTAAAACCCATTGTACAAAACAAACCAACGTACCTCAAGGACACGAAGAGTCTACTCCAGCTACTACAAAATCTCACCTTCACTGAGAACACAGTGACACTTGTAACCCTAGACATCGAGAACCTGTATACCAGCATCCCCCAGGACGATACCATCAGAGTCCTGGGGGCGGCTCTGGAAACAGTAGACTGGGACTAACAGACATCCAAGGAATTCATCATTGAATGTGCCACAATAGCCCTAAAGGAGAACTTTTTCTCATACAAGGGTAAACTCTTCTTACAATGCACAGGTACATCCATGGGGAGTACCTTTGCCCCTAGTGTGGCAGGTCTGTACGTTGCGGATTTCGAGACAAAACATTTCTTACCACCAAATGGACGATTCATGCCCTCCATACAAATATGGAAGCGTTACATCGACGATGTCCTGCTGATATGGAAGGGTAGTGATAACCAATTGGAAGACTTCTTAAGGTGGATCAACACCCTGGCTCCAAACCTGAAGTTCACCCACACCATTAGCAAAACTGAAGCTGTCTTCTTGGATGTGACGATCACCGTCACCGGCACAAGCCTGTCAACAAAAACATACTACAAGCCAACCGCCAAAAATAATCTGCTTGAGTTTACAAGCTTTCACCCTCGCCCATTGAAAGAAAATTAACCATACGGTCAGTACTTAAGAATCAGGCGAAATTGCACCAATGTGCAAGACTTCAAGGCCCAATCACTTGGTCTAACTGAGAAACTAAAGTCCAAAGGTTACCCACTGTCAACTCTAAACAAAGGCTACAAGAGAGTGCGCAATCAACCTCGTGAGGCCCTCCTGGAGGACAAGATCAACCAGCCCAAGGACATTCCACTCACTTGCGTGACCACATATAGTAGCCTCAAACATCATGAAAAAATCTATCAAAAAAACTGGAGGATAATATCTAGCATCAAAAAAACCTTGGAAAAACAACTTTTCTCATTTAAGAAGGGACGCAGTCTCAAAGACGCGTTGGTCCACACAGGCCCTAGGGAGACAGCACCATCTGAGGTACGCTCTGTGACAGATTCATGGGGTATACCAAGAGTAACAGGGCATTTTCCATGCTCAAATTGTAGCGTTTGCCACCTGACCACACCATCCAAGTCCTTAACACTTGAACATGGGAAAGTGTGGACGCAAAGGGGACACACTAACTGCAATTCACCTAATGTTATATATCTCATCCCTTGCCCATGCGGCCTACGCTATGTAGGTATGACCACCAGGAAGGCCAAGCAGAGAATCTGCGAACATAGGAGAAACTGTAGGTGCAAAAAGTCTTCCACAAAAATGAGCAGGCATTTTTTGGACAACAATCACACCGCCAACGACATGCCGTGGACTGTGATAGAACAACTGAACACTGGCAATAATATTACCAACGACTGTTTGAGAAAGAGCAGAGGTGGGTTTACAGACTGGGGGCCAACATCACCGGACTTAATGATGAAATCCCGTGGAACTCTGTATTAAAATAACCTGACCGTTGGTGGGATTAGAACTATAGGCCCCCCGCAGTAGACCACACATAATACTCTCACCAATCTGTTCACAGGCCCTCTGCGTGCGACCTGCCATGAGACTCCAACTTACCTGTTTATTGACTGTCACCGCAATTCAAATGACCCAACTGCTGGCTAAGACACTGGTATTTCTGGTGTCTAAATGTACTCTGGTCAATCAATCACAAACCACTCTTAGTCTGTGATACCTAGTGCAGTCCCAGTGTAGTCTTAGATGTATTTACAGACTTGGGAATATGAAAATTGACTATGGGAAGACATTCCCATCCTGCCGCCTTTAGAAGAGTCAATGCGCCTAAGATAATAAGTTCCTCTGCTCAAACTTTAACCAGGCTCACTCGAGTGCCAGAATTCCTCATTGTCGCCTCAGGAGAAATATATTCCCCGGGCTCGCTATGGATTCTTTCGAGCGCAGCTACCGCCTACATTGCACTGCACAGTAAAACCACAGGCGTTAACTATATATCAGTAGCTGCTAACCTCGACTCACATTTTCGAGCATAGTCTTGGAATTTATTCCGGATGAAACGCTAGGTGTGCTCTGTGTTTTGTGCGCACTCTAAATAAAGTTACCAAATCTTGAAATCGGTATCACGAGTAATCATGACGGCAACGCTCTAGCCTCTGAGCGTGCCATTCCCCCTTGACTCTCATCGTCACTGCCATACTGCTGTTACAATAGGCGTCATGGACCTTTCACCATTACTATTGGTCCATGAGCCCGGAACTCCGCCCACTCACCTCTCGGCCACGCCCCCCGAAAATGAGCCGCTCAACCTGCAAATTGCTTTTAAACACTCTCCCCAGCCCCGCTCATGATCTTCGGGGTCCGGTCTGAGGGTGCCGCAGGTTTACAGAGGGTGCCTGGCGTCGAGGGCGTAAGTGTCCATACGGCTTCTGGCGGAATCCATACCGGCGGCAACATCGCTAAGATAAGTAGCAACCTGACTTCTCTTGACCCTGATTATGTTTTTGTTTTTTCTCCCATGCGAAGGGTGTGCCAATTACACTAACACCCCCCCTCCCGTGACCCATGGTGTACGCTGAATACACCTAACAAGTGAGACATTTTAATCCTTACCATTATATAAACATGATCACAGACCCTTGGTCCATTTATCCTGACTAGGAACACGCGTTTCCTTTTTAATTCACTGCTACCGCACTTCACTAGTTCACCAGTAGCGCACGACACTTCCTTAAGATAAGTACTTGTTCGCCTTGGGACAGAGGTTGGTGTTAAACATACTGTTAAAGCGCCGCCCACTGTCCACCCACAACGAATGGAGCACCATAGATGTACCTATGAGAATGCGACTAATTACTAATTGTTTGTTTTGTCCGATGTGTATGTCTATGTCCCCCCTTTTTTCCACAGGTGCAGAAACCTAAATTGGTAAGCCTCCTAAACCAGGAGTAACTGGGAAGAGAATACCTCTTTCTTTTTGCACTTTTTACACCGTTTTTCACTATTCACGTCCCTAGGTGAGGGTGGGCCTTAGCGTGCTCATACCGCCAGGGTTTAGTCCACCTTTTTAGTCCTGACGAATGCCTGGTAAATTCACACCGTTTTAAAAGCAGAAACATGTTGACTGACAGTCAAAACTTTTGGAAACAACCACACAATTAATTGTGGACCACTTTCCAACACTAATTTTAAACTTATGTCCTAGTGATCACATAATAATTTTTTTTCGATACACTTTAGACATTTTTTAATATCTCACCACCACTTACTTTATTTCACTGCACGCCTGAACTCACAATAACCCGCTCCGCAGTAGACCTGGCGTTGCAGCACACTAGCCTGATGATGAAGCAAGTGACCAACCAGGTTGGTGAGTGAGGGCTTTCCTAACTGACCTAAGTGAGGCCAGTTCTCACCCCCCTTTCTTTCTTGCTCCCTTTGTGGTCGTATGAATACCATAGGACACTCTTTTCTTGTTTATACACACGTTTAGTACACCCTGCCTGTTCAAATAAAAACATCCCTGAGCTCCTCCCTCGTAGAGGGGGGGGTTGTAGCCCACACGAAGACTAGGTATTTCCTGTGAGGAGGCACCCCCATGATGAAGCATGACACCTCTGGTGTGTGAGGGGAACCATCCTGAAAAGGGTATTTCCCCCCCCCCCCCTGCATGACACACTAACCTCCTCCTAACCTGGACCCGTGGCTTGTTTTGTGTGTTACATTATTTGGTGGGGAGTTAGCTCACAGAGGTCCTTAAATCTCCTCAAGCCCTCAAGTGTATTGACCGAAAATAGCTGTGCCCTAATTTTATCGAGTATTCAACTAGAAAGGAGAGTGAGAAGCTATGTAAGGTGCAACAAGCCGCCTCCCAGACTGTTACAGATAACTACACTCACGGGGGTTTACCTATATTATCATGATCTCTTCAGATCGAGAGATCAGTTGCGTGGTCCTTAGTATAATCCTAGAGAATGAGAGATCTTCACCCTGCTAAATTAGTATGATCCTGGCATCTGTTGGATATTTTTGTAGGATCCTCACCCACAAGTGCCACCTTTGGCAGGATTCATCATCAATTTTATCAAGTTCAAACAACTCTGATCATTTGCTCTGTTACAACGTGAAAAGTGAAAGGAATACTAATTGTTTAATTATTTTATTATTTCTTACCCTGACATCAATACACTAAAATCCAATTCACTCGTGCCACACATATTCCATTTTACCACGATTTAAAGTTATAAGCCACCTTAGTCTGTGAAAATCTGCCAATGGTGTACAAGCAAACCTTGTTTCTTTGCTCAACAATTGTCAGTGGTGCATTTTTAAACATCAATCAAATGCCCATGTGAATTATCATCAAACATGGGACTTTCTGTTCCTTATCTCTTCATGGTCAAGAAGGATGATAACGGTGGCTGCAACAGATGTACAACAAAGGCATGCTATCATTGAGTGAAGGAGATATAATTTAAGAATATAACTGACCGTGGTTCTTGATTTTAAGTCTTAGTTGAATGGAGTATGTGTGGTATGAGTGAATTGGATTTTAGTGTACCAATGGCAGGGTGAGAAATAATGAAATGATGAAACAATGTTGATGCTGAGGGTCATCGGCAATCCCTCCAAACCCTATGGTGTATACACAACACATTTAAGCATTATCACACATCGCTGTGTGTATGCACAATAAATCTACAGCTGAAACGGCGTTATGTAGTATGCACACACATGTGTCAACTTGCATGTGAACGTCATGATGCAGCACACTTTTTTTTACAGTTTAAAGGTTATGGACACCTTTGGATTGGTAAACTAAAATTAGTAGAAGGTGTGTGAATGCAAATTTTTGGGAAGAAGCAGCTCAGCAGCAGATTTCCGGAGCTGGGCTCTGGAAAAAAATATTTTAAATGTTTAAATAAAACAAATGGGATGTTGGGTGTGCGGGAGAGCAATGGAGAGGCTGTGGCACCAGGAAAGTAACACTGGCCGTGACAAGGAGCGAGGGACATTGGAGCAACAAAGGATGAGGGGTTATAAAACAAAAAAAGGGGATATGGCGAGAGGTGGGAAAAGCAATAGGAACTGGCTAGGCAGAGCAACAAGGAGAATATAGATGACTGGGGATGTGAGTGGAGACGCAGACCACAGGGGAATGAGAGAGAGAGAGCAACAAAACACATGCCTCCCATGGAGTCTTAAAATAAAACTAAAAAGTATTTCCCTTAATGTAAGTAAGCATTGGAAAGAAACTAGTCATGCATTCACAACATGGATAAGTAGAAAGGCTCTGGAGGGTGGAAAAACACAAATTAGAGACGAAATCCATCAAATAAAAACCAGGGAAAGGACATATATAAGAAAATCATCCAATAAAGACCAAGGTGGCGAACCAAAGACCAATATATGCATATATTTTAATGTATTGGAAACAACAGGTCTTCTATAGAAAACAGATAAATCTCTTTGTGAGCAGAAAGTAAAAATGGCCATGGTAAAGCGCCTCTTATTTCAAACCTCGGATGACTATAAAGACCTAAATATTTTGCCTCCCATCCCATTACATTTCTTATTTATTTTAGCTAACAAAAGGAGAAGGGAGAAACTGTTTTCTCACAGCTTCAAGAATTTGAATAGATGAATGGATTTCTTGATAATTTTGAATTAGAGGTTTGCAATGGTTGAGGTACACACTCATCAGCTTTGTCGATGGTGAAAAACCTCTGGTAAAATTTTGATTGCGGTGTGATTGAACCTCTAATATTGCTAGTCCTATTTGAAGCTTTTGTTGTAGGGATTCTGCACGCACACAGAACAATGCGCAGGAATACGGGAACTCGGTGCATAGGGGCTATCTCTTCCTACCGCCTCAGTACCCACAATCCCAGACCAACTAGCTAGTGTCTCACTTGCTCTCCTAAACAATCACGAAGATGCAAATGATTGGACATCCCAGAACACAACACTCCCAGATCTCAGAAATCCCAGTAATGAGACACACCTTTTCTCTCATTCGCTAGTACATGTCCACAATAAGAATTGCACGAGACACGAATATAGTTTCAAATGTTTATTTTAACTAGCGGCTTTAAAATGCCGTATACAAGCCACAATCAGTAGGAAAATGCATACTATCAATACAGTTATCATTGCAGCAAGGCCATATATGATAAAGAGAGATGTCATCATATAAAGACAGTGGATAAAGGACTATAGGGCCTAACCACCCTCCACTTGGCAAGAAGAAGTGTTATTATATAATAGAAGAGCTCTGGGCGTTGTCAGCTGATCCCATACCTTAGTGCCTAGATGGTATATCTGCATCATAGGAACCGCATAGCTCTTCTCCCTGGAAATATCCCTCTCCAAGTGTGTGTTCACCAAACATGCATCCCCATAATATCAAAGCACGAGTTTCCAGCAGCAGCTGTGTTAGTGTGTATTGTCTAGATGCTAGGGACTGACCAGAACAGAATAACAAGGGGCATTTTTTATTGACCTTGCTTACAGTGTTCAGACTAAACCCCAGGCCCCCCCAGAGAATGCACAAAGCAGACAGTTCTTATGTGAAAGGCATAAACAGAATCTTGCAAAAATAAAGTCATGTAGTAACATGCGCAAAAGAATCATCATTGCAGCTGAGCTCATGCTAATTTAGCAATATCGACAATGTTCTCCTTGACCACACAACACCCTCCCCTTGGCCAGATTGTAGCAAATAGCAAAAAATCCAAACAGGGTGCAATGATAAGCAGAGTCAAAATACGCATGCAAAAAAGGCCAAATCGGGATGAGATCAAAAGGTCCGTTTAAAATGATATTAAGGAGAGTCCGGAAAACTCATCAATGTATGTGAACCCAAGAATGCAATTCGTTCCAAAAGGTTATCCCTGTCGTTCGTGGAAAAAAGGAATGCCATCCAGTTGAGGAGATCTAAGGAAAACACGTGTTCCTCATGCCCGATGCTTTCAAAAGCCCATGCAGGCAACTTGCATAATACTCGATGAAACTCCATTGCAAGAGGTGATGTACAGCCTCACAGGTATTCCACTCAGCCAAAACTCCAAGTGCAGCGGCACGCATCAAACGGCAATCCCCAGAACAGGCCTGGTCATGGGCCAGTAATGGACCCACCAATAGATCATAGTTTAGCTGAGCACCAGATGCATTGGAAAGGCATGAATCCAAGGCCCAGTTGAAAGGGCACTGTCAGCAATAGAACACAGGTTGCACGCAAGTGAAATAGGCGAGGCGAAAAGTAAGTCCATAACTTACGCCAAGCGTCGCCAACGGCAAGCATCCAAAAAGTTGTTGCATTCGGTCAAGGGTACTTGTTAGAACTGACGGTCTCTAGTTGGCTGAGGTAGGTACCTTAGTCCAAATAGGGACCCTTGCTTCTAGTCAGGGAAAGGAGGGACAAACTCTTAAATAACCCCTGCTCACCCTCCGGTAGCTTGGCATGAGCAGCTAGGCTTATCTCCAAGGCAATGTGTAAAGTATTTGCAACCACAACCCGTAACACAGTAATAACACCACCAAAATGGACACTACACTAATTCTATAACAATAGTGGTATCTTTATCAAAAGAAATACGATGAGACCAAACAATAGAACTCCAACATATGCGTATTCGCAATATGTCACTTTGCTGGTTATTAGGCCAACAATCACTTGTAGGTTCTTGTGGTATTAATGAGCAGTTCACGATGATCTAATGCAGTCCACCTGCAATGCCATGCCGTTCGTAATGCAGTTTGTGATGTAGAAATAAGACAGTCCTTGATGCAAGTACTAATGCAGTTCGTAACGTAAGATTAATGCAGTTCGTAATGCAAGAATAATGCGGTTCTTGATGCAAGAATAAGGCAGTTCTTAGTGCAAGAATAAGGCAGTTCATAATACAAAGAATAATGCTATAAGCCAATCTGCACGGTCAGCTTGGGCACCACTAGGCCCCAACAACAGAGACAATGGTCGTCAACTTAAAGGGGCGGCCCGGTACTGCTGGGGGACTCAGCGCGTCTAACGGGGTGCAGCGAGAGAGAGATCGGAGCTCTCCTGTACTCCTCCTGCACGCCACCCCAGACCACACATGCTTATGGCTCCAGATCAGAATACAAGCCTTACCTGGGGGGTGTGCTGCCTCTCTCTCTCCCTGATCGTCGGACGTCCTGCTGGGTGGTCCTGATGTTGTTGCAGCTCCGTTGCTAGGCGACGCTGTAGCTGGATGGGGTACGGTGCTGCCTTCTCCTTTGTTGACGATCTTGAGCAGATTCCTCTTTAATGGTAAAGTCAGGTTGTAAGTCACAACTCTGAAAATCTTGAAAAAGAAGGTTGCTCACTGTGGGCACTCACTGTGTGGCACTGTTCTTAAACTGTTTTTATTGTTCTCAATGCATTTGCATTCACTGTTCACTGATAAAAATACTAAGTCAGACTTACAAGGGAAATTAGATTATATAAATAAGTGTACCATACTGATATAACCTATGTCACACTTTTTCTCCCCACAGAGGCAGCCCAGATGTTGAATCATGACACCCAACTGGGTGTGTGAGGGTATTATAATCCAATATATGGACTCCCAACTTTGAACCCTTGTGGTCAGGTTGGCTTTGATTTCCCTAGTCTTGACATTGGTCCCTGAGGAACAGCACAGCCTTCTTTTTCAAGACTTTCTCTGGGGCATATATGCTGGACCTCCCTTTTTGTGGAAAGAGAAAAAGCCCCCTAGTCCCTTCTTTGTATATATATATATATATATATATATATATATATATATATATATATATATATATATATATATATATATATATATATATATATATATATATATATACATATGTATATATATACACACACATATATATATATATATATAAATATATATATATATATATATATATATATATATATATATATATATATATATATATATATATATATATATATATATATATATATATATATATATATATATATATATATATATTCACTGAAAAAACCATAGGTTATAGGCCATATATAGTTAGGAATTTGCATTTACAAAACCTTGAAAATTCAATGAAAAAACCATTGGTTATAGAACATATATAGTTAGGAATTTGCATTTACAAAACCTTATTTTACTCGCATAAAACCATTGAAATTCCATATATAGTTAGATGCGCTAACTATATATCGCGCACCCGCAATCCACTGCTGATGATGTCACATATTACATCATTCATGACATGGTTAGTGACATCACTGATGACATCACTGATGACATCTCAAATGACATCACTGATGACATCACTGATGACAACATCCAGTGACTGTATGTTTCTGTAAAGTTAAAATATGTCTTCCATATTGAAGAATGAGTGGATGTATAAGTGTCTGGATGAAGGATTTAGTAGGTGCATGACTGACTGTATGAGTGAGTGATTAAATGTGTCTCATTGAGTGCATGGGTTAGTGACTAAACTGTTTTAATTTGTGCATCATTATATCTGTTGTTCTACAAACTGCTGCATATGTTGATCAGTAGCTATATGAGTAACTGTATGGGTTATTCATTGGTTGTCCAAGTATTTGTATGGGAAACTGAGTGTGTGTGTATGGGTGGCTGGGAGGTGTGTGACTCTGTACATAGATGTGTGAGTAGTTGATTCACTATATGTATGGGTTCAAAAGTGCATGTGGAAACAGCTGTATGGGCGGTTGACTGTGCATGAGTGTATTAGTGAGTGAATGGATATCTCAGTGCTACATGTCAAAGTAAGTACATATGTAAAACACAGTACATGTGAGAGTTGACATCTATAAATAACTGTGCATAAAAGCCAGTGAATGTGTGAGTGGCTGTATGGATCATTGTGAACATGTATCAGGGATTGTATAAGAGAGTAAATATGTGTTAGTATATGTTTGAATAAGTAAGGTGTGTATAACTGTATAATTGAGAAAATGGAGGTGTGATTGATTTTTTGCATAACTGACTAGGTGTGTGAGTAACTCCATGGATGAGTGACAGTCTGTGACTGTCTGTTTACACTGATTGTATCTAAGGTTATATTAGAGTCTGAAGAGGTTCATGGTATTATCACATGAATTATATCATCAGTGATGTGATCAGTCATGTCAAATGAGATGTTATCAGTGATTTTATCAGTGATGTCATTTGAGATGTCATCAGTGATGTCATTTGAGATGTCATCAGTGATGTCATTTGAGATGTCATCAGTGATGTCATCAGTGATGTCACTAACCATGTCATGAATGATGTAATATGTGACATCATCAGCAGTGGATTGCGGGTGCGCGATATATAGTTAGCGCATCTAACTATATATGGAATTTCAATGGTTTTATGCGAGTAAAATAAGGTTTTGTAAATGCAAATTCCTAACTATATATGTTCTATAACCAATGGTTTTTTAATTGAATTTTCAAGGTTTTGTAAATGCAAATTCCTAACTATATATGGCCTATAACCTATGGTTTTTTCAGTGAATTTCATTGGTTTTTTAATAGCAAATATCAAAAGCTGTAAAATGTCAAGTACGTGATAGGTAAAAACGTTTTCGTGTTTATGCACGCTGATGTGCTTTGAACGCTGCCCCCCTCCCCTCTTTTCTCTTAGTAGTACTCTCTCTTTGCAGATAGTGAAGAGTAGTTAACGCAGGCCTTTACCCCCGTTGTAATCCGTCGTGCCTGCTTGTCTCTCCATTTGATTGATTGTTACCCAAGCATTTACTGTTTTACAATTGATTCTCTTTGGTTCATTCTCTATTTACAAACAAGCACAAAGTCGCAATACTCTGTTTAGTCTTTGCAGATAGTGAAAAATCGTGAAAAATCGTGTAAAAAAATAAAAGTAATCGAGCAAAATCAGTAGGCCACTAATTGGATCTCTTTTTGACCTCGCTAAAATAGAAATATTAGGAACAACCCTTCATGAGAAATACGAAAATAGTGAGATGAACTGAGCTCCACACCATGAGGGCTGCAAGACAGCTCGGCTCCGCCACCCACCCCGCCCAAAATAACGACAAACCCTATGCAAATATTAAAAATATAGACAACACACCAGCAAAGAAACAGGGTAAAACATTTTATTAAATAACTATTTACATAACTATTTTATACTTTTTATTGCCCGATCCGGCTAGCTCAATCGATCGAGCATGAAACTCATGCACTCTGATAGCAAGCGTTGCTACTGATGCTATGCAGACCAAAACTGGTTTTCAGTTTGTACATTTTTCTAGATTTTTACATCCAAGGTTGGTTGACTTTGTAGAACGATGGCTTCAGATTTTCAACATACGGTGTGGTGGCGCGGACTGGGAGGGGGCGCTTCGCTCCTGCCCCCTCCCCAAGTAAGATTTTCATACGTGAAAGTACGTTAATGGTTTTGGTCCCTGAGTTGCTTCAATGTCACTGCCATTCTCAAATGGCATAAGTTCTGGATGTTGGGTGCCATAGTGCAGAGTTCTGAGCAGCGCTTGTAACACTGTCTGAAGCTTATTTCCACCTACTGCAGCTTCACTATTCTCAAAGTAAGTGAGTGTCGTTTGTGGACCTGACTGCATTTGAAAACAATGTGATATGTTACCTTCCTAAACCGCTTGACGGAGGCCCCCGAGGGGCGGTGTGATGGCCATGGACTCGGAGAAGACGCTTGGCTCCGACCCCCTCCCCAAGTCTTATAGCACCGGTGTAGCCTGAGATCGCCCCCGACATAGGCGGCCGGCTCCCGGGGTCCGGCGGAACTTTTTGCCTTTTGATGACTCTTCTATTCTGGACCTTGTCCCACAATCCCTTTGACCTGAAGACACGCTGTAGTGGGGCGCCCCTTTACCGTTTTAGTTGCCATTCCACTCGCTTTTGCTACACTGTGCCTCTTCCGCCATTCAGCTGTTTACCGCCCGCTCTTGCAACTACAGCGTCTCGCTCACCATGTAGTTGAGTTGCTCCCGCTCTTGCGATGCAACGATAAGCGACTGCCACAGGACTCTCAAAATGGCGGCTGGCTCTTCAGATTTGGGCGTGGTCCACTAAAATGGCCCTGGGACACCTTGGAACTCGGACGCTTCCCTGATAGGGCTTGGGTCCCATTCTCAAAAGCGTCCCCTCAGCCGTGAAGATTCTACAAAAGTCTTGGGGGCCCCCGACTCCCGCAGGCTTCTGGTGGGGAGCGGCTGCCATGTTTGCTCGTGGAATGGCCACGACGGACCTACGAGATGGTAGTGCTCTCATGCTGACGCCAGCTTTAGTCTGAAACGTCTAGAAACACTGTAGACTACCAATTCGATCAGTTCCGGTAGCGCCCCAACATGACCCGGTAGAGAAGAACTTGCCCTCCCCTCTTTGACTGATGGTTCTTGTTGCCTGTCCCCTCTGTTGTCATTTTACAGAACTTTTTGGACTGCTGAAAGGGGTTGTGTTCCGAACGCTGGTTGGTGGAGACATTTTGACTATATTCTTGACCTACGTTGTCGCGTAATGCGTTATATGACACGCCGCGTTAGCGCACCCGGAAGTAATCCTGGGCGCGGCGCGCAGCGCGCAACGTAAGCATAACAGGTCATGTGACTTGTTAATAAAACTTTTTATTGGTTCATTTTACTTTTGTTATTTTAATAATGAAAAGCTTGGTCATATGACCTAAAAAATACGCTTTTTATTGATTTCGAACTTTTTTTTAAAAACATATATGTTATAATATTCCAGGCTAATGTACTTTCCCGGAAAATTTACAACTGTCCTGCAAGTAAAATATATTCCTTTTTTGAGAAAAAGGGCGTTTCTTCGTTCCATGACGGAGCCGTTGAGTAAAAGAGACTCGGCCTGCTGTCTTAG
Organism: Lissotriton vulgaris; assembly: GCF_964263255.1. Classification (NCBI taxonomy): domain Eukaryota; kingdom Metazoa; phylum Chordata; class Amphibia; order Caudata; family Salamandridae; genus Lissotriton; species Lissotriton vulgaris. The sequence continues at coordinate 2,125,844,704 of NC_141689.1, forward strand.
TCGCCGATACGCCTGATTATCAGATTCTTATCGATCACTTTATGTTGCAGAAGTGGAAAACACAACTGCCCTTGACCATTTATCTTTACTGCGTTCCTACATATTATACCTTTTATCCGTCATGTAATTGGACTGCTTTATTTCACTTGCCTTTTACTGATTCGAAAACAGTGACTAAAAGTAAAAACTTTACCAATGTAAATACTACTACCATGTTTTGTTTTAAAAACCTTTATTGTGAAAATGTCAGCATACAAATACGGGCCTATAACCACGTGGGCCGGCCACGGAGCAAACTGAAATTCGAACTTTCAATAGTACAGTAATCAATAACACATCAGAACTTAATATCAATAGGGATGTCGAAATATTCAATCAATTCTCGTCCCCGCCCACCATGAGCATCAAAACTGCATTCATATCTCGTGATATCAAGGTTGTTCAACCAGTACACAACAATGAGTTACGAGTCCCATTTATACCGGCGCCATTTTGGGCGAGGCCGGGCAGGTCCAAGATATAGTCAAAATGTCTCCACCAACCATCGGCCAGACCAGAACCCCTTTCGGCCCTTTATGCTACAAGATGGTGTCTTCCATTCAGAAAATATTGTTGGCAGCATTTTGAAAGGAAACATAAACAGCCGTTCTCCTAGTGAGTCTCACATTGTTACATTTAGGAAGAATGTTGAAGAGTAGTATGTGGAAAATCTGAAGCCATTTTTCTACAAACTCTCAATCAGCCTTGGATGGAAAAAAAAATCCTGAAGAATGTACAAACTGAAAACCAATTTTTGTCTGTATAGCATCAACAGCAACGCTTGAGTCAGCTTTGTGTCAAGCCGCCATTTTCATTCAATCAATAGCGTCCCCCTGCACACATTCAGGGACCTGGTCATGTCTTCAGATGAAACGGATTGTAGGACAAGAAGCAGAAAGGAAAAGGAAAAAAGTTCCGCCGGACCTCGGGAGCCGGCCGCCTATGTCATGTGCGACCTTTGGCCACACCAGGGCAATAGTGAAGCTGCAGCAGGTGCAAATAAGCTTCAGACAGTCTTACAAACACTGCTCAGAACTCTCAACTATGGCATTCAACATCCAGGACTTGCCATTCGGATCTTGGCGCCTTGTGCTGGTTCCGACCTATTCACACATCGGTCCACTACTGACATCACCTCATAAGCCAACGGGGCACCCCACGCCGACTTTCGGCGCAGCATTGTAGGATGGCCACACCAGTGCGGCAACTTGCTGGACACCACCTCGGTGCCATCCGGATCTCGGCGCGTTCGAGTCACTGTACCGCAAGAGTGACCGGAACTCAGCTGGACACGCCGTCTTTTGGCGCAGCATTGTAGGATGGCCACACCAGTGCGGCAACTTGCTGGACACCATCTTGGTGCCATCCGGATCTCGGCGCGTTCGAGTCACTGTACCGCAAGAGTGACCGCAACTCAGCTGGACACGCCGTCTTTCGGCGCAGCATTGTAGGATGGCCACACCAGTGCGGCAATTTGCTGGACACCACCTCGGTGCCAGCCGGATCTCGGCGCGTTGTGCTGCCTTCGGCCTACTGTAGCCGCAAGTGCGGACGCAACTCAGTTGGACGGCGAGTGAAACGCTAAGGGGCGCCGCACTGCAGCCGAGGAGCCTCCATCTTGGGGGAGACGCACAGCCCCCACTGACTGACGCGACCTCACAGGCCAACGGGGCGCCCCACGCCGACTTTCGGCGCAGCATTGTAGGATAGCCACACCAGTGCAGCAACTTGCTGGACACTAACTCGGTGCCATCCGGATCTCGGCGCGTTGTGCTGCCTTCGGCCTATTCGCACATCGGTCCGCTACTGACGCCGCCTCACATGCCAACGGATTTTCTACGCTTTTTGTAGCCCTATGCCGCATAACAGGTCATGTGACTTGTTTATAAAACTTTTCATTGGTTCATTTTACTTTTGGTTTCCTAATGATGGAAGGCTTGGTCATATGACCTAAAAATAACACTTTTCATTGGTTTAGAACATTTTTTTTTCCCAAACGATGAAAGCCCCACCTTGTTTCTGGATGATTCAGACTGAAGCTGGCGTCAGCATGAGAGTACCACCATCTCGTGGCTCCGTCGTGGTCATTCCGCGAGCAATCATGGCAGCCGCTCCCCACCGGAAGCCTGCAGGAGTCGAGGGCCCCCAAGACTTTTGTAGAATCTTCACGGCTGAGGGGACGCTTTTCGAGAATGGAGCCCAAGCCCTAGCAGGCAAGCGTCCGAGTTCCAAGGTGTCCCAGGGCCATTTTAGTGGACCAGGCCCAAAACCGAAGAGCCGTCCGCCATTTTAAGAGTCATGTGGCAGCCGCCTATCGCTGCACTGCAAGAGTGGGAGCAACTCAACAACATGGTGAGCGAGACGCTGTAGCCGCAAGAGCGGGCGCAACTCAGCTGGATGGCCGCCACCTGGGGAGGCCCGTTCACGCCGCCTCCCCCACGCCCCCCTCCCCCGGCCGCCCCACGCCAATTTTCGGAGCAGCATTGTAGGATACCAAAACCAGTGCGGCAGTTTACTGGACATCACCTGGGTGCCATCAACATCTCAGCGCGTTCTGCTGCCTTGGGACTATTCGCACAACAGACCGCTACTGACGAGGCCTCCCTCCGCACCACCCTGGACGCCCCACGCTGTTTTTCTTTGCTGCATTGTAGGATCCCAAAAACCAGTGCGGCACCCAGGTGACATCACCTGGGTGCCGTCCAGAACTCAGCACATTGTGCTGCCTTGGGACTATTCGCACAAAAGACAGCTTCTGACCATTGTTGCTTTTTTTTGTCAAAAATGTTTAAATGTTTGTTACAGTTTTTGTTCCGTTCGTTATATTTAAAAGTTAATAAAGTTTTATAATCCCACTTTGTTGGAGTGCTATATATTTTTAAAAAATCGGGTGAATGGGGCCTTGAATCTGGTTATTGTCAAGTGTACTGCTACAGGATCGGACATTTCAAACTCAAATGCACGTTCTTTTTCTTACCTTTCCGAAGCATGGAGCGCAATAGCAGGCAGAGAAAGGGTGATGCAAGTGTTGAACACTGCCTGGCCTGGCAAGTTGCTGGCAGTGCCCCCCCCCCGCCCGCCCGCTCCTGAAAGAGGACACACCGCCGCCCCGAGTACTTCACAGATCTTTAAAAGACCATGCGCTTGTTCATGAGGCTTAAATGGTTTATCACCCCTTCTAGAACCCCTGCATCGACCCTCTGACGTTTCCTGGAACAATTACCACGTAACACAATACCAAGCTTTGTCAGCTGAAACCCCCGAGGAATCGTGGGGCATATTATCAAGGGGGTTTATCTCCGCTTTTTTGGCTTTAAAAGCCAAGAAAGCGGAGATAAAATTATCTCCCTATTACCAAGCTGTCGCTAACACCAGTTAGTGACAGCTAAAAGGAGATAGCGACCATCTTGGGCCCCGCTTTGCATGTCAGTGATATTTATCACTAATGACATGCAAAGTGGGCGTGCCAAGATGTTAGCGACTGGAAACAGTCCCTAACATCGCTATCTCCTATTACCAACTTTTGGAGATATTCGCGCTAAGCACGAATATCTCAAAAAGCTAACACCTGCCCTGAGCAGTTCTTAGCCATGTTATCCAATGGGAGGTGGATAACATGGCTAAGAGCATTAGCTCGGTAATGCATGAATATCGCTGACTTTTCAGCGATATTCATGCATTGCGGCCGTTTTTTATCGCATTTGCGATAAACCTTGCTAATAGCAAGGTTTATCTGCGATAAAAATCGCCGATGTGCGGCGATAATTTTTGTCTCTAAACAAGTTAGAGACAAAAATTATCGCTAGTTGTTGGTAATATGCCCCCGGGTTTTTGCTTGCAGAAATCGGGAGGCGGGAGACTAGCACTGAAATTGTAGTGTAGTTCCTAGTTTCCCACTAGGCCCTGCGCATTGGAATAACATAAACAGTAGTATCGACGTGGAACTGCTTATATTCCAGGCCTCCACTGACTATGCTAAACTTAATTAGGTTGTGTTACCAACTAGCTCAGAGGTCACTGGAAACTTTCTTCTCTGCATAGGAAGTGATCAGCTTCCTTGGCACAGACAAGAAGGGATTCAGTTTTCCAACAACCGTGCAACATGACAACTTTGCTCCTCAGATCAAGAGTCAATCTCTAGGGTCGTGTGAAACAATAGACATGTATTTCACTCAGTCAGTCTAGTGCAGTTTACTTTCATGAGATGTAGAGAATAGAGAGACGGGCGTGTATCAATAAAGGGTTAACATTTATTGAACAGTCTTTCTTCTCGTACAAGAGAAATGTATTTTCACAATGGCAATAATTGTTATTATAAAAAGTACGTACAGTAAGATAAGTATTGCGAAATAGAACTGTAAAAGCATTGGTATGGTTTCTTAGCCATACAATGGTTTAAAAGTAATAAAACATATATATAGTCATATATACATTAGGCTAACATACTCAACTGGTGCTTCTAACTAAGCCTACCCCAGTGTGCCTGACCTAAGCCTAACACGTGAAAAGGGGAGTAAGTAAGTAGCTTAAGTTAAGTTGGTTTTGCCAAGGTTTGTTTCAAGAATTCTCGTCTAAGGGTTTAGTCAACACCATACCTCTGAATAGAATGATGGAGGATTGGTATCTCCTTCAGGGGTCTCTCTCGATATCCCAGTCACCCGCGAGGGTAAACCGGAAGCGCCGGGACTGGATTTCTCTGCACGAGAAAGGCAGCGGCTTCTCTTCAGCGCGTCGAGGAAGGAGGGGGGACAGCGTCCGCGGGCAGCTGGAATCTGCTGGATGTCTTCGCAGAGGACGGCTGTTCAGCTCCTTAAGCGTACTGCACCATAGGTCGCGCTTTAGCGGCGATAATGGTATCAGCAGCTTCACCACCACAGGATAGCAGGCTGCAGCGACAGAGTGCTAGATTTACCAACACAGGGTCATGCAGGCAGCTGGCATCAGCAACAGGCAACGAACATTGCTTAAGGCAACGTTGGTAATATTTATACCTGACAGGTGCCGGGTTTGACGCAAGTTTGCTGGACATAAGACGTCAATTAAAGATGTCACTAGGAAGTGATAGTTATCAGTTGCTCATTAGAGTTCCATTACTAATCAAAACATAGCAAGCGGGGATTTCCAGGTTTGCTAAGTTTTTATTTTGTTGAAGAACTCGGAGTGTTATCTAGGAATATCAGATAGTGGCTGCTGCTCTGTCATTGCACTAATTGGTCGCAAAGGAAGTAGCAGAGAGTCATGCTGGAATGTGGCTCTGTTCGTGTGAGGCCAGAGATGACTTTTCAGAAAATCGCACTTGAACGGTTATGCCAATATAGGGAATAAATGGGTTTATAGCCGAATAGGGGCATAAGGTCACAGTATCGATCAGGAACCTAGATAAACACGCAACACCCACTCCACGGGTTAATGTCCATCAAAATTACTAAAACTAAGCAATTAGATGCATGTGTAACATTGCCCACCCCAAAATACATAAATGCATTCGAAATAGGCGTATTAGTAATACATGGAATTTAGGTACTGCACGTTTTTTAAAGCATAGTAATCATTCAAAAATTATTGCATATGAAATCAATGAACGATTATGCATAAAGAATTACACATGAAGTATCTCTGACAGAAGAAATGCGAGATAAATCATCACATAAAAATGCATTGTAATAACATGTGTGCTAGAGGCTGGTGTAATGTTGTTATGTCTCTAGATGTGTTTAGAAAAAGAAGTGTGAAGCTTCTGTTCTCTAAGAATAGTTTTTACGTTAAGCAAAGAATTGTTCGTGCCAAAAAAAGGTCAATATTAGAAAAATTGTCCAATTCAAAGAAAAAAAAACTTTTAATGCTTGAGCGGGGAAACATAGAGTTCCAAAGCTTATTGCAGTTTTTGTTGATCAAAACTGAAGGCCGAATTCAGAGTTCATGGGAACACTGTGTGTCGGAAAGCTTCTAAAAGTTATTGTTTCTCTGTGGGTGAGAACATCGTATCAGACAGGCTCTCAAAGAATTGGTCTACAAATTCAGGTGATAGTTCAACCAAATTAGATAGCGCTGTAACTTGGCAGGTGTGAGAATGATTGCTGTCATCATATTCGGGAGCAGCAATGCTCACAGAACGTTGTACCTGGGTGATGTTGCTTTTGTCACTCGCTCCACTGTTACCACTTGGCTGTAGTACAGGAGTCTCCACAAATGCCGTCATCAGGATTGGTAGCCGCTGGGGACAACACAATGCGTGAGCCGTTATTGGACTGAGCAAAGTATCGACGTCCATTGGTACTGCTGATGGAAGTGAAAGACAGATGTCCAACACGCATTCATCGCCGCAAAGCATACACCGTAGCACAGGTAAAATGCAATTTTGCCATATCGGTCTGAATGAAAGGAACCAGGTCATGTTTAGATCTCTCAGCCTGGCCAATCCAAGGACGTTAGTTATCCTGTCCCGGTAGCGCATTGCTAGGATTGTCTCTTCCATTCCCATGGAAGCTATGTCTGAGCCGAGGCTTGCCATAACGTAGCAGGAGGGTCAAAAATAGAATCCCTGCGATGAGTCCCAAAAATAATGGTATGCCGCCAAAAATGGAGTGCACAAAATTAGGAAAGATTCCCAAAATTGCCTGGAAGGGTGTTAGCAGTCCCGTAAAGACTGTCTTAAATATGCCTGGGATGCTTGTTGCACTAGACATGTTAAGGAGTTGGCTGAACATTTCTACGAAATGCACGGGGCAATTTGTTGATAAAAAGTCATGAACTTCAGTAGCCGTCCTTGCGACTAGAAGATCATACGTCTCTTTAGATGACGTTATAGGCACTGTTGTCTGTAAAAGTACAGATTTCACTTTGCTTAATGTATCAATTCGTATAGAATAGAGATTCAGACGAGGCCAGAGGGGAGTCACTATGTCTGGAGGCCCGCTCGGGAACAATGCTTGCATACAACATTTGACCATGGACGTTACTTCTATTAGATAACTTTTCCCTGGCGTCAGGCCACAACATCTGTGATCCGTTCTAAGAATGTAACTCCCGTTTGCGAGTTGCATAAAGAAGGGCTCTATCTGAGTTGCAGGTGTCACTAGCTGGTGGCATGAAAGGTTGTTTGAATTTCCATCACATGCTCCGTGTAAATTAATACCCTGACACAAAAGTATACCACTTAGTGAATGTTTACAGTTCTCACCACTAAGAAATACATTTTTGTCGCTGTCACTATAGCAAGAATGAGTGTATGGTAATTTCCATTCGGATTTTACATATCCTTTACCCAATTGTTCATATTGGCCAGCAGGTATGTATTCAAGGCACTTTTTAAATCGGAAAGTTGTTATCGGAATTGTGATAATCCAGTGTATTATCCATTCAATGACAGGACTCTCTGACATTGTCAATGGTAATCTCTCGAGTTTTTCGATGCTCAGGATTGTATAGTCTGCTCCTTTCTGTGCCAAACTGATCTGTTTATCAGTAAGGTTAAAACTGGAAAATAATGACGTTGTGTTGATTAAACGCCAAGGCACATAGCCTGAACGAAGATTTTGCAGCGTCCAGCCTAATTCTATAATAGAGCGTAATTGAGACTGGCCATGTTGTAACATTAGCATGTCTCTGTCTATCACATCAAAGGCAGAGGATACAATATTGTCCAACGAATATATTCTGGAAGACAGAGTCGTTAACCCATTGTCTACCACAGAAAGTGATTTCTCCAAATTAATACGATCAATTTCTCGTATTTTTTCAGCAGTTTCAATTTGCTTTACTTTCCAAGCCTCGTTGTAAGCAGCATAGACGCTGGTCGCTATGAAACGCTTTTGACGCTGTTTGCGTGGTCCAAGAATGAAATCGCGCAAATCAGCACCATCTTTTAATAAAGACAAGTGTTGCCTAATTTCAGCCAGTGTGGATGTAGTTAGCCATTCTAGGCAGAGTTTCCCTACACTGTATGTGGTTATAATCCTTGGATGTTGTCTCTGGGAGTATCTAGGGTCTAATCTGGTCATTTTTAAACCCTGTGTTTTATTCAGGAATCTATCATGACAGCTATTTGTGTCTGTAGGCCAGATTAACCACTTTTTCCAATCAGGATGTGTTCTGTTGAAATGTAAAATTTGTGATACGTCTAACTCAATATCTGTGGTTGTATTCTCAGCTATTGGCTTTGGAATAGACGGTGTTCTAAGGTCTTTGATCTTAGCTAGGCCAAGACAAGATGTTTGGTGTATTGTGTCATTTAAAAACAACATTTGTTCTGATATCATGCAGGTTCTAAATAGTGCTTCTATGCCTTGCACCTGCCAATCTTTTGTACCCCAAATTGTTTTCGTTTCAATATTATTTTTCCAATAATCAAAACCAAATGTCATCATTTTGTCATAAAATGCTTCTGAATATATCAATTTAGAATTTGTCAGCATTGTTTTCATTCCTGTTTTATCTAACAGTTTGTAATAAAACGTTTCTGCATCACTGGTGTTAAACCCTGAAAAATATTTGAATTTCTCAAAAAATGCTTTAGAACTGCTTTTAGGTGGTGTAGAACAATGTTCCCATTGATTATACATAAAAACATTTCTAGGCTGTGCAGCTTTATGCAAATAATGATCCCCATAGTGGGTGTAACAGAATAACTGCTCATAACTAGATGAACCTTGTAAATAATCATGATCTGTGAATCTAGCTGACATTACTAAATCAGACATCATGTCATTAATACTGTTAAAGTCCCAATCATCAGAGAATGTACTCGGTTTTACAAAGTCACTTAAGGAAACCTTTAGTTGATGAGGATACTTCAGGATTTCGACCGGACCATATATCTCATAGTCTGTTTTCTCCCATACTACCCCACCAGGTATTGGAATTGCTGTGACATTTACTGTTGACAGTTCTCTTTTCTTCACGTGGGATGATCTGTGTGGTTTCAGGACTAGGTTGATGTTCTGACTTGCTGTGTCCATTCAATTGTAATAAACTTCCCTAAAATTAAAACTAAAATTAGGCAGAGTAGGAGTATGAATAGCCCTGAAATTATCCAATGCTCAATCAACAGTGAATCCAGATATAATTCTTTGATTTGTTGAAGGAGTCCTGTTGTATTTTCTTTAGAATACTTTTTTGTTTCTGGCATCACTTCGGGGTCGTTTAAATCTTCAGAGAAGTTGTCGAATATGATGAAATAACCGGAGGCAGTTCTGTCAATTGATGGGATTGTTCTTTCAATCTGTCTCTCGGTAGCACTTTCTGATGCCACATCATTGTAGACTGGTGTTGTTTCTTGACGAACTGTTTCAATCTGTGTTTCAAGAGGCACGAGTTCCATGGCATTATTGCATAGTCCTTCATTGTGCACTGCAGGCTGATCGAATGTGATTAGTCTTTCAGTTTGAACCTCTTGGATTGTTGCAAGTTTGGGTATTCTGTTGTTTCTTGGGAGCCCACTGGGCCTACTGTTGATTATAGGCCACATGCTTGTGGTTTTACCAGATCGATAGACACGACTCTGTTCTCCTTTTTACCAGCAAGGGGCGGTAGCACAACTGATCTTGTTCCGGTGACTGCCAAGACAGGTACTGCTTTTCTGTAAGAAGGCCCAAATTCCTTCTTAACCGCGATCTTTTCTCTGACTAGATCCCCAATCTTTGGAATCCAGACAGGCCTTGCTGGGGCTGTTGCGGGTGGTGCCTCGTCAGTGGTACTTGGCTGTTGCTTTAACTTTATGTTGCTTAATGATTTTCTTGTTTCATTCAGTTCCTGTAAAACAGCCAAACGATCCTTTACATCAAAGTGCGTTGTTTCTTCTTGTACCACTGACATCTGACTATCGAGGTCCTGAACGCGCATTCTAATTCCGAACAATAGTTCGTATGGGCTGAAACCTTTTAGAGTATTTCTTGGCATGTTGTTAAGACTAGTCTGGACACTTATTAAATGTTTGACCCACCCAGCGCCTGAACCTAATACCTTCGCTGTTATAGATTGCTTTATGTCCCGGTTTTTTCTTTCTACCACACTATTCCCTTCGGGATGCGACGGACAAGAATACCGCAACCCAATTCCCATGCTGGCCATGGCCTCCCTATAAGCTCGAGAGCTGAAAGCAGGACCCTGGTCAGAATGGAACGTGGTAATTGCGTATGTGCCGATAAAGACTCGCAAATCTTTTATAACCGTTCTAGCGTCAGCCGAGCGCTGGAGGCCTCATTTTTTTTAAGTGCTTTTCATCTTAACTAATTAATAGGACGCAGGTTGGGGTGCAGGCAGCGTTACGCTCTTTCTGACTGGTAGCCGGTAGCAAGGTTCGCTACTGCGATCCCTATTGCAGTTTTCACAGTTGTTTGCATATATCTGGTGTTCTACACTCATTCCCGGCCACCAGTATACTGATTGTAATTCAGTCAGAGAAACCTTAATTGTTTGGTGTCTCAGACCCAAACCCATATGTGCGTCTGCTATTAAAAATATTCTCCTGTTCGTGTTTGGAATTACTCTGTCCCCCACTCCAGGGATTCGAGCAAAAGGAATGGAGTTTGCATCGATTATGTATGCATAATTGAGTGGATAGTTTATGGGTAGTGCTGCACAGTCGCCTTTTACGGTCGTTTTTACTGCCAGCATGGTTTCCCCGTCTATGTATTTATCTGTACGCTTTTTTGTGGCTACGGAAGCCGGGTTAGTTGCTTCCGCGGTGGCTGTATTAGCCAATGAATTCCCTGCAACGTGAACGCCATCACGTTGAAGACTCTGTGCGTGAATCACGTGAGTCTTTTGTAGTTCTTTACTTAAAAGAGCTACCTCGTTCCAGAGCAATTTATGCTTTATTGTTGCACCTGTGTCATCTTTGTAGTCGTTTTTGATCCAACTCTGCAGTTTATTGTTGTAAGAGTTGACGCAAAAATGAGAATCGCACACTATAAGTGTGGGGAATTCACGTTCTGCATTTTCGAGCGCCATCTTTAAAGATCTGATTTCAGTTCTCTGAACCGAACAGTTTCTTACAGATTCAGTTTTTGTTACTTTCGGTCTGAATTTACCGCACAGCCAACGACCTTTAATGATCGCACATGCTGCATCGTAGGATTTTTTCTCTACGTTGAAATGCTGTACAAAGCTATCTGTATAGATTATACAGGCTTACAGTGGGAGAGGCAGAATTTCGATTGGCAGAGGATATTCTTCTTCATATTCTAAATCATTCAGTTCTTCAAATTGCGGGGCGAAATAGTATTTCACATCTTCCGCTCCTAGAGAATCTATGCACTGTATCCATTTCGGATCAAGTGACACTGTAGGCACGTTTACTGGGCTGAATAGCGCTTCGAAGGCGGATTCCGCTGTGAGGATATTAATCAGTTTGCCGTGTGCTAGTTCTCTTTCATTTGCTAATGCGATTTGCACTGCGTTCACAGTTCTTTCTGTGTGACTGAATGCTTTTTCTGCTTGTGTGTACAAGTGAGATTTAATTGAAATTGGTACCTTTTCTCCCTCATTAGAGGTAAGGTACGTGAATCCGCATCTTCCTGGGATGACTCGGATTACAAGATCACGTGTGTTGTCACGTGTATCTAATTTTGTTTTTGCTAACATGTCTGTTTGCAGTGATCCCAAAATTTCTGTGTGTTTTTGAGTCCAATTGATTTGTTTAAAATCAGGTTTAATTAGTTCGTAGAGAGGTTTAACCCTCTCTGCGTAATTTAGGATGTAAGTTCTTCCGAAATTCAGAAAACCTAGTATTGATTGTAAATTCTTCAGCGTTTTTGGAGCTTGGAGTACAGCGCACTTCTCTAAGAAGTTGTCCGCTAGGCTTTTCCCTTCACTTGATAATTCGTACCCTAAAAACAGTACTGTCAGATGGGCAATTCGGGACTTTTTAAAGTTGAATTTGTAACCCTCTGCTGCGAACCCAAGTATAATGGTGTTCACTCTTTTCAAGTGAGTATCCAAGTCATCATCTGTGAGATAAATATCATCTACGTAAGATAATGCTTCATCATCATAGATTTGTAGTAACTCTGTTACCCTAGCTGAGAATAGTCCTGGGCTGTTCTTGAACCCCTGTGGGAGTCGACAGAATTTTTCTGCGACCCAAATGCGGAGAAAGCGGTCAAATATCTGCTTTCTGGTGCAATGTTTTGACAAAAGAAACCATTAGATATGTCTAATGTCGTTTTATATTTTTTCCTAACTATGTTATTCATTAGGGCTGCACTATGCGAGTTTTGTACTGCAAAAGTTTTGCAACATGTATTAAGATGTCTGTAGTCCAAAACTAGACGATATGAATTGTCTGGCTTGGAGACAGGAAACAAAGGATTGTTCATTTGAGAGGTGCATGTTTCAATCACCCCCTGGTATTCAAGTTGATCTAAGATCTCCCTGACCTGTCTTTTAGCTTCTTGCTTTATGGGATACTGCGGTTGGGCAGTTGGTTCACTTTTTAGTTGGATTTTGTGAGGAGGAGAGTCCTCATCCCATCCTACATGATTTTTATACAATACAGGTGCCTGGGCTACTGCCCATTTCCTTGCATATGTGTATTTTTTATGAATCAGAATGTGATTCGAGAAGGCAGGCATAATCACTTCTTCGCCACGAGGGCACTCCCTCACAAACTCTGGGGGCCAATCTTTCTCAGCTAACAGAATATCATAGCCTTTTGAGAGCTTATCCCAAAATAGACCCTTAATTTTCCTAGTCTTATCACCCTCCATACGCAATGTTATTTCGTATATTTTATGGGGCTCGCTAAGTCTGGTGTCGGCAGTTTCAACCTGAATGTATTCATTCGTGTCCACTGTCTCCAGATGACTCATCAAGTTCTTGCGCACTATACTGATTTCTGCTGCACTGTCCAACATTGTCAATGCCCACTCCCCGTTTTTCAACTGTGTCCTCAGTATTCTCGGCATGGTTGATTACTCTAATACTGGCTACCTTCTTTTTCTGAAATTGAGATTTTTTACTCTGAGCAGGTTCCTTGTCTTTGGACTTGGTGTGCTCTCCTGGGTCTGACCGTCCTCTTCTTTCCGAATTCTGTGGAAGAGATCGAGAGGGACGTGTATCAATACTTTGATATCTATCAGGTTTTTTCAGATTATCCCTATTTCTAAGGTTATATCTTTTCTCAGAGGGCTCCCGTTGGGGAGACTGGCGTTCTCGAGTCGGAGTTCTTTCCCTCCGTCGAGGAGACCTTCCTCTGGTCTGGAAAACTTTTTCCTTGGGAGTGGATTGTTTATTTCCATCCCAGCTCTTTTTAGGAGTGTTTAAATTATTTTTAATAAATAATTTTTCAGGGCTTTCGAGCAGTTGGGGTTTTACTGGTTTCCCACCCAAGCTGTCTCTACCTAATTCTTCATAGCATTTTTCTATGATTTTTGCAAGCTCAACAGGATCTTTTATATCTGTTTCCCTTACCTTCTGGCGAATCGCCACAGATGCTGCTTCTCCTCTAATGTTGGCTAATAATATAGCCGAGACCTGCTTGAAGTCTTTCAGTAATTTCATACCTAGATTTAAAGCGGGCTCTGGACCGAATTCATTTTGAATCTGTTTTAGCACTTCTGGTATTACCGCCATAGACGGAACACCGTGTGTTTTTGTATAAATGGAAGCAAAGACTGTACCCCAAGTGTCGCAGTCCTCCACGTGTGGTGCGATTCCCATAGGAAGGCAAATGGTCAAGATTCTGTGTTTCTCTATAGGGGTAGTATCAGGAAATACTGCCTCTATTTGAGTGATTTTCTGTGCTAACCAGAAAGGAATTTGTTCCCGTTTTACGGGTGTTTTACCAAGACATGACTGTATGTTCTGTGGTGTAATTTTATTTGTGTTCCCCTGGTGAGGGGTCAGCTGGTGTGAATTAACAGCTGGCTGGACTGTTGCAGTCCGCATTACATATTGGACTAATTGCCTATGTATTTTTATTAATGTGTTTAGCTGTACTAACAGCTCTTCTCTTGACATTCTTACAATGTCAGGATGTGGTGTGTAGCTGGCTAGAACCGGCCACGTTGCTCCTGGTCTCCCTAGAGGACCGAGCCTAGTTATGTGATCATTGTGTTTTAGGGCGCCATTAAACCAGAGCAGGTGCTCTTGAAATTTAAGTGGGATTTCAATCTCCTCGAAAGGAGCGTACTCTCCCGGAGGTTCCTCTATTTTGTAATAGTGAAACTCTTGTGTTGCAGCGTTTGCCGCTCGAAAGTTTATCCATGAATAGAATACCTCTGTCTGCCGATACTCGTGAGCCTCTATCACGAAAATTACTGTACCACCTTGAGGTGTCAGTCCGTTTTCTATAAGTTTTAAAGTTATAGATCTTCTTAAGTGAACCGGGATGATAATAGCATCCGGGTCTGCTTGTTCGGGACCTTGCTGAGTCGCGTCTACTGCGGCCCCAGAGGTTCCGTTGTTTTCTACTGACATTTTAAAAAATGCAGGTTTGCAGAGTAGGTCTCCAAGGAGACAAAGATTAGGTGCACAATATTTTGGAACACTGTATCCTTCAACGTTGAATAAACCGGAGCTTTACATAGGAATCTCTTCCTACTAAGGTCGGGCGGATTTTAACCTTTCACCCACTCCAGACGTCTATTGGAGTATTTACGGGAGAAAGGGGTCTGTGTGAAATATGCACGACTGAGTTACTCTACTGTCTTGCGTTAGTTTATCGCCTTACCAAACGTTGGGCGCCATGTAGTGTAGTTCCTAGTTTCCCACTAGGCCCTGCGCATTGGAATAACATAAACAGTAGTATCGACGTGGAACTGCTTATATTCCAGGCCTCCACTGACTATGCTAAACTTAATTGGGTTGTGTTACCAACTAGCTCAGAGGTCACTGGAAACTTTCTTCTCTGCATAGGAAGTGATCAGCTTCCTTGGCACAGACAAGAAGGGATTCAGTTTTCCAACAACCATGCAACATGACAACTTTGCTCCTCAGATCAAGAGTCAATCTCTAGGGTCTTGTGAAACAATAGACATGTATTTCACTCAGTCAGTCTAGTGCAGTTTACTTTCACGAGATGTAGAGAATAGAGAGACGGGCGTGTATCAATAAAGGGTTAACATTTATTGAACAGTCTTTCTTCTCGTACAAGAGAAATGTATTGTCACAATGGCAATAATTGTTATTATAAAAAGTACGTACAGTAAGATAAGTATTGCGAAATAGAACTGTAAAAGCATTGGTATGGTTTCTTAGCCATACAATGGTTTAAAAGTAATAAAACATATATACAGTCATATATACATTAGGCTAACATACTCAACTGGTGCTTCTAACTAAGCCTACCCCAGTGTGCCTGACCTAAGCCTAACACGTGAAAAGGGGAGTAAGTAAGTAGCTTAAGTTAAGTTGGTTTTGCCAAGGTTTGTTTCAAGAATTCTCGTCTAAGGGTTTAGTCAACACCATACCTCTGAATAGAATGATGGAGGATTGGTATCTCCTTCAGGGGTCTCTCTCGATATCCCAGTCACCCGCGAGGGTAAACCGGAAGCGCCGGGACTGGATTTCTCTGCACGAGAAAGGCAGCGGCTTCTCTTCAGCGCGTCGAGGAAGGAGGGGGGACAGCGTCCGCGGGCAGCTGGAATCTGCTGGATGTCTTCGCAGAGGACGGCTGTTCAGCTCCTTAAGCGTACTGCACCATAGGTCGCGCTTTAGCGGCGATAATGGTATCAGCAGCTTCACCACCACAGGATAGCAGGCTGCAGCGACAGAGTGCTAGATTTACCAACACAGGGTCATGCAGGCAGCTGGCATCAGCAACAGGCAACGAACATTGCTTAAGGCAACGTTGGTAATATTTATACCTGACAGGTGCCGGGTTTGACGCAAGTTTGCTGGACATAAGAAGTCAATTAAAGATGTCACTAGGAAGTGATAGTTATCAGTTGCTCATTAGAGTTCCATTACTAATCAAAACATAGCAAGCGGGGATTTCCAGGTTTGCTAAGTTTTTATTTTGTTGAAGAACTCAGAGTGTTATCTAGGAATATCAGATAGTGACTGCTGCTCTGTCATTGCACTAATTGGTCGCAAAGGAAGTAGCAGAGAGTCATGCTGGAATGTGGCTCTGTTCGTGTGAGGCCAGAGATGACTTTTCAGAAAATCGCACTTGAACGGTTATGCCAATATAGGGAATAAATGGGTTTATAGCCGAATAGGGGCATAAGGTCACAGTATCGATCAGGAACCTAGATAAACACGCAACAAAATCAGTAGTCTCACGCCTGAATCGGGAGGGTTGGCATGTCTCGATTCGCTACAGCTGGGGCCATAAACTACATCCGCAGGGCTAGGTGATAGCCTGGGACCGGCCTGGCATCTAAAATGGCTGCCGTGCACGACAAAATTGTGGCATTGGAAAAAAGGCAAGATGGCGCAGACAATGTTTATCAATAAGGATTCATTTATAACAAAATATTTTATCGCACTGACAAATTGGCGGTCAACACTTCCTGATTTCCATCGAATCGAACGTTAACAGACGTCACGCAGCAAAAAAAAAAAAAAGCTCACGCACAGCCGCTGGAAGAGATGTA
Organism: Lissotriton vulgaris; assembly: GCF_964263255.1. Lineage (NCBI taxonomy): Eukaryota > Metazoa > Chordata > Amphibia > Caudata > Salamandridae > Lissotriton > Lissotriton vulgaris. Next base: position 2,125,861,281 of record NC_141689.1, read on the forward strand.
TCAACATATATGAGCCTCCTCAGCCACCCTCAGGAAACATAGGGGATTAGGATACGTCTCCCGCACCCCCTTATACCTAGTAATTTAATTAACGAAGCACAAAATGGCAAATTCCCGTTTCGCTACCAGTTTGCGGCCCAGTTCGCGGCCCGTGAAGCGCTTCTACCGTGAAAAATCTTTTTTTTTTTTTTTCCCCACGGGACCCTTTAATAACTCCAACAACATTCCTAGGGGGTCAAGAGGGGTATACCTTGCCCCCTTTCATTAAATTCCCCCTTCGTTTTTCACCTCTTCTTCTCTCTCGATCCTACCGAGAGATAAGATGGCGGCCGCTCCGGACTGTTTAGAATGTTGACAGACACCGGAGAGCCAATCAGCTTTCTGCACGCAAAGTTCCGTTTCGCGAAAAGTAAGCGAACCGGAGCGCAGCCTGGAGCGCTGTTACAGATATATATCTTGTTTTGAACGTTAATTTCTCAAAAACTACTGGAGCACATATATTGAGACCTAGCAAAGGCACATCGGGCTAACAGTCCCTACAATTTTGCCAAGTTTCGTGCAAATCCATTCAGCCGTTCGAGCTAAAAGTGAGTCCAACCGCCCTATGGAAATTAACATGGGAAAAACGCGTTTTGGGACCCCCCTTTTTTCTCGGCCCCCCCTTGATGAAACCCCCCCAAATTTTCAAGGGCTGCTCAGAAACAAAATGTGCCATTTTCCTGAAAATTTCAGCCGATTCCGTCCACAAACGCCAAAGTTATTAGACATAGAATTTTCAAAAATCCCATAGGGAAATAATCCTAACTATATATACCTACTGGCGATAGCCAGTAGGTAATAGCCAGTAGGTAATTACCTACTGGCTATCGCCAGTAGGTATATATAGTTAGGATTTATTCCCTATGGGATTTTTGAAAATTCTATGTCTAATAACTTTGGCGTTTGTGGACGGAATCGGCTGAAATTTTCAGGAAAATGGCACATTTTGTTTCTGAGCAGCCCTTGAAAATTTGGGGGGGTTTTGTCGAGGGGGGGCCGAGAAAAAAGGGGGGTCCCAAAACGCGTTTTTCCCATGTTAATTTCCATAGGGCGGTTGGACTCACTTTTAGCTCGAACGGCTGAATGGATTTGCACGAAACTTGGCAAAATTGTAGGGACTGTTAGCCCGATGTGCCTTTGCTAGGTCTCAATATATGTGCTCCAGTAGTTTTTGAGAAATTAACGTTCAAAACAAGATATATATCTGTAACAGCGCTCCGGGCTGCGCTCCGGTTCGCTTACTTTTCGCGAAACGGAACTTTGCGCGCAGAAAGCTGATTGGCTCTCCGGTGTCTGTCAACATTCTAAACAGTCCGGAGCGGCCGCCATCTTATCTCTCGGTAGGATCGAGAGAGAAGAAGAGGTGAAAAACGAAGGGGGAATTTAATGAAAGGGGGCAAGGTATACCCCTCTTGACCTCCTAGGAATGTTGTTGGGGTTATTAAAGGGTCCCGTGGGGAAAATTTAAAAAAAATGATTTTTCACGGTAGAAGCGCTTCACGGGCCGCGAACTGGGCCGCAAACTGGTAGCGAAACGGGAATTCGCCATTTTGTGCTTCGTTTTAATTAAATTACTAGGTATAAGGGGGTGCGGGAGACGTATCCTAATCCCCTATGTTTCCTGAGGGTGGCTGAGGAGGCTCATATATGTTGATACATCTCTTCCAGCGGCTGTGCGTGAGCTTTTTTTTTTTTTGCTGCCTGACGTCTGTTAACGTTCGATTCGATGGAAATCAGGAAGTGTTGACCGCCAATTTGTCACTGCGATAAAATATTTTGTTATAAATGAATCCTTATTGATAAACATTGTCTGCGCCATCTTGCCTTTTTTCCAATGCCACAATTTTGTCTTGCACGGCAGCCATTTTAGATGCCAGGCTGGTCCCAGGCTATCACCTACCCCTGCGGATGTAGTTTATGGCCCCAGCTGTAGAGAATCCAGACATGCCAACCCTCCCGATTCAGGCGTGAGACTACTGATTTCAGTGCTAGTCTCCCGCCTCCCGATTTCTGCAAGCAAAAACCCGGGGGCATATTACGAACAACTAGCGATAATTTTTGTCTCTAACTTGTTTAGAGACAAAAATTATCGCCGCACATCGGCGATTTTTATCGCAGATAAACCTTGCTATTATCGCAGAAAAGTCAGCGATATTCATGTATTATCGAGCAAATGCTCTTAGCCATGTTATCCACCTCCCATTGGATAACATGGCTAAGAACTGCTCAGGGCAGGTGTTAGCTTTTGGAGATATTCGCGCTTAGCGCGAATATCTCCAAAAGTTGGTAATAGGAGATAGCGATGTTAGGGACTGTTTCCAGTCGCTAACATCTTGGCACGCCCACTTTGCATGTCATTAGTGATAAGTATCACTGACATGCAAAGCGGGGCCCAAGATGGTCGCTATCTCCTTTTAGCTGTCACTAACTGGTGTTAGCGACAGCTTGGTAATAGGGAGATAATTTTATCTCCGCTTTCATGGCTTTTAAAGCCAAAAAAGCGGAGATAAACCCCCTTGATAATATGCCCCACGATTCCTCGGGGGTTTCAGCTGACAGGGCTTGGTATTGTGTTACGTGGTAATTTTTCCAGGAAACGTCAGAGGGTCGATGCAGGGGTTCTAGAAGAGGTGATAAACCATTTAAGCCCCATGAACAAGCGCATGGTCTTTTAAAGATTTGTGAAGTACTCGGGGCGGCGGTGTGTGTGTGCCCTCTTTCAGGAGCGGGCGGGGGGGCACTGCCAGCAACTTGCCAGGTCAGGTAGTGTTCAACACGTGCATCACCCTTTCTCTGCCTGCTATTGCGCTCCATGCTTCGGAAAGGTAAGAAAAAGAACGTGCATTTGAGTTTAAAATGTCCGATCCTGCAGCAGCACACTTCCAAAGCCCACACATGACAATAACCCGATTCAAGGCCCCATTCACCCGTTTAAAAAAAAAATATATAACACTCCAAAAAAGTAAGATTATAAAACTTTATTAACTTATAAATATAATGAACGGAACAAAAACTGTAAAAACATTTAAACATTTTTCACCCAAAAAAGCAACAATGGTCAGAAGCTGTCTTTTGTGCGAATAGTCCCAAGGCAGCACAACGTGCAGAGTTCTGGACGGCACCCAGGTGATGTCGCCTGGGTGCCGCACTGGTTTTGGGATCCTACAATGCTGCTCCGAAAATTGGCGTGGGGCGTCCCGGGTGGTGCGGGGGGAGGCCTCGTCAGTAGCGGTCTGTTGTGCGAATAGTCCCAAGGCAGCAGAACGCGCTGAGATGTTGATGGCACCCAGGTGATGTCCAGTAAACTGCCGCACTGGTTTTGGTATCCTACAATGCTGCTCCGAAAATTGGCGTGGGGCGGCCCGGGGGGGGGGGCGTGGGGGAGGCGGCGTGAACGGGCCTCCCCAGGTGGCGGCCATCCAGCTGAGTTGCGCCCGCTCTTGCGGCTACAGCGTCTCGCTCACCATGTTGTTGAGTTGCTCCCACTCTTGCAGTGCAGCGATAGGCGGCTGCCACATGACTCTTAAAATGGCGGACGGCTCTTCGGTTTTGGGCCTGGTCCACTGAAATGGCCCTGGGACACCTTGGAACTCGGACGCTTGCCTGCTAGGGCTTGGGCTCCATTCTCGAAAAGCGTCCCCTCAGCCGTGAAGATTCTACAAAAGTCTTGGGGGCCCCCGACTCCCGCAGGCTTCCGGTGGGGAGCGGCTGCCATGATTGCTCGCGGAATGACCACGACGGAGCCACGAGATGGTGGTGCTCTCATGCTGACGCCAGCTTCAGTCTAAATGATCCAGAAACAAGGTGGGGCTTTCATCGTTTGGGAAAAAAAAATGTTCTAAACCAATGAAAAGTGTTATTTTTAGGTCATATGACCAAGCCTTCCATCTTTAGGAAACCAAAAGTAAAATGAACCAATGAAAAGTTTTATAAACAAGTCACATGACCTGTTATGCGGCATAGGGCTACAAAAAGCGTAGAAAATCCGTTGGCACGTGAGGCGGCGTCAGTAGCGGACCGATGTGCGAATAGGCCGAAGGCAGCACAACGCGTCGAGATCCGGATGGCACCGAGGTGGTGTCCAGCAAATTGCCGCACTGGTGTGGCCATCCTACAATGCTGCGCCGAAAGACGGCGTGGGGCGCCCCGTTAGCCTGTGAGGTCGCGTCAGTCAGTGGGGGCTGTGCGTCTCCCCCAAGATGGAGGCTCCTCGGCTGCAGTGGGGCGCCCCTTAGCGTTTCACTCCACGTCCAACTGAGTTGCGTCCGCACTTGCGGCTACAGTAGGCCGAAGGCAGCACAGCGCGCCGAGATCTGGATGGCACCGAGGTGGTGTCCAGCAAGTTGCCGCACTGGTGTGGCCATCCTACAATGCTGCGCCGAAAGACGGCGTGTCCAGCTGAGTTGCGGTCACTCTTGCGGTACAGTGACTCGAACGCGCCGAGATCCGGATGGCACCGAGGTGGTGTCCAGCAAGTTTCCGCACTGGTGTGGCCATCCTACAATGCTGCGCCGAAAGGCGGCGTGTCCAGCTGAGTTCCGGTCAGTTTTGCGGTACAGTGACTCGAACGCGCCGAGATCCGGATGGCACCGAGGTGGTGTCCAGCAAGTTGCCGCACTGGTGTGGCCATCCTACAATGCTGCGCCGAAAGTCGGCGTGGGGTGCCCCGTTGGCTTATGAGGTGATGTCAGTAGTGGACCGATGTGTGAATAGGTCGGAACCAGCACAAGGCGCCAAGATCCGAATGGCAAGTCCTGGATGTTGAGTGCCATAGTTGAGAGTTCTGAGCAGTGCTTGTAAGACTGTCTGAAGCTTATTTGCACCTTCTGCAGCTTCACTATTGCCCTGGTGTGGCCAAAGGTCGCACATGACATAGGCGGCCGGCTCCCGAGGTCCGGCGGAACTTTTTTCCTTTTCCTTTCTGCTTCTTTTCCTACAATCCGTTTCATCTGAAGACACGACCAGGTCCCTGAATGTGTGCAGGGGGACGCTATTGATTGAATGAAAATGGCGGCTTGACACAAAGCTGACTCAAGCGTTGCTGTTGATGCTATACAGACAAAAATTGGTTTTCAGTTTGTACATTCTTCAGGATTTTTTTTCCATCCAAGTCTGATTGAGAGTTTGTAGAAAAATGGCTTCAGATTTTCCACATACTACTCTTCAACATTCTTCCTAAATGTAACAATGTGAAACTCACTAGGAGAACGGCTGTTTCTGTTTCCTTTCAAAATGCTGCCAACAATATTTTCTGAATGGAAGACACCATCTTGAAGCATAAAGGGCCGAAAGGGGTTCTGGTCTGGCCGATGGTTGGTGGAGACATTTTGACTATATCTTGGACCTGCCCGGACTCGCCCAAAATGGCGCCGGTATAAATGGGACTCGTAACTCATTGTTGTGTACTAGTTGAACAACCTTGATATCATGAGATATGAATGCAGTTTTGATGCTCATGGCGGGCGGGGACGAGAATTGATTGAATATTTCGACATCCCTATTGATATTAAGTTCTGATGTGTTATTGATTACTGTACTATTGAAAGTTCGAATTAACGTCCCCCATGTACTTGCACGCAAATGTATATCTAGATAACTTTTTTGAAAGTGGCCCTGTCGTATTTTAATTACAAAATGTACGTCCACCGATTCCGCAACTGTTAGACACCTTAGTTCTTGCAACCTAATGGCCCGCTCGTTACGTTCCTCTACAATGTAAATGTCTCCTCATCATATACGATTCCAGTTTGCTCCGTGGCCGGCCCACGTGGTTATAGGCCCGTATTTGTATACTGGCATTTTCACAATAAAGGTTTTTAAAACAAAACATGGTAGTAGTATTTACATTGGTAAAGTTTTTACTTTTAGTCACTGTTTTCGAATCAGTAAAAGGCAAGTGAAATAAAGTAGTCCAATTACATGACGGATAAAAGGTATAATATGTAGGAACGCAGTAAAGATAAATGGTCAAGGGCAGTTGTGTTTTTCACTCCTGCAACATAAAGTGTTCGATAAGAATCTGATATTCAGGCGTATCAGCGACTAAGACAGCAGGCCGAGCCTCTTTTGCTCAACGGCTCCGTCATGGGACGAAGAAACGCCCTTTTTCTCGAAAAAGGAATATATTTTACTTGCAGGACAGTTGTAAATTTTCCGGGAAAGTACATTAGCCTGGAATATTATAACCTATATGTTTAAAAAAAAATAATGTTCGAAAACAATAAAAAGCGTAATTTTTAGGTCATATGACCAAGCTTTTCATCATTAAAATAACAAAAGTAAAATGAACCAATGAAAAGTTTTATTAACAAGTCACATGACCTGTTATGCTTACGTTGCGCACTGCGCGCCGCGCCCCGGATCACTTCCAGGTGCGCTAACGCGGCGTGTCATATAACGCATTACGCGACAACGTAGGTCAAGAATATAGTCAAAATGTCTCCACCAACCAGCGTTCGGAACACAACCCCTTTCAGCAGTCCAAAAAGTTCTGTTAAATGATAACAGAGGGGACAGGCAACAAGAACCATCAGTCAAAGAGGGGAGGGCAAGTTCTTCTCTTCCGGGTCATGTTGGGGCGCTACCAGAACTGATCGAATTGGTAGTCTACAGTGTTTCTGGATGTTTCAGACTAAAGCTGGCGTCAGCATGAGAGCACTACCATCTCGTAGCTCCGTCGTGGCCATTCCACGAGCAGACATGGCAGCCGCTCCCCACCAGAAGCCTGCGGGAGTCGGGGGCCCCCAAGACTTTTGTAGAATCTTCACGGCTGAGGGGACGCTTTCGAGAATGGGACCCAAGCCCTATCAGGGAAGCGTCCGAGTTCCAAGGTGTCCCAGGGCCATTTTAGTGGACCAGGCCCAAAACCGAAGAGCCGGTCGCCATTTTGAGAGTCCTGTGGCAGCCGCCTATCGCTGCACCGCAAGAGCGTGAGCAACTTAACTACATGGTGAGCGAGACGCTGTAGTAGCAAGAGCGGGCGGTAAACAGCTGAATGGCGGAAGATGCACAGTGTAGCAAAAGCGGGCGGAATGGCAACTAAAACGGTAAAGGGGCGCCCCACTACAGCGTGTCTTCAGGTGAAACGGATTGTGGGACAAAGTCCAGAATAGAAGAGTCATCAAAAGGCAAAAAGTTCCGCCGGACCCCGGGAGCCGGCCGCCTATGTCGGGGGCGATCTCAGGCTACACCAGTGCTATAAGACTTGGGGAGGGGGTCGGAGCCAAGCGTCTTCTCCGAGTCCGTGCCATCACACCGTCCCTCGGGGGCCTCCGTCAAGCGGTTTAGGGAGGTACCATATAACATTGTTTTCAAATGCAGTCAGGTCCACAAACGACCCTCACTTACTTTGAGAATAGTGAAGCTGCAGTAGGTGGAAATAAGCTTCAGACAGTCTTACAAGCACTGCTTTTGTAAACATTTTTTGTTTTTTTTGTATTTTTGCACAGTTTTATATATTTTTTTTGTTTTTGATGGAGGGGAAACAACAAAGCACAGGCATTGAAAAAGGCTCAAACTCAGAACTCTGAACTATGGCACCCAACATCCAGGACTTGCCATCCGGATCTTGGCGCCTTGTGCTGCTTCCGACCTATTCACACATCGGTCCACTACTGACATCATCTTATAAACCAACGTTATGTAAATAGTTATTTAATAAAATGTTTTACCCTGTTTCTTTGCTGGTGTGTTGTCTATATTTTTAATATTTGCATAGGGTTTGTCGTTATTTTGGGCGGGATGGGTGATGGAGCCGAGCTGTCTTGCAGCCCTCATGGTGTGGAGCTCAGTTCATCTCACTATTTTCGTATTTCTCATGAAGGGTTGTTTATAATATTTCTATTTTAGCGAGGTCAAAAAAAGATCCAATTAGTGGCGTACTGATTTTGCTCGATTACTTTTATTTTTTTACACGATTTTTCCCGATCTGCAAAGACTAAACAGAGTATTGCGACTTTGTGCTTGTTTGTAAATAGAGAATGAACCAAAGAGAATCAATTGTAAAACAGTAAATGCTTGGATAATAATCAATCAAATGGAGAGACAAGCAGGCAGGACGGATTACAACGGGGGTAAAGGCCTGCGTTAACTACTCTTCAGTATCTGCAAAGAGAGAGTACTACTAAGAGAAAAGAGGGGAGGGGGGCAGCGTTCAAAGCACATCAGCGTGCATAAACACGAAAAAGTTTTTATCTATCACGTACTTGACATTTTAAAGCTTTTCATATTTGCTATTAAAAAACCATTGAAATTCACTGAAAAAACCATAGGTTATAGTCGATATATAGTTAGGAATTTGCATTTACAAAACCTTGAAAATTCAATGAAAAAACCATTGGTTTTAGGCCATATATAGTTAGGGATTTGCATTTACAAAACCTTATTTTACTCGCATAAAACCATTGAAATTCCATATATAGTTAGATGCGCTAACTATATATCGCGCACCCGCAATCCACTGCTGATGATGTCACATATTACATCATTCATGACATGGTCAGTGACATCACTGATGACATCACTGATGACAACTCAAATGACATCACTGATGACATCTCATTTGACATCACTGATCACATCACTGATGACATCAGTCATGTGATAATACAATGAACCTCTTCAGACTCTAATATAATCTTACATACACTCAGTATAAACAGACACTCACAGACTGTCACTCATCCATGGAGTTACTCACACACCTAGTCAGTCATGGAAAGAATCAATCACACCTCCATTTCCTCAACTATACAGTTATACACACCTTACTTATTCAAACATATTCTAACACAGATTTACTCTCTTATACAATCCCTGATACAAGCTCACAGTGATCCATACAGCCACTCACACATTCACTGGCTCTTATCCACAGTTATTTATATATGTCAACTCTCAGATGTATTGTGTTTTACATACGTATTTACTTGCACATGTAGCACTGAGATATCCATTCACTCACCAAGACACCCATGCACAGTCAACCGCCCATGTAGCTGTTTCCACATGCACTCTTGAACTCATACACCTAGTGAATCAACTGCTTACACATCTATGCACAGACTGACACACCTCCCAGCCACCCACACACATACTCAGTCTCCCATACAAATACTTGAGCAACCAATCAATAACCCATATAGTTATTCATATAGCTACTGATCAACACATGCTGTAGCTTACACAACAACAGACATACTGATGCACAAATTAAGACAGTTTAGTCACTAACCCATGCACTCAGTGAGACACATTTAATCACTCTTTCATACAGTCAGTCATGCACCTACTAAATTCTTCATCCAGACACTTATACATCCACTCATTCTTCAATATGTAAAACATATTTAAACTTTACAGAAACATAGTCACTGGATGTTGTCATCAGTGATGTCATCAGTGATGTCACTGACCATGTCATGAATGATGTAATATGTGACATCATCAGCAGTGGATTGCGGGTGCGCGATATATAGTTAGCGCATCTAACTATATATGGAATTTCAATGGTTTTATGCGAGTAAAATAAGGTTTTGTAAATGCAAATCCCTAACTATATATGGCCTAAAACCAATAGTTTTTTCATTGTATATATATATATATATATATACAACTCTGAAAATGTCACTTCTATAAAGTTGCCATTTTCTTGTCCTAGCCTTTTGTACCATAAGCCAGTGTCCTGGGTCAAATGACTGTGAATGACTCTGCTGTTGGGGTTAATGTGTTCCTACCAGGCAGTGAGACAAAAGGGGACTAGGTGTGATCAGGATGGGAAATCCTGCCAGGATGGCTGGGGCAGAACTGTAAACAACAGAACTGTGCCTTGCCCCACTCACACACAAAGGAAGCTGACACTAGTCTACTTTTACCCCAGACATCTTGAAGCCTTGCTAGGGGAAGGGAAGAACTTTCCAGAACCAGATATGGGGATAATAGGGGAATCCCCCTACCTCAAAGGCTGCCACCAGGTTTAAATATTGGCCCTCCAAAGCCACTTTTCAGTACACTCCTGGACCTGCGGACAGTACACGAGGAAGGAGTGCCTTCTTCCCCAGAGGACTTCCCTACTGCTTTTTGGCTTGCTTTGTTCCACAGATTACTGTCTCGCTGCTTGAGGCCTTCCTTGTTCCTCAGAGGACCAACCTGCTGCTTGAGGCCTTCCTTGTCCCCTAGAGGACTGACCTGCTGCTAGAGGTCTGCCCTGATCCCTGAGAAGGAAGACTGCACCTGCTCTCGTCATCCCAGACTACATGATTGACTCCAAGGGTCAGTTGGCTGTCCTCCTCTTCTGAGCTACAGGGACACAACAAGCTTCAGAGGCCTCCCTGCAACTGCCCAGCTGGCCTGCTGCACTGGGCCTGCCTGGACCTGCAACTCAACCTGCCTGAATCTTGCTGGTCTCTGATAGAGTTTCTTATCCCCAAGAGGTGCCTACCCAGGTCCAGCCCTGCCACGTACCAAGCATCAGGCCTTAGACTACCACATTTCTGTGTGGTGGTCCGCATCACCGCACTGAAATGCGTAATCACGCATATTAGCGCCTGTGCCTGTCAAGCATTGCTTTCTAATGATTATAATAACACAAAGTACGTTGAGTGGCATATCCGTGAGGTGTGTGCTGCTTGCATATTTATTGGGGACTGCTGTCTGAGCTGCCTAATACTTTGGAAAAGGGCTACGAAGCCAGAAGGGCGCTGATGGAGAATTAGTGAAGCTACTCCTTAGCACTTTCTGGCTTTGCTGGGGTTGTCTTTCTTTAGGTCCTCTTCCGAGATCTTGCGGCGAACAACTTTAACAATATGTCCCACCCACCGCGTTCCTTAATAATGTAGGTAACATTTCCTGAGCCTCAGTCCAGGTCACCTACAAAACGTGCATGGAAACTGGAAAGCCAAACCCGCTGCTGGTAAAGTAGCCCCTCCACCAAGCATGGCCATAGAGGTTGCGCTCACTGGCACCGAGGCTGGCAAGATGTTTTGGCAACACCTCCAGGCCCGGCAGCGCCCGCCTCAGTTGCCCTTCCCTCCCAAGCGGATTGCTGTTGCTCAGGCACCCTGGCGAGATAAATTGAAAATATTCACCTGCCCTCCACATGGGGACCCAGGGGACATATACTTGCACAGAGGCAGGTACATCTGAAGCACCTGGTGCAGCAGTCCCTGCCTGCCTAGCAGCTCCTCCCTGACCATAGTGAGTCATGCGCAGATTGACTGTTCCCTTCTCTGGCCTCAGGCCCCTTTGAAAATGAAGGCCTGGTTTCAGGTCAACTGATCGATTTACAGCAGTGATGCGGCGCTCAAAGAAAGAGTCTTCTGGGCCGTCTACAGCGTGCCAAACAGCATTAAACCACCACCACTGGGTCACAGCCTGGAGTTGACACTTGTAAGTGTGTATATCAGTACTTCCTCGATTGGTGTTCGTTTCTGTTGGCTTTCGGCCTTGTGGCAAAATATACATGTAATGTATCCCTGTTCGGATGATTTGGGTTCATGTCAGTATGCTTATTGTAGTAGCAATGGGCTGCATCAATATCTGGTGTGTTGTAATATGAGGCAGAGACTATGGTTTCCACATTTCAGGCGGGAGGCAGCCAAAATAAAGCCATTTTTGGATTTAATAATCAGGAGTCTCCCACCTGAATCGGGTCTGTTGGCCTGTATGAATCATCTTAATTTATTTTTAGCATGGCTTTTCTGTCTTTCTTTATCAGTCAGTGATCATTAATGCAGCTCAAACACATTTTTAAAAGCTTTCTACTATACTTACAGTTAAAGAGTGTACAAATAAGGGGGAAAATACTGGCATATGGTGATAACTTTTTTGGGCTGTTTAATTAGATGGCATAAAATATGCATAATGTTACTGGAGAGTACTATGCTCAATGACTCATAAATGGTTCTTACAGTCATGTATCTATAGCGTAAAAGAACTATGGTCATATTTATGATGTTGCTTACTACCCATTCACCATTATTTGTTTACTTACACATTCTGTTGTAGGGGCCCTTCTTCCTATGCAAAGAAATCATGCCCTCTCATTTTAATTTCTACATTGGGATGTTCACTGTGCCTGGTGCCATGGTCCTTGTGATATCCCGTCCGCCTCATCACTTTTCCCCCTACAAGATGGACATGGGCTTATATTTGTTATGATGCACGCCCGGTCTGCTTAACTACATACATGTGTTTGAACACATGATTCTTAAGACCATCTCATTGCTCAATGGGTGTAATTTATTTAAATGTTTCCTGTGTCTTCATTGCTTGATTTTGCTTGTGAGAAAATGTCACTCATAGTCATTGAAATGTCACTCATAATTACAAAGAAATTATGAAAATGTCACACATTGCAATCTGAAATCTTGGCAGTTATGTTATGTTATGTTATAAAGTTTTATATAGCGCACAGCTGCCCCGGTAAAGGGGCATCCCGGCGCTTGCAACTAGGTGGAATAACAGACACAACAGCTCAAAGCCATAGTGGCCATCAAACAACCAGAAACTACACTAAAGGAAAGAGAAAAGTTTTAATAGCTTTCCTAAAGGCAAACAGGCAATCTATGCCACGAATATGTTCAGGCAAAGAGTTCCACAGCCTAGCAGCAAGGCAGCGGAAAGAAAGCCCACCCGCACGGTAGAGCTTAACCCGTGGGACAGAAACCAAGTGTCGTCCCGCGGAGCGAAGCTGGCTGTAAGGAACATAAAGGGTGAGAGGGTTGCTCAGTAGATCAGGACTGACAGATTTCACTATCTTGAAAGATAGACATATGGTCTTAAAAAGAATCCGCTTCTCCATAGGAAGCCAATGCAGCCCGCGAATAGTGGCAGCAACGGGGCAAGAACGCGGGAGACCCACCAAAATTCTGGCTGCAGCATTTTGAACACGTTGCATCCGAAGTATTTCAGCCTTATTTTCCCCCAAAAGAAGGGAGCTGGCATAGTCCAGGCGCAATAGAATGGTCGCGTGTACAATCAGCTGTCGTAATGGCGGGTCAAAAACTTCAAAAGAGGCTTAAGACCTCGCACAGGGCCGACGTAGGTGGCGGCTACTTTCCTTGTATGGGCCTGGAAACTGAGGGACGAATCCATCCAGACCCCAAGATTTTTAACCACTGCCTCAGGCGTGGGGATATTCCCCAGAGCAGTTGGCCACCAATGCTCGCTCCACAAACTAGCGTTCTTCCCAACCAACAAAACCTCAGTTTTGTTTGCATTTAATTGCAAGCAATTGGTAGCCATCCATTCGGCTACGGCCGTCATTCCTTCTATAAATCTAGAGGCGGTTGGAGAGGACCCTTCAGCCAAGGTAACAACAAGCTGCGTGTAGTCTGCATAAGAGACCACTGTTTTGCGACACCAGCCAAAGGCTGAACATATAGATTAAACAACGAGCGGCTTAATGCTGAGCCCTGGGGAACCCCCTGATCGATAGAATGGGTTTGAGAGAGGAACGGTGGGGCAGACACTCGGAAGGATCTTTCAGTCAAAAAGGATCTAAACCATTCCAAGGCTGACCGAATAACCCCAGCTTCCTCTAGCCGCTGAAGAGGGATGCCATGTGACACCGTATCAAAGGCGGCGCTGAGGTCTGGCAAGAACAGAGCCGCGCTTTGACCAGCATCAAGTATAGACCGCAAATGTTCAGTAGTGGCCAAAAGAGCCGTTTCCATACTATGACCCGGTCGAAATCCATTCTGTGATGGATCCAGAATATTGTTAGAGTTCAAAAACTGAGTAAGCATGTTGTTGACATGTGCTTCTGCAATCTTGGCCGCCCAAGGAAGGAGGGATATGGATCTAAAATTCTCGAGTTTAGTTGAATCCAGCGTAGGTTTTTTGAGAATGGGCGAAACCCATGCCTGTTTCCATAATGCCGGGACAATAGCAGTGAAAAAAGACGAGTTGATTATTTGGCAGAGCGGAGCCCGTAAAATTGAAAGTGACTCCCTAAATTGCGTTGGCTTCAAAGGGTCAGAAAGTGAGCCAGTTTTGATTTTGCCACTCAACCTGGTAAACTCCTCCTCATACATGCTCGTAATTGTCGAACGAGACCCTCTTTCAAAAGAGGACGAGATGGGATAAGTGGAGACATGAGGAAAAGATTGATAGATGGTACGTACTTTTTCCACAAAAAAAGTCGCTAGGTCATCACACTGCTGTGCGGAAGATATGACAGGCAACATAGCTTTCTTAGTCCTAAGATCTTTGAGAATCTAAAAAATGCATTTTGCTGGGTTAGGGCTCGACATGATTTTGTTTGCATAGTAGGCAGCGCGAGCTTTACAAATGGATCTATGATAGTGCTTAATTTTTGTGAGATAGCATCATTTTTTCTCAAGCTCATAGTCCTTTCTCCACTCCCGTTCAGCTTTTTTGCATGCTTTCCTAAGAACAGTCAGAGAGTCGTTATACCAAGGATTGGTGGTAGAGGTACGCCCCTTGAACCATTTAGCAAGGATGAGGGTGTCTAAACCCTTTTTAATCCGATCACAAATTGAGCCATAATCCAACTCAGAGTCATATAAGGGTCCCAAAGGGCTTGCAGCGAGGAAGGCATGGAAATCTTCCAGCCTCAGCAAACGCCACGGGTGTCTAAAGAGTGGCTTTCTGTATCAGAATTAAGAGGCTCTGTGAGTGGAACAGACAATTCTACCAGAGAATGATCAGTCCAACCCATGGGTTTAGGCATCTCCGCCTTAAGAGATTGCATGTTGGAAAATATAGGGTCTAACAGATGACCAGCTAAATGCGTGGGATCTGCCACTAATTGGTCCATCTGCAATGCAGCCAAGTCTGCAAGTAGACTGCAAATAGCACTATCATGGGTAAGGTCAAAATGAAGATTAAAGTCCCCAAAAATACTAAAGTTGGCAGAGCCCACAATGAGCGCACTAACCACATCCAAAAGAGCTTCTTCGAACTTGGCAGCTGGCTCCTGGGGGCGGTAAACCAGAAGTCCTGATAAAGTCAAGTGAGGGCTCACGGAAATCCTAAAACGAGCACATTCACATCCTTCAATAACTTCCTTAATAAATAGACATGAATAGCAGGATTTAAAAATTACAGCAATGCCACCATCCCTGGAGTCCCTATTGATAGTGCATATGGAGTATCCTGGGGTAAAGCTAAATTTGGTTCAGCTACCATGTCATCCCTTAGCCATGTCTCGCACATAAAAATACGTGTAGAGCTTCCTCTGTGACAAGGTCAATTATTTCCAGATAATGTTTAGCCAATGACCTCACATTAAGTTGGAATATTTTCAACTGAGCTGAAGGTAGACTACCCGGTACACATGGTGGGAGTACAGGGGCAGGGATGGCAAGGCTACAAGCCGGAGATTCCAGCTGTTTTAGCCCTAAGTTAAATGGAGGTGCACCACATGTGGTAATCCCAGAATTATTTGCCAAGAGTTCTTCCATACCATAGGAGAGTAGTAGCTGCTTCCGACCAGGGGTCCTGGCGAGAGGCGACGTACAGGCGCGGACGGGCACAGACGGTCTTGCCTTTGGCGCACCTTTGGCACGCCGCCGGAGCGTCCGCTGCCCGTACCCTCTAGGACGTCCATTTTATCCCTGACTGTGCCCAACAACTAGCCTGCTGCCCGCTCCGCTACCTCTAAGATGGTGGTGGTTTTCGGCGGCAGTCGCATGTGTTGCCCAGCACCCCCTTATCAGCTCCTAATCGTCTGAATCAGGTAAGCTGAGAGCAGCAATACTATTTTAAAACGTGCAGGAAAGTTTTTTTAAAGATGAGGCAAAGTACGAAGAACAGTGGCTAAGAACAAAGACTCTCGGCTTCCGCCTCAGGAGTATCAAGCTTGTGTGGCAAATAGGTGCGAGCGCAGAGTATGGTGTCTTTTATCCCTAAATGTGCCCAACAACTAGCCCGCTGCCCGCTCCGCTACCTCCAAGATGGCGGCGGTTTTCGGCGGAAGTCCCAAGTGTTGCCCAGCGCCCCCTGATCAGCTCTTAATCGTCTGAATCAGGTAAGCTGAGAGCAGCAATACTATTTGAAAAGGTGCGTGAAGTTTTTTAAAAGATGAGGCAAAGTATGAAGAACAATGGCTAAGAACAAAGGGGCATATTACCAACGCTAAGCGATATTTGTCGCTAACGATGCTTAGCAACGAATTTTTTAACGCTAAGCATCGCCAGAAATTATCGCAGATAAACTTTGCTATTATCAAGGTTTATCGCAAAAGCGATAAAAATAGGCCGCAATGCATGAATATCGCTGAAAAATCAGCGATATTCATGCATTACCGAGCTAATGCTCTTAGCCATGTTATCCACCTACTATTGGATAACATGGCTAAGAACAGCTCAGGGCAGGTGTTAGCTTTTGGAGATATTTGCGCTTAGCCCGAATATTTCCAAATCCTTGGTAATAGTAGAAATGTCGCTTAAGAACATTTCTCCTATTATTTTTCTCTGGAACGCCCCCTTTGCATCTCATTAGAGATGCAAGGGGAAGCGTAGAGAAAAAGGGTGCTAACATGCGAATTTGCGTGTTAGCACCCTGTTGCTGATAGGGAGATAATTTTATCTCCGCTTTCTTGGCTTTTAAAGCCAAAAAAGCGGAGATAAATCCCTTGATAATATGCCCTAAAGACTCCCGGCTTCCACCTCAGGAGTATCAAGCTTGTTGGCAAAAGAGGTCCCAAACTCTTTGCTGGCATCAGAGTCCTCTCCTCTGTAAGAAAAGGTGAAATCCTGAAATTTTGAGCTCTGCATGACCAGGAATGGGCCAATATGTGCTGAAATTCTGCTCCCTGTGACGACCACCAATGAGAAACTCTGGTGAACCACACTGTGTCTTGGTGTCCTTTATTGTGACATATCCTTCTGTGGCCTTGGAGCTATATATTTTATCATTATTCATGGTTGTATTAAATGATTATATCATACATCTTGTATATACTGGCACAAACATCAGTAGAGTTTGGCTTGATTCCAGCGTTAAAGGGTTGTTTTTCACCAATTAGCCATATTCCTCTTACATGCCGGTCATATGGAGCTTAGTGGAGTAACATGTTGGAGTCTTGTGCGCTCCTTTAATAACGTCCTGAGGGCAGTGATGAAATACATAGCATTACACACTGCTTGCATGCACAGATAGTAGCATATTTTGTTCCTGTCTATATCATTTGTTTTTGAGGCAGTGGGTATGAAACCTACACAGCCTATTCCATGTTACAGTTAGCAATTCTATACTGTTTCACCTTTGTACCCTGACGTTTGGCATGCTGCAAAATGCAACACCCAGTGCCTCAAATACAACATTTTGGTGCAGGGCAGCGCCGCAAGGCTTCTTGCTGCGCAGTACTGTATCTAAAGAAACAGTCAGGAATTAGCTGTTTCTATGAAATATGGTGCTTTTCTGTCCTATTTCAGAGAACTGGTGCGTGGTGCCCAAATGGCTGCCATTTGCCAGCACAGGCACCCTTGCTCCATGGTGCAAAGGTGCCTGCATTGAAATCAGGTTGAAATCAGGTTGTGTTTGTGTAGGAAGGGATGCCTTCCTTCACAAAAACAACTGGTGTGCCTGCCCTGGGAAGGCACATGGTTTTAATGCATTGCCAGATTTAGGCTATGTTGTAAATTTGGGAATGCATCAAAAACCATGGACATTGAGTGGGAAGACCCACCATAATGCCCATGCCATGTCTCCCCTAGGCTGTGTGAGGCAACGCAGCGACTTGCACTGTGTGACCATACACCATATCTAACGAGGCCATGAAAAGCCACGCAGGGTGGCTTTCCGTGGCTTTGTACACATAGGGAAGCCCTGACTGCCACTGTAATGTCAAGAAAAAAGGATTCTGGCATTGCACTGTGCATGCAAATAAGCCTCTAAAGGGTGTATTTAATACAACATGGCATCTACATTTTTTCTAATTTCTCTTCCAGTATCTTGGGATAGACCACCAAACATGGCCATTGCGGTCGATAAGCACCACAAGCTTTTAGGTGTACTGCACACAGAAGATGTTTGCATGTCCAGCATTAGATGTAGCCCATTAACGAGGTATGATGTGGCTTGCTGGTTGAGCCTGTACACCCCACACACTTCCTCCTCAGACTAGCCAAAGTTTACTATTTGCCTAAATAGTATCTGCCTTCTCTTCTGTTGGGCTCGAAATATTCTCATCCATGTGACCATTGCTTAGTAGGACTGACCTTTTGACAATGGTTGATGAATTGTATAGTCCTTTTACACCTTGCACCTGTTTAATTACCGCTTTGTTCAGCATCGTGGTATTTTGCAAGTGCACATTGCTCAGTCCTTGGATATTCACGATTTGTAAATACTTGGATTATACAGTTATTGAATAAACATTAGGGAATAGATACCTGCGCGTTTGAGTAATCTTTAACTATTTATTGATTTCTTTTGTTTTCCATAATACGCTGCACTACACATATGGAAAGGACCTTTTTCGAGGTTTGATACAAGGCAGTGTTCTTATTTTGAATTCACCGATCATTTCGTTGCTGCTTAGAGGTATGCAGTTGTGATCCCTTAATGTGCCACTAAGCTTCAGCGACCAAGACCAAGCGTGTTACTAATAAATTATTTCATTTTATAATATGCCATTGAGCTGATAGGTAACAGGAGGAATGGCCAATATTTCTGTCAAAGTGTACTTGCTTGGAGGAAAGTAGTCGCCAGCATGGATGGATGGAGATGGGCTGTCTGTGGCAGTTGTGCATGTTTTACAGCATTTAGGAACGGCACATCTAGTTAGGACAGACGGTTCTTTCTAAATCACAGTCGCACTTAGCCTTTTAACTTTAAAAGTTCAACGCTATTTGTCGTGTGGCGAAACCTTTAACTTTATCGATTGGACATTTTTGGGGATAACCTTTGATATGCTTGATATAAATTACATCGTTTTTTCGTCTAGTTTGTGTAATTTGTAGGGCTGGTGGAACAGTCTGTGACATTAGCTAAGCTACATGTTACATCCCCGTATATGGTAACATTATTAGTTGCCTGCATGCTCAATCTGCTAACTTATGTCGGCGTTTGGAGCTATTAAATGTCAACACACCGAATGCAAGGCTGCGTAGTGTTCAACCCACCTCATGCCTTTCTAATCCACTACCAGGTTCTGTCCTCCCCTTTATCTCACTCTTACAGTCTCCTGCCTTTGATGGTTTTTCTCTTTTTCTCCAGCCCCCTCTTCCCATTTGTGCGTATAAATACTAATAAGTGCCAGTACACAGAAATGAGGACCGTGACTCCCACCAACAACCACCAGCTCAAATTAAGCACTGCTGCTGACGCCTTGCTAGTGGTACCTCGAGGCCATTGCCTGCCTTATCAAGATTTAGAAAGACTCCGTTTCAAACTAGACATGCCACCTATTACTTAATACACACTTACCTGTACATATGCTCATACACTCACAAATGCATGTAAGAGCCCACACATGAATACAGCCATAGCCAGACCTGCGATCAGGGACACACACTGTGCTTGGCAGCACATTTTTCAACACTTCCTTTCAAGTAATTGATCTAAAACGTGTTTAAGTAGTACCATCCTCAAGCTTTGATGGCTGCTCTCCAAAGAGCTCCATTAGTAAGTCTAATCTCATTTTAAGCACTTACGTAGAACCTACCACTTATGTAGAAAAAAGCAATCATTGCGTGGTGCACAGACAGGCAGCACTACACACAATGAAACCTGCGAATGAGATCATGAAGGAATTCAATTCTTGCTGGATTAACATTATTGTACAAATGAAATAATTCTGAGATTTATTTTGTTCCTACAGTGAGTAATGTGTGCAAATATTTTCACTGAACAAACAAAGGTTAAATCGTTGGGTATGATAATAAGATCTTAGCTTAGCTTAGGTAAAAAAAATGAAACAAAAACAAAAACGAAAAAACACTGAAATTCTACAGTCATGGTTTACAGAACTAACTATAAATTGTACCTCGTCATGTACTGCTTATCACCTCTCATATTACATCACTTTTTACCGGTTAATGGACATCACTGATAGCACTTCAGATTGCATCATTGATGACCTCATTGATGAAATTATGCATTCATTGTCACAGTAGTTTATATTTTTGCACTTGAGATAATTCAATCAACTACGCCGAGTAATTTTTCTATCACCAATCAAGTTATAATGAAGTTAATCTTTAAACACCTGCTGGATGCATTGCATACCTGTCCCGTCACCTACATTTTGTAGATGTTACTCATTTTTACTAGCATTCATCCACATAAATCAGTTCAGTCGTTTTTGCGTAATTAATGCTCCAAAACATTGTATATATCACCCCGCTGAGGATCTGTGGAGTGGACCCAACAGATCTCAAGGTGAGATCTGATTGGCTGCTACACATCAACTATGATGTGGCAGCAGCCATCTCAGGACTCACGGCTCAGTCTCAAGTCTCAAGTCCTAGAAGTAACGGTAAAAAATTAAAGACATGAGGGGCAGGGTAGGGACTTTCTAGGTTTGCAGCAAATTCACAGAGGATGAGCAATTCTGCATAAAAATAAAAAAAAGCGCAGGCTCCTCCACTACTAAAATAACGCCCCTAGGGTAGGCCTGGGCCTGGTATAGTGGATGGGAGCATGTGGTTCCCCTCCTCGAGCCTCTGGGAGGCCAGGAGACTTCATTCCCCGGGGATGACATTGATTTGAATGGGAGGTGTCAAGTAGCCCACCTAACCAAGCCTTCAGTAGGCTCCTTGGAAACCCTCTTCTGGTGCCAATGTTACAATTAAATGGGATGAGGTGTGTGGCCTCCTTTCCCGAGCCTGTAAAGGCCTGCGGACCCTATTGCCTGGGCCAAATACACATGAAAACGGGCGAGAGGTGTGTGTCCCCCCTCTCTGACCCTTTACAGGCCCCAGAGACACCAGTCCCTGGGGGAAATATTATGAGAAAAGGGGAAGTGGTGTGCGGCCCAACTCTCTGAGTCTCATGAGGCCCTGGGGACTCCATACCCGGGGACCGATATTAAATTAAAGGGGATGGGGCGCACAGCCCCCCTTTATAGCCCTTTCACCCCTGAGAAAGTAGTTTCCCCGCCCACAAGAGTGCAGGCAAGGAAATATATGTCGGCTCCCACCTAGCAGGAGAAATTTTAAAGCTCCTGCCGGTTGGGAGCAGAAATGCATTCCCTGCCAATAGGAACGCCGTCAGCCAGGGCTCACCAGCCATCTCTGTCCAGGGCTTTTTTTCAATTTGACTCCAGGTGTAACTTATCTCATTGCAGTCAGCCTCAGCGCCGGGTGTTTCTTGCCATTCCTCTTTTCCTTTTCCCTTGAGGGTTTCAGGTCAGGGCTTGCTTGGTGGTGTTTGATGTGGGCTTGCGGAGATCGTGACCTATACAGTGCCAGAGTCTATGCATGATTTGTTCATGAGCAGGGAGTTGGAAAGTATGCTGTCATAGGCAGTTGTTGCTGATAGTGTTTAGCTAGTGGATTTGGAGGATTTTCCTCAGATAGGTGTTGATGAAGGTCTGGATTTTGTTGGTTGTGCTCCAGCCAGAAGCACCAATTTTACTTTGGTGTCGAAAAGCCTGGTCTTGGTTTGCAGTGTTAGGTACTTGGAGGTCCAGATTTTCTTTAGTTGAATGAAAGCAGCCATTACATTGCCTATTCTTGTCTTGACATCAGTGCCTATGCTGCCCTCTTGTCTATGACACTGTCCAGTTAGCCTAAGGCCTCAACCTCTTTCAGTGCATTGTCTGCCAGAGTTACTATAGTTGTGCTGGCCGTGTTAGCCTTCAGGATCTTGGTTTCCCCCTTTGGATGTTGAGGCCTAGTTGTGCTGATGTGGCTGCCACATTGTTAGTTTTCTATTGCATCTGCAGATAGGTATGGGAGATGAGAGTAGTTCCAGAATGTCTGCAAGATCCAGGTCCAGGTCCAGGTCATCAAGCTGCATCCAAGGTGTCCACTGGATCCCATTTTATTTCCTTTCCGTGGATGTGTTCATTATCGAGTCTGTGGTGGGCAGGGAAAGAAAAGGTGAGAGCAAACAACCCTGGTGGACTCCGGTCCTAACTTAGGGCCAGATGCACGAACATTCACATTTGCGAATTGTGACTCGCAAAACTGAAAGTGCAACTGTGTCTCAGACACTGTTTGCGATCCCCAATGGGGTCTCAAATTACGTGCCTCTTTAATATTCATGAGGCAGTCGCAATTTGCGACCCCATTGGGAATGGCTAGCACTCACAGGGATGGTGGCCTTCTCGAGTCAGCAGACCACCATGTCTGTGACTGATTTTTTAATAAAGCAGTTTTTTTTTTATTTAAATGAAGCCCCTCAAGGAAAACGGGACGCATTTAAAAAAGAAAAATGAAACTTTTCAGTTTCATTTTTTGATGGCTGGCAGTGGTCCCTGGAACCACTGCTGCTCTTAAAAAATATTTTTGCACCCATTCACAAGGGGAAGGGGTCCCCCGAGGACCCCTTCCCATTTGCGAGTGGCTTACCACCCTTCTGAAAAGGGTGGTAAACTGCAAGTGATTTGCAAACGCAAATGCAGTCACAAAAAATCATACATTGCGATCAGACTCGCTATTAGGAAGGGATGCCCAAAGCACCTCCCTTCCTAATAGCAAGTCACAAACTATATTTTGCGAGTCTCTAATAGGTTAGCACCTTGCAAAATATGGTTTGTACATGGGGCTGACCAATTTTGCAGTTGCAAATGAGACAAATTCCCATTTGCGACTGCAAAAAACGGTTGTACATCTGCTCCTTGAAGTATACCACTCCGGACTAATTTTCAGGTCATTCCCTCGTAAGAGGTCCTGATGATTCTTACAAGTTTATCTCGTACCGTAGAAGCAGAAAAGTTTCCAGAGGGTCTCTCTGTCCATGCTGTCGAACAACTGGTCATAGCAGATGAACTTTACAAGGAGGGGGTAGTTCTATTCAATTGACGGCTCAATGATGATGCACATGTTGCAATGTGGTCTGTGCAGATCTATCTTTGTGGAAGGAAGCCTGCTGCTCTTGCAACCGAGTTTCAACTTGTTTCTTTATTCTGTTCAGGATGACTCTGTTAAACACTTTGTCTGGGGTTGATAGAAGAGTTATCCCTCCGTAGTTTGCATATTTACTCGGGTCACATTTCTTGGGGATCTTGATGAGATATTGCCCCTTCCAGCCTGCCACTTTTTTTTCTTCCTAGATCATTTCAAACATGGGATAGAACATGTTTACTGATGTTTCAATTTCTGCCCTCACGGAATGTTGTCATGTCCTGCTGTCTTCCCATTTCCCAGATGTTTGATGGATGGCTGTATTTCTTCCTTGGTTGGTGTGCTGCAGTTGATTGACAAGTCCTTGTCAGCTGCCTGTAGGTCTGGTGAAGACTGTGGCACAGCCTGGTTCAGCAGTTCTTCAAAGTATGTCATCCATCTTCGTTGTTTGCCTTCATTCCCCATGATTGTCTTTCCATGTTTGTCTTTATTAGTTCTTTTAGTTTGTAGTATTTGTAATAGAGTTCTTTCAAGTTTCCATGACTTGCTGCTTCCAGGGCTTCTGTGGCAAGACCATCGAATAATATTCACTTGTCTCCTCTTAAGCTGCTCTTTGCTTCCTGGTTTGTTATGGTGTGTTCGCCTTGAGCTTTCACTTTTTCTTTTCTTGTTCGACTGGTGCTGACTGCAGTTTTCTTTTCCCTTTTCTCTTAGATTTTTGTGTAGTGTCTCAGTGGAGATCCATATGGCCGGGATGCCCGCCACCCCCTCCCAACACCAATCCCCAATGGATGGGAGAAGTCGGACACAGGTTTGAACTTTTGGAAGGCGGGGGGGAGTTACCCCCCCGGCCGTATTTATTAAAATATGAAACAACATTTAAAACATTAAATAAAAGTTTCATGAATTATGTACAATTTTACATTTATTACATTTCGATGAAGACATGTTCTTTGGCTAACCTTAACAGATCTATAATACAATGGTTTCCTAGCTGAGTCTAGCATCCTGAAAATGCATACATTCTAAATTAAAATTGTACATCCTAGCATTAAGGGCCAACGGCAAGGTCTTAACCGGTGTCAGATCCCTACTACCAAAATCTCGCCCTCGCGGTGTGAGTGGCGCATGCGCAGAGGACTCTACCCTCATTGCCAACTGTAACTTCCCTTGTCGTGGGGGCCCCCTTTCCACTCAACGCCATCTTAAAGGTCGTCCGAGGTCCCGTGTGAGGTATCTGTAGGAAGGACAGCGTGGACTCCCCCCATCCCCACACTCTCTATCCGCCGTCGCGGATATCCGGCCCCCGGGAAATTCATAGGAGGGGCATCTAGCCGCCTCCCCCCTGGGAGGGGCCTATGGCCGTCTCCCCCTAGGCGACCCATCCTTAGTGGGTGCCGCCTCCCCGTGGAAGGGGCCAATGGCCGCCTTCCCCCGGGCGCTCCCATCCATTCTGGGTGGCGCCCCCCTCTAGGGACCTTGAAATTACTGCTCACCGATCATGACCTTACCGCCACAGGCCGGATAGTTGACCGACTATCCGGCCCCCCCTACTCCTCCTAAAGGTCATGCTTCCTCAAACCCCTTAGCCATGCTATGAAGTCTCCTATGAGTAAGTCGTTCCCCTACCTGGACAGGTGAACCCCATCATTCAGATACATGTGATCACCCCAAATACACCCGTGAGGAATGCTATGCAACTGCGAAGAGCAAAACAATTTACCAATTTTAATGTTAACCCTTTTCACTGAGTGGTTCAGCGCTGACACCGAAAGGCCCCCCCGCCATACCTTCCTGGGGATCATGTGGGACCAGGCAATCGTGCACCCCGGGACTTTTTTAGCCAACCAGCTAACAGCCGACAGGATGTGTTCTAATAACACTCGTCTACCCAGTGTCACCAAGTCATTGCCCCCAAGGTGTACTATGACTACAGATGGCGGTGACCTTTGCCGCCCTAAAAGACCCTCAAAAAACGATTGGAATTGGTCAAAACAGAGCCCGCCCTTCCCATGGAAGGTCACTCTGTACCCGTATTCCCCAGATGCGTGAGTCGCGTCACCTGCCTTAAATACTTCCCCGGTGCGCCTCACATATGAGTGGCCCACGACCCATACCACTCTCTCTCCAGTCGGTGATCCTTGACCGCTGGTCTCCTGATGCTGGGTCGACTTCAAATTCCGCCCCGCGTGACAGGCTCGCGAAACTGTAATTCAAACAAAAGACAAGAAGCGTGAGTGCATGTCAATTGATCTTTACGAGGACCAACGGCCGAGCTGTTTTACTTCCTCCGCACTCTGACCCCTGGCTGTAGCCTCAGTAGCAGCCCCTATCCTAAAGGAGTGGGTCCCAAAATCGCACGGATCCATGCCCGCGGCAGCGATTGACAGTGCTAGCACCCTCTGAAATTGAAATCTCGTCAGTGGGGTGCCATCCTTGTGCCTAAGCAAACTCCCCCCCATGTAGCCGTCCTTAGTGCCAAATATTCCTCTAAACACTTTATCGGGCACGTGGGGGACCCTCGCGCGCGCTGCACGATAACACTATTTCCCATAGCTCTCTGGTCAGTCTTGGACCTGGCTATCGAGATCACCATCGAATCACCCCTTATTTGGACGTTATCCCTGCACAAGCCTCCCTCCATATCTTTCTTGTTCCTTGCGACGAGTTCGCTCACCCGCATAGCCCCATGAAATGCCAAGGCGAAAGCTGCCCGGAACAGAACTGCTTCGAAAGGGGAGGAGCACGTCTCATCCAGCTTTGCTACAAGTAGAGACAACCTGTCTAAACCAATCGGGCGCCTCGCATCCTGCTTGCGACCCTCGAGGCGTTGCCAGCCGCGGAGCGCCTTCTTAACCAAAAAGGAACCCGTCGGGTCTCTTATGCCATGCACCTGCGCCATGAATGAAATGGCCGCCCTATGCCTATTGGCCGTTGCCGCTGATCGGCCTTCTCTGTGCAGCGCTACCAGGAACCCCAGGAAGGATTCCTCCTGACCCCAGCTCTGTCTCCC
Organism: Lissotriton vulgaris; assembly: GCF_964263255.1. Classification (NCBI taxonomy): domain Eukaryota; kingdom Metazoa; phylum Chordata; class Amphibia; order Caudata; family Salamandridae; genus Lissotriton; species Lissotriton vulgaris. The sequence continues at coordinate 2,125,887,312 of NC_141689.1, forward strand.
TGTTGGACCCAAAAATGTGCAGTAGGAACGAAACGCTCCTTCGTATGCCTTCCTTGTCCTGGGGGCTAAACTGGCTGCCACAAGGTCTTGTAATCTGGGGCACCGATTAGCCATAGTGCTTCGGGGAACGGTGCCGCCACTAGGTCCGCTGTGGGTAGATAGCCCCTGAATGCCTGCATATGTGGACGAGAGAGTGCATCAGCTGCATGATTCAGTACGCCTGGCACATGTTTTGCCCTGAACTGTACATTCAATCTCATGCAAAGTAGTACAATTTCTTTCAACAATCTCAAGATCCACTTGCAGCAGGCTGCCTGCTGGTTAATGCACTCAACCACAGTCATATTATCAGACCAAAACACCACTGAGCGGTCCCTGAAATGGTCTGGCCATGCCATCAGAGCAACCCAAATGGGGAACAGTTCCAAGAACCCAATGTTACCTGTCAGACCGCTGGAGTGCCACCACGTCGGCCATACTTGCGCCGACCATCGGTTACCAAAGATGGCGCCAAATCCCACGCTCCCAGCTGAGTCAGTCCACGGACCTAGTTCATCTGAAGACGCTGGTGGCTTGTTCCACACAACTCGACCGTTGAAGTCCGCCAGAAATGCCAACCAAATGCGCATATCCTGGCGAACCTCTGCCGACAGTCTCGTACGGTGGTGTCCCTCCTTGAGACCAACCATAGCTTGTGCAATAGAGCGTGAGAAGGGGCGTGCCATTAGTATCACCCTCAAGGCAAAGTTAAGCTGACCCACTGTTTGCTGTAACTGGTGCAGGGTCACCTTCTCCTTGCCCAGGCATTGTGTCAAGGAAGCCCTAAACTTGGCCACCTTTTCGATCGGTAAACGGAAACAACCCTCCACAGAATCGAGCTCAATTCCCAGAAACTCCAGTGAAGTAGATGGTCCGACCGTCTTACCTGGTGCCAATGGGACTCCAAACTCCCGCATGAGGATGCAGAAGTCCTGCAGCGCCTGCGCACATTTCGTATCGCCGGCAGCTCCCAAGAACAGGAAGTCATCCAGATAGTGCATAACATGCCTATGCCCTGTGGCCTCGGTGAATGCCCACTCCAAAAAACAGCTGAACATTTCAAAATAGGCACAAGAAATAGAGCAACCCATAGGCATGCATTTATCCATGTAATAACTCCCCTGAAAAGCAAAACCTAGCAATCGCTGATCTCGCGGGTGTACCGGGAGCAACCGGAATGCCGATTCGATGTCTGATTTCGCCATCAGCGCTCCGGGGCCCAGGTGATTTAACATAGCCATGGCATCGTCGAACAATGCGTACCGCACTGAACAAATATCCGGGTCAATGGCTTCGTTCACCGATGAACCTTTTGGGGCAGACAAGTTGTGAATGAGTCTAAACTCCCCCGGGTCTTTCTTTGGGACCACCCCTAGCGGAGAACACACGAAATCCGCCAACGGCGGGCAATGAAAAGGCCCGCCACCCGCCCCAAGCTGACTTCTTTGGAGATTTTTCTTGCAGCTACACTTGGGTTATGTTGGACAGATAACTGATTTTTACAAAAAGAGTCCCCCCGAAAATCCCCCGCCGGATGTTGAAGCCATATAGGAATCCATTCCTCAACACCCCGGCGGACACATGATCAGGGTATTTGTTCAACCAAGGAGTCAGTGCCATGATATCGACAGGTGTAGGCAACCGGGTACAAAGAACCACCTAACTCCTGCTTAGACCCCCCCTTTTCCGCCCGTTCTGCTGTTTTTTGATCTACAGCTATTCTCCGGGTGTGAGGAGTTCCCTCAGCCCGCACACGCATGCCGGAACCTACATGTTCCCTGGGGCCTGCTACAGTTGCCTCTATTGAAGCCCCAACAAACCCCCCGCTTGCCGCCATTCCCGCCGGTCTTGGGCTGATATTCCCCACCGGCGCCCGCTCGAAAGGGCACCGCGGGTTTTTGACGGACTGACCCTGACCCGCTCCCGCCCGGCGAGGACGTACCTGCTGCCCCAGGCAAGAGCTGCTTGTGCCATGACACCGAGTCGAGGCAATCCCAGGTCAAAGTCGCATCAAACTCTTTCGCTTTTCGGAATTTCATATCATATCCTTTCCACTCATCCCCCTCATACATGGTATAAAAATCCATAATCCTATTCTGATAACAGGTCAACTCGGTCATGACTTCTGGTTTGCGTTCCCCCATGACTGCCGTAAATATCGAAAAGGCCTTGACCCAATTTGCTACAGTCTCATCGACCCTAAATTCCGCCATCTTGGCCCGCCATACACTGGGGTGCCATAAATTCTTCTTTTTTTTTTTAATATTCCATCTCGTGATGGTCAGTCAACAAGGAAAACATATTCACATATTTCTCCCCCCATATCAGTTCCTTCGTGGCCGCAGGGATGTGCTGGGCCACCCTTTCACGCCTTGAAGGTAATGAACCCTCCCCTGCCATTGGCAATGTGTGCTTACCAGGTTCGACCGTCGTGTCTGCCGCCTTTTCCCGGCTAACTGCAGGTTCTCCCGGCGCCACCTGTGGAGGAGCAAGAGGAACATTTTCCGTCGCGGCCTCTCTCGACTGCCGTAACTGTTCGATTATTAGCCCAGCTTCCTCGGCCGGGTCTCCCGCGGCCACTGCCCCCCGCTTTCTTCTTGAGCCAGGGCAGCACTGCCGCTAACTGGATGGCCAGTTCCGGGGGCATCTCCTCGTCATTAACAGGGGTAATTACAACCGGGATTGGTAAACCTACATCTGGGTTTGGTACTGGGCTGACCGTCGGTGTAATGGGGGCGACTGGGGGTACCTCGGGAACCGGATCTTTCCCAGAAACCGCCCTCCTCTTAACACGCTTCCCCCTACCCTCAGGGACTACTCCCGGCAAGGCCGGGCCTATTACCTTTCTAGGGCGGCCTGAGCTGTTCTGGGCCGCTAACTGTTTCTTAACTTCGGCCAAACCCCGGCCGATTGAGTCAACTTTTCCGAGCTTTCGGTCCATGCTCGCCTTTCGGTTCGACAAGTGGCGCAATACCTTCTCCAACTCGGAGCCCTTTCCTGCTTTCTTGCCAGCCATGGCTTCGAGTACTCTGCTCTAGTTGATCAACGAGGTCCTGGATCCTTCGTACTCCAAATAACTGAAAGAGAAACAACAAGATTACAAGTTCTCAAAATTGCCGCTTGTTCCGTCGAGGGCTCACGAGCAACGAGTGGGTGCAGCCTTCAGAGCACAGGAACAAGAGGACGCTTCTTCGGATTCCCGCTCTATTTATCCATCTGCGGGAGGGCGGGGACCCTCCTCCGGTACGCCTACTGGGCGTGGTCTTCTGTGCGGGTGTCTAGGACAACCCCTCCTGGGCGGGAGAAGGCGCGCCCCGGCTACGCCACTTCGGGCATACCAGCCGAGCCACGCCTCCCGCCCAAAATGGTTTCCCGGGGGGATCGGGGCACCCAACCATACTTTCGGGGGGACCGAGTGGTCGCCCCTTTCCATTCTTCATTCTGGTGTTTTCTTGGGATCCAGTACCTCCTGGCAGGTTGTTGTTACTGTTTCCTTGATCTTCTCCCACAGGATTTCTACTGGGTCTCTGAAGTCCTCTATTTCTTGCAGGCCTTGAAACATGTTAATAAGGGTGACAGAGTATTAACTCAGTTTCTTTGCATCTTTGGTTTATATATCTCTAGTGAACAGTATTTTTCTCTCGCTGTTACGCTTTTGTTTTTTTCTTTTTCTGCTCTTAAAGTGACAAGTGCCTAAAATTGAATACAAGGGGCTGCATAGACATGAAAGACAAATTTAAGGTCCCCATCATAGTAGTTCAACAGGAATTGATCTGCATTCAGGCTTAAATACCAAATGGAATATAATTTAAAACATATAGGGGCCCATTAGGATGACGGGTGGACTTTGTCCGTTCGCCATCCCATCGTATATAGTGACTGCCCCCCATACAGGCGGGGGTCCCGTGCCTGCAATTCGGATGCGCCTGCCACAGTGGCGTGCGCGTGCAGCATTACTGACATTGTGGCGGGCGGTGAACTCAGCACCGCCCGCCACAATGCCAGGAAGGCATGCTGTGCACTTCAATGCTCAACATGGCATACACAGCGCGATGCCTGCCATGTTGTGCATGAAACTGCTGGGGGATACCATAGGTACCCCCATGTGCACCTCCACCCCACCGGTGTCCCTAGGGGTCCGCAACGGGCCCCCAAAGCAGACTCTGCATGCCTTTCCGTGGCGGCAATGCCGCCACGGAAAGGCATTGGAAAATGCCCATTCTAATATGGCTGGCAGTGTCTGATAGACACAGTCACCATATAGAACCCTTTTCCGCCCGGTCGCAAGGCAACCAGGGCGGAAAAGGGGCGGACGGTCTTTCCGTCAGCCGTCGACCCCCCAGCCATAATATTATGGCGGGCGTCATTCCGGCATGGATGGCGGGCGGATCGCCCCCGCCAGGCCGGCGGTGGTAACCGCCGGCCTGGCACGGGCGAACCGCCCGCCATCCTATTGGGCCTATAGGGTTCAAACATGATATCAGATTTAAAAAAATTGGTCTTTTTGTCATAAAGTAAAAAAGCAACAAGCAACTTTAAAAGCCTTTGATAAACCACATATGTAAGTGGTTTATAAAAAGTAATTTCATATAGAAAGCAATTCCTCCAATGTTTTGCTGAGTTACATAATACTGGTTTAAATACCCAACTCTGGCATTTGCAAAGTGCTGGTGCTAGATACAGCACCATTTCTTGTAAACAATGCATTTCTGCCCCTTGCAACAGTACGAAATAAGTGATAGTGTAAATTACAAACGTGCTGTAGGTATAACTATCCTAATGTGTATCTTTACTAAAACTATGTGCAAAATATTTGTATTAGATTTATATATATATATATATATATATATGTGCCAAAGGTGTCCTGTGCTTAAAAGACGCCACTCCACAAAGGTTGATTCTCCGACCCTTTATTTGCACACAGGCAGCTTCTTTTCAGAGAAATATTTACATGACTCCCTGACGCGTTTCGAGGCAGCAGCCTCTTCTTCATAGGGAAAACAGTTAGTGCGTGGCTGCACGATACAACGCTTTAGTCCCTTTTCTGCATGCCGCTCCCACAGGGTATTCTCACAGCATGCTGGGCGTTGTAGTGCCATTGATGCCGAGCACTAACCTTCATCTTCATTTTTGTAGTCCTTTTGTTACCCCTCCAATGGGGCTCTGTTGCGATAACTGCCTGTGATTTAAAAGTCCTTTGTGCCCCCATACCGGCATGATTCCGGCATGTAGACCCGATGTTTACTCCTCGGGCGGTGCATCCTTCCACGGCCGGACTGCCGCGTGTTCATGTGTGCCAAAGGTGTCCTGTGCTTAAAAGACGCCACTCCACAAAGGTTGATTCTCCGACCCTTTATTTGCACACAGGCAGCTTCTTTTCAGAGAAATATTTACATGACTCCCTGACGCGTTATATATATATACCTTAACCCCACAAGAACACAGACAATGTAACAACTATAGTTATCACAACCTTTCACCAGGGATCTGATAAGATTCAGAAGATCCTAGTGGACAACTGGAAAATCTTGAAATTAGACAACATCATAGGCCCTCAACTAAGTGAAAGACCTCAGATCACATATAGAAGGTGCATGAACCTTAGAGACATCTTAGTGGAAAGGAACTAGCACTTAGGAAAAGAGAATCTAGGTGGATCATGGCACTCGAAACTAGATTCCCGGGAGGCCATCATTTAGATGAGGAACTAGCAACTCACTTACATGAAGATTAAAAGAACTTGGGTTTGTTTATTTTGATTTGTGGTCTGTAAATAGAGAAAGAAGGAAAGAAGTGGAAAGAAGTATCTGCATGATCTATACAATTATTTCTTATCTCCCATTGCTAACTTTTGAAGTACTGTAATTATGTAATATATGGTTCAACATTTTAATTCACTGTTGATTTTAACTGTTTGTTTATATGTTTCTTACAGGAGGAAAGGAAGGGATGCTTCACTTTTTGCACTTCACTGGTTCCCTACCCTTTTCTTCTTAAAGACGGAAGACACCACCTCACTTTACTAGGATAAGAAACTTCACTTTTTTGCATTTTTTTCTGACAGAGGCCGGTAATGGTATGGATAATATGGACAATAGTTGCGAGGAATTGAAGAAGGTATACCTTGAGAGACAATGGTATAAGTCGGTACAAACTGGTATAAATATGCATCAATAAAATAAATATACAAATGAATTCCTTTTATGATGCATGTAAATAAGAGCTATAGAGGAGCACAATTTTTAAGAGGTTGACAGTTACTCAGTAGTCACTTCACTTAAATGATTTAAAAATGCTGAGAAGGGGTTAGCACAACCCACTTATAGTAGTGGAAGGGCTAACTCCAATTACTTTTATTCATTGACTAATTTTAGTCCATCACATAGTGTCTGTCCTTATCGGGACAGTATGTATAGAAGAATTAGCTCCGGACGATTTAGTAGAAATGGTAAATCGGGCACTAGACCAAGTGAATTTATTCCCCGAGTTATCTTACAGTAATGGTGGTACTATGGTATGTATAATACTTAATCAATCGGCAATATGTAAGACATGCCATTAATATTTTCAAGAATTGCTTGTACTTGCATACAGACAGAAATGTTTGTTTACCGGGGGCCCCTAGTTTCACCACTTGGTATTGACAGGGGTAATACGATATGAATTTTAATACTACTCGAAAGTTGCAAAATGAGAGGTATGCTATCATTTTCACTGTCATGAATTTCCAAGTGAAATGTTTATTGCATGAACTAATAATGTGTTTTAGTTATTTGCTTTGTGTTCATTGTTTTACCACTGAGAAATGGCAGACATTTCCATGTACATTGTCACGTGACTTACAAACCGTGTTGCCTCGTCAATGTCTATTATTTAAACATGCTGGCACTGTTGGAGTGGTTATCGTGTGATCAAGTCACAAGTTAGTGTCGATACGCATATCGTTACCAAAGAATAAATACTTTGCAGCAAAACCAACTTCTGAGTGCACGTTTGCTTATCAGCAATTATTGGATTTGAATTGAAAATTTTATCGGCATTTGGGTTCGCCGAAGAACGCACAGCCTGACGAGGGAGCTGATCCCGGAAGGACCCTTCCTGGCATGGAAAAAAAATATATATATATGTATATATAAATATATATATATATATATATATATATATATATATATATATATATATATATATATATTCAATATATTGAGATGTCATCAGTGATGTCATCAGTGATATCACTGACCATGTCATGAATGATGTAATATGTGACATCATCAGCAGTGGATTGCGGGTGCGCGATATATAGTTAGGGCAACTAACTATATATGAAATTTCAATGGTTTTGTGTGAGTAAAATATGGTTTTGTAAATGCTAATTCCTAACTATATATGGTCTATACCCTATGGTTTTTTCATTGAATTTCAATGGTTTTTTAAAAGCTAATATCTGTAGCTGTAAAATGTCTTTTTCTTTATATCCCAAATTATATTTTATATGTTTATGATTATTTTAAAAAAAAATATTTTTGGGGTTCGCTCCTGGTTCGCGAACCGTTAGCTCAATTTGATGCCGCGACCCGGTCCGCTAACCGGTAAACGTTCCGTTCACGCAACTACCGCATCAGAAATCAACATCGTGACGTGTCGCGGAAACGCGACATATCACGTTGTCGCGTAATGCGTCTTATGACGCGCCGCGTTAGCGCTCCTGGAAGTGCTCCGGAACGCGAACCGGAAGCGATCCGAGGCGCGGCGCGCTCCGCGTAACGTGAGCGGAACAGGTCATGTGACTTGTTTATTAAAGTTTTCATTGGTTCATTTCACTTTTGGTTTCCTAATGATGTAAGACTAGGTCATGTGACCTAAAAATAACACTTTTCATTGGTTTAGAACTATTTTTTTTCCCAAATGATGAAAGCCCCCACCTTTTTTCTCACTCTGACTTTCAACTTTGAGAAAGGAAGACCTGATCATTTGCTCTGATTAAAAAATGGCTTCAATAGTAGCTTCAGCTTCTGCACCCCCACCACCACAACCACCATCTCCTCATAGGAAGAGAGGACCACCTGCACAGTTTATTGGAAACACAGAGGAGGAAGAGGAACAAGAAGACGGAGAGGAAGAAGAGGGAGCACGATTTGTCCAAGAGTTACCCCGGGTATCTCATCGCAAAGTTAGCTTTATCTGGCAATTTTTTTCCATTCCACCAGGAGAGAAAAAAGTCAATGCACGCCATGCTACGTGCCTTATCTGCCAAGATAAGTTATCCAGGGGAACTAATAAAAAATACAGCTATGGAAATTACACGATGCACCAACATATGCAGAGGTGGCATCCAATCAACTATAGTCTTGCAGAGATGCGTGAACTACAACAGAACCCCCCAACTTCGGTGGCCAGAACATCTACTGATATCTCTCTCTCAGTGGCAGAGGCAAACGAAACAGTGCCAAATATACAAAAAAAATTTGTCCATCTGAAGCTGACATGCTTATATTGTGGCACTTTAATTTCATGCGCAAACATGAGTGTGAAATTAATTAATTTGGCTTTCGAGAAACACCAATGCTCCAAACGCAAGAAGTTTTAATTTTTTTTTTTGCTCCTGTTGAGCCCTTTTCAATGCCTCTTTCTGTTCTTTCCCTTTGAAAAAAAACAAAAAAACAAAAAAGTGTTCAAAAAATACAAAAAAAACAAATAATGTTCAAAAAAGAAAAAAAAATATAAAACAAAAAAAAAAAAGTTCTTTTCAGAACTACCTCCCCTTTTTACAAAAATTGCTAGAAAGTGTAACACTCTAGCAAGCTGTTTTTTTTTTAGTTCGCTTTCCGGTTCGCTCGCCGGTTTGCGAACTGGGAGCTAACCCCAATTTAAAAAAAAAATAAATAAAGGAGTAAGTACAAGAGAAGAAAACAGAGAGTGATGTAAAAAGAAAGACAGCTATAGGGACTAAACCAGAAATGGTGTTTAATAGATTTATTTACCTAAGAAAAGAAGGAAGAGGATATAATTGTGGAAAACAAAATACATAAGGAAGTGAAAGAATCAAGCATTGAAAATGCAATAGGTTTCACAATAGAAGAGTTTGTTCGTTTGGTTTTGCAAATGGATGAGTGGCGTTGTGTGGATGAGAGGCATTGCGTGGATAATTGGCGTTGTGTGGATTATTGGTGTTGCGTGGATGAGTGGTATTGCGTGGATTAGTGGCATTGCATGGATTAATTGCGTGTGTGAATGGCGTAGTGTGTGTGAGTGACGTTGTGTGTGTGAGTGTCGTTGTGTGTGTGAGTGGCGTTGCGTGTGTGAATGGCGTTGCGTGTGTGAATGGCGTTGCGTGTGTGAGTGACGTTACTGTGAGGGGGGGAGAGGAGAAATGCACACGGCAGACAGGAGAGGGGACGAAGCGGGGACAGTAGAATGAGAAGGTAAAGCAGCTGGGGCGTTTATAGTGAAGCTAAACTTCACTTCAAAGGTGTGGGAGGAGTACGCCTGAGGAAACAGACGGCGATTTGGTAATGTGCACACTCATTTTAGGTCAATGCACTTGTGTATTGAACCAAAACCCACGGGCACAGCTCCAAATTTGCACATTTAAATAATCTTTGTTTAAAGCTCTATAGTCTGAAGCCCTAAAGTAGGTGAATGTGATTGAAATGTAACGAAAAGAGTAGAAAACATTTACCTTATAATTCTTGTTAACTTTTTCAATTCTTTTTTCATACTTTCAATCTGTGAAAGAGAGAACAAACATTTCAAAAATATTAAAACATCTATTTAAAAATTAGAAAAGACAAGGGAAAAGGTTCAAGAACAAACAGTTTTTCAACAACTTTGACATTTACAGAAGCCTCTGCTTCTCTACGTCCCCTACACAATCCTAAAGATATATATATTAAACAAACAGTATCTTGATGCTGATGAAGTGAGGCCTATTTTGGAACATGGTGCATCTTTTAGACTGCTGATGTCTCACAATAGTGATGCAATGGCAGCGCAAAAGAGATGTAAAGCCATCATAAAATTGTGTCTAACATTTTAAATGATTGTTTCAGGATGCAAATAAGATGTGTCCTTTCAAGAGGTTTGTTTGAGGTGAGGCCTATTCAGGTTTAAAAAAAAAACAGTACCCAGAAGTGCAGCACTGTAAGCATTAACTTTGACACTTACAGAAGCCTCAGTTTCTCCATATCTACCTCACATTTCTAAATGTATATCATAAGTACAAAAAGTAGAGAATTAATTATACATGTTAAATGGTTTATTTTTGCTGTTCTCAGAATGTATCAAATTTCACTAAAACAGTGACTTGAAGGTATTCATCATGTAACAGCGGGAAAAAAAAAACACAATCAAAATGATTGTGTTTAAAAAACCCATACAACATAAGAAATCTGAATTCAAAACTCATAAAAATTAACTTACTTTCCATGACGTCGAAGGATGTCCTATGAATAGCTTACACTCCTTTGTGCTATTAATATTTTCAGCCCGCCACTTTCTGAAAGAAAACCTCCATCGTTTTGAAAAATATGTTACATACATGTTTCCACATGGCCAAATCATGTTAGAGCGATGAACAACTTTTGGAATTCTTGTAACCAAATCCCGTCATTTTCTATTTTCGCAACTTTCAGAAAGAAAACGTTTCAGATTACTTTCACAATCCTGGACTACTAATATCTTACTCTTCTTGCTCACTCATGTTCTACTTTTCCTATCACACTGATACTTCTTACTATGAAGCAGACTTACTTGCATCAGGTTTATATAGTTGGATTTTTAAAATGACATTTTAAACAAAATTTTGGACCAATAATCTAGACAGCATTGCAGACTTACATTCCCTCTACTCCATGAACCTCTTGAAATTCCTCAGAGCACATCCCGAGATTCTTTCCCTAGAATTTTGGTTTTAAAAACACCAGGTAAGAATTTTTAAGGTCATACGGCAAATTTTTTTTAAAGTTATAACAGAATCGTTGCAGAATGTCCAGCCGTTTCTAGACTTTAAATAAGCTGTGTAATGTCCTGATGTTGTTGAAGGACCGTCATGATAGAATATTGCTACAGTTACAAAAGTCCTTCCTGATATTGACAACTGCGAAGCAACAACATTTTTTATTAAAGTTGCCAATTTTGTTCCATCAGGCCTACATCGTTGGAACATTAAAATTACATACTGGCCATATCTTCGTATAAATAATGTTGACATCATTTCAGATTTACATTGGCTACACTCCATGTTGTGATCATCTGCTTGAACTAGCTTTTTAAAGGACACTGATTTACTGTCTGGCAAAGTTAAATATATAAATCTTTCTGAGTCTACACTAGATGTACTTGATACCCTACAGTTCTCGCAGTCATGCTGCCATTGATAAGAAAGCCCAAACAGGTGATCTACATCTACACCCTCATCTTGCAATACATCAAGCATATACATTAAAAACTCCTGACAATCCTGCTGATTATTTTCAGAGAAGTCTGTTTGACCTGAACATTCGTCTAACAGATAACGAACTTCAGACACACTTTCTACTTTTGTTCGATCAGTGCTACATTTCTCTAACACAGAATTCAACAAACAGCATAAACTTTGTTCCGAATTGAACACAATCTGTTCTTTTAAAGTCTCTAGTGAAAAGAGAACATTAACCACTACATTTGCATAGCAGTTGACACCAGAACTGTTTCCAAATTGAAAACCGACAACATCTTCAACAGAATCCGTTTTCTTTCTGCTTACAATTTTCGGTTCATCGACTTTTGGTCTTTTTCCTACAACCTCCCTACTATTACTGATATTTCTTCGTTTACGGCCTACTACACGTTTCTCAAACAAAGGATATTGAGGCAAATGTGGCGCATACTCTCTTCTTAACCTATTGTATTCCTTAACACAATCTAGATCCGCACAAATGTTTGTGACATCACAATCAATCAAGTACAATCCCGATAAAGTTCTAACTCGTGACAATGCCACATATGCCATACCCTCCTTGAACACAGAACTGCCAATATTCACCAATGCACTGTCTACACTTAAACCTTGCGATTTATGGATTGTCACCGCATATGCCAAGCAAACAGGAAACTGCTTACGGCGAACATATAAGTCTTTAACAAGCAGAAACCTAGCAGAACAACGAGCAATTAGCTGTACTTCCTCAATGCCATCAAATTTAATTTTTAAAAATTCAATTCCATCTCTACTTCTGTATTTCTCAAAATCAACAACATTACCCATTGATCCATTTACCAGACCTCTTTCAACATGTAAATTCCTTCTCAAAATGATTCGGCAATTTAAACACACATTCAAAGTCTTTTCAAAACCCGCAGTTTTAGATATAGTCTTCTCTAATGCATCCAATTTTGATTTCAAATTCTCAGACAAAATAATTGTTGATCCCATATGCTCTATTCTATCAATAGCTTCAAGTTTCACAATCTCTTGCTTTTCTAAATTCAACATTTTGTTGTTGAAGATGGCACATTCTGCAAGAGTTGGCATCAAACATATTCCGGATTTCTTCTCAGTAATTTTCTGAAAAATATTCTCAGGCACAACGTCTTGTTCTGGATATAAATTTGACAGTAATCGTGCATGTAATGCTTTTTTTCCATGCTCGGTCACTTTTCCAATTCTAATATCTTGTAGAATATTCTTGTAATCTTCATCCTTTGCCTGACGCATATTTTCATGCAGTTCAGCATAATTGAAGTTTAACCATATATTGACGTTGCCAATGCTCCCTAGGCACTTCCTGGTATCTTCATGCGTGAGTATTTTGAACACAGGTTGTCCTTTTACTGGTGTCAGCTGTAGAAGATCTCCGAAAACAATGATGTGTTTGCCACCAAATAACACATCATACTCAGTTTTAAGAACTTCTTGCATTCTCAAATGCACAAAGGCAAGCATGACATTTGAAACCATGCTTACTTCGTCAATGATAAGAAGTTTCATTTTCCCCAAGACTCTTGAAACTTCACAACAAGCATCCCCAGATAACTTGTGGTATTGTAATTTGTTGTCATGCTCCACTGGCAGCATCAGTAGACGATGCAAAGTAATACCTTTAATGTTATGTGCTGCCAGTCCAGTTGGAGCGGTAACAACACAAGACAGCGATGACTCAGTCCTTTCCTGCAAATAACAAGAAATTGCTTTAATAAGGAAACTTTTTCCAGTTCCCGCTTCTCCACTCACGTACAGTCGGACAGGCTTCAACGACGTACATGAGCACTCTTTCTTCTCATGACGTTATCCATGATCAATTTGCTTGGTAACTTCGTCATATATTTTCCTCTGCTCAACGTTGAGTTGTTTTTCCAAGTCTTCTAAGTTAACCACATCCTCCTGAGCATGTGCCATGGCTCTTTCCACTTCATTCATAGCAGTGGCAGTTTCATTTTCGATAATAGGTCCTCCTAGTGGATCTTGACTCAATGAAACAGAACTCTGACTGTCCTGAGAACTGTCTCTGGCAATCTCGGCTGCAATCGTTGCTTCCTGCTCAATTTCCAAAGTCAACATTTCTTGATATTTGGGAAAAGCAGGACATTCTATGGTCTCCTTGGCGGCAGTGAAAGAGTCTTCGTAACAGAGGAAATCTCCAAGCAGTTCCTCTTCTGCACGCCAAGGCTTGAACAGTTGCAAAAGGGCTAAATAGAAAAACTCCTTTTTTTCTGGAGATTAGCCACTCAATTTTTGATGGTTTACCAAGTGGCATTTTCTTTGCTTCACCAGGCATCCCTCACTTCCAATTACAGCATACACTCCTTTCTCAATATCTTCTTTGATGTTCCTCTTGAATATGTAATTTTGTAGAACCTCATACAAACAAACATTCTCGAGGTGACTGCTTCGATTTGGATAATATGTATCCAACATGTTGGTCTTCAAAATGTCGGTACTGTTTGGCTCCTTTTCCGCCAAATACTCAATTTCCCGCACAGGTTTCAGAACTCGATTACGCGTTGCAGCAAGACCAAGACTCGCCCAAACGATACTCCTGGATTTAGAATAAAGACTTGCTGAAGACAACCGGTCAGAACATTCGTAAGCTCCAATTTCTCGATGCGACAACATCTTCAGACTGAAACTGTACAACTTCTTGCTGAGGCTCTTTTCATGGGAAATGTCCTCCCACATATCCTTCAATTCTGTCTTTTCTTTTTGGTGATGTAAGATGTCACATACCGAGCCACAGCCATACAGTTGTCAGCCACAAACTGTATATCCATGTTAGCATTCCACATGGACAAAATCACTGGGTTGTAGTCGTTGATGTACTTGGACTCTTCGTTCCTTTTCAAACTGTATGTATTTTTGGGTGATTTCCTCGTCACATTATGTTGCAGAGAAGACATCAAACTGTTCACTCTTCCTTTAGAAATCACTGGTCGTGGAAAGTTGAAACGACATTTGGTGTAAAACTTGTCCTTGTTTCTGAATTTACGACAACAGTACTTTCCACAACGATGGCTTTGGAAACGTAGAACTTGTTCTCTTAGGCTTTTGTTCTCCGTTGCGTTTGGAACAGCACACGTAGAATACTGTTCTATGAAATTCATCACTAAGTCATCCGGATCTGTTCCAAATTTAGGTGCATCCTTGATCCACAGCAACATAGGTATATGAGGAGCACCTCTTGCTTGTTACTCCTTTCTCCAGAAGAAATCCAACACCTCTCCAAGAGGTGGATTCTTCTTATTCGTGATGAAAGACATCATAGCTTCAAATCTATGATTGAAGTACCTGCATACATTCACTGGATCCAAAGAGCACAGTTCTCCGGGTGTCTTGAATTCAATGTTTTCAATGTTTCCATTTGCCTCTCGTAAAAATTCAAGTAAGTCTTCCCAGCCATACTCGGCACAGCTGAGAGTAAGGAACCATGTCGGAGTTCCTAAGTTCCTCAGCATACATTTTAAGTCACCATGACGACGGTACCAGTACTCATTAGTACCACGCTGACACGCCATGAGATTAATTAGGTGAGAATCCAAAATACTGTCTTGGACATTGACTTTATGCATAAAGTCACTTGCCGAGATGTTTCGCATCTGTATACCACTTTTCAAGATGTGGTTCACTGCATATGACAGTCCAGACAGATCGCTTTCAAACAGGAGATGAAACAAATAGGGAATACATTGACGAAACCTAGCATCTTCTGCATACAATCGTAAAGTCCTGTATTCAGAAGCAGGAATTTGATGAGGTCGCTCATCATATCTTCCTCCTTGACCTGTTGGAAATAGCTGTGGGAAACACCCAGCTTCCAAACTTTCCTCCCAAACACTAATGGGACTCCCTTTGGCTTGTTTCATTTGAAACAACTCAATAGCATTCCCCATGACTTCCTTGGAATGCAAAGGATGAACACTATAATGTTCATATATTTCTTCACTTTTAGAGGTCTCTACTTTCTCAATTTGGCCAGCACACAAATCGCTATCCTCTTCATCACTTACTTCCTCTTCTGCAACATATACATTCTTATAGTACTTATTATTTTTCTTCAAATACAATGTTGCCTTTTTCACTTTCCTAACATCCACTAAATCTTGCCATATTTTCTTATTCTTTGTCGGAACCCCATTAACTAAGATAACCAGAGGTTCCTCTTCCACTTTTTCTACTCCAATTGTGTTTATGTTTTTGTTCAAATCTAGAGGCAAATAAACAACTCTTCCCTTTAATCCTCTCTGTAAATCTGATGGAGGCAACTTCCCTGTCTTTGGCTCCATTCTTACAATAGCCTGAAAGGGATGGATACTTTGAATCAAAATAGATTCATAAGTATTTAAATCCTTCAATTCAGAAGGAATCTCAACCAATTCCAGATTATTATGAACCGCCCTAGCAGGCATCTGGTTTTGGTTTAATTTGTTACAACAATAAGTACACACACGTTGATCCGATCCCAAATCAAAACAATTTTCTACCATCAAGTATGTGGCAAAATCCTTCCATTCACTATTATTTTCCCTTTCACTTTTTGCATATAAATCCACTAACTTAATCTGATTCTTGTAATAAGTGCGTCGACAACACACAGAAGTGAAATTAGGCCTCTCACTTGATTTCATCTGAAACTTGGCAATTTCCTTCTGAAAATTATCTGTACTGGAAACCTGTACATTATCTTCAACATTACCCTCTACTTCTGGGTCAATTTGAACATTCTCATCTTTACTTCCAAAGTAACAAAACTCAATTTCTTCACAAATATTCTTAACATCTATTTCAGAACCATGCAAAAGAGCAGCACATAATTGTTTAAGCATAATTGCTGGACTCTTAGCATGATACAACATTCTGACTAATTTCCTCACTTTATTATGATGCACTGCTAGCATCCTGAAATGATGAAAAACACTCTGGCATACTCTCCTGGAAAGACAAGCCAGTGAATGACCACGCAAACCTGTCACTTGTCTCACTCTGCAAGGATCTAATTCTTGCAACAACTTCATTTTCTGCTTCAAACTTTTCTTATTAAATGTCCGTACAAAATCACAAAGCAAATTGATGGAATCCTGTCGCACACTGCAAATAGAACTACACTTCCAAATGTACACAGGACCTTTAGGACATCTTTCTAAAACCTCATTACCTAACACCTCTTCTATCTCTGTTGTCACAAGTTTTTCTTTTTCAACTGGACAACCATCCTTCACTTCATAAGCTCGACCACTGGTGTCAACTGCAAGCACCAAATCATTATCCTGAAAATAACTCTCCTCATTAAAAAATGCCTCACAACTTGAACTATGCATCCATTCTCCGGAAAAAACTTCACAAAAGTTACTACGATTAACTACTCTCTTCCATCTACTATTTGATTTGAAATCAGAAATTACCTTGTTTAGTGTCCTAATTCTATTGATTACCAAAATAAACAACTTTTGCTTAATTTCGAAAGCATGATCAATAATTTTCTCTACATTTTTCTTTTTCTTATAAAATGCCACTTTCTGTTGGCCTTTCTTAATATTTTTTAATAAATTAACTATTATCCTGTTGCGGAACATTCGTTTTCGAATGTCCCTAAACTGTTGTTTCCTTCTACTATCATGCACAGAGTTATCTCTTGCTCTAGCAGTAACATTTTTGATTGGTCTTTCCTTTCCATTTAAATTGCTTCTCTTTTTCTGGACTGAAACATGTTTTGTAGAAATACTTTTTTTACTACAAATATTTCTTATGAATGATTTTGTGGTCTTACCCGGAGCTTTCTTAGTGATTTGACAGGTTTTTTTGGGAGAGGACTGCTGCAATAATAGATGATCCTGCTGTCTTTGACGTTTTCTAGCCTTTCTAATTCGATTCTTAGTTGGCATTTTCAAATTTTGAAATGATCTGCAGTTGAATCTGTGGAAAAATATAATAAAAAATGTTATTAACCACTATTACCAAACAGTAAATGAATAACAGTCATCAAAAACTTAACACCCTACTTATTATTTAACATAGCAAATCTTTTGCACCACCACTGCGTCACAAAAATGACGCACAGTGGTACAAAACAGGCATACACCTATCATAAATCTCTCCGTAACATTTTAAATGATTGATTCAGGATGACGATAAGGTGTGTCCTTTCTAGAGGTTTGTTTAAGGTGAGGCCTACTCACGGTTGCAGAAGAGTTTTTCACTTGTTGAAGAATACAAAGGAGATATTACATGTAAAGGCCTACCAATGAAGTAAGTCATGTCCACTTCACTCTTGAACAAAGGCCAGACCTCTTTAGAATCTGTGCTCAGACCTAAACTTCATCTGCACAATGTCATTCATAAACTTAGGAAACACTACTAATGTAATTGAAAAAAGTGGTGTTTTTTTCCTTTTTTCAGAATTACATCACCTGTGTTTCCTCATTGTCTTAAAATGTCCTTAAGACACATGAAAGCATTTTTTGATTGCCCTTGCACCATTTTTGGGTCATTTTTAAAATGGCTATGTAACTCCCATAATCAAAATCAAAATTTGCCAAGCACAGGTGGGAGCGTATTTACAAGAAAGTTGCCCCATGGAGAAAGCTCTTCAATTAAAATGGGAAAAATAACATCATAGACACTCAAATGCCTTATAAATATGGCCCAAACAACCTAAGAAGCTCTACCAGTACATATCCAGAAATGTAATTGTTTTCAAAAAATCGTTTTTAAACACAACATATAAAACAATTGTATACCTACATTCAAGAGGAAATGACTGAAAATGTCCTTAAGACACATGAAAGCGTTTTTTTGATTGCCCTTGCACCATTTTTTGGGTCATTTTTAACATGGCTATGTAACTCCCATAATCAAAAACTAAATTTGCCAAGCACAGGTGGGAGCGTATTTACAAGAAACTTGCCCCATGTAGAAAGCTCTTCAAATTAAATGGGAAAAATAACATCAGAGACACTCAAATGCCTTATAAATATGCTCCAAACAACCTATGAAGCTCTAGCAGTACATATCCAGAAATGTAATTGATTTCAAAAAACGTTTTTGAACACAACATATAAATCAATTGTATACCTACATTCAAGAGGAAATGACTGAAAATGTCCTTAAGACGCATGAAAGCGTTTTTTTGATTGCCCTTGCACCATGTTTGGGTCATTTTTAACATGGCTATGTAACTCCCATAATCAAAATCTAAATTTGCCAAGCACAGGAGGGAGCATATTTACAAGAAACTTGCCCCATGAAGAAAGCTTTCCAATTAAAATGGGAAAAATAACATCATAGACACTCAAATGCCTTATAAATATGACCCAAACAACCTATGAAGCTCTAGCAGTACATATCCAGAAATGTAATTGATTTCAAAAAATCGTTTTTAAACACAACATATAAATCATTTGTATACCTACATTCAAGAGGAAATGACTAAAAATGTCCTTAAGACACATGAAAGCGTTTTTTTGATTGCCCTTGCACCATTTTTGGGACATTTTTAACATGGCTATGTAACTCCCATAATCAAAATCTAAATTTGCCAAGCACAGGTGGGAGCGTATTTACAAGAAACTTGCCCCATGAAGAAAGCTTTCCAATTAAAATGGGAACAATAACATCAGAGGCACTCAAATGCCTTATAAATATGGCCCAAACAACCTATGAAGCTCTAGCAGAACATATCCAGAAATGTAATTGTTTTCAAAAATCGTTTTTAAACACAACATATCTGTTTCAGCTTACATGAGAGACCATGGAATGGGCTCCATGTACAACAATAACCTGCGTTACTGCATGCCAGGGGCCTTATTTATGAAGCACTTGCGCCGCCGGTGCGTCACTTTTAACATGGGAAAAAGTGACGCATCGGCGGCGCAAGTCCTTCATAAATAAGGCCCCAGATTTCTACACAGAATATGCAATTACAATTTCTCAAAGAAACAAAATCTATTTGTATATCACTTGAGACAAAGCAACATTTTAAAAACACAGCTTTCTTCATCATTTTCTCCTTAAATCATACTATTCTCTATCTTAATTAAATAAATCTTTTCTCACCTTAGCAAATACTTTTTGAGTTTCAAAACAGTCTCAGAAATACACCAAATTGTCTTCAGCAGAACAAAGAGGATGCACTCCAGAGGCTGCAGCTATAGAAAGCACAGAAATGCTGATATTCATTACACATATCTCTCATATTAGCCAATCAAAACTCTTCCCTCACTTTTTTCAAATCAAAACCCTTCCCCCCTCTGCCCTCTCTGCCTTTTTTGCTTAGCAACCACCTCCTGAAAGACCTCTCATGTTTGCAAGTTCACAAAACAATGTTTCAATTGAACTCTGAACTCTCAGTGCACCTGCGTATCCAGTGCAATCTTTCATTAAATGTTTTTTCCTTGACCATTCAAATTACATCTTTCAAAGAACACATCCATGCACCCTAACTTTCTGTTTTCAGAAATGGAAATGCACCAATCACTGCTAATGAATCATTAGCATTGGAAATTCACAGTTTTTTTTCTTTACAAACTCCTACTGTTTCAACTGCCCTTTCATTACCACACTTCATCTGACTGCAGCACAACCTTCTCTAACCATGTTTTATGTCTGGATTGTTGGACATAGTTACATCTACTGGGCTCAAAGGTATGCTGAGAACAGAAATTTACCTAACCTCAATTTACAAGATGTGGAAATTAAGTGGTTGGGCCAAAGAGGATTAAAATGTCACCAATTGATACCATTGGTGAAAACCTTTATGCATTTGCCAAAACCTGACCTGTTAATTGTGCACTGTGGAGGTAATGATTTGGGCACTTTGACTGGGGTAGGTCTGGAAATGCTTTTAAAGGACACCTTTGAGCAATTAATGGCACTTTTTCCGCAAACTGCCTTGGTATATTCAAATATATGCCAAAGACAGAAATGGAGGTGGTCCAACCAATTTTGTCCACAAATTGAGAAGTCGAGGAAGCATGTAAACATATCTGTTTCAGCTTACATGAGAGACCATGGAATGGGCTCCATGTACAACAATAATTTGCGTTACTGCATGCAAGATATCTACAGAGGAGATGGAGTTCACTTCTCAGATGAGGGCAACAGAATATTCATTTTGAATTTAAGACTGTGCATTGGTACCTACTTATAAGTACCTAAATGTACCATAAACCCAAAAGCTCTTCTCAGAGCTACCCTACATCTGATCACTCACAATTATTATTTTTCTCTAACTTTTTTCTCTAATTTTCAACAAACTACGCTCCCCGGAGCGCTACCTGGTACGCAAACCGAAAGCTAACCGCGCAAAATTTTTAAAAAAAATGTTTTTTTCCCGCACATATGGTCCTCCTCAGCCACCCTCAGAAAACCTAGGGGGTCAAGATACGTCTACAGTGCCCCCTTCTACCCATTCTGAACATTATTTGCCCTCCATCTTGTATCTTGATTCGACCGAAACACAAAATGGTGGACTCCCGTAACGCTGCTGGTTCGCGAACCGGGACGCATACCGGGAAGCGGTCCAATAAAAAAGGTGGGAAAGTAATTCACAGAAAAACGACTGGAGACACTCTCACCAAATATAGATTTGCTCATACTACATAACAATCCCTTTCATTTTCACAAATTTGATTGAAATTCCATTTAGCCATTAAGCCTGTAGACCTCTCTAAATACCGTGAGGTAAATTACTTCACAAAACACATCTGAAGTGTTGGAATTGACAACCAATGAAAATGTTACTTTCATTTTCTACTTTTATTACCTGACATTTGATTGGTTATATACCTGAATATATATAAAGGAAGAGAAGGAAACACAGCCATTTTGACTGCTACTTCTTGTTGTACATTACATTTGAATTATCACTAAACACTTCAACTTGTTTGTGAAGGTAAGTTGTTATTTTTAAAACTGAAGTATATTGTACACTATAAATTAATATGGTAAACTTTTTCTGATAGTTATATACTATCCCTCTGTAGTAGTTATAGATTTAGGTAGACTTCTCTGTTATAGTTATGGATGGAGTTAGGCTTCTCTTGTATAATTATGAATTTACTTACGTAAAATCACATACACTTTTTTATAGTCCTACTTCCACTCTGATACTATACACTGCCAAAAGATAAATTCACTGATAAAAACTGCCTATCTAAAATTAATCCCAACAGTGCCCTATCTCTACTAATATATATTTTTTTATCTAAATTTCAGGCAAAATGGAAGGCGAACAGAAAGTTGAATTTAAAATTGTCCTGCAAGAGAGCAGCCAAGAAATCATTGATCAAAATGAAAATGAATTTATGGATGAAAGTAGGGACCAGGAACTACTGCAATGTGTGCAAGCAGTAGATAACCTCCTTAAAAATGAGGACATTTTACACCCTCAAAGACTACAAAGTATATTCAATGAGAATTATGAAATTTCTGACAGTGAAATGTTAGAAAGTTTAATAAATTATGAAACACAATCACAAGAAAAAAAATGTTTGAAAAAATAAAGAAATTAAAAAATAATCAACAAAAACAACAAACAATTAACATACAGTATTTCAAAAGTCTATCATTCTTTTTCCCTTATAGTACGCTGCCCAGAACGCTTTCCGGTTCGCGAACCGGCCGCTCCCCACGCAAAATAATTTTTTTTTTTTTTTTTTTTGCCCTGCTGGGCCCTTTTAAAACCTCCACATAAAACCTAGGGGGTCAATGAGGATCTACTATGCCCCCTTATGGTAATTTCCCCCTTTGTTTTGGCCTCCTCTTGTCTCTCGATCCTACCGAGAGACAAGATGGCGGCCGCTCCGGACTGTTTAGAATGTTGACAGACACCGGAGAGCCAATCAGCTTCGCATCGCAAAGTTCCGTTACGCGAAAAGTACGCGAACCGGAGCGCTACCCGGAGCGCTGTTACAGATATATATCTTTTTTTGAACGTTAATTTCTCAAAATCCACTGGAGCACATATATTGAGACCTAGCAAAGGCATATCGGGCTAACAGTCCCTACAATTTTGCCAAGTTTCGTGCAAATCCATTCAGCCGTTCGAGCTAAAAGTGAGGCCAACCGCCCTATGGAAAAATGAATGGGAAAAACGCGTTTTGGGACCCCCCTTTTTTCTCAGCCCCCCCTTGACGACCCCCCCCCAATTTTCAGAGGCTGCTCAGAAACAAAATGTGCCATTTTCCTGAAAATTTCAGCCAATTCCGTCCACAAACGCCAAAGTTATTAGACATAGAATTTTCAAAAATCCCATAGGGAAAAAATCCTAACTATATATACCTACTGGCGACCGCCAGTAGGTTATATATATATATATATATATATATATATATATATATATATATATATATATATATATATATATATATATATATATATATATATATATATATATATATATATATATATATATATATCTATATCTATGTATATATATATATATCTATATATATATATATCTATATATATATATCTATCTATCTATATATATATATATATATTCACTGAAAAAACCATAGGTTTCACACCGGTTATAGTTAGGAATTAGCATTTAAAAAACCTATTAAATTCACTGAAAAAAACATAGGTTTCACACCAGTTATAGTTAGCTGGAAATTTTACTGATATAAAACCATTGAAATTCCCACGTTATAGTTAGTTGGACTCACTATAACTTGCGCGTGCAATGCACTGCTGATGACATCACATATTACATCACTCATGACATGGTCAGTGACATCACTCATGACATCACTGATGACATCTCAAATGACATCACTGATGACATCGTCCAGTGAATGTGTGTCTTTCTGAAAAATAAATATTTTTTATATATGTATATATTAAGATCGATGGAAGAATAAATGTTTAAATAAGTGTCTAAATGGATGTTTTTTTTAAAAAAATTGATTGGTTAACTGGCTTATTAAGTGTATCTTAGTGAATACATATATTAGCGAGTAATGTTTAAATATTTAAATATATGTATCAGTGTTTTACTTTGTGTATAAGTGGCTGCATGGGTTGGTGAGTAGCTACATGTGTGTGTATATGGGTTATTAGATGTTTTTTTAGTATCAGTATGAGTGTCTGTATGGTTTGGTGGGGCTGTTACTTAGCACATAGATGCATCAATGACTGACTCACTGTTTGTATGTGTTTTGAAGACAGCATTTGTGTAGGATTGTATGGGTGGATGAGTGTGTATATGTGTGTGTTAGAGAGTGAATGCCTCTCTCACTAGTGTCTTTATGAGTAACTACATATGTTTTAATCTTGTATATATGAGAATTGATGTATATAAGTAAGTATATGTGAGAGTGAGAGATTGAAAGAGTTCCTGTTTAAATAAGTATGTGTTTCTATAAGTGATTGTTTAAGAGAGTAAGTATGTGTAAGTTTCCTTAGAAGTAGTGTGCTAATGTGTGTATAGTTGTATATGCAAATAAATGGATGTTTATTAGTTTATTTGCATGTGTGAGTATATGTATGAGTAAGTTTTTGATGACTGTCAGTGTGTAACAGAATGAATAGGGGTATCACTACATATGATGAGTGAGTATATGTATGAGTGAATACATAAAACTGTTGGTGAATGTGTGAATTTGTATATAGATGGTGAAATTACTGAATTGGTTGTTGTAACTGGTATGGGTATATCCACTTTTTTGTTAATGTTAGTTTCTATTTTTGAATATGTGTTTCAAAGGTTACTTTACAGTGAAAGGAGGTCTGTCACTGTGTTACAAGGATGGTGTCATCAGTGATGTCATGAGTGATGTCACTGACCATGTCATGAGTGATGTAATATGTGATGTCATCAGCAGTGCATTGCACGCGCAAGTTATAGTGAGTCCAACTAACTATAACGTGGGAATTTCAATGGTTTTATATCAGTAAAATTTCCAGCTAACTATAACTGGTGTGAAACCTATGTTTTTTTCAGTGAATTTAATAGGTTTTTTAAATGCTAATTCCTAACTATAACCGGTGTGAAACCTATGGTTTTTTCAGTGAATTTCATAGGTTTTTTAAATGCTAATTCCTAACTATAACTGGTGTGAAACCTATGGTTTTTTCAGTGAATTTCATAGGTTTTTTTAATGCTAATTCCTAACTATAAGTCTCACTTTATAAATAAGACTGTTAGCACTCTAGTTGTTCTTTAGAACACTCTGGTACATTCTGTCATTGGGCTACAGTTGGGCTACATCTAGTTGAAATTTGGGCTACATTTAAATTTTTTGGTCTCTGGTGGCCATCTTTGGGCTACATTGGGCTACATTGGACTACATTTGGGTTACATTTTGGCATTTTGGCATATATATATAGCCCAATGTAGCACAATATATATTTTATCAAAGTTAATTTTCGTAAAAACCACTTAAGAATAGGGCTACCAGTCCCTACAATTTTTCCCATTTTTTATTTTTTTTATTTTTTGCTTTTGAGCGCTCCCGGTGCGCTTCCCGGGGAGCGCCCCGAAAAGCGTACTTTTATAAAGCGCCCCCGGGCGCGCTCCGAGGAGCGTCCCGTAAGCGCCAATATCGCGAACGAAAACATGATCATGACGTATCGCGTGGCCGCGTCCGCGTGATACGCACGGCGTAAGCGCACCCGGAAGTACTCGAGTGAATACGATCGCGCAACGTAAACATCCGACGCGCTTACGCTACGCGACCCAGAGCGCCCCCGGGCGCGCCCGGGGGCGCGTAGCGTAAGCGCGTCGGGTCATGTGACCTGAAAATAACACTTTTCATTGGTTCATAACAGTTTTAGTTTCATAATGATGAAGCCCCTGGTCTTGTGACCTGAAAATAACACTTCTCATTGGTTCAGGACAGTTTTTTTTCTAAATGATGAAAGACCCCACCTTTTTTCCTTATTCTGACTTTGTCCTTTGACTGAGGAAGACCTGTTTGTACATCTCTGTACCTTTTTGATATTAATAATGGCTTCAGTAGCAGCAGCAGCTGGTGCATCTGCCCCACCACCACCACCACAACCACCAAGAGGACCACCTCAAGATTATATTGGTGGTCAAGAACAGGAGGAGGAGGAAGAGGAAGAGGAGGAGGGGAGGAGAGGATGGCTGCCTGAAGAAAATACTCCATACAAACCCAAGCCACACATTATATGGGAGTTTTTTTCAATCCCAGAGGGCAAGAAAAAAGTTAATGCGCCCAAGGTAACTTGCCTAATCTGCAATGATGAACTTTCACGGGGCAACCCAAACAAAAAATATTCATTTGGTAACTATACCATGATTCGTCATATGACCAGAAAGCACCCAAACAACTACTCTCGTGCTGAGTTCAGGGAACTGGCCAGTAACCTCCCCAAGTCGTCAAGGACCACCTCCCAAACAAACCAACCCACTTCATCAGGACCAGAAACATCCGAGATGATGCCCTGCATTCAGCCAAGATTTGCTGATTTTAAAATCACTTGTTCTGCATGTGGCAAGCTTATCGCCTATGGTGAAAAAAGCGTTAAGCTCATCGTCCTTGCAGGTGATAATCACAAGTGCCCCAAAAATAAGTAATTTTTTGGGTTTTTTATTTTTTTGCTCCAGTTGAGCCAGTTTCAATTCCCTTTTTTTGTTTCTCCCCCTAAAAAAATACAAAAAATATATAAAACTGTTTTGAAAAGCCAAAAAAAGTTCAAAAAGTTCAAAAAACACAAAAAAAATATAAAACAACAAAAAGAAGAAAAAAAAAGTTATTTTTAGAACTACCTCCAATTTCTAAATAAAGGCTTCTTTTTTTTATAATCTGTCATCTTTTTCCCTCATTTTACGCTCCCCGGTGCGCTACCTGGTGCGCGTACCGGGCGCTTCCCCCGCGCAAAACGAAAAAAAACATATTTTAAATGCCCCGCGGGGCCCTTTTATAGCCCCCACATCAAACCTAGGGGGTCAAGGGGGGGTCTACCCTGCCCCCTTATGGTCATTTCCCTCTTTGTTTTTCCCACCTCTCGTGTCTCGATCCTACCGAGACACAAGATGGCGGCCACTCCGGACTGTTTCGAATGTTTACAGACAACTGAGAGCCAATCAGCTTTCTGCACGCAAGTCGCGTGGCGCGCCTGGAGCGCTCTCCGGTGCGCGCACCGGAGAGCGCCTATAGATATATATATTTTTTTGAACCTAAATTACTCAAAATCCACTGGAGCACATATCTTGAGACATAGCAAAGGCACATCGGGCTACCAGTCCCTACAATTTTGCCAAGTTTGATGGAAAATCCATTCAGCCGTTCGGGCTAAAAGTGAAATCGACCGCCCTATGGAAATTAACATGGGGAAAATGCGTTTTGGGACCCCCCTTTTATCTCGGCCCCCGCTTGACGTATCCCCCCCAAACTTTCAAGGAAGGACCGGAGCTCGACGAGGCCATTTTCAGGAAATTTTCAGGCAGATTCGTCAACCGGTGCCAAAGTTATTCCAAATAGAATTTTGAGATTTAACATTGAAAAAAATCCTAACTATAACTACCTACTGGCGACCGCCAGTAGGTAATATATATTTAGATATATATATATATATATATATCAGAAGCAGCTTGCAATATTCTCCTGCTTTGATGCGGAATCACATGCGCAGACCAACTTTTTTGTGCCAGCATTATTTTCTTTTCCTACATCCAGTCAAGACGCGTTTCGGCTGTCCAAATGACCTTGATCACCTATATATATATATTCACTGAAAAAACGATAGGTTTGCGGGCGTTATAGTTAGTTGGACATTTCACTCATAGAAATTCCCCCGTTATAGTTAGTTCAGGTAAGTATAACTCGCTCGCCCGCAATGCACTACTGATGACATCACATATTACATCACTTATGCCATGGTCAGTGACATCACTCATGACATCACTCATGATATCTCAAATGACATCACTGATGACATCACTGATTACTTTATCAAGTGAATGTGTGTTCTTCTGAAAATTAAATATGTTTTATATATGTATATGTCAAGGTTGATGGAGAATAAATGGGTATGTAAGTGTCTAAATGGATGATTTTTTTTGTAAAATTAATTGTACAGCTGACTGATTAAGTGTATCATAGTGAATACAAGTGTATCTTAGTGGCTGCATGGGTTGGTGAGTAGCTACATGAGTGTCTATATAGGTTATTCGTTGGTTCTCTGTATGGTTCGGTGGGGGGTATTACTTAGTGCATAGATGCAGAATGAGTGACTCACTGTTTGTATGTGTTGAAGACAGCATGTGCGCAGCACTGTATGGGTGGATGAGTTTTGTATGGGTGTGTTAGTGAGTGAATGACTGTCTCAATAGTATCTAAGTGAGTATATGTGAGAGTGAGAGATTGAAAGAGTTCCTGTATAAAAAAGTATGTGTTTCTATAAGGGATTGTTTAGAGTAAGTATGTGTAAGTTTTTGTAGAAGTAAGTGCGGTGGTGTGTGTATAACTGCAAGTAAATGGATGATTGATACTTTGCATGTGTGACTATGTGTGTGAGTAACTCTATGGATGAGTGGTGGTGGTGTATAACAGGATGTATAGGTGTATGAGTACATATGATGAGTGAGAACATGTATGAGAGACTGTATAGGACTGTTGGTGAATGAGTGGATGTGTGTGCAGATCTTGGAATTACTGAATAGGTGTGATATAATTGGTATTGGTATGTCCATTGTATTGAAAATGTTAGTTTCTATTTTTGAGTGTGTGTATGAAAAGTTATATCAGGGTGAGAGGAGGTCTGCCACTCTATCACAAGGATGATGTCATCAGTTCTGTCATCAGTGATGTCATTTGAGATGTCATCAGTGATGTCATAAGTGATGTCACTGACCATGTCATGAGTGATTTAATATGTAACGCCCCTGAAACCTATAGTTTTTTCAGTGAATTCTTAAGGTTTTTTAAATTCTAATTTCTAACTATAACATGCCTGAAACCTATGTTTTTTTCAGTGAATTTCAAAGGTTTTTTAAATGCTAATTTCTAACTATAACTCCCCTGAAACCTATGTTTTTTCAGTGAATTTAAAAGTTTTTTTAAATGCTAGTTTCTAACTATGCCTACAGAGGTAGGACATGTGAAGAAAGAAGAAAAAAACACAAAAAGAAGCAAAAGAAATGCAGGAAGAAGCAACAGAAAGAACAAACAAAGGAGCAGAAAGAGGCCCTGTTGCAAAATCATACTGTGCCCTCAACTTTTGCATATCGGTACTGGTGATAACTGACTCTGACTAACCAGGCCTAGAGCCAGTGCTATGCTAAAAGACACTTAGAATACAGTTAAAACACCTACATACACTAGGGAACACTATGCGTTGGGGTACCCCTGTGATTAGCATGACCTCCTCTGTAAGGCCTTAGTACATAACAGGGCACGGGAATTTAAAACTACCTCTTAGTCAGTGGTGCAGAAATATGCTACTTTAACTAGTAGTCGTGTTTGCAGATTGGTGGAGAAAGGGTGCTGGACATCCAACCAACCCTCAGGAATTCCGTTGCGCAGGACTTACAGGAGGTACAAGGAGGGATTCTCATCCCAATAACTCCCTCAGGACAAAATTGGACTTCATACCCCATCCCCTAGTGTGCCACGAGGCATGTTTGCAGAGTGGTAGAGACAGGGGGCCTCGGCCTCCGAAGACATCTTAGCAATCCCACTCTGTGGGACTTACTGGAGGTAACAAGAAGGGTAGTTGGCCCACAAGGACATCCTTGGGGACAACTTCCCAAACTATTTCCTCCAGTCAATCCCACACAGAAGCATTGGTAAGTACTTGTACCAGGCCACGCCCACTTTGCCCACCTCTCTACAAACGCGCTCCCTGGCACGCTCTTGGATGGGGAATGAAGTCCCCTTCACTGCTGGGGATCCTTTAGGGGCCAATTAGCCTACCTTTTACCTTCAGTAAGCCCCAAGCAGTGGGATTGGTAAGAGGTAGACAAAGACCATGCCGCCTTTCTCCACCACTCTGCAAACACGCCTCCTGGCACGTTGTAAGTTGGGGGATTAAGTCTCCTTGAATCCTGAGGGTCCCTGGGGTTCAACTAGCCCACTAGGGACCTCCAATAAGCGCCACAGAGCTGCATTGCCGAGAGGTGTAAAAAGGGATGGCCTAGACAACCTCTCCGCAACGCAGGCCTGTGGCGCTTACTGGAAGCACCTGGTGGGCACAGGTTTCCCTGCTCTCGCTTCAATGAAGAGAAGCAGTTGTAATGACAGGGTGGGAGCTGCACGGCTCCCAACCTGTCATTGCAAACAACAGTTTCCCAGGGTGGGCACCCCAGGACAC
The DNA here is from genome assembly GCF_964263255.1 of Lissotriton vulgaris. NCBI lineage: Eukaryota > Metazoa > Chordata > Amphibia > Caudata > Salamandridae > Lissotriton > Lissotriton vulgaris. The sequence goes on from NC_141689.1 coordinate 2,125,917,100, forward strand.
TGCAGGAGCCGGCCGTGGGGAGTGGTGGTTCCCAGGGCCATCAAAGGCTCCTGGAGGGGGGCCACGTGGCCCCCCTCCCAACATTGGAAAACCCCAGGGAGGTGGTGTTCCCCGGTCCTTGGGGGTCCGTTACGGACCCCTGTATTTGAATATTAGTGCCCCGGGGAGGCGCCGGTCCCCAGGGCATGTGGGGGGGCTCAAGCCCCCCACACAGGAGTATATTTAAAAAATAAAAGCCACAGGGGTGGTGGTCCCCAGTACAGCAGGGGGAGTGTGCCCCACGATTATGATTAATAAAAGCCCCGGAGTGGCGGTCCCTGGGGCTTGGGGCGCCTTGGAGGAACACCTCACATTAAAAATAACAAGAACCCGGGGATGGCTGTCCACGGGGCTGCGGCCCCCATAATTTGAATATTAATGCCCCCGGGAAGTGGTGGTCCCTGGGGCATGTGGGGGGGCTCAAGCCCCCCCACACAGGTGTATATTTAAAAAAATAAAAGCCCCAGAGGGTGGAGGTCCCCGGTGCAGTTGGGGCGTGTGCCCCACGAATATAATTAATAAAAGCCCCAGGGGTGGCGGTCCCCAGGGCTTGGGGGGACTTGCAGACCCCCCTCAGATTAAAAATAAGAAGCCCCGGGGGTGGCAGTCCCTGGGGCTGCAGGAGGTGCCCCATGTGTCCCCCACAAATATTTATGGAAAGCCACGGGGGAGGTGGTCCTGGGGGCTGCGGGGGTCTCCCTGGCCCCCGCAATTACATTATTGAATGCCTCCAGGATTTGGCCCGTCTGGGGGCTAAATAATGTTGAAGCGTGGGACCCCCTGAGCAGGCCTAGGGGGTAGGGTGTTTCTACCCTGCCCCCTTTTCTTTTTTTTTACCTTTCTTTCCCTTTTTTCTTGTGCCTTGGTTACCGAGGTACAAGATGGCTGCCAACACTTCCTGGTTTGGAGTGTTGACAGCTAATTAGAATACAGCTCATGGTCCGGAGGGTGCGCGGATCCTCCATGCCTCTATATATCGAAACTTTAATTTTTTGATTTTCTCAGAATTTACTGACCGGATTTACACCATTTTAAAAAAGGACGATTTCTGAACCAAGCACTACCTTTTTGCCAAATTTGGTGTAATTCCGTTCAGCAGTTTGAGCTGTAGCCGTGTCTAAAGTTTCCTATGGGAAATGCATTTTTTGCTCTATTTTTTTTTTTCCTCAGGAACTACTGAATGGATTTACACCATTTTAACAACAAGTGTTGGGACTGGAAGTCCTGTGTTTTCATGACGCCCCATCTGTGGACAAGGGCGGTCGAATAGCCTCCCCTCGCCAACCAGGGGACATCACGGTGGTGGAGTAGGGGACAGATGAATGTCCGTTTCTCTAACAAACTGGATGCTTGCCCTTGCCGGCTCCTTCCGTGAGGCTGCGTGGCGGTGCTCAGCGTTTATGCATTTTTTGCTCTATTTTTTTTTTCTCAGGAACTACTGAATGGATTTACACCATTTTAACAACACGAGTTCTTTCTGCTACCTTTTTGCCAAATTTGGTGTAATTCCGTTCAGCAGTTCAGGCTGTAGCCGTAACTAAAGTTTCCTATGAGAATTAACATGTAGAAAACACGTTTTGGGACCCCCTTTTTTCTTGGCCCCCGACTGGCGAATCACCCCGAAACTTGAGTCTGCGTGGCGGTGCTCAGCGTTTATGCGGGGTCACTACTTCGCTCAATACCATCACAGCGCTGCTGCACTCTTCTTGCGGGTGCGGTTTACAGAATGGTGATGGTTCCATCCAGAATATGTGTGCTCGCGTGTCGAAACACAACCAAACTCTCGGGGAGATTCTTCAACACACCTTTTTTGCCACAGCATGCTTGGATAGCTGAGGGGCTCAGGAAAATGTTTATCAAGTCCCAGTTCGCCGTATTGTTCCTGACGCGTTTCGAAGGCTCCCGCCTTCTTCTTCAGAGAAAAGGCGAACTCATCACGGGAATACAGGTACTAGCCCTCTTTAAACAATGGCACGCCCCTAGATGGGCAGTCCAAGTGTCTGGGTGCCTGTTGGGACTGGAAGTCCTGTGTTTTCATGACGCCCCATCTGTGGACAAGGGCGGTCGAATAGCCTCCCCTCGCCAACCAGGCGACATCACGGTGGTGGAGTAGGGGACGGATGAATGTCCGTTTCTCTAACAAGCTGGATGCTTGTCCTTGCCGGCTCCTTCCGTGAGGCTGCGTGGCGGTGCTCAGCGTTTATGCATTTTTTGCTCTATTTTTTTTTTCTCAGGAACTACTGAATGGATTTACACCATTTTAACAACAAGTGTTGGGACTGGAAGTCCTGTGTTTTCATGACGCCCCATCTGTGGACAAGGGCGGTCGAATAGCCTCCCCTCGCCAACCAGGGGACATCACGGTGGTGGAGTAGGGGACAGATGAATGTCCGTTTCTCTAACAAGCTGGATGCTTGCCCTTGCCGGCTCCTTCCGTGAGGCTGCGTGGCGGTGCTCAGCGTTTATGCATTTTTTGCTCTATTTTTTTTTTTCTCAGGAACTACTGAATGGATTTACACCATTTTAACAACAAGAGTTCTTTCTGCTACCTTTTTGCCAAATTTGGTGTAATTCCGTTCAGCAGTTCAGGCTGTAGCCGTAACTAAAGTTTCCTATGAGAATTAACATGGAGAAAACACGTTTTGGGACCCCCTTTTTTCTTGGCCCCGACTGGCGAATCACCCCGAAACTTGAGTCTGCGTGGCGGTGCTCAGCGTTTATGCGGGGTCACTACTTCGCTCAATACCATCACAGCGCTGCTGCACTCTTCTTGCGGGTGCGGTTTACAGAATGGTGATGGTTCCATCCAGAATATGTGTGCTCGCGTGTCGAAACACAACCAAACTCTCGGGGAGATTCTTCAACACACCTTTTTTGCCACAGCATGCTTGGATAGCTGAGGGGCTCAGGAAAATGTTTATCAAGTCCCAGTTCGCCGTATTGTTCCTGACGCGTTTCGAAGGCTCCCGCCTTCTTCGTCAGAGAAAAGGCGAACTCATCACGGGAATACAGGTACTAGCCTTCTTTAAACAATGGCACCCCCCTAGATGGGCAGTCCAAGTGTCTGGGTGCCTGTTGGGACTGGAAGTCCTGTGTTTTCATGATGCCCCATCTGTGGACAAGGGCGGTCGAATAGCCTCCCCTCGCCAACCAGGCGACATCACGGTGGTGGAGTAGGGGACGGATGAATGTCCGTTTCTCTAACAAGCTGGATGCTTGTCCTTGCCGGCTCCTTCCGTGAGGCTGCGTGGCGGTGCTCAGCGTTTATGCATTTTTTGCTCTATTTTTTTTTTCTCAGGAACTACTGAATGGATTTAACCCATTTTAACAACAAGAGTTCTTTCTGCTACCTTTTTACCAAATTTGGTGTAATTCTGTTCAGCAGTTCAGGCTGTAGCCGTAACTAAAGTTTCCTATGAGAATTAACATGGAGAAAACACGTTTTGGGACCCCCCTTTTTCTTGGCCCCCGCCTGGCGAATCACCCCGAAACTTGAGGCTGCGTGGCGGTGCTCAGCGTTTATGCGGGGTCACTACTTCGCTCAATACCATCACAGCGCTGCTGCACTCTTCTGGCGGGTGCGGTTTACAGAATGGTGATGGTTCCATCCAGAATATGTGCGCTCGCGTGTAGAAACACAACCAAACTCTCGGGGAGATTCTTCAACACACCTTTATTGCCACAGCGTGCTTGGATAGCTGAGGGGCTCAGGAAAATGTTTATCAAGTCCCAGTTCGCCGTATTGTTCCTGACGCGTTTCGAAGGCTCCCGCCTTCTTGTTCAGAGAAAAGGCGAACTCATCACGGGAATACAGGTACTAGCCCTCTTTAAACAATGGCACGCCCCTAGATGGGCAGTCCAAGTGTCTCGGTGCCTGTTGGGACTGGAAGTCCTGTGTTTTCATGATGCCCCATCTGTGGACAAGGGCGGTCGAATAGCCTCCCCTCGCCAACCAGGCGACATCACGGTGGTGGAGTAGGGGACGGATGAATGTCCGTTTCTCAAACAAGCTGGATGCTTGTCCTTGCCGGCTCCTTCCGTGAGGCTGCGTGGCGGTGCTCAGCGTTTATGCAGGGTCACTACTTCGCTCAATACCATCACAGCGCTGCTGCACTCTTCTGGCGGGTGCGGTTTACAGAATGGTGATGGTTCCATCCAGAATATGTGCGCTCGCGTGTCGAAACACAACCAAACTCTCGGGGAGATTCTTCAACACACCTTTATTGCCACAGCGTGCTTGGATAGCTGAGGGGCTCAGGAAAATGTTTATCAAGTCCCGGCTCCTTCCGTGAGGCTGCGTGGCGGTGCTCAGTGTTTATGCATTTTTTGCTCTATTTTTTTTTTCTCAGGAACTACTGAATGGATTTACACCATTTTAATAACAGGAGTTCTTTCTGCTACCTTTTTGCCAAATTTGGTGTAATTCTGTTCAGCAGTTCAGGCTGTAGCCGTAACGAAAGTTTCCTATGAGAATTAACATGGAGAAAACACGTTTTGGGACCCCCTTTTTTCTTGGCCCCCGCCTGGCGAATCACACCGAAACTTATATATATATATATATATATATATATATATATATATATATATATATATATATATATATATATATATATATATATATATATATATGTATATATATATATATATGTATATATATATACAAAGAATGGGAGTACAGACGAGAGACTTGGGATTACTGAGAAATCTACATGACCTAAGGAATGATGAAACCAGTGATAACAGCACCCAAGATTTGGCCTTAGAGGAGGGTTATAACATCAATCAACCAGCAGAAAGTCCATTCAAGCCATCGTCAACTTTCAACCCCAGTATGCCTCGAGACTCAATAGATGTCTTTGCAGACCGTGTAATAGATGAAATCAAAAAACTGCAAAATAGGATTATGAAATCTTGCAACAAACCAAATGACAAATTGCGACCATATGTTACCCTCATGAAAAAACAAAAAAATGACAAAAAAATAGTAATTAATAACTCTGATAAAGGGGGCAATGTGGTCCTATGGGGCAAGGATGAATACATAGAGGAAGCCAACAGACAGCTGGGAGACACTTCCTGTTACTCCAAAATCGACATGGCCACAACTAGAAAAATCAATGACTCTTATCGCCAAGACCTGCACAGATGGAAACGGGAAGGCCTCTTGAGCAAAGATGAGTTTAAATTCCTTCAAAAGGAATTTACTGTTCTGCCTAACATGTACTTTATACCAAAAGTACACAAACAATAGTCACCGGTGCCTGGCAGGCCGATAGTATCTGCGATAAATAGTGTGTTCGAAAACACATCTAAGTACATTGATTTCTTTTTACAAGAATATGTGATCACCCTTCCCGCCTATATCAAAGACACTACTGATTTTCTCTACCGATTGGGACAATGCATTTGGTCAGATGAGTTTTTGTTAATAACGTTGGATATATCGACTTCATATACGAGCATAGTCCACACGGATGGTCTGCGTGCAATGAAGCATTATTTGGACAGACGCCCTGTTGAACTATTGAATCACAGCATTATGCTAATCCAAATGACAGAGAAATTTTTGACTAATAATACTTTCCTGTTCAATGATGAGGTGTTCAAACAAACAAGGGGTGTCGCCATGGGGTCATGTTTCTCCCCCAGCTACGCGGGGCTCCATGTAGGCTGGAGGGAGGAGCATGTCCTCAAGGTTGAACACGAAGAAATGTGGTCCAATAATGTGATTCAATATTGGCGATATATCGACGATATTTGCATCATTTGGAGAGGGTCTGAGGTATTGGCTAGGCAGTTTGTACAGGCTATCAATGTGAATCAATTACATCTTCATTTCACAGCGAATATCAGCAGCACCACAGCTAGCTTCCTGGATGTGAAAATTGACATTATTGAGAATGAGATTCTCACCAGTCTATTCAGGAAGGAAACTTCCGGCAACTCAATTCTTCATGCGTCAAGTTTTCACCAGGAGCATACCATCAGGAGCATCCCCTATGGGGAGTTCCTGCGAATCTACAGGGCATGTAGCTGCCCAATTTTGAGAGATAAATGTCAACAAGAAGCTAAAGCAAGACTAATTTGCCGTGGGTATAAGTTGGCTCTGCTTGACTCAGCAATGAGGAAAGCAAACCAACTGTGCAGAAATGATTTATTGAATCCTGACAGAGAGCAAAACTCCACTGCCACTCAGCCAAGGGATAACAATGCCCTCAGACTCATTACAGGCTACAGCCGTCAATCCAAACAGATAACCAAGATCATTAAACAACAATGGCCTATCATTATGACAGACCAAGTTCTCAGAGACATTATGCCAACAACACCAACCGTCACATTTAGACGTGCATATGCTATGAGAAATGATTTGGTAAAGAACAGCCCTGAGACCATCAAGGCCAGTAACTGGCTGTCCCCCTGTAAGCGTTTCTACCATTGCAGCTCGTGTAGAGCTTGTAAATTTGGAGTTAACACCAGAACATATATAACTCCTTATGAAGTCAACCCCATACCCCTGCGTGATCATTTCACTTGCCGCACTGAACTAGCAGTTTATGTCCTCACCTGTAGCTGCAATTTACAATATGTTGGCAGCACGAAGCTACCTGTGCATCAACGCATATTGCAGCACTTGCGGGCTATTTTACATGCAGATCCGAGCTACCCGGTGGCCCGACATTTTCAATCCGCTCATAACAAAAATCTGGCGGACTTGAAATATTTCGTCATAGACGCTGTAGCCACTAACAAAAGAGGTGGGGACTACGAGAAACAGCTGCGGCAATTAGAATCACGCTATATCGTTCTTCTTAACAGCAAGAGTCCTGGGGGTCTTAATATGGGGGAAGACCTGTACAACTTTCTATGAGCTGACCCTAATATCGAGCACTGTGGCAAGTGAAGTATTTTAACTGTATTGAATTAAGTTTTGGAGCCATCTCAGTAGTGCTCTCCCGTATGTACATGATTGAAAACATGAGATGAACCCAATACCCCCACAGTCGAGTTAGTGAATTTTGCACAAGCATGTTTACACTTTAATCATTCTGTATCATTTTCCTTATTGGAAGTCCATTCACCACAAGAGCACTCACCTTAGCAGAATACACACAATATTACTAAGTCACACACAAAGCCAGATATCATAGATATAGTAAGATTTGAAGGCAGCGTTGTGACACCATGTTGTGGTCCAGTATGTCTATACATAGCTACCGTAAGCAATTTCTTTGTGAGCTTTGGCTTGTATATCATCTATGGGACGTCAAGATTAGTATAATCATGGGTGAATAACATGTCTGTAAGGTGTTATGTTAGATGTCCATTTTCTAATCATTCTCTTTTGAACAATACAAGGGAACCCAGGGCGCAATAAGCTAAGGACCATGGGTGGAAACTTATTTTCAAAGAACAGAGGTCCTTAGTAAAAGAAAAGGAAATTATGACAATAAATATAGACTAAATAGAGCTATATTTTTAAGAATGCCCAGCCGGACACTTTAATTTCTTGATAGGAATAATATAAGACAAGGGGAATAGAACACAAAGTGCGATGGAAGTGGGAAACCAGCCGGTGTCCGACTAACACACTTGGGGAACAAACACAAGGGAAGGAATATTCAGGCAAAAACGGGTTATCTGACAATTAAAATTACACAATGATAATCCTCAGTATACACATATGCATGTTCAAGTTGTATGTTAACTATGCATTTAGTGCACTTGTTGTCGACGACGTTTCGAACCTCACAAATTATTGGTTCATCCTCAGGACATAAATGATTGCCTAAAGAGTTAAGAATTAAGCTTGAAACCCCTATACAGATATAAATTTGTTATACAGTAGCAAGGAAAATAATAATAAAGGAATAGGGAGGGAGGAAAAAGGGAGACAAAAAAGATTAAAACATGTCAATTAATCAGTCCCTTGTCTCAGTTGCATACGTAGTACCACACTCATCTCATGCCAAGGTGTTGAAAGTGGTAGGGTGTGGTACATGCCATTAACATGCAGTGAGCTTGCATATACTTGGAACGACGGAGTCCCATTTATTGAGGCTAGTAGTAACAATCGTGCTGGTGGTAATAAGAATGGTGTAAGTGATGGGGTTGGTGCCATACGACAAGTGCACGCAAATTGTGAATTGCGTCCGTTTCAAGTGTGATCGTCGCGTTGGTGGAAAGGAGGGACGGAGTGAGAGAGTTACAGGTGTCACTGGACAGAGCAATCAAGGTTACAAACAATGCGTGATGGATTGTCGAGGATGCCAAGCAGCTAAGGGTGATGAGCTTACCAATCAAGATAAGCTGAAAATCGCTTTGGTAAGGGTAATATTTCCAGTGAATTTCTATGAACAACAAAAGATAATCCAGTTAATCAAACTCCTAGACAAGCGCCCACATGCTGTCACCCGTGGGAATAAGGACTTATCTAGGGATAGAATCTACGTAAATACAAAGAATTCTGCGGGGGATTAAAGGGAAAGTTACTATATAGTGACTAAGGACAGGGAAATTAATAAAAAGGCTGCCGATAGCCAGACAGAAGCTTACCGAGGGGAACGTTGCCCTGGTCCAAGAGTCTGTGGGAGAAGATGAAAACACTTAATTAGGGGGTCGGTGCTACCGGCCTAATACAGCGCCAAATTGGCAGTGTAAGGCCCGGGAGAATAGATAACAGCACTTAATTAGGGAGCCGGGTGGTACCAGCCTAGTACACTTCCGCCTTCGGCAAAGAGAGGGCCGAGGAATACAAGCCTGGTATGGCGCCAAAATTACAGAGCCCTTACCTGGAGTCAAGAAGGTGCAGGTCCACAATGGGGGTCCTTGCACAGCGTGAAGCAGCCTTCACGAGGAGAGGAACGTCCGAAGTGCCGGTAATGTTGTGCTCGTCTCGGATCACGTGAAGTGGATACCCAATGAGAGAGCGGCTCGGAGAGGCGGCCATTTTGGATAAGGCGCCGAGTGGTGGTAACCAAAAGTGAAGAGGGGCAAAATACGATCTAATGCGGCGGCCCTTTTGGAAGTGCTAAGGGCAAGGGGATTGAAAGTGCAGGGGGGCAGGGAAGAAACCTGCATATTTTACTAAAACGCTCGAAGGGTGAAGGAACGCGTGGTTAAAGAATTGCCATGCGTACCCTTAAAGAAATGGCTAATTAAAGTGAAAAAATTATGAAGTGAAGAAAATAACCATGCACCAATCGTAATTACTCTATACAATACATATGCATAAACCACAGATCTGTTGACAAAATTTAGTCAGGATCATAATACTGTCTAGCAGAGGTCAGATGTTTTGTCCAGCAACAGTATACATTCAATGACGTAGAACACAGCTGTGTACTAGGTTAAGGAAGTCCAGTCCTCCGTACGGTTTAGCCCAGTATGCAGACTCCGAGTCTTCAGAATCCAGCGTAGTTCTTGTTTATTGAGTAGCTGCTGTAAATTGCCTCCACGGTTGGGGAGTTTAATCACATCAACGACAGTCCATTTGAAGTCCATTTCGGAGTGTGACAGTTCTGTGAAATGGTTCACAAGAGGTGCATTCAAAGTTCTGCAACGTATTCTGCTCCTGTGTTGGCACAATCTTGTGCGCACTTTCTGTGTTGCTTGCCCTATATAAATCATAGAACATGGGCACACAATAGCATAAATGACATTTGTGCTGTTACAATTCGAGAAATCTCTACGGGTGTGCTTAATGTCATTGTGCGTAAACTCTTTGCCTTCCATGGTACTGCCACACATGGAACAATTTCCACATTTCACATGCCCTGTTAACCTTGGGAGGCCCCAAAGATTGTCAATAGTTGTCACTTGGAGTGGGGAAGGTAATGCCGCGCGCACCAAATAGTCTTTTAAGTTTTTAGATTTTTTAAACGCAAACATAGGCTTGTCCAATTGGAGTTGACCTGCATTCAACACTGGCCAGTGTTGTTTAATGCTCTTACTGAGTGTGTTAGATGCTGGCGAAAAAGTGGTAACACAGACCAGCCGGTCCTGTGTTTTTTTAGGTTTAGGCTCTAACAATACTTCCCTCGGGCAAAACCAGGCTCTTTTTAGTGAGGATCTTATGAGTCTACGTGGGTAGCCCCTGGCACTGAGTTTGGTGCTGAGTAAGTTAGCCTCCTTGAAATAGTCATCTTTTAGGAAACAATTTCTCCTTAGCCTCAAAAATTGTGAGTAGGGAAGGGAGTCATGGAGAGCTCTAGGATGGTTGCTCTTATAACTCAACAAAGTATTGCGCTCCGTTGGCTTCCTATATAGGCTAGTGATTAGGAGTCCTTCTTTATCCTGTATCATGAGGTCTAAGAAGGGAATGCTACAGTGGCTAGTGGTCAAGGTGTAAGTGAGTCCGCTGCAGTTACAATTTAACCAGTGTAAAAATTGGGGTAACAATTCTTCAGAGTCACTCCAGATCATAAAGATATCGTCAATATACCGCTTCCATAGGGCTATGCCACTATGGAAGGGATTTGACGGGGTCAGAATGCGGCCACATTCGAGGCTGTCCATGTATAATACCGCTAGGTTGGGGGCAAAAACAGCCCCCATAGAGGTACCTTTGATCTGGCCGTAGTATTGGCCATCAAACAAGAAATAATTTTTGGATAAACAAATCTCAAGGAGTTGCAAAATGAATGTTGTGGGTATACGATGCGGTCTGGGACGTGTGTTCAGAATGTCTTGAATGACCAACATAGAATCGTTCTGTGGTACGTTGGTGTATAGTGACTCGACGTCCAGAGTGCAAAGCACACTGGACGTGGAATCAAAAGGACACTCTTCTATCAGATTAATCATATGCATACTATCCCGTATATAGCATTGGGTAGTAGGCACAAATTCCCTGATGAAATAGTCTACAAACAAACCCAATGGTTCCAAAACTGAACCGCATCCCAACACAATTGGTCGGCCCGGGGGATGTTCCGTATTCTTGTGCACCTTAGGTAGCGTGTATATCACCGGGGTGCGTGGGGATTTGGCATTTAGAAAAGATGTTCTTTTTTGCTAATGAAGCCAGAGTCGAGTCGTTCCTTAGTGACCAACTGTATCAATTTTTTTATCTCTCTGATAGGGTTTCCAGAAAGTTTCACGTAATGAGCAGGGTTATTTAATTGATGGAGGATTTCTGTTTTATATGTATCAAGATTTTGTAAGACAGTACCTCTGCCTTTGTCTGCAGCCTTAATGACAAGTGCAGAATTGGATTTAAGGTTCGATATTGCTCTTTTTTCGTCTAGTGAAATGTTGTAAGGGATAAAAGAGTGGCGTTTCTCCAGAGTAGAGAGGTCCTTCAAGACAAGTTTTTCAAATGTAGAAATTTCTGACTGTACCATACTGCTGGTGGGTGAAAAAGTGGAGGGTGGTCTGAAGGGGGTGTTGGATATTGACATTGGTTTTGGATGGAGTAGGAAAAAGGCATGTAGTCTAAGTTTCCTAAAGAACCGTAATAATTCCGTTTGAACATCCAAAAAATTCGGACGTACAGTTGGAACAAAGGAAAGGCCCTTACTAAGCAGTGACAATTCACTGCTGGAAAGGGAATGTTGTGTAAGGTTGAAAATGGGCAAAGAGTAGGAATCTGCTTGGTCACTCGGAATAGACATTTCATTGGCAGGTAGGGGAAGTTGTAAATCTACCATTGGTAGTGCTGGCGCCTGGTACTGCGTTCGCCTGGTTGATATGGCCAACGTTGTGTTGGCTTGGTTTTCCCTCTCTTTGGGCGGTCGGCCTGGCCCCGGGGTATTCCTTTATTATTATTTTCCTTGCTACTGTATAACAAATTTATGTCTGTATAGAGGTTTCAAGCTTAATTCTTAACTCTTTAGGCAATCATTTTTGTCCTGAGGATGAACCAATAATTTGTGAGGTTCGAAACGTCATCGACAACAAGTGCACTAAATGCATAGTTAACATACAACTTGAACATGCATATGTGTATACTGAGGATTATCATTGTGTAATTTTAATTGTCAGATAACCCGTTTTTGCCTGAATATTCCTTCCCTTGTGTTTGTTCCCCAAGTGTGTTAGTCGGACACCGGCTGGTGTCCCACTTCCATCGCACTTTGTGTTCTATTCCCCTTGTCTTATATTATTCCTATCAAGAAATTAAAGTGTCCGGCTGGGCATTCTTAAAAATATAGCTCTATTTAGTCTATATTTATTGTCATAATTTCCTTTTCTTTTACTAAGGACCATTTTCTAATCATAGCATTATGAATTTCATACATTTGAGTATTTGTACAAAGTATAACTTTCAGCATTTGTTGTTTTAAAAAGATATATTTTTTCCCTTGACTAATGACATTGCTATAGACATCACGGGGACATGGGATCATGTTTCCGTTTTTTAAATCATGACATAAATATCAATACATCTTGGTTTCACATGCCGACATGCATGTTGTGGGGGCACTAAAGGGCATGCAATTTTAAAACAATTTCATCGCTGTGGTGTAACTTGATATTTTTGAGAGCAACATCGAATTCATGCAACAATCACGCATTTGTGCCAGATAAGAGTAAGGCCTGTATGGTCACTAGATAATATCATCAATCTTGCATGTTTCAATGATGTGTATAAATATGAGGGCTATTATCGATATTCCATGTCAAGTTCCTGCAGATTGTATGTTACAAAATGGCGCCCACATTTGTAGCCCGAAAACAGTATATGCAGAGTACTAGTCCTTCCATTATGTCCATGATTTCTTTGGCGCGAAAACACGTAATTGATGTGATTTTAAAAGTGTGTTCACGCTAACTGTCAACTATCAGTGAGCAAGGGCACGGACGTGCCCGAAACGCGTCTGATGGCAGCTTTTTACCCACACGTTGCATAATAAATACTAGCAGTTGGATATCTAACCTCGCCTTGGCGTGCTGATTGTGCTGTCTGTGTGCCTTTCTGTGCGGCAAGCACTTGTGAAGACGGGCTGGATGCGCATATATATATATATATATATATTAATCCAACAAAGTTCGCCAGTCCCCCAGCCGTCTTGCGGCGGCGGGCTCGAGTGAGGAGGCGAGCCTCTAATATTTCAACACAGCAACTTTACCATTTGAAAGAAGTCAGCTCGAGCCCAGATTTGTTAGCGTGAAGTTTTATTCAACACACAGGATGCCAAAAAAACCCTTTTTTTTCGTTAGCGTGAAGTTTTATTCAACACACAGGATGCCAAAAACACCCGACGTGTTTCGGTGCAGCCGCACCTTGGTCACGGGTAACAGTGCTTTTCTCTTTCACAGTTTTTAAAGTCAAAATAAATCAAAAACATAGAAGTAGGACTACTTGTCCTCACACAAGTGTATGTTTTACCACAGTTTGGCGGCCATCTTTGAATGTGTTTTTTACACAATGGAAAGTAAACATGCATCTTTAATTTCTCAACGGTTTATGAGAGACATTTAATAAAGAGATGTAAGCTTAAATAAAGACTTTCATGTAAGGCTTTTGCTGGACTGAATATTTAAACAAAAAATTGTTTTTGAAAATCGTGCCCATTACATATATATCTTGCATTAGATTGTACAATTCTGCCCGAGTGGGCTATAGAGCACAACAATTTGTCAATGTGATAATTTTTCACAATACGATTCAGCCCCAGTGGCCTTTAGCTCATAGATCACAACAATTTGTCACTGTGATGATTTGTCACAATAGGACTCGGCCCCAGTGGGCTTCAGCTCATAGATAATACTCTCATAATGTCTTAGAACTCAAAAAGTGTTTAAATAAAAGAGATGCATTCTCTCGTGTTGAACCAATTAATTCAGCAGCCAGTGGTGTCACATCCTCACTGTGCAGCGACATATATGTCTCCTACAAACGTAAAAATATATAATCACTTTAAAGTACAAACAATTATTTAAAAACAACTACATAGACAGCTTCAAATCAATGATTTTATAGGACTCAGTTTAAAGTTTATCAATGGGGTGTATGTATTCGCTCCTAAGCTAAGTGAATAGATAGCTCTTCATCTTTATTTAACCCCAAAGGTTGTAAGGGTCATATTTGATTATGAACTTCGACTAAAGTTGACGTAGTTGTCTGAGTCTATCACCACCACATTCAGACAGTGGAATCCTGTCCAAAGCACAACATTTTAGTGAACTTAAATTTTTCTCATGAAAGTCTTTGAAGTGTTTGGCAATAGGATAGTTTTTGTCCTCGTTTTGGATTGCCCTCATGTGTTCTAGTACACGTTTTTTAACTGGATGTTTTGTGCTTCCAATATATGTGAAAGGGCATGGACATTGTAGTGCATAAACACAGTAATCAGATTTGCATGTCAGGTGTTTTGGGATACTAAAGGCTTTACTGTTGTTAGATAGGATAAGTTCTTTCCTATTAACACTGTCCTTGTAGGCTTTGCATGATCGACAAGTGAAGAAACCCTTGATTACTTTGGTGTCCTTCTTGTCATTTATCATGTTCTGCAAAGCATATCTTTTAGTGCTGGGCACTTTCTGAAGGTGATCATAGGTTGATTCCCCACAGCATTTTTTAAAGTGCCATCTAGCTTAAGTACATGCCAGAATTTCTTTAGACTTTTCCTGACCTGCCAAGTCGGGTTAGAATAAGTGGTGATGAATCTAATTGGTCCTTCGTCACTATCAACTGGTGGTTTGGGGATGAGAAGATCACTCCTATTTACATTTTTGACCTTGTTGCATGCTTGTTCGACCACTTTTGCCGGGTAGCCCCTTTCTTTAAATCTTTCCTTCATCACACACAGTTCTTTGTTAAAGTCTGCATTGGTTCCATAGACTGTTTGTCTATAGTACTAGTAAATTGTAGATTGCAGTCATTCTGATTCAGATCGGTGACAAATTGTAGTGCAGCTTCTTTACTGCCTCTCCACAGACAAAACACGTCGTCTATGTACCTGGCCCAGAGGACTACGTTCTGGGTGAAAGCCAAGATGTTACTGGCCACCTGCTCCTCCCACCAGCCCAGGTACAGACCTGCGTAACTGGGGGCTAAGCAGGTTCCCATCGGAGTCCCCCTAGCCTGGCAGTAGACCACGTGATTGAACAAAAAGTAATTACTGGAAAGACAGGTACGCATCATTTTGACAAGCATGTTAGTATGCATTAGATAGTTGACATCTCGATTCTTTAAGAACTGTTGATTAGCCTCCACACCTAAATTATGGGGTATACATGTATACAGGCTATTAACATCCAATGTCATAAGCCACATGTTGTCTTCCCATTGTATGGGTTCAATGATTCTCAAAAAGTCTCGTGTATCTTGAAGATACAATGGTAATTGTTCCACATATGACCTTAAAAAGTGATCTATATATTTAGATGTGTTTTCATATGTGCTGCCAATGGTGGAAACAATAGGTCTCCCCGGGGGAACATTTGCATTTTTGTGTAACTTGGATAAAAGATATAAAACCGCAAGTTTGGGGTGATCACATTTCAAAAATTTATATTCATCTTCAGATAGTAAACTATCTTGTTTCCACCTATGCAATTGTTTCTGATAGTCTAAACTGTTCTTCTCATAAAAGCTTCTAGAACTAATTGCATAGTTTTCCCGATCATCAAGCTGTCTTTTGCCCTCTGCAAGGTACATCTCAGTTGGCCATACGACAACATTGCCGCCTTTATCTGACATTTTTATTACAATATTACTATTGTCTTTTAGTTCAACCAAGGCTTTTCTCTGTTGTCTAGTTAAATTGTCATGGTCGGGTTTACAGGCTTTGTTTATCCTTTTGAATTCAGTGATCACACCCTTTTCAAACACATCAATAATATCACTGTGAATTTGTGGTAAAAACCTTGACTTTGACTTAAATCCGCTGCCACTAGGACAGTCAAAACTCAGTTCTTCATCAGATAGACATTCAATGGTACTTGGTATAACATCAGTATCAGAACCTAGGCAATTCATAGTTTTTAAAAGAGTAATGTCACCAATAACAATTCCTGTACTTTCTACCGAGGTTGCCCCTCCCATGGGTTTTTTGTTATGGAACCATTTTTTTTATTTCAATTTCCGTTCAAAATGAAATAAATCAATTCTACCATCTGTGTAATTAAAGTGACTGGATGGGCAAAATGTCAATCCCAATGATAGAACTTCAATTTGGTCTAATGATAAAATCAAATTAGATAGATTTACCACTGTGTGGATGTTCTTCATTTTTTGGTTGTCTTGCCTCTTGTCTTTACTCCCACGAAGGCATCTATCAATCCCTGTCTTTTGGAGCCTCTTCGGCTGCCGCCTGTGGCGCCTCTTCCGCGACCTGGATTTGGTGATACCGCAGGTCCGGGGCTGGCAAGCCCTTGTCTCCCTTGCGCCATTAGAGAGAATTCTATTAAAATATTGTTTTTTACTCCCTCTGTGGTTGTTGATACGCCACTTGTTGAGGGTGTTGCCCCGTTTTCCACCACCATATTTGTATCCATATTTGTGCCCGTTTGGTCCGTTTGGGCTGGTTGTTGTTTTTCGGGGGGTTTTTGTATTTTCTTATTCAGTTCTCTAAGGTGATCAAACTTTTTTCCAAAGGTGAAAATTTGACCCCTTTCATAATCCAGTTGGTCGCGGTGAAACTTACTTTGTTTCTTTAGCTTGATTTCATCTTCCGCTTTTTGAAGTCTTGTTGTCAATTTTTTCATTTCAGTTTCAAATTCACTATCAGTTTAATGTCCCTTTAATTGTTCAGTAATCCGTTCAATCTCATCCGACAGTCTCACAGTATCTTTTTGTGCATACTTAATGAGTAACTTTAACATGATTGTCGAACACTGATGGTTATTCTGTACCCATTCCTCTATTAGCTCTGGGTCTGGATCGGCAAACGTAGGAGTGATGAAAATGCGCGAACCTCGTGGCACCCGTTTACATTCCACGTATTTTTGTAGAGTGGTGGCCTCCCACCACTTTACCTGTTCCATCTTTGCGCTTTTCCACAGCTTGTCCCAAAGCTCTTTTTTTGCAGTTTTATCACAAGCCGTTATATCACCCACTGTACTCGCGGCTGAATCACTTGGGAGCGGGACAAACAGCATCTCGGCTGCTTCGCGTCTTGAAGCTAGTCGATTTGGCAAATCCATGTTTCTTCGTTAGTAATCTCACTGTTCGTGAGACCACGCAGCCAGTTAGATGTAGCTGTCACACGCTTTACCACAGTTACAGCTGCAACTGCTGTAAAAGCACAACATTTGTGAATAGGGACAAGAAGGGCACATACAAGGTTTCAAAGAAAATGGCTTTATTGCCAATAAGCTGCAGCTGAGACAATTTGCAGGACTGCAAAGTGATCTGGTTTTACAGAGAGGAAATCAGTCTTTATATATGTTTTCACAGACCCCTGACACATTATTCATTAACTACTACATTGTGGTGTGACCATCTCAGCCACGTGTACATAACAACATCATGGTGCATTTCAGAAATATATCTACGTTCACACTTTACATTATTCCTGACGGATCTGACCATGCAGATACTGGTTAATCTTTTCACCACTACCTCCTGACCGACAGCCTTGGTCGGTTATCTTTGAAATGTCAATGTGCACTGTTTGATCTTATCAGCAGAGGCCCGTGTTTACTGCTTTCCCCATACAAATGACACACTTGCTATCTGTGCTGAGCAAACACTTTACCCTTTCACTTAACCAGGCAAGGGCAGAGCAAACTTGGCACGTCCTAGGTCAGCGAACCCTTTCTAGGAATTGGCTCGCTGAACTGGCTCTATACACAGGTGAAAGCTAGTGAATCATTAAACAAGTTGGAGTTACAGCAGAATGGGCACGTACACGTTCACTTGTAATTCTTTCTGGTTTCAGCTGAATTTCAGACAACTTAATTTTAACCATTTGTGCAGCATGGAGCTACCTTCCATTATGAGTGGCTCATATCATTTACAGGCAGATGTCAGACATAAATTAATATAAACTACGGTTCACTTTAATGTATTAATTCAAGAGGGCCAACTAATTTTTTATCTTTTACACTGCTGCCATATTGGTTCCGCCTTCCCGCTGCAGAAGTTGATATTACTCACGCTTCCCAAATGCACCTTCAGATCAGGGCACTGCCTTCAAAGCCCGCCGATGTAAGCCAGCTGGCCAGCCAGGGACCCGTACACACGGGGAAATTGTTGCTTGCCTGAGTCACGAAGATGCCGTTTTCGCGTGTCTTTATAATTCATCAACCCACAGCTCACGGGCGGGCAGGGAGACTTTCTCAAAAGAGAGCACATTAATCCAACGAAGTTCACCAATCCCCCGGCGGTCTTGCGGCAGCGGGCTCGAGCAAGGAGGCGACCCTCTAGTATTTCAACACAGCAACTTTACCATTTGAAAGAAGTCAGCTCGAGCCCAGATTCGTTAGTGTGAAGTTTTATTCAACACACAGGATGTTTTTGGCATCCTGTGTGTTGAATAAAACTTCACGCTAACGAATCTGGGCTCGAGCTGACTTCTTTCAAATGGTAAAGTTGCTGTGATGAAAAATATATATAGTGCTGTTAAAAATGCACCTTATTGAGTCACAAACAAAAGGTTTCATAAAATGTTACAACTGCAAAGTCTGCGAAATTGCCAAACCCACAACAGAAACATCCATGCCCAACAACAAGATCTGGCTGATAAAGGAATGCATAACTTGCAACAGCAAATACACGATATACATGATCGAATGTCCTTGCAAATTGAGGTATATCGGCAGTACCATCTGTGAGCTGAAAAAGCGCATTTTGGAGCATGTACGGGCAACGGTACATAAGGACAGGGGCAATGCAGTTGCTAAGCACATGGAATCGAATCACAATGGTGACTGGAAGCAATTAAGTTTCTGGGGGATTGAGACAATGAGCCTCTCAGAAAGGGGCGGTCACAATGAAAAAGTACTGAGACGCAAAGAATCAAGGAATATATTGAACTTCAGAACAATGACTCCGTATGGGCTTAACCAGTCTGAAGAAATGTACATACATCTTTAAGAACGATTAACCTTGACTAAGAACTGAACTCCTTAAATCATCCTGCTTACAATATTATCTAATTTTTAAAAATGTATACACGATTTAAGTTTTCACTTGCATCACTTTTTCTGACTTTTGACATGCTCACAAAACATAACAATGTTCTTTACTAAACTATCTAACAGTGAGTTGATCTTGCCCACCGGAGGGCAATACCTGTTTGTTTCTCGCCCACTGGAGGGCAGTACTGTTTGTAAATAATGAACAACAATTCAAAACAACTCGGATCACATTACAAAGGTTATCAATGTATAGCCACTGGAATGTATTTTCTTTTGTCCAAAGATTGTTCATTGTGAATAATTGCATTGAAAACTACAACTCCCAGAAGTCTGATTATAAGACATACCATGTGATCTGCCAAATGTTTTGAACACACCCACATGGGTGTAACCATTATTGTTTGATTGTTTTAAAAACTGTGAGCCCTTGAGCACAAACTGACCGTGATCAAGACAGCGGACGCTGTCAAAACGTGTTGGTTGTTTTTGTTTTGATACCCCCCTGGATTGATGGAATAAATATAATATATTCACTACAAACAAGCAAATCGGTTCCAATTTTTGCGACTCCACGCCTCCCCAGAAGTGGGGAACCCTGTTCAAATTGTCAGCGGTTGGGCTCAATCGCAGGATTAACGCGGCCAAAGTCTAAGCAGCGCCTAACGGGAGAGGAGGGGAGCCGGATGGTTAATGTTGTTTACTCCCCGAGGTGCTCACCGGTAATCCATCACGATCTTTGTGACCCACCCAGCATCGAACGGTCTGCGGAAGGAAGCGAGCATTCACCTACCACGGAGGGAAGACTCCAAGGTATATGGCTGAGATACCCGCCACCCCCTCTCAACACAATCCCCAAGGATGGGAAACCGGAAACAGTTCTGAAGTTTTTGGAAGACCGGAGGGAGTGACCCTCCCGGCCGTATTTATTAAAAATATGAAACAAAATTAAAACATTAAATCAACAGTTTCATATCATGTACAATTTCATTACCACATTGCGATGTTTGGCTAACCTTAACATATTCTCTAATTCAAAGGTTCTCCTAGCCGAACTAACATCCTACAAAACATTTACTTGAAATTTTGAAATTGTACATCCTAACGTTTAAGGGCCAACGGCAAGGTCGTAACCGGTGTCAAGATCCCTAACCCAGAAATATCCCCCTCACTTGTGAGGGGCGACCGCACAGAGGCGTACCTCAAGTGCAACTACCAATTTCCCTTGACTTGACGGGGGCCCCCAAAAACTCAATGCCACTTAAAGGTCGTACGAGGACTCGTGTGGGGTATCTAGAAGGTAGCGTAGACCCCCCCCCAAACCCCACACAACTTACCACATCTGCCGTCGCAGACGTCCTGGCCCCGGGAAATTCCCCAGGAGGGGGCTGTAACCCCTCCTACCCAGGAAGGGGCCTTGACCGCCTTTCCTTTCCTCTCGGCGACCCATCCTTAGAAGGGACCGCCTCCCCGTTGAGGGGCCAATGGCCACCTCCCCCGAGCGCTCCCATCCGTAATGGTGACGCCCACTCATAGGGATCTTCCAATTAGTGCTCACCGATCATGACCTTACCGCCACAGGCCGGATAGTTGACCGGCTATCCGGACCCCCCCACAACACTCCTACCTAAAGGTCATGTTTTAACGTCTTCAGCCAAGCTATGAAGTCTCCTATGAGTAACTCATTCCCCACCCGAGACAAATGAACACCATCCCTCAAATACATACCGTCATCATTAATACAACCATGCGAAATAGAATGCAGTGTATCGGAACGGAACAACCTACTCACTTTGTTATTAATTTTTCTTACAGAATGATTCAAAGCAGAAACAGAAAAGGCCCCCCGCCACACTTTTCGTGGGATCATATGGGACCATGCAATTGTGCACCCTGGAACTCTCCTCGCTAACCAACTTACAGTGGAAAGCATCGCCTCAGAAGAAGTCGTCTACCAATGGTGACCAAATCATTGCCCCCAAGATGTACTATGACTACAGACGGCGGTGACCTCGTCCGCCCTAGCAAACCCTCGAAAAAAGATTGAAACTGGTCAATACAGAGCCCGCCCTTTCCGTAGAAGGACACACTGTACCCGTATTCCCCAGCCACGTGAATCATGTCACCTGCCTTGAATACGTCCGCGGCACGCCTCACGTATGAGTGGCCCACGACCCACACCTCCTTTTTCACAGCCGGTGATGTCTGACCGCTGGCCCGGTGTTGGGTCGGCTGCATAGTCCGCCCCACCTCGTAGGCTTGCGCAACTGAAAACCAAACAAAAACAAGAAGCGTGAGTACATCATTACAGCTTCACAACATGTGCAACCGCACATACCTTTTATAACAACTGGAGGACCAACGCCCCACACGTTTAACTTGTTCGACACTCAGACCCCTGGCTGTAGCCTCTGTAGCAGCCCCTATCCGAAAGGAATGAGTCCCAAAGTCGCCCGGGTTCAGGCCCGCAGCGGTAATCGACATCGCAAGCACCCGCTGAAACTGAAACCTTGTCAGTGGGGTGGCGTCAGCGTGTCTCAACAAGGTCCCCCCCCATGATGCCACCCTTCGTGCTAAATAATCCTCTAAACACTTCACCGGGCACATGGAGGACCCGGGAATCCTGTGTATGATTATGCAATCACCCTTCCCACTTTGATCGGTCTTGGACCTGACAAACGAGACAGTCAATGTCTCCCCTCTGATCTGAACGTGCTCTTCGCACAGTCCTTCCCTCACATCCTGCTTGTTCCTCGCCACTAGTTCGCTTACCCGCATAGCACCATGAAATGCCAGCGTAAAAGCGGCTCAGAATAACACTGTCTCAAACTGAGATGAACATGTTGCAGGGAGTCTGGATAATAACAGGGCCAACCTATCCAAACCTATCGGGCGCCTCTCATCTACTCTGCGACCCTCAAGGCGTTGCCACCCCCGTAGCGCTTTTTGTACAACGAAAGACGCTGTCGGGTCCTGGATCCCATGAGCCCTAGCAACAAAGGAAATGGCAGCCCGATGCCTCTGGGCCGTAGCCACCGATTTCCCCGCCCGATGTAAAGACATCAGAAATTCCACTACCCATTCCTCCTGTCCCCAAAGCTCCCTTCTAACAGTCCCCAAAAAGGCCAAATAGGAACGGAACGCCCCTTCATATGCCTTCCTCGTCCTGGGTGCTAAACTCTCTCCCACGAGGTTACGAAGTTCGGGGCACCGAGAGACCAGAGAGCTTCGGGAAAGGGTGCCGGCTCCGGGTCCGCTGTGGGCAGAAAACCCCAGAAGGCCTGTATACGAAAACGAGAAAGGGCATCAGCCGCCTGGTTCCTCACCCCCGGGACATGTCTTGCTTTAAATAGCACATTCAATTGCATACATAGTAATACAATTTCCTTGAGTAGTCTCAAAACCCATTTGCATCGTGCTGCCTGGCTATTGATACACTCCACCACGGTCATATTATCAGACCAAAATACCACAGAGTGATCTCTGAGCCCTTCCGGCCACGTTCTCAGGGCCACCAGAATGGGGAAAAGTTCCAGGAAAGCAATGTTACTTGTCAGTCCACTGTCATGCCACCATGCCGGCCATTTTTGAGCAGACCATCGAGTGCCGAAAATGGCACCGAAACCTACGCTCCCTGCCGAATCTGTCCACAGTCCTAGCTCCTCAGAGGACACAGCCGGTTTGTTCCAGACAACTCGACCATTGAAATCCGCCAGAAATGCCAACCAAATGCGCATGTCCTGGCGAACCTCAGCCGAGAGCCTTGTGCGATGATGACCCTCCTTCAGGCCGACCATGGCTTGAGCTATCGAGCGGGAAAAGGGGCGGGCCATTGGTATAACTCTTAGGGCAAAATTCAACTGTCCCACCAACTGCTGTAATTGATGCAGCTTAACCTTGGACTCTCTGATACACATTTGCAGGGATGCCCTGAACCTTAATACTTTGTCACCCGGTAAACGAAAACAACCTTCCCCGGAGTCTAACTCGATCCCCAGAAACTCGAGGCAAGTCGAGGGACCCACAGTCTTACCTGGTGCCAATGGTACGCCAAACTGATTCATTAAGACACAAAATGCAGCCAAAGCCTGCCCACATTCCGGATCCCCGGCTGCCCCCAGGAACAAAAAGTCATCGAGATAATGCATCACATGTTGAAAACCCGTCTTCTTTGTGAAGACCCATTGTAAGAAACTACTGAACTTCTCGAAATAAGCACAAGATATAGAGCACCCCATAGGCATACACCTATCCATGTAATAATGCCCCTGAAACATGAAACCCAGGAGACGCTGATCGTCTGGATGTACCGGGAGCAACCGGAACGCTGACTCGATATCAGATTTTGCCATCAGCGCACCGGGCCCCAGGCGATTCAAAATGGCTACGGCCTCATCGAAGGATGCGTACCGCACCGAACACACTTCCGGGTCTATCGCCTCGTTTACGGAAAGACCACGTGGGGCTGATAAATTATGTATCAGCCGAAACTCGCCCGGTTCCTTCTTGGGTACCACCCCTAAAGGGGAACAAACAAAGTTAGCAACTGGCGGTAGACTAAACGGACCAGCGACTCGACCTCGAGTAACCTCCTTCCGGATCTTTTCCTGCACTACGGTCGTATGCTGTAAGACCGACATCTGGTTTTTACATTTAGCTACACCCTGAAAGTCCCCCACTGGGATGCGGAAACCATATGAAAACCCGTTCCGCAACACCCCAGCGGAAGTACGATCCGGGTATTCGCTGAGCCAGGGAATCATTGCCAGGGTATCAATCGGGGTAGGTAAAGGCGCCCCTCGGACAATATTAGACCTGTTTGGCGCCTCCTCTACCCCCGTTATCACCCGTTTTGGCTCTGCACGTGGACTCAGGATGGGATGATTGCCCACACCCGCTACATTCGTGTCTAAATTTGCATGACCCCTGGGGCCTAGTACATTTACCCCTGTTAAAGTTCCAACACACCCCCCTTTTACCTGCGTTGCCGGCAGGCCTCAAGTGATTGTCGGTACTTGTACCTGATCGAAAGGGCGTCCCCGCATATTGGCGGGAGGATTCGCCAACATTACTTCCTATCAATGGCAATTTCAACATACCAGTCTCCTCCATTTTGGACCAGGACACAGAATCATAACAATCCCAAGTTAAACTTTTATCATGTTCTTTTGATTTTCTGAAAATATTATCATAGCAAAACCAATGATTACCCTCGTGTGATACGGAGTACCCCATGATCCGTGACTGATAAATCGGCAATTCGGGTAGCAATTCGGGCCTACGTTCACCCAAGATGGATGTAAAAACCCCCCACGCTTTGCCCCAATTGCCAATGTTTTCATTTACCTTAAAGGCGGCCATCTTTGCGCGCCAAACACTCGGCTGCATGAGGTCCTTCTGGCCCTTAACATGCTCCATCTCATAATGATCAGTAAGCAACGAGAAGATGTTTATATACTCTCCTGCCCAAATCTTCTCTTTAATAGCTAGAGGGACATGCTGACCTAACCTTTCCCTTCGAGAGGGTGCCGACTCATCCCTCGCAATCGGCAATGGCCGCTTACCTGCACCGGACGCTGTCCCTGCGACTGAAACGGTCCCCTGTGGATTCTCCACTGGCGCAGCCGGCGTGGATGCCCTCGCTGCTTCACGTGTTTCACGCAGTTGCTTCATCAACACCTGCGCGTCGACAGCCGTGGCGTCCTCGCTACCTTTCCCCAACCACGCTGCTAATTGTGCTGCCAGCTCGGGCGGCATATCTTCCCCAGACACGGGGGTGACCACAACGGGAATCGGATTCCCTTCTTCCGGCACGGGAGTGGGTGCTTCGAGCGGTGTACTGGGATCCAGGATGCCTCCCCCAGCTGCTCCCCTCCTGGGCCTCTTGCCTTTTCCTCCCGGGGCGTCTCCCGCCAAAGGACGTTTCGGCCCCCCTTCTTCATCCTTGTCCGCCATTCGCCTCTTTAGGTCGGTCACCTCCTTCATGAGAACGCGCAGCATCTGGTCGGTAGTCATTCGCTTTCCCGCCTTCTTCGGCATTCTCCAACAAAGTATCTGGAAAACAAACAAGAACGATTATAACGCTCAAAATTGGCTCTTCGTTCCGTCTCGAGCTCACGTGCAGCGAGGAGGTGCAGCTTCAGAGCACAGGAACAAGAGGATGCTTTCTTGGCTTGTTGCTCCTTTTATCCGTCTTCAGGGCGGGCGTGAACCCGCCCCTGCCCGCCCCAAGGGCGTGGCCGGCCGCGTCAGTGTCTAGGCCAACCCACTCTAGGGCGGGAAAAGGCGCGCCCCGGCTACGCCGCTTTGGGCATACCAGCCGAGACTCGCCTCCCGCCCAAGATGGCTTCCCGGGGGGATCGTGGTACTCCGCCATACGTTCGGGGGGACCGAAAGGTCGCCCCTTGCCAAGAGCGTTTGTTCGCGGACAAACGCAGACTGAACATAATCTGGGTAATCTGTTGAATGAACTAACAGACCTAAACTACCCCATTGTGAAAACTGGTTGTTTGGCATTAAAACTCTTCCTAAACCGCGATTAAGTGCCTACTTACAAACTTTTGCAATATAATCCGACTGTGGGATTTAGCAAGTTGAACCAATTGGTACAATCAGCAAACAACGAGAGAATTTATGTTTGGAATCCCTACTTTAAATTTGACATCAAACTTTACACAATATACGTAAAGGGGGAATCAATCAAAAGAGAGAAGCAATATGGATAAGCGGGATGCTAAGAGGAAAGAATTCATAGTCACAATGTTCAAAAAGAGCAATACAAACAAGCCTACGGAAATTAACAAGGAACAAAGTAAAAATGACACGAAAGAAAAACTCCGCCTATGGGAAAAGTTAAACAAAATAGAAATAAATAAATCATGGGAACTAATCTCCTTGCAAAAATATCTAGAAGTTGAGCGGGTACCGCGTGGTCTACATATACTCCCAATGCCCAGCCAGCAGGATGTAACAAATGAGCTACTCCAAGAATGGGGGGAACACACTCTAAACTCTTCATTGGGATTGATAAAAATACTAGTAAAACATATAGAAGTAGCCCTTGAGAAAATAAAGGAACAGCTACGAGAATTGGAAAAGGAATTGGATAACCTAAAACTTAACTCCGAAATGACAAAATTCAAAGAGGATTTAAACAAACAAATTGAGAAACATGAAGAGGAAGTAAGAATTAGAAAACAAACGAAATTTGAAAGAGATGCCAATGACTATGCGCAAGGACGCACATTCACCTTTGCCCGAAAATACGACCCTTTCAGACCATCTATAACAAATACAGCAAGTTCATCATCCAGTCTCACATCCTTAACATCAGTGGAATTCAGTGAGGATGATTCCAATCTAGATCCATTACAGAAGGCTTGTTTAGGGAACACGCGCCTGGTTCTATCACAGCGACAATGGGAACACAATCACGGGGCGCAAAGAAATACACGTGGTCGGGCAAGGGGAAGGGGGAGAGCCTGGCAACCAAGATTCACAAAACCCACACAAGGAGGAGCCGCGGGCGAAATGGCTACAAACGAAAAAGTAGGTACAGAAACCAGACTAATGAAACAAAAGAAGGGGAAATGAATGAGGAATTACAGATCATCAATCTCTCGGGGAGACAAATCACAGAGGCAGAAACCTCGCTCCTAAAGAAAGGAATAAACTTTTGCCCGACTTAACGCATGGATATGGCACAAACTAGAACTGATATGTATCTTTACATTCGCAAAATCAAACTCGCCAAATTCTTTGCGGAAAGAGAAAATAAGCCCAAGATACCAAAACATCAACCAAAACCTACTTCTACTCTACTGGCCAAAGAATCAGAGGCATATCTAACAATCTTGAACCTCAATGCGGAAGAGGGCAAGAAAATTAGCCTAAACAAAGACATACCACAACTAGGAGCAGGTACCAGCCTTTTGAAGCCAAAATCCAAATTCTACCCCCAGCTAACACCAGGAAACAAAATAGATATGTTTCAGGAGGCGGTTATCCATGATTTATATAAGATCAATTCTAATAAAAACAACTCAGACAATTTATCCAAGAGTGAAAGAGAAGCCCTGTCCACTTTAAGAAAAGATCAAAGTTTTGAAATAAAAGCAGCAGACAAGGGCGGAAATATAGTGCTCTGGGATAAAAAACTATACATGACAGAAGCAATGGAACAACTAAGCAACAAACACTATTGCGAGAAACTTGAAAAAAATGTAATCGACAACATAAAAAGAGAACTGGATAAGAAACTATGTCAATGGGAAAACAATAAACTTCTTGACTCGGATGAAAGGAAATACTTAACAGTGGATTTCCCAAAAACAGCAACTGTGTATTTTCTACCTAAGATACACAAAAATGCCATGAAACCACCAGGGAGACCGATCGTGTCGGCCAATGGCTCTTTGCTTGAACCTTTGTCCAACTTCATTGACTTCTATTTAAGCCCACAGGTAAAACTACTGAAATCCTATATAAAGGATACTACCGATTTTCTGTGCAATCTGGAAAAAATCACTTGGCAACCTGATTTCATCATGATCACAATGGATGTGATCTCTTTGTACACCAACATAGACAGTGAGATGGGTCTGAATGCATGCAAATATTTCCTTAAAGAACGGAACATTCATTATCAAAGCCATAATGACATGCTAGTGGAAATGATACAGAACTTGCTGACCAATAACATCTTCATGTTTGGAGACTCACTATATCGACAGAAAAACGGCGCGGCTATGGGGTTTTCCTTCAGTCAGAACTATGCCTGTACAACCATGGGATGGTGGGAAGAAACAACGGCATGGAATGAAAAACACCATACATTCACACAACACATCATAGTCTGGAAGAGATTTATTGATGATCTGTTTATAGTGTGGAATGGAGGCAAAGAAAAATTCTTGTAATATTTCCAAATATTGAACAACAGCACGCCATGCATAAAATTCACCCACACTATTAGCCAAGACAGAGCTGTTTTTCTGGATACTGAGGTGTATATAAATAACCATATGGAAACCACACTCCATCGAAAAAGTACCGCAACCAACGCAACCTTGGAGGCCACCATTTTCCATCAACAATCCCTCATATCAAGCATTCCCTATGGGGAATTTCTTCGCCTAAGAAGAATCTGCAGTAAAGAACAAGAATGGCACGAGCAAAGCTAAAACTCAATGAAACGTTTCCAAAAAAGAAATTACAACCCCCACATCATAAAACAATGTTGGGAAAGGGCAAATCAGACAAGAATGGATTGCCTAAAGCCAAAAGAAAATGTACCATCGACAGCGGATGAACCAATCAGGCTAATTCTGAATTACAGCAAAGAAACCAAGCAAATAAATCAAATTTTAAAAAGAAATTGGAAAATCCTGCAGTTAGATCCAATCATATGTGCAAAAGTGGGCAAACACCCAGTAATACCATACAGAAGGGCGCAAAATTTACAGGACCAACTCATCCACAGTCACTTTCAACCAACCACGAAAAAGAAACAATGGTTACAAACAAAAGGTTTCATAAAATGTTACAACTGCAAAGTCTGCGAAATTGCCAAACCCACAACAGAAACATCCATGCCCAACAACAAGATCTGGCTGATAAAGGTATGCATAACTTGCAACAGCAAATACACGATATACATGATCGAATGTCCTTGCAAATTGAGGTATATCGGCAGTACCATCTGTGAGCTGAAAAAGCGCATTTTGGAGCATGTACGGGCAACGGTACATAAGGACAGGGGCAATGCAGTTGCTAAGCACATGGAATCAAATCACAATGGTGACTGGAAGCAATTACGTTTCTGGGGGATTGAGACAATGAGCCTCTCAGAAAGGGGCGGTCACAATGAAAAAGTACTGAGACGCAAAGAATCAAGGCATATATTGAACTTCAGAACAATGACTCCGTATGGGCTTAACAAGTCTGAAGAAATGTACATACATCTTTAAGAACGATTAACCTTGACTAAGAACTGAACTCCTTAAATCATCCTGCTTACCATATTATCTAATTTTTAAAAATTTATACACAATTTCAGTTTTCACTCGCATCACTTTTTCTCACTTTTGACATGCTCACAAAACATAATAATGTTCTTTACTAAACTATCTAACAGTGAGTTGATCTTGCCCACCGGAGGGCAGAACCTGTTTGTTTCTCGCCCACTGGAGGGCAGTACTGTTTGTAAATAATGAACAACAATTCAAAACAACTCGGATCACATTACAAAGGTTATCAATGTATAGCCACTGGAATGTATTTTCTTTTGTCCAAAGATTGTTCATTGTGAATAATTGCATTGAAAACTACAACTCCCAGAAGTCTGATTATAAGACATACCATGTGATCTGCCAAATGTTTTGAACACACCCACATGGGTGTAACCATTATTGTTTGATTGTTTTAAAAACTGTGAGCCCTTGAGCACAAACTGGCCGTGATCAAGACAGCGGACGCTGTCGAAACGCGTTGGTTGTTTTTGTTTTGATACCCCCCTGGATTGATGGAATAAATATAATATATTCACTACAAACAAGCCAATCGATTCCAATTTGTGCGACTCCACGCCTCCCCAGAAGTGGGGAAACCTGTTGAAAATATATATATATATATTATATATATATATATATATATATATATATATATATATATATATATATATATATATATATATATATATATATATATTACCTACTGGCGATAGCCAGTAGGTATATATAGTTAGGATTTTTTTCCTATGGGATTTTTGAAAATTCTATGTCGAATAACTTTGGCGTTTGAGGACAGAATTGGCTGAAATTTTCAGGAAAATGGAACATTTTGTTTCTGAGCAGCCCCTGAAAATTTGGGGGGGTTTCGTCAAGGGGGGGCCGAGAAAAAAGGGGGGTCCCAAAACGTGTTTTTCCCATGCAATTTTCCATAGGGCGGTTGGCCTCACTTTTAGCCTGAACGGCTGAATGGATTTACACCAAACTTGGCAAAATTGTAGGGGCTGGTAGCCCGATGTGCCTTTGCTATGTCTCAAGATATAGGCTCCAGTGGTTTTTACGAAAATTAACTTTGAAAAATATATATTGGGCTACTTTGGGCTATATATATGTTGGAGCCCAAATGTAGCCCAATGTAGCCCAATGTAGCCCAATGTAGCCCAAAGATGGCCACCAGAGACAAAAAAAACAAATGTAGCCCAAATATCAGCCAGATGTAGCCCAACTATAGCCCAATGACAGAATGTCCCAGAGTGTTCTAAAGAACAACTAGAGTGCTAACAGTCCTACTTATTACAAAGGTATGGCACACCTGAAGCCATCTTGATTGGAATAAAGTGGTAACTCTTAAAACATTTAATTTAAAAAGGAACAAAATGAGGGGGTTCATTTTGCCATAGAAAGTATGATTAGCGAATATATGACGAAATCCCGCATACCATCAGTCTGCAAAAAAAATCCCGCATGTACTATTAGGCCGCAAATTAAAATAACGAAAACTTTTAGAACGAATATGCCTTTAGCATACACTAAACAACTAAACTACCCTAAACCCTAAAACACTACCCCCAGCATGACCCTACACTACACAAACAGTACAACACTACCCTAAACCCTAAAACACTACCCCCAGCATGACCCTACACTACGCAAACACTACAACACTCCCCAAAACCCTAAAACACTACACCCCAGCATGAACCTACACTACGCAAACACTACAACACTACCCTAAACCCTAAAACACTACCCCCAGCATGACCCTACACTACGCAAACACTACAACACAACCCTAAACCCTAAAACACTACCCCCAGCATGACCCTACACTACGCAAACACTACAACACTACCCTAAACCCTAAAACACTACCCCCAGCATGACCCTACACTACGCAAACACTACAACACTACCCAAAACCCTAAAACACTACCCCCAGCATGACCCTACACTACGCAAACACTACAACACTACCCAAAACCCTAAAACACTACCCCCAGCATGACCCTACACTACGCAAACACTACAACACTACCCAAAACCCTAAAACACTACACCCCAGCATGAACCTACACTACGCAAACACTACAACACTACCCTAAACCCTAAAACACTACCCCCAGCATGACCCTACACTACGCAAACACTACAACACAACCCTAAACCCTAAAACACTACCCCCAGCATGACCCTACACTACGCAAACACTACAACACTACCCTAAACCCTAAAACACTACCCCCAGCATGACCCTACACTACGCAAACACTGCAACACTACCCAAAACCCTAAAACACTACCCCCAGCATGACCCTACACTACGCAAACACTGCAACACTACCCAAAACCCTAAAACACTACACCCCAGCATGACCCTACACTACGCAAACACTGCAACACTACCCTAAACCCTAAAACACTACCCCCAGCATGACCCTACACTACGCAAACACTGCAACACTACCCAAAACCCTAAAACACTACACCCCAGCATGACCCTACACTACGCAAACACTGCAACACTACCCTAAACCCTAAAACACTACCCCCAGCATGACCCTACACTACGCAAACACTGCAACACTACCCTAAACCCTAAAACACTACCCCCAGCATGACCCTACACTACGCAAACACTGCAACACTACCCTAAACCCTAAAACACTACCCCCAGCATGACCCTACACTACGCAAACACTACAACACTACCCTAAACCCTAAAACACTACCCCCAGCATGACCCTACACTACGCAAACACTACAACACTACCCTAAACCCTAAAACACTACCCCCAGCATGACCCTACACTACGCAAACACTACAACACTACCCAAAACCCTAAAACACTACCCCCAGCATGACCCTACACTACGCAAACACTACAACACTACCCAAAACCCTAAAACACTACACCCCAGCATGACCCTACACTACGCAAACACTACAACACAACCCTAAACCCTAAAACACTACCCTCAGCATGACCCTACACTACGCAAACACTACAACACAACCCTAAACCCTAAAACACTACCCCCAGCATGACCCTACACTACGCAAACACTGCAACACTACCCAAAACCCTAAAACACTACCCCCAGCATGACCCTACACTACGCAAACACTACAACACTACCCAAAACCCTAAAACACTACCCCCAGCATGACCCTACACTACGCAAACACTACAACACTACCCTAAACCCTAAAACACTACCCCCAGCATGACCCTACACTACGCAAACACTACAACACTACCCTAAACCCTAAAACACTACCCCCAGCATGACCCTACACTACGCAAACACTACAACACTACCCAAAACCCTAAAACACTACCCCCCAGCATGACCCTACACTACGCAAACACTACAACACTACCCAAAACCCTAAAACACTACCCCCAGCATGACCCTACACTACGCAAACACTACAACACTACCCAAAACCCTAAAACACTACCCCCAGCATGACCCTTCACTACGCAAACACTACAACACTACCCAAAACCCTAAAACACTACACCCCAACATGACCCTACACTACGCAAACACTACAACACAACCCTAAACCCTAAAACACTACCCCCAGCATGACCCTACACTACGCAAACACTACAACACTACCCTAAACCCTAAAACACTACCCTCAGCATGACCCTACACTACGCAAACACTACAACACAACCCTAAACCCTAAAACACTACCCCCAGCATGACCCTACACTAAACAACCACCACAACTCTACACTACACTAACACAACACTACACTACACAACACTACACTACACTACACAATCACTAACCCACGAAAAAATTAACACAAACCCACTTACCTCTCTCGTCATCGTGGTTTTCACAACGCAAATGCATTTACCATACATGCCTTTAAAACGTAATTCTTTGTAAAGGCATGCGCGATAAATGCACATGCGTTTTGAAAAAATGCGGGATAATGGTATGCGAGGTCAATGACCTTGCGGGATAATGGTATGCGGACTGAAAGTCTGCGGCATAAAAAATGCTGGAAAATGGCTGCAAACCATGATTAGCAGCAGACTTCCCTGGTGAGCACTAGCTTTACTACAGTGATCTAATGAGCAACTAGAGTGCTAACATTCAGAATTTATGGCAAATGTGTGAAACATCTGAATGCCTTCTTGATAGAACCAAAGTAAACAAGCATTGAAAATGCAATAGATCTCGCCCTCGTTTAAGTTAAAGCCATTCTGTTTGTAATGAGGTGGCTTTTTAGCTTTGCTTTTATTAGTGTTTTTAAAACTTTCATGTAAATAACATGCATATGTATGCATATATGTATATGTATGCATGCATTTATATTTATATAGATATGCAGATTATATATGTTTATATATGTATATTACCTACTGGCGATAGCCAGTGGGTATATATAGTTAGGATTTTTTCTCTATGGGATTTCTGAAAATTCTATGTCTAATAACTTTGGCGTTTGTGGACGGAATTGGCTGAGATTTTCAGGAAAATGGCACATTTCGTTTCTTAGCAGCCCCTGAAAATTTGGGGGGGTTTCGTCAAGGGGGGGTCGAGAAACAAGGGGGGTCCCAAAACACGTTTTTCCCATTCATTTTTCCATAGGGCGGTTGGACTCACTTTTAGCTCGAACGGCTGAATAGATTTACATGAAACTTGGCAAAATTGTAGATATGGTTTGCCCGACGGGCCTTTGCTATGTCTCAATATATGTGCTCCAGTGGATTTTGAGAAATTAACGTTTAAAAAAAAATATATATCTGTGACAGCGCTCCGGTTAGCGCCCCGGTTTGCGTACCTGACGCGTAACGGAACTTCGCGAAGCGAAGCTGATTGGCTCTCCGGTGTCTGTCAACATTCTAAACAGTCCGTAGCGGCCGCCATCTTGTCTCTCGGTACGATCGAGAGACAAGATGTGGTGAAAAACGAAGGGGGAAATGAAGGAAAGGGGGCAAGGTAGACCCCTCCTGACCCCCTAGGATTGATGAGGGGGATATTAAAGTGCCCCGCGGGGCAAAAAAAATAAAAATAATTTTTTTGCGATTTTACGCCGTAGAGGCGCGTCCCGGTACGCGAACCGGGCAGCTCACCCGGCAGCTAACCGGGCAGCTAACCGGCAGCGCAGCTGTCAACATTGTAAACAGTCCGGAGCGGCCGCCATCTTGTCTCTCGGTAGGTTCGAGAGACAAGATGTGGTGAAAAAAGAAGGGGGAAATGAAGGAAAGGGGGCAAGGTAAACCCCTCCTGACCCCCTAGGATTGATGAGGGGGATATTAAAGTCCCCAGCGATTTTTCGCGGTAGAGGCGCTTCCCGGTACGCGAACCGGGCAGCTAACCGGCAGCGTAACGGGAGTCCGCCATCTTGTGTTTTTGGAGCGTCCGGTTCGTGTACCGGGTAGCGTCCCGGTAAGCGTAACAAGGGGAAAACCAAGAGAAACAGTGAAAAAAAAATTAAGGGAATAGATTTCCAGCAAACTTGACAAAATTGTAGGGACTGTTTGTTTGATGTGCCTTTGCAAGGCCTCAAGATATGTGCACGTGTGGATTTTGTCTAATTAAGGTTAAAAAAAATATATATATCTGTAAGCGTGCTCCGGCACGCTTACGTTACGGGTTTTGTTTGCGCTGCAGAGCCGATACGTCACGGTTATGCGACGCGTCATGAGGCGTCTCACGTGGCTACGTGATACGTCACGTAATAAAGAATATATTTTACAGCTATAGATATTAGCTTTTAAAAAACCAATGAAATTCACTGAAAAAACCATAGGTTATAGACCATATATAGTTAGGAATTTGCATTTACAAAACCTTGAAAATTCACTGAAAAAACCATAGGTTAGAGACCATATATAGTTAGCTGGACATTTTATTGACATAAAACCAATGAAATTCCATATATAGTTAGTTGCACTAACTATATATCGCGCACCCGCAATCCACTGCTGATGATGTCACATATTACATCATTCATGACATGGTCAGTGACATCACTGATGACATCACTGATGACATCTCAAATGACATCACTGATGACATCACTGATGACATCTCAAATGACATCACTGATGACATCATGACACACCAATACCAGTTACTACATACACACTCACTGATTCCTACGTCTACACACACATTCACTCATTCACCCATACAATCACTCATACATACAGTCACTCATTATTACAACACTATCATATGCACTCATACACCTATGCAGACACTCACACACTGCCACTCATCCATGGAGTTACTCACACATCTAGTCAGTCCTGTAAAGAATCAATCACACTTCCATTTCCTCATCTATACAGTTAAACACAGAACACCATACTTCAGTGACATCACTGATGACATCACTGATGACATCTCAAATGACATCACTGATGACATCTCAAATGACATCACTGATGACATCATGACACACCAATACCAGTTACTACATACGCACTCACTGATTCCTACGTCTACACACACATTCACTCATTCACCCATACAATCACTCATACATACAGTCACTCATTATTACAAGAATATCATATGCACTCATACA
The DNA here is from genome assembly GCF_964263255.1 of Lissotriton vulgaris. Taxonomy (NCBI): domain Eukaryota; kingdom Metazoa; phylum Chordata; class Amphibia; order Caudata; family Salamandridae; genus Lissotriton; species Lissotriton vulgaris. The sequence goes on from NC_141689.1 coordinate 2,125,952,741, forward strand.
CCTAGTTAGTCCTGTGAAGAATCAATCACACTTCGATTTCCTCATCTATACAGTTAAACACAGAACACCATACTTTTCACACATATACTAACACATACTTACTCTCTTATACAATCACTGATACAAGTACACATTGATATGCACAGAGTCACACACCTCCCAGCCAGCCACACACACACTCAGTCTTCCATACATCCACTCATTCTTCAATATGTAAAACATAATTAAACTTTACAAAAACACACAGACACTAGATGATGTTATCAGTGATGTCATTTGAGATGTCATCAGTGATGTCATCAGTGATGTCATTTGAGATGTCATCAGTGATGTCATCAGTGATGTCACTGACCATGTCATGAATGATGTAATATGTGACATCATCAGCAGTGGATTGCGGGTGCGCGATATATAGTTAGTGCAACTAACTATATATGGAATTTCATTGGTTTTATGTCAATAAAATGTCCAGCTAACTATATATGGTCTCTAACCTATGGTTTTTTCAGTGAATTTTCAAGGTTTTGTAAATGCAAATTCCTAACTATATATGGTCTATAACCTATGGTTTTTTCAGTGAATATATATATATATATAAATATATATATATATAGTAGGTAATATATATATATTCACTGAAAAAACCATAGGTTTCACACCAGTTATAGTTAACTGGAAATTTTACTGTCATAAAACCATTGAAATTCCACGTTATAGTTAGTTTGACTCACTATAACTTGCGCGTGCAATGCACTGCTGATGACGTCACATATTACATCACTCATGACATGGTCAGTAACATCACTCATGACATCACTGATGACACCATCCAGTAAATGTGTGTCTTTCTGAAAAATAAATATGTTTTATATATGTATATGTAAAGGTCGATGGAAGAATAAATGTTTAGATAAGTGTCTAAAAAGATATTTAAAAAAAAAAAATGATTGGTTTAACTGGCTTATTAAGTCTATCTTAGTGAATACATATATTAGCGAGTAATGTTTAAATATTTAAATATATGTATCAGTGTTTCACTTTGTGTATAAGTCGCTGCATGGGTTGGTGAGTAGCTACATGTGTGTGTATATGCGTTATTAGTAAGTGTGAGCGCAAAATCCGTTACGCTCGCGGATTTTGCGGATTTTCGGTAACTTACCGTCATTCAGCGTTTGCCGAGTTGTTTTTCTCGATATTTTGCAAGTGCTGCGCCATTTTGGATCTTGCAGCGGGATCCCGCGGGAATTTGGCGAGCGCGATTACGTCATCGCGGCTTGCCAACTTGCACAGCGAGAGTTTGTCAACGCGAGTACGCCGTGATCACGTATCGCGGGACTTTGCAATTGCGAGCTTGTAGATGCGGCGGCAAAAATACAAAATTTGCAATTCTGCACAAGAAATCCACCAGCAAGCAGCATAAACATTCTGTAAATGATGATTTTTATCTGAATAACTCCTCAGGTTGACATTTGCCTGCACTTTTTTTGCGAGGAGTCCATTTTGGGGAGGGGGGGTGGGAGGAAGGAAGTGCCCCACAGTCTTCAACTTCCTGTTCCTATCCAGCAGGCTCCTCCCAGTGCTTTGTCCATCTCCTGGTCACTTTTCATTTGGATCTGGAGCTGGAATGGTTACTTTTTGTGGATGCTGCTGGATATTTGGATTTGAGGCCTTTTTGACTTTCTTTGGATCACTTTTGGATTAGAAATTTCACAAGTAAGTTTGTTTGGGGCATTAAAGTTGCTGCAACTACAATTTTGGAATTTTTAATTTTTGGGCTGTTTTGGGGCCTTTTGCCCAGGGGTACTCAGTGGTGGGTGCACTGAGTCTTTCTGTGGGGTGTTTTGAATTTAAACATCATGGAGGGGCTGGATGGCTTGGGATTGTGCTGATTTTTCAGTGATTTTCATTTTTTTGGCCTGTTGTGGCCTTTTCACCAGGGGTAGTGAGTGTTGCATGAGCCTAGTCTTTCTGTGGGTTGTCTTGAATTTAAACATCATGGAGGGGCTGGATGGCTTGGGATTCTGCTGATTTTTCTGTGTTTTTCGATTTTTTGGGGTGTTCATGGGGACAGGCCATGTGGGTGGGGGCCATTTTGAGTGCTGCTACAGGCCCTGGCCATGTGCTGGGAGGGAGGGGCCATTTTGAATGCAGGCAGTGTTGTTCGGCCTGCAACCATTTTGCCTAGTTTTCAACCTTTATGCCCAGGGGTAGTGAGTGTTGCATGGGCCTAGTCTTTCTGTTGGGTGTCTTAAATTTAAACATCATGGAGGGCCTGGATGGTTTGGGATTGTGCAGATTTTTCTGTGATTTTCATTTTTTGGGCCTGTTGTTGTGGCCTTTTCACCAGGGGTAGTGAGTGTTGCATGGGCCTAGTCTTTCTGTGGGTTGTCTTGAATTTAAACATCATGGAGGGGCTGGATGGCTTGGGATTGTGCTGATTTTTCTGTGATTTTCGTTTTTTTGGGGTGTTCATGGGGACAGGCCATGTGGGTGGGGGCCATTTTGAGTGCTGCTACAGGCCCTGGCCATGTGCTGGGAGGGAGGGGGCCATTTTGAATGCAGGCAGTGTTGTTAGGCCTGCAACCATTTCGCCTAGTTTTCAACCTTTATGCCCAGGGGTAGTGAGTGTTGCATGGGCCTAGTCTTTCTGTGGGTTGTCTTGAATTTAAACATCAAGGAGGGGCTGGATGGCTTGGGATTGTGCTGATTTTCTGTGTTTTTCGTTTTTTGGGCCTGTTGTTGTGGCCTTTTCACCAGGGGTAGTGAGTGTTGCATGGGCCTAGTCTTTCTGTGGGTTGTCTTGAATTTAAACATCATGGAGGGGCTGGATGGCTTGGGATTGTGCTGATTTTTCTGTGATTTTCGTTTTTTTGGGGTGTTCATGGGGACAGGCCATGTGGGTGGGGGCCATTTTGAGTGCTGCTACAGGCCCTGGACATGTGCTGGGAGGGAGGGGGCCATTTTGAATGCAGGCAGTGTTGTTAGGCCTGCAACCATTTGCCTAGTTTTCAACCTTTATGCCCAGGGGTAGTGAGTGTTGCATGGGCCTAGTCTTTCTGTGGGGTGTCTTGAATTTAAACATCATGGAGGGCATGGGATTGTGCTGGTTTTTCTGTTGTTTTTCGATTTTTTTGGGGTGTATAACTGAACTGATGTTCCTCTGTCTTCCATTGCTTTTAGGTTCACAAGACTCAAGAGAACCACCAGTGCCAGGAAGAAGTCCAGCAGCGGTGTGTGTGTGCAGCATAACGTCACGCGATGTCATGTCTGGCCACAGACAACTCTGCAACTCGTGTGACTGCGGCCTGCTGTTCTGACCTGCTCTGAAGAAGATGGCCCCAAAAAAAGTTCTCCGTAGCTCCTCTAGCAAGAAAGTTGCCAGTAAGGGGCAGAAGAAGCAAGTTACCAAGGAGGCTGGTGTGCCGGCCGCCGCGTTTTTTGGGAGTAAAAAAAAAAAGTACGCCTGCAGCAGCAGCGGGATCTGCTGGGGACCAAGCTGGGAGCAGCAACCCCGCTCCATTGGGCTCAGTGCCTCCACCACCACGCCAACTTAAGTCCAAGCCCTTGAGTGCTGCAGAGGCAGTCAGTGTACTTCTTCAATCACCATCGACCAGTGATGTTGGCTCATCGCAAGAAAGTAGCAGCAATGTCCCTGAATCAACACAGGTTGTTGTAACTCATCTGACAAGTGTTGAACAACCACAGCCGCAACAACAACCACATGTGCAAGTACAAGCCCAAGTACATGTGGAAGGAGAGGCAGAGCAAGGAGATGCGCAAGCAGAGGTGCATGGAGGGTCACAAGTGCCCACAATAGTTGTTCTTCCCAAAGTAGGGGCACATCAGGAAATCGACAATCAAGCCGAGGTATCATTTGAGGAAGCCACTCCTCCTGATGATCATTCATTGTCTTCCACATCCCTAGCAAGGAAAAGATCAAGGTTGGTGTCTACATCTTCTTCAAGCCCACCTCCTTCTGATGATACGGATCCCAATTGGGAACCAGCACCACTGCCGTCTGATAGTGAGGCACACCATGATCTGACAAAGGTACTTAAGCCTGAAAGGAAGGTCGTCGAAAAACTCATAGTTATGGAGTGTGATGAGGCTCAACAAGAAGTGGCGGATACTCCTGCTGATGAAGACTCTCACGACGACGACGCAGTCATCATAAAGGTCACTGCAGCCCCAGCGGGCATGCAGCAAAAAGACATTTTGACCCTAGCCCGAGAAGCTGCTGAGCGTGATGATGTTGTCGACGAGGAGGCAATGGAAGAAACACCACAATCATTGGAGTTAACTAGTACACCAACACCTACCGCTTCCATATTTCTTAGTCGCCAGAAGGGACCTCCATCCACCTCGACCTCAATTAGTGGTGGTGAAAGTGCAAAAAATACTGAAGTTCGGCAATCCACATCCTCCACTTCATCTGGCATTAGCAGCAGGACCACCACCACTAGTATCGCCGCCTCCTCCGGCCCCCAAAGACATTTCAAGTCCGCAGTTTGGGACTTCTTTAGTGTTTGCCCAAAAAAGGAAAACTTTGCCATTTGTAGCATTTGTAAGTTGGCAGTTAGTCGTGGGAAGTTTGGTTCCAACTATGGTACCGGAGGCCAGAGAGGTCATCTTGAAAGAAAGCACGCTGTCAAATGGTTTGCGCACCTACAGGCGATCAAGGAAGCCCGAATTGCACGTAATGCTGTTTCATCTGATGATGACGAGGAGGAAGAAGACGTGTCAAACACTTCACTTACACCCAGTACCCCTGTCAGCAGCACACCCCATGTGAGCCACACTAAGAGTGTGGGAGAGAGTGAGACACCAATGCGAAAAAGTTCATCAGCGAGTGTAACTGGGTCGAAGATATCATCATTATCCCGTAAATGCTTGGTCCAGGGCAACATTAAAAAGATGCTGTTTACAGAAGCGCAATATGAACGCAACCACCCACTGACGCATCTGTATAACACTAAGCTGGCTAAAATGCTAGCTCTGGACCTTCTCCCTATTTCTTTTGTAGAAGGTGTTGGTTTTCTAGAAATACTGGCAGCGCTCTGCCCTAAATGGAAGGTTCCTAGCCGGTTCTATTTTGCCAGAGTTGCGGTTCCAGCACTACATGAAGATGTGCTGGAGGTGATTGGGGCAGCTTTGCAGAAGAGTGCTGTTCACACTATACATCTGACAACAGACATGTGGACCAGTGGCGCAGGCGCTGATTACATGTGCATCACTGCACACTGGGTCTCTTTTTCAGGGGTTAAAACAAAGCTAAACGCAGGTGTTGACCCGGACCAAGTTTTTAAAGCTGCTCGGAAACATGCAACACTAGCCATGTTTGGTTTGGAGAAACGTCACACAGCACAAAACATTTTGGATGAGTTTAACACAAAGGTCCTTGACTGGCTGTCCCCATAAAAACGCCAGACTGGTTATGTTTCCACGGCTAATGGCTCCAATGTAGTTAAGGCCATGGAGCTGGGTCTGTATTTCAGAGTGCTGTGTTTGGCGCTCTGTATAAACCTGGTTGTCAAAAAATTCTTGAGTGAGAAAGACAGTCCAGCGTACGAAGTAGTGGACACCTGCCGAAAAATGTGCAACCATTTCAGCCATTCTTTTAAGGCCCGGAAGCATCTGAGGAGCCTGCTACATGAATGTCGAATGCCAGTGAAAGCACTCATCCAGGAGGTGCCAACACGTTGGAACTCAACCTTCTACATGCTTGAGCGTCTGTATGAGCAGTATACGGTACTCGATCACTATTTCTTAAAACAGGGTACAGCTCAGAAGGACCTGAGGATGGGTGCGGCGCAATGGGACATAGTTAAAAGCCTGACATGCATGCTTCGTCCTTTTGAGGTCTTCACGCGTGCAGTCAGCAAGGAGGACTGTAATTTGGGAAAAGCTATACCATTGTTGTACATGCTGGAGCACCAACTGAAGGAGGTGTCTTCTCTGTTTCAAAAAGATGAAAAAAACAAAGACCCTTTTGTTTTGGCGGACAAATTATTAGAGCGCCTACAAGGTGATGAACGTCTTCAAATGATCCACTCACACCAGCATTACATTTGTGCTACGATTCTGGATCCATGCTACAAAATGGCGCTGGCAGGCCGAGCATTCTTTCCTTTTGCTGATGAAGATGTTACAAAGTACAAACGTTGGCTACCCATGTCAGCCAAGAGGTTTGAAAGAGAACGGCAGAAAATTGATGGAAAAGGCAGTACATTAGCATCAGCATCAGCAGGCCACCCCCAGTCAAAACAATCCACTTCTGCACCTGTGGCTGTGGCACAAGTGACCTCTCAGCCGTTAAAGACACCGGCAACCGGATCATCTACACCAGACACAACAGTAACATTGGATGCTGAAGAGGATTGGCTAAATCGGCTAAGGTTTGGTTCTCAAAAGGTCACAGCAAAAGCTAAGCAAAGTGGAGGAACCTTGGAGGACCTTGAGTCGATGGTGCAGGACTATCTGAATGACTCAACAGAGGTCTATGTTAATGCTGAACCATTGGTGTATTAGCATGGGAAAAAAGAATTGTGGCCACAGCTCTCCAACCTGGCTTTAAACTACTTGTCTTGCCCACTCGCAAGTGTGTCTTCTGAACGTGTTTTCAGTGCTGCTGGTGGCATTGTAACTCCCAAACGAAGCCGCCTCTCGCCCAAAAATGTGGAGAGGTTAACAATGATCAAGATGAATCAGCACCTCATATCACCAGATTACAAAGTACGAGAAGAACGCCGCATGAAGACGAGGAGGACAGCAACGTAGATGAGGGAATTTATTCTCTGTTCGGTGACACTGACCTCACCCTGCCTGAATTCGCAGAGTATGATGACGAACTCCTATTCTTATTCCCTGACACCGAGCGTATACTCCTAATGCCCAGCCAGCAGGATGTAACAAATGAGCTACTCCAAGAATGGGGGGAACACACTCCAAACTCTTCATTGGGATTGATAAAAATACTAGTAAAACATATAGAAGTAGCCCTTGAGAAAATAAAGGAACAGCTACGAGAATTGGAAAAGGAATTGGATAACCTAAAACCTAACTCCGAAATGACAAAATTCAAAGAGGATTTAAACAAACAAATTGAGAAACATGAAGAGGAAGTAAGAATTAGAAAACAAACAAAATTTGAAAGAGATGCCAATGACTATGCGCAAGGACGCATATTCACCTTTGCCCGAAAATACGACCCTTTCAGACCATCTAAAACAAATACAGCAAGTTCATCATCCAGTCTCACATCCTTAACATCAGTGGAATTCAGTGAGGATGATTCCAATCTAGATCCATTACAGAAGGCTTGTTTAGGGAACATGCGCCTGGTTCTATCACAGCGACAATGGGAACACAATCACGGGGCGCAAAGAAATACACGTGGTCGGGCAAGGGGAAGGGGGAGAACCTGGCAACCAAGATTCACAAAACCCACACAAGGAGGAGCCGCAGGCGAAATGGCTACAAACGAAAAAGTAGGTACAGAAACCAGACTAATGAAACAAAAGAAGGGGAAATGAATGAGGAATTACAGATCATCAATCTCTCGGGGAGACAAATCACAGAGGCAGAAACCTCGCTCCTAAAGAAAGGAATAAACTTTTGCCCGACTTAACGCATGGATATGGCACAAACTTGAACTGATATGTATCTTTACATTCGCAAAATCAAACTCGCCAAATTCTTTGCGGAAAGAGAAAATAAACCCAAGATACCAAAACATCAACCAAAACCTACTTCTACTCTACTGGCCAAAGAATCAGAGGCATATCTAACAATCTTGAACCTCAATGCGGAAGAGGGCAAGAAAATTAGCCTAAACAAAGCGATACCACAACTAGGAGCAGGTACCAGCCTTTTGAAGCCAAAATCTAAATTCTACCCCCAGCTAACACCAGGAAACAAAATAGATATGTTTCAGGAGGCGGTTATCCATGATTTATATAAGATCAATTCTAATAAAAACAACTCAGACAATTTATCCAAGAGTGAAAGAGAAGCCCTGTCCACTTTAAGAAAAGATCAAAGTTTTGAAATAAAAGCAGCAGACAAGGGCGGAAATATAGTGCTCTGGGATAAAAAACTATACATGACAGAAGCAATGGAACAACTAAGCAACAAACACTATTGCGAGAAACTTGAAAAAAATTCAATCGACAACATAAAAAGAGAACTGGATAAGAAACTATGTCAATGGGAAAACAATGAACTTCTTGGCTCGCATGAAAGGAAATACTTAACAGTGGATTTCCCAAAAACAGCAACTGTGTATTTTCTACCTAAGATACACAAAAATGCCATGAAACCACCAGGGAGACCGATCGTGTCGGCCAATGGCTCTTTGCTTGAACCTTTGTCCAACTTCATTGACTTCTATCTAAGCCCACAAGTAAAACTACTGAAATCCTATATAAAGGATACTACCGATTTTCTGTGCAATCTGGAAAAAATCACTTGGCAACCTGATTTCATCATGATCACAATGGATGTGATCTCTTTGAACACCAACATAGACAGTGAGATGGGTCTGAATGCATGCAAATATTTCCTTAAAGAACAGAACATTCATTATCAAAGCCACAATGACATGCTAGTGGAAATGATACAGAACTTGCTGACCAATAACATCTTCATGTTTGGAGACTCACTATATCGACAGAAAAACGGCGCGGCTATGGGGTTTTCCTTCAGTCAGAACTATGCCTGTACAACCATGGGATGGTGGGAAGAAACAACGGCATGGAATGAAAAACACCATACATTCACACAACACATCATAGTCTGGAAGAGATTTATTGATGATCTGTTTATAGTGTGGAATGGAGGCAAAGAAAAATTCTTGGAATATTTCCAAATATTGAACAACAGCACGCCATGCATAAAATTCACCCACACTATTAGCCAAGACAGAGCTGTTTTTCTGGATACTGAGGTGTATATAAATAACCATATGGAAACCACACTCCATCGAAAAAGTACCGCAACCAACGCAACCTTGGAGGCCACCATTTTCCATCAACAATCCCTCATATCAAGCATTCCCTATGGGGAATTTCTTCGCCTAAGAAGAATCTGCAGTAAAGAACAAGAATGGCACGAGCAAAGCTAAAACTCAATGAAACGTTTCCAAAAAAGAAATTACAACCCCCACATCATAAAACAATGTTGGGAAAGGGCAAATCAGACAACAAGAACGGATTGCCTAAAGCCAAAAGAAAATTTACCATCGACAGCGGATGAACCAATCAGGCTAATTCTGAATTACAGCAAAGAAACCAAGCAAATAAATCAAATTTTAAAAAGAAATTGGAAAATCCTGTAGTTAGATCCAATCATAGGTGCAAAAGTGGGCAAACACCCAGTAATAACATACAGAAGGGCGCAAAATTTACAGGACCAACTCATCCACAGTCACTTTCAACCAACCGCGAAAAAGAAACAATGGTTACAAACAAAAGGTTTCATAAAATGTTACAACTGCAAAGTCTGCGAAATTGCCAAACCCACAAAAGAAACATCCATGCCCAACAACAAGATCTGGCTGATAAAGGAATGCATAACTTGCAACAGCAAATACACGATATACATGATCGAATGTCCTTGAAAATTGAGGTATATCGGCAGTACCATCTGTGAGCTGAAAAAGCGCATTTTGGAGCATGTACGGGCAACGGTACATAAGGACTGGGGCAATGCAGTTGCTAAGCACATGGAATCAAATCACAATGGTGACTGGAAGCAATTACGTTTCTGGGGGATTGAGACAATGAGCCTCTCAGAAAGGGGCGGTCACAATGAAAAAGTATTGAGAAACAAAGAATCAAGGCATATATTGAACTTCAGAACAATGACTCCGTATGGGCTTAACAAGTCTGAAGAAATGTACATACATCTTTAAGAACGATTAACCTTGACTAAGAACTGAACTCCTTAAATCATCCTGCTTACCATATTATCTAATTTTTAAAAATTTATACACAATTTAAGTTTTCACTCGCATCACTTTTTCTCACTTTTGACATGCTCACAAAACATAACAATGTTCTTTACTAAACTATCTAACAGTGAGTTGATCTTGCCCACCGGAGGCCAGAACCTGTTTGTTTCTCGCCCACTGGAGGGCAGTACTGTTTGTAAATAATGAACAACAATTCAAAACAACTCGGATCACATTACAAAGGTTATCAATGTATAGCCACTGGAATGTATTTTCTTTTGTCCAAAGATTGTTCATTGTGAATAATTGCATTGAAAACTACAACTCCCAGAAGTCTGATTTAAGACATACCATGTGATCTGCCAAATGTTTTGAACACACCCACATGGGTGTAACCATTATTTTTTGATTGTTTTAAAAACTGTGAGCCCTTGAGAACAAACTGACCGTGATCAAGACAGCGGACGCTGTCGAAACGCGTTGGTTGTTTTTGTTTTGATACCCCCCTGGATTGATGGAATAAATATAATATATTCACTACAAACAAGCCAATCGATTCCAATTTGTGCGACTCCACGCCTCCCCAAAGTGGGGAAACCTGTTGAAAATATATATATATATATATATATATATATATATATATATATATATATATATATATATATATATATATATATATATATATATATATATATATATACATATATATATATATATATATGCATATATATATATATATATATATATATATATATATATATATATATATATATATATATATATATATATATATATACTTATATATAAATATATATATATATATAGTAGGTAATATATATATATATATATATATATATATATATTCACTGAAAAAACCATAGGTTTCACACCAGTTATAGTTAACTGGAAATTTTACTGTCATAAAACTATTGAAATTCCACGTTATAGTTAGTTTGACTCACTATAACTTGCGCGTGCAATGCACTGCTGATGACGTCACATATTACATCACTCATGACATGGTCAGTAACATCACTCATGACATCACTGATGACACCATCCAGTAAATGTGTGTCTTTCTGAAAAATAAATATGTTTTATATATGTATATGTAAAGGTCGATGGAAGAATAAATGTTTAGATAAGTGTCTAAAAAGATATTTAAAAAAAAAAAAAATGATTGGTTAACTGGCTTATTAAGTCTATCTTAGTGAATACATATATTAGCGAGTAATGTTTAAATATTTAAATATATGTATCAGTGTTTCACTTTGTGTATAAGTCGCTGCATGGGTTGGTGAGTAGCTACATGTGTGTGTATATGCGTTATTAGTAAGTGTGAGCGCAAAATCCGTTACACTCGCGGATTTTGCGGATTTTCGGTAAATCTGCAATCTGCGAACGATCGCGAATTTACAGAAAATCCACAAATTCGCACGCAGCGGATTTTTTTTTCTTGGTGATACAATTTTGCGGCGCGCGGCGTTTACTTACCGTCATTCAGCGTTTGCCGAGTTGTTTTTCTCGATATTTTGTGAGTGCTGCGCCATTTTGGATCTTGCAGCGGGATCCCGCGGGAATTTGGCGAGTGCGATTACGTCATCGCGGCTTGCCAACTTGCACAGCGAGAGTTTGTCAACGCGAGTACGCCGTGATCACGTATCGCTGGACTTTGCAATTGCGAGCTTGTAGATGCGGCGAGAAGCAACAATCTTGCACTCGCGAAAATACAAAATTTGCAATTCTGCACAAGAAATCCACCAGTATAAACATTCTGGAAATGATGATTTTTTTCTGAATAACTCCTCAGGTTGACATTTGCCTGCACTTTTTTTGCGAGGAGTCCATTTTGGGGAGGGGGGGGTGGGAGGAAGGAAGTGCCCCACAGCCTTCAACTTCCTGTTCCTATCCAGCAGGCTCCTCCCAGTGCTTTGTCCATCTCCTGGTCACTTTTCATTAGGATCTGGAGCTGGAAGGATTACGTTTTGTGGATGCTGCTGGATATTTGGATTTGAGGCCTTTTTGACTTTCTTTGGATCACTTTTGGATTAGAAATTTCACAAGTAAGTTTGTTTGGGGCATTAAAGTTGCTGCAACTACAATTTTGGAATTTTTAATTTTTGGGCTGTTTTGGGGCCTTTTGCCCAGGGGTACTCAGTGATGGGTGCACTGAGTCTTTCTGTGGGGTGTTTTAAATTTAAACATCATGGAGGGGCTGGATGGCTTGGGATTGTGCTGATTTTTCAGTGATTTTCGTTTTTTTGGCCTGTTGTGGCCTGTTCACCAGGGGTAGTGAGTGTTGCATGGGCTTAGTCTTTCTGTGGGTTGTCTTGAATTTATACAGATCAACAAGAGAGAGAGGACTAGATAAGCTAGCCTGTATCCCCAGTTTATATATATAAATCAATAAAGGCTAGCTAGTTTAAGGGAAATATTAGGGAGACTCTGGTACGTCAGCAGTGACAATATGTGGGAAAAACACTGTTTTCCTTTGAAAGCCCTCACCCACCGACCTAGTCGGTGGCATGCTTCATCATCGGGCCCACCACAGTGGCACCGAATGTGCCCCGGGTGTGCTTCAACGCCAGGTGACTGCGGAGCTGGTATGTTGCTGAGTGTGCAGTGAAAGTGTGTGAAGGTGAGAAATTAAAATGCTATCCAGGAGGTCCCAGCACCCGAGGGTATTAGCAATATTTAATGAACTGGGCCTCTGCTAGCAGGTTAAAAAGGCAATAGGACGTTTTAAGGGAGAGTTACAATGACCTCCATGGAGGGGCTGGATGGCTTGGGATTCTGCTGATTTTTCTGTGTTTTTCGATTTTTTGGGGTGTTCATGGGGACAGGCCATGTGGGTGGGGGCCATTTTGAGTGCTGCTACAGGCCCTGGCCATGTGCTGGGAGGGAGGGGGCCATTTTGAATGCAGGCAGTGTTGTTAGGCCTGCAACCATTTTGCCTAGTTTTCAACCTTTATGCCCAGGGGTAGTGAGTGTTGCATGGGCCTAGTCTTTCTGTGGGGTGTCTTGAATTTAAACATCATGGAGGGCATGGGATTGTGCTGATTTTTCTGTTATTTTTCGATTTTTTGGGGGTGTATAACTGAACTGATGTTCCTCTGTCTTCCATTGCTTTTAGGTGCACAAGACTCAAGAGAACCACCAGTGCCAGGAAGAAGTCCTGCAGCGGTGTGTGTGTGCAGCATAACGTCACGCGATGTCACGTCTGGCCACAGACAACTCTGCAACTCGTGCAACTGCGGCCTGCTGTTCTGACCTGCTCTGAAGAAGATGGCCCCAAAAAAAGTTCTCTGTAGCTCCTCTAGCAAGAAAGTTGCCAGTAAGGGGCAGAAGAAGCAAGTTACCAAGAAGGCTGGTGTGCCGGCCGCCGCGTTTTTTGGGAGTAAAAAAAAAAGTACGCCTGCAGCAGCAGCGGGATCTGCTGGGGACCAAGCTGGGAGCAGCAACCCCGCTCCATTGGGCTCAGTGCCTCCACCACCACCACCACGCCAACTTAAGTCCAAGCCCTTGAGTGCTGCAGAGGCAGTCAGTGTACTTCTTCAATCACCATCGACCAGTGATGTTGGCTCATCGCAAGTAGCAGCAATGTCCCTGAATCAACACAGGTTGTTGTAACTCATCTGACAAGTGTTGAACAACCACAGCCGCAACAACAACCACATGTGCAAGTACAAGCCCAAGTACATGTGGAAGGAGAGGCAGAGCAAGGAGATGCGCAAGCAGAGGTGCATGGAGGGTCACAAGTGCCCACAATAGTTGTTCTTCCTGAAGTAGGGGCACATCAGGAAATCGACAATCAAGCCGAGGTATCATTTGAGGAAGCCACTCCTCCTGATGATCATTCATTGTCTTCCACATCCCTAGCAAGGAAAAGATCAAGGTTGGTGTCTACATCTTCTTCAAGCCCACCTCCTTCTGATGATACGGATCCCAATTGGGAACCAGCACCACTGCCGTCTGAGAGTGAGGCACACCATGATCTGACAAAGGTACTTAAGCCTAAAAGGAAGGTCGTCGAAAAACTCATAGTAATGGAGTGTGATGAGGCTCACCAAGAAGTGGCGGATCCTCCTGCTGATGAAGACTCTCACGACGACGACGCAGTCATCATAAAGGTCACTGCGGCCCCAGCGGGCATGCAGCAAAAAGACATTTTGACCTTAGCCCGAGAAGCTGCTGAGCATGATGATGTTGTCGACGAGGAGGCAATGGAAGAAACACCACAATCATTGGAGTTAACTAGTACACCAACACCTACCGCTTCCATATTTCTTAGTCGCCAGAAGGGACCTCCATCCACCTCGACCTCAATTAGTGGTGGTGAAAGTGCAAAACATACTGAAGTTCGGCAATCCACATCCTCCACTTCATCTGGCATTAGCAGCAGGACCACCACCACTAGTATCGCCGCCTCCTCCGGCCCCCAAAGACATTTCAAGTCCGCAGTTTGGGACTTCTTTATTGTTTGCCCATAAAAGGAAAACTTTGCCATTTGTAGCATTTGTAAGTTGGCAGTTAGTCGTGGGAAGTTTGGTTCCAACTATGGTACCGGAGGCCAGAGAGGTCATCTTGAAAGAAAGCAGGCTGTCAAATGGTTTGCGCACCTACAGGCGATCAAGGAAGCCCGAATTGCACGTAATGCTGTTTCATCTGATGATGACGAGGAGGAAGAAGACGTGTCAAACACTTCACTTACACCCAGTACCCCTGTCAGCAGCACACCCCATGTGAGCCACACTAAGAGTGTGGGAGAGAGTGAGACACCAATGCGAAAAAGTTCATCAGCGAGTGTAACTGGGTCGAAGATATCATGATCATCCCGTAAATGCTTGGTCCAGGGCAACATTAAAAAGATGCTGTTTACAGAAGCGCAATATGAACGCAACCACCCACTGACGCATCTGTATAACACTAAGCTGGCTAAATGCTAGCTCTGGACCTTCTCCCTATTTCATTTGTAGAAGGTGTTGGTTTTCTAGAAATAGTGGCAGCGCTCTGCCCTAAATGGAAGGTTCCTAGCCGGTTCTATTTTGCCAGAGTTGCGGTTCCAGCACTACATGAAGATGTGCTGGAGGTGATTGGGGCAGCTTTGCAGAAGAGTGCTGTTCACACTATACATCTGACAACAGACATGTGGACCAGTGGCGCAGGCGCTGATTACATGTGCATCACTGCACACTGGGTCTCTTTTTCAGGGGTTAAAACAAAGCTAAACGCAGGTGTTGACCCGGACCAAGTTTTTAAAGCTGCTCGGAAACATGCAACACTAGCCATGTTTGGTTTGGAGAAACGTCACACAGCACAAAACATTTTGGATGAGTTTAACACAAAGGTCCTTGACTGGCTGTCCCCATAAAAACGCCAGACTGGTTATGTTTCCACGGCTAATGGCTCCAATGTAGTTAAGGCCATGGAGCTGGGTCAGTATTTCAGAGTGCTGTGTTTGGCGCTCTGTATAAACCTGGTTGTCAAAAAATTCTTGAGTGAGAAAGACAGTCCAGCGTACGAAGTAGTGGACACCTGCCGAAAAATGTGCAACCATTTCAGCCATTCTTTTAAGGCCCGGAAGCATCTGAGGAGCCTGCTACATGAATGTCGAATGCCAGTGAAAGCACTCATCCAGGAGGTGCCAACACGTTGGAACTCAACCTTCTACATGCTTAAGCGTCTGTCTGAGCAGTATACGGTACTCGATCACTATTTCTTAAAACAGGGTACAGCTCAGAAGGACCTGAGGATGGGTGCGGCGCAATGGGACATAGTTAAAAGCCTCACACGCATGCTTCGTCCTTTTGAGGTCTTCACGCGTGCAGTCAGCAAGGAGGACTGTAATTTGGGAAAAGCTATACCATTGTTGTACATGCTGGAGCACCAACTGAAGGAGGTGTCTTCTCTGTTTCAAAAAGATGAAAAAAACAAAGACCCTTTTGTTTTGGCGGACAAATTATTAGAGCGCCTACAAGGTGATGAACGTCTTCAAATGATCCACTCACACCAGCATTACATTTGTGCTACGATTCTGGATCCACGCTACAAAATGGCGCTGGCAGGCCGAGCATTCTTTCCTTTTGCTGATGAAGATGTTACAAAGTACAAACGTTGGCTACCCATGTCAGCCAAGAGGTTTGAAAGAGAACGGCAGAAAATTGATGGAAAAGGCAGTACATCGGCATCAGCATCAGCAGGCCACCCCCAGTCAAAACAATCCACTTCTGCACCTGTGGCTGTGGCACAAGTGACCTCTCAGCCGTTAAAGACACTGGCAACCGGATCATCTGCACCAGACACAACAGTAACATTGGATGCTGAAGAGGATTGGCTAAATCGGCTAAGGTTTGGTTCTCAAAAGGTCACAGCAAAAGCTAAGCAAAGTGGAGGAACCTTGGAGGACCTTGAGTCGATGGTGCAGGACTATCCGAATGACTCAACAGAGGTCTATGTTAATGCTGAACCATTGGCGTATTGGCATGGGAAAAAAGAATTGTGGCCACAGCTCTCCAACCTGGCTTTAAACTACTTGTCTTGCCCACTCGCAAGCGTGTCTTCTGAACGTGTTTTCAGTGCTGCTGGTGGCATTGTAACTCCCAAACGGAGCCGCCTCTCGCCCAAAAATGTGGAGAGGTTAACAATGATCAAGATGAATCAGCACCTCATACCACCAGATTACAAAGTACGAGAAGAATGCCGCATGAAGACGAGGAGGACAGCAACGTAGATGAGGGAATTTATTCTCTGTTCGGTGACACTGACCTCACCCTGCCTGAATTCGCAGAGTATGATGACGAACTCTTATTCTTATTCCGACACCGAGCCCTGAAAATGAGACAATGAATCAATAACTTTCTTTTTCGTCCTTATTCACTTTTATTCCTGTATGTCTGTCTTTCTTTGTTGTGCACAGATAATATATTTCAAACTTAATTCACCTAATCACAAAAACAAGCCCATCAGCAGAACTGTCTTCACTTGTTTGCTTATTGATTTGAAGGTGCCGCAGTCTGCATTCCTCAGGTTCTCAAGTTCAGAAGAACATGCTCCTCTATCCTCTTCCTCCAAACTCCTATTTCCATCAAAGCAGAGGGCTGGATTACGCCCAATGAAGAAAGACTCAGCACTTGTGGGGGTGTTCTACTTCTTTGCGGGTGAGTTGATGGCTCTGGGGCCATTGCTGGGAAGCTCCAATACCGGATAAAAGTGGTTTGGACCAAATCGGAGGCTGTGGAAAACTGGAGTTATGGCCTAGCTGCACAGCGCGTTTGGACCGAAATCGGAGGAGGAAATGTTTTTGTGTTTTTGCTGACTTGCTTGCCTTTGAGGTGCTCTTTGGGGGGGTTCCGGGTGTTTGTGGGTGGGTTTTGGGGTCTGGGAGCACTGCTGGGACAGTCTAATCTTGATTGCATTTGCTTTACATGAAATCCGCTGTGGAAAACTGTAGTTATGGCCTAGCTGCACAGCGCGTTTGGACCGAAGGCCGAGAAATATTGTAAGTATGAGATTTTGCTTTTGGGCTGTTTGGGGGTGTTGTGCTTTTTGGTGGGTGGGTTGGCGGGTCTTGGGGCATTCCTGGGAAGGTCTAATACCGGATAGAAGTGGTTGGGACAAAATCCACGCTGATTTTTTTTCTCGCTATTTCTGACATTTTGCTCAATGTAGCGTTTTCGGGGGCCTGTTTGGGGGGCTTCCTGGTGTTTGTGGGTGGGTTTTTGGGGTCTGAGAGCACTGCTGGCTATGGATACTTTAGTTTGCAAGAGGTTTGAAGCAAATCCATGGTGGCAGAGGGGAGTTAGGGCCTAGCTGCAGAGCGAGCGCGGAGTGATTTGGGAAATTGGCAAAAAAATGACTAAGTCCCCATTTTTGTACTTCTGCTCTTTGGCTGTTTGGGGGTCTTCTACTCATTTTCTCCTCTGGTTGACGGCTCTGGGGCCATTGCTGGGAAGCTCTAATTCCGGATAAAAGTGGTTTGGACCAAATCGGAGGCGGACATTTTTTTGTGTTTTTGCTGACTTGCTTGCCTTTGAGGTGCTCTGTGGGGGGGTTCCGGGTGTTTGTGGGTGAGTTTTGGTGTCTGGGAGCACTGTTGGGACAGTCTAATCTTGATTGCATTTGCTTTTCAGGAAATCCATGGTGGAAAACTGGAGTTATGGCCTAGCTGCACAGCTCGTTTGGACCGAAGGCCGAGAAATATTGTAAGTATGAGATTTTGCTTTTGGGCTGTTTGGGGGTGTTGTGCTTTTTGGCGGGTGGGTTGGCGGATCTTGGGGCATTCCTGGGAAGGTCTAATACCAGATAGAAGTGGTTGGGACAAAATCCATAAGGGAAAGCCTTTTGGCACTTTTTGTAATTTAGGGTTCGTTAGGGTTAGCCCTAACATCAGGATTGCATGTGTTTTGGGGTGTTCTAGATTTTTGCAACTGAGTTCTGGGGTCTTGGAGCACTTGTGAGAATTTGTAATTTTGGTTGCAAGTCATTTGAAGAAAATCCATGGTGGGAAAGGGGGGATTTGGCATAGTTAAAGAAAGCCTCTGCCACTATTCTTAACTTAGGGCTCGTTAGGGTTAGCAGTATTTCTATTGCATGTATATGGGTGGGGGGGGTTTTCGAGTCTTGGAGCGATGCTGGCTATGGATACTTTTGCTTGCTTGCAAGTGGTTTGAATACAATCCACGGTGGGTAAGGGGGTATTTGGGCATACTTTTACTTTCGAAGTACGTTTTGTCACCAGTTTTCTGCTATGCCTTTTTTTTGAGATCTGATTGGGGGTCTTCTACATTTTTGCAACTGGCTTTAGTAACGATCTGGGTGGAAGCACTGCTGGGAAGGTCTAATTTTGTTCTAAAACACAGTTTACAGTACACCTAGCTTGAGGGGAAAGATCCGCTAAATTAATTTGCCCATACTTATTTATCCTTGAAAAGGTGACTCAGACAGAGTACGCACTTTCAAAAATGTTGTACTGTCTATTAGGAAAATCAAAGTGTGACTTTTTGCACTACACAGCGTACATACCTTATATTTATTTATCAGTGCTGTTTTTCGTTCAATAATTACAGGCCGGGTTTCAGTCTGTGCAATGGGGAAAAAAGGATGGAGTCAGGCTTCACATTAGCGAGCCGCAATTCAGCATCCGCCAGGTAGGCAGTGGACAGGGTGTCTTCTGGTCACCAACATTGATGGACGAAGCGTCAGCTGGAATGGAGGAGTGCCGCTAATAAGAGGAATTGTTTGCTGCATGCAACTTACTTACCAAATTCAACAGGACAACTACAACAATACAGATACAGTATCCATTCTTTTCTTCAATGAGTGTGTGTGACTGCATTTCTTGGATCTCTCTCTGCTTCTAAATTGATCCCTACAGCCATTCTATAGGTTTTACTTCGGCTATTTTTTAAACTTAATTTAATGTAGCCCTGTACTGTCGCATTCACGGTTGTCGAAAGTACTACTTACTTTTCTGTAACAATGCATTCAGTAGTGCATGCACTTCCTTTATGTCACGTAAAAGATTTATGGTTAGCTTTGTACCCAAAGATTTCTTTATGTTCAATTATTGTTTGTCCATGCTGTGCTTTTTTTTTCTCTCGCAACAAAACCTACCCAAAAAGAAACCCCCATTCCCATCCATTTTACAAACCCTAACCCTCTTCCCCCGGGTCGTGTGGTTTTCTTTGATGTGTGACTAAATGACATCAATAATTCCACACACTTGCTGGGGAGAATAAGGTCATAGCAACAGGCTGGTGAAGGAATCCGAGGATATATTCTAGACTTACTCAGCTTCAGTACTATTTCTTGTAGTAGTAGCCAATGTCAAAGAAATCCTACACAAGTACAAGTTATACTATCAATACTTTACCATTTGTTAGGCTACATTGTGGCACTGTTGTAGTCTATTGTACTGTCACCTGCTATATTCTCTATCATACCGTTGTAATGCTACAGTAAGGACAAACCAGGTTTCATTTTCTTTTTTTCCAAAGCCATGCAACTGCCACTGTGTCACACCACTAGTACCACCGCAATGAGGAGGAAATTTCAGCCGCCCTGGATTGCAACCTTAATCGCCATTTCCCGTGGAGCCAGCCCTGGGCCTAGCCCTACTTTTAAACAGAAATTACAGGTAAGATAAGCGTTTGGTTGGAGGTAGTATAATGGAGTATTAGGAGAGACAAGAGATTGACGGTAGTACTGCTAAACTCCTAGGACTATTCAGGAAAACAAACTTACTAATAAACCCCCAGCCACCAGACTCAAAAGCAGTAAAAAACAGGTATGGTCAGATAAAGTTTCAAAAAGTATGTTTTTATAGCCCTAACAAAATAATCTCCAGCAAAACCCTCCCTAACCCCAACGATTGTCCTTCAAAAGTCCCCAAAAAACCCAACTCCCAATTCCCACCCCCCAAAAGTCTCTAAAAAAGGGGCAAGGGACACTACGGCAGGGTGCTGTTGACTTTAGCAGCCAGGGCATCATGCTCCTTGCGGAGGGTGGCATGTTCGAAGCGGAGGCCCTCCACCAAGTTCTTATAGTTCAGGACCTCCTGCTCCAGGTAGGACAGTCTGAGGGATAAGCGGCACCGGCGTGCCTTGCAAATCCTGTGGGGGGCAGCTGCTGTCTTTGCTGCTCGGCGGTGGCGTTTGGCTTTGGTAGCCCGGCTCCGTACCGCTGGAGCACTGCGCTGGCTGGCAGCCCGCACGGAGGAGGATGCAGCTGTCCCAGTGGACGTTGTTGTAGTACCAGACTGCGTCTCCTCCTCCCTCAGGGCCACCAGCCGCCGATATTCAGCGACAGTGGCGTCCAGCCTCCGTTGCCAGGCCATTCAAGCCAGCTCCCTCCTCCTTGATGGTCTTTTGGATTTGGAAGGAGCAACTATATGAAGAAAGAAAGACATAGTCTGTAACCAATGCTCCTTAAGATTAACACAAAATGATTGAGCAGAAAGTTGTCACAGTACAAGAAGCATATTGAAAGCACAGTACATAACTATTGAGGACAGTATCTATGTAACCTCCGACTTCTTCATCCTTGCTCTAACATTAGTGGGAGTTTAAGGAACAAATTCTACGAGCACTATGGACTTCCATTACAGTCGACTATGACAGTACACATATAATCACGGCTGCCCCTGGCCGTGCAGCAGAGCACCATCACCGGCTGCAGTTTCTACTGACATACAGCGCGGAGAAGCCGATTCCTTGCACGTTGCAAGGGTCCTAGGCGCAAGGTTTCTAAAGACAATACTGGCCCTGGATTTCGACAGTTCTCCCCCTACTTAAGGGAATACAAACTATGGCAAAATGTTCAAACAATTCAGGCGACCTACTCAAGGTAAACACTGATACTCTCACTGTGGACTACGACAACCATCATCCTTGGTGGTGAAAAGAAGTTAAGCCACACCCACTTAGGGCGGTTACCTCCCAATGAAATAAAGTTGGCGATAGTAATCTGAGAGTACTGCCTGTTTATTCAATCAAGCCCCATGAAGAAGAGGCGGCCAGCCTCGAAACGCGTTGGGCGCATGAGAAATGAAGAGGAGAAGTGAGAGCTCCAGGACATGAGAGGCATGTAGGCTGGATGGCCAGAAGCGCTGCGAGTGCCTGCTGGTAAGCACAGGTGCGCATTTGCTCAAACATATAATCACGGCTGCCCCTGGCCGTGCAGCAGAACACCTTCACCGGATGCAGTTTCTACTGACATACAGCGCGGAGAAGCCGATTCCTTGCACGTTGCAAGGGTCCTGGGCACAACGTTTCTAAAGACAATACTTGCCCTGGATTTCGACAGTTCTCCCCCTATTTAGGGGAATACAGACTATGGCAAAATGTTCAAACAATTCAGGCGACCTACTCAAGGTAAACACTGATACTCTCACTGTGGACTACGACAACCATCATCCTTGGTGGTGAAAAGACGTTAAACCACGCCCACTTAGGGCGGTTACCTCCCAATGAAATAAAGTTGGCGATAGTAAGCTGAGAGTACTGCCTGTTTATTGAATCAAGCCCCATGAAGAAGAGGCGGCCAGCCTCGAAACGCGTCGGGCGCATGAGAAATGAAGAGGAGAAGTGAGAGCTCCAGGACATGAGAGGCATGTAGGCTGGATGGCCAGAAGCGCTGCGAGTGCCTGCTGGTAAGCGCAGGTGCGCATTCGCTCAAACATATAATCACGGCTGCCCCTGGCCGTGCAGCAGAGCACCATCACCGGCTGCAGTTTCTACTGACATACGGCGCGGAGAAGCCGATTCCTTGCACGTTGCAAGGGTCCTGGGCACAACGTTTCTAAAGACAATACTTGCCCTGGATTTCGACAGTTCTCCCCCTACTTAAGGGAATACAGACTATGGCAAAATGTTCAAACAATTCAGGCGACCTACTCAAGGTAAAGACTGATACTTTCACTGTGGACTACGACAACCATCATCCTCGGTGGTGAAAAGACGTTAAGCCACGCCCACTTAGGGCGGTTACCTCCCAATGAAATAAAGTTGGCGATAGTAAGCTGAGAGTACTGCCTGTTTATTGAATCAAGCCCCATGAAGAAGAGGCGGCCAGCCTCGAAACGCGTCGGCGCATGAGAAATGAAGAGGAGAAGTGAGAGCTCCAGGACATGAGAGGCATGTAGGCTGGATGGCCAGAAGCGCTGCGAGTGCCTGCTGGTAAGCGCAGGTGCGCATTTGCTCAAACATATATATATATATATATATATATATATATATAACCTACTGGCGGTCGCCAGTAGGTAGTTATAGTTAGGATTATTTTCAATGCAAAATCTCAACATTCTATTGGGAGTAACTTTGCCGCCGGTTGAGGAATCTGCCTGGAAATTTCCTCAATTTTGCCTCGCTGCTCTCCGGTCGTTCCCTGAAAGTTTGGGGGAGATTCGCCAAGCGGGGACCAAGATAAAAGGGGGGTCCCATAACATGTTTTCCACATGTTAATTTCCATAGGGCGGTCGACCTAACTTTTAGCCTGAAAGGCTGAATGGATTTCCACCAAACTTGGCAAAATTGTAGGGACTGGTAGCCCGATGTGCCTTTGCTATGTCTCAAGATATGTGCTCCAGTGTTTTTTGAGTAATGTAGGTTCAAAAAAATATATATATCTATGGCCGCGCCCCGGTCCGCGCACTGGGGAGCGCACCGGGCGCGCTACGCGACTTGTGCGTGGAAAGCTGATTGGCTCTCGGGTGTCTGTAATCATTCGAAACAGTCAGGAGCGGCCGCCATCTTGTGTCTCGGTAAGATCGAGACACAAGAGGTGGCAAAAACAAAGGGGGAAATGACCATAAGAGGGCAGAGTAGACCCCCCTGACCCCCTAGGTTTGATGTGGGGGCTATAAAAGGGCTCCGCAGGAGAAAAAAAAAAAAAAATCGAATTTCGCGGGGGAGCGCCCGGTACGCGCACCGGGGAGCGGACCGGGGAGCGTAGCATGGGGAAAACCCAGTTTATTCACTGCGTCACCTCTACGACCCTTTCTTGCGTCAATACGTCCCTTTTGCATACATTACACCTGACGTAGGTATAATGTGGCACAGGGGTTTACAAAGTGACGCATCTACCTAGATGTGTCACTTTGTAAATATGACTCAATAAGGTGCATTTTTTACAGCACTGGTGCGTCACAAAAAGTGACGTACCGGTGGCGTAAAAGTACAAAGTGACGCATCTACCTAGATGCGTCACTTTGTAAATATGACTCAATAAGGGGCATTTTTAACAGCACTGGTGTGTCACAAAAAGTGACGTACCTGTGGCGTAAAAGTTATGCATGGCCTTTTAAATGAGGCCTTCAGTCTTCTACTCATGCGTCATATTAAATATATGACGTATTATGTCGCAAGTATTTACAGATACGTCAGTATTTCAGACGTATCTGTAAGCGCAAAAGTGATGCATTGCTGGAGTGTGTCACAAAAATTATGCAACTCCAGCAATGCATCCTTTCACATGGGGCCAGGCCCATGTGCAAGGGCCTGCATCAGTCTTACGCCTGCTGTGAAACAGGCGCAAGATTTGGACGCAACAGCGTCATAAAAGTGACACAGTGATATCTCATAGATTTCACTGCGTCACCTCTACCACCTTTTCTTGCGTCAATACGTCCCTTTTGCATACATTACACCTGACGTAGGTATACCGTGGCACAGGGGTTTACAAAGTGACGCATCTACCTAGATGCGTCACTTTGTAAATATGACTCAATAAGGTGCATTTTTTACAGCACTGGTGCGTCACAAAAAGTGACGTACCTGTGGCGTAAAACGGACGCATGGCCTCATAAATGAGGCCTTCAGTCTTCTACTCATGTGTCATATTAAATATATGACGCATTATGTCGCAAGTACTTACAGATACGTCAGTATTTCAGATGTATCTGTAAGCGCAAAAGTGATGCATTGCTGGAGTGCGTCACAAAAATGATGCAACTCCAGCAATGCATCTTTTCTTACCCTTCCACACCCCTGTTCCTTTTCTACATTTTCTTTGCATATCTACATTCCCCATGTTCACTCTCCTCATCTGTAAGCGCAAAAGTGATGCATTGCTTGAGTGCGTTACAAAAATGATGCAATTCCAGCAATGCATTCTTTCACATGGGGCCAGGCCCATGTGAAAGGGCCTGCATCAGTCTTACGCCTGATGTAAAACAGGCGCAAGATTTGGACGCAACAGCGTCATAAAAGTGACGCAGAGATATCTCATAGATTTCACTGCGTCACCTCTACGACCCTTTCTTGCGTCAATACATCCCTTTTTGCATACATTACACCTGACGTAGGTATAATGTGGTGCAGGCGTTTACAAAGTGACGCATCTACCTAGATGCGTCACTTTGTAAATATGACTCAATAAGGTGCATTTTGAACAGCACTGGTGCGTCACAAAAAGTGACGTACCGGTGGCGTAAAAGTGACGCATGGCCTCATAAATGAGGCCTTCAGTCTTCTACTCATTCGTCATATTAAATGTATGACGTATTATGTCGCAAGTACTTACAGATATGTCAGTATTTCAGATGTATCTGTAAGCGCAAAAGTGATGCATCATTGGAGTGCGTCACAAAAATGATGCAACTCCAGCAATGCATCTTTTCTTACCCTTCCACACCCCTGTTCCTTTTCTACATTTTCTTTGAATATCTACATTCCCCATGTTCACTCTCCTTCTCCTTACTTTCCTTCCCAACACTCACCTTATTTCAGTCCCCCTACTTCACTTCCTTTATCCTCTCATACCTTTCTAGCTATAGCTCTTTGATGAGAATTGGAGGTAGTTCTGAAAATAACTTTTTTTCTTCTTCTTTTTTCTTTTTTTAGAACAAAAACAAAAACAGGGAATGGAAACTGCTCAACAGGAGCAAAAAAAATAATAAAAATTAGGGCTGGGAACGGCAGCGATGGTTCTCCAATGATCGAACCATGAGCAGAACACTTTGCTCCCCAAAGCAAAGTAGCTGATCACAGGATCTGCATTTAAGGACGCCTTTGTTAAATGCAGGCTGAATGTTCGGAACCAGCTCTTGTGATCTCCCCTCACCGATGTTGTTGGTCCTCCGGTTGATGTAGAGGCCCCATCACTGGGAACCTCTTGTGCCAGAGCCCTGACACTTTCCCGGGCAAAATTCTAGGGGTGCCTCCTCTCCACATGGCGAATCATTGTGGAGTTCCCAAAACAATATTTTTTAGTGGGGTCACCCCGTGACAGGACTGTGTGACAGATCCTGCACTCCGCTTTTGGAGCATTTACCTTCTTCTGGTCATCAGGTTTGGAAAAAAATTTCCAGATGAAATGTTCTTTGACCTTCGGCTGAGGAGTTTCTTCATCAATGAATTCATTGGAGTAATCTTCACTGCTGGATGGTCTGGCAGCCATGGTAAGCCAAGATATCCAACAAAGAACCGAGAGCAAAAAGGCAGGTCTTTCAGTCACAAAAGTGAAAGAAGAAGTGAGGGAAATGGGTGGGGATTTCATTCTATGTAAAAAAACTGTTAGCAACCAATGAAAAGTGTTATTTTAAGGTCACATGACTTGACGCGCTTACGAAGTGCTCCCGGGGGCGCTAATGCGGGGCGAACGTAGGCGCTTCCGGGGGCCATACGCGGCGCGAACGAAGGCGCTTCCGGGGGCGCTTACGCGGCGCGCCTAAGTAACGTTTTGATAGTTTCACGGAAATGCTAAATCATTTTCATTTCCTTATTCAAAAAAACTGCTTTTATATGTATGGTACTAAATGTCTTGCGTTATTATTTACTTTTCATTCATATTTTTTTTCACGACCGCAAGTAGCGCTCTGGGTGCGCTTTCCGGAGAGCTTACCGGTGCGCGCACCCAGAGCGCCCCAGGAAAAAATGATAAAATTTTTTAAAAAAAATATTATTATAAAAAATATAAAATAACAATTAAGACTTACACAAAACAGCAAATTTATAAAAAAAATCGTGGGTTAGAAACTCGATATAGAAAGGAATTAGCTTTTAAAAAACCTTTGAAATTCACTGAAAAAAACAGAGGTTTCACACCAGTTATAGTTAGGAATTAGCATTTAAAAAACCTATTAAATTCACTGAAAAAACCATAAGTTTCACACGAATTATAGTTAGCTGGAAATTTTACTGACATAAATCCATTGAAATTCCACGTTATAGTTAGTTGGACTCACTATAACTTGCGCACCTGCAATGCACTGTTGATGACGTCACATATTACATCATTCATGACATGGTCAGTGACATCACTCATGACATCACTGATGACACCATCCTTGTGACAGAGTAACAGACCTCCTTTCAGTGTAATGTAACCCTTGAATCACATATTCAAAAATAGAAACTAAAATGTTCATATAAATAGAGATACCCATACCAGTTACAACAACCAATCCAGTAATACCACCATCTATATACACATCCACTCATTCACCAACAGTTCTATATAGGCACTCATACATATACTCACTCATCATATGTAGTGATACACATATACATCATGTTACACACCGACAGTCTTCCAAAAGTTACTCACACACACATACTCACACATGCAAATAAACTATTGAACATCCATTTATTTGCATATACAGCTATACACACACTAGCACATTACTTCTAAGGAAACTTACACATACTTACTCTCTTAAACAATCACTTATAGAAACACATACTTATTTAAACAGGAACTCTTACAATCTCTTACTCTCACATATACTCACTTATATACATTAAAACTCACATACACTAGATTAAAATATATGTCGTTACTAATAAAGACAATAGTGAGACAGTCATTCACTCACTAACACACACATATACACACTCATCCACCCATACAGTCCTGCACATATGCTGTCTTAAAAACACATACAAACAGTGAGTCAGTCACCAACCCATGCAGCCATTTATACACAAAGTGAAACACTGATACATATATTTCAATATTTAAAAGTTACTCGCTAATATATGTATTCAATAAGATGCACTTAATAAGGCAGTTAACCAATCATTTTTTTTAAAAAAAACATCCATTTACACACTTATTTAATCATTTATTCTTCCATCAACCTTTACAAATACATATATAAAACATATTGATTTTTCAGAAAGACACACATTCACTGGCTGGTGTCATCAGTGATGTCATGAGTGATGTCACTGACGATGTCATGAGTGATGTAATATGTGACGTCATCAGCAGTGCATTGCAGGCACGCTTGTTATAGTGAGTCCAACTAACTTTAACGTTGGAATTTCTATGGTTTTATGTCAATAACATTTCCAGCTAACTATACCTGGTGTGAAACCTATGGTTTTTTCAGTGAATATATATATATATATATATATATACACACACATACATATATATAAATGCATATGCATATATATGCATATATATGTGTATATGTGTGCGTGTAGAGAGAGGTAGAGAGGTAGAGGTAGAGAGGTAGAGACTAGTAGAGAGAGGTAGAGAGGTAGAGAGTGGAGAGTGAGTAATAGAGAGTAGAGAGTGAGTAGTAGAGAGTAGTAGAGAGCAGTGGAGAGAGTAGCAGAGAGTGAATAGTAGAGAGTAGTAGAGTGAGTAGTAGGGAGTAGTAGAGAGTGAGTAGTAGAGAGAAGTAGAGAGTAAGTAGTACAGTGAGTAGTAGAGAGCAGTAGAGAGTGAGTAGTAGAGAGTAGTAAAGAGTGAGTAGTAGAGAGTCACAGAGAGTGAGTAGTAGAGAGTAGTAGAGAGTGAGTAGTAGAGAGTGAGTAGCAGAGAGAGAATAGTAGAGAGTAGTAGAGAGTGAGTGGTAGAGTGAGTAGTAGAGAGTAGTAGAGAGAGAGTAGTAGAGAGTGAGTCATAGAGAGTGAGCAGTAGAGTGAGTAGTAGAGAGTGAGTAGTAGAGAGTAGTGGAGAGAGAGTAGTAGAGAGTGAGTAGTAGAGAGTATTACAGAGTGAGTAGTAGAGTGAGTAGTAGAGAGTGAGTAGTAGAGAGTAGTAGAGAGAGAGTAGTAGAGAGTGAGTAGTAGAGAGTATAGAGTAGTAGAGAGTGAGTAGTAAAGAGTAGTAGATAGTGAGTAGGAGGGAGTGAGTAGTAGAGAGTACTAGAGTAGTAGAGAATGAGTAGTAGAAAGTGAGTATTAGAGAGTAGTGATGTAGTCGAGAGTGAGTAGTAGAGAGTAGTGGAGAATATTCCAAAGTTTGGCACAACACCACTTGCACAACAAGTCTAATCAAATCATATCACTTAGAGTCCTTATTGAAGCGCTGAATCTTAGTGTATAGTCAAATGCTTTTATTTTTCCTTAAGTTTATGTACCACAGCCAGCCAACACATTTTGTTCTGTACAACAGTCTAGACCACTAGTAGTTAGGAGTGTGATTCTGGCCAGACTGGACTACTGTAACTCTCTATATTTAGGGGCCCCCTTATACATCCTACAGGGGCTCCAGAGGGTCCAGTCTATAGCGGCCAAGCTGGCACTTAAAAGACCTCACAGTTCCTCCACTACATTGGCGCTAAGAGATCTACATTGGCTGCCAATTGGGAGTAGAGTTGTTTTCAAGTCCCTATGTATCGTGTACAGAGCCCTGCACAACACGGGACCTATCCCTCTACAGGAAAGGTTCTCCTGGTATAGACCTCCCGGGTCCCTGCGCTCTTCTAGCCAGAGTCTGGCAGCTACTACCAGGATCAGGAGATCGAGGATGGGAGGCAGAGCTTTCTTCATCTCTGCTTCTAGGCTGTGGAACGAGCTTCCCCAGAACATCAGACAAATTGACACCCTACTGGGTTTCAGAAAGAGCCTGAAAACCTGGCTGTTCGCCAAAGTATAATCCCCGTGACTTTACTTAATAGCTCCGGTGGCTGTTCTATATGTCATGACAGCTAGTGTATTGTTGTACCATCTGACTACTTCCTGTTTGGGCACCAGGATACCCGTAGGGTGACAGTTGCGTGTTACAAATAATAAATACAATACAAATACAATACAGAACTTCTTCAGGGCGTTCTTATTTCCTTCAAGTTATGTCGGTATCCTGTTGTCATATAACTAGATATTTCTTCCAAATGTTAGACGAGACGTAAGTACAATCTTATTCAAAATGACTAGGTATCAATTTTACCCACACAATTCGGGCAGACTTGATTAATTTATAGCATCCTCAAAGTCAGTCTTTCAAAAATTCCAAAGTATAGAACATGATAATCCAAATCCAAATGTTTCTCAAGAAAAGTCATTTTCAATCGTTCGGAATATCGGCGTTTAGGCAGATATGACCCACGGACATGGTTTATGAGGATGCTATAAATTACTCAAGTCCATGGATGCTGCTGGGAATGCCCTCAGCTAACACCCATTGTACACCCATTTAACATTTAATGTATTGGGTTCAGTCCACTGTCCTAATGGGCTTCTAGGACTAAAATTATTCCTGCATATTTACCATTCCAAAGACGATTCTTTTGAGAACCTTTAGCCAGAACAGTAATAATAAGGTGTCTCTCCACTTACTGCATGATACCCCTTTAATTTACCCATTTGTTTGATTGTGTCTTCCAGATAGTGGCTCTCCCTTGTGGCCACAGGAACAGAAGAGGCATAACACGTTTTCTTTCTGCACCTCTTGCCTCTTTCTGCACCTCTCTTGCTTCTTTCTGTACCCCTCCTGCCTCTTACTGCACCCTTTTTCTGCACCTACCCTGCATCTGTCTGCACCACGGTTCCCTTATTCTGCACTTCTGTTGCTTCTCTTTGTACCTTTCTTGTTTCTTTCTGTATCCCTCTTGCCTCTTTCTATAGCCCTCTCTCCTCTTTCTGCGTTTCCCATCTCTTTCCGTATCTCTATTACCTCTTTCTGCACCCCTCTTCCTTCTTTCTGCACCTCTCTTTCCTCTTTCTGTATTTCTCTTCCCTTTTTCTGCACCTCTGTTGCCTCTGTCTGCTCCTCTCATACCTCTTTCTGTACTTCTCTTACCTCTTTCTACACTTCTCTTGCCTCTTTCTGCACATTTCATACTCTTTCTGCACCTCTCTTTTTTCTGCATTTCTCTTGCATGTTTCTGTGCTTCTCTCATTTCCTTCTGTACTCAAATGGGAAGTGCAAGCTGTCAACTTTAAAGGTCGGCAAGCTCTTGTGACTGAGGTATAAGCCTACTTGTACATGTATTCTCACATGTGTTATGCATCTGAAGATGGTAGCTTAAAAAGCGGGTAGCTTCTCCTATAGGGGGTCAAATCTTCTCAGTTCTGCTCTGTCAATCGGTAACACAGGCAGACATGTCTTATGTATATAGGCATTATAGAGCCCCTCAAATATACTATTGAATACCCATGTGCCCTGTATTATGAGCAGAAAGAAAGACATATACCTTTTTGACCTAAAATTTACAGAGTGTTCTGTTTGAAACACAGGTGTTCAAGTACTTGTATGGTTATTTGTATGTAACATGTCACTAGGTAAAAGCAGAGACACATGCATGCTATGCATACCCTACTATAAACTTTTATACACCCACACTCAAATACAGACTACTATTCTCGAAACCATAGACACATCAATACTAGTTAGTACAAACCCACTCACTGATTCATAGGTGTACATACACCTCCACTCACTCACCCATACAGTCACTCATACACACACTTATCAATACAGCCACTGATATATCTGCTCATATACCCATACAGACACTCACACACTGCCACTCACCCATACAGTTACTCACACACCTAGTCAGTCACCTAAAGAATCAATCACACTGCCATTTACTTACCTATATAGTTATACACACACCACCTCACTTATTCATACAGATACTAACACATACTATCACTGACACAATCACACACTCATCCATAGAGCCACTCTCACTATCACTAATCACTCATTTTCACGTATAGTCAATTATTTACTCCAAAACTCACATATGCTGCATTTCACATATGTAGTTACTGAGACAAATACCACTGAGACATCCATTTACTCACCAACACAGCCATACACACACTCACTCACCCATACAGCCCCTGACAGATGCACTCATGAACCCATAGACCCAGGTAATCAACCACTTCACACATCCATGAGGAGAGTCACATCCCTAACCCACCCACACACTCAGGCAACCATACAGGTACTCAGACAACCAATCATTAACCAATATAGGCACTCATGTAGCTGCTTGCCAACCCATGCAGCCACTTACACACCAACTGATAGACTGATAAAGACATTCACACAGATTAGTTATTCACCCATGCATTCACTAAGACACATTGAATCACTCACTTATACAATCATTCAGGCACCCACTAAATCTTCCATTCAGACATTCATATACCCACTCATTCTTCAATACACCTTAATGTATATATATATATACATAGACACAAAAAACACAAATTCAAACAGAAAGGTGATTCCAATCTCACCTATACACAAAGACAGGCTCTCAGATCACACATGGAGGATGACAGTATTGTTGTCCGTTCTGCAGACAAAGGGGGCAATATTGTCATCCTCGATCTGGAACAATATTTGGAGGAAGCCGATAGACAATTGGCTGATACCTTATATTATAAACAGGTCAATTCTGAACGGTACAACTTCAGCATTACCACCATTTGGGAACTCTTGCTCGGATAGAGGGACAAAGGGATCCTCTCTTGGGACTAGTTTTGCTATCTGAAATGTGATTATCTGGTACTCCCAGTACTATATTTTCTTCGGAAGGTTCACAAACATGCCACTAGATCACCAGGCAGACCTATAGTGTCATCTAGGGGAAGAGCATCAGAACGGGTGTCTAAATACATCGATCATTTCCTCAGTGAGTCTGTCATCACCTTAGACAGCTACGTCAGGGACACCAAAGATTTTTTGGACAAGACAGACACACTGAAATGAGATATCAACTTTCTGCTCATAACTCTTGATGTACAGAGCTTATATACCATCATTGACCATAAGCAGGGCCTTAAAGCATGCAGAAAGTACCTCGCCAATAGACGCATCAGGTTTCTGGAACACACTCAGATGTTAATGGATATGATGGAATAGTGTCTTAGTAACAACATTATCCTGTTTAATGGGAATCTTTACCGGCAATGGGTTCATGTTTTTCTTCCGGTTTCACCAATTTGTTCATGGGAAGCTGTGAGGAAGACATACGAGCTGATCCCATTTTCCAACAGGATTTTGACAAAGTGCTACATCGACGACTTGTTCATTATATGGGAAGGGTCGACCGATGAAGCTGACAATCAGTGATGTCATCAGTGATGTCATTTGATATGTCATCAGTGATGTCATGAGTGATATCACTGACCATGTCATGAGTGATGTAATATGTGATGTCGTGTTAACAACAAGGACCCCCTGATACGGATCAATATCCTGGGACAGGGTAAACAATATATGCAAAGTATCACTCCCAGGCATATACTACAACAAATGCACAATAGATTAAACAAACAAACTAGTCCGGTTTAGAAAATATACATTTTTAATTTGATTAAAAAAGGAATAATAAAAAAGTCAGTGCAATGATCAAATTTGATAAAATAACAATATAATGATACATATGTATTCACAAAATTTCTTTTAAAAAGAGGTTAGATGGCATCCGGTCGACGCGTTTCGACATAAAGAATATGCCTTCATCAGGACATTAACCATCAAATTTCTGTAAGAGAGATCATAACAATGTTTTACTATTTCAGCCTAATATATAAAAATAATTTAACCGAACTAGTTTCATGTTTGTTACGACATTCTATTGGCAAGAAATTATTTCCACATTTATGATATACCGCTTTTTATACACAAATATCAGTCACCTATGCATATACGAGGTTATCAAGAACAAGCCATGTTGTATTTTGTGTGTGCAAACAGGGAGATACAATGCAGAAAAAGTCTTTATCAAGATGCAAAATTCACACATTTCAACTCAGAACATATTTAAATATTTTGATATCAGCAAAGACTACTCTCATATTATCAGATTCAATGATTTAATTGATAGTTATTTTTCATGTTACATGATACATTTCCTTCCTTTCAACTGCACTTGTTTGCCTGTAACATTTGTTCTAAAATAGAACCTCCTAATCTATTGAGTACAAGAAGGGCAAAGGGATAGAAAAAATAGAGAAGAAAGGAAATCATTCAAAACCCATGTTCCAGGGGGTTTGTTTCGTATTTGTGTAAGCCGTTTAGAGAGGCTTATTTAATGCTTCAATTGTTTTTACGAAAAGACAAAAATGCAGATTTTTAAACTAACCCTTACTTTGATTAACTAAACATAACATATTTTCATGCATTTTATTCTCTTACCTAAAATTGTACTCCTGTACAGAGATAATACTATTCACATGTTATTTAGTTCCAAAGGGATGACATTTCCCTATAAGTGGAAGAAAATTTTGTTTTAGTTATTGGCAACTATATTTCTACTTATTGTTGAGGAGAAAGATGGTCATAATTATCTTACCCCTAAGCAATTAAAATAAGTTCATCATCTGGGGTCTTTTTATCGGTGTGGCACCACGAGTATACACTGATTTGTAGGGAAGAGTCCTGATAACATAAAATACAGGTAAAATAAGCGGATGTTCTAAATTAAGCTGCCCGTCTTTTACAGACTAAATGTGGCTCGTATTTAGTTACTGCTTACCTAGAAATCGTAGAACGTTGTTTTTTAGTGGTGCCAGTCCTTCCTTATTGCTGGGTTTAAAATATGCTCGGCGTCGGCGTAGTAATTTCTATTATATTCTACTGCCGTTCGCACACTGCTCCTAATAAAGAGGGGGCGGGAGAGGCACCCTTTTAGTATTCATGTTATTCCGCATTTGTTCAGGTTTGTTTTATAATACCACAGCTATGTGGAATACCCTTCTCCCATGAAAATTAGCGGAGGCGGATATAAACCACTAAGCTAAACAAACATTCAAATTTTAATGTATCCACCGCTTACCTAAATGTAGGAGAACACTATTTTCTGGCAATGCCGTTTCCCCCCTCGTGGCCAGGTATTTGAGTATAAGGCGGTGGCTTCGTGATATATATTCTTTTTTATCGCCGTGCGCACGTTACTCCTGGTAAAGAAAGGGGTGGGGGGAGGGAGGGTTTGCAAACCATTAAAGTTCCCAGGGCTATTAACCGAGTCTAGATTTGATTAGATCCTAAAGTATACAGCATACACGGTTTCTTACCGGAAGGCATTCACGAGGGTAAAGATAATTACAGATACACTGTCGGCGGGTCCAGTTTCAAAGAGATTAACCCCGATTCGCAGTTCAGACGTTCTTTTATAAGGACGAATGTTATTGGTTTGCATTGCACCTGAGTTTTTAAAGGGGAAAGCCTTATTTATATGTCACTTATTTTTCGGGAGTAGTCGAACAATTCTTTATTTCATTTATTATTTATGCCTAGCTTAGTTTAAATAGCTCCAAAATAAGAGGTATTCAGATGTGGATAAACATTTATTTGTTTAGTGTATTATAATAGAGCTCTCGATTGGCTCAATAATCGAAAGTATTCAGGTGTAAATAAATATTTATTTAGCGAGTTACAGCATTTTGGCGAGACACTAAGATATCCTACTTTTAAATAAAGTGCATGTATTCCATACAGTTCCGGTATGTTAATGATCACACAGATCTATTTCATATGTTATTCCTAAATGAATCAAGCCATATTATTTATTAATGGGATCTTATTATTTTTTGTTTATACCAGTTCTCATAAAATTGCATTCTCCCAAGGCAATTCATTGTTAAGGCCATGGCTGAAGGTTTTAAGGGAAAAGATCCAAAAAACTTCTCGTTTTTTTCGTATTTTGTCTCCTCCCTTTGTACTAGGTGTACAAATCTTTTCTAATATGCGCCACCGTATGTCCGATGGGGCATGCTGGAAATCTATGAAATGTGCAACCAATGGGGCTGCCAATTTTTTAGTTTTGATTGCTGACCTGTGTTCGGTTAACCGAATTTTAATTGTTCTCGAGGTTTCACCCACATATCCTAAGTTACAAGGGCATATGAGCAAATAAATTACATTGCTGGTGTTGCATGTCCACAGATCATTCGCCACAATATTGTATCCGTTCAGTTGAAATGTTTGTCCTAAAATGATGCCATCACAAGAGTGGCAGGAGCCACATCTTGAAGTACCTTTTATAGGGTTCGCACCTTGTATAGATTTTTGTACAAATGGGAGTTTTTCAGAGGTGCCAGTATATCTTGATCTCACTACAAGGTCTTTTAAATTTTTGTTTCTCCGGTGGGCATATATCGGTTTCTTGAGTGCCTAATAGTCGCATTTAGTGTTGAATGTCGTGTGACACACACTAATTTTGGTTCCTGGACTTCATTTTTTGGTCTTAAGAGTGCATCCCGATCATAATATCGGGCCCTCTTATACGCCTCACGAACTAGACGGTGAGGGTATCCTCTGTCAAGGAATTTTTTCTTCATCTTTTCGGATTGAGTATCGTAGTCTTTGATGTTTGTACAGTTTCGTCTCACCCTAAGAAACTGAGAGAAGGGGATACCATCCTTCTGATTCCTAGGGTGATAACTCGAAAAATGAAGCAAGGTATTCCTTGATGTGGGCTTAGAATATAAGTCCACTTCTAATTTGTTGTTTTTGTTCCTGATATATATATCTAAGAACTCAACTTTGGTAGTATTAACATGAGTAGTGAAATGAAGGTTTTCGTCTGCAAGATTAACCCACTCCAAGAATTCTCCCAGAGCCTGTTCCCCACTGGTCCAGATGAAAAAGATATCATCAATGAACCTGTACCAGTGGGAAACAGACTCATAGAAAGGGGCCATCTCATTGTATATATTACGTGCCTCAAAAAGGGCCATATATATATTTGCTATGGACGGAGCCATGGCTGCCCCCATGCTCACGCCCTTGATTTGCTGATACATATGGTCTCCGAACTGAAAGACGTTCTCCTGTAATACTATTGAAAGGCATTCAAAGACAAACTGCTTGTTACAAGGTATCTGGTGTAAATCTATAAACCACATAGTGGCATCCAGAGCTCCTTTCTGTGGGATGTTGCTATATAATGCTTCAACATCAAGCGTAACTAATAGGTCCTTATTCTCATTGAAACTTAGATTTTCCACCTTTGCAATCATTTCTCCTGTGTCTTTGATGTAAGATGGAGATAGTGAGATATAAGGTCTCAATATGTTGTCTACGTATTTCGAAAGGGCCTCCGTAGGGGTGCCAATAGTTGAGACTATGGGTCGATAGGGTGGGTCCTGTTGATTTTTGTGCATTTTGGGAAGCCCATAAATGCATGCTAGTTTCCCTTGCGATTTATTTAGAAATTCATATTCTTTTTTGGTTATTATTTTCCTATCTAATGCTCTCTTTGTTGTCTGCTGAATATTTCTGACTACCTTATCTATCGGATTGTTGGTAACTTCTTTGTAGAACAGGGGGTCATTTAACATTTTTAGCATGTTTGCTTCATATGTATTGGAGTCAATGAGGACGATGCCGCCTCCCTTATCGCTGCTTTTTATTATCAGAGATTTATTATTTTTTAGATTGAGTAAAGAATCATGTTCCTTCTTCGAGATATTATATTTTGATTTTGGAACATATCTAAGGGCTTGATCCAATTTTGCTAAGACCACTTTTTCGAACATCGCCATCTCAGGGCCAAGTTGGTCCAGTGATGGTGTGAATGTTGAGGGCAGGGCTACAATATTGTTAGTTGTATTATCCTGATCTATTTCTATCCTGGACCCGCCAACAGTGTATCCGTAATTATCTTTACCCTCGTGAATGCCTTCCGGTAAGAAACCGCGTATGCTGTATACTTTAGGATCTAATCAAATCTAGACTCGGTTAATAGCCCTGGGAACTTTAATGGTTTGCAAACCCTCCCTCCCCCCACCCCTTTCTTTACCAGGAGTAACATGCGCACGGCGATAAAAAAGAATATATATCACAAAGCCACCGCCTTATACTCAAATACCTGGCCACGAGGGGGGAAACGGCATTGCCAGAAAATAGTGTTCTCCTACATTTAGGTAAGCGGTGGATACATTAAAATTTGAATGTTTGTTTAGCTTAGTGGTTTATATCCGCCTCCGCTAATTTTCATGGGAGAAGGGTATTCCACATAGCTGTGGTATTATAAAACAAACCTGAACAAATGCGGAATAACATGAATACTAAAAGGGTGCCTCTCCCGCCCCCTCTTTATTAGGAGCAGTGTGCGAACGGCAGTAGAATATAATAGAAATTACTACGCCGACGCCGAGCATATTTTAAACCCAGCAATAAGGAAGGACTGGCACCACTAAAAAACAACGTTCTACGATTTCTAGGTAAGCAGTAACTAAATACGAGCCACATTTAGTCTGTAAAAGACGGGCAGCTTAATTTAGAACATCCGCTTATTTTACCTGTATTTTATGTTATCAGGACTCTTCCATACAAATCAGTGTATACTTGTGGTGCCACACCGATAAAAAGACCCCAGATGATGAACTTATTTTAATTGCTTAGGGGTAAGATAATTATGACCATCTTTCTCCTCAACAATAAGTAGAAATATAGTTGCCAATAACTAAAACAAAATTTTCTTCCACTTATAGGGAAATGTCATCCCTTTGGAACTAAATAACATGTGAATAGTATTATCTCTGTACAGGAGTACAATTTTAGGTAAGAGAATAAAATGCATGAAAATATGTTATGTTTAGTTAATCAAAGTAAGGGTTAGTTTAAAAATCTGCATTTTTGTCTTTTCGTAAAAACAATTGAAGCATTAAATAAGCCTCTCTAAACGGCTTACACAAATACGAAACAAACCCCCTGGAACATGGGTTTTGAATGATTTCCTTTCTTCTCTATTTTTTCTATCCCTTTGCCCTTCTTGTACTCAATAGATTAGGAGGTTCTATTTTAGAACAAATGTTACAGGCAAACAAGTGCAGTTGAAAGGAAGGAAATGTATCATGTAAGATGAAAAATAACTATCAATTAAATCATTGAATCTGATAATATGAGAGTAGTCTTTGCTGATATCAAAATATTTAAATATGTTCTGAGTTGAAATGTGTGAATTTTGCATATTGATAAAGACTTTTTCTGCATTGTATCTCCCTGTTTGCACACACAAAATACAATATGGCTTGTTCTTGATAACCTCGTATATGCATAGGTGACTGATATTTGTGTATAAAAAGCGGTATATCATAAATGTGGAAATAATTTCTTGCCAATAGAATGTCGTAAAAAACATGAAACTAGTTCGGTTAAATTATTTTTAGATATTAGGCTGAAATAGTAAAACATTGTTATGATCTCTCTTACAGAAATTTGATGGTTAATGTCCTGATGAAGGCATATTCTTTATGTCGAAACGCGTCAACCGGATGCCATCTAACCTCTTTTTAAAAGAAATTTTGTGAATACATATGTATCATTATATTGTTATTTTATCAAATTTGATCATTGCACTGACTTTTTTATTATTCCTTTTTTAATCAAATTAAAAATGTATATTTTCTAAACCGGACTAGTTTGTTTGTTTAATCTATTGTGCATTTGTTGTAGTATATGCCTGGGAGTGATACTTTGCATATATTGTAATATGTGATGTCATCAGCAGTGCATTGCGGGCGCGCACGTTATCATTAACTTTAACAGGGGAATTTCAATGGTTTTGTATGAGTGAAATGTCCAGCTAACTTAAACAAGGTTTTTTAAATACTAATTTTTAACTATAAACCGGGTGAAACATATGTTTTTTTCAGTGATATATATATATATATACACATATACATATACATACTTTCAGAAACAGTCACTGGATGATGTTATCAGTGATGTCACTGACCATGTCATGAGTGATGTAATATGTGAAGTCATCAGCAGTGTATTGCAGGGGTGTTAGTTATAGTTTGCTCAGCTAACTATAATGGCTGAATTCTCTGGATGTATGAGTGGAATGTCACCCTAACTATAGCGTCCCTGAAACCTGTGTTTTTTCAGTGAATATCTAAGGTTTTTTAATTGCTAATTCCTAATTATAACATCAATGAAACCTGTGTTTTTTCAGTGAATATATATATTGAATGGAAATGAATTGAAATCGGATTTATAAAGCTCAGCTACTGCCCAAAGGCGTCTTGGCGCTATGTCAACTGAGGACAGAGGGGACATTAGTACTGATGACAGGCAAAAGAAAAGATTATTTAGTTCAAGCAGTCTGTGTAAATAGACACATTTTTAAGCTTTTCCTGAAACTCAGCAGGGATGAAGTTGTTTTAGTGTAATAGGTAGTTTGTTCCAAAGCACTGCTGTTGATCTGAAGAGGCTCCTACCTCCCCAGGTGGCCTTCTTGAAGGGGGTAACTACCATGTTCCTAGCCAGACCCGACCGTAAGGTTCTGTTGGGGACATACCACTTTAGTTTGTTCCTGAACTGTGCTGGCCCTTGGCCGTGTAAAGATTTAAAAGCCAGACAGAGGGCTTTAAACTTACATCTCTGCCTAACCAGTATCCAGTACAGTTTTTTTGTAGCTTCTCTTGCTGATACATTTTTAGGGATTTTTAAAATGAGACAGGCTGCCACATTTTGTACAATCTGAAGCCTGTTGACCAGACCTGAGTTGAGGGTGAGGTAAAGGCTATTGCAGAAGTCTATACGTGAGAGGACCATGGCCAGGATCACTGTTTTCAGGAGTTCCCCTGGAATGTATTTCTTAATTTTATTGATTAGTCTTATGATACAAAAGGGACTTTGCTGATTTGTTCTTTGAATTTGAGTTCTTTGTCAGTGATGATGCTCAAGTCCTTTGTTTTGGTAGAGGGTGTGGGCAGTGTATCCAGTGCTGGTGGCCACCAGTCGGGTGTCCAGAGGGAGGGTTTGTTACCAAAGATGATAACCTATGTTTTTGATGCATTCAGCTTCTGACAGTTTCCATCCACCAATCACTCACATTCTTCATACATGTACTAAAAGCCTCGGGCAGAATTTTTTCTCCATTCGTTAGAGACACTGCAATTTGTGTGTCATCAGCTTAGGAAGCTAGGGAGAAACCCACCTCTTTTATAATCAGAGCTAGTGGCACAACATATAGGTTAAAAAGTGTGGGACTCAGGGCTGAGCCCTGAGGGACTCCACATGGTAGGAAGAACTGCTTGGAGATTGCTGTCGATCTATTAAAATGATTTTAAAAGCTCAAGTGTTGTGCCTTTTACTCCTGCCTCCTGGAGACGGTCAGCCAGGATCTCATGGCTGACCATATCAAAGGACGCCAAGAAGTCAAGCAACACCAAGGCAGCCGATCCACCTCCATCAAGGATTACACAGATATCTTCAGTTGCGATGATAAGAGCAGATTCTGTACTATGATACTTCCTGAAACCATGTTGTTTTTCATACAGCAATGTGTTTGTTTCAATGTGTTCTGTGATTTGTTTGTTCATTAGTTTTTTCATGCATTTGGTGGCAAAAGAGAGTCTTGCATTAGGGCGTTAATTGCAGGGTTCAGTACTGTCCAGGTTGTCTTTTTTTAAAGGGGAAGAATTGAGGATAGTTTCCATTGGGTTGGAAAAATTCAGCTAGAAAACACTTTA
Organism: Lissotriton vulgaris; assembly: GCF_964263255.1. Lineage (NCBI taxonomy): Eukaryota > Metazoa > Chordata > Amphibia > Caudata > Salamandridae > Lissotriton > Lissotriton vulgaris. The sequence goes on from NC_141689.1 coordinate 2,125,993,820, forward strand.
TTAACAATTTTAACCACATGCACTGCCGGTTGGGTGGGTATCAGATGCATTATGCTAGGTGGGCACGGGTCATATGGGGAGCCAGACTTAATTGACAGGATAAGGATTTTAATTGGTCCTCCGAGGGGGTTCCTAAACTCAGAAAGGCTATTTATGTTTTTCCGAGTCTCAGATGTATGCTTAATCTAAGTGTTGATATTCGCAAATTTGTCATAGATTTTGACCACCTTCTCTTGAAAAAAATTGGCCAGTAGATCACAAAAGTCTTGATTTGATTCTGTATGACTAGCCTTGTTAGGTTTAAACAACTTATTGATAACTGAGAAAATGGTTTTATTAGTATCATAAGCATTTTTTATGTGTTTAGTGAAGTATTCTGTTTTTGCTTCTATAATATCTTTTTTATGTCTTGCAAGTTTGGCTTTATATGAGATTTTCTCCTCTACCACATAGCTTTTTCTCCATCTTTGTTCCTGTCTACAACATTCCTGTCTTAATGGTCTCAGATTCTCATTATACCAGGGTTGGGACAACTTTCTTTTGACTGTTTTGCTAATGATGGGTGTTATATTATCCAGCACAGTATTAAGCCAGCAAGAGAGAATCTCCACATTATGATCCACATTATTTTCCAATTGACATGGGGTAGCAGTGATTGCCTCTTCAAGTTCATCTGGGCGGACTTTCTGCCATGCTCGACTGGTGGATTGTTGTATGGTTGGTCTATTCTGGGGAACTGTTTTAGTCATCATGAGCCAGTTGCCAGACCAGTGGTCCGACCAAGTTATTGGGAGGGACGGTGATATCACAATGTCCTCCCAATTGGAAAATATACCGTCCAACATATGACCGGCCTTGTGTGTTAGACCCTTGGTAATTAGAGGCAATCCAAATGAGTCCATAACATCAATAAGTTTTAGCGAGTTAGTGTCTTCTGTATTTTCCAAATGGAAATTAAAATCTCCCAACACTGTGAAGTTCTCGTTGATAGAGTTTCCATCACAGTGCAAATTTTATCAGTGAAGCTGTTCCTATCTCCTGGAGGGCGATAAACTAGCAAACCTTTAAAAACTGATGAGTCTGGCGGCTCTATTGAGAAAGTCATTGCTTTAAAAACCACTGTGTCTTGTGATTTGAATCTGGGCCTACAGTCTTTTCGATAAAGGATTGCCAAACCCCCTTCTCTTTTATATTGCCTGTCTAATCTGAATGTGGCATACCCAATCTCAGGCCCGGAGCTGTTGTCCGCCTATGTTTCTGTTATAAATGCTTCATCTATATTTAGCGTTTGAACAAGATCGTGGAACTCTAGCTGATGTTTCACCAGAGACCTACTGTTTAGGAGTAGGCAGTGGATGATACATTTGTTTGTTGGTGGGGCCTGGTTGATTCTATGTGCTCAGGTGGTCTAGTACCTTCTGGTGGCTGACTAACAGGGGCCATCTAACTTGGTCCGTAGTGTTTTCCTCATAGGGGAGATAGTGGGCATTATTGTTACATTGTCTTAGCGCTAGTAATTTCTCACAGGGATACCTGATAGCATTGGTAGATTTTGATGCCACAGAACAAGGCGTTCTGGCGCTGGGCGTGGTCCAGGTGCGGATGAAAACTGTACCTTTTTTTTAACCTTTCTTAACGCAACCTCCCTGCACTCTCCCAGCGTATCTGGCACTTACTGTAAAGGAGTGGACCACCATCAACCCAGTGGCTTTTTTTAAAAGCAGGAGGGAGGACACTTGGCCCTCCTTCCAGGCCGTTCTCGGCCCTGACTACCACCACCTCCCTAGGGCAGGCCATGCGGAGAGAAGGAGGTGGGCCACATGGCTCCCCTCCTGGAGCCATCCATTCCCTGTGGGCCACCACCCCTCTGAGCTGTCTCCTGCTATGTCTTGCCTGCCCATCCCCGGGACATAGCTGTTTGCTGTGAGTTGGTGGCAAGTCAGAGCTAACACTACGCTTCCAGCAAGCGAGAGCTGAGAAAATGTTCTCGCTTTCTGGAAGTAGAGGTTTCATCTTTTCCCGCTGTCAAACAGGCAGGGAAACAGACAAAAGTATTGCTCTCACAGATAGAGAGCTGCATCTTTAGCAGCTCCTTGTCTAAGAGAGCAATGCCTGTTCCCACAAGAGGTGGGGAGCCAGCAGGGACAACAGGCGCTTCCAGGTTCCCCCGGCAGTCCCGTGGAAGGTGGGAAGGGAACAGCAAGAGGCAGAATAAAGGTGAGACACAATCAGAAAAAGGCAGAATAACGGTCAGGAATGAGCAGAAAGAAGAAGAATGAATGTCCGCAACAAGCAGAAAGAGGCAGATGATAGGCGAGAACTGAGCATAAAAAAGCAGAATAAAGGTCAGAAACAAGCAGAAAAAGGCTAAATAGAAGTTGGAAACAAGCAGCACGGGCAGAATGAAGGTCAGAAATGAGCAGAAAGGGCAGAATAAAGATCAGCAACAAGCAGAAAGAGCCAAGATAAAGATGAGAAATGAGCAGAAAGAGGTAGAATAATGGTCAGAAAAAAGCAGAAAGAGATAAAATAAAGGTCAGCTACTAGCAGAAAGAGGCAAGATAATGGTGCAAAACAAGCATAAAGAGACATAATAGAGGTCCAAAATGAGAAGATAGAGGGAAGATAAAGGTGAGAAACAAGCAAAATGAGGCAAAATAAAGGTCAGCAATCAGCAGAAAGAGCCAAAAAAGGTGAGAAACTAGTAGAAAGACAGTGAATAAAGGTAAGAAATGAGCATAAAAAGGCAATAAAAAGGTGAGAAACAAGTACAAAGAAGCAAAATAAAGGTCAGAAATGAGCAGAAAGAGGCACGGTAAAGGTGAGAAGCAAGCATAAAGAGGCACGGTAAAGGTGAGAAACAAGCAGAAAGAGGAAGGATAGGGGTCAGAAATGAGCAAAAAGAGGAATGATGAAGGTGAGAAACGAGCAGAAAGATTAAAAATTAAGGACAGCAATGCAGCAACAAGCAGAAAGAGGCAAAAAAAGGTGAGAAACGAGCAGAAAGGGGGAAAATAAAGGTCAGAAACGATCAGAAAAAGGCAGAATAAAGGTCTGGAATGAGCAGAAAGAAGGGGTATAAAGGTCCGCAACAAGCTGAAAGAGGCAGATGAGAGGCGAGAACTCAGCATTAAAAAGCAGAATAAAGGTTCGAACCAAGCAGAAAAAACGGCTAAATAGAGGTAGGAAATGAGCAGCACGTGGCAGAATGAAAGTCAGAAATGAGCAGAAAGGGCAGAATTAAGGTCAGCAACGAAAAGAGGCAAGTTAAAGATGAGAAATGAGCAGAAAGAGGGAGAATAAAGATCATAACAAAGCAGAAAGAGACAAAATAAAGGTCAGCAACAAGCAGAAAGAGGAAAGATAATGGTGCGAATAAAGCATAAAGAAACAGACTAGAGGTCAGAAACAAGAGGAAAGAGGGAAGATAAAGGTGAGAAACAAGCAAAATGAGGCAAAATAAAGGTCAGCAATCAGCAGAAAAAGGCAAAAAAGGTGAAACACTAGTAGAAAGACAGTGACTAAAGGTCAGAAATGAGCAGAAAAGGCAAGATAAAGCTGAGAAACAAGTAGAAAGAGGAAGAATACGTGTCAGAAACTAGCAGAAAGAGGAATGATGAAGGTGAGAAATGAGCATAAAGAGGGAAAATAAAGGACAAAAATGCAGCAACGAGCATAAAGAGGCAAAAAAAGGTGAGAAACAAGCATAAAGGAGCAAAATAAAGGAGTGAAATCAGCAGAAAGAGTCAAAATAAAGGTCAGAAACGATCAGAATAAAAGTCAGGAACGAGCAGAAAGAAGGAAAATAAAGGTCCACAGCAAGCAGAAAGAGGCAGATGAATGGCGAGAACTGAGCATAAAAAAGCAGAATAAAGATCAGAAACGATCAGAAAAAGGCTAACTAGAGGTCGTCAACGAGCAGCACAGGGTTGAATGAAGGTCAGAAATGAGCAGAAAGGCCAGAATAAAGGTCAGCAACGAGCAGAAAGAGGCAAGATAAAGATGAGAAACGAGCAGAAAGAGGGAGAATAAAGGTCAGAAAAAAAAAGAGGCAAGATAAAGGTCAGCAACAAGCCGATAGAGGCAAGATAATGGTGCGAAACAAGCATAAAGAGACAGAATAGAGGTCAGAAACGAGAAGAAAGAGGGAAGATAAAGTTGAGAAACGAGCAAAATGAGGTACAATGGAGGTCAGCAATCAGCAGGAAGAGGCAAAAAAAATAAGAAATTAGTAGAGAGACAGTGAATAAAGGTAAGAAACAAGCATAAGGAGGCAAAAAAAGGTCAGAAACAAAAACAAAGAGGCAAAATAAAGGTCAGAAATTAGCAGAAAGAGGCAAGGTAAAGGTGAGAAACAAGCAGAAAGAGGAAGAATAGGGGTCAGAACCGAGCAGTAAGAGGAATGATTAAGGTGAGAAATTAGCAGAAAGTGAGAAAATAAAGGACAGCAATGCAGCAACGAGCAGAAAGGGGCGAAATAAAGCAGAGAAATGAGCAGAAAGAGGCAAAATAAAGGTCAGAAATGAGAAGAAAGAGGCAAAATCAAGAAAAGGAACGAGCTTGATGAGACCTCATTTGAGGCCCTGCCCCCTTTCTCAACCACTCTGCACAGGAACCACCTGGAGCACCACCGGTTGGGGATGAAGTCCCTTTGGCTTCTGTGGGTCGTTTGGGGTCAAGAACCCCTATTGTTGGGACAAGTCGCCCACAGTAGGATTGCTCAGACGTCATCAGAGGCCCTGCCGCCTTTCTCAACCACTCCTGGTGCACAATCAATTGGGGGTGAAGTCCCCTTGGCTTCTGAGGGTCATTGGGGCCAAGAACCCCTATTGTTGCCAAACATAAGTCCCCCACAGCCCGTTTAATGAGATGTTGAATGCCTCGCCCCCTTTTCTCACCACTCTGCACAGGGGCCTTCTGGCATACTACTTGTTAAGGGATGAAGTCCCCTTGACATCTGAGGGTCGTTGAGGGGGCCAAGTTCCCCTACTGTTGACACAAGTAAGTCCCTCACAGCCTGATTGCAAAGACGTAATTGGAGTCCTGGTCCTCTTTCTCAACCAGTCTGCACAGTGGCCTCCTGGCGTACTACTTGTTGGGGGATACAGTCCCCTTGGATGCTGAGAGTCATTGGGGCCCAATAACCCCTATTGTTGCCACAAGTAAGTTCCCCCACAGTCGGATTGTTGAGATGTTATCAGAGGCCCGCCCCCTTTCTCAACCACTCTTCACAGGGGCCTTCTGGTGAACTACTGGTTGGGGGATGAAGTTTCCTTGGATCCTGAGGCTCACTGGTGGGCAAGAACACCGATTGTTCTGGAAGTAAGTCCCCCACAGCCAGATTAATGAGATGTTTCTGGAGGTCTCACCCCCTTTCTCACCACTCTGTACAGGTGCCTCCTGGAGTTCTACTGCTTGAGAAATGAAGTCCTCTTGGTTGCTAAGGTTCGTTGGGGGCCAAGTTCCCCTGTTGTTACCACAAGTATTTTCCCCACAGCTGGATTGCAAGGATGCCATTGGAGGCCCAGCCCCTTTCTCAACCACTCTGTACAGGGGCCTTCTGGCATACTACTGGTTGGGGGATGAAGTCTCCTTGGCTGCTGAGGGTCATCAGGGGAAAAGAACCCCTAAGGTTGTAACCATTAAGTCCCCCACAGCAGAATTGCTGAGATGTGGTCGGAGGCCCCACTCCCTTTCTCGTCCACTCTGCGCAGGGGCCTCCTGATGCACTACAGGTTGGGAGATGAAATCCCATCAGCATCTGAGGGTCGTCGGGCACAAAGAACCTCTATTCTTGTCACAAGTAAGTCCCCCACAGTGGTATTGCAGAGACATCTTCTGAGGCCTAGCTCTGTTTCTCAACCACTCTCCACAGGGGCCTCCTGGCACACTACTGGTTGAGGGATGAAGTCCCCTTGGCTGCTGAGGGTCGTTGGGGGCCATGAACCTCTGTTTTTGCGACAATTAAGTACCCTACAGTGGGATTGCTGCCACATCGTCAGGGGCTCCACCCCTTTCTCAACCACTCTTCACAGGGACCTTCTGGTAAACTACTGGTTGGGGGATGATGTCCCCTTGGCTGCTAACGGTCGTTGGGGGCCAAGAACCACTATTGTTGCCACAAGTAAGTCGCTTCAAGCCTGTTTGCTAAGATATTGTCCGCCCCTTTCTCAACCACGCTGAACGGGGCCCAGGCCTCCTGGTTCACTACAGGTTGCGGCCGCAGTCACTCGCACTCAATCGAGCTCACCTATGGCACAAAAAAATTCCACTCCATGGTGGAGTGCGGCATTTGTTGGTAACTTAGTTGCCGAATTCCACAAACTCTGCGAGCAGAGCAAATTTTATGCCCAGGCCCAGTTGCCATTCACAGACCCACTCAGAGACTCATAATCCCTCACACAGATCAACTCAGAGACTCACTCCCCCACTCCCAGACCCTCTTAGACACTTACGGACCCTCCAATAGACCCACCCTGTGACTCACACATCTACTCACAGCCCCACTTAGACATTTATGCACCCACTCATTCACTCACCCACTAACCTACCTATACAGTAACTCACACGCCCACTCTCAAAATTTACAGGTTACAGTTGTGAAATATAATTTAAAAACCATCAAAATTCACTGAAAAAAACAAATGTTACAGGATGTTATAATTAGGAAATAGAATTTTGAGAAACGTGGAAATGCATAGAACAAAAACAAAGGATACAAAGACTTTATAGTTAGGAATTAATAATAAAACAAAAACATAGAGATTCAATGAAAAACCAAAGGTTACGGAGACGTTTTAGTAGGCTCACATTTAACTCATACAAAAGCAAAGAACTTCAGCAGTTAAAGTCATCTGAGCTAACTTTAACTTTCTTTGCCGCAATGCACTTCTTGTGACTTTACATATTGCATCACTCATGACATGGTCAGTGACTTTACTGATGGCATCACTGATGACATTTCAAATGACATCACTGATGACTTCATCCACACATCCACTCACACATCCATTCACACACCTATACAACCACTCACATACCCATTCAAAGACCCATAAAACCACTCACTCAACCAGAGCCACTCACACATCCACTCACTCACTCACCTACACAGTCACTCACACACCCTAATTCACTCAACCACCACTCACACAAGCACTGTCTCATCCATACAGCTACTCATACAACCAAACACTCACCTATATAGTCACTCACATTGCCACACACTCACCCATACAAATACTCGCACACCCCATATTCACCTATAAAGCCAATCACATACCCACTCACTCATCCAAACAGCCTCTCAACACAGCCACTCACTCACCTACACAAGCACTCAGACATACTCAGTCGCACACCCACACAAACACTTACAAACCCATTCACACATCCATACAAGCACTCCCTCAAGCGCTTACTCACCCATACAGCAATTCACACAGAGAAACACTGTCCACTACAGCCAGTCACACACCAACTCACTTAACCAAACACCCACTCAAAAAACCACTCACTCACCCATACAGCCACTTACACACCCAGGCACTCACTTATATAGCCATTAAGACACCCACATGCTCACCTAACCAGTCTTTCATAAACCCACTCACTACCTACACACCCACTCACTCACCAATAAAGCCACTCACACAGGCACTTACTCACCCACACAGCTACTTACATACCCACTTACACGCACCTACAGCCACTCTCATACCCACTTACCTACCTATACAGCCACTCAGATGATGTCATGAGTGATGTAATTTGAGATGTCATCAGTGATGTCACTGACCTTGTCTTGAGTGATTAAATATGTGAGGTCATAAGAAGTGCATTGCAGGAGAACAAATGAATTCATCTGGTATTATATGAGTGAAGCTAAGGAAAGGAGACAGATGAGAGGTATTCAGCAGAGAGTTCACTGTAACCTTAGCAACTATTACACTCACTTTTCACTAGGGGTGGGTGGTAAACTTGGAAGTGCTGGAGAAATTAGCAGAGTTTGCCAACTCAGCACTCTGCTTGGAGCGTAGAGTTCGGTGACAACTTCGCCAACCATCGCATAGTGGAGTTACCAGTTTCCACATAGTAATAAGTGGGGCATATCGCATTTGCACTGTGCTTGAGCAGCCTAATAGAAAACAACTCTAATGCCCAACTATCTATTCAACAAAGCATCTGATTGCAACTGGCCTTAAGAAAGGGGATATCATCATTAGAGCTAAAACAAAGACTTTGACTCTGGCTCATCTTTCTTGTTGTTGCTGCAAAGACTAAAATGAAACTTCCCACACCATAATACTACCAGCCCTAGCCTGTTGCAAGTTAGCTATGGAACAGTTTTCTTTCACTTCTAACAGTTTCCAGTAGAAGAGTGTCCTTCCTTTTCTGTGTCCGGCCCACAGCATGGTGTTTTTGAGGTGTGCACTGTGCTCCTGTGATGATGGGAGAAGTGGAAAAGATTATCCCAGAGGATTTGCTATTGTCACTGGAACCTGGTCATCATAAGGAGCTACAGCAGCACTGAGATGTAAAGCAGCAGGGCAACATCAGAACATGGAACGTTTATTATTGCAGACCCACACATATACCATTAGCATTGCGACTAGCTGCTTAGTCATTTATGTATTCTAGCAGCTGGAGACAGATTACAGTTATGCTTTGGCCTTTTATAATTTTTAATAGAAAGCAACTGCTCTTGTAACCTACATTGAATGCACACAACAATGTTAACATTGGGGAGGTGGATTTTAATGTAATTATCTTCTGCAAGTGTACTGTGATTACTGTACGACAGGTTCCCTGTTCACATGTTGTGATCCAATGAGTAAAAAGCAGGACAAAGGCTTGGGAGAAGCACCGTCTCACTGCAAGTGTGAATGTGATGAGATGCATGTCCACAAATTGCCCAGGTTGTTGACGCTCGCAACAAGTGTTTGCGTGTACGTGACCAGAGCCAGACTTTAATATTGGATTGTTAGTATACTTTGGAACGGCGATCCAGTTTAGTCCACATTCAATGGGCTGGTATTAAGGCCTTCTCAACATGGCACCCATGCACAATGCCACAGACAGATTTATATTGGTTTGAATGAGGAGCACCATCTCCTTTAGTGAGTTTGATATTATAGTGCCATTTCCGCTTGTCCTGCTGAACTCCGGCGAATCTTGAAGAGTTTTCATTCAACTGTGCTGAATTCCGCAGGGTGAAACTTCACAAGTTCTGCCCACCCCTACTTATCACCCAGGAGAGAGTTGTCCGTGGATAGTCCTGTCTTTTCTAAACCACTACTCTAAACACTTGATGTCATTTGAAATGTCATCAGTAATGTAATTAGTGATGTCACTGACCATGTCATGAGTGATGTAATATGTGAGGTCATAAGCAATGCATTGCGGGGCGTATGTTTTAGTTAGCTCATCTAACTATAACTGCTGAATTTATCTGGTGTTATGAAATATCAGCCTAACTATAATGTACCTGTAACCTTTTTTTTTCAGTGGATTTGTAAGGTTTTTTAAATGCTAAGTGTCAACTCTAATGTCCCTGTAACCTTTGTTTTTTTCAGTTTCTAAGGTTTTTTTTATTCTGCTTTTTACTTGTACGGTCCATTTTTTTGTAAGTGAACTTCTAAGCACTCCCTTAACAGTGCTTGCCAAACACTCCCTTAACACAAAGTAATGCTAAGCTGCGGATTTCTCAGATTCGCAATAGTTTTTGGTTACATGTCAAATCATAATTTGCATTGGATTCTAAATACAACCAGTATACTTTGTGTCAGGTTTGCATTAAAAAGTAATTCAAACCCACCACAAAGTCTTTGTAAATCTGGCCCAAGGATTCTTTTTTTTATTTTTTTTTATTTTTGAAAACCTTTATTGTGCATAGTAAGCGTACAAATACGGGCCCACAACCATACAGGCCGGCCTCTAAAGCAGTCAGTAGCACAAAAAGTAAGAATAGATCAACCCAGCAGTTCCAAAGAAAACCCACGCGATAAGTGTTCAAGACGTGACTTGAATAAAGCGGGACCGCCAGGTACAGGAGGAATTAGGTTAATTTTTTTAGGTTTTGTAGATAAGAAGGATCAGATGCATTCAATCCACCGAAAGCAAATGGCAGGCAACGAACCAGCGAGTCAGTAGCAAAATGAGGGAGAGAAATTAAAAGCAACAAAGGATAATAACCATCAGGATAGTTGCACAATGAAACAGTATATGTTGGCCATCGCCCGCCCCACGGACTCAGTACACCCAAATCCACGAAAGTGACAGTATCAACAGCGGAGAGAATAGGTATCACTACCCCGAAGCACCTGACTGACCCAAAGGAAGAAAAGAGAAAGAGAAACCAAGAAAAGAAGAGAGAAAGAAGGGCCATAGAAACTGAAACTAAAACAAAATCCCTACCCCCCGCCCCCCACCCTGCACGTGTGCGGAGGCTACGGCCTACCCCCCCCCCCAAGCAGCGTGCATGTCGCCCACAAACCAAACCCGAAATTTAGAACAGAAAAGGGAAGAAGAGAAGAAAAAGAAAAAACGTAATACACATAAGGCCGGAGGAGGGCCAGCGGATATTCCCAAAACTTCCATCACTTATCACTCCGGCCGCCCGATCCCAGACCCCGCGACCAATACAATACCCATGTTCAATATCCCCGGCAGTCCATCAGTGTCCCAGCAGTACAAGTGAAAACAGTCCCGACATAATGGGAGGCACACTCAACCCTGCCCCCTGCGATGCGAAGCAGCGACATAGTCCGGCCTCATGGTAGACATCTTGAAGGAGGCAAGCGAGCCAAGTATCCAGATCCGAGCGGGGGGACAATCGTTAAAATCCGTCCGAGGTATCCGTGGCACAAAAAGGGATAATGCACAACAGAGATCCCCCGGAATTGGCAAGCCCAGGCAATAGGGGCCGTGTCAGAATGGAGAAGCAAGTCACGCTGGGGACCTCAGGAGGAGCAGCTAGACATGGCGCCCGGCTGCGCGGCTCCAGCCACATCGTATCCCCCAAAACTTCAGTTCGCCCCAAGGATAGTACAGTCGGCATCTCAACTGTAGTAGGATCTCGCACCCTCAGTGTGCCGATAACAGTCGGAGAGGAGGAACAACAGAAGGCAGTAGCAGAGTGTGGCGCAGTGTCCTGCTCCCGGAGGTGTCCATGGTCAAGCAATGGTGTCACAGGAGAAATCAAATCCAGCCGGTCTCCCAATACACGGGCAGCATAATGTAGAGCCGCTCTCAGAGTAACTAGGGCGCCCAAAACGTCACCAATCAGCACTGGTGCATTGGGAAAAGAGGATTCAACAGTCCTCTGCATACGAAGCGAACAAGTGCAGCACTGTCCCATAAGCCATCCACCATCACCATCCGTAGTCAGCTGGGCACTACGCAGACACGAATAATGGCACAACCAGTCCTGAGGGCAGGGAAAGCACACTCCATGTGTACAAAGTATCAGCGTGGCGTGGGCAGACAGCTGTATCTTCGGTAGCAGCCCAGGGTCCGCTGTCTCAGGAAAGGAGAGCAGATTGTAAGATGGCCCCCAGCCCAGCCCAGCCCGTTAGGAGACAAAGTATCCAGCAAAGTCGTCTCCGGGTGAAAGACACGATACAATTTGTATCGTGCGAGCCCGTGAAGCGATGAAGCAGGTGACAGGGAGCAGGATGAATCTTACGCCGCCGTGTCCGATCCGCCGGTGATGGTGGCTGTTGGTGTGAGCAGGGCCGGCCCCAGTCCGAGAACAAAGACCCGGCCACGGCCGCGCAGCACCAGGAGGAGGCGGAGACGTTCCAGTAGTCTCACTGCCAGGATCGAGCAAGAAAGCACACCAACAGATCCGGGGTCGCCTCCCGGTTCCGCTGGCGCTACTTAAAAGCAGGATATGCAACAGGATAGGGCAGAAACCGGGAGAAAGGCGAGAGGGTCAGCGGAGCCGAGGAATCAGGCGGCCATCATGGTTGCCGGTTAGGCTCCTCCCCCGGCCCAAGGATTCTTGTTCCTGAGGAGGATGCTTGTGAAATGGAGGTTGATGTCCTGTCTCTGCTTTGTTTAGCTGCCTGAGTTGTTGTTAACGAAATGGACAACCAGCTAATTTACGTCGTAGCCACAGCACATCCAGCAGTATCTGAATACTCAGCACCTGCACCAATGTTAGACTTATTGCTTCAGTAATCAATGCATCCATATAGCAGTTTTTAAGAGGATCAATAATAGAGAGGAAGGTCAACAAGCTGCTCTTGAAACAGAATGAAAACATCTAAATTCCTCTTACATGTGTACTGAATTCCATGAACAAATTGCATAAAAAAATCTGAGAGCAAAAGATTTTTTTAAGTATAGGTCTTAAGAACGCCCTATATGATGCTGTTAAGTCTCTTAGCAAATGTTGGGGCAAAGAGCCCCAACGTTACTGCAAAAAAGTGCTTCTTTGTACATCACTTTGAAAAACAATGTAGCTCCTAGATCAATAGAAAATGACCCTTACAAAGATTACCATTTTGGTCAAATGAAAGTAATTCAACCTGAATCCCAACACTTTCCTGCCCATCCTACCATCACCAAATGCTCCAATACTGTCAAACCTAGCATCTTTGGTGTGGTTTCCCCTGATGTTTTGACTTCCGACCTCCTGCTTTTGCTGACTTCATTTTTGCTGACATTAGGACACTGGGCACTGCTAACCAGTGCTAAAGTGCATGTGATTTCTGCTTTAAAGATGGCAACATTGGCTAATCCACAATTGGCCTGTTAATTAAATGCTACTAGTGAGCCTGCAGCACTGATTGTTCCACCAACCTTGGTAGCCCTTTAAACATGTCTCAGGCCTGCCATTGCAGAGCCTGTGTGTGTGGGTTTAAACTGCCATGTTTAACTGGCAAGTTTCCCTCTTGCCAGCCGGAACCCTTCCGTTTTCATATATATAAGGTTTCCCTAAGGTAGGCCCTCATAACTCAAGGGCAGCATGTAACATATCTAAAAAGTAGGACATGTACTTTTAATTTTTATCCATCCTAATGGTGAAGAACTCATGAATGAATTCATTTTTCACTACTACAAGGCTTCTCTCTTTCATAAGTTAACTGTGGGATTACCTTATTACATCTTATAAACATAATTTCCTGTTGGTAAAAGATGGTAACCCCCAAGTTTGATGTCTCTGGAATCACAATTTAAAATCACAATTCATGGTGAAGTTAGATTTTAAATTGTAATTCTGAAAATGCCACTTACAGAAAGTTGACATTTTCCTAATTTAGTCATTTGATGACTTCTGCCTTACTCTGAATACATGTCCGGGGTGGGCAACAGCTGGGATTTGTGCATTCCCCTCAACACCCACCACAAAGGGAACTTAGGTGTGACTGATGGCCCATCCACATCCTGATGGGCAATCATGGGCAGGATGAGAGGAAGGAGTCAACACTTACACCTGAATAGGATGCGTCCTGTCCCCACACGAAGGGCTCTAAACCCCCGGGTGTGTCTGGAGCCAAAGCAGCAAAGGCTGGGACTCTGTGCATTTCCAAGGCCCATTTTTGAAGTCTCACCCACTTCAAAGGCACAACTGGGTTTAAGTAATGGGTGTCAGAACACCACCAATCAGTAAACTTCTGAGCCTGTGGATACTCTGCCAGGAAGAAGGACTGCTGTGCTGCTGAGAGGAGTGCCACTCTGCTTTCCTGCTGCTCTACTGGTCTCCTGCTTTGCTCTGCTGACCTTTTGCCTGCCAACCTCCTCGACTGAGAGTTAGAAGGAATGAACTTGCATCTCTTCAACCCAGAACTAGCGTAGCTCCAGGGGCTTGCTGGCTTCCCTCCTGATTGAAGGCTCAGGGACATAAACTACTTCAAACTTACCTGTTACAGCACTTAGAGTCCGCCATCTGAGAGTCTTTTCCTCCCAAGTGGTGCCAATCTAGTCACGGGCCCTTGGAAGTGGGTATAAAGAGCTGTAACTGCCAAAGTCCAAGCAACACTGTTGTAGCGCCGCTGGGAACCAGTGCCTCTCTATAGACACTGAATCATCGCCGCTTCTACGAGGATTGAGGACATCGCACTCCTGTTGACTCCAAAGGCTCGTGGGCTGCTACAAGGATCAAGGACAGAGAATCGCCGACGGCAGGTAGTATTGCCACCATTCCTGACACAACCACAACTTTGCACAGGTGGGAGCCGGTGCATTGCCTACATCCTAAGGATCGACACTGACACATCATCTCCTTTGTGCCTGCATCTCATCCTTGGCGTTGACACAACCGTGTACCAAAGTATTGTTTCAGCAGGCCAAGGCTAGTCCCTGTATCTGGCCCGTTCTCCATCACGGTCAGCCTGAACTTTTGGATTTGACCTGATTAAGCGCAACCAGATAGCCCTGATGGCACTAATAGTATTTACTGTGGTTATACTTATTAGATTTTTGTTGTTTTGGTCTTGTTTAGTTCAATAAATTAATCTCTATTTTTCTAACTAGGTGTGGTATCTTTTTGTTGGGTGTTTTCACTATTTTACTGTTTGAAGTGTTGCACAAATACTTTACACATTTCTTCTAATTTAAGCCTCAGTGGGATCTGTGCCAAGCTACCAGAGGATGAGCACGGGTTAATTTAGGGTGTGTATCTGCCTTAACCTTACTGGGATTGTGTTTCCTGCTTGGATAGGGTGCATACCGCTGCAAATCAGAAACCCAATTTCTAACATATACCATTTTAGTAACTCTGAGGCATAAGCCACTATCTCTAAAAAATCAATTCCTCACTTATACCACATCTTCCACTCCAACGTAAGACAGCCAAATCAAAATCGATAGCACAGCCAACTCCTCACCATAGGACATCCAAAATATGTCACTTCTGAACAAATGTCAGCAACACCCAAACGTTCCATTTCTGTCAAAATATTTAACAAAACTATAAATCTAAAACTAAAGTTTCACATTGATCAACACCTCCTCCTTCAAAAGTTTCAATTTTGATTACATCCAAGATCCTGTACTGAAATGGCTACCAATCAATCATCTTTAAAACCATGCAGATCCTTTTTAAAGGTGATCCACCCCTAACTGTCTACTCCAGAATTTCTATTTCTTTCAACTAAGTTGGTCACTAAACTCTTCCTCAACATATCCTCCCATTATATCCTGAAAAGTCCTTTAACAATTTACTTAAAACATAAAAAGAAGATATTAAATTGCACACATTCAATCACATACCTACTCCACAAATTCCATGCAGCATTTCAATCATCTTGTACTGAACAATCTTTAACCTCAAAATACTCAAGTGGCTTTGCTGTGACACATAGCTGCATCCCTAAAAAAAGCATCAACAGTATGAAACCAGCTTTGTCTCCTAAAAAAGAAAACTCATCCCCCTCCCTAGTTCCCATCAACTGAACATACCCTTTTCTAGTCCACATTACATATCTGAGATCATGTCACTGTTCTGCTACTACATTCAACAAAAATGTTCAACAACATTTGTGCACATTGGTGGAATAAGAGCCATTTTGGACATTATTTAAAACTTTTGATACAAGAAAACTTCACAACTTACAAGGCTATTACCACCATGCAGCTGTCTACGTAGCATAACAATCGTACTCTCTGAACCATTTTACATCACTTGAACTTACATCCTGTTAAGAACAAAATTGTCAGAAAGAGAAGACAGCTAGATATATATTTTCCATCCATTGTCGTCAGAACATGGAATGATCTTGCTGTAACTACTAATATAATCACAGAGCTTCTGAAATTCACAAGAGTACATCAAACTCAACAGCACATCCTGCTTTTCACATCTAGAGTTCAATATTTCATTATATATGTCAGCATTTACTTATGTATTTATTTATTAATTTTGTAAGTTAGTTATCTAGTTACTTATTGGACCTGGAATTTTGAGCAGAGATGAGAAACAAAAGGACAAAGGTATTATGTAGCATTATTCACGGAAAAGACCAACATGGAAGCTAGAGTGGATGATTGAGGTTACGTACATAAATGCTGTTTAGTGTTGTGTAAACCGTGAAAGCACATATAACTAACTGGTAGGATCCATGGCATATTTGCAAAAAAAAGACCTATTTACACTCTAGAAACATTGTGATTTCTTAGTTATGTTGTTGCTTTGATCTAATGTGATGGTTCCTCACTCTGGTTTTGAACCTCTTAATTATGGGTCATATTTGGATTTTAGTTAGAAATGTTTCTAGTTGTGGGTATCTACTTCAGAAAATGGAGAGTTAAAATCTGGATGCAGCTCAAGGGGTTCTAGTCAATGCCTGATTTGAAAAAGATGAGCGCTAGTGTCTGACTCTCTGGTGAGATGCCCGCAGTCGGTGCTTTTACATATGGGCAGCTGAATACCTAGGCTGCGGAATCTGGAATCCACCTCATGCCTCTTTTTTAGACTGCCATACACTTCTTGCCCCTTAATCTCACTCCTGGAGGTTTCTGCTTTGTGACTGTTTTTTCAATCTTTCTATTTCTCCTTCTTTCCTCTCTGTGTGTTTTCCCTCTGTTGGTCTCAGGAAATGTCCGATGGGGAAAAAAATGTCCCAGTCCTCAGAAATTAGGGCTGGTGGGTCCGAAGGGCAACCATCAACTCAAGTTACACACAGGATTTAGTGGGATCAAAAAGTCCAAAGTGTTTTATGCAAATTCCTGGTGAATGTGAAGATGTTCAGAAATGAAGTTAAGTGGTCATGGGACAAGCCGTGAACTACTCTGAACTCAATTGTTAACAGCTTGTAGAGGGCCTATTTTAGCTGCACGTCTCCCAGCGTTGTGGTGGAAGGCAGTGGTGGGGTTTATTTGGGCAACTTGAATAAGATTCTGAAAGCAAATGTAAGAATCAAGTCCACTGGGGAGAAGGAACACTAATCGAGTTCAACAAGCAGGAGGTTGCAATTGCCTATTTTGCTACATACTAAAGACTAAAATGCTGCCTGTTAGAAACTGGGTTTCTGGTTGGCAAAGGTATGCACCCTGTCCAAGCAGGAACCACAATCCAAGTCAGGGTAAGTCAGTCACACACTTTAAATTAACCTGTGCTCACCCTCTGATAGCTTGGAAGAGAGCAGTCAGGCTTAACTTAAGAGGCAATCTGTAAAGCATTTGTGCAACGATTTAAACAGTAACACAGTGAAAACACAATAAAAGACTCCACACTAGTTTAGTAAAATCGATAATAAACTTGTAAATAATACAAGAGCAAAATGATAAAAATCCAATCAGTAGAAGTTGAGATATTAATTTTTAAAGATGAAATGCAAAAATAATGATTAGAAGCAGTAAGCGCTTAAAGAGTTAATTGATCGGATACAGGATACTCGCAGGGTCCGCTGAGCAAAGGTACCTTGATCCTTGTTGCCAGCAATGAGATGTGTCTGGGATCCCCATCCAGTTGGGGCGATGCCCGGATCTCTGCACGCAAATGAGGTGATGTGTTGGTTTTTTGTGCAATGCGCCAGTTCTGAGTGTGATATGCTAGGTTGCCCCACATTTTAGAGGTGATATGTTGATCTTCTCCATGTAGTGGTGGCTATGCTTCAGTTCCGATGCAACAGATCTGGAGGTGATGCTGCAGTTCAAAGTGCGATGCGTCGATCTGGTTCCTGCAACGGCAGGGATGTTTCGGTTCCGATCGGCACAATGATGTTGATGCTTAAGTGCAGGCAGATTCAGCACATTTTACTCCATTCCAAGGGCCCAGGACAGGATTGGCACCACCTGGCAGAGTAGGACACATGAAAGACAGAGTCCAGGTCCTGTTTGCAGGTTGAAAATAGACTTCTTTGATATCCCTGAGACTTCAGAAAGCAGGAGGCAAGTCAACAAGCCTTTGGCGATAATTATGTTCTGGGATGTAGAGATGCAGATCCAGTCCTTCTCACTTCCAGGCAAGAGGACAGCGGGCAGCAGGCCAGCACAACAAAGCAGTTCAGAAAAGTAGTAGTCCCTCCAGCAGCACAGCAATCCATATTCCTGGTAGAATGTCCTCAGATCCAGACATTTTCTGATTTGATGGAGTCATAGGTGCTGTACTTATACCCAGTTGGGCCTTTGAAGTGGGGGAGACTTCAAAGAGAGGCTTTGAAGTCTCATTCTTTCCTGTCCTTGATTCAGACTCACTACAGGGGCTATGAAACCAATTGTGGCATTTTCAAAATTGCAATTTAAAAACCAACTTCGCCATAAGCTGGTGTTTTTAAATTGGGATTCCAGAGACATCAAATATAGGAAATCCCATCTTTTTCCAATTGGAAAGTACACTTATATAATGTAATCAGGCAATCCCAATGTTATTTTATGGGAGAGGTAAGCCTTGCAGTACTGAAAAAATAATTTAACAGTATTTCACCACCAGGAAATGTAAAACATATTAGTACATGTCCTACTGCCTATGGACTTTCCAGGGCCTACCCTAACGGTGCCTTATATGTATTAACCTCTTCCTTGCTCATGACGAGCCCAGCTCGTCATGAGTCACAGTAGAGCTCTGCCAATGACATGTTGGGCTCGTCATGACTGCCGCAATCCGCCCACGCATGATTGAATCCTCGCCTGTGCAGGAGAATTAATCAGTGGGCGGAGTTGCGATGAGCCCAGCTCGTCATGAGCACAGCTCTAATGTGACTCATGACGAGCTGGGCTCGTCACAAGCACTGCGGCCCCCCCGCGCCATGGGGAAATTATCCGACCAGCGAAGGAGTTAAAATGGAAGGTTATGCCCTGGCATAAGATTTATATTTTTCAATACTGCTAAAGATACTGATTCTTTGGACCCCAGGAGCACTGCACAGTGTTCTCTGAGTCGACAGGATCAGTATCATTGGCAGTAATGAAAGTTATGTATGTGTAAGACAGAAAACATACACACCTATAGAGGCTACATATGTTTTAAACTTAGTGGGACTTCTTGGTCGGTGGATTGTGTAGGTTAATGGTGCTCCGGGGGAATAGGCAGTGAGTATGTACTAGTGCACAATTATGATTGCGGTGCATAAGGGTGGGGAGAGCCACCCTCCTCCCCAATGTGTGGATAACCACTGATAAACCAAAACAACAGGGCCTTGCACACGCTGACAGTATATATTATGTATCATTGAAACAATAAAAGACACTCTTGTTCCTCTATTAAAACAGTCACTTCAGTTTAATCATGAGATCCTTAGCCAACACATGTTTCGTTGCTCTTAATTGATGTGCACAGCGACTTATTCAGGGCTAAGAAACAAACAAGTGTATAGAAGTTGGGAGTAAAAGATATCTATCACTAACATCAGATGTCCATTACCCTTTGTCACAGTATGTTTATCTCAGAGATCGGCTCAAGTATAGTTCTCGAGCCTGTGGAAACCCATGCTGTTTTACTAAAACATATCACCATTGCTGTCTCTGGACAGATTTATGCAGTTAAAAAAATATCGCTATTCCAAACAAAAATTGTCAGTAAATGAAAATAAGCCTATTTCTGGTGACTTATTTAGTGACATCCAATCTCCGAATATTTAGCAATGACTCTTCTAAAAGGATTTAAGAAACACTCAATGTTGCCTCAGATCAAGAAAAAGTATATTTATAATCTAAGAAGTCACTCTAATCTTAAATGGACGATAGATTCATCGTCAACACTGCTAAGTTAGCATTAGCTTCGCTGTCATGAGGCTGCTTTTGCGCACGATACAACATGCCTTTATTTTGCAAGATTTTGTTTGTGCCTTTCACATGAGAACTGTCTGCTTTTTCGCATTCTTGCTGTTCTCTGGGGTTTAGTCTGCACACGATGTGCAAGGTCGATAAAAAATGCCCCTTGTTATTCTGTTCTTGTCAGTCCCTTGTACCTAGACATAACATGACACACAGCTGCATTACTGATAGTTGTGTGCTTTAATATTGCAGCAAAGCATGTTGTTCACACACTTGGAGAAAGACCTTTCAAGAGAGAAGAGCTATGCTGGCCCTAAGATATAAACCTTTCATCTAGGCCTTGAGGTATGGATGTTGCTGACAAAGCCCAGAGGTCTTCTTTTTTATAATAAATTATTTCTTATCATGGGAAGGGTGGTCAGGCCCCATAGCCCTTTTCCACTGTCTTTATAAAATGACATCTCCTTTTGTATTCTATTGAATTGTAACAATGCTGACGGTATTGTGTTTATGCATTTTGCTGCTAGTAATGGCAAGTGTACTGTATCATAGAGCACATTAGTTAAAATAAATATTTTAAACTATACCGTGACTCTGATTACTCTCATTGTGGACAAGTATGAGTGAGCGAGCGAAAGAGTTGTCTTGTTACATTGATTCCTGAGAGAGTCTGGAGTGTTGTGATCTGGGTTGTCTAACCATTGGTAGCTTCGCTATTGGTCGGAGAACGAATGAGACACTATAGCTAGTTGGTTTTTGGGATTTTGGGTACAAAGGTGTTAGGTTGATACACCACTGTACACTGAGGTCCTGGTTTAGTACGCATAATTCTGTATAGTTTCAGAATCCCTGCAACATGGCGCCGCCAATGTTTGGTCTGGTTCTTAGCTGCAAGACACTTGTGTAGTGCTTGTGTTTGTCTATAAACCCCTCACTTATGTTTCCGGAGACAGTTGTGATGGTAAATCCTCCTATATTACGTTTTTATAGGGTTTTAACGCTTGAATGTTAAAATGTCTTTTTCTTTACTTGTTATACTCACTTTCGTGCTGCCACGCATAAGTTGTCGTTGCCTGTTTTTTTAGCATGGCGGCTGTTAATATACCACCGCAAAATATGGCTGCTGTCCGAGCCTTTTCGGCTCAACATGGAGTCCCTGATGCTGGTGTTATGCTCATTTTTGGGGTTGAGGCAAATGTAGCTTATCCTTTCGAGGTGTTTTATTCTTGGGTCACATTTCCGGCAGTAGAGGGGATAGATAATCTGTTTCACAAGTACTACCACTGTCCTTCCTTTAGGCTATTGCCCTTACATATCTCTTGAAGTTCCGCTCACAGCTTGGCAACACCAAATTTGGTTTAGTGGCGCCCTTCCTCACCCCATAATGCTGGTCCGTTTGGGCCCCTTATCGATAGATGGGGCCACGTGGCCCGTTTTGGCTGGCTATACTCCACCCCCGTCATACTACAACTGCTACACTTCTGGCGCTTCACGTGTTGCATACCTCGTTGATACGCGTACATAGGGATGTTGTTCTTTTTGTTTCATGCAATTTCCAGGCGGTCCACCAGGGGCTGCTGTGCTGTCCCGTTATGATTAATTCTGTAATGGGCAAGCGTCACCAAAATAAGGATGAGTTTCCTTTATTGGCTTGCCGAAACATTTGGGCAGCTTGAGGCAGTGTTTCCCAACACTGCACCTGTTGAAAAACACAATGACCACCAACACATCCAAAAATAATATGTAAAAAAATCCATTCTAAATATTGCACTACACATATTACGATACACATGCTTCTTTCAAAGCATGTTTAAACTCATATTGTTTTTACTAAGTTTCTTTAAAAACCATCTTTCAGACCTATTTTCTGTCTTTACAGTTATTAAGGCCATCGCTGTGATGTCGTTAACCCCGACAATCGTGCCTTTTCCATAAGGTCTAAAACACTTATATCCACACATATTACCATATTTTACACACAAGGGGTTTCTTATAGTATTCTCTAAAGTCAGGTTTTTCTATAGAGTTTCTCAAAAAACCCTCTAAAACCTACTTTCTGTTTTTGCGGTGATGCCGGAGATCGCAATGACGTTTGTCATCACGATCCTCACGGACACGTCATGAAAATGCAAAAGAAAAGCAGGAATCAATAGCCACCACTACATTCATCACTTCTAACTATCATACTAATTCTAAACATTACACTAGATAAATCATTATATAATTAACTCTATAAAACATTTTTCAACATCTCTATAACAGTCTGTATTAATGATTCTCTGGGTTATGTGAGTATATGCATAAGTCTCTGAGTGTGTCTGTCATTGCATGTATGTCAATCAGTGGATACCTGAGTAGACTCCCACTAAGTGTGTCACTGGAAGCATAAGTCTCTGAGTGCATCTCTCTATAAGAGAATGTATGAGTGGAAGTATAAGTCTCTCAGTGGCTCTATGCATCAGTATGTAATTGACAGACTGAATCTGTGACTGAGTCAATCAATGTCTCAGTGGGTGTGTGAGTGAAATTATAAGTCTTTCAGTGGGTCTGTGAGTCAATGCATGAATGTCTGAGTGAGTCCCTGACTGTGTGTGTGAGTGTCTGAGTGGTTCCCTGAGTGGGTGCATGAGTGTCTGAATAGGTCTGTAAGTGGGTGTATGAGTCTTTGACTACGTATGTGAATGGGTACATGAGTCTGTGACTGGATCTATAAGTTGGTGCATGAGTGTCTAAGTGGGTCTGTCTATCAGTGAGTGTCTCAGTGGAAGCAAAAGTCTCACACTGGGTCTGTAAGTGGGTGTATGAGTGTCTGAGTGGGTCTGTACATGGGTACGTCACTCTACAAGTGGGTCTGTTAGTGATGCATAAGTACATGAATAGGTATGACAGTGGGTACATCAGTATCTGAGTGGGTATGTGACTGGATATATGAGTGTGTGAGTGGGTATATGAATGAGTATATAAGCGCCTGAGTGAATATGTGAGTGTTAGACCTGGAATAATTGGTGTGGGTTTCCCCTGTATTTTCAGCCTTTGCCTCCTGTGTCTTTGCTGTGTATTGGACTATGTTTTGCAGGTCTAGATGGTTTAGGCACTTTGCCACTGCTGTACAGTGCCAAAGTGCAAGTGCTCCCTTTGAAAATTATTGTTATCGATTGGTGTTTCCATAATTGGCTTATTCTGTTTACTAATCAGTCCCCAGTACAGTGTACTGTGTGTGCCCAGGGCCTGTAAATCATATGCTGCAAGTGGGCCTGCCGCACTGATTGTGCCACCCACATAAGCAGGCTGTAAATGTAACTCAATAGAAAAGTGGGTGGTGATGAACAGAGTGTCTGAGTTAAACAGACCACTGTTTAATTCAGAGACTCTGTCCCTCACCACCCCTTGTTGTAAATATTTTTGTCCACCCTAAGCGTGGAAGGGTATTCTCAGATGTGAGACCCTTGCTCATTGCACCATCAGGATTCAAGCAAACCGGGCCGAAGACGGCTGTAACGCCAGAAACCGGTCCCCGGGAGCTTGTTTCCTTCCCAGTGTAAGAATTGGCTTTTGTAGTTTGGTTTGCCCTGTTCCCATCATGCACTGGGACAGGAACAGACTAATTTGCATACAGCCAGGTTCTGAAACTGGGATGGTGCAGTGAGCTAAAAAACGGTGTTGGATCTAGCCCTGATCTCTTGACTGGGTGAGAGCTTTCTGCTTAATTCAGAGACTCTGTCCCTCACCACCCCTTGTTGTAAATATTTTTGTCCACCCTAAGCGTGGAAGGGTATTCTCAGATGTGAGACCCTTGCTCATTGCACCATCAGGATTCAAGCAAACCGGGCCGAAGACGGCTGTAATGCCAGAAACCGGTCCCCGGGAGCTTGTTTCCTCCCCAGTGTAAGAATTGACTTTTGTAGTTTGGTTTGCCCTGTTCCCATCATGCACTGGGACAGGAACAGACTAATTTGCATACAGCCAGGTTCTGAAACTGGGATGGTGCAGTGAGCTAAAAAACGGTGTTGGATCTAGCCCTGATCTCTTGACTGGGTGAGAGCTTTCTGCTTAATTCAGAGACTCTGTCCCTCACCACGCCTTGTTGTAAATATTTTTGTCCACCCTAAGCGTGGAAGGGTATTCTCAGATGTGAGACCCTTGCTCATTGCACCATCAGGATTCAAGCAAACCGGGCCGAAGACGGCTGTAATGCCAGAAACCGGTCCCCGGGAGCTTGTTTCCTTCCCAGTGTAAGAATTGGCTTTTGTAGTTTGGTTTGCCCTGTTCCCATCATGCACTGGGACAGGAACAGACTAATTTGCATACAGCCAGGTTCTGAAACTGGGATGGTGCAGTGAGCTAAAAACGGTGTTGGATCTAGCCCTGATCTCTTGACTGGGTGAGAGCTTTCTGCTTAATTCAGAGACTCTGTCCCTCACCACCCCTTGTTGTAAATATTTTTGTCCACCCTAAGCGTGGAAGGGTATTCTCAGATGTGAGACCCTTGCTCATTGCACCATCAGGATTCAAGCAAACCGGGCCGAAGACGGCTGTAATGCCAGAAACCGGTCCCCGGGAGCTTGTTTCCTTCCCAGTGTAAGAAATGGCTTTTGTAGTTTGGTTTGCCCTGTTCCCATCATGCACTGGGACAGGAACAGACTAATTTGCAAACAGCCAGGTTCTGAAACTGGGATGGTGCAGTGAGCTAAAAAACGGTGTTGGATCTAGCCCTGATCTCTTGACTGGGTGAGAGCTTTCTGCTTAATTCAGAGACTCTGTCCCTCACCACCCCTTGTTGTAAATATTTTTGTCCACCCTAAGCGTGGAAGGGTATTCTCAGATGTGAGACCCTTGCTCATTGCACCATCAGGATTCAAGCAAACCGGGCCGAAGACGGCTGTAATGCCAGAAACCGGTCCCCGGGAGCTTGTTTCCTTCCCAGTGTAAGAATTGGCTTTTGTAGTTTGGTTTGCCCTGTTCCCATCATGCACTGGGACAGGAACAGACTAATTTGCATACAGCCAGGTTCTGAAACTTGGATGGTGCAGTGAGCTAAAAAACGGTGTTGGATCTAGCCCTGATCTCTTGACTGGGTGAGAGCTTTCTGCTTAATTCAGAGACTCTGTCCCTCACCACCCCTTGTTGTAAATATTTTTGTCCACCCTAAGCGTGGAAGGGTATTCTCAGATGTGAGACCCTTGCTCATTGCACCATCAGGATTCAAGCAAACCGGGCCGAAGACGGCTGTAATGCCAGAAACCGGTCCCCGGGAGCTTGTTTCCTTCCCAGTGTAAGAATTGGCTTTTTTAGTTTGGTTTGCCCTGTTCCCATCATGCACTGGGACAGGAACAGACTAATTTGCATACAGCCAGGTTCTGAAACTGGGATGGTGCAGTGAGCTAAAAAACGGTGTTGGATCTAGCCCTGATCTCTTGACTGGGGGAGAGCTTTCTGCTTAATTCAGAGACTCTGTCCCTCACCACCCCTTGTTGTAAATATTTTTGTCCACCCTAAGCGTGGAAGGGTATTCTCAGATGTGAGACCCTTGCTCATTGCACCATCAGGATTCAAGCAAACCGGGCCGAAGACGGATGTAATGCCAGAAGCCGGTCCCCGGGAGCTTGTTTCCTTCCCAGTGTAAGAATTGGCTTTTGTAGTTTGGTTTGCCCTGTTCCCATCATGCACTGGGACAGGAACAGACTAATTTGCATACAGCCAGGTTCTGAAACTGGGATGGTGCAGTGAGCTAAAAAACGGTGTTGGATCTAGCCCTGATCTCTTGACTGGGTGAGAGCTTTCTGCTTAATTCAGAGACTCTGTCCCTCACCACCCCTTGTTGTAAATATTTTTGTCCACCCTAAGCATGGAAGGGTATTCTCAGATGTGAGACCCTTGCTCATTGCACCATCAGGATTCAAGCAAACCGGGCCGAAGACCGCTGTAATGCCAGAAACCGGTCCCCGGGAGCTTGTTTCCGTCCCAGTGTAAGAATTGGCTTTTGTAGTTTGGTTTGCCCTGTTCCCATCATGCACTGGGACAGGAACAGACTAATTTGCATACAGCCAGGTTCTGAAACTGGGATGGTGCAGTGAGCTAAAAAACGGTGTTGGATCTAGCCCTGATCTCTTGACTGGGTGAGAGCTTTCTGCTTAATTCAGAGACTCTGTCCCTCACCACCCCTTGTTGTAAATATTTTTGTCCACTCTAAGCGTGGAAGGGTATTCTCAGATGTGAGACCCTTGCTCATTGCACCATCAGGATTCAAGCAAACCGGGCCGAAGATGGCTGTAATGCCAGAAACCGGTCCCCAGGAGCTTGTTTCCTTCCCAGTGTAAGAATTGGCTTTTGTAGTTTGGTTTGCCCTGTTCCCATCATGCACTGGGACAGGAACAGACTAATTTGCATACAGCCAGGTTCTGAAACTGGGATGGTGCAGTGAGCTAAAAAACGGTGTTGGATCTAGCCCTGATCTCTTGACTGGGTGAGAGCTTTCTGCTTAATTCAGAGACTCTGTCCCTCACCCCCCCTTGTTGTAAATATTTTTGTCCACCCTAAGCGTGGAAGGGTATTCTCAGATGTGAGATCCTTGCTCATTGCACCATCAGGATTCCAGCAAACCGGGCTGAAGACGGCTGTAATGCCAGAAACCGGTCCCCGGGAGCTTGTTTCCTTCCCAGTGTAAGAATTGGCTTTTGTAGTTTGGTTTGCCCTGTTCCCATCATGCACTGGGACAGGAACAGACTAATTTGCATACAGCCAGGTTCTGAAACTGGGATGGTGCAGTGAGCTAAAAAACGGTGTTGGATCTAGCCCTGATCTCTTGACTGGGTGAGAGCTTTCTGCTTAATTCAGAGACTCTGTCCCTCACCACACCTTGTTGTAAATATTTTTGTCCACCCTAAGCGTGGAAGGGTATTCTCAGATGTGAGACCCTTGCTCATTGCACCATCAGGATTCAAGCAAACCGGGCCGAAGATGGCTGTAATGCCAGAAACCGGTCCCCGGGAGCTTGTTTCCTTCCCAGTGTAAGAATTGGCTTTTGTAGTTTGGTTTGCCCTGTTCCCATCATGCACTGGGACAGGAACAGACTAATTTGCATACAGCCAGGTTCTGAAACTGGGATGGTGCAGTGAGCTAAAAAACGGTGTTGGATCTAGCCCTGATCTCTTGACTGGGTGAGAGCTTTCTGCTTAATTCAGAGACTCTGTCCCTCACCACCCCTTGTTGTAAATATTTTTGTCCACCCTAAGCGTGGAAGGGTATTCTCAGATGTGAGACCCTTGCTCATTGCACCATCAGGATTCAAGCAAACCGGGCCGAAGACGGCTGTAATGCCAGAAACCGGTCCCCGGGAGCTTGTTTCCTTCCCAGTGTAAGAATTGGCTTTTGTAGTTTGGTTTGCCCTGTTCCCATCATGCACTGGGACAGGAACAGACTAATTTGCATACAGCCAGGTTCTGAAACTGGGATGGTGCAGTGAGCTAAAAAACGGTGTTGGATCTAGCCCTGATCTCTTGACTGGGTGAGAGCTTTCTGCTTAATTCAGAGACTCTGTCCCTCACCACCCCTTGTTGTAAATATTTTTGTCCACCCTAAGCGTGGAAGGGTATTCTCAGATGTGAGACCCTTGCTCATTGCACCATCAGGATTCAAGCAAACCGGGCCGAAGACGGCTGTAATGCCAGAAACCGGTCCCCGGGAGCTTGTTTCCTTCCCAGTGTAAGAATTGGCTTTTGTAGTTTGGTTTGCCCTGTTCCCATCATGCACTGGGACAGGAACAGACTAATTTGCATACAGCCAGGTTCTGAAACTAGGATGGTGCAGTGAGCTAAAAAACGGTGTTGGACCTAGCCCTGATCTCTTGACTGGGTGAGAGCTTTCTGCTTAATTCAGAGACTCTGTCCCTCACCACCCCTTGTTGTAAATGTAACTCAGGCCTGCCATTGTACAGCCTGTGTGCAGTCTGATACTACCATGTCAACCTGGCAAGTGCACCCACTCGTCAGGCGCCAAACCTTCCCTTTTCTTACATATTAGTCACCCCTAAGTTAGACCCAAGGTACCCCTGTGGGCAGGGTGCAGTGGATGTAAAAGGTAGGACCTGCCCTGAGGTGTGTGGCATGTCCTGATAGTGAAATACTGCCAAATTAATTGTTCATTATTGTAAGGCTATCTGTCCCCATAGGATAGAATGGGGAGTTTGCATATAACATCTTATAAGCATAACTGCCCATGGGAACAAGATATGAAAATAAAGTTTGATGTACCTGAACTCAGTATGTTAAGATGCATCTTTTAGTGAGGGTGATTTTTACATTTTACATTCTGGGTTTGAAAATACCACTTTTAGAAAATAGATATTTTCTTGCTTAGCCATCCAGTGTGACTCTGCTAGGTTGTGTATTGGGAGTCTGGTTTTGGAGTGACAGGGGCTGGGGATGTGCATTCTGATGAGACAGCCACTTGGGTTGAGGTGTGTCCTGCCTTTCGATGGTGAATCATGGCTGGGCTGAATAGACCTGGGCTGCATTTATAGTAGGGGGAGGAGATGTCTTTCACACCTGAATGGGCTAGGGCTGATAAGGACAATGCCGTCTCCACCTCCTGCCAGGAAGCTGCACCAGAGAGGACAGAACTGGTTGTGACTGGGTGCAGGGCTTCTATGTCACCGGAGAACAAAGGATTTTGCTGTATAAATATTCGGGCCCAGAACCCAGAAGTTTAGACTACTTCTGAAAACCAAGTGGAACATCTGCGAAGGAGAAGAGCTGAGAAAAACCGGAGAAGGAGTACTGCCCCTTCACTATGTGCTGTCTAGGCCTGCAATGGCTGTTTCTGCCAAGGAGAGGAACTGTGTGTGTATCCTGCTTGCAATCTCCAAGGGCTTGAAGTGGAGCTTTACCCTTGTTCAAGAGGTCTCAGGAACAGCAAAGACTTCACCATTCTTCAGGGCACCGTCTCTGGAATCGATGGTTTCAGTCGCCGCAGATGAAAAGGGCAACCAACTCTGTCACCGAATCGCAGGATTCTGTGTTCTGCAGGCAAAATGCGATGCAGGGCGCGCTACGAAATTAGTTTTATTAATGTAATTGTTTACTTACCTGCAATCATCCATATTCCGGTGTTTACCACCCCCCACCCTGCACCTCCCCCACCCCGCCTGTCTGCCCCACAGAACTCCCTCCCTCCTGGTCTCACTGAATCCGTCAACGAGCCGCTGCTTGCACCGTGTCCTGTGGGCTTTATTGCCTGCATCGTTGCATGCCAGCACTGCATCTAGCACCACCTTACCTAGCCCCATAAGCCCTGGCCTCACCGACATAATCTGGACGATCTTCACCGACCTGCTGGCTGCACCGCATCAATAGGGCACCGCCCCCTACACAGCTTTCATTTTTGCAACGCTGCCACAACTGTTGCCCCAACCTGCTCATACCAATGTGTCATCCTCAATGAGTAAGGTACTGTTTTCGAGTCTGTCTTTGCTTTAGCTGACCCTGCAACCGATGCAGTCAGCTGGAATTGTTAGAATCTGTCATTTTCAGCATCGCAGTAGCCCGACTGTGTTTTTCAGCTATTTCTGCAATTTAAAGTTTAAAGTCTTGCAAAGTAACTATTTTTTCAGTATTGTATTGTGTATTTTTGTTTTTTTTAGTCTTGTTGTTTTCACTGGGTTACTGTATCCATGCA
Source organism: Lissotriton vulgaris (assembly GCF_964263255.1). Classification (NCBI taxonomy): domain Eukaryota; kingdom Metazoa; phylum Chordata; class Amphibia; order Caudata; family Salamandridae; genus Lissotriton; species Lissotriton vulgaris. Next base: position 2,126,023,154 of record NC_141689.1, read on the forward strand.
CCAATGATTTACAAACTGCCTCTGAGGTAAGCCTGTCTGCTTATGCCAAGCTAACAAGTTGGTGAGCAGGGGTTATTTTAGAAGTGTATCCCCCTTACCTTTACTAGAAAGAAGGGTTCCTACTTCGACAATGTTACCTACGTCTGCAAACTAGAGACACCCATTTCTAATAGTGAGTAGGTACATAAGTGTGTGACAGTAACCAGCTAGTGTGTACAAATATATATATATTTTCACCAATAGTCACATAACTTCACGATAGTCACTACATCCCTGTTACGGTACATCGGGGGCTATGCTGGCAGTTGCGTCGTCATTGCGAATATCGCACACGATTAAAAAAATCTATTTTGGACACATAACTTGTCTCACTAACACCCCCATTTCTCAAACATGGGGTCAGGGTGCCTGTACTCTGACCCCTTGTATTAGCTTTTTCCAGAACTTTTCAGCCTCAGGAACCGTTCCAGATCAATGAAATGGCGGGCGCAACTCTCTGTTCAATTGCCCTCCAGCCAATCAGAGTGTTCTCATTGTTGCGTACATTCGCGATTACTCGCGAAACCTTAGCGAAATATCTGTGACGAGATATCTCTATAAATTTTGCTTCAAATTTCGCAAAAACTACGGAACGGATTTACACCAAACTGGAAAAAGGCCCTTTCTTTAACAAACATCTGTCTTCCTGCCACATCTAGTGTAAGTCCGTTCTACGGTTCAGGCTGTGGGTGTGGCTAAAGGTTCCTATGGGAATTAACATTACAAACGCACCCTTATTTTGCACCCTGAATTCTCAATCCCCACTGCACGGATCACCCCCAAACTTTCCATGCCCACCAGAACATACTTCAACACTTTTGTGGGATATTTCATGAAGATTGGCCAAACATCGCCAAAGTTATAGGCAAGTCAAAAAATGCTTTTCCTATGGAACAAAGGTCCTAGTTATACCTACCTACTGGCGATCGCGGGTAATAAAAAAATAAATATATACATATATATATAGATATATTACCTACTGGCAGTCGCCAGTAGGTAGTTATAGTTAGGATTATTTTGTATAGGGATTTTGCAACATTCTATTGGGAATAACTTTGGCGCCGGTTGAGGAATCTGCCTGAATTTTTTCTCAAATTTGCCTTGCGGCGCTCCGCTCCTTCCCTGAAAGTTTGGGGGGATTCGTCAAGCGGGGGCCAAGATAAAAAGGGGGTCCCAAAACGTGTTTTCCCCATGTTAATTTCCATAGGGCGGTTGGACTCACTTTTAGCCCGAACGGCTGAATGGATTTTCACAAAACTTGGCAAAATTGTAGGGACTAATAGCCCGATGTGCCTTTGCTATGTCTCAAGATATGTGCTCCAGTGGATTTTGATTAATCCAGGTTCCAAAAAATATATATATCTATAAGCGCGCCCCGGTACGCGCACCGGGCGCGAACCAGCGCGCTACGCGAGTTCGCGAGCGGAAAGCTGATTGGCTCTCGAGTGTCTATAATTATTCCAAACAGTCCGGAGCGGCCGCCGTCTTGTGTCTCGGTAGGATCGAGACACAAGAGGTGGCAAAAAATAAAGGGGGAAATGAGCAAAAGGGGCAGGGTAGACCCCCCTGACCCCCTAGTTTTGATGTGGGGGCCATTAAAGGGCCCCGCGGGGCAAAAAAAATAAAAAAAATTCGATTTGCGCGGGGAACGCCCGGTACGCGCACCGGGGAGCGTACCAGGGAGCGTACCATGGGGAAAAAGAATTTGCAAAAACAACAGGTGATGGACCGAATGTGGATCAATGTCACACACTCAACCCAGTCCGAAGATCTGGGCCCAAATCCATCGTTTTTTTGCACTCCACACCACCCCGGGTTAGACAATGGCAATATGCAAATCAGCTCTGACCCTGTGCCCCATGGGAACAGTCCAGTCTGAACTACAAAAGCCATGTCCTTCCCAGAACGGAATCAAGCATCCGAGGACCGGACCGGTTTCGAGGTAACACCTCTCATCAGCCCGGCTAGCTCCAGTGGTGTGGAGTGCCTGGGACCCACGTCTGGGCATCCCCAGCGCACTTAGGGCGGAATTTGCAAAAACAACAGGTGATGGACCGAATGTGGATCAATATCACACACTCAACCCAGTCCAAAGATCTGGGCCCAAATCCATCGTTTTTTTGCACTCCACACCACCCCGGGTTAGACAATGGCGATATGCAAATCAGCTCTGACCCTGTGCCCCATGGGAACAGTCCAGTCCGAACTACAAAAGCCATGTCCTTCCCAGGACGGAATCAAGCATCCGAGGACCGGACCGGTTTCGAGGTAACACCTCTCATCAGCCCGGCTAGCTTGACTCCAGTGGTGTGGAGTGCCTGGGACCCACGTCTGGGCATCCCCAGCGCACTTAGGGCGGAATTTGCAAAAACAACAGGTGATGGACCGAATGTGGATCAATGTCACACACTCAACCCAGTCCGAAGATCTGGGCCCAAATCCATCGTTTTTTTGCACTCCACACCACCCCGGGTTAGACAATGGCGATATGCAAATCAGCTCTGACCCTGTGCCCCATGGGAACAGTCCAGTCCGAACTACAAAAGCCATATCCTTCCCAGAACGGAATCAAGCATCCGAAGACCGGACCGGTTTCGAGGTAACACCTCTCATCAGCCCGGCTAGCTTGACTCCAGTGGTGTGGAGTGCCTGGGACCCACGTCTGGGCATCCCCAGCGCACTTAGGGCGGAGTTTGCAAAAACAACAGGTGATGGACCGAATGTGGATCAATGTCACACACTCAACCCAGTCCGAAGATCTGGGCCCAAATCCATCGTTTTTTTGCACTCCACACCACCCCGGGTTAGACAATGGCGATATGCAAATCAGCTCTGACCCTGTGCCCCATGGGAACAGTCCAGTCCGAACTACAAAAGCCATGTCCTTCCCAGAACGGAATCAAGCATCCGAGGACCGGACCGGTTTCGAGGTAACACCTCTCATGAGCCCGGCTAGCTTGACTCCAGTGGTGTGGAGTGCCTGGGACCCACGTCTGGGCATCCCCAGCGCACCTAGGGCGGAATTTGCAAAAACAACAGGTGATGGACCGAATGTGGATCAATGTCACACACTCAACCCAGTCCGAAGATCTGGGCCCAAATCTATCGTTTTTTTGCACTCCACACCACCCCGGGTTAGACAATGGCGATATGCAAATCAGCTCTGACCCTGTGCCCCATGGGAACAGTCCAGTCCGAACTACAAAAGCCATGTCCTTCCCAGAACGGAATCAAGCATCCGAGGACCGGACCGGTTTCGAGGTAACACCTCTCATCAGCCCGGCTAGCTTGACTCCAGTGGTGTGGAGTGCCTGGGACCCACGTCTGGGCATCCCCAGCGCACTTAGGGCGGAATTTACATAAACAACAGGTGATGGACCGAATGTGGATCAATGTCACACACTCAACCCAGTCCGAAGATCTGGGCCCAAATCCATCGTTTTTTTGCACTCCACACCACCCCGGGTTAGACAATGGCGATATGCAAATCAGCTCTGACCCTGTGCCCCATGGGAACAGTCCAGTCCGAACTACAAAAGCCATGTCCTTCCCAGAACGGAATCAAGCATCCGAGGACCGGACCGGTTTCGAGGTAAAACCTCTCATCAGCCCGGCTAGCTTGACTCCAGTGGTGTGGAGTGCCTGGGACCCACGTCTGGGCATCCCCAGCGCACTTAGGGCGGAATTTGCAAAAACAACAGGTGATGGACCGAATGTGGATCAATGTCACACACTCAACCCAGTCCGAAGATCTGGGCCCAAATCCATTGTTTCTTTGCACTCCACACCACGCCGGGTTAGACAATGGCGATATGCAAATCAGCTCTGACCCTGTGCCCCATGGGAACAGTCCAGTCCGAACTACAAAAGCCATGTCCTTCCCAGAACGGAATCAAGCATCCGAGGACCGGACCGGTTTCGAGGTAACACCTCTCATCAGCCCGGCTAGCTTGACTCCAGTGGTGTGGAGTGCCTGGGACCCACGTCTGGGCATCCCCAGCGCACTTAGGGCGGAATTTGCAAAAACAACAGGTGATGGACCGAATGTGGATCAATGTCACACACTCAACCCAGTCCGAAGATCTGGGCCCAAATCCATCGTTTTTTTGCACTCCACACCACCCCGGGTTAGACAATGGCGATATGCAAATCAGCTCTGACCCTGTGCCCCATGGGAACAGTCCAGTCCGAACTACAAAAGCCATGTCCTTCCCAGAACGGAATCAAGCATCCGAGGACCGGACCGGTTTCGAGGTAACACCTCTCATCAGCCCGGCTAGCTTGACTCCAGTGGTGTGGAGTGCCTGGGACCCACGTCTGGGCATCCCCAGCGCACTTAGGGCGGAATTTGCAAAAACAACAGGTGATGGACCGAACGTGGATCAATGTCACACACTCAACCCAGTCCGAAGATCTGGGCCCAAATCCATCGTTTTTTTGCACTCCACACCACCCCGGGTTAGACAATGGCGATATGCAAATCAGCTCTGACCCTGTGCCCCATGGGAACAGTCCAGTCCGAACTACAAAAGCCATGTCCTTCCCAGAACGGAATCAAGCATCCGAGGACCAGACCGGTTTCGAGGTAACACCTCTCATCAGCCCGGCTAGCTTGACTCCAGTGGCGTGGAGTGCCTGGGACCCACGTCTGGGCATCCCCAGCGCACTTAGGGCGGAATTTGCAAAAACAACAGGTGATGGACCGAATGTGGATCAATGTCACACACTCAACCCAGTCCGAAGATCTGGGCCCAAATCCATCGTTTTTTTGCACTCCACACCACCCCGGGTTAGACAATGGCGATATGCAAATCAGCTCTGACCCTGTGCCCCATGGGAACAGTCCAGTCCGAACTACAAAAGCCATGTCCTTCCCAGAACGGAATCAAGCATCCGAGGACCGGACCGGTTTCGAGGTAACACCTCTCATCAGCCCGGCTAGCTTGACTCCAGTGGTGTGGAGTGCCTGGGACCCACGTCTGGGCATCCCCAGCGCACTTAGGGCGGAATTTGCAAAAACAACAGGTGATGGACCGAATGTGGATCAATGTCACACACTCAACCCAGTCCGAAGATCTGGGCCCAAATCCATCGTTTCTTTGCACTCCACACCACCCCGGGTTAGACAATGGCGATATGCAAATCAGCTCTGACCCTGTGCCCCATGGGAACAGTCCAGTCCGAACTACAAAAGCCATGTCCTTCCCAGAACGGAATCAAGCATCCGAGGACCGGACCGGTTTCGAGGTAACACCTCTCATCAGCCCGGCTAGCTTGACTCCAGTGGTGTGGAGTGCCTGGGACCCACGTCTGGGCATCCCCAGCGCACTTAGGGCGGAATTTGCAAAAACAACAGGTGATGGACCGAATGTGGATCAATGTCACACACTCAACCCAGTCCGAAGATCTGGGCCCAAATCCATCATTTTTTTGCACTCCACACCACCCCGGGTTAGACAATGGCGATATGCAAATCAGCTCTGACCCTGTGCCCCATGGGAACAGTCCAGTCCGAACTACAAAAGCCATGTCCTTCCCAGTACGGAATCAAGCATCCGAGGACCGGACCGGTTTCGAGGTAACACCTCTCATCAGCCCGGCTAGCTTGACTCCAGTGGTGTGGAGTGCCTGGGACCCACGTCTGGGCATCCCCAGCGCACTTAGGGCGGAATTTGCAAAAACAACAGGTGATGGACCGAATGTGGATCAATGTCACACACTCAACCCAGTCCGAAGATCTGGGCCCAAATCCATCGTTTTATTGCACTCCACACCACCCCGGGTTAGACAATGGCGATATGCAAATCAGCTCTGACCCTGTGCCCCATGGGAACAGTCCAGTCCAAACTACAAAAGCCATGTCCTTCCCAGAACGGAATGAAGCATCCGAGGACCGGACCGGTTTCGAGGTAACACCTCTCATCAGCCCGGCTAGCTTGACTCCAGTGGTGTGGAGTGCCTGGGACCCACGTCTGGGCATCCCCAGCGCACTTAGGGCGGAATTTGCAAAAACAACAGGTGATGGACCGAATGTGGGTCAATGTCACACACTCAACCCAGTCCGAAGATCTGGGCCCAAATCCATCGTTTTTTTGCACTCCACACCACCCCGGGTTAGACAATGGCGATATGCAAATCAGCTCTGACCCTGTGCCCCATGGGAACAGTCCAGTCCGAACTACAAAAGCCATGTCCTTCCCAGAACGGAATCAAGCATCCGAGGACCGGACCGGTTTCGAGGTAACACCTCTCATCAGCCCGGCTAGCTTGACTCCAGTGGTGTGGAGTGCCTGGGACCCACGTCTGGGCATCCCCAGCGCACTTAGGGCGGAATTTGCAAAAACAACAGGTGATGGACCGAATGTGGATCAATGTCACACACTCAACCCAGTCCGAAGATCTGGGCCCAAATCCATCATTTTTTTGCACTCCACACCACCCCGGGTTAGACAATGGCGATATGCAAATCAGCTCTGACCCTGTGCCCCATGGGAACAGTCCAGTCCGAACTACAAAAGCCATGTCCTTCCCAGTACGGAATCAAGCATCCGAGGACCGGACCGGTTTCGAGGTAACACCTCTCATCAGCCCGGCTAGCTTGACTCCAGTGGTGTGGAGTGCCTGGGACCCACGTCTGGGCATCCCCAGCGCACTTAGGGCGGAATTTGCAAAAACAACAGGTGATGGACCGAATGTGGATCAATGTCACACACTCAACCCAGTCCGAAGATCTGGGCCCAAATCCATCGTTTTATTGCACTCCACACCACCCCGGGTTAGACAATGGCGATATGCAAATCAGCTCTGACCCTGTGCCCCATGGGAACAGTCCAGTCCAAACTACAAAAGCCATGTCCTTCCCAGAACGGAATGAAGCATCCGAGGACCGGACCGGTTTCGAGGTAACACCTCTCATCAGCCCGGCTAGCTTGACTCCAGTGGTGTGGAGTGCCTGGGACCCACGTCTGGGCATCCCCAGCGCACTTAGGGCGGAATTTGCAAAAACAACAGGTGATGGACCGAATGTGGGTCAATGTCACACACTCAACCCAGTCCGAAGATCTGGGCCCAAATCCATCGTTTTTTTGCACTCCACACCACCCCGGGTTAGACAATGGCGATATGCAAATCAGCTCTGACCCTGTGCCCCATGGGAACAGTCCAGTCCGAACTACAAAAGCCATGTCCTTCCCAGAACGGAATCAAGCATCCGAGGACCGGACCGGTTTCGAGGTAACACCTCTCATCAGCCCAGCTAGCTTGACTCCAGTGGTGTGGAGTGCCTGGGACCCACGTCTGGGCATCCCCAGCGCACTTAGGGCGGAATTTGCAAAAACAACAGGTGATGGACCGAATGTGGATCAATGTCACACACTCAACCCAGTCCGAAGATCTGGGCCCAAATCCATCGTTTTTTTGCACTCCACACCACCCCGGGTTAGACAATGGCGATATGCAAATCAGCTCTGACCCTGTGCCCCATGGGAACAGTCCAGTCCGAACTACAAAAGCCATGTCCTTCCCAGAACGGAATCAAGCATCCGAGGACCGAACCGGTTTCGAGGTAACACCTCTCATCAGCCCGGCTAGCTTGACTCCAGTGATGTGGAGTGCCTGGGACCCACGTCTGGGCATCCCCAGCGCACTTAGGGCGGAATTTGCAAAAACAACAGGTGATGGACCGAATGTGGATCAATGTCACACACTCAACCCAGTCCGAAGATCTGGGCCCAAATCCATCGTTTTTTTGCACTCCACACCACCCCGGGTTAGACAATGGCGATATGCAAATCAGCTCTGACCCTGTGCCCCATGGGAACAGTCCAGTCCGAACTACAAAAGCCATGTCCTTCCCAGAACGGAATCAAGCATCCGAGGACCGGACCGGTTTCGAGGTAACACCTCTCATCAGCCCGGCTAGCTTGACTCCAGTGGTGTGGAGTGCCTGGGACCCACGTCTGGGCATCCCCAGCGCACTTAGGGCGGAATTTGCAAAAACAACAGGTGATGGACCGAATGTGGATCAATGTCACACACTCAACCCAGTCCGAAGATCTGGGCCCAAATCCATCGTTTTTTTGCACTCCACACCACCCCGGGTTAGACAATGGCGATATGCAAATCAGCTCTGACCCTGTGCCCCATGGGAACAGTCCAGTCTGAACTACAAAAGCCATGTCCTTCCCGGAACGGAATCAAGCATCCTGGGACCCACGTCTGGGATGCCCAGACGTGGGTCCCAGGCACTCCACACCACTGGAGTCAAGCTAGCCAGGCTGAAGAGAGGTGTTACCTAGAAACCGGTCCGGTCCTCGGATGCTTGATTCCGTTCTGGGAAGGACATGGCTTTTGTAGTTCGGACTGGACTGTTCCCATGGGGCACAGGGTCAGAGCTGATTTGCATATCGCCATTGTCTAACCCAGGGTGGTGTGGAGTGCAAAAAAACGATGGATTTGGGCCCAGATCTTTGGACTGGGGTGAGTGTGTGACATTGATCCACATTCGGTCCATCACCTGTTGTTTTTGCATATTCCGCCCTAAGTGCGCTGGGGATGCCCAGACGTGGGTCCCAGGCACTCCACACCACTGGAGTCAAGCTAGCAGGCTGAAGAGAGGTGTTACCTCGAAACCGGTCCGGTCCTCGGATGCTTGATTCCGTTCTGGGAAGGACATGGCTTTTGTAGTTCGGACTGGACTGTTCCCATGGGGCACAGGGTCAGAGCTGATTTGCATATCGCCATTGTCTTACCCAGGGTGGTGTGGAGTGCAAAAAAACGATGGATATGGGCCCAGATCTTTGGACTGGGGTGAGTGTGTGACATTGATCCACATTCGGTCCATCACCTGTTGTTTTTGCATGGAGAAAAAGAATGACAGATTTTTTTTAAAAAGAAGCATTTTTTTATAAATTGGAGGTAGTTCTAAAAAGAACTGTTTTTTTATTCTTTTTGTTGTTTTATGTTTTTTTATTGTTTTTTGGAACATTTTGTACTTTTTTTGGCTTTTATAAACAATTTTATATTTATTTTGTTATTTTTATGGGGACAAACAAAAAACAGGGTATTGTAAACGGCTCAACTGGAGCAAAATAAATCAGGAAAAAAAACTAAGGTTTTTTGGGGCACACGTGGTTGTCACCAGCACGGTTGATGAGCTTAATGCTTTGCTCACCATAAGTAATTGTATGCCCACAAAAAATACAAACAATTTTGAATGGTCCAAACTGAGTTTGTATGTTTGGGACCATCTCCCTTGCCTCTGGACCCGATGGAGTGGGTTGTTTTCTTTGGGAGGTGCTGGAAGAAGATTGGGGAGGGTTTCTGGCCATTTTCCTCACATCTGCCCTAGCATAGTTGATAGGGTGCCCGAGTTGCATGTGGAAAATCATGGTGTTGTTGCCAAAAGAGTACTTTTTGTTAGGGTTCCCCCTTGAAAGTACAGTGCCACAGATCAAACAAGTCACCTTTGGCGCATTAACTTTCTTCTGGTCCTTTGGGATGGAAAAAAACTCCCAGACTATGTGCTCCTTTGGCTTATAGGTGGGAGTATCTTCTTGGAGGAACGTCCTCCTCTCCTCCTCCTCCTCCTCCTCCACCTCCTCCTCCTCTTCATCTCCACCACTGTGGTGTTGTGGTGGTCCTTGTGGTGGTGGTGGTGGTGGCTGAGGTGCTCCTGCTGCTGCTGCTACTGTAGCCATTTTCAGTACAAATTGGGAATAGGTCTCCAAACAGGTCTTCCTCAGTCAAAGGACAAAGTGAGAATAAGGAAAAAAGGTGGGGGCTTTCATCATTTGGAAAATAAAACTGTCCTGAACCAATGAAAAGTGTTATTTTCAGGTCACATGACTCGGGCCTTCATCATTTGGAAACCAAAACTGTTCTGAACCTATGAAAATTGTTATTTTCAGGTCACATGACCCGACGCGCTTACGCTACGCGACCCGGGGCGCGCCTCGGGGCGCTTACGTAGCACGTTCGTATGCGTGTGGGTGCTTCCGGGTGCGCTTACGCCGTGCGTATCACGCAGACGCGGCTACGCGATACGTCAAGATGATGTTTTCGTTCATGGCAACAGCGCCAACGGGACGCTCCCCGGTACGCGCACCGGGGTGGGCCGCAAGACTTCGCTTACCGGCGCGCTCCCGGGACGCGCACCGGGAGCGCACCAGGGCAAAACAAAAAATAAAAAATTAAGAATATACACATAAAAAATAGTATTACATAAATATACAATATAGGATTCATTAAAAAATATATTATATTTGATTTCACTGAAAAAACCATAGGTTTCACACCAGTTATAGTTAGGAATTAGCATTTAAAAAACCTATGAAATTCACTGGAAAAACCATAGGTGTCACACCAGTTATAGTTAGGAATTAGCATTTAAAAAACATTTGAAATTCACTGAAAAAACCATAGGTTTCACACCAGTTATAATTAGGAATTAGCATTCAAAAAACTTATTAAATTCACTGAAAAAACCATAGGTTTGACACCAGTTATAGTTAGCTGGAAATTTTACTCGCATAAAACCATTGAAATTCCCACGTTATAATTAGTTGGATTCACTATAACTTGCGCGCCTGCAATGCACTGCTGATGACGTCACATATTACATCACTCATGACATGATCAGTGACATCACTCATGACATCACCATCCAGTGAATGTGTGTCTTTCGAAAAATAAATATGTTTTATATATGTATTTGTAAAGGTTGATGGAAGAATAAATGGTTAAATAATTGTGTAAATGGATGTTTTTTTTAAAAAGCACGCTTACAGATATATATATTTTTTTTAACCTTAATTAGACAAAATCCACACGTGCACATATCTTGAGGCCTTGCAAAGGCACATCAAACAAACAGTCCCTACAATTTTGTCAAGTTTGCTGGAAATCTATTCCCTTAATTTTTTTTTCACTGTTTCTCTTGGTTTTCCCCTTGTTACGCTTACCGGGACGCTACCCGGTACACGAACCGGACGCTCCAAAAACACAAGATGGCGGACTCCCGTTACGCTGCCGGTTAGCTGCCCGGTTCGCGTACCGGGAAGTGCCTCTACCGCGAAAAATCGCGGGGGACTTTAATATCCCCCTCATCAATCCTAGGGGGTCAGGAGGGGTTTACCTTGCCCCCTTTCCTTCATTTCCCCCTTCTTTTTTCACCACATCTTGTCTCTCGAACCTACCGAGAGACAAGATGGCGGCCGCTCCGGACTGTTTACAATGTTGACAGCTGCGCTGCCGGTTAGCTGCCCGGTTAGCTGCCGGGTGAGCTGCCCGGTTCGCGTACCGGGACGCGCCTCTACGGCGTAAAATCGCAAAAAAATTATCTTTATTTTTTTTGCCCCGCGGGGCACTTTAATATCCCCCTCATCAATCCTAGGGGGTCAGGAGGGGTCTACCTTGCCCCCTTTCCTTCATTTTTCACCACATCTTGTCTCTCGATCGTACCGAGAGACAAGATGGCGGCCGCTACGGACTGTTTAGAATGTTGACAGACACCGGAGAGCCAATCAGCTTCGCTTCGCGAAGTTCCGTTACGCGTCAGGTACGCAAACCGGGGCGCTAACCGGAGCGCTGTCACAGATATATATTTTTTTTTAAACGTTAATTTCTCAAAATCCACTGGAGCACATATATTGAGACATAGCAAAGGCCCGTCGGGCAAACCATATCTACAATTTTGCCAAGTTTCATGTAAATCTATTCAGCCGTTCGAGCTAAAAGTGAGTCCAACCGCCCTATGGAAAAATGAATGGGAAAAACGTGTTTTGGGACCCCCCTTGTTTCTCGACCCCCCCTTGACGAAACCCCCCCAAATTTTAAGGGGCTGCTAAGAAACTAAATGTGTCATTTTCCTGAAAATCTCAGCCAATTCCGTCCACAAACGCCAAAGTTATTAGACATAGAATTTTCAGAAATCCCATAGAGAAAAAATCCTAACTATATATACCCACTGGCTATCGCCAGTAGGTAATATACATATATAAACATATATAATCTGCATATCTATATAAATATAAATGCATGCATACATATACATATATGCATACATATGCATGTTATTTACATGAAAGTTTTAAAAACACTAATAAAAGCAAAGCTAAAAAGCCACCTCATTACAAACAGAATGGCTTTAACTTAAACGAGGGCGAGATCTATTGCATTTTCAATGCTTGTTTACTTTGGTTCTATCAAGAAGGCATTCAGATGTTTCACACATTTGCCATAAATTCTGAATGTTAGCACTCTAGTTGCTCATTAGATCACTGTAGTAAAGCTAGTACTCACCAGGGAAGTCTGCTGCTAATCATGGTTTGCAGCCATTTTCCAGCATTTTTTATGCCGCAGACTTTCAGTCCGCATACCATTATCCCGCAAGGTCATTGACCTCGCATACCATTATCCCGCATTTTTTCAAAACGCATGTGCATTTATCGCGCATGCCTTTACAAAGAATTACGTTTTAAAGGCATGTATGGTAAATGCATTTGCGTTGTGAAAACCACGATGACGAGAGAGGTAAGTGGGTTTGTGTTAATTTTTTCGTGGGTTAGTGATTGTGTAGTGTAGTGTAGTGTTGTGTAGTGTAGTGTTGTGTTAGTGTAGTGTAGAGTTGTGGTGGTTGTTTAGTGTAGGGTCATGCTGGGGGTAGTGTTTTAGGGTTTAGGGTTGTGTTGTAGTGTTTGCATAGTGTAGGGTCATGCTGAGGGTAGTGTTTTAGGGTTTAGGGTAGTGTTGTAGTGTTTGCGTAGTGTAGGGTCATGCTGGGGGTAGTGTTTTAGGGTTTAGGGTAGTGTTGTAGTGTTTGCGTAGTGAAGGGTCATGCTGGGGGTAGTGTTTTAGGGTTTTGGGTAGTGTTGTAGTGTTTGCGTAGTGTAGGGTCATGCTGGGGGTAGTGTTTTAGGGTTTTGGGTAGTGTTGTAGTGTTTGCGTAGTGTAGGGTCATGCTGGGGGGTAGTGTTTTAGGGTTTTGGGTAGTGTTGTAGTGTTTGCGTAGTGTAGGGTCATGCTGGGGGTAGTGTTTTAGGGTTTTGGGTAGTGTTGTAGTGTTTGCGTAGTGTAGGGTCATGCTGGGGGTAGTGTTTTAGGGTTTAGGGTAGTGTTGTAGTGTTTGCGTAGTGTAGGGTCATGCTGGGGGTAGTGTTTTAGGGTTTAGGGTAGTGTTGTAGTGTTTGCGTAGTGTAGGGTCATGCTGGGGGTAGTGTTTTAGGGTTTAGGGTAGTGTTGCAGTGTTTGCGTAGTGCAGGGTCATGCTGGGGTGTAGTGTTTTAGGGTTTTGGGTAGTGTTGCAGTGTTTGCGTAGTGTAGGGTCATGCTGGGGGTAGTGTTTTAGGGTTTAGGGTAGTGTTGTAGTGTTTGCGTAGTGTAGGGTCATGCTGGGGTGTAGTGTTTTAGGGTTTTGGGTAGTGTTGTAGTGTTTGCGTAGTGTGGGGTCATGCTGGGGGTAGTGTTTTAGGGTTTTGGGTAGTGTTGTAGTGTTTGCGTAGTGTAGGGTCATGCTGGGGGTAGTGTTTTAGGGTTTAGGGTAGTGTTGTAGTGTTTGCGTAGTGTAGGGTCATGCTGGGGGTAGTGTTTTAGGGTTTAGGGTAGTGTTGTAGTGTTTGCGTAGTGTAGGGTCATGCTGGGGGTAGTGTTTTAGGGTTTAGGGTTGTGTTGTAGTGTTTGCGTAGTGTAGGGTCATGCTGGGGGTAGTGTTTTAGGGTTTAGGGTAGTGTTGTAGTGTTTGCGTAGTGTAGGTTCATGCTGGGGTGTAGTGTTTTAGGGTTTTGGGTAGTGTTGTAGTGTTTGCGTAGTGTAGGGTCATGCTGGGGGTAGTGTTTTAGGGTTTTGGGTAGTGTTGTAGTGTTTGCGTAGTGTAGGGTCATGCTGGGGGTAGTGTTTTAGGGTTTTGGGTAGTGTTGTAGTGTTTGCGTAGTGTAGGGTCATGCTGGGGGTAGTGTTTTAGGGTTTTGGGTAGTGTTGTAGTGTTTGCGTAGTGTAGGGTCATGCTGGGGGTAGTGTTTTAGGGTTTAGGGTAGTGTTGTAGTGTTTGCGTAGTGTAGGGTCATGCTGGGGGTAGTGTTTTAGGGTTTAGGGTAGTGTTGTAGTGTTTGCGTAGTGTAGGGTCATGCTGGGGGTAGTGTTTTAGGGTTTAGGGTTGTGTTGTAGTGTTTGTGTAGTGTAGGGTCATGCTGGGGGTAGTGTTTTAGGGTTTAGGGTAGTGTTGCGGTGTTTGCGTAGTGTAGGTTCATGCTGGGGTGTAGTGTTTTAGGGTTTTGGGTAGTGTTGTAGTGTTTGCGTAGTGTAGGGTCATGCTGGGGGTAGTGTTTTAGGGTTTAGGGTAGTGTTGTACTGTTTGTGTAGTGTAGGGTCATGCTGGGGGTAGTGTTTTAGGGTTTAGGGTAGTTTAGTTGTTTAGTGTATGCTAAAGGCATATTCGTTCTAAAAGTTTTCGTTATTTTAATTTGCGGCCTAATAGTACATGCGGGATTTTTTTTGCAGACTGATGGTATGCGGGATTTCGTCATATATTCGCTAATCATACTTTCTATGGCAAAATGAACCCCCTCATTTTGTTCCTTTTTAAATTAAATGTTTTAAGAGTTACCACTTTATTCCAATCAAGATGGCTTCAGGTGTGCCATACCTTTGTAATAAGTAGGACTGTTAGCACTCTAGTTGTTCTTTAGAACACTCTGGGACATTCTGTCATTGGGCTATAGTTGGGCTACATCTGGCTGATATTTGGGCTACATTTGTTTTTTTTGTCTCTGGTGGCCATCTTTGGGCTACATTGGGCTACATTGGGCTACATTGGGCTACATTTGGGCTCCAACATATATATAGCCCAAAGTAGCCCAATATATATTTTTCAAAGTTAATTTTCGTAAAAACCACTGGAGCCTATATCTTGAGACATAGCAAAGGCACATCGGGCTACCAGCCCCTACAATTTTGCCAAGTTTGGTGTAAATCCATTCAGCCGTTCAGGCTAAAAGTGAGGCCAACCGCCCTATGGAAAATTGCATGGGAAAAACACGTTTTGGGACCCCCCTTTTTTCTCGGCCCCCCCTTGACGAAACCCCCCCAAATTTTCAGGGGCTGCTCAGAAACAAAATGTTCCATTTTCCTGAAAATTTCAGCCAATTCTGTCCTCAAACGCTAAAGTTATTCGACATAGAATTTTCAAAAATCCCATAGGAAAAAAATCCTAACTATATATACCTACTGGCTATCGCCAGTAGGTAATATATATATATATATATATATATATATATATATATATATATATATATATATATATATATATATATATATATATATATATATATTATATATATATATATATATATACACATATATATAAATACACTTTGATACAATATATATATATAATACGCATATTTACAAGGCTACATTTATACACCGTTAGCTATGGCTGGACCTCTAACCTGTGGCCCCTGCCCTCCTACCAGCTCTGTCTGCCCAGTGCTGGCAGCACGTGCGAATTTTACCAGCACAACAAGGCCATAGTCAGCATGATGCAGTGGTGTCTCCATAACAACTTCTTTCTTTTTGGAAAGGAGTTGTTTAAACAACTAAGGGGTGTGGCCATGGGAGCTTGCTTCTCCCCCAGCTATGCGTGCTTGCACGTTGGCTGGTGGGAGGAGCAGGTACTTAAAAAAGACTATTCTGCCGTTTGTGAGGGAAATATCATGCACTATTATAGATTCATCGATGATATTTTCATGGTGTGGAAGGGCAGTAAAGATAAGGCGGTGGAATTCATCAACAACATCAATAACAACAATTTGAATCTCCACTTTACCCACCACATCAGTAGTTCCCAGTTGGAATTTCTTGATGTTAAGCTATACATAGCCAATGGCAGAATAGAGAGTACATTATTCAGAAAGCCCACGGCTGGGAATGTCACACTCCATGCCACAAGTGCCCATCCCAGACACTTGATAGCTAGTATCCCCTACGGGGAACTGCTACGCCTGAAGCGGATATGCAGCACGGAAGCTGAATTTAATATCTGTGCAGCAGAATCCATGCGTCGCATGAAAGCTAGAGGCTATTCGGACAAAATGGTAACATCTGCCTTAGCTAAGGCTTCCACTAGATCTAGAGATAGCCTGCTACCTGATCCTGACAACATAGAACCTGCATCACAAAATCTAGCGGTTCTATCTAGAATATCGGGGGTAGCTGAACAGGTCCAATGTCCAAGACTAATCACAGCGTTCAGTGAGAACGAGCGCAAAATTAGATCCATCATTAATAAGAACTGGAGAATAGTTCTTACTGATCCAGTACTAAAAACCAGCTTACCTTCCAGCCCTACTATAACATTCAGTAGAGGTAGAAACATGGGAGCGGAATTAGATCCAACTAGCCCTGAAATCAGAACTAGCTCTAGTTGGTTAAAACCCAAAGATGGCTTTTTCAAATGCTCCTCGTGCCGGGCGTGTAAGTTTGGGATCAGCACCACAGAATACAACACCCCATTTAGCCCTACACCACATAAGATAATAGGTAACTATAACTGTAAAACCGAATTTGCAGTATATGTTCTTACCTGTACTTGTGGGTTAAATTACATTGGGAGCACGAAGCTACAGTTACACGAGAGAATACTCCAACATCTCCGTGCCATCCTTCATAGTGATCCTAATTATCCAGTGGCACGCCACTTCAAACAAGTACATAATAACAACTTATCTTGTTTGAAATACTTTGTGGTATCAGCAGTTCCCAAACCACGTAGAGGGGGTAACCGAGAAGCCTCGCTGAGAAGATTAGAGACTAAATTTATCCTAAACTTCGATAGCAAGTGCCCTAACGGTTTGAACAATACCGAAGATATGTACACATGCCTGTAAATCGATACTCTGTGTGCAGCCCCCATACGTATTGTGTAACATACTGTACATCATTTGGATCAGAAATTGAATGTATTTTTTAGGTAAATCGTGTTGATATCTTCCGATTTATTGAATGTGTTTAGTCATATTCATAACCAAATTACAGACATAAATTGTCTTTGGGTATATGAATTATGACAACTAATTTTATATATTCTTTTCACCTCACTTTTTGTCACTATGGTAGAGATACTATATCATGTCTCGTATTAGTCGAGGTTATGGTGATTGATGCTATTGTATCTTTTCACTTGGTTTAACACATTTCACACGCAACTTATTATTTACACTGGGTATCTATGTTCTGCATAGAAACCTAATAATGCAGCTTCTTCATGCACTTAGCCTTGTATATATTCCTTCTTCCCTTTTTGTCACAGTAGTCACAACTGAGAATATAACAACATGCATTTAAGCAGTTATAAGTGAACTATTGCAGTGTTTTTAGGTGTGTTTGGATTTATCCAGGAATGTTGGCATAATGCTACTGTTGCATTAAGTACTCTTGAAATTGCACTAATTATAATTTCATAATTACTAACGCCCTAATTTTGCAAATGAATTCCCCAATGTATATATTTTGGAATTTTTGCATCAAGGCTTTTTGAAAACGAATTTAGTCTTGATGGAACAGCGTTAGTTCATTGATGCATAACACACCATTAAGTCTTTCTGCTATGTCCGTTGGTTTGTTCTCCGAACATGTGACCTTAGTGGGAAGGGCATTTTATTTAAAAATGGCATCTATTACACACAGCCTTTATGTGAACAAGGGCGCCTGAGCCCGAAACGCGTCATCTGTCGACTGCTGTTTGGTCAATTAAAACATCTTGCCTGAAATCAGAAGTGGTTCGTGTCTCTCTCTTCGCCGCCGGGGGTCCTCTGGTGGAAGTGGAAGGAGTACTGGTTCGAAATTCATATATATATATATACACATATATATAAATACACTTTGATACAATATATATATATAATACGCATATTTACAAGGCTACATTTATACACCGTTAGCTATGGCTGGACCTCTAACCTGTGGCCCCTGCCCTCCTACCAGCTCTGTCTGCCCAGTGCTGGCAGCACGAGCCAATTTTCTGGATTACACACTGCTCCCTGCCCTCACATTGGACTCTCTTTTATTGGTCAGATGGGCTCCCTCCTCTTAGAGCTCTTACTCAGGGCCAACGCCCTCCCTTGCTTGTAAATCATCCCCCTCATATCATGATTGATCCAGCATAAAAACTGATCGATCTTTCCACAACATATCATCTTAACATGAGAACACAATTTCACAAAATGCATGTGCACTGTGCACACGAAAAAGAAACACTCGAAGTACAGAGGTAATGAGTGGAATAAGCACAGTAAAATGTGGTTCGATGCTAGAAATAGAAGAAAACATACATTGAGTGTCTAACATGCTAACAGTTTGAATTTGATTTGTATGAGTTTAAGAAGAAGCAAATAACTCATAAAATGTATTTTCGGCAATCTTACAATTAGTTAAGAAATTAATATAGGTTATCATCTATTTGTGCTTTGGTTATAAGCATGTGTACTTCCGTTAAGGATTTTGAATGCATTTTGCCTTAGCAAACCATTTTCATTTCTCTCATTGTAAAGCATCATTGACTTTGAAAATGTGGTGCAACTCCTTTATGCAACTATTTAGAAAGTTGAATGTGTATGTTATAACCCAAGTGACTTAGATTTCTTAAAACGGGAATATTATTTATATTTATTAGCTACAGTTACGTGTTAGTACTTTGAAAATGTGGTAATAGGGCATACTTTCAAATCTGGCCAGGTTTAGTGCTGATAGTCTCTCTTTCATTTGCGAGAACCATCCAGCTTGTTAGCGCTCTAGTTGTTAGTAAGGCCACATTGCTTAATGGCGGCCGGTGTGAGGACGAGCAGTGAACGCATGCAGTGGTTGCAGCACTGGTACGCTTAATGTGTGCCACAGGCAAGCCAAGCCGGTCTGCACCTTTCCATGTCCTATTGGGATCAGGAGCTTGGAGCCCTGCCTGTCTGGAGCCAGGCAAATGAACAAAAGAGCTTAAAAACTTTAGTAAATGTCCTGTAGAGGCCTGTCAGCACTCTCTGGACTCAGTTAAATTATTGGGTAACTGCTTCACCTGTAATTATTCCTTAGACTCTACAGAGCTTAAAGACTCCCAAGATTCTGATATTCCATTAAACAAAGAGTCTAGGAAGGAGAAAACCATATCAATGACAAAATGGCTAGTGTACCTAGTTAATTACAGATCCCTCCCTAAGCATAAACTAGAGCTGTTTACCTTCCACGAGGAAGCTCAGCCAGCTGCATTGTATCTTACAGAAACATGACTCAATGGGGAAAGTGGACCTGACATTGTCGAAGCCTTAACTACAGGCTATGTAATGGCAAGGTGTGACCGAGTAGACACTAAAGTGTGAGGAGTATCAATTATTGTGACAAAGGACCTAGAATGTAAGTTCACCCCGGTGCTAGCTCCAGAGAGTGAAAGCATGGCTTTCTCTATTAGACTTTCCCACAACTTTACATTTACTGGGTTATTGCTATACCGGCCCCTTGCCTAGCTGCACAGATCTGAAGATGAGGCCAGATGTATTAGCTGCCTATAGCCTCAAGGCAGTTAACTTTACGATGTTAGAGGGACTTAAAGATACATATCCATGTTGAAAACTTGGAGTGTGTACAGGTCGTGAATTTTCTGCATGATTTGTTAGTTATCCACCCTCTCCAGTTGGTCAAGTTCCCAACACACTGCAAAGGACACAGCTTTTACAAATGAATGCAATTTGGGAGTAGATTTTCCATTGCCAACAGTTTGGATTAATCACTACATCGTTCCATTTTCGATTCCAATAGCAGGGAAGTCTGCACCTAGAGTCACATATTTTAAGACCTCCTGGCACAGGTCCAAATTAAATCTGGCCAGGTGCGAGCAAGCGTTCTGCAAATCACCTCACAGTATATCCAAAGAGGCAGATGTCTCATTGTCATACATAGAATAAAAAAACTGTGGGGCATATTATCAAGGACCGGTGTTAAAATGATCGCCGTTTTATCGGCAGGAAACTGCCGATACAACTGCGATAATGGGCTTGATAATACGCCCTTGTTAATTCCCATAGTAGCCCATGTTCTGGTGTTAACATGGGCTTCTATGGGAATTAACAGGGGCATTTTATCAAGCCCATTATCGCAGTTTTATCAGCAGTTTCCTGCCGATAAAACGGCAATCATTTTAACAACGGTCCTTGATAATTAAGGCTCCCGGTTTTCCGTTTAAACGGATTTTTACATATAAATACAGACGGAAACATATTTTTCCTTTGTCTGCATTTATATGTAAAAACGGAAAAATGCCAATAAATTGGTCTCGAAGACAGTCTGTCCAAGCGCAGGCAGGGAGAGGGCGTCACGGATTTCAGCTGAATTAATAGAAAGGTCGATGTTAAGGGACTATTAGGGCCTCCTTTTGTTTAAGTATCCTGACTTGGAGCTGTCCTGGCAGGAGCAGAGGTGCGGCGGGATGCACACTTAAAAGAAATGATGGTAAAACAAATGCACAAAGCTAATCACTTCACAGATACTTGAGAGTATCTGTGAAGTGATTAGCTTTATGCAGCTCGCCCCCCCCCCCCCGCCATTCCCCGTGGGGCGGGGGAGGGGGGGCGAGCTGCAGGGGCCCTCAGCACATGAGTCAGGCCGGACATTTACAGGTCTCTGGTGCCAGTCTCTTGCTTAGTTTTTGGCACTTGTGACATTCAGCCACATTTTTCGCCACGAGGGGCATCTTAGAGCTTGAACCCATACTTTCTGGTGTACTGGAAGTTTTGTTGCCACTGTCCCTCGGAGGCTGTCACGGCCTGGCTCCTCTGCCTATGTTGTAGGAGACGCGTCTTCTCTCACAATGAGTCCATGGCGGCTGCTGACCAGTCTTGTCCGTGGGTGCCTGAAGAACTTGAGCTGTGCCAAGGGGCTGCAAGTGCTGCCTGTGGGCGCACTCTGAGCCCCCACTGCTTATGGTCCAGGAGCGGAGAGGATGCCTGCTGCGCTGGACCACTCACTGATGCTTGCATTAACACGTCCTTGCTGAGTGCACAGGTTTGACCGGCTTGACTACATAGCTTGGGTATTTTTCAGGAAATTTCAGCCACTGAGAGTACGGTGTAGTCATTTGCCAAGTGGAACCTGTGAATTATTTCTAGTCCTGTAGACAGAGGCACCGCCTTTCTATTGTGAGGGGAAGTTTCATTTTAGGATTTCTGCAGATTAAAAGCAGAGAAAGGTGGTCTGCTACAAGGGTGAATGGTTTCTGTTTCACGAAAAAGATGAAATGCTCTCAGCGATTCTTACTCGGCTTCAGAATATGCCTGTCTGGCTTGCTGAGACTGTGGCTGGAATACAATATGATTTCATAGGGTGCTTCGGGTCAGGTTCTCCTTGCATCATATCTCTCCCACGGCTCACTCCAGTGTAGTGTGGCTTTCACAGGGAGCTCTGCATAGCACTGTATTTACTGCAGATTACCGCAGCATTTTCAGTCTGGGGAGGCATTTATTTTAGCACTGCTAGGTCAGTGACAAGACAATATGCATGCTTACCAATGGCAAATAATGATTTTATCCAGTCTAAAACATAATTCTTTCACCTCTACTCAAATAATATTATTTTCCTGACTAATATGCGACCACCACGGAAAGTCATGCTATTCAAAATCCCTGATTTTTTTAGTTATTTCCGGAGTAGCGTGCTACTGGATAGGGTTGTAAGCGCTATATAATGCAATTACAATACAATAAATCATGTGTAAAAAAATGCATATGATGTGTTACATAAGACAGCGAGGCTTACAAGACCCTTCATAGCTCACTGTCTTATATCAGAAGGTTTGCAATTTATAAACAGCAAGTAACAAAAGGATCTCTTTGTTAAAAGCTGTAACCCATGTGCCCATCTGCATAAATCTATCTGAACCGTAAACTACCGAGCGCGCATTGCCTTTTTAAATAAATGTGAATAAATACTAGCTACAGCGTCTTTTTTTTGCTCCCGACAAAATAAATATGGATAAATACTGAAAAAATGACCAAAAAATAAATATGGATAAATACAGACGGAAATGTTAAAAAAATAAATACCATAAAACCGGGAGCCCTATTGATAATATGCCCCTGTATTTCTAAGACCCTGCAAAAAAATCTCCTGGTTTTCACAAGAATTACAGCAATTAAAAAGATAATGCAAACAATATTAAATGAAATGGAGAGTCAAATATGATAACTTTACTTAAAACCTTGGAAATAGATTCACTGTCTGAAAATATTACAGGGCAAGAACTACGCCAAGCTATTGCCGCTTTACCGACAGGAAAAGCCTCAGGGGAAGATACCATCCCTCTAGAGATATATAAAATCTGTTTAGAGGAACTAGTATCCTTACTATTACAGGTCATACAATCTATTGGGGTGACTGGGAGGGCCCCCAAGTCATGGAATAGAGCTAAAATAATATTCTTTCTCAAAAAGGGCAAACCAAAGGAAGAGAGGGGGTCATACAGACCCATCTCTCTGATTAACACCGACGCAAAAATATTTGCGCAAATTTTAGCTACTAGGCTAGCGCCTCTTATGCCCAAAATAGTTAATCTGCAGCAACACAGATTCGTCACTGGGAGAGATACTACCACTCATGTCAACATGGCCATTTCAGCGTTTGACGTGGCTGAGACTGAGTCCACCCCTCTCGGCATGATCTTGCTGGATGCCGAGAAGGCTTTTGACTCAGTGGGGTGGGATTATCTCTGGCACGGTATGACCAAAATGGGGTTTAGCGGACATTTCTTAAAGTGGATACTGGCATTATATGACAACCCTTCAGCTCATATTAGCTATGGGGGACAGACTTCCACAGATGTTATGATTTCCCGGGGCACTCGTCAAGGTTGCCCTCTATCACCTTTATTATTTGCCCTCTCACTTGAACCTTTTTTACATTCTCTTCAAGCACAACTTAGAATTGTTCCCTTCAAGTCTAATGAACAGGTACTGAAAATTACGTCATATGCCGACGATATTGCCATTTATTCTTCTGACATTACTAAGGCATTACAAGGGATTAACATTGAGGCTCGTAAATTTGTCAAAGTATCCGGTTATAAGTTAAATATAAACAAAACACAAATCATAGCTACTCATACACCAGGGGTAAAAGTCCCTGAGATTTGTAAAATCGCCACTTACGTAGGTGTCAAAATGACATCTAACATACGAGAAATAAACAATCTTAACTATAACGAATTAATCAAATCCACTACCGTATTGCTAAAAAAATGGCACAGATTGCCTTTGAACTTAATAGGCAGAATTAACCTCATCAAAATGATGGTACTACCAACATTTTTATACCTCTTTCGCTCCATTCCATTAGCACTAAATAACTCTTTCTTTAAACAATTAGACAGAATATTTAGCAACTTTATTTGGGGGTACAAAAAAGCTAGAAGATCGCTGAAACGCCTTAAAAACAGCACAGATAAGGGAGGTCTAAACTTTCCCGATGTTAAGCTGTACTTCTGGTCTTCATTTATTAGGTGCCTTCGGTCTTTGTTACATACTGAAGATACTTTTTTTTTTCATTTTTTCATCTTTAAATCTGACTCAAAAATGTTTTTGCTCCGAGCGAACGACCCTAACGAATAAAGAGGGTGAAATTCAAGTCCGCCAAAGATATTTTCAGGCTATGGGTTAATATTCTATCCTACTGTATTACTTCTTTTTATCATCCGAAATTACAGCTATGGGGCAACCCGGGTCTTCCGGGGATTTGCAACGATGGCATGGCTCTTAGATGGTCTGCTCAGGGAATTAATGTTCTGGGAGACCTATATGGCGCACAAGGGTTTTTAGATTATCAAACACTTCAAACTCTGTATAATTTGTCGGAAACAATGAGATTTAAATATCTACAAATACATGAATTTCTAATAAGGAAGAATCAAATATACAACATTCTAGATTGTGATATCTGGAACTGCTTATATTCTACCAAAAATAAATCATTGATAAGTGAGGCCTACAAACACCTTTGTGCTTTCAAAACCGATGATTGTCAAAAATTAGCTGAAAAATGGAGTAGCAAAATTGGCTTAAATATAACTCCCAAACAAATATCATGCTCTCTATCTAACATTAATAATTCCGTACGATCATCTAGCTTAAGGTTGCAGCAGTTCTGAACAACATGTATGTTATATTATACACCAGAAAAGATCTCCAAGCGGTCCCATATTAACACCCAAGGTGATCGTACCAAATGCCCTAAATGTCTCGCTTACTCAGTAGACTTAGGACACATGCTGTTCTCTTGCCCAACTTTAAAGGATTTTTGGGGGGAAAAACTTAAAGTTTTGGAAATTAAGAAGATCTCTTTACCCTTTCTCACTGTACCAATAGTATTACTTGATATACATCCTGTTTCCCTCCCCCAATCTGCTTTGATAACGATTCTCATTTCTTGTGCTAAACTCATATTGGCTAGAGCTTGGATCTGTCCCAAACCCCCTAACATTTGGGAATGGTGGTCACTAATTAATGAAATTCACTCTATGGAGTTAAGCCTTGCAAAACATAGAGGAGCTCGCTCACTAAAAAAAATCGAGAAAATTTGGGGTAACTTTCTTTGAAGGCTTTTTGGTTACTTAACTTTTTTGTTGGATAGACACTTTGCTGTTGCTGATAATTATATCTTTACTGTTCTCGCTTTTTGTATGAATAATTGAATTACGTTACAACGGGGTCCAAGTGGAAACTGAAACAAATCTCCGTTAGGGAGCAAGTTACATTCATTTTGTAAACAATTGCTTTCTTATTATATGTACACAGTTATGTCTTCCTTATCAATTTGTCAATAACAAATTTTTCAAAAAAAAACACAAATATGATAGTATGAGCAAACAGACTTATAAAACAACCCTGAAAAAATATCATCAGGATCGCCCATATAAATGATGTGACAGAGAAGATCAAGCAATCTGCTAACTCTTTAAAAAGAGATTTATAACATTGTTAATACCTTTCTAAACCCGATTCTCCTAAAACCGCACCTAATGCATCAATCTAACAATGTGAACTAATCACTATCTTTGTAAAGTGACACACATATATAATACCCTATCAGGGTCGCCAGACTATGGGAATAATATAGATAATAGGAAAAGAGGCACAGAGATTGAAATTTTACGCAGTACCTTTCCACAACTGACCATAAAGGATGTCACGGCAATGGCAACATCAATCAAATAGGGCTCTCCCCTCGACCCAGCTCTAATTGACTTTTTACTAAAGTGAGTACCATGATGCTGACCACTCAGACGGACATCTTTAACCTTTCTTTGAAAAGTTGCAAGGTTCCGGAAGAATGGAAAATATGCCATAATTGGGCCATTTTTAAAGAAACCCTTGGGCATATTTATAAGGGAGTGGCGGAGTCTGGCATTAAGCACAAAATGCTAACGCCATGCTCCACCATTCTGAAAACACAGGTATGAGCTATATTTAAAAATATTCCTGCGTTTTCCTAGTACTGGCCCTAAATTAAGCTGCTTAACGCCAACAAAGGCACCCCTGCACCATTGTTTTTGTATTAGTGTGCATTGTGCAGCACACATAGACGTTGCAAATTGTAATTTTTTCAATGACTGTTTATGTGCAGGAAGGAACAATCATTCATGGCGTTTCGCGTTTCCATGTGTGCTACACACTGCAGCACACAGAGAAACAGGAATAACTAGGAAAAATAAAGCATTTCTCCTTCTTTCGCTATGTTAAGAACAGGTTTGCCCTGGTCTTCATTTTTTGAGCTCCCTCCTATATACACCATTCTTGTAAATAGGGAGCAGCGTCAAAATCGGCAGAACTCTTATCCCAAAACACCCATAGCTCACCCCTTTCATGCTAAGTATAGTGTGAAAGGGCGCATTATTATTTACATGGCGGCGGTAAGCCTCTTTAAGTTGCTTAACGCCACCTTGTAAATAAGGCGAAGCCCCTAGGGTCACAGTAACGTCGTTAAAAGTGACAATCCTGTGTGATAGAGGCTTGTAAATATGCCTTCCATTCTTGACCCTGAAGCTATAGAAAATTATAGACCCAGGATGTCAGTAAAATTCTAGAGAAAGTGATCAACAGAGACATCACTGATCATTTGGAAACCAATAACATTCTGCACCCTACTCAGACTAGTTTTCACGCAGGTTGTAGCTGAGCAACAACTCTGTTGAGGGCCAAAGAGGATCTGAAGATGGTGATGGACCAGAGTGGCTCCATGACACTGATCCTCCTAGCCTGAGCACCGCTTTCGATATGGTTGCCTACTCTACCCTTCTACCCTAGAAGAAGTTGGCATTACAGGGAAGGCCCTGAAGTGGCTGGCTTCATTCTTGGGTAAATGCCGTTTCCAGGTTAGTGATGGGCCGTTCGCAACATCCACTCATGAGCTCTATTGAGGCGTCCCTCTGGGCTTGTCTTTGACCCCTATGCTTTTTAATATTTATGGCCGCCCTTTATAAGATATCATATGTTCCTTTGGTTTCAAGATGGTATCGTTTACAGGTGACTCAGCTGAAGGTTACGTTGTCACCGGATATGGACTCTGTCTCCACAAGACTGAACAGCTGCCTAGTAAAAGTTTCGGAGTTGATGGCAGCTAGTTCTTTGAAACTGAATGGTGGAAAAACCGAGGTTCTGGTTTGGGGAAACAAACCGTCTGTCTGGGGTGAGATCCTTAGGCCATCCCCCCTAAGCAAATTCCAATCCCTTAAATCAGAAGAAAAGAGACTAAGGATGTCCCTGGACAATCAATTAATCATGGCCTCCCAAGCAAGTAAGGTGGCAGGCAGCTGCTTGGGCATTTTGAGAGCCCCGAGAAATTACCTGAAATGGTTCACAGTAAAATCACTGATTCAAGGTTTAATTTATCTTGCCTTGATTATGAAAACTTGCTGTATCTATTCAGCATCTAGGCAGCCCAAAACGTGTAAAACTCCAGAATATTCAAAACACCTCAGTTTGGATAATGTTAGGTATTCAGAAAACCCAGTCAGCTAGCACTGTGCTGAAGTATCTTCATTGACTGCCTATAAGTTCAAGAATATTATTTAAGGCCCTATGCATTTTTAGGCCCTTCTGTCCTACAGCAACTGGCTACCCCATCATGCCAATAGGGACCTCTTGAAATGCTTTTTGTCCCCAGAATTAAGAGAGCTAACAGTAAGGGTAGGTCTTTTACATATCTTGCACCAGAGCTTAGGAACTCCCTGCATATTATAATTAGAAGGGGGGACAACTTCGTGAGTTTTTGAATAAAACTCAAAACGCCCTAAATCTTAAATTGTTTACAGGCACACGTATCAAGAAAAGCTTTTGCGAGTCCTTTATTGCGATTATTAAAGAATCACAATTAAGGACTCTCAAAAGCCTCTGCATGTAGGAATCGCTATTAAAATAGCGATTCCTAAACATTCCTTTTATGCAACTCGCAAATTGTGAGTTGTAATTAAGGAATGGCCACCATTCATTCCTATGTTCCTATAGGCATGAATAAGAAATTGTGCATGCAATTTCAAGGGTGCAAAGGAGTCAAAATGACACACTGTTGCACCTCTGTAATTGTGATGGGCACCCATGTTGCGCACACACGTGCCCCAAGCTGAAGGCGGCTGTAATGTCAGAAACCGGTCCTATGAAGCTTGTTTCCGGTCCAGGCAAGGCATGGCTTGGCAGTTCGGGCTGGACTGTTTCCATGAGGCACAGGGTCAGACTGATTTGCATATGGCCATGTCTGAACTGGGGTGGCAGAGTGGGCTAAAGAACGGTGATGGATTAAACCCAGATCTGTTGACTGGATGTGAGTGTTTGATTGGTTCAGATGCTCCGTCCATCACCACCTCCTTTTGTACTGTTTACTCAGCTTTGGCACTGCTGCTGACATAGGACTAATTTCCATAAATTACAAAGTCAATGCTCATCACCACATAGTGAATCCGTTTCCGTCATTGTTTCATGGATTAGGAAAGCTTAAGACAATGAAAGTGCTGCTCCACATTAATGAGGACATTTGTCCTCTTGCTCAACAACATATTTGAATTGCCTTTCATCCACAAGAGGCTGTGGAAAAAAAATACTTGAGTCTTTTCTAAAATGTTATATTATTGAGCGCTCAACTTGTACAATGCCGTTAGTGCCACCAAAAGTGGTTGTTTCTAAAAAGGAAAGTGGAGGGTCTGTGCGAATCTGTGTTGAAATGCATCAAGAAAAAAAGGCTATCAAAAGAGAACGACAACCAGGTCCATACATTGCTGATATGATTACTCCGTTGAATGTTGCCAAAGTCTTTTTGCGCCTTGATCTGAAAAAAGGATATCATCAGCTTGAATTGGAAGAAAATTACTGGTACATTACTACCTTTTCAACTGATATTAGTTTGTTCGGTTACAAAAGATTGATTTTCAGAGTGTCTTCAGCTGCCGAACTTTTCCAAGATGTAATTTGTCACATCATGCAGCATGTAATGCATGAATTCAATTACAGTGATGAAATATTAGTATTCTGGGCCACACCAAAGGAACATGATAGAGGCCCTACGCAATTGTTGTATTTATTTGCATATGCAGGTTTTACCTTGAATGCTGAAAAGTGTGAATTTCACAAAACAAAAATGAAATCCTTCGGGCACACTTTCTTGGAAGGGAAATTACTCCAGATCCATCCAAGGTTCAGGCTTTGTCATATACCTACCCTTCACAAGTTGTAATCATTAGGGATGGGCGGTAAACTTCGCTCCACTGGTGGAGTTCAAAGAGTTTTGCCACTCTGCACTCCACTCTGAGTACAGAGTTCACAAAAACTCTGCCAACCTGAGGGAAGTGGAATTTACCAGGGCCCTCACCCCTAGACATCTTTCCCCAACCAGTAGTCCACCATGAGGTGCATTTATAGAGGAATGGAGAGAGGGGCCGGCCTCCAAAGAGCTCTCAGCAATTCCGCTGTGTGGACTTACTGGTGGTAATAGGAGAGTTTCTTGGCCTCCAATGACCCTCAGCATCCCAGGGGACTTCATCCCCCAACCAGTAGTGTGCCAGGTGGAGCATTTGCAGAGTGGTTGAAAAAGGAAACTTGGCCTCAAATGAGCTCTCAACAGTCCTGTTGTGTGGGACTTACTGGTGGTAGCATTGTGGGTTTTTGCCCCCCAACAGCTAAGGGGACTTCATTCTGCAGCCAATAGTGTACCACGAGCCATGTTTGCAGAGTGATGAAGAAAGGGGGTGGGGCTTTCCACGAGCTCTCAACGATCCTTTTGTGTGAGGCTTACTTGTGGTAACAGGAGGGGTTCTTGGTCCCCAACGACCATCAGCACCCTAGGGGACTTCATCCACAAATCAGTAGCCTGCCCTGAGACCATTTGCAGAGTGGTTGAGAAAGGTGGCGGGCCTCCAAAGAGCTCTTAGCAATCCCGCTATGTGGGACTTTTGGTGGTAACATGAGTGGTTCTTGGCCACCAACGACCACCAGCATCCAAGAGGACTTCATCTGCCAATGAGTAGTACGCCAGGTGGCACATTTGCAGAGTGGTGGACAAAGGGGACAGCGTCTCTGACAAGCTTTCGGCAATCCTGCTGTTTTTGACTTACTAGTGAAAAAAGGAGGAGTTCTTGCCCCGCAAGGACTCTAAGCATCCAAGGTGACTTTATTTAGGGTGGCCGAGCAATACTCTGCCTGCTTGTGAAACTCCGTGGAATTGGGCGGATTGTTTTGGCAATTCTGTGGAATTCCCCAGAGTGACACTCGGCAAGCTCTACTCAGGCCTGGTAACCGTTCTGTGTTATTTTCTTGGCATGTCCAGCTACTGTTCCAAGCACATCTGTGACCTTGCCAGTGTGAGTGGCCCATTGAGAGAGTTAATGAAGCAGAATGTTTCATTTCAGTGGTCACAGGAGTGTGATTAAAGTTTCAAGACAATTAAGCATGCAATTTAAAATTCTACTGAGATGACTTACTTTAATCCGAAATTACATACAGAGATTGTTGAGGATGCTATGCCTAACATAGTGGAAATTCAAGCGCATGAAGCCATATTGTAGCTTATGCTAGTCGAAGTTTGTCACATACTGAATGAACTCACTCGCAACCTGAGATGGAAAGCCTAGCTGTTGTGTGGGCATATGAGCACTTTCTTTTTCTTTAAACCCTTTTTATTAACTAACAAAGCATATCCTGGCAGTGAGGCAACTGGTCAACATTCACAATACATTTTCATTGTTGTTGTCTTAATCAGCAATTAGGTGACTACATGTCCATCAACCCATGGCAGTAAATCAGTTCTCAAGAGCAGCTAACCCCCTTACTGTGTGCCTACCCCCCATTTACAATTGTGCTCATGTGCCCAACTCTTGATTCACAGTCCTCTGTATTGGATCCATTCCCCCATATGTTATCACATTTCGTAGGGCAACTCCTACTCTGAAACACCACCTTCTAGGCACTGCAACACCAGCCCAGATCATCTTTCGATTTCCCAACACTCTGCGCCTTGTGCGCCCCCCATTCTTTTGCTATATTTCGCTTAGCAACAATACATGCCGTCATAAGCCATAAGCCTAGTGTATTTCAGCCATTTTTCCTCTCCCATTATACACATGATGTGCCATTTCGCCTCACAAGGGATCTCTAGTACCACTGACATGACCTGTGTTTCTTTTATCCAAAATTGTTGTATTAGTGAGCAAGTCCATAATATATGGAAAAAGGAGCCTGCCGCCCCACAGCCCCTTGCACAGTGGTCCAAATCACTAAGCCCAATCTGATTCAAGAGTACTCTGGACTTGTATGACCTACAGAGGATGCGAAGTTGCATTATTCTGAATCAAGCCTTAATCGCCACCTCTTTCTGGCTCTGTATCGCTTCCATCCAGTCCTACTCCTGCAACGTCCCTAAGTCATTTGTCCAGGCTTCCCTAAGTGCCACTAGGGGGTCAGGGGAGTTGTTCATAATTTTTCTTTACACATGTGAGACCGCCTTATCTAGCATGGGATCCATAAACAGCCTGGGTATAGTCCGCCAGTTGTTCCCCCTCTGGGACGTGCTTTTTTAGTGCATGCTTAAGTTGCAGGTATTGAATGAACTCCTTGTTGTACATTTGGTATTCTACTTTCAGATCCTCAAAACTGATCAGTTTTTTCCCCTCCATACATCTCCCAAGAATTTGATCCCGATAATCTGCAATTTGCCAACTGCGTTCAATAGCCCACCTCTGGCAAAAGGTCAGAGTCCCAAAGCGCAGGTCGCTCAGTCAGTTTGCCTTTCCATCCCAAAAACAGGGTGGCCCCCTCCATATTTGTACGGTCACCTCTGTATGTGTGGGTAAATTATCCCCTGCACGCCGATGATATTGTGCCGCCAAATATCCTCCCTTGCCCATAAGCTATCGGTCAGCTCTATATGCGAGCTCCTCTCTCCCTACACAAACCCATTCGTTGATAGTTATAAGCTGTGGGGTATAATAGTATTTCTTAACGTCAGGGATAGCCAGTCCCCCTTCATATACACTACGCTGCAATTTATGCAGGGCGATTCTGGCCTGCCCTCCCTCCCACAGAAGGAGTCTTAACTCTGTGTCTATTTGCCTAGGAAGCTAGGCGGGACCTTGCACGGGGTATTTTGGAGCGCATACAACAATCTGAGGAGTGTTGTCATCTTAAATAGGGACGCACTTCCCATTAGGGTCAGTGGAAGGTTCTTCCAGTTTCGAACATCCTTCTGCAACCTCTCCAGTTTGGGGAACAGGTCATCCACCAGGAATCTAGTAGTTTCATTTGAAATAATTATACCTAAGTACTTAAATGTGTCTTAATAACTAAGGAGCGTGCACCAGATGAAGGGCAGTGTGCTGTACCAGCCAGTACATAAAGGATTTACTTCAGTTGGTTCTATAGCCTAAATAACTTCTGAACATTTGAAAATGTGAATGGACCTGTTAATTGATGACCTGGGGTTAGAGACATACAGCAATATGTCGTCCTCGTATAGGGATATCTTTTACACACAGTCTCCATCCCCATTCACTCCCCAGATTATCGGGCCTATTCTAACCCACGGGCTCCAGTGCCAGGGCTAACAACATGGATGAGAGTGGGTACCCCTGTCTCATACCTTTGTGCAGTTTTATGATCCTTGAGGTCACCCCATTCACTCTCATCCTGGCTAATGGAGTCACATATCGGAAGTCTGGTCCAAACACAAATTTTCCCAGCACTGCTTCTAGGTATGGCCACTCTATATTGTTTAAATGCCATTCATGCGTCTAGAAATAGCAACACGGCATCGTCCTTCGGGTTAGTTTTAGTATTATGAAGAACTCTGTAAATTGTTGCAATTGTTGCAAATTGAGCCTAGTGCTCCTGTGGGGCATAAGCCCGGACTGATCTGGGTCAATCAAAGAGGCAATGACCGCGATAAGCCTATTCGCCAGCACCTTGGCCTCTATATTTAGTAGGGATATTGGGTGGTATGAGCCGCATTCAACTGGCGGTTTTCCTTGCTTTGGTATAACTATTATTGAGGCTATCAGTTGTCAGTTCCTCACTGTTGAGTGCTTAATTATAAATTTCTAGCATGTGTGGGGCTACTCAAGACACCACGCCCTTATAGAACTCTATGGGTATACCATTGTGACAAGGTTCCTTACCGGATTGCAAAACCACCAAGGCCCTGGTTATATCTTCCGCTGTGAGGTCGACGGCCATTGCCTCCCTGTCCTCATTGGACAGGCATGGGACAGGAATATCTCTAAGCAGTTCTTCACACTCCTCACTCATTTTGGTGGAGGTAGATTTGTACAGGTCCTTGTAGTAATATGCAAATACTGCAGCAATTTCTCCCCCCTTCTTTTTGATCTCGAGAAGTGGAGTGTGTATCTCCAAGACCCAGTTCCATGCTATGTCTCTTTTATCCAACCAAGCCAATAATTTGGTAGCCTTCTCTCCTAGCTCATATACTCGCATTTGGGTTGCTTTGGCATAGGTCTTCGCCTCTTCCTCAACTATGCACTTAAGCTCTTTTTGTTTAATTTGGATCTGCTGTCTCACCTGTGTTGCTACCTTGTTGGTCCTAGTGGCACTCTTTTCCAATTTTAGTATGTCTATCTCTAGTGTATCACACAGGATGCGTTGTTCCTTCCTTTTACCTTATAGCTTCCCATAGAGTTCAGGTCGACTCCACTGTTCCTGAGAGGAAATATTGTTCTGTGCGTTCTACAAAATCTTCCCTCACCTGGCTATCTCTGACGAGCCAAGAGTCCATTCTGGGGGCAGGGTTTAGTTCCTTGCAGGACCCGTTAGCCGTGTTTCTACTGGGGAGTGATCGGATATACCTCTAGCCATATGTTCTGTGCCATTGAATCATTGTATATGTGCCTCAGTTGTCATGAGATAGTAGTGTGAGTACCCCCTATGGGAGGCTGAATAAAATGTATATTGCTGGTTTTCCGGGATGTGTATTCTGCAGAGATCTACGAGCCCTATTGTCTCCACAAATTCCCACAATGGCTCAGGTCCCTTTTCTCGTTTTGAAATCGTCACTCTGTCCTTTTCGGGAACAATACTTCCATTTATGCCCCCACCCATTATCGTGTTCCTACCGGGTGGTCCACCAACAGAGCAACCAACTCCTGGAGTGTAACCTTGGTGGAATGTATACAGAGCAGATACTAAGAACTTTCCACTCCTAGCTATCTGTTATGGCAACGTATCTACCGATCTTGGTTGTGCCATATTTTCCTAAGCAAAATCAGGAGGGACGTTCTAATTAAAACCCCCACCCCTCTCAACCCGGTTGTGAGGCCCACGTGTGCCACCAGCTTGTATCCGAGCTTGTCAAGTGCCTTGCATGTGTTGCCTCTAAAGTGAGTTTCTTGGAGTAGGACTATATCAGGATTGTGCCTACGAGGATACTGCAATACCACGGTGCATTTTATTTTGTGTCCTAAACCATTAACATTCCATGTCAATATTCGTACGCTTTTGTCCTCATATATGCCACCAGTAGATGATTACTCTAGATAGGCACTCTTCAGGTCACTGACACAAACCTTCCTGTCCAACCCTCGTGTTTGTGGATAGCCAAAGAAGATTGCCCAGAGGTAGGGTTGTTACCCGTCCAACTTCCTCTCGTGATGATACTTGCTACATAGGAAGGACAGGACCACAAGACCGCTGGCATAATCATTGGACTATTAGTTTATTTCTCACTCCAGGCATTCAAGACCGACCACAAGTCAACAGACTCCTCTCCCCCGCATAGTGTATCCAATCTACTCACCGCCATGATGTTTTTAAGGCAATCTGCACATTTTGGAGGGAGTACTGACTTCCACTCTTTACAGATCTCTCTTCTGGCGATGACTATTACATAGAAAATAAACTGTGAAATATTGCTGTTAATATCATATTCAGGTAGGAGACCAAAAAAAACCAATCTGGGAGTACATATAAGTGAAAATGAGAGTACCTCCTCCAGAAAACCACACACTTGTCCCCAAAAGTTACTTATATTAGGACATTCAAGAAACATATGTATGTCATTAGCCTCCTGAAACTTACATCGGGGCAAGAGTATTGGACTGCTGACATCTTGGAGAGTTTCGCTGGGGTCCAATAAGCCCTATACATTGTGAATAAATGATTTCTTCTTAAATTTGAAGGTTTAATTATTTTTTGAGACATAGAAAAGGAGTCTATCCAGAGTTTCACTAAGTTATCTGAAATCTGAACCATGAAGTGGTCCCATAATTTACTAATATCCGTTTCCAAATTATCCTTATTTTCCAGCAAAATTTTGTACCATTGAGCAGTCTCCCCTTTCCTTCCTGTCCTACTACTAATTAAATCAAGCAAGGGGTTCTCATCTTCTATATCCCAAGTTTGGCTTCCCCACCAGGTCGACAATTGATAAAACTTAAATCTCGTAAGAGTACCCCCGGTTAAACTCACTAGGGCTTCCCAAATTAAAGCTTTCGACGCATCACAAAGGTCCCCCCATTTTGAGAGACCGGCTCTCTTTAAAGGGAGAGCTAGTTGATCCAACAAACAGTCCGGGGTACCGGGGGAGTCCCAGATTGGAGCTTGTGAATGGTAATAGTGAATACCTAACAACTTACGGATCTGTAGCCAATTATCTAGGGCAGCCTTCAAAAGCTTCAGACGAACCTTTTAAAAAAATTTTTGGTCTCCAAACTTAAACAGTAAGAAATCTGCACTATATGGGAGGTCTAGTAACATAGCCTGAAAGAGTATACCGTGAGAAGTAAAGTCCAATTTATTGGCTAAAAGTCTAAAGTTTTTGAATTGGAAGGCATAGCAGTAAAGAAGTAAATCAGGGAGAGCCAGACCACCTAGTTTTAATCCTCTCCTCAACTTCTTCCAAGCTATCCTGGGAGATTTTGTCGCCCAAATAGAGGAACCTATCCTACCTTGCAAATTAAGAATATCTTTTTTATTGAATACTAAGGGGATAGAATTAAAGAGAAACGTTACCTTTGGTAAGATGATCATTTTAAATAGATTCACTCTGCCATAGATGTTTAAAGGCAGGGTGTTCCATCTAGATAGGAGTTTTTTAACCTCTTTTATCACGGCTTCCCAGCTGGTCTTGGGAGTATCTTCTAGTTTATGAGTAAGTTGAATACCCAGATATCTCATCTTGGGTTTAGCTTCTGGGATAGGGACTGGATTATTCCAACACATAATATCAGTTTTGTCTCTATTGATACTATATCCAGAAACAGTACCAAAATCCTCAGCAAGTTTGAATAGTCTTGGTATTGCTTCTAATGGGTTTGAAGTGTAAAGAAGAAGATCATCTGCGTAAAGAGCTGTCTTAATTGTTAAATCTCCTATTTTAAATGGTTTGATTATTGGATCCTGTCTTAAGGAACAAACAAAAGGCTCAATATATATATCAAACAGTAGTGGAGACAAGGGACATCCTTGCCTTGTCCCACGACAAATGTTCAGCCAGTCGTACAAACCACCATTTACCAAGATCCTAGCTCTCGGGCCCCTATATAAAGTTTCAACTCCTTTAACAAAAATCTCAGGGAAGCCGAATTTCACCATCACTTTCCAAAGAAAAAGCCAGTTCACTTGGTCAAAGGCTTTGGCTGCGTCTATTGCGACTATGGCGAGCGGCTTCTTCTTCTCTATTGCAAAGTCTATAGCGCCTATTACTTGAAATGTAAGTTCGTTTAATTGGCGGCCAGGAATAAATCCCCTCTGATCAGGATGGATGATAGATTTTATGACATTAGCGAGTCTTGTTGCCAAAATTCCGGAATATATTTTTAAGTCAGAATTCAAGAGTGAGATGGGACGATAGGACTCTATTCTTTCGGGGTCTTTATTTGGTTTCGCTATTAAGGAAATTGTTGCATCTAACCAAGAAGACGGTATTTGTTCTCCCTGAATAAATATTTTATTAAATAATTTCTGTAGTGGATCTAAAATTTCTTCAATATTATCCTTGTAGACCTCTATTGGAAGTCTGTCGGGAACCGGAAGCTTTATTTCTTGCCATCTTCTTTAATTGGGACCTAATCTCTCCCTCTGATATCTCCTTTGCCAACAAAGCTATATCTATATCACTCAGCTGTGGTAGGTCTCTTAAAATCCACAAAGTGTCCAGTTCTCCTGTAGGGCGGTTGATTTTTTCTAGATAGAGTTCTTCATAGAAGGATCTAGCTTCCCTTTTAATTTCATCATCTTCTGATAAAGAAACACCGGTCCCACGCTGTATCAGGGATTTAATATTGTTTCTGCTTCTCTCCGTCCTAGCCTTCCATGCTAGCATAGACCCACATTTCTCTCCATATTCAAAGTTACGTAACTTACTTACTTCCCATTTATCTCTGAGTACTTTTTCAGTTCTTGTTCTGAAGTTTATTTGTAAATCTAATAATTCTTTTTCCAGTCTTGGCACATTAGTTCTATCATCCAAGGTAGCAGAAAGAAGTTGTTGTTCTTTTATTTTAATCAAGCTGAGCTCCTTGATATCCTTTTCTTTATTAAGCTTCCTGTTTAAGGTCATTTGGGAGCAGTATATTCCTCTTAAATAAGATTTGAGTGCTTCCCATATAATGTAATCCGGAGCGGTTTTATTATTAAACTCAAAAAATTCTGATAATTTTTCCTTAATTTTGTTCTTAAAATCTTCATTTAACAAAATAGTCCTATCCAGTGTCCACCTATATTCAGAAATGTTATTTTGGAAATTAATGTTTAATTCAACAGCCGAATGGTCTGACAGACCTGTCGGAATGTAGAGAATAGAAGAAGTGTTTGCAAGGAAAGATTGATCTAGTAAGAAAAAATCTATTCTTGAAAACTGGTGGTACTTTTTACTATAAAAAGAATATTCTCTTTGGGTACCATGTTTAACTCTCCACACATCACGCAATGTATAATCTTTCATAATGTTTTTCAAAATTGTGAGGGATTTTTTTGGACAATTATATTTAGCTTTCGAGGTGCGATCTACTTCAGGATCTAATAGTAAATTAAAATCACCTCCTAATACAATAGGGATTTGTGCTGTAGCATATATTTTTCTAACCTTTGTAGAAAACAAGCATTGTCTTCATTTGGGCCGTAGTAAACCCCACATAAAAACTTGACTATACCTATTGAAACTACTGCAGCCAGCCATCTTCCTGACTGGTCTGTAGCCCAGTCGTGAACTCTAATCCCTTTATTAGCGCTAAATACTATAGCTACACCTCTCGTGGTACCCGTTTGTTTTGAGCACAAGATATCCTGAACCCATTTGTACCTGATAAATATTTTCCTACATTCCTCTGCCTCCAGATGGGTTTCTTGTAGAAGGAGTATAGAAGCTCCGCTTGTCCTTTCCTGGGGGCAGCCTGTGACCTATCAGTTTCCTGACTCCTGCTGGACACTGACATGTATTAGGTTGTTTTGGGTACATTGCTATTGTAAAATTTGTGCACAGGAGATTCGTCCCACCCATCTTGTCCCCTAAGTGTGTCTTGCCCCATTCGCGCATCCTGCCAGGTTAGCAGCTTAAAAAACATATAAACATTGTAATTTCTACAGGGGCTACAAACACCTTGTAAAAAATCCCCTCCTCCCTAATTCCCTGCACTGTGGGTTAAAAACCTCCCACCTCTCCAACTTGCAGAGTGCCTGTCGCCCCATTTTGTACATGTTAACTTGGGTCGGCTTGGACGGTTAGTCCGCCTACCCTCCCCCGAACCCCCCAAAACCTATGTACTATACAGGTGCAATATCCACACATGAGCTGGACAGGTGTGACAACAACATACCTTTGCCTTCAAAGATACAGTGGTATGTTTCATATAGGTACCCCGATATAGGCTCAGGTAGTCACCTAACTTTTCACCTATATTCTCCCCTACCATTACACTACATAACAGTTCTTGATATTAACCTTTTACCTAGTTACGATACTGCTTACATGACGTAAGGTTTTCCCTGAAAACCAGCCTCATCCATTATGCATGAGAATTCTTGATAACTCAGCAGGACTACCTTCTCCTGCATAATAACTATGCATAAGGGTCATTCCTTCTGTCATCCTAACTCTGACATGACACAGCAAGGTAGAACCCCTGAGGGTAGCACTTTGGGTATATAAACACCATATATTGATGATGTAGTCAAATGAGAAAAGGACTTCCACGCCAACACACTAACGTGATACGCTGAGGCTCCTCCATGAAGACACTCCAGCTCGCAGTGGTCTGACATCCCTTGTGGGGTGTCCATCTTGAGACCCAGACGGGTCCCACAGTCTCTCCCTTCAGGTAATGGGGTTGAATGTATTCTTGAGTGATTCTTGGCTTTACACCTACATACATGCTAGGTACACTTAGGTACATCTAGTTAGGGTTGTATCATAGGAGTACGCATTCTACTGTCATGTATTTTATATACTTACTTGTAATGTGTTTTAGCACAATGGTAGAAATCTACCATCCTTTTACTCTGTTAGTGCTTCTAATCATTTATATCTGTTTCTGTCCAATTGTTGTTTCAGCACACCTATATTACACTAGAATGATGTTGGTTCAATAAAAGCTTATTGAAAAACAGCCCTACCGTTTATTCTGTGTATCTCTCTGAGACAAAGTGAGCATGACTAACTGAGCGAAAAGTATCACACTGTTTCCATGAACCCTGATGGGACAGAGTTGTCATGTTCGATAGTTGCCAAGTGCTATTCTCTCCTTGGTAAGAGGTATTTCTTGTGGCACTGTGAGATAGCTGGTTTACAGGTTCACATACCCGGTGGTGGTGTCTCGAATCAGTCCAGACACCAATCCTACAGTGTATGCTGTCTAAACACACAGATCTTATACAGGTTTGTAGGAACTACACAACAACAGTATATATATCTTAGCTGTACAGATGGTCTCTGTTCCGGGGATCCAGGGGTTGTGTTATTAAGTTGTTAGGCCAGTTCGGTATGACCTGCTGACAGATACAACAATCCACTGTATGTGTGGTCATGCGCTGCTATCACTCCTGTCTGGGGAACATGCGCCCCTCCCCTCACTGGTGCTCACTAGCTGACCCCAACTCGAAGTCTCTGTCCATTACCTCCACTTCCGATGCATTATTCTGCCGGTGTCTTGTCTTCATGACCGATCTCCATCCCTCCAACCAGTCATGCGCTTCCTCCGGTGTTGTGAATCTCCATATCTTGCCCTCAGCAATCACTCTAAGGGTTACTGGATACAGCATGGAATATTTAATGTCCTGAGCCCGGAGGATTTTTTTGATTTCTAAAAAGTGTCATTGTTTTAGTTGCACCTTCTGGGTGAGGTTTCCGGGTAGAGTGAGATGAGGGTATGTTGGTATTTCAGCGGCGAACTGCTTCTTGCCACTTGCAGAATTATGTCTCAATCTCTATAGTTAAATAGTTTAGCTATTATAGGCCGTGGTGGGGTGCCAGGCCTCGCTTCAACCCACGGATTCTATGTGCATGATCCACTGAAAAAGTTTTGATAGGCCCCTGGACTGAAGAGAGTTTGTTATGATGTCTTCTATGAATGGGTCCACTGCCCAACCTTCTGCCCCCTCATGTACTCTAATTATACAAATGTTGTTTCGATGGGAGCGCCCTTCCTGGTCTTCTAGCTTATCTTCCAGTTCCCTCGTGATCTGTGTCAGTTGTTTAATTTGTTTCTGCATTCTCTGTGTATCTTTAACCAGCTCAGCAGTCGACTTCCCCACCTCATTCACTCATCCACTTATGTTTCGGAGGTCCACACTCAGCAAAGACACCTCCGAGGTCACCGCGTCGATCTTCCCCGCTATTTCCGTTCTGATTCCCTTTATAGCTGTCATGATATCTTGTATCATGGCCTTTGGGGTCGCCGTCAGTGACTCCTCTATATGTGCTTCTGCTACACCAAGGTTAGACACCTGGTCCTTGGGCACTGCATACTTATCAAGCTTTGTCTGGTGGAGGGTATGAGTACCTCTATTCCTTGTCATGTTCGCAGGCCTGGTGGGCTAATCTTATCTGGTAGAGTTCTATCATATGTTTATTATGTCGCGATCTGCCACTCCCACCTTCTTCCAGTGCCCACTCACAGAGCTATCTAGGGGTTGACAGCTCCCCCGGGCAAGCCACCTCCACCACAGTTACTATGTTGAGCAAGCCCCCATCCAAGGCTTCTATGGCAGGGAGCACCACACGATCAGTCTCCAGCTGCTTGCCCCACGAGGG
The DNA here is from genome assembly GCF_964263255.1 of Lissotriton vulgaris. Taxonomy (NCBI): domain Eukaryota; kingdom Metazoa; phylum Chordata; class Amphibia; order Caudata; family Salamandridae; genus Lissotriton; species Lissotriton vulgaris. The sequence goes on from NC_141689.1 coordinate 2,126,063,948, forward strand.
GGAAGAGACTCACCGACTGCTGACCCGGTGTTTATATTGATCTGGACCGGTGTCACCATTTCTGCCCTCTCCGCAGTGCGCTTTGTTGCTCCGGTCCACGAGGCAACATTTCTTGGCCTCCCCAAGATGGCTGCTCTGTCACATGGACTGCCTCAGCGGGTCCGCCCCACCTCACACCTCCGAATTAATGAGCCATCTGCACTATTGACCAATTCCTGGTCTGTTACATAGACCATGGGGATCCCTCCTTGTATACGTAACTTCATGGGACTGTGGCCTATGACCAGGACTCTCTGTGGCTCCTGCCCCGTATTGCTCAATCGCACTCTTCTGTTTGACCCGGGACCTCTTCCAGTACAGTAGACGCCCCCGCTTCTAGGGCCTCAGCGCTGCTCCTGTGCCCACTGACCATCATCGAGATCTGCGTCTGTTGGCATCCAATGTAGCCCTGTAACTGTGCTCTGGTTCCCGGCTCCAATACGAGAGCCCGGTGATGCTAAACGATGATGGGCCGCACACTGTCCCTCCTCCGTTGCCTATCCGAAATGCAATCCCAGCCGGCTGTCGCTGCACCCGGGCGCTGTGTAAGCCTGACCAACCTCACTCACACCCCCTGAACAGATAAATGTCTGGATAATTCTCTCCGCTGCAAGCCATGCCCCTTCATGTGAACACTTTCATGTTTTTCTGTAAGGGATACATTTTATGCTTGTTACTAATCACCAAGCATTGCTTACTACTTTTGGCATTCCAAAGGCCAAGATGCCCCCTCTCATTGAGAGGTGGGGGCTGAGACTGAAAGAGTATAACTACACCGCTGCGCACCAGCCAAGGCCTACATTAACTTTATTGTGAGAAACAGTACTTCTGCAGCTGTGTCCATGGAGTAAAAAAGTGATGCTACCAATGTAAACAGAAATATACTCATCCTCAAAGACTTTATTATGTATCAATCTTTGAAAACACATGCAGGACCTATTGATAATGACAGTGAATATCAGCAATTCATGAATGTGCATGATGAACTGTCAGTTCCACAAGAAAGATTATCTTGCATGGATTGTAAATTGTCATTCCTGAAAGTCAACAACAGTTAGTCATTCAAGTGACACATGAGGGACATCGTGGAATTGTAGCCATAAAGCGAGCCCTGCAAGACCCTGCTTGATTCCCTCACCTTGATGGGGCGAGTGGAGAGAAAGCTCCAGGCTTGTCATTTGTGTAACTGTTGCTCTCCTACAACAGCACAGCATCCTTTGAACATATTCGATCTACCAAGACACGTCTGGGATAAAATTGCAACTGATTTCTATGAACCACTTGAAAATGGCCATTACCTCATGGTAATTTTAGATGAGTAGTCCTTGTTTCCTCTGGTGAAAAACCTCTTGTCAATCACTCATGATTGAGTGATTGACAGGCTAGAAGGCATATTTGCAACCTGGGTTGTTCTGACCATTTTAAAATCTGACATTGGCAAATAATTCAATGATTTGGAAATTCAAAGATTATCAAACTCACTTGAACATCAAGCATTAGAAAAGCACACCTTTATGTTACAGGTAAATGGAGTTGTTGAACATTTTATGAGCACTCTTAAGAAGGGTGTCCAGCGCTCTGCTCTAGATTGACTTGAGCTCAGGGTTGTTCTTCATTCTAAACTTTGTGCCTATAGATCTACACCTCATTCTACAACTGGCGAAAGTCCGACAACTGTGATGTTTGAGAGAACCATGGGTACCAAGCTGCCCCAGTGTGCTACTGAAAGAACAATCGATGCTGAGAAAGTTAGACTCACTGATTCATCTCACATGTCCAGAATGAAGACTTATGCAAGCAGGCGTTGATGTGCTCGGGCATTACATTTCAGAAAGGAAATAGTGTGTTTGTCAGGCAGAGGTGAAAACACAAATCTGATGCTCCCTTCAATGCCGATCCATTGCAAGTTGTGGCTAGTAAGGGACACATCATGACTGCTCACCATCCTAGAAAGTCCTTAAAAAGGTTTTTTTCACATTTCAAGCACCTGCCTCGAAGTCTGTCGGCCCCAGACATCCAGAGAGAGACTGTGCCATTAGAAGGCCAGGAGAACCTCAGAACTGCATCACTGTCTATATCACCCATGCCTGGTGCAGTTGTTTCTCCTCCGCCTCACACCACAAGATTTGGAAGAGTAGTTAGAGTGCCCCAGTGACTCATTGAGGAACTATGATGTATATATATGTTTTTTTGTTTGCACTTTTTATTTAACAAAGGGGACATATGGTGTCTTGATTACTATAGAGCGCAGGACCCTTGTAGTCCCTAATTAATGTCCAGTGACATAAGTGATTGGATGTGGTTGACAAAATTCATGACGCAGTACATGTCAGTTAACGGTTACACTCTAGAGAATAAAGACTTCTAATATGAAGATCGTTGTGGAGTGACACATTTACATGCTATGGGGCTGGAAGGGCCTTGGCAACTCTCTTTCAAGCCACTTCAAATTTAAATAATTTCTTTTAAGGTTTATAAATGCTCAATCTCAGGAATCTCCGCTTTTTCCTGCCTAAGGGCATGAGGACGGTTCTGTTCCTCCCTCGTCAACATTTGAAGAAAAATAGATGATAGAATAAATGTTACTGCTTTTATTGCTAGAAGGCATTTAGGACTTACAGTACTGCATCTACATGCATCCTCACCGCCATCGTCAGACAGCATGGGCTCAGCATCGTATCCTACGCCGACAACACCCAGCTTATCCTCTCACTCACGAAGAATCCCAAAGACACCAGACTCTGCTTCCAGGAAGAAGTGAAAAACGTGGCAGCCTGGATGCAAGACAGCTGTTTGAAGCTCAACTCAGAGAAGACCGGGGTCCACATCCTCCTTGGTCCCTGCACCTCCGACTGGGACAACACCTGGTGGCCCTCTGCCCTTGGGAACCCACCCACCCCGACTGACCATGCTCGGAACGTTGGCATCATCTTTGACTCCTCCCTCTCCATGAACCGCCAGATCAACGCTGTTGCTTCCACTTTCTTTCAACTGCCTCGCATCCTCCATAAGAACTTCAAATGCAGAAAGACCGTCTCCCATGCACTCATAACCAGCAGACTGGACTACGGCAACGCCCTCTACTCCGGAATCGACAGAACGCTTCCATGCAAATTATAAGCCAGACTCGTCCTCGGGACTCCGCGTCACAAGCACATGATCCAAAACCTACGAGACCTCCACTGGCTCCCCGTTGAGAAGAGGGTCACCTTCAAACTCCTCACCCGCGTCTACAAATCCCTCAACAGCATTCAGACCCTAATACCTCAAGGAAAGAGTATCCTTCCAAGTACCTAAGAGGAATCTCTGCTCCGCCGACCTCGCCCTGGCCGAGGTCCCCCGCATCTGCAGAACCAAAACACGCGGGAGAGCTTTCTCCTACATCACTGTCAAGACCTGGAACAAGCTCCCTGTGAACATCAGACTCTACCCGACTCTGCAGACGTTCAGGAAGGACCTCAAGACCTGGCTCTTCGACTGATCCTGAGCCGTCCCCTCCCCCGCCCAACGCCCCCAGCGCCTTGAGACCCTCACGGGTGAGTAGCGCGCTTCACAAGCTACTGAATAATTGATTGTTAGAGACAGGATCCCATTGTATGCACAACAACTAACTTAAAGCTCCTTTACTGACCCTCTGCCACCAGGATTGGTCTTTTGTTGACCGCATCGCGTTGCTGCTGCCCCTCTTGGGATCCGGCTGGGAGGCCCACTGCTGCTGCGGGATTACCTGACGCCTCTCCTTGCTCCCAAGCGCGGACCGCATACTGCTGGGGACTCCATATCCCAGAGGGCAGTGGGGTCTCGCGCTAGGAGCTGCGCCAGCCGTCACCTGCCCTACAAAATTCAGAGCGGGCTCCCGCGGCGCTGGACGTGCGCGGGCCAAGGGTGGGCCCGTCCTTGCCAGTCTGTGACCGACTGAGGCCGGGCTGGGCCTACTTTCTTGGCCCTGTCATCGGGAGGAAAAGTTTGACCTCACCAGTAAGAACATACTAAACATAACTTAGCAACTTTGGTATTGGATTCTGAATTCATTTTTCGTGTTGGCTTGGAACTGTTTTTGCCTGGGAAGTCAGTATAACCATTTACCAGGAGTTAGTGACAAACGTGATCCTTAGATTGGTTTAATCTGTTGGTCCTGATCTTGGAACTATCATGCTTAAGGCCAACCGCAGGGGAGCGGGTGGTCCAGGGGTTGTGGGTATGCTAGATGCCTTCCTTTCACGGGCTGAGTCGGTTCTTATGCATGAAACATAAGATCACTGAAAAAGACTCTCCCTAGATCCCCAAACCCATCGAGCCTCAATAGGAGCCCATACACCCAGTGTCCCCCCTATCGAGGCATCAACGGTAGACCCCACTCAGTTGGTGACTACTCAGATGCATACTTCCCAAGCAATGAATTCTCAATTTAATGGTAGCATAGCATCTCTTGATTCTTCCCCTTCTCCCAAAATACGTACCCGACATCAGAGATTGGAGCAGACAACGGTGGGGGAGGTTCAAAATAACAACAAGAAATGGAAGGCGCGTGGACAGCCGCAAATCTCAACCCGTGCTAGCAAGGTGGCTAAAACAAGGAGTAAATGCGGAGATAACAGGGGGGGGGCAGCTGCTTCCCCCACTAGCCATTAACAGTTGTACTAGAGATAAGGAAGAGGATAGAGCCTACATTAAACATGTGTTTATGGATTTTGAAGAAGTCCTCCTTTCGAAAGTGGGTGAGAAAATGGTGGTCTTACTAGAACCCTTACTATCCAAACTGTCAGAAATAGATACAAGTTTATGCAAGTTGGAGCAACATCTACTATCACCAACGTTAACTTTGGGTGAGGCCGCAATTGGCCAGTCAACTGTTCCTAGCTCAGTCACAGTGCATAGCAATAGTCATCCGAGGGAGATAGGCCGCAGTGATTGCAGTGAGGGTAGGATGGGTCTAGTCTCCAATGCCAATGCGAATAGCCAGCACACCATACCTAATGGTTCAGTACGTACCAGGGAATAGCAAAGGTGTCGGGTTCCAGGCACCACAGGGGGAAGATATACTACACCCAGCAGCTCCCTCAACCTTCTTCCAGAAGCTACACCCTTCACCATTGTCCTTTCTAATGTACCAACACTCCAGGCTAACAACGTTGAGCATTGGGAATCACTAAAAAACGCAGCTTTGCACATGTTAAACATCAGAACCAGGTTGGGTGATTCCCTATTTCAAAAATGTTAAATGGTCCGCAGAGTTCCATGGGTAGGGCGTAAGCAGAAACAGTGCAGAGGGGATTGCGTGGTGCTTAGCTTTGGGTCCCCATATCTTGTACAAGCAATCTTGGAAAGGGCAGGCACAAGAGATTTGAGTGAAGCAAATATTCACATTTTGCCCCTGGGCTTCTTCTATGGGGCTACTTCATCGCCCAGTATAGCTAGGGGTAGTGTAAGAGACAGCGATCAGGTTCGAGTCCCTTATGACTACGCAGTACCAACGTTAAATAGATTCGAACGTTTCTCCACATTGGAGGATATTGATTGACTGCAAACTGTTGAAGAGTGCAATATGATTCCCCAGCCACCTTCCACTACAACTAACTCAACAATTCTCAATATTCTTTTGTGGAATATAGCTGGGTTAGAGAAGAAATTACTGCTCCCCGAATGGAATAGATTTGTCGAAAAGTTTGAGTTATGTGTATTCCAGGAGACATGGAGCCTAATTCCTCTATATAAATCTGGTCATACTTCCTACTTCATCCCCGCAACTAGTTCAGGTAAAGGACGCCCCTCTGGGGGGTTACAAATCTGGATTAGTAGTTCCCCTAACTGGACGATTGCTGCACACACTTGCCTAACACGGGATATTCTACACTTGACTGCCAGAGGTACATTTAATGGAATACCCTTAGAATTATTTAACATCGTTAAACATTGTAGTAGCTGGGGACATCAATGTTACATTTCAACCTCTGAGTGCGGATGACATTTTGGGAACTGCCGAAGAGGATGCAAAATGGGCTAGTCCAGCCCTCAGTTTAGATCCCATCAAGAAGTGGTCCCAGAGAGCCATCCAAATCAATGCCCTTACTCTGGAACATGGCCTAAAAGCTGTGAATGGGATAACACGCTCTGATCCAACTGGGGCTAACACCTTTAATAGGATAGGCTCCCAGTCCAGAATAGACTATATTCTTATTGATGTTCGACTCTGGGGGGATTTGGAAGATATGGCAGTTATTCCTTCAATAGACAGTGACCGTAATTCTCTCTGTCTTCAAGTAAACAACATCTGGCGATCCTCTGAGGTAAAGGCACGCACTCGTCCTTTATTGATAACCAGAGAGGTAACCCCATCTAATTGCAATCGACGTCTCAAATGGCATAAAGTCTCCGAGCAAGAAGACAAACTGCTAAATATTAAGGAGGTTGTCGAATTTAACAATAGGGAACTAATGGTGCTCCATAGCGATATGGGGAAGCAATTCAACTTTCCTTATTTTTACCAAGAGTTAAATAATAAGTTGAGTTCTTTTCATACAAGGGAAACCCGCTGTAAAGCAAGTTCAAGCAAGGCCTAACAACCCATGGTATTTTCTGAGTTTCAGGGAAAAGAGAGCAGTACTATCTCTTGCTGTTAGGAAGAAGGATTTATTAGCAATAAAACAGCAAGGAAAGACTACTCTAAGGCTTTGGTGGAAGCAAAACGCAATTGGGACGAGGCCCATTGACAGGAACTTAAGCAGGTCGCAACCCAGAGGGACGCAACACTATTTTGGGACCTAATCAATAAAGGGAGTAGGAAAGGTTCTGACCAAATCCCTAATCATATACAGGCCAGCAATGGCAAGAACACTTCTCCAATCTCTACTTGGGAGAAGAATGCCCTGTGTGCCCAAGCGTTGAGACCTCCCCAACTAACACAGGTGCCCCTGAGTTATCAGACAGTTTTGAGCTCCAAGAGGTGGAGCTAGCAATAAATAGCATTGCTCCGGGAAAGACAGCGGGCCCCGACGGTCTTCCCGGGGACCTGCTCTTGTACGATCCCAAACCTTAGGCCGAATTCATTTTACTTATAATTAATCTGATAGCAAGAGGACTCCTGGAAAGATGCGGAGGTTGTCCCAATATTCAAGAAAGGAAATAGGGAAGACCGACCAGTTTAATCGACGTGATCCAGAAGGTGGTTGGCAGGGTGCTCCTTATGAGGATCAGATCATGGATGGAGGATGAGAACATCTTGTCCCATTATCAAGCGGGGTTTAGGTAGAAGGTGGAAACAATGGACCAGGTGTTCAGATTCTTTATGATCTATTGGAAAATAGTGATCATATGGAAAGGCAGCTTATACCTGGCCTTCATAGATCTGAAGACTGCATTCAACCTGGTGCCCCGGGAGAAGCTTTGGCAGGTCTTACAACAACTGGGTATTTTCCCCCAGATTCTTGATTTCTTAAAAGGTCTGCATAATGACAACTATGCCAAAATCAGGTGGGGATCCCAAGGGCAGTTGAAAGAGAGGATTGTGGTGAACAGGGGGGTACGCCAGGGATGCGTGCTGGCCCCCACTCTGTTTTCGTTATTTATTAATGGGGTGGTGGACCACCTCAATGAGGAACCAACTGTCGCTCTCACTTTGGCAGAGGTGAAGACACCAACCCTCCTGTTCACCAACGATACCCTCTTGATCTCCAAGTCACCGGGTGGTCTCCAAAAGCTTTTAAATAGATTTAGCTCCTTTTGTAATTCTCGGGGGTTGACAATGTACACAAGCAAAACCAAACTAATGACTATCAACCCTTCAAAACGATTTAGAAATGGCATTACTCTGAATGATGTCCCCTTGGATATGGTTGAGTCTTTTGACTACCTGGGAATACGGGTTTCCAAAAGCATGAAGTGGAATTCCCATCTAGCCAAGATGCTCTTAAACCACAAACGGGTTTCCGGGGACATCATCAGAGAACAACATCTCTCTGTGAGTAGGTCAGTTGCCCTGGCGCTTGCGGTCTATGGCGGCAAAGCACTACCTTCGGCCCTGTATGGGGCCGAACTTTGGGGCTGTGAGAACACTGTAGAGCTGGTCAAATCCGAAAATAAGTTTTTAAGAGACATCATTTCTCTTCCCATCTCCACCCCCATGAAGCCCTTATTTTACGATATGGGAAGGCACTCCATTCAGGATATCGCTCGTCTTCGCCCCTTGCTCTTTTGGGCACGTATAAGAAGAACCGCTGAGCTGTCCAACTGTGCTACTGCCCTCGACGAGCTGGTATCAGCAGATACAGGTAGCAGAATTAAATGGATAGTAGACCTTAGGCAGCTCCTAGACAATATTGGATTTAGAGAGGCCTGGGTTAGTCAGATCCCACCACCTAAACAGGATCTAAAGCGTGCTTATTGGGATTGGGTGTAGACAATTGAGCTTTCTAATCCAAAACCTGGGAAACTTACCGAGGTGTTCCTTGAACATAAACACATCTCTAAACTCGAACCTTACCGCAGTTTTATACAGGTTCCCAGGGACAGGGTTCTTTATATGAAGATGCGATTAGGGACCCTGCCGCTAAACAATGTGATAGCATCTTGGAAGGGGCCTAACTCAATACCTGCACCTTGTCTGAGTTGTGCCTACCCCAATGGAGTCCATTGCACATTTCCTTTTTGCATGCCCGGCCTACAGGATGGCAAGAGGTAAATGGCTCAAGCCAGTCCACAAAATGGTAGGTCTAACGAATTACCGTGCTGCATTACGCATCCTAAAAAGGATACTTCCTCCTTGATAGTGATCTGTGGGGTAGCCACATTTTTGGGATGTACATGGTTGATAAGGACAAAAATCCAGGGGAAAAATGCGACAAGCCAAACACTAGTGATGTGCATGGGTGACAGATATGATAAAAAAAATCGTTATGGTTGTAATACTACTCTACTACCCCTGTGTAAATAGATTTCCCTTCTTTTTTATTAACATCCATTTTAACCTTGTATAATTGTGGTTTTTAATTGTTGGAATCTGATGTATATTATGATGTTTTTTAATTGGCCCATGTTTATATAAATTGGATTTTTTTCTTTTTTATCTGTACGCTTTTATGATAAAATGTTATTGAATAAAGCTTATTACTTAACTAACTTAACGCATCCCGCAATAGGAAATACATTTTTACAAATGTCATACTTTACCATTTTCACCATGGTTTGGTGCTGGTTAGGTAACAGTGAGATTCGTTCTTTTTTGCATTCCAAATAATTGGCCTTTTGCACATCTGGAGAATAAATTAGTGCACTCTGACGTTGTATTTCATGGCTTCAGTCCATGATCAGACCCTAGATCCGCTCTACACCGAGTGATATAAAAAACTACAAAGGAGTTGAATTACAATTTCTTTAAAAAAATACTGTAGCTAAGACGGCAAAGTGAAAATCGGAACTGTCACGCACTCAAAGTGAAATTATTTCGCAACGCAGAGCATAGTGTTTTTGTTTTCTATTACTAGATGAGCAACTAGAGAAAAGTAGTCTTCTTTGTGCCACAGGAGAGAAAAACATTTTTGACTTATGTGTCTAATCAGTCAGTTAAATTTAATTTCCAGTGTTAAGCAGGAGGTGAAATGAAGATTAATTAGATTCAAATTTGACAGGCAATTTGATCTGCCTCTTTATAAAATGTACCTAAGCTCCATATGACACAAAGAAAATTATGCTTCATTTTTACTTTGTGAAAATAACGCGAATGTTTAAATGCAAGGATCGTAGCTGTGTGCCAGATGCCGCTTCATTTGGCCAGGGACTGCTGGGGGAAATCATTTTGTGAGCATTAGGCCTGGAAAGAGATACCGCAAAGCTCTTTCTAATGGCAACGGAGACATTGATTTGTACGAACAGCTTCCTGTTTGCAGTTCCAAGAATTTACTTGGCTAAAAAAGACGTACATTAGAGTTCAACCAATAAACCCTTTCATCCTGAGATTATGTTCACTGTCCTTCAATTGAGGTCATTTGATTACAATGTTATATGCCTCCAGTTTCAGTCACAGGTAAACATGATTTGTGTGCCAAATTATCCTGCCTGATATCAGTAATGGTCCAAACATTGAAAGCCTGATTAATAAAGGATTTGTTTTAGACGTAAAATAGTAGTACACCTGAAAAAATCATCTAATTTATCTGTGTGCGTGTGGGTGTGAGTGTTTATCTGCAAGCATCTGCAAACTTCACCTAACATATGAAGAATCATAAAAATGCACGTATGCGAGACACTTGCGTGGCATACTCATGTGTGCATTACTTATGCATAGATGATTGTTAGCCTAAGTCTTCCCTTGATTGTAAGTGAAGTCAGGGAAAGCCAGGCACATAGCTAAAACTTAGCGTCTTTTAAAAAAAAACAAAAAAAAAAGAATTTCCCACACGTGTCAGCTGTTGGCAGTGAGTACAATAGTATCAGTCATCCCAAGGGGTTGAGGAAGAGAAGTGGCATGTATGGGGTATTTTACAGGAAAAGAGGTATTTTTAACTTCACACTTTTTCCACAATTTTTCACGTAATTATCACAACTGTCACAGAAATGGTCACCCTTCAGGGGGAGGAAATTTGACTGCCTGGAGAATGGGAAACTCAGGCAGAAAATGACCCATTGATGAAACCACTCACCTAAATTCCTGAAGCGGAGAATGAAAATATACTGCTACCAACTTGTTAGAGTGTATGAGGGTCTTTGAACAACACTCATAGACCCTGGCATTCCAAGACACGTGATTCATTCCACTTGATTTATTACTATTATGCATCGAAGCTGAATAAATCTCTGCTTCTTCCTCCTGACCCTGATTTTTCTATTAAGTATGAATGCAGCACACAGACAGTACTAAAGTGAAAACGCAATACAAGAAAATCTCACATCAATTTAGACAAACAGATTGTGATTTAATACATAATTTGAAACACATTGCAATTGGGTCTCGCCCATTCAGTAAGACCACATTATTTTGCTTTTTGGATCTAATGGATTTGTTTTTTTTACTATAGGCAAATCTCACTACGTATCACCCATTGTAATCACATGGCAAATGGATTGCACATGTTTACCGCCAAACATGAGGCTGCTGCAAAGTAGCTAGGGTAAGGGCCACTTGGCTGTTAACACGTGAATACATGTGTTTGTGTGTGAGGGTTGCACACGTGAGACTACTGTTGTGCACTGCCCAGTAAATGCGCACAAGTAGCCTGGCACTGAGGGGACTCAGCTGCATTAGATATTGACTTGGGGTAGGCATTATAATTTAAGTGTTCACTGATAGGGAAAGTCTTGTTTGTACATTTACTGTTTTTTCGGAGCGACACATTATTATACACACAAGGGGAAAACTGCCTTAGAGTGCAATTTTGCATCTGTTTGGTCTACAAAATCCATTGACATATCTTAATAGGTTGGAACCTGTGCAAGAAAATCTTCAAGTTCCATGATGATATCTGGTCAACATTTGGGTCATCCAGAATTGTCATATTTTCTTGTTCAGCTCAGGATCTGAACCCAGGCCTTTTGTCACCCTGCTGCGCCAGGATAATTACATTTATCTTCAGAAGCCGGAACAAAGATTGTCCCACACAAAAGGAGCAATTAACAGTGCTTCTCTCAGCTCCTTAGGAGTGTAGCGTGGATATAAAGAAATCGTAATCTATTAATTACCTGTCACACTGCTCCAGGGCAGGGGACAGGCTGGGCACTCTAAACAAAGGAGGAAGCCCAGACTACTGGAGCTAACACAGGAGGGAGCTCCTCTTTGAACATTTTTGGGGAAACTTCCTGACAGTGATGTCAGTGAAGGGATTAGAGCTGAGACCCCGGGACCAGATGTGATCAGTGCAGGGGCGGCTGGTCTTAGGGGCGAAGTAGGTGTTGCCCCCCTAACAATAAACAAAAAACACAAGGAGATGAAGAGTTCCTGATGAAAGGCTTCATATAGCGCTTTGTTTTAGGCAGTAAGGACTCAGAGCCTGAAATCGTTTTTTTTTTTAACCATCTGGTTATGTAAACACAGCTGCGCATGTGCCGTTGCCAGGCGAGAGAATACTCGCCCTGGAGGCACAAAGCAGTGTTGTGGCGTCAGGGTGGTGGGCGCAGCATTTTTCAATGCCATTGTATTTTGCTTCATTCTGGGCGTTAATGCCTGAGACCTGAAGGGATCCAAATAACGCCAGAGAGGAAGGAGGCAGGGTTGATTACTAGGAGTCAGCAAACATGCGAGCCCCTCCCCAACCCCATACGTTGGTATGCTTTTACTTCAGAAGGCGTGCTGAAGCAGGGGCCCGCAGAATATCTGGCAGTTGATACACGGGAGGGACGAAGACTTAATGGGTGCTCGGTTCTATTGTGGCTTTGCCGCTTGGAAACCTTTTCCTGTGTTATTTTTAACTGGAACACTAATGGAGTGCTGGAGGCCTCCCTCGTTATGAAATGCCAGCGCTAGGATCAAGTTCAGAAGGAATGATGGTCAGAGGGCGGGGGCCAGACCCCCTTTTAGTTTGCAGTTGACTGATTGCGGATTACGATGCAAAATATTGGCAGAAGCTCTTTGGGGTTCCGTTTGCAGGGCAGGTTGTCATTTTGTGAAAGGACAAATCTTGAGTGCTTTATGTTAAACAACACGTATGTTCTGCTGTGTTTTATCAGATTTGTAACTCCGAACTGAAAGCACTGCTAGAAACACTGCCTCTTAATACAAGAAGACATTAAAGGGAGATTAAAATGTAGAGACTTGGTGCAATATTACATCACCTGCTTTTCCTCAGTTTCAGTTAAAGTTACATTAAAAGCTTAAACCTATGTGTTTGGGCTAAATTCAGGCAGCTAGGTTTCTGGTTTAAATTGGCAAGGACATTGAGACTGGTACTTGACTTCTGCTTTGTAAAAGGAAAGCCTGATTTTGGAGGGGATGTTTCCAGACTGGGGCACTTTATGCATTTCTCTTTTTGTAAATCATGCTGGTTTTCTGTGCCCAGAACTGGCGGCTGTAAATCACACACAGAAGAATTGTTTCAGTGATCCAACTTGGTCAAAGAGAGGTGTCATCACTTGGATATTGGTAAATACTTCACATATAAAAAAACATAAATTAAATATTAATACCAATTACAAATTAATTAAAAGTAATTAACAATTTTATATAATATAATAATTTATCAATCAAAAATACAAATAAAAATTATTTATTAAAAAGTATTACCTATTAATACAAAATATTTACCAATTACCAATTAATTAATTAACAATTAAAAAATAATTAAAAATTTGAACAACAAAAAACCTATAAATAAATTAAAATATTTAATTAATTATTATTAAATTACTTCCCACCCTATTCCCCTACAAACCCACAACCCGCAACATAAAATAAATAAAAAAATTAACATAATTCTCAATTAATCAATGAATTATAATAAATTACCAATTATATTTTATTTAATTACCAAATAAATATGTTAATATCAAATAATTCAAAATAAATACCAACAAATATATAAAAAATGTAATTAATTATAATTAAATTACTTCTCACCCTATTCCCCTATAAACCCACAACCCGCTACAGAAAATAAAGTACTAATATTAACATATTTTTCAATTAATCAATTAATTAAAATTAATTACCAATTATATTGTAATTACCAATTAATAATTAATTAACAATTAATTCAAAATAAATACCAATAAATAAATTAACATATTTAATTAATTATAATTAAATACTTCCCACCCTATTCCCCTATAAACCCACAACACGCTACAGAATTATATTACGCAAAAATAAAATACCATAAAATTAATTAATTAAAATAAATTAGAAAATAAATATACACTTTTCACACATATACTAACATAAAAAATACTTTGAAAAATTAGAAATTATTAAAAAATTAATATTAACTTACTTAACTCAAATTCGATATTTTTGTTATCTATATTCTGTCCATTCTATATTTTTGTTGTCTATATTCTGTCCATTCTATATTTTTGTTTTCTATATTCTGTCCATTCTATATTTTTGTAGTTTATATTCTGTCCATTCGATATTTTGCCCAGTCTATATTTTGAATTCGATAGTAATGCTATTCTATTCGATATTTTTGTAGTCTATATTCTGTTCGTTCAATATTGCGTCCATTCTATATTTTTAATTCGATAAAAATGTAAATCGATATTAAAAACTTTTTATTTTGACTGTATACCGACCAAGTTTATTAATTTAAGGCTGATGCAAAAGTTATTTTTTTTGGAGATGGGTAATTGCCAAAATATTCCCATAGTCCATTGGCACAGTCTGGCACAGTTACAGTATTTGTAGCCACTTTCAGCTGATAGCACACCACAAAATGAACTCCAGGAAATCAAATTGCACTTGCTGGCCATTACACAATGATGGTAATTTCAAGGGCCACAATCTAATATTTAGAAACAGTACCTGCTCTGATGTAAAATACAGTGGCTCCTTAATTCCTCTAAAAGAGAAATTCAATAACCCTCAAATCCCTATTGATGTCTTCAGGTAACTTCAGAAATATAACAATGCTGTGTTACGGCTTTAGAACAAGTTTAAGAATGTTTGAGGTCCTGGGCCTGAGACTTATTTTGGTCATTGCTAAATTTGCGAAGAATAAGTGTTGGTGCATGGTAAGTAAGAAAGCTTTTAAATGTTTTGTGCGTATGGGTGAGAATGTGTGTCTGTGAGACAAATCATGTGTATGTGTGAGCATTACCTGTATGTGTGTGTGAGTGAAAGTGGAAGACACACATTGAAGGAGGGAATTAAATGAGTGAGAATGAATGCAAGTGAGTGAGGGAGAATGACAATAAGTTAACTGAGTGTTACTCTGTTTGACACTGAGTGAAATGGAGTGAAACAGATGGGTCGGAGAATGAGTGAGTCAGTGTTGCAATCAGTCACACTGACTGAGTCAGTGTGAATAAGGCTTAGTGCCTGGGAAGGAGTCAGAATGAGAATGAGATTTATGAATCAATGAGTGAGACTGAGTACGTCAGTGAGACCAAATAAGTCAGGGGACTGAGTGACTATGAGAAAGCCTAAATAAGGCTAATTGAGATTGAGTGAATCAGAATGAGTGGGAGCGAGAGAGAATAAGTGAGCCTGAGTGGGTCAGAATGAGTGAGACTGAGTGAGTTTGAACAAGTAAAAGTGAGTGCAAGGGCGATTGAAAGTAAGTAAATGAGACTAAGTGAGAATGGGGGAGAGAGAGTGCAAGCGAGTGCGAGTGAACCCCCAAACCATTCGGGAAGTTAGGTTTCCTCAATGAAATTCGAGCCAAGGATTACGCCTCACCACTTTTAAAGGTCACCAGCCGTCACTGGACCTGTGACTCCGGGATGATGCTAATTTGAACTGTACCAGCATGCTGTGCAGTGAAGGAAGTGACCCGCTTGGGACCTCCTTGGTCTCCTCGGACTGACTCTCATCCTTCCATACCAAATGAAGAGTCAGAAAAACAGTGGAGAATATACCAATAATTGTTTTATTCAGATGCACTCAGAGTGGAGCCCCGTCTGTACAGTCTTGAAGAGTGGTACAGAGGGAACTGAAATCGACAACATAAAGATACATTATGTGCACTTCATAGCCGGTCAAAAACACGCCCACAGTGGAATTTTCCAAGCAGGTGCAGTTAGACAGTGAAATACAGAAAAAAAGGTTTCAGCTCCCATATCTTACACAAACTAACATAGTCCAAGGTTGTTCCATCCTGAACCCGCCACTAGACAAGTGGGAGAAGGCCTCTATCTAGTGAGAAAGCTATGTGCGCACATGAACAGTGTACTCATTACTGAACTAAAACCTAACATTTAAGAAACGAAGCTCAGGAGGGTGCATTTCTCGAAATTGAACAACATCAGTCTCGAACAGCCTAAAATGGCACCTGAAAAGAAAATGGTGCAGCGAATACTAACTTACATAGAGCACTGTGTAAACGCAAACAGGTCTATTTTAACAGACCCTCCTTTTAGTAAGATTTAAAACATTTTCTACTATAGCAAAAGAAAGCAAAATTGCAAGCAATAATAATATATCATATTATGGTACAGTTCTGCACCATCAGCATCAGAAAGCAAAACAGCAAGGAGGAATTAATTCTCAAACATTCCCTCATCCATATTCATCAGATCATCAACATCCTTTTGAAGCATTATAGCCACACTTGTATCACAAATTGATATTTTTTTTGGGAGTGAGAACAGTGGTACAATAGGAACAGCAAAGAGGAAGACACTGAACAAAAAAACAGCAAAGCACCAATACCACAATAAGATAAATCGCTTTTTTGAGAATCTAGCCCCAGCTACCAAAAAGGGACCACCCCCAATTCCCACTTTACATTCCTTTGACATTTTCAAGAATATCTAAAATGTGTTTGGTAATATTCTTTTCCATATTCTTGATCTCTACCACACACTGTTTGCCAACTACGCGCATACGGATCACTGACATAATATCAATGTCACAAATATAGAACTACAAAAATATCAAGGAAAAAATATAGAATACAAAAATATCGAATCCCTATCTCGAAACAGGTAAGTATAAATATATAGAATCAAAAATATTGAATCGTTGTAAAAAATATAGATAGTCAAAATATCTAATTTTTTAAATGTCTTAAAAGTAATTTAAAATAATGTAATAAATATATTTAACTTAAACATACTTAAAATACTTAAATAACCTTAAAATTAATAAATAAATAATGTTAAAAAATTTAATACATATATAAATATATATATATTCACTGAAAAAACCATGGGTTATAGACCATATATAGTTTGAGATGTCATCAGTGATGTCATCAGTGATGTCACTGATCATGTCATGAATGATGTAATATGTGACATGATCAGCAGTGGATTGCGGGTGCGCGATATATAGTTAGTGCAACTAACTATATATGAAATTTCAATGGTTTTGTGTGAGTAAAATAAGGTTTTGTAAATGCTAATTCCTAACTATATATGGTCTATAACCTATGGTTTTTTCAGTGAATTTCAATGGTTTTTTAATAGCAAATATCAAAAGCTGTAAAATGTCAAGTACGTGGTAGGTAAAAACATTTTCGTGTTTATGCACGCTGATGTGCTTTGAACGCTGCCCCCCCCCCCCCATCTCTTTTCTTTTAGGAGTATTCTCTCTTTGCAGATAGTGAAGGGTAGGTAATGCAGGCCTTTGCCCCCGTTGTAATCCGTCGTGCCTGCTTCCCTCTCCATTTGATTGATTGTTATCCTCGCATTTATTGTTTTGGAATTGGTTCTCTTTGGTTCATTCTCTATTTACAAACAAGCACAGAGTCGCAATACTCTGTTTAGTCTTTGCAGATAGTGAAAATCGTTAAAAAAACCAAAGTAATCAAGCAAAATCAGTAGGCCACTAATGGGATCTCTTTTTGACCTCGCTAAAATAGAAACATTATGAACAACCCCTCATGAGAAATACGAAACTAGTGAGAGGAACTGAGCTCGACACCATGATGGCTGCAAGACAGCTCGGCTCCGCCGCCCGCCCCACCCAAAATAACGACAAACCCTATGCAAATATTATAAATATATACAACACACCAGCAAAGTAACAGGGTAAAACGTTTTATTAAATAACTATTTACATGGCAGCCTGCTGCAACATCGATCCAAACAAGCCTTTGTATTTGGCGCTCAAAATCAACAAGTAACAGGGTAAAACGTTTTATTAAATATCTATTTACATGGCAGCCTGCTGCAACATCGATCCAAACAAGCCTTTGTGTTTGTGGCTCAAAATCAACCATCAATAGTAAGATTTTCATAGGTGAGTGTAGGTTCATGGTGTTCCATTCACAGACTAAAAGCCTGGAGTGGGAGTGAAAGAACAATAACTAGGTAAGAAGGAAGGCAGAGGTTGTGGTAAGGACTCTGGATATGGTATGTTGCTTGGTCCCTGAGATGCTTCGATGTCACTGCCTTGCACAAATGGCATAAGTCCTGGATGTTGGGTGCCATAGTTGAGGGTTCCGAGCAGCGCTTGTAACACTGTCTGAAGCTTATTTGCACCTGCTGCAGCTTCACTATTCTCAAAGTAAGTGGGGGCTGTTTGTGGACCTGACTGCATTGGAAAACAATGTGATGCGTTGCCTCCCTGAACCGCTTGACGGAGGCCCCCGAGATAATTGCGCCTGCTCCACACCTTGTCCCACAATCCGTTTGACCTGAAGACACGTCCTGCGGTGCCCTGGTCCGACCATCATATATACCTGCGTCAGGAGACGGCGTGGGGTGCACTAGACGGGAGAGGCGGCGCGAACGAGCCTCCCCCACCTCCCCAGGTGGAGGTTTCTCAGCTACACCCCAGCGCTTCATTCGACCAGCTGAATTGCGCCTGCTCTTGCTATTACAACGTCTCACCCGCCATCCAATGGAATTGCACCCAATCTTGCGGTACAGCGACAGGCGGCTGCTACGGAGCTCACGAAATGGCGGTCGGCTCCACAGACTTGGGCCTGGCCTGCAAAGATGGCTCTGGGCAACCGTGGAACTCGGACGCTTGACTGCTAGGGCATGGGCCCCATTCCCAAAAGAGTCCCCTCAGCCTTGAAGATTCTACAACAGTCACCGGGACCCCCGACTCCCGTAGACTTCCGGTGGGGAGCGACTGCCATGATTGCTCGCGGAATGGCCACGACGTAGCCACGAGATGGTGGTGCTCTCATGCTGACGCCAGCTTCAGTCTGAAACATCCAGAAACACTGTAGACTACCAATTCGATCAGTTCCGGTGGAGCCCCAACGTGACCCGGTAGAGAAGAACTTGCCCTCCCCTCTTTGACTGATGGTTCTTGTTGCCTGTCCCTTCTGTTGTCATTTAACAGAACTTTTTGGACTGCTGAAATGGGTTGTGTTCCGACCGCTGGTTGGTGGAGACATTTTGACTATATTCTGGACCTGCGTTGTCGCGTAATGCGTCATATGACGCACCGCATTAGCGCACCCGGAAGTGTTCCGGTGCGCGAGGCGCAGCTTCCTGGAAGCGATCCAGGGCACGGCGCGCAGCGCGTAACGTAAGCATAACAGGTCATGTGACTTGTTAATAAAACTTTTCATTGGTTCATTTTACTTTTGTTTTTCTAATGATGGAAGGCTTGGTCATATGACCTAAAAATAACACTTTTCATTGCTTTCGAACATTTTTTTTCCCAAATGATGAAAGCCTCAACCACGATGACTGTTGTAGAATCTTCAACGATGAGGGGACGCTTTCGGGAATGGGGCCCAAGCCCTAGCAGGCAAATGTCCGAGTTCAAATGTGTCCCAGGGCCATTTTAGTGGACCAGGCCCAAATCCGAAGAGCCGGCCACCATTTTAAGAGTCCTGTGGCAGCCGCCTATCGCTGCACCGCAAGAGCGGGCACAACTCAGCTGAATGGCGGATGAGGCACAGTGCCGCAAAAGCGGGCGGTAAACAGCTGAATGGCGACTGAAACGCTAAAGGGGCGCCCCACTGCAGCAGAGGAGCCTCCACCGGGGGAGGCCCGTTCACGCCGCCTCCCCCACCCCGGGGCGCCCCACGCCGCTTTTCAGCGCAGCATTGTAGGATGGCCAGACCAGTGCGGAAACTTATTGGACACCACCTGGGTGCCGTCCGGATCTCGGCGCGTTGTGCTGCCTTCGGCCTATTCGCACAACGGACTGCTACTGACGCCACCTCACAGGCCGACGGATTTTGCCCACTAAAAGACAGACCAAAGCAGCCCATTGTTGCTTTGAGATGGATGTTGCAGCAGGCTGCCATGTAAATAGTTGTAATTTTTTTTTTTTTAACGTGTTTACTTTGTTGGAGCATTGTATATATTTATAAGTTATTAAAGTGTTATAATCCTACTACTTTGTTGGAGTGCTATATATTTTTAATGTGACACATAATTGTGAAGACTGATGTACAAAAAGGCTTCCCTGGAATCTTCCACTTCAGGCTCGGTCCCACACACCCTTACAGTGAGAATCCCCTCCCCAATCACAATACAGGATCGTTATCAGATAGTAGGAACGCGTGTGGTGTGACGGATCTCATGGGGTGGGGGCCTTGATCTACTGTAACTCCTTTGAAGAGGGGTGATTCTTTACAGTTGGGGCCATAAACTACATCCACAGGGCTAGGTGATAGCCTGGGACCGGCCTGGACAATCAGACACAGAGGAAGAGGAGTGTCAGAGGGTGCGGTAGTGAATAGGGTGAAAGGGAGGTGTCGGGCGGGCACAGGGTGTGATTCTCAGGGAAGAGCAGCGCAGATGGGGGAGGTTTATGGCCCATGCATGAGAGAGAGAGCGGGGGTGACCAGTGCGTGGGGGAGATGCTTGCGAGGGTGGGGAGCCATGCTGAGGATCGGCGGCGTGCAGAGAGTGGGTCTGGTCAAGGCATCTAAAATGGCTTCTGTGCACGACAAAAGTGTGGCATTGGAAAAAAGGCAAGATGGCGCAGACAATGTTTATCAATACGGATTAATTTATAACAATTATTTTTAATATTATATTTACTCGCAGTGACAGAATGGCAGTCAACACTTCCTGATTTCCTTCGAATCGAACGTTAACAGACGTCACGTAGCAAAAAATAAAACGCTCACGCGCAGCCGCTGGAAGACATGTATCAACATATATGAGCATCCTCAGCCACCCTCAGAAAACATAGGGGGTCTCCCTTACCCCCTTATACCCATTTCTCACATTGTTTTTCCTCCATCTTGTAATTTAATTAAAACGAAACACAAAATGGCGAATTCCCGTTTCGCGACCAGTTTCGCGAACCGGGAAGCGCTTCTACCGCGAAAAATCAAATTTTTTTTATTTGCCCCACGGGACCCTTTAATAACCCTACATCATTCCTAGGGGGTCAAGAGGGGTCTACCTTGCCCCCTTTCATTAAATCGCCCCTTCGTTTTTCTCCTCCTCTTGTCTCTCGATCTTACCGAGAGACAAGATGGCGGCCGTTCCGGACTGTTTAGAATGTTGACAGACACCGGAGAGCCAATCAGCTTCGCTTCACAAAGTTCCGTTACGCGAAAAGTTCGCGAACCGAAGCGCTACCCGGGACGCTGTCACAGATATATCTGTTTTTTAAAACGTTAATTTCTCAAAATCCACTGGAGCACATATATTGAGACCTAGAAAAGGCACATCGGGCTAACAGTCCCTACAATTTTGCCAAGTTTCGTGCAAATCCATTCAGCCGTTCGAGCTAAAAGTGAGGCCAACCGCCCTATGGAAAAATGAATGGGAAAAACGCGTTTTGGGACCCCCCTTTTTTCTTGCCCCCCCCCTTGACGAAACCCCCCCAAATTTTCCGAAACAGAATGTGCCATTTTTCTGAAAATTTCAGCCAATTCCATCCACAAACGCTAAAGTTATTAGACATAGAATTTTCAAAAGTCCCATAGAGAAAAAATCCTAACTATATATACCTACTGGAGACAGCCAGTAGGTAATATATATATATATATATATATATATATATATATATATATATATATATATATATATATATATATATATATATATATAAACATAATATTAACAAATATTAAACAATATTTTTACCGTACGATAGCAAGAGGGTTATATTTACTATTACCACTCCAGTGAGTACAACAGTAGAGAAAACATTGGATAGCGTAGCAGTAAAAAATAATATTCCCACTCCAAACGCGTCAAGAATTCCACGGCGAAATGGGATTGAATCACTTTCTCTTGAGCTCCTCAGCTATTCAAGCATGCTGTGGCAAGATAGGCGAGTTCAAGTTTCTCCCCGCGAGTGTGGCTGTGTCTCTACACGCGAGCGTCCATATGTGGATGGAACCATCACCATCCTCTACCGCACCCGCCAGAAGAGTGCAGCAGCGCCATGATGGTAAACGAGCGAGCAGCGTCCCTGCACACACGCTGAGCACCGCCAAGCAGCCTCAGGGTGGGAGCCGACTAGGGTAAGCATCCAGCTTGCTAGCCTGACGGGCATATATCCGTCTGCTACTCCGCTACCGTGAGGTTGCCTGGCTGGCGAGGGGAGACCACTCGTCCGCCTTGATCCACAGATGGGGCGCCAAGACTAACAGGACTACCAGTCCCATCAGGCACTGGGACATTTGGACTGCCCATTAGGGGCGTGCCATGTTCATTACTAGGGATGGTACCTGTATTCCCATCATCAGTTCGCCAAATCCTCTGAAGAGAAGGCGGGAGCCTTCGAAACGCGTCAGGAATTCCACGGCGAAATGGGATTGAATCACTTTCTCTTGAGCTCCTCAGCTATTCAAGCATGCTGTGGCAAGATAGGCGAGTTCAAGTTTCTCCCCGCGAGTGTGGCTGTGTCTCCACACGCGAGCGTCCATATATATATATATATATATATATATATATATATATATATATATATATATATATATATATATATATATATATATAAACATAATATTAACAAATATTAAACAATATTTTTACCGTACGATAGCAAGAGGGTTATATTTACTATTACCACTCCAGTGAGTACAACAGTAGAGAAAACATTGGATAGCGTAGCAGTAAAAAATAATATTCCCACTCCAGAGAGTGCAACAGTAGGGAAAGCGTTGGATAGCGTAGGGGTAAAAATTACTATTCCCACTCCAGTGAGTGCAACAGTAGGGAAAGCGTTGGATAGCGTAGGGATAAAAATTACTATTCCCCTTCCAGAGAGTGCAACAGTAGGGAAAGCGTTGGATAGCGTAGGGGTAAAAATTACTATTCCCACTCCAGAGAGTGCAACAGTAGGGAAAGCATTGCTAGCGTAGGCATAAAAATGACTACTCCCACTCCAGTGAGCTCAACAGTAGGGAAAGCGTTGGATAGTGGGAGGGTAAAAATTACTATTCCCTCTCCAGTGAGTGCAACAGTAGGGAAAGCGTTGGATAGCGTAGGCGTAAAAATTACTATTCCCACTCCAGTGAGTGCAACAGTAGGGAAAGGGTTGGATAGCGGGAGGCTAACATTTACTATTCCCACTCCAAAGAGTGCAACAGTAGAGAAAGTGGGTGAACAACCATTACAACGCAACTATTACAACGCAGTGCTATTACAACGCAACTATTACAACGCAAGTTCTATTACAACGCATGTTTTTACAACGCATACTTTTACAATGCGACTGCTATTACAACGCATGCTTTTACATCGTAAATATATTTATTAAAATGTTTTATTTTTTAATTTAATTGTTGTAATGCAAAATTATAGAGGCCTTTTGAAATTTAAATTTAATATTATTAAATATTAATAAATGTTGGAAAAATGTTAGAAAAATGTTTTTAATTCAAAGAATTAATACTCAGGAATAATTTTTGAAAATATTAAAATATTAAATTAGTACATTTTAATAAATGTTGGAAATATGAATTTAATTAGAAGAATTAATACTCAGGTATCCTTTTAGATAATATTTTTGTTTTAACTATATTTAATTTCTAATTATTATTTAATTTTTAATTTTTAAAATATTAAAATGTATTTTTTATTAATAGAAATTTAATTTATATTAAAATAAAATAATTCTTAGGTTTTTATTATTTTTATCGAAAATATTTTAATAAATAATACTCTGGTAATTCTTTTAGTAGAAAATATAGATTCTATTTATTTTTCAATTATTATTAATTTTCTGAAGGAAAATAAGGTTATTAAAAATTAAGTATCTACATTTATAAAATATTTAAAATATTTTGGTTATTTGTTTGAAAAATGAATTTAATTTAAAGAATAAATACTTAGGTATCTTTATTGTAAATATTAAAATAATAAATAAATAAATATTAATAATTGTAGGAAAAATGAATTTAATTAGAAGTATTAATACTCAGGTATCCTTTATGAAAATATATTTGTTTACATTTTATTTAATTTCTAAATATTTTTTATTTTTTTTATTTACACAATTAAAAAATGTAATGTTTAAAATTGGATATTTAAATTATATTGTTATAAAATAATACTTAGTTATTTATATTTATTTAAAAAAATATTTTATAAAATAATACTTTGGTAATTTTTTAAATAGAAATTAGTCATTTAATTAATTTTAAAATTTTTAACAATTTTTGAAGTTAAATAAGGTTAATTACATTTAAGTATCAATATTTTTAAAATACTTAAAATGTTTTGGAATTTTAAAAAATGTTTGGAATATTTCAAGATGTATTTTTAGAAAATTTCCCACGGTTTTACAGTGATTCCAATGGATGGTTTAGTCCTTCATTTATTTCAATGACTACTCCATAGTAGCCCGCAGAACAGAATAGCAAGGTCGAAAAACAACAGAAGAAGGAGGGAGAAGATGGAAACAAGACTAGCATACTGGTAAGTGATAAAAAACATAATTTATAGTAGTGAAAATGTATTTATTAAAGTCACATTTATTAAAAATAAAAGTTGAAAGACCATGATATAATTGTTTTACTTTTCTTTATTTTATTAAAAAAATGTTAGAAATAAATATATTTTTTAATTAACCTTCTTCATATTTTTGTAACATTTTATGTTTTGAAATAATATTTTTATAACATTTTTATAAGTACAATAAATGTTTAATAAATAGTCCTTTTTTATCTTGGTAGTTTTTGATCACGTCGTTACGTTAACGTCGACGTAAGCGGCCATCTTGGATTGCATCGATTGCTGGTAGCAGCTGGAAGCTGATCGGCGCTCAAGGTAGGAACCGTAAATAACTTTAAAGTAAAAAAAGGATACAAATGTATATATATTGTAATGAAAGGATAAGGAGAGGTTGCGGATGTTAAAAAAGTTGTATAGTGTTTGTTTTCAGCATGTCGCCGAACATTTTACTTGTATATGCCTTCGTCGGGTTTTTTTACGAAAAAAGTAATAGGTAATGGTGGAAAAAATAATAAGTGTTTATTCAATAGAAAACATTTTGAACGTTTAATGTTTTGTGTACAGATAGTAATGTATTGCGATTGATGTTTTGTAGAATTAAAATAGGATAGTTTTGTTATTTTGGCAAAATGGTTGCTTTTTGCTTGGTTGGTAAAAAAGAAAACTTGTTTTTTGAATTGCAAGTGGGTTAAATGAACGAAGATGCTTTTTGATTAAATTGTTGTACTTTTCGTTTTTGAGGTTTCATTGGTTGTATTGGTTTAATTTTTAATAGGCCAGCGATTTAAAGGAATTATTTTGCGTGTTGGTTTTTGGAAAAATTGGAAAGTGATACAATATGTTTTAGTTAGCGAGAAAAAATCCAGTAAGGATGTGATGTTACATAACCTTAAAAATAAGTTACAGGTTGGGTACGTCACATTTTGCTGAAAGGGATTTTAAAAAAAAAGAAGAATGCAAATGTATTCGGGTAACGAAGATGGATTTGTTTTTAAGAACGTTATTTTTCTGTTTGAAAAAGTACAGAAAAAAGAAAAAAAATTAAAACAATTATGTTATGGATTTGGATGCAGTTTTTCGGAACTTATATTTTTTTATTGTAAAGAAGAATCCTTTACTCAGAAAATGCAACATTGTTGTTTTTTTCACAATTTGAAAATATATACCAATTACCAATTTAAAAATAAATTTCAAGCAAGCATCACTTTGGAAAAAATAAGTGGTGAGGAAGGAAAGGATATTTTTAAAGGAACGTTCAAAATGTTTACATAAGTAAATATATTCCATTTTAAATGTAATGGATGAAAAAATGTTATTAAAAAATAACAGAAGGTGAAGACTGACTTATCTTTGGATTGTAAGGGTTTTTTTTTGGACAAAATTACTAATGGATTTGTCAACATTTGAAAATGGTGGAACAGAAAACAAGAAGACTTCTTAAGGTAAGGGAACCCGACGAAAAATAATTTAAAAAATGTTTTAAAGAAATGCCAATTGAATTAAATGTGCAAAAATTAATTTAAGGACAAAGCAGGAAAGTAAGTTTGTGAGAATTGATTAGAAATGTAATATGTTAGCAACATTTTCCAGGTAGTCTAATGCCACACTCAACGAAAATTGTTGAAGTACTGTCAATAGTCTCTCGGACATTTCCTTTGTTTGTTTAGAAGCTTGTGGATTTAGGCTACCTGTTAATGCTTGTGCAAGTCTCATTTCTTGAAAACTTTGCTCCTTCTTCAAAGTTTTTAAAAATGAGTAGAAATTTGGATGATGTTTCCCAATTGTATGACTGAAGGAGTTGTGCCATCCCTCTGTGGCATTATTTGTTTTAGCACCTCCTTCCAAGCAGGTTGAGTAGCAGTTCCACCACTCCACATGGAAATGTGGCTTCCTCCTGCGACCTGATCTGCTTAGACGCCCAATCCATGTGTCCTCAAAGTAATTTAATAAGGGTGCCAATTTTTCTTCATTTTGGACATAATATTCAGATTCAGAAATTGCAGTGTAGTACTCTCGTCTACACTTTCAGGAGGTACAAAACAAAGTGCTGTTAATTTCTTTAATTCTACTTGCAGTTTGCTATCTGAGCAGTAATCTGTAACCAGGGATGTTTTTTGTAATTTACGCCAATATGCCTGGGAAAAATGAAAAAAACATCCCTGAATTTGGGTATCCACGTACAATTTGTTGATCAGATTGATCATAGTCAATTCGAAATCTATAATGATTTTCCTAGGACTTTTTCCGGATGTTTTTTCTTTAATCACTGTTAAAAATTCAGTGTAGGTTGCAGATTGCTTATCTGGTAGCAAACTATACACTAAGGGAACTACATTTTTGTTAATCTGTGCATGAATGCTGTAAATTTGTGTGAAAGGATGGGGTGTACATTTTAACGTCCCATCCATCATCCAAATTTCAGTATTCTCTAATTTAAAAAGGTTGCGGGGAGTGCTAAATATTAGAATACGTTTAAGAGGGTTTTGGTTGTCATAGAGTAAGAAAGGTTCATTAGAGAAAGATTGAGTAAGTTCATGAGGAATATTTATGTCTGCAGAAGTTTGAGGAGTAACTGTGTGAGTGTTACTTGCCTGCTTTTTACGTTGAATAATTCTACGCAAATTGTGTATAGTAGGCATATTACAAGCAATATGTCCAGGGACATGTTGTGCAACCTCTCTTAAAATTCGACCAGGAGTTTCATTGGAGGTGGATGCAATATCTTTCCTTTTGTTTATTGTTTCACGTATTTCTATCTCCATTGCAGAGGCAGAGTGGTTATGTTCAGTTGTTTTGATTACGTTATCACCAACAGTAACCGCTCTGCCGCTGCAATGGGAAGAATAATATTGCACACACCTCCAATGTCTCCTTGGCTCACCTATCATTTCATTACAATATATATATCCACAATGTTTGAGAAGTCTGTTTCCTTTCCTTGATTTTGTATAGAATGCTGTGGCCTGGCTTGACATTATCTGTTGAAAAAATGAAATGGGGAAAAAAAACTTACTATTTTTTTCTATGTCTTTGTTTTATTATTTTGAAATGTATATTTATTTTCCTATTTATACAAGTTTATAGATTTAGAATAGTAAGTGACACCCCTACACTATCCAGCTCTTACCCTACTGATGCACTTTCCTGGAGTTAGAATAGTAAGTGGCACCCCTACACTACCCAGCACTTACCCTACTGATGCACATTTCTGGAGTTAGAATAGTAAGTGGCACCCCTATACTATCCAGCACTTACCCTACTGATGCACTTTCCTGGAGTTAGAATAGTAAGTTGGAACCCTACACTATCCAGCACTTACCCTACTGATGCACTTTCCTGGAGTTAGAATAGTAAGTGGCACCCCTACACTATCCAGCACTTACCCTACTGATGCACTTTCTTGGAGTTACAATAGTAAGTGGCACCTCTATACTATCCAGCACTTACCCTACTGATGCACTTTCCTGGAGTTAGAATAGTAAGTTGGAACCCTACACTATCCAGCACTTACCCTACTTATGCACTTTCCTGGAGTTAGGATAATAATTGGCACCACTACACTATCCAGCACTTACCCTACGTATGCACTTTCTTGGAGTTAGAATAGTAAGTTGGAACCCTACACTATCCAGCACTTACCCTACTGATGCACTTTCCTGGAGTTAGAATAGTACGTGGCACCCCTACACTATCCAGCACTTACCCTACTGATTCACTTTCCTGGAGTTAGAATAGTAAGTGGCACCCCTACACTATCCAGCACTTACCCTACTTATGCACTTTCTTGGAGTTACAATAGTAAGTGGCACCTCTATACTATCCAGCACTTACCCTACTGATGCACTTTCCTGGAGTTAGAATAGTAAGTTGGAACCCTACACTATCCAGCACTTACCCTACTGATGCACTTTCCTGGAATTAGAATAGTAAGTGGCACCCCTACACTATCCAGCACTTACCCTACTGATGCACTTTCCTGGAGTTAGAATAGTAAGTTGGAACCCTACACTATCCAGCACTTACCCTACTGATGCACTTTCCTGGAGTTACAATAGTAAGTGGCACCCCTACACTATCCAGCACTTACCCTACTGATTCACTTTCCTGGAGTTAGAATAGTAAGTGGCACCCCTACACTATCCAGCACTTACCCTACTTATGCACTTTCTTGAAGATACAATAATAAGTGGCACCTCTATACTATCCAGCACTTACCATACTGATGCACTTTCCTGGAGTTAGAATAGTAAGTTGGAACTCTACACTATCCAGCACTTACCCTACTGATGCACTTTCCTGGAGTTAGAATAGTAAGTGGCACCCCTACACTATCCAGCACTTACCCTACTGATGCACTTTCCTTTCCTGGAGTTAGAATAGTAAGTGGCACCCCTACACTATCCAGCACTTACCCTACTGATGGACTTTCCTGGAGTTAGAATAGTAAGTGGCCCCCTACACTATCCAGCACTTACCCTACTGATGCACTTTCCTTGAGTTAGAATAGTAAGTGGCACCCCTACACTATCCAGCACTTACCCTACTGATGCACTTTCCTGGAGTTAGAATAGTAAGTGGCACCCCTACACTATTCAGCACTTACCCTACTGATGCACTTTTCTGGAGTTACAATAGTTAATGGCATCCCTACACTTTCCAGCACTTACCCAACTTGTGCACTTTCCTGGAGTTAGAATAGTAAGTGGCACCCCTACACTATCCAGCACTTACCCTACTGATGCACTTTCCAGGAGTTAGAATAGTAAGTGGCACCCTTACACTATCCAGCACTTACCCTACTTATGCACTCTCTTGGAGTTACAACAGTATGTGGCACGTCTATACTATCCAGCACTTACCCTACTGATGCACTTTCCTGGAGTTAGAATAGTAAGTTGGAACTCTACACTATCCAGCACTTACCCTACTGATGCACTTTCCTGGAGTTAGAATAGTAAGTGGCACCCCTACACTATCCAGCACTTACCCTACCAATGCACTTTCCTGGAGTTAGAATAGTAAGTGGCATCCCTACACTATCCAGCACTTACCCTACTGATGCACTTTCCTGGAGTTACAATAGTAAGTGGCATCCCTACACTATCCAGCACTTACCCAATTTATGCACTTTCCTGGAGTTAGAATAATAAGTGGCACCCCTACACTATCCAGCACCTACCCTACTGATGCACTTTTCTGGAGTTAGAATAGTAAGTGGCATCCCTACACTATCCAGCACTTACCCTACTGATGCACTTTCCTGGAGTTAGAATAGTTAGTGGCATCCCTACACTATCCAGCACTTACCCTACTGATGCACTTTTCCGGAGTTACAATAGTTAATGGCATCCCTACACTATCCAGCACTTACCAAACTTGTGCACTTTCCTGGAGTTAGAATAGTAAGTGGCACCCCTACACTATCCAGCACTTACCCTACTTATGCACTTTCCTGGAGTTAGAATAGTAAGTGGCACCCTTACACTATCCAGCACTTACCCTACTTATGCACTCTCTTGGAGTTACAACAGCAAGTGGCACCTCTATACTATCCAGCACTTATCCTACTTATGCACTCTCTTGGAGTTACAACAGTAAGTGGCACCTCTATACTATCCAGCACTTACCCTACTGATGCACTTTCCTGGAGTTAGAATAGTAAGTTGGAAACCTACACTATCCAGCACTTACCCTACTGATGCACTTTCCTGGAGTTAGAATAGTAAGTTGGAACCCTACACTATCCAGCACTTACCCTACTGATGCACTTTCCTGGAGTTACAATAGTAAGTGGCACCCCTACACTATCCAGCACTTACCCTACAGATTCACTTTCCTGGAGTTAGAATAGTAAGTGGCACCCCTACACTATCCAGCACTTACCCTACTTATGCACTTTCTTGAAGATACAATAATAAGTGGCACCTCTATACTATCCAGCACTTACCCTACTGATGCACTTTCCTGGAGTTAGAATAGTAAGTTGGAACCCTACACTATCCAGCACTTACCCTACTGATGCACTTTCCTGGAGTTAGAATAGTAAGTGGCACCCCTACACTATCCAGCACTTACCCTACTGATGCACTTTCCTTTCCTGGAGTTAGACTAGTAAGTGGCACCCCTACACTATCCAGCACTTACCCTACTGATGGACTTTCCTGGAGTTAGAATAGTAAGTGGCACCCCTACACTATCCAGCACTTACCCTACTGATGCACTTTCCTTGAGTTAGAATAGTAAGTGGCACCCCTACACTATCCAGCACTTACCCTACTGATGCACTTTCCTGGAGTTAGAATAGTAAGTGGCACCCCTACACTATCCAGCACTTACCCTACTGATGCACTTTTCTGGAGTTACAATAGTTAATGGCATCCCTACACTTTCCAGCACTTACCCAACTTGTGCACTTTCCTGGATTTAGAATAGTAAGTGGCACCCCTACACTATCCAGCACTTACCCTACTGATGCACTTTCCAGGAGTTAGAATAGTAAGTGGCACCCTTACACTATCCAGCACTTACCCTACTTATGCACTCTCTTGGAGTTACAACAGTATGTGGCACGTCTATACTATCCAGCACTTACCCTACTGATGCACTTTCCTGGAGTTAGAATAGTAAGTTGGAACTCTACACTATCCAGCACTTACCCTACTGATGCACTTTCCTGGAGTTAGAATAGTAAGTGGCACCCCTACACTATCCAGCACTTACCCTACCAATGCACTTTCCTGGAGTTAGAATAGTAAGTGGCATCCCTACACTATCCAGCACTTACCCTACTGATGCACTTTCCTGGAGTTACAATAGTAAGTGGCATCCCTACACTATCCAGCACTTACCCAATTTATGCACTTTCCTGGAGTTAGAATAATAAGTGGCACCCCTACACTATCCAGCACCTACCCTACTGATGCACTTTTCTGGAGTTAGAATAGTAAGTGGCATCCCTACACTATCCAGCACTTACCCTACTGATGCACTTTCCTGGAGTTAGAATAGTTAGTGGCATCCCTACACTATCCAGCACTTACCCTACTGATGCACTTTTCCGGAGTTACAATAGTTAATGGCATCCCTACACTATCCAGCACTTACCAAACTTGTGCACTTTCCTGGAGTTAGAATAGTAAGTGGCACCCCTACACTATCCAGCACTTACCCTACTTATGCACTTTCCTGGAGTTAGAATAGTAAGTGGCACCCTTACACTATCCAGCACTTACCCTACTTATGCACTCTCTTGGAGTTACAACAGCAAGTGGCACCTCTATACTATCCAGCACTTATCCTACTTATGCACTCTCTTGGAGTTACAACAGTAAGTGGCACCTTTATACTATCCAGCACTTACTCTACTGATGCACTTTCCTGGAGTTAGAATAGTAAGTTGGAAACCTACACTATCCAGCACTTACCCTACTGATGCACTTTCCTGGAGTTAGAATAGTAAGTGGCACCCCTACACTATCCAGCACTTACCCTACTAATGCACTTTCCTTGAGTTAGAATAGTAAGTGGCATCCCTACACTATCCAGGTCTTACCCTACTGATGCACTTTCCTGGAGTTACAATAGTAAGTGGCATCCCTACACTATCCAGCACTTACCCAATGTATGCCCTTTCCTGGAGTTAGAATAATAAGTGGCACCCCTACACTATCCAGCACTAACCCTACTGATGCACTTTTCTGGAGTTAGAATAGTAAGTGGCATCCCTACACTATCCAGAACTTACCCTACTGATTCACTTTCCTGGAGTTAGAATAGTAAGTGGCACCCTTACACTATCCAGCACTTACCCTACTGATGCACTTTCCTGGAGTTAGATAAGTTAGTGGCATCCCTACACTATCCAGCACTTACCCAACTTATGCACTTTCATGGAGTTAGAATAGTAAGTGGCACCCCTACACTATCCAGCACTTACCCTACTGATGCACTTTCCTGGAGTTAGAATAGTAAGTGGCATCCCTACACTATCCAGCACTTACCCTGCTGATGCACTTTCCTGGAGTTACAATAGTAAGTGGCATCCCTACACTATCCAGCACTTACCCTACTTATGCACTTTCCTGGAGTTAGAATAGTAAGTGGCACCCCTACACTATCCAGCACTACCCTACTGATGCACTTTTCTGGAGTTAGAATAGTAAGTGGCATCCCTACACTATCCAGCACTTACCCTACTGATTCACTTTCCTGGAGTTAGTATAGTAAGTGGCACCCCTACACTATCCAGCACTTACCCTACTGATGCACTTTCCTGGACTTAGAATAGTAAGTGGCACCCCTATACTATCCAGCACTTACCCTATTGATGCACTTTCCTGGAGTTAAAATAGTAAGTGGCACCCCTAGACTATCCAGCACATACCCTACTGATGCACTTTAGATAGGTTTATATTTATAAATTACCTTTGGTTTTTGGAGTTTTCTTCTTTGTCTTCTTTCTGGTTTTCTGACTTGTTTTTCAATGTGCTTTTAAGTTGATTGCTTTTTCGAGTTTTTCTTTTCTGGTTTGGCTCTAGAAGAACAATTTGAGAATGTTTTATATGATTTTAAACACTGTATTATTACTGTTTCAATTTTTTTAACTGCCTCATCTTCCTCGAATTAGAATACTCAGTTGCACCCCTACACTATCTAGCATTTACCCAACTGATGCACTTTCCTGGAGTTAGAATTGTAAGTGGCACCCCTACACTATCCAGCACTTATCCAACTGATGCATTTTCCTGGAGTTACATTAGTTATTGCAACCCTATACTATCCAACACTTACCTTACTTATGCACTTTCCTGGAGTTAGAATAGTAAGTGGCACCCCTATACTATCCAGCACTTACCCTACTTATGCACTTTCCTGAAGTTAGAATAGTAAGTGACACTCCTACACTATCCAGCACTTACCTTACTGATGCACTTTCCTGGAGTTACAATACTTAGTGGCACCCCTACACTATACAGCACTTACCCTATTGATGCACCTTCCAAATCTACTATTGCTATTTACTTTTGCGGTTTAGATGTGTTTATATTTATAAATTACCTTTGGTTTTTGGAGTTTGGTTCTTTGTCTTCTTCCTGGTCTTCTGACTTGTTTTTCTATGGGCTTCTAAGTTGATTGCTCTTTCGAGTTTTTCTTTTCTGGTTTGGCTCTAGAAGAACAATTAGAGAATGTTTAATATATTATCACTGTTTCAATTTTTTTAACTGCCTCATCTTCCTCGAATTAGAATACTCAGTTGCACTCCTACACTATCCAGCACATATCTAACTGATGCACTTTTCTGGAATAAGAATTGTAAGTGGTAACCCTACACTATCCAGCACTTATCCTACTGATGCACTTTCCTGGAGTTAGAATAGTAAGTGGCAACCCTATACTATCTAGCACTTACCTTACTTATGCACTTTCCTGGAGTTAAAATAGTAAGTGGTACCCCTACACTATCCAGCACTTACCTTACTGATGCACTTTCCTGGAGTTACAATAGTTATTGGCACCCCTATACTATTCAGCACTTACTTTACTGATGCATTTTCCTGGAGTTACAATAGTTAGTGGCACCCCTACACTATCCAGTACTTATCCTACTGATACACCTTTCTGGATTTAGAATAGTAATTCATACCTCTTAAAATTTCATCTCTTACTCTACTGAGGCTCTTTATTTGCTTTTTACAAATTTTTCAAATCTACTTTTGCTGTTTACTTTTGCGGTTTAGATGTGTTTATATTTATGAATTACCTTTGGTTTTTGGAGTTTGGTTCTTTGTCTTCTTCCCGGTCTTCTGAGTTGTTTTTCTATGGGCTTCTAAGTTGATTGCTCTTTCGAGTTTTTCTTTTCTGGTTTGGCTCTAGAAAAACAATTAGAGAATGGTTATATGATTTTA
Organism: Lissotriton vulgaris; assembly: GCF_964263255.1. Taxonomy (NCBI): domain Eukaryota; kingdom Metazoa; phylum Chordata; class Amphibia; order Caudata; family Salamandridae; genus Lissotriton; species Lissotriton vulgaris. The sequence goes on from NC_141689.1 coordinate 2,126,098,312, forward strand.
AACACTGTATTATTACTGTTTCAATTTTTTAACTGCCTCATCTTCCTTGAATTAGAATTCTTAGTGGCATCCCTATATTATCCAGCACTTACTCTACTTATGCACTTTACTGGAGTTAGAATAGTAAGTGGCACACCTACACTATCCAGCACTTATCCTACTGATGTACTTTCATAGAGTTAGATTACTAAGTGGCACTTCTACACTATCCAGCACTTATCTTACAGATGCATCTTCCAGGAGTTTGATTAGTTATTGGCACCCCTACACTATCATGCACTTACCCAACTGATGCACTTTCATGGAGATAGAATACTAAGTGGCATCCCTACACTATCCAACACTTACCCTACTTAAGCATTTTCCTGGAGTTAGATTAGTAAGTGGCACCTCTTCACTATCCAGCACTTACCTTACTGATAATCCTAGTTATTTGATATGTTTTTGTTTGGCTTTATTTGTCGACTCCTATTCCCAGTTTTTGTTCTTGATTGGAGGACTTCAGAAGATAAATGTATGTATCTAAAATGTATTCAAAACATTTCATGAAAATCTGAATTCAATTGTTTATGATTTTGTTATAACTGACAAGTTTTAAATGATAAATAATTGTTATGTTCTAAACATCATATGCTTTATTTGCGCTGGATTTTTCTAGTGTAGCAATTCTAATTGATTTCACAAATTAAACTCTTCTTTTGTCTAGAATTGCATTGTTTTGAAATTGCTTTAGTTATTCTTTTTTTTAAACCATTCCACATTTTTTTACAGCTGCAGTTTCTAGATATTGGATTACGATCTGTAATTTCTACATCATGTCACACTTTCTGTACTGTTGCATTTTCAAGTATTAAGAACATTATTTTAATCCGTTTTTTCAGTGACGATTTGAGTTATTCTTTATACTTTTATTAAATTTAAAAAAATTACCTTCTTAAAATCTCGACGATTGTATTTCCAAAATGAATGTTTTTTTTAAACCAAGTTCGTTTTTCTGTGAGAAAAAAATAATTTAAAGGTACGGATTATTACTTCGGAAGGTGTGTATACTATTTACTTATGTGTTTTGGTAAATAGGAAAAAAAAGTACCTTTTTTAAATCGTGGAGAGTAGTGTTGCTGTTTTCGAAAAAAATGCTTTTTTTGGAAAAGCTGGTTTATTCGTCTCTTTTGGTTGGAGAACTGTTTCTAAAAGTAATAATTATTTTTTGTTATTTAAAAAAATTTATATTATATTTCTGAATAGAATACTTTGTTTAAAAAAAATTACAACGTTTTAATATTAGTAACCTTTATTTATTTTTCGGATTCTTCAGAGATGTTTGTAAAAATATTCAGGTATTTTCTTAGCTAAAGGTTAACATTGTATTATTTATTGTATTTAAGAAATATATATTTCTAACATATTGCTGCTCATGTGCTATAATCAAACATTTCTTTACTTCATTTTCTTAACTTACTTGAATGTGTTTAGAAAAATGCTTCAAAGTTCGCTATGGCTGAAATTTCGTTGAAGAGGTCAGAGGGTCAGCTTTTGACGTCTGGACACTGGGAGTTGATAATCAACTGACTTAAAAATGGTGTCTTCCACGTATTTATAACTTTTCGTCAGTAGCATCATTATTTTTTTAATTTACACCGTTAGCTTCATAATTTTATTTTCTTTCATATAATGTGAAACCGTATAATTTAAAATGTTGTGTTTTGAAGTGATGTTTTGATAGTTTCGTTCCGTTTTGGCATCCATTTTGAAAGTTGTTCGTTAATTTCATGGAAATAGTAGATGGACTTCATTTTTTATTATAGTGCTTAAAATGGCGGCTCTCGGGATGTTAAATATTTCTGTTTCTGAAATAAGTTTGTTTTTCATGTATTTAATATTTGTTTTCACTTTGCTTTGACAACTAAATCGTTCTCTCTGTCAAATATGTTAATTTTCATAAATACGAGTATTCATTTTGTTACTCGAGTATTAATTTTGTTTCTCGGGTATTAATTTTAAATTTTCTGTGATTTCGGGACATTTCCTTGCAGTTTATCACCATATTTTAATACACTTCCCCACCCAAAAACCCCTAATTTCCCTGCATCCCGTGCCAGGATTTCTTTTACTTTAAAAAAAATATATATATTTATTTATTTAATTTTTAAAATTTTCCTTTGATATGGTAAGTATTTTCATGAAATTCAGAGCTTTTCCGTGGAGTTTTTCACCACATTTTAATACACTTCCCCACCCAAAACCCCTATTTTCCCTGCATCCCATGCCAGATTTTATATTACAAATAAAAAAATATAATTTAAATGCGTTGTAAAGGTATGCATTTTAAAATATTTCGTTGTAATGGCACTTTTCCATTAGTAACTCTATATTGCGTTGTAACAGTATTCGTTGTAAAATATTGTGTTGTAATATCTCCTGCGTTGTAAAAAATGCGTTATAAAAGCATGCGTTGTAATAGCATGCGTTGTAACGTCATACATCCGGAAAAGTGTTGGATAGCATAGAGGTAAAAATTACTATTCCCACTCCAGTGAGTGCAACAGTAGGGAAAGCATTGCATAGCGTAGGGGTTAAAATGACTATTCCCACTCCAATAGGTGCAACAGTAGGGAAAGTGTTGGATAGCATAGAGGTAAAAATTACTAATCCCACTCCAGTGAGTGCAACAGTAGGGAAAGCGTTGGATAGCGGGAGGGTAAAAATTACTATTCCCACTCGAGAGAGTGCAACAGTAGGGAAAGCGTTGGATAGCGGGAGGGTAAAAATTACTATTCCCACCCTGTTTGTGCAACAGTAGGGAAAGCGTTGGATAGCGGGAGGGTAAAAATGACTATTCCCACTCCAGTGAGTGCAACAGTAGGGAAAGCATTGGATAGCATAGGCATAAAAATTACTATTCCCACTCCAGTGAGTGCAATAGTAGGGAAAGAGTTGGATAGCGGGAGGGTAAAAATTACTATTCCTACTCCAGAGAGTGCAACAGTAGGGAAAGCGTTGGATAGCGTAGGCGTAAAAATTACTATTCTCACTCCAGTGAGTGCAACAGTCGGGAAAGCGTTGGATAGTGGGAGGGTAACATTTACTATTCCCACTCCAGAGAATGCAACAGTAGGGAAAGCATTGGATAGTGGGAGGGTAAAAATTACTATTCCCACTCCAGTGAGTGCAACAGTAGGAAAAGCGTTGGATAGCGGGAGGGTAAACATTACTATTCCCACACCAGTGAGTGCAACAGAAGGGAAAGTGTTGGATAGCATAGAGGTAAACATTACTATTCCCACTCCAGTGAGTGCAACAGTAGGGAAAGCATTGGATAGCGTAGGGGTTAAAATTACTATTCCTACTCCAATGAGTGCAACAGTAGGGAAAGCGTTGGATAGCGGGAGGGTAAAACTTACTATTCCCACTTGAGTGAGTGCAACAATAGGGAAAGGGTTGGGTAGCATAGAGGTAAAAATTACTATTCCCACTCCAGAGAGTGCAACAGTAGGGAAAGCGTTGGATAGCGTAGGGGTATAACATTATTATTCCCACTCCAGTGAGTGCAAAGGAGGGAAAGTAAATACTTCATATATAAATGAAAATAAATTAAATATTAATACCAATTAGCAATTTTTAAAAATAATATATTAATTAATCAATTAAAAATACAAATAAAAATTAATTATTTAAAAAAATTACCTACGAATAGAAATTATTTACCAATTAACAAAAAATGTATTCACTATTGAAATATAATTAAAATTTACAACAACAAAAAACAATAAATAAATTAAAAATATTAATTATTTATAATTAAATTACTTCCCACCCTATTCCCCTATAAACCCACAACCCACTACTGAAAAGAAATTAATACAATTAACAATTTTCATTTAATCAATTAATTAACATTAATTACCAATTATATTTTAATTACTTACCAATTAATAATTAATTAACAATGAATTCCAATTAAATACCAATAAATACATTAACATATTTAATTAATTTTAAATAAATAAAGTACTTCCCACCCTATTCCCCTATGAACCCACAACCCGCTACAGAAGAAAAATTAAAAAAATTAACATAATTTTCAATTAATTAAAATAATTACCAATTATATTTTAGTTAATTACCAATTAATAATCAATTAACAATTAGTTCAAAATAAATACCAATAAATAAATTAACATATTTAATTAATCATAATTAAATTACTACCCACCCTACTCCCCTATAAACCCACAACCCGCTACTGATTTATATTACGCAAAAATAAAATACCATAAAATTATTTAATTAAAATAAATTACTTCCCACCCTATTCCCCTATAAACCCACAACCCACTACTGAAAAGAAATTAATACAATTAACAATGTTCATGTAATAAATAAATTAACATTAATTAGCAATTATATTTTAATTACTTACCAATTAATAATTAATTAACAATTATTTCAAATCAAATACCAATAAATAAATTAACATATTTAATTCATTATAAATAAATGACTTCCCACCCTATTCCCCTATAAACCCACAACCCGCTACAGAAAATATCCGGAGCCCTCGCCGTACAAATCGTACACGTCCGTCCGAATTGCATAGTGCGATACGTTTCCCGTCAATTCGTCCGAATCGTTGCGAACCGTACGAATTGCAAGGCTGAAACAGTACGACACGGATCTGCACAGTGAACAGTACGATCTGTAAACATGCCGTACGACCCAACGAGTACGATCCGGACCGGGGGATGAGGACACGATTCGTATGGTCCACGTCAGGTAAGGACGATTTGTACGGAAGAGCACACAATCACATACACACCGTAAGGTGAGTACACCCCATGATCGCAGGGGTGCGGTGCGTACCCCCGCGATAATGGGGTGTACGCCCGTACCTCTGCGATCGCAGGTGTATGCACCGTACACCCAGCAAACATGGGGTATGGTGCGTACACCCCATGATCGCAGGGTACGGTGCGTACCCCCCATGATCGCAGGGGTATACACCGTACCCCTGCGATCATGGGGTGTACGCACCATACCCGAGAGGGCCGTTCCGTACCTGTTTTGGGGCAAACTCTGCTTTTATGGCAGTTTTCAGCTCCTGTAGAAAAAGGGTCATACTGTGCATACCTGACAAGGATTGTACTTACTGGGTCAGGAAACCCTGCGTCGAAACATACAAACGTCGCTTGCTGTGTGTTCCGGCGGCGATTCATACGGGAATACGAGTCGTACGGTTCCTGGTACAATTCGTACGGGGAGCTGCATTGGGAGGGAATCGAACTACATCGTACGTACGGGGGACGTTGCAGAGTATGATTCGTACGGGAAAAACGCTCCGAACGGCTATTCGGAGCGGTTTTTCCCGATTAGGAATCGACCCCATAGTAACATAAAAAACACTTTAAAAAATTGATATTAACTTACTTACCTCAAATTCAATATTTTTTGTTGTCTATATTCTGTTGATTCAATATTTTTGTTGTCTATATTCTGTCCATTCTATATTTTTGTTGTCTATATTCTGTCCATTTCATATTTTTTCCATTCTATATTTTGGATTCGATGTTAATGCTATTCTAGTCGATATTTTTGTAGTCTATATTCTGTCCATTCGATAATGTGTCCATTCTATTTTTTTGATTGGATATTAATGTAAATCGATATTAAAAACTTGATATTTTGAGTGTATACCTGCGCATACACCACCACTTTTAGCTAGGATGAAATCCACTGCATATCTACTCTGTTCCGAATATATCTGCATACTTTCAAACTGAGTGGTGATGTCATGCAAAGCTGCCACTTTAGTATTAGATATAATGTGCAGCTTGCATCCAAAGTATTCTCTAGCTTTTTCACCCCTGGCCATGGAAGTCCCAACTAATATGAATATTGATGTGTCCAAAAGTGATACCATTACTGTAATTATTGACCTCTATATTGGTCACTCCCTCACAGAATTATTTGGTTAGTGTCCTTTTAACCCATTTTATTTTAGGCTTGGCATATTTCCAAGGCACACCCAAAGGCAATACCAATCAACCCCTCATAATCCACTGCAGCATACCTAGAATTAATTCCAAATGTACTTGCAACCTCTTTTTTCACTAAAGGGATTGTGTGTTTGTGCAACACTATTCCTGAACAATGTATATACAATGAAGTATCAGTACTATTCACGATAGGGGAAACAAGCAGGGTAATAACCAGCCTTTTGGAGGACTGTCAACTCCTTATGATGCCAACCTACTAATGTTACATTCTGTTCTTCCATATAAAAATTATCGCAATATGTATTGTTATCACAACCCAGATAACCCACCCCCAGCGCCTTTCTTTGATATCATATAGACATGGCCCGGGAGAGCCAAACCCAAACACCCCTTACACTTCTGTAAACATACTGTGGTTCAGTAAAGGTGTAACTTACAAGTGACAATGGATATGCAGTCCACAAACTGGTGACAGATTGAGTAGGGTAACAAGCGGTCCCTTCGCCAAAAAATCTCTTTTGTGTTTCCCAAAATACATTACTCAGAACTGTTATTGTTTTGCGTCCAGGGGAGATGACCTTACTCCTAATGTGTAAAGGCACACTTTGAGCAACTTCCAAAACCCAAGACACCCCACACAGTATTATTATCAGCAGAATCAAAAGAACAACACATATTATTTTGCTTTTTATTGACCACATCATACTATGCTGTGCAGTAGGATCCATTGGCTGCTCCCCCTCTAAAACCTTTTTGCCAAAAGGGTGTATAATGAATTCAAAGGAATAAAATGCAAGAAAATATAAAGTTCCCAGTGTCCGTAGAGCCTCACTGGTACAGGCTCCTATTGTCCATCAATAAGTTGACGTTCTTGAGCACCGGTGGTGGAGCTTATTCTGTTAAAAGCTCTTCTAATCTATCCCACGCCAATACAGGTGGTATACATTCAAAGTATACTTTTGCTTTCCCTAACTAATGTTCAAAAAACAAAGGCAACATATGCACAGAATGTTCACTCCTTTTCAATTATTTCATTCGTACTGTTACTCAGCACTACCTATCTTGTTCAGTCCATCCCTAATCTTTCTTTTCCTTGGACTCAGTTGCCCCCAGACGGGGGCGTAAAGTGTACCAGGCAGCCCCAGGCACTATCTGATCAGTGAACAAAGACTCCTGAATAGCTTGTATTTCTGGTGGAACAGCTTCATTCAACCCATCCTCGTTCTCCTCATCTGTCTGTGCCCAGGTTAATTTGGCAGCACTGAAAGGAACAAACCTGGGCACTTGCTTGCAATGTTCAACACTTTGTTCACCCTAAATTGGCAGGGTATGCCAAGACGTGGGTCACTTGCTCACTTTGCCACTGGATTCAAGCTAGCCTGGATGATGACAGCTGATTAGCCAGAAACCGGTCCCAGAATGCTTGTTTCCGGTCCAGGGAAGACATGGCTTGGCAGTTCGGGCTGGACTTTCCCATGAGGCATAGGGTCAGGCTGATTTGCATAAGGCCAGGTCTGAACTGTGGTGGCGGAGTCAGCTAAAGAATGATGGTAGATTAAACCCAGATCAGTTGACTGGGGGTGAGTGCTTGCAATGTTCAAGACTCCTCTTTGGTTTTGGTATATGTAAGAAACCCACATCTGTGGCCTATAGTGTGGGTGGTACCTCAGCAAATTCGGCTGGGAGGGGTGCATCCTGAGACAAACACTGTCTAATACTCACATCTGGACCCCTGGTAATATGAACACTAGCAGGGGACCAATAAATAGTAGCATGTAACTTCTTCTATAAGTCCAAACTCATCAGATTTCCACCACAATTGGATGTTTACAAAAATGGAGATTCCACAGTGAAAGGACCAACTGTCAATGCAGGGGGGGTGAAAGGGGGCTGACAACTGGTACACCTGACTAACATACTGAAACATTATTTTAGACAGACAGGGCCCCACCAGGAACCATATGTCAAGAAACAGAACTTTTTGTCGCACCTGTATCCACCAAAAAGTTCTTGGTCGAACCCTACAAATCCGCTCTAACATAAGAACCACGCTGATACACAGGTATCTGAACTGGTCCCCCACTGTGTCCTTGGCTGTCCTAACTATAAGACATACTTGTCACATCATACACATCATAATCATCATGATAATACTGCCCTTCTCTAAGGTCTCAAAATAATTATTTTCAGAGTGGGCCCCATGAGCCGTGGCATTCTGATTCCGATCAGTCCTATGGCCTTTACCACCAGAACCCTGTCTTCTAGGGAATGCCACCCTCTGTAGAAGCACGGGCACTGGCTACACCAATGTCCTTCCTCCTTACAATACACACACTGATTTTGTCCCAAAAGTGACGTTGAAGACTACCTTGTACATGACAGTTGTCGAGAAGGACCTTTCCGTCCCCTATTATTTCCCCGAAATGCCTGTTGCAATAACACTTTCGTCTTTAAGTCCTTGTGGTTTTGATCAGTTTTATCCTTCTCATGATCTCGATGCTCATAATATTGAGCCATATTCAGGATAACACATGAATGTCCCTGTAGAAGAGGTACCTGCTTACTGCACGTCCTGCTTGCTGTTGCCTGACTTCCGGAGACACATCCGCGGCTGTAAGCTGCTCCCGCAACGAGAGCTGAGCCAGAGCTGAGTGCTTGGAAAAAGTCCTCTTGGGCGAGTTTCTGGAACTCGGCGGTCCCGCGTTCTGCCGTCGAGCCTGGGAGGTCTGAGCGCTTGAGGCTGCCGCCGTTGCCATCCACCACTGCTGCCGGACATTGAGACTGAGACTGAGCCAGCAACCGCATCACCGCCGAGCCCACTCCCTACCCCCCCCTTCTGCTGCGGAAAGACTTTAACCAGCAACCAGAGGGCTGCAGTGTGGTTTGCTGTGTGGTTTGCGGCTGTGTGGGTGTGGTGGAGGGTGCGTGCTGGGGTATAGATGAGGCACTGCTGATTGGAATTGCTGATTGGTGTGGCTGGGGTGGCTGCGGATTTGTGGCAATCCTCGACTCCACAATTGCACGGTGCTGGACACCCATTCAGCCCACCACTGCCCTTTAGCCAATATGCCCTATTTGCTGCTTGTCCCCCTATCTCCCCCCCTCTACCCCATATCTCCTATTCCTAGGTCTCTAGGTCTCAGACTCTGGCCGCTCTTGCCTATTGCGGTGCCTGAGAGTCTGGGGCTTGGGGGGCCTGGAGGGCCTGGTGGCCTGGTGGCCTGGTGGCGTGGCGTTAGAGGGGGCTAGCAGCAGCTGGCAGTGGAGTTGGCGGTGGAGCTAGACGGGTGTGTAATATCAGTTTGGCAGTAGCTACTGTCAGGGCTGGTACAGTGCAGCCTTTACGGTCATTAAGATCAGCCAGCCCATGCCCATTCTGGCAGAAGATACACCGGCCTTACCTCGCCATTCCTGCTTTGCTCTCTGAGTGGCCTACAGAAAGGAGAGAGCTGGTGAACACAGTCTGCTTCACTCATCTCATTTGGGTGGCAGCAAGGGAGAAGGAAAAGGGAGAGAAAAAGAAAATGGACTCCTCTGGATACAAGAAAAGGAAAAAGAAGAAAAAGTGATTAAAATAAGGAAATTACCCTCTGTGATCAAAGAGGACGTCAAAGGACAACGTAGGACAGCAAAAAAAAAAAAAAAAGATAGTGAAACCTAGAGAAAGACATCAAGGCAGGCAATAGTCTTGCAATAACCAAGGTTCGAAAAAAGGACATTAATCTTAGAAAGTGCTACATGAGACAAGTGACAGCCAAGACAACCAACTCAATTTAATTTGTCCACAAACATTTCGTACGCAATAATTCGGTCCGGGAAGACAAGGCAGCAGGCAGCAGTAAACCCTGCCAAAAGCACGAGGAGGACAACCAAGAAGACGCAAAAAAAGGGATGTGCCAAAGCCACTGCGAGGACAAAAGACGAAGATGAAGCATTAAATTTGATTTAGCCACTTTTTGCTAGCCCACAGCCCTCATCAAACTGCATGGTTAGTAGTTTAAGCAGTGGGCTTAACTTGCCTAAGCTACCAACCAAAAATATACACCAAATTCTCATTTATAAAGGACAAAGGGCCGGTAATGTGCTTAAATAGTAGCAAAGTAACTAATCTCCCCGACCCACTCCAACCTCTCAAGGTTCACCAAACTGTACATCAGATGGGGAGAGGTGTGGTGCCGCGGCCAGGGCGACTGACTCCGGAACCTGGGAATCACGGTTCGATCCCGGGGCCGGCGGCAGATTAGCCCAGCACCATGTGACTCTGGGCAATAGCTTGCTTAATCTTCCCGACGGCCCCCAGAGCCTAGAGACCCTAACGGGTGATGGTTCGCGCTTTACAAATGTGGATTATTATGGCACAACAGCAGCACCAGGGAACGGTCTGCAGGGGCTTACGACAACAAATGCTGAAGCCGGGAAAGTTCCACCTACGCTCCGCTTACCAGCACAAGATGAGCCCATTCAACTAATTTCGGGTCAACTAAAAACCCAATACGGTCTCGGTATCGCCTTAGTTCAACCCAATAGTAATATACAACAAGCTCCAACACGCTCTCTAACGTCCCAAGAAACCGAGAGAGGGTCATCATACCTCACACCGGAAGAATGGGAGGAACTGGTCGCGTCTTATTCCACTGCCCCTGGAGGTGATCCAGAAGGAAGGAACAACAGCTCCCTGACACCCAACCTTGAAAAAGAAAAATCACAAGACAAAGAAGACATCTGGTCCACCCTGCTGCACACAATGCAAATTTCAGTGAATGCAATACCAATCAGACAAGATGGACCTACAGTTGTCAGTCCTCAACTCGCTTTCCATGTTCGTTGCTAATATAGACAATAAGCGGGCAGATTTTAACAATCTGATCAAGAGGGCTCAGTCCTAGATACAACTTATCCAGGCTAGCTGCACCTGCATAACAATTGTGGACAAGCTAGCAACATTACCGTCAGCAATGGATAGCCTCCTCTCTGACATAAGGAAGGCAGTGCCAGTCAAACCAGCTTTGTGCTCAGCTCACACCAGCAACGGCGAGCAAGTAACAATAAATTTAAGTAAAAACCCAGGACCCCAGGCAGAGGCCCAGCAAATTGCAACAGGGATAGACATCAGCTCACTGAGCCAAGGAGCCACAGTACCCCAAACAAGCAACACCTCGCAACCCAGAAAACTCCTGGAAAAACAGGCTCTGACCGATGGCGTACAATCATCCTCCAAACAGCGGAGAAAACAGAGGAAGGGGCGAAGTCAAAAACCAACGCAGGCTCTGTCACACAGCAGGGATGGAATTTATAGCCCCCTGAATGCACCAACGGACAACCAACAAGATTCCCCTAGTAGGGAGGAAGAGGCGACAGACCCAGGCCGGGACAGAAATGAGAAGCCAATCATTGAAAAAGCACTAGACAAGATAGAGTGAATGTCTCTCAATAAATCCACAACTGTCAGTCCGGTCCAGAAATCGGAGAACAAAAGTTGGCGCTCGACAGGGGAACCATCAATTACAACAATAACGGATTGGGCACTCAATAAGGCAACACAAGGTATAGAAACTTCATCTACAAGAGATCCTATGGATTCAGCAGGTAATCAAAAAGCCCCGCAGAGAGCATATGCACAGGGGCGGAGATAATTACAACAACCTCAAGCATAGGGAAAGCCTCAGCAAACAACAATCAGTTACTCGGCCTGAAAAAACCATCACAGGCGTTACCATCACTGACAGAGGTTCCAAAAGCCACAAAGAATCCCTTGGACCAACACACAGTGCTCTCAATTTCAACAACAACAATCATGTTTTACCCAGAGTATATATCAAAGGGATGGGTCGATATACTCAACAGTGGTAACATACTGTGACCACTAAGGTCTATCGATAGCCTAAAGAATATAAAAACCACTGACCTGGAGTCAGTTGAGTTGAAAGAATCACCTGATCGACCTGGAACAAAGTCAACGAAAACAGTCTGGGCTACACCAGACTTAGCTGAGAGAATCCTAAAGGAACAAACCAGATTCAAGGCATGGGGCATCAACCTTCAGCCACTTGCAAACCCAAGGTATTTTGACCCCTTATTGGCCGATTCAAAGAGTCAAGAAGAACACCCTAGCTCTGGACAACTTAGCCCACGATTATTCTCAGTACTGCAAGGGGCACGCAGCAATAGCACTGAGCAGAGGGAAAATGTAGACATAATGCCCAAAGGGCTCACTCTGCTAGAAGCAAGGCCACATTAGAGTGGAGCAGGGTTTCGAGGACAATATACAACAGACCGTGACACTCCAAACTCAATGCATCCTCACGCAAGAATTCCTTGAAAATCTGTTCCTGGAACATCAATGGCCTGGGAGATAAGACCTCGAATCCAGAACTATAAACTTATCAGCAGAAATTCGACATCATATCGCTCCAAGAAACATGGAGCGGAGTACCAATTGCATTGCACGGTTTCAACTTCTATCTATCTACCGGCAATAAGAACATCCAAATTTGGCCACAATAAGGGAGGGCTAGCGACATAGAGCTCCTTAAGTAGCATCTATGCAGCAGAATCACTGCCATATAACTTATCCCCACCTAACGCAATGCAAGTAATTCGAATCACCTTACAGGGGAAAGTAAACAAAGAGTTCATAATACTCATAAATTAGTATCTGCACCCTCGTGATAAATTCCGAGGGAGTCAACAATTGAAGGAAGAACTAGTGAAAATAACAACAGAAGAACAAGCAAATAGTTGGCTAATCACAGGGGATTTCAATCTAAACATGCTTAGTAAAAGAGCAGATGATATTTATTCAGAAGAGGATCCATTCGCTTGGGAGGAAATGCCTCAAGGCAATAACACCGAGGGTATACCAACAAAAACCTCGAAAAATCTACTGGCATTCCTTGAACAACTGGGCTCTTGTGCCTTAAATGGTAGATTTCCCGGAGATCACCCACAGATAGCAACATTTACCAACGCAATAACAAGTACCACAATTGATTATACCTTCTGCTCTCGGTGCATGTTCTCAAAAGTAAAAGATTACTGTATTGGGAGCGTGGATTTTAGTGATCATCTACCGCAGGAAATCACGGTAGAAGAGCCAATAACACGCAAATTTCCCCCTGCAAATACACTCTGCTTAGAATTCACTAATAACGAGAAAAGAGTAAAATGTAGTACCAAAGACCCTGAAGGTCTCCTTCCCTTTACAAAACAACTCTTGGAAGAAGTGGAAACAGCCAACCCAGATACAATAGGAGGCTGGGAGGCATTTACAAAAGCCCTATGGTACAGCTGTGGCGATACAAAGGGATGCTCTCGAAATAGAACAGCTCGCCCCCAAAATCAACAGTCAAGCTCCAACCGATGGAATAATGCAGAACTAAAAAAGTCAAAGGCACAGATAAACTACACAACACCAGAGGCTGAAGAAGGAACCAACAGCTTTGCAAGAATTGAGGCAGCTGAAAGCCACCCGCAAAAAATTAATCTGTCGAAATAAAAAGGATACAGAAGAATCTCAATAGCGCACAATTCTGGACAAAGATTAATGCTCTGTCTAACCTGCAAGGTCAGTGTATTAACTCCAACGTCACAGAAGAAGCTTGGATAACTTACTTAGAATCACACTTCAACAAAGACCAGACTCCCCAAATTGGCTTAATTAACCCTGCGACCACTTTGGAATCTCAATCATTACAGTTAAACTCCAAAGCAGAACTGGGACAGGACTTCACCATCACGAACACACAAGTTTCGTAAACTAATTTTGAAAGGCAGACGTGAGGAAGCTCCTGGCCCAAACGGGATCCTGCTCATACTTTTTAAACAAGATCCAGAATTTTGGGCTTCAGTTCTAACGATGATCTTCGACATAATTCTGAAAACGTCAACAGTACCATCATGGAGGGGCTCTGTAATCTCTCCCATCTATAAAAAAGGCATTAGGAGCGACCCAAAGAGCTACCGGCTGGTAGCTCTTCTGGACAATGGAGCCAAATACTATGCCGGTGTACTCCTCCAAGAGTTAACAACATGGGCCACAGAAATCAAAGCAATACCTTACAACCAAACCCGATTCTGTAGAGACACGGGCACTGCCACTAACATCTCCGCCCTCTCATTATTGATAGATGCTGCACTTGTAATCAAACAGCCCCTGTACATCTGCTTCATCGATTATAGCTCAGCGTTTGACCACATAAACAGAAATATTCTGTGGCATCAACTAAAAAGGCTAAGTATTCCATAATTGCACCTAAAACAACTAATCCTTTTGCATAGTAACACCTGGGTACAAGTAAAGTTGGGGGAAGGAGACCATCTAACGACGAAGATAAACACAACCTCAGGATTAAAACAAGGCTGTGTACTCGCCCCTATACCCTTTAATCTTTTCATGGCCGAGCTTTCAGTCGAGCTCAATGAAAGCAACTTGCATGCCCCAAATCTAGGAGATTTCTAACCTCCTATACGCAAATGACCTGGTACTCATCAGCCGGACACCTATAGGACAACAACGCTTGCTTTACATCACATCTCAATATTCAAAGACCAACAGATTAAGCATTAATGAAGATAAAACAAAAATCATGTGTGGAAATTACCGAAAATTAACAACAAAGCACAACTGGTACCTGGCAAAAGTCAAGCTGGAAGTTGTATAAGATTACAAATACCTGGGGGTTATGATTGTCAACAAAGGCAATTATAAAGCACAATGCAAGGCAATAAAAAAGAGGGGACTAACGACAGTGGTGGCATTGCGAAACCTTAAAAATATGACCGCGGGACCAAGCCTTCTCCCTCTAATCAACTTGATACAGGCCAAATGTATTCCATCAATCACTTATGGAAGTGAAGCCATGAGAGGGAGAGATGCGGAAACATTGAATGGTACCATTGCAAGAGCCCTGAGAATAATATACGGGTTGCCTGGATGTGCATCACTGGTGCAAATGAGGCTTGAATTCGGGATGCAAAGACAAGAGCTAGCCCAGAAAGGAGCTTTCGTAAAAACCTGGTACAAAATCAAAAAAGGATAGCCAGAAACCTTAAATTCCTTCTTGTGGAGGGAACTAAACGCCTCTGAAACATGCCCAGCCAGGCATTTCTTGGATACTGCATTAGACCAGCTGTTACAGCAACTCTGGGCATCGTCAGGGACCATGGCAAGCTTCAAAAAAATTGTAAGCAACATTGTCAAAAAATAATCTATCCTACAAGACAAAGTGGTCCTGACAGAACGCACACATGGCTGGCTCACTGTACAATCCTACAGTAAAGTGACTCCTCAAGCATACCTCCTTTCCAACTTCTCCAAAACCACCAAAGAAAAAATTCTGAAACTCCGGTTAAGTTTATTAACATCTGCATACCATCTGCCCCATGACTACAACCTCCGAAGCCAGCAATTTGCCGTCTTTGCAGGGAAGGAGAGGAGGACATAGTCCACATTATAACCATATGCCGGGAACTGATGCAGGAGCGCTGTTCACTACTTTGACCTATCTTTGACAGGAAACAAATATGGTCGTGCAGACAAGCGGTGCTTGCAAGCTTCTCTGGTGAAGATATTCAACTAAGCTGCTGCCTGGTAACATTTTTAACTGCTGCTGATTTCCGATTGAAACGGATACCGCCAGATCATCAGAGAAGTTGCACTGGAATTGGGATGGAGCCGGCCTGTTAACCCTTTGAGTAACAACAGTAAAAACGCTTTGCGCACAAAGCATTAGCACTTTCACACACTCAAGCCCCAAGGAAAACCATCTACAGGCTAACCGTCCAACATTTTTGTACAAAGCAATTAATGTTGATGCAGCACTAATCACTCTAAACTTGCACCTATTTGCCTGCCCTCATTCTGTAGCTAAGACTCGGACAAGGAGAGTAACTCTATCTCATGAACAGCTGCTAACCTCCACAAACAAAAAAAATGAAGAAACAGGATTATGGGTCACCAAGGCCGGGGGAGTGGATCTTTTCTGTAATTTTAATGTGTGTTCTTAACTGTGGCTATCAGCCTTTTCAATTCTGGTTTTATTGTTTATAAGAGATGGCCAACTTTTGTTATGGTTTTAATTAACTGCACAATAAACATATTACTTACTCATATTCAGGATAAAAGAGGGAGAAGATGTAGCCCAAGCACTTTCAGATGCCAGCTAATGAGCCATTATTTTACGAAGAAGATTAGTAACAAACCTGTCAACAAAAAAACAAACCCTCCCTCCGAGGAGATATCCCGCCCACTGTAATCCCAAAACATATCTTCACACCTAGTGAAGAAATCAGATACACTCTCATCCTTATTCTGTCAACTAGCTGTCAATCTAGCCGAACTTGCCAATGCCCCCACTCCAAAACAAATTGCCACAGCTTTTCTGCCCCCCAGAGGCAGATGGGAACAATAACAACTTATATTCTCCTCCGGGTGGGGAGGTGGGCAGAAAGCCCACTAGGCACCAGGGATTTGCTTTTTCAAAGTTCAGTGGTGGGGCTGCCCAGAATGGGCATGCCAGTTCCCCCAATTTACACCCAAAAATTGCCACAGCCTTTCTACCCCCCGGAGGGAGATGGTGCATAGCCCCCAATCTGCTCCCCCCAGGGTGATTAAAGTCCACCAGCCACTGGCCTTTTTTTCAAAAGGTGCCTAGCTGTGGATTTTGGGCCCTAGCACAGCCGGCACCTAGGGAAACCTAGGAAACTTTACATTTTTAAAAACTAGACACCAAGGGGAATCCAGAATTGGGTGACTTGTGTGCCTCTCACCAGGTTCTGTTACCCCGAATCTCGTGCAAACTTCAAACTTAGTAAACAAACCACACTTTGCTCATATGTCGGTGATAGTTAGTTCTGGAATCTAAGGGGAGCAACAAGCTTCCACCAACCCAGCATTTCCCAAAGTCTCCAGATAAAAATGATATCTCACTTGTGTGGGTAGGCCTGGTGCCAGCGACAGGAAATGGACCAAAACGCAACGTGGACAGTGAAAACTGAACCTTTCTTGGCCAGTCCTGTTTAGCTTGCATGCATCACCCAACATTTTCCTACCCAGGATTGCCTGCAAACCTCAAATTTAGCTAACACAAAAATCTAAATTTCCTTACATTTCTTATGTGGGTTAACCCAGCCGGCAAACATTCCTAATACCCAGTGTTCCCCTTGGCCCCCGGAGGAAAATGATACCTCACTTGTGTGGTTGTCCAATGCAGAATCACCTAAAAACGTATTTTTAAATAAATATAGCTCTTAGAAATCGCGGTGCTAGACCAACAATCCCTATCTTTTTGGACCTTCCCACACAAGTGAGGTGTCATTAGACTCGGGAGACCAAGGGGCACGCTGGGTGGTAGGACATTGTTGCCTGTGCGGTACCTAAAACACAGGTGCCCCCTTGCAAAAAAAACTCAAATTTAGATGACAAATCTGATTTTTCTCACATTTCTATGTGGAAGGATTGTGGGATCACAGGGCAGCCACTCATTTCCTACCACCCAGCATTACCCCAGGTCTCTTGATAAAAATTGTACCTCACTTGTGTGGGTAGGCACAGTGGTCGCAACAAGGAATGGCCCAAAGTGTACTGTGCGACTTAATATTACCTATCATAAAACAACCTGGTTTTGCAAGGGGGTCACCTGGGTATTTGGCCCCAGGCTTCTAGTAAAACCTACCAAAACCACACATATAGCTGAAAACTAGACACCCTGGGGAGTCTGAGGAGGTATGGGTTGCATGGATTCCCCAAGCTTTACCGACCCAGAATCCCCTACAAACCTCAAATGTAGCTGAAGAAATCCCTTTTTCCACACATTTTTGTGTGGGATCACCGTGCTGGCACAAATGTCCTACCACGAAGCATTCCCCTTGTTTTTCAGAGTAAATTGATACCTCACTTGTGTGGGTGGGACAAGGGCCTATGACTGGGAAAAAACGTATTTAAAAAAATATTTAGCGCTTAGAATTAGCTGTGTTTATACCCCTAATCCTTATGTTTTTGGCCCTTCCCAGTCACAGGCCCTTGGCCCACCCACACGAGGTATCATCTTGCATTCACAGTCCGTCCCATTTTTTGTTGTATTTGGCCCCGGGGATTATGTCCCTGAGTTCTATTAATGCTCAGGGAGGAGGGACACCCTTTTTATTGGAACTGGCCAAAGGGATGGGGTCCCTAAATGTCAATTGAGGGTTGGGGAAGGTACTGAATGCCCCTTCCCTAATATATATGTTTTCCTCAGGGTCACTGCAGCTCTTGTGGCACTGTGTGTGGCAGGGTCTGGGTCACGGACTGCTTTAAAAGTGGGCGGTACTTGGATTCAGCCTTTTTGTCCTTCACCTCTCGCCCACTCATCATGCAATGCTGCACCACAGGATGTGACCTGATTTCTCCCACTCACCCTAACATTAGTTTTATGTGGTTTATTAGGTTTCTCTATACTGTGCTAACCGTGTCTTTTGCTTCTCAGGCTTGTTCAAGTTTGCAATTGCCTCTTATCGCATTAGGGTGGAGAAAGTTCATGGTACACCCAGATTTTCAGGTCACCCTTGCAAGTCACCAAGTAAGGCATTCAGGACAACTTTGTCTGTGGGGCCTCAAAGGGGTGTGCTTGAAGTATTTTCAAGAGAAGCTACCAGTAGAGGAGGTGGGATTGTTGCTTCAACTGCAACAGTCTAGCGCAACATATGCGCAACGGCACTTTTTTTACACTTGCCCTTTGGGGGTTCGAGGATGAAGTCCTTGCCAGGGGACCAAGGCATGGCACGGTTGCACGGGCTGGCTCCATGATGGGTGGGCACTTGAGGCGCAAGCGTTCTGAGGCGACCAGGTCTTTCAAATGTGGCTGAAGGACCCACTATTTAGATCACATGAGGAGTCTCTTTTTAAGAGATGCTCAGATCAGTTACATATAACGAGTATGTCTTGGAAATCAGCCACGGCCGGTGGTAGGTGTAACTGCAGGTCGGTGACGTAGGGAGGGGGATGGGCAGGGTGGGGGGTTGTAATGTATGGATTACGGACTTTAACAGGTAAGTAAACATATAAATAAATAAAACAAATTTCGTTGTGTGCACTGCATCACCAAATGTGATGCAGTGCGCACAACGAAATTCGCATTACAACAACTGTAACTACTGCACTTAGAAGACTATAGCCTATTTGCAAAGTATATAAACTAAAGTAATTCATTTTGAGAAAGTATACTTTGTAATGTAATGTATATTGTAATTATAATGTAATTTAAAAAATAAAATATCTAAAAATAAATTGTTTAAAAACAATGTAGAAAACCAGTATAAAAAAATAAATATAACAATTAATACATTTACAATTTGCCCTTTACAAAACCTTTGAAATTCACTGAAACTACCTTGAGTTTCAGACAAGTTATAGTGAGGAATTAGCATTTAAAAAACCTTTGAAATTCACTGAAAAAAACATAGGTTTCAGACAAGTTATAGTTAGGAATTAGCATTTAATAAACCTTAGAAATTCACTGAAAAAAATATAGATTTTAGGGGTGTTATAATTAGCTAGACATTTCACTTGTATAAAACCATTGAAATTCCCCCGTTATATTTAGTTGTGCTAACTATAACTTGCGCGCCCGCAATCTACTGCTGATGATGACACATATCGCTTTCTCAACTTTTTTCTGTGTTTTTATAGTTCTCTTCCTACTTTTGTTCTTCTAATCCTTTTAATCTTACTCTGAGCCAAAGACTAATGAAGAAAAATATATTGCAGTCCCCCAAAATGATTGCCAGTGCCCAATAGCTGCAAGTAGTGGCACAACCTCAGTACCGGCCAAGTATCAATTACAATATCAATTATTTTCATTTGTATTTGTGCCAGATGTGCCACTTCACAAAGTTACAAGGTGTACGATTCAGACATATAAATGAGTAATGTCGTTCTTGCTACCCACACTTTGCTGTTATGCTGACATTACAAGATACAGGACTGCAACTCGGCCCAACAAACAGTTTTTTATTGACTTATGTAAATAATTCTTTCTAACGGCATGCTGTAATAAAAATTAGTAGGCCAATTTATGTAGAAAAAATATTATTCACTTTTGTTAATTTTTTTTAAGGCTTCTGCTTTTTTCTGTAGATTCACAGACACTAGTTCCTGAATTAAACATTGATAACACATAAATGTACGCACACAAACTGAAACTGTTCTCTTATTTAAATCGTCCCCATGTCAGTATGCTTCGTATTAGTAATAAAGGGCTGTGTTACTTCACAGTAACACATGCATTTCAACCAGATATATGAGAACAGACTAATTTCACTCTCTTTGGTTGCTGATTGCTTTTTGTACATTTGAGTACCCTTGATTCTTTGCCAACATACATTTGACATTAAAATTTCATTTTAATGATCTGTCTACTGGGACACTGAAGTCATTTTCCGTTTCACAACACACAATTATATTCCACACCTAATTCATTAATCTGACAGTCATTCATAGACATCAAGTCCAATCACCCCCTTCCCTTTCATAAGAGTAACCCATTCAGTCATTATTTGTAAAGATTGCAAGGAGGGTATTGTTTGTGCTGCATTCTGGTTTTATGATTTGAATACTAAGGCAAGTAATGGGTCCATCACTAATAAAACCTTTTTTTCTATTTCTGTCCCAAAGCATATTGAAATTACAGTATTGGCAAGCCACCATCATTAAATATATAGAGTCAAACAAAAAGTACTGTTACTTAGAATGTCATAATGTAATCCAAATAAGGAAGATGCAGAAAACGACATCGAAAATCGAAAAATAAAAATGCACTCAAACTGGCCTTTATGAAATTGTTAATCACTGTTATTTTCTTTACAGTGAAAGGCTCTGACTTGCTATTTACGTTGACCATTGAGGCGAAGTTCCAACACAATATTGTTCATTTTATTTGTTTCATTTATTAGTTTGTGCACTTTTCTGAATGAAAGTTGGAGAGTTTTTTTTCAGTGATTTATAGTTGGGACACAAAATAGCATTATCATGTTAGATTACATTTCCAGGATTCGAAACAAGAATGGGCAGCGACATAACATACTTCAAATGATTCACTGATTCCACATGCTTAATGAACGGTAACAGCAATTTACCCAGCTGTTGTATAAATATATATATTTTTTGGACAATTTACTTGACTGCTGGCTAAATAGAAGACGTTATTTACTATATTGATGGTGCTTTCAAAATAGCAGAGAAACTTCACTATTTACCCTGCCACTGTGCAAATAATAGAGATTCTGCCATTTTTGGACGTGCAAATAGCAAGAAAACTTCACCATTTACCTGGCTGCTGGCTAAGCAGTAAAGATACCCCACTGATTGTCTGCCAGCCTTGAAAACAGCAGAGAAACCTCATTATTTACCTGGCCACTGGCTAAATATTAGAAATTCAGCAATGTTTGGCCAACGGCAGTTCACATAGCAGAAAAACATCACTATTTACCAAACTGCTGGCTAGGTAGTAAAGATTCTTCACTGTTTGGCTGGTGGGCATGCACATAGCAGAAAAACTCATGATATGCCTGATCACTGGCTAAAAAGTAGAGATTTTTAACTTTTTGGGCTGCCATCTGTGCAAATTGAAGAAAAAGCTTCACTATTTTCCCAGCGTCTGGTTAAAGCGTAGAGGAGATTCAGCACTGTCCAGCTGGTGGCTGAACAAATAGCAGCAAAACTTAAATATTCACTAGGCTGCTGACTAAATAGTAGAGATTTAGCACTGTCTGGCCGTCAACAATTCAAATAACATAAAAAACATAATTATTTACCCAGCCGCTGACTACACAGTAGAGATTCTGAACTGTTTGGCTGGTGGACATACAAATAGCAGGAAAACCAAAATATTTATCAGGCTGCTGACTAAATAGTTAATATTTTGTACTGTCCGGCTAGTTGTTAGGAAAATAGCAGAAAAACCTAATTATATACCCAGCTGCTGGTTAAATAGCAGAGATTCTGCATTGATTGGCAGGAAGTTTTTGGAAAGTGCTAAAACTGGCTTAAATGCAGGCACTGGCTGTAGAGGTCCCAAATGTTGAAACTTATATTGTCAGACATGGCACTGAATGCCACTCCATTACACTGTGGGCCAAGCAATAGAGTCTTGGGAAGCTCTTTATAGAACTGTCTTGTGCTCCACAAATATTCTTACTCCTCTACATTTACCTGCAGATGTGACTAATGATAAAAATGATTAGAATCTTTGCAAGAATATTTAAAGATGTTTACTCTTCTAAAACTATATATTTACTCTTACCCACAAAGCTATGGAAATGTACGAGGGCCAGATAGAGGATTACAAAAAGGCTCCATGTTATTAGAACAGCTTTTTCTGTAGACAAACAGTGCATTCTGGAATTATTATTTCTGGTTCTGTTCAATTACACCAGGTATCTCCGACCAGTTGATCATGAGCTACCAGTAGTTTACAGAAACTTTCAGAGTAGCTCCCAACTTTGGGTTCCTTTCTGACTAAGAACTGCAATAATAAAGTGTGTTGTGTGTTTCTTGTATGGCCCATTTTTGTTTTCCCCATGCTAGCTTAATTGTGCACATTGTAAACCACTTTTATTTTGCACACGTTACTAAATATAATGCTTGGTTTTGTGCCACTTTGTATTTTCGTATAGAAAAAGCTGGTTTGGGCATGTTGTTCTTTTCCTGAGATTTAGTCTGAACTGTCTAGGCAAGGTCAAATAACATTACCTCTTGTTGTTCTCTCTGGTCAGACACCAGCACCTAGACATAATAGAATAAAATAATGAAGCTACTGATTTGAATACATATATCTAGTCATATAATTGAGCACTTGGGTTCTGCAAAAACTGAATAACAGAGTGCAGGTTCTGAGCCGGGTACTGCGTCAGCTGAGATGTAGAACATCCACCTATGTATAGTAAGGTGGGGGGTCCACAACTAAACCCATATGTCTATAATTTATAACCACTTAGCTTCAGTAATACAGGAGGGTTTAAGCAAATCTGTAAGATAATATGTCAGGGCTTTTTATTGTATATGGTTTATTAGCCATGCTGATGATATTATTGACATATATTTGTTTTCTAATTGTGGTACAAATATTGTATCTTAGAGCACGATAGTTTAAATAAATATTGTAAACTTCCTTTGTGCCTCTTCTTTATCATATTGTAGAGAAGTAGGAGTGAGAGAGTGAAAGAGTGTGCACTGTTACTCCAAATCCTGAGAGGGTGGAGAGTGTTGTGTTCTGGGGTGCCGAAATCAGTTGTCTTTCTGGAAAGGTTAGGAGGGCAAGTGAGGCACTATATCTAGTCGGACTCGCACTCATAGATACTGGTGTGGTATGATGACTCAGTCACCTACTGATGTTCTATGGCCCCAAGCATAGTTCTGTCCCTGAGCAGTATCCCTGCAACATGGAAACCAACGTTTGGTCAAGTACTTTTTTGCTGGAACCCTGAGTAGTGCTTGTCCACAATACCCTTGCACTTGCAATTAAGTTTAACATAGTCAGTAGAGACCTAGATGACCTCAGTCCTACGTCTACACTCCTGTTTATGTTATTCCAATGCGCAGAGCCTATTGGGAAAATAGGAACTACACTACATGGTGCCCAATGTTTGGTAAGGCGATAATCTAACGCAAGACACTAGAGTAACTCAGTCGTGTTTTTTCACACAGAACCCTTTCCCCATAAAAACTCCAAAAGACGTCTGGAGTGGGTGAAAGTTTAATATCCGCCGGAACTTAGTAGGAAGAGATTCCTATGCATTAGTTTTTGGTTTGATCAACGTTGAAGGATACAGTGTTCCAAAATATTGTGCACTTAATCTTTGTTTCCTTGAAACTCAATCTGAAACAAAAAAGTTTCAGTCAGTTAAATGTCAGAAAGTGACGAAGAAAAAGAAAGGGAAGCCTTAGCAGCTCGAGTCTTAGAGGAGGACACAACCCTTAAAGAAAATGACCTGAGTGTTATAATCATTCCGGTCAATATAAGAAGAACTATAACTATCAAACTTATAGAAAATGGACTGACACCACGAGGTGGTACAGTCATATTCGTGGTAGGGGCACATGAATATCGGCAGACAGAGGTATTCTATTCCTGGATACATTTTCCAGCAGCACACGCTGTAACAAAAGACTTCCACTATTACAAAATAGAGGAACCTCCAGGAGAATACACTCCTTTCGAGGAGATCGAAATCCCACTAAATTACCAAGAGCACCTGCTCTGGTTTAATGGCGCCCTAAAACATAATAATCACATCACCAGGCTTGGTCCACTAGGTAGACCAGGAGCATCGTGGCCGGTTCTAGCCAGCTACACACCACATTCAGACATTGATAAAATGTCAGTCCAGGAAATCTTTGCTCAGCTAAAACTCCTAATTAAAATACATAGACAATTGGTCCAATATGTCATGCGGACTTCAATAGTCCAACCCACAATCAATATTCCACAGCTGAACCCTCATCAGGGGAACACAAACAAAATCACACCACAGAACATACAATCATGTCTTGGTAAAGTACCCACAAAACTGGAACAAATTCCATTCTGGTTAGCACAAAAAATTACTCAAATAGAGGCAGTATTTCCAGATACTATTCCTACTGAGAAACACCGAATTCTGACTATCTGTCTCCCAATGGGGATCGCACCACATATGGAGGACTGTGACACTTGGGGCACAGTCTTTGCTTCAATCTACACAAAAACACATGGTGTCCCGTCTATGGCGGTGCTACCAGATGTACTAAGACAGATTCAAAATGAATACGGTCCAGAACCTGCTTTATCTCTGGGTATGAAATCACTGAAAGACTTCAAGCAGGTCTCAGCTATATTATTAGCCAACATAAAAGGAGAAGCAGCATCTGTGGCGATCCGCCAGAAATTAAAGGAAACAGATATAGCAGATCAGCCATTTAAACTCGCCAAAATCATAGAAAAATCCTATGAAGAGCTAGGAAGAGATAGTTTGGGTGGGAAACCGGTAAAACCCCAACTAACTGAAAACCCTGAAAAAACAATTATTAAAAATAATTTAAGAACTCCAAAAAAGAGTTGGGATGGTAATAAACAATCCACTCCCAGGGAAAAACTTTTCCAGTCCAGAGGAAGGTCTCCTCAGTGTAGAGCAGAGGTCTTCAAACTTTTGGATGCTGAGACCCCCCTGTCAACATTTTGAGGTGTAAGGACCCCCTCCTGACAAAAATCTCTAAACCTGTAGGCAGGGCTAGAGGAATTATGAGGCAGGTGAGGACCAAATTACGCGACAGGCTTCACTAAATTTTGTGGGAAGAAAATGTAAAAGATGTTATGTGATGCCATATATTTTAGGATAGAATTGCTTCATTAAGAGGAGTGACTGCAGGGTGAGTGAGGTGGCGTATGAATTTGGGTGCGGATGCAAGTTTGGAATGGGACGAATTAATGTATGATTACTGATGGGCTTGTTTGAGTGAGTTGCATATTGAGCAGTGAGGGGGACAGGTGAGTGAAGTGTCACATGAGTGCAGGATGAGTAGTGTGCTTGTGTGACTGCAGGGTGAGGTAGCATACATTCATTGTGATCGCTGTGAGTACAGGGTTAGCGTGAAAGTAAAGGGCGAGAATGAGCGAGTTGTCTGACTGCAGAGTGCAGTCCCAGACACTTGAAGTAAATCAGCATGTTATGGACGGCGGCGTAGGGTTTCAGATCTCAGTTAAACTATTGCTATTTTTGCTTTAATCAGGGATTGAGGTTGGAGTAAATAAATAATGGGCTGATCCTCCACCAAACTTCCAGTCCTTTGGTTAGGGTTGCCAGCTCATTATTTTGATGGCCCAGACGCTACAAAAATAAGCTGTCACCTAAAGCCATATTTTTAGCACCTATCTGTGCGTACTTCGAACAGCAAATATGAATAGAAACCACTTTTAATTGTGTTCTAAGGCTGCCTCATTGAACCGTGACTGATAATTAAAGAGAACAAAGACAGAAAAGTCACATAACGAATGGATACATACTTTTTTATTTATAAGTCTATTTAGTGTCAAAAGGAGGTCTTTGCAGGCTTTTTAAACAAAACACAGCAGGCATTTTTCTTTTGGCAATCCTACTTTATATTCCTTTTCATGAAATGCATTCTCACACCACAGCAGTAAATGTAATATACAAATGTAAGGAATAGGCAGAGTTGGGACACAGGGGGTACTGGAACCAGGAAAAAAACTAAGCCTCTGTAACCAGTTTACAAAGGCATGTAAATATGGAAATGTTCTTTAAAGACCTGTGAAAAACTCGGGCCTGCTGGAGATAAGACTCCATACACTGCCCCGC
The DNA here is from genome assembly GCF_964263255.1 of Lissotriton vulgaris. Lineage (NCBI taxonomy): Eukaryota > Metazoa > Chordata > Amphibia > Caudata > Salamandridae > Lissotriton > Lissotriton vulgaris. Next base: position 2,126,124,633 of record NC_141689.1, read on the forward strand.
TGAGCCCAGTGGCGTAACAAAACTTGAGGGGGCCGCTCTGGATTCTACCAGGAGCTCTCAAATGAGAGTACCCCCCCTTGTAACTCAGCCCCCCCCACACCGCCGGGGGCTGCGGGGTCTGTGTTATGCCACTGTACCACCATCCTGCCGGCCTGTGCCTCTAGCTGGGTGTGGCCTCCAGGGTATCTCTGCCTCCCTCCTGCAGATCTCTGCCTCCAGTGGGGCTTCAGCTGGGTGGGACCTCCAGGGTGTCTGGGCCTGCTTCCAACCAGAGTATATTTCCACTGAGAGTGTTCCCAGCTGACTCCAGGCAGTGCTTCTGTGTCACAGAGATGCCCTCAGAAGATGCACTCACCCCCAGGGAGTCTCATTGAAGTCCAAAGCACCTGTGCTAGTCGGTGCCAATGTCCCTCTCTCCATCACCTTCTCTGGTTCTTTCCAGATGGACTCAGTGCTATACCCTGGTAGTAGGACAGGCTTGTTGTGCTAGGCAGCTTGGGCTGCCATTGCTGCAAAGGAGAGTGAACGAAGCCTGTGCCAGCACACTGGCAATAGAGGCTTGCGCTTACACTGCAAAAGAGGCTTGTGCGTGCCACCATCTCTTCAAGAACGGGCAAAGGGCCACATTATGACACAATGACTTGCCAATCAAGTTTTGATAAAGAGGGTGAAGCAAGTTCAACTCCACCAATGACTGGGTGCATGACCTTAGCATGCATATTGAGTCCCCTGCACTGGTGTATCACAGTAGGTTTGGACTACCAGCCAAGGGCTTCAAAACCCACCTTCAAAAACTTTAAAAAAGTAGTGTCTTTCAACTCCAAAATGTAGGAAAATCACCATTTCTGAGCAAGTGACAACTGAAGTGCGCATTCGTGAGTGAAGTACATGTGACTCAGACAGCAGGTACTTTCTTTGCAGATTAGGCTATGATTGATATTGTGCTGAAGAGAAATTTGATCAGACCTCCACAAAAGCCACAAGGAGCAAAAGTTGTGAAGAAGCTGAAAATTGCTTAATGTTGACATTTAGGCACAGCAAATGTGAAAATGCGTCCAAATCATTCAAGACGTCCAAGTGCAGCTGTGCAAATCTTTACTGTCCTGGACCAGGTTTTCCAAAGCGCAGAGGTGCCAGAACAAAGCTGCATGTGGCACAGATCGCATTCCTGGCATGAATGCGAGTCAAAGGGATTAAAAAATTAGAAATAATGAAATTGCAGAAAACAAAATACTTAATGGTGATACAAATAGGTTTCCACTGATAAAAAAATAAATAAGAATTAGCATATAAACTTTAGAAAGGCAATGGAACCACAGCATTCCAGAAAACACTCTGATGGGAGATGGATTAAATTCAAGCTATTACAGCAGTCAACGACTAATAAGGCATGAGAACGAGCAGCATATTAAGTACAAGTTACAGTTGTATAAATTTATGCGCATTCAGTTCTTTGTTAGACAAGATATATGATACTGGTGATGTTCGGTCTCGAGATCATACCTGGATTGTAAGAGATGTGTTCTACCAGAGAATGGCAGCCACATAATCCTTTCTTATTCACAGGTCATCAATGAAAGAATTGTGGGATTGGTACTTTCTTTCTGCATATTCAGTTCTTAATCTCAGTATTGAGGATGCGCAGTCAACAATCTGTCACTAGGGGTGTGTCGTCTCAGTGTTGTTCCGGATGCAGATCAAAATAGGTTCCTTAAACTAAAACAATATGCTATTCTTCGACCATATTCAGGCTATACTTAAATGACTTACTGGCATGTATCTATTTAGTTTCTTCTTTGCATAGTATTTCTTCGAAGTCTCCTCCGTTAAGTTTCATGTTCGTTTTGATTGGCCTGCAAAAAAATGACTAACTAAAGGTGAATTAGCGACCTTGCATCTAAATCTGCTCTTTTAACCTGACTAGTGGTTGCTTTATATTTTTTCCGACATTTGGTCAACGAGGACAGTGGGTGCAGTAGTAAATGAGAGATGTGGAATTGCAGTTGAAAAACGGTTTAAGGTTGTTGGTGGGGTGTCCTGTTCAGCCTGAGGAGGTCGGGGGTCAAGTGTCACCATTGTTTGTCAGGATGGAGAAGCTGCCCGTGCGGATTTGCACTTCGCCCGGTACTCAGACATTACCCCACACCCGAGGCGTCTGGCATTAGCATGAGAATGCAGCCGGTTTGGGTTTCTGGTGCCCAGGCATTCACTGGACAGTGCTGAGCGGGCCCCCTGGAACTTGCCCCCACCCCCAATTGGGGGCTGTGGGGGGGGGCCTGTGTTACGCCACTGACTGAGCCCCCAGCAGCTCGAGTTGCACTGCAGCAACCAGGGCTGAGACGCAGGAAGGGGGAAGAGGGAGGGCTAAAGCCCTTTAGCCTGGGCAGAATTGTGAATGGGAAGGCGCGACCCCCTTTGCATCGCTCCACGGCCCCCCTGGGGGTCGCGCCCCACAGTTTGAAGACACCTGGCGTAGAGAGAGATCTCCAGGCCGAGAAGACAAGTCTCTCCAAAGGGAGCCCTCTGAAAAAAGATATAACCTTAGAGATAGGGATAAAATAAGAAAACCTGACAGATATCAAGATGTTGATACACTTCCCTCTCGATCCTTCTCACTCAATCTTTCTCAATCTTCCTCACAGAAATCGGAAAGAAGAGGACGGTCAGACCACAGAGAAGAGCACGTCAAGTCCAAAGACAAGGAACCTGCTCATCAAAGTAAAAAATTACAATTTCCCAGAAAGAAGGTAGCAAGTATTAAAATTAAACATGCTGAGAATTCTGAGGACACAACTGAAAAACAGAGAGTGGGCACAGACAATGCTAGACAGCGCGGCAGAAGTGACAAAAGCTTGCAAGATCCTGATGAATCTTCTGGAGACAGTGGACATGAATGAGTACATTCTGGTGGAAACTGCAGACACACGAGTTAGTGTGCCCCATAACATATATGAAATAACATTACGTATAGAGGGAGATAGAACTAGGAAAATAAAAGGTCTGTTTTGGGAAAAACTTTCTAAAGGCTATGACATTCTGTTAGCTGAAAAAGACTGGCCACCAGAGTTTGTCAGGGAGTGCCCTCATGGCGAAGAAATGATTATGCCTGCCTTCTCAAATCATATTCCGATTCATAAAAAATACACATTGGCAAGAAAATGGGCAGTGGCCAAAGCTCCTGCTTTATACAAAAATCATGTAGGATGGGATGAGGATTCTCCTCACCACAAAATCCAGTTAAAAAATCAGCCCACTGCACAAAGGCAGTACCCAGTTAAACAAGAAGCTAAAAAGCAAGTCAGGGAGACCTTAGATCAACTTGAATATTAAGGGGTAATTGAAACATGCACCTCTCAAATGAACAATCCTTTGTTTCCTGTCTCCGAGCCAGACGATTCATATTGTCTAGTTTTGGACTACAGACACTTTAACTCCTGTTGTAAAACATTTGCAGTACAAAACTCACATAGTGCAGCACTAATGAATAACATTGTGCGCAAAAAATATAAAACAACATTAGATATCTCTAATGGATTCTTCTATCAAAACATTGCACCTGAAAGCAGGTATTTGACCGCTTTCTCAATAATGGGATCGCAAAAACAATTTTGCCGACTCCCACAGGGATTCTAGAATAGCCCAGGATTATTCTCAGCAAGGGTAACAGAGTTACTACAAATATATGATGATGAGGCATTATCCTATGTCGATGACATCTGTCTCACAGATGATGACCTGGAAACTCACTAAAAAAGAGTGAACACCATAATACTGAGGTTCGCATCAGAGGGTTACAAATTCAACTTTAAAAAGTCACGAATTGCCCATCTAACTGTCCTATTTTTAGGATATGAATTCTCAAGTGAAGGCAAGAGCCTGGCAGACAATTTCTTAAAGAAATGTGCTGTACTCCAAGCACCAAAAACGCTGAAGAATTTACAATCAATACTAGGTTTCCTGAATTTCAGAAGAACATACATTCTAAATTATGCAGAGAGGGTTGAACCTCTCTATGAATTAATAAGACCTGATTTCAAACAAATCAATTGGACTCAGAAACATACAGAGATTTTGAGATCATTGCAAACAGACATGTTAGCTAAAATAAAATTACAAACTCGCGAAAACATACGCAATCTTGTAATCCGAGTCATCCCAGGAAGATGCGGATTCACAAACCTGACCTCTAATGAGGGAGAAACGGTACCTATAGCTTACAAATCACATTTGTACACTCAAGCTGAAATGAAATTCAGCTCTACATAAAACATTCTGACAGCGGTTCAAACTGCTGTAGCAAAAGAAAGAGCCCTAGCCCAAGGCAAGAGAATATCTGTTTATACAGCAGAATCAGCCCTTGAGGCATTAACAAGTCCACGTAATCTGATTACAGTGGCCTTAGATCCAAAATGGATAGAATGGGAAAATTCTTTTGCTGCAGTAGACGTGAAATACTATTTTGACCCGAAACTGAAAAAACTAGATGATCTAGAATATGAACGAGAATATCCTCTGACAATCGAAATTCTGCCTCTGGAACAATACACCTGCATAATCTATATGGACAGATTCACACAACACTGCTATGTAGATAAAAAATCCTACAATGCAGCGTGCGCGATTGTTAAAGGTCGCTGGCGCTCTGGTAAATTCAAACCAATGATCACCAAAACTGAATCACTCAGAAACTGTTAAGCTCAGCGTGCTGAAATAAGATCTTTAGAGATGGCGCTTGAAAATGTTGATCGCGAATTCCCCACACTAATAGTGTGTGATTCGTATTTCTGCGTCAAGTCATACAACAGTGACATGCAGACATGGAGTAAAAATGGTTACAAAGATGACACAGGTGCCACAATAAAGCACAAAATGCTTTGGGAACAAATAGTTCTTTTTATAAAAGCACTACAAAAGACTCACGTGATACACGCACTGAGTCATCGACGTGATGGCGTTCACGTTGCAGGGAATTCATTGGCTAACACAGCCACAGCGGAAGCGGTTCAACCAGCTTCCGTAGCCACTGAAAAGCGTTCAGAAAAACACATAGATGGAGAAACCATGCTGGCGGTAAAAGCCTCATTAAAAGGCAATTATGCAGCATTACCTATCAACTATCCACTCAGTAATACATACATAATTGATGCAAACTCCGTTCCGTTTGCTCGAATCCCTGGAGTGGGGGATAGAGTAATTCCAAACACGAACCGGAGAATTTTCTTGATACAAGAAGCACACATGGGATTGGGTCTGAGGCACCAAGAGATCCTGAAATCTCTGATGGAATTACAATCAAATTTCTGGTGGCCGGGAATGAGCGTAGATATCTACAATTTTGCAAAAAATTGTGAGGACTGCAACAGAGATCGCAGTTGTGAACCGGATCAGCCTGTAGCCCAGATACCACTATTAGATAGCATCAGGCTATCTATAGCGGAGAAATCCAGCCGGAGAATTGCGTCCCCATAATTATTAAGACTGAATTCACTTAACATGTAGGCCCCAGCACTCAGCTGACGCCAGAACTGTTATAAAAGATTTGCGAGTCTTCATCGACACATACGCAATTGGCATGCTACAATCTGATCAGGGTCCTGCGTTTAGCTCTCGAGCTTACAAAGAGGCCATGAACAGCATGGGCATTGCATTGCAGTACTCTTCTCCCTTCCATCCTGAGGGAAATGCGGTTGTGGAAAGAAAAAAAACGGGACATAAAGCAATCTATAACGGCGAGGGTATTAGGTTCGGGTGATGGGTGGGTCAAACATTTAACAAGTGTCCAACGTAGTCTTAATAATCTCCCTAGAAATTCTCTAAAAGGTCTCACTCCATACAAACTATTGTTCGGAAATAGAATACTCATTCAGGATCTTGATTGTCACACTTCAGTGGTAGAAGAAAAATCCTTTGATATCAAAGATCGTTTGGCTGTTTTACAGGATTTAAATGAAACAAGAAAAAACCTGAGTAACATAAAGTTGAAACAACAGCCGACAGCCACTGAAGAAAAACCACCTGTCCCAGCAAGACCTGTCTGGATTCCAAAGATTGGGGATCTGGTCAGAGAGAATATTGCGGTGAAGAAGGAATTTGGCCTTCTTACAGAAAAGCAGTACCTGTCTTAGCTATCAGCGGAACAAGATCAGTTGTACTACCGCCCCTTGCTGGTAAAAAGGAGAACAGAGTTGTATCCATCAACCTGGTAAAACCACAATCATGTGGCCAATAATAAGTAGTAGGCCAAGTAGACTCCCAAGAAATAGCAGAATACCGAAATTTGCTACAATCGAAGAGGCCCATACTGAGAGACTAATCAAATTTGATAAACCTGCAGTGAATAACAAAGGACTATGCAATAATGCCATGGAACTAGTGCCTCTTGAAACCCAAATTGCAACAGTTCGTCAAGAAACACCAGTCTACAATGATGTAGCCTCAGGCTATGGTAATGAAACAAAGATAAATTCAAAAGCAAATGAAAATCCGGAAAAAATTCCAACAATTGACAGAACTGCATCTGGCTACTTCATCAATTTCGACGACTTCTCTGAAGATCCAAGTGAGCATGAAGAAACTTCTCCAACAAAAACTTTCAAAGACAAAGTAATTGAACTTTTTCACCAACTAAAAGAAACATATCTGATTTCACTATGGATTGAATTTTGGATTGTGTTAGGTGTACTTACTCTCCTGCTTTGGCTCATCATGGTTCTATGTTTGGGAAAATTCATTGATGGAAAATATAGTACAATGGATTTTGGAAAAGGGGGTGGTGATGGACAGAGTTTCTGAATGATGCAGAATATTCTTACTCAGTCAAGAGATCAGGGCTTGATCCATCACCGTTTTTTAGCTCACTGCACCATCCCAGCTCAGAACCTGGCTACATGCAAATTAGTCTATTCCTGTCCCAGTGCATGATGGGAACAGGGCAAACCAAACTACCAAGCCAATTCTTATACTGGGAAGGAAACAAGCTTCCGGGGACCTGTTTCTGGCATTCCAGCCGTCGTCGGCCCGGCTTGCTTGAATCCTGATGGTGCAATGAGCAAGGGACTCACGTCTGAGTATACCCTCCCACACTTAGTGTGGACAAAATCGATTTTGGAAAAGGGGGTGGTGATGGACAGAGTTTCTGAATGATGCAGAATACTCTTACCCAGTCAAGAGATCAGGGCTTGATCCATCACCGTTTTTTAGCTCACTGCACCATCCCAGCTCAGAACCTGGCTACATGCAAATTAGTCTGTTCCTGTCCCAGTGCATGATGGGAACAGGGCAAACCAAACTACAAAGCCAATTCTTATACTGGGAAGGAAATAAGCTTCTGGGACCGGTTTCTGGCATTTCAGCCGTCGTCGGCCCGGCTTGCTTGAATCCTGATGGTGCAATGAGCAAGGGACTCACGTCTGAGTATACCCTCCCACACTTAGTGTGGACAAAATCGATTTTGGAAAAGGGGGTGGTGACGGACATAGCAAGTCAGAACATCAACTTGGTCCTTAAAGCCTCACACATCCTCTCACATCGAGAAAAGAGAATGACATCAGTAAACATCTCAGCCAATCCAATACCCGGTGGGGTAGCATGGGACAGAACTGATTATGACATTTTTGGCCCGGTTGAGCTCTTGAAATATCCACACCAGTTTAAGGTTTCATTAAGTGACTTTGTGACGCCTCGCTGTACTTGTGTTTTTGACCTGCTGAGGATTGCTGCCATTCACCTACTTCTTGCGGAACCCGCTCCGCGGGTCCCGCTGCGTTGGGAGGCTTGCCTGCTGCCATCGGAAAGGGGACGCTGAGGGAAGACTATTTGCCGGGGCTGCGAGCGAGTGCGAGTGCGCGCGCTCAACTGGGACTGCATATCCCAGGAGCGCCCGCTGCCTGCCTGATCTGTTCCACCTGGGCCGCTCTCCCCGACCCCTCCCCCCTACACGGAGCACTTATCATCTGCACCTTTGGACCTGGCGAGTGGGCCGCCTCGCTGTACTTGTGTTTTTGACCTGCTGAGGATTGCTGCCATTCACCTACTTCTTGCGGAACCCGCTCCGCGGGTCCCGCTGCGTTGGGAGGCTTGCCTGCTGCCATCGGAAAGGGGACGCTGAGGGAAGACTATTTGCCGGGGCTGCGAGCGAGTGCGAGTGCGCGCGCTCAACTGGGACTGCATATCCCAGGAGCGCCCGCTGCCTGCCTGATCTGTTCCACCTGGGCCGCTCTCCCCGACCCCTCCCCCCTACACGGAGCACTTATCATCTGCACCTTTGGACCTGGCGAGTGGGACGCCTCGCTGTACTTGTGTTTTTGACCTGCTGAGGATTGCTGCCATTCACCTACTTCTTGCGGAACCCGCTCCGCGGGTCCCGCTGCGTGGGAGGCTTGCCTGCTGCCATCGGAAAGGGGACGCTGAGGGAAGACTATTTGCCGGGGCTGCGAGCGAGTGCGAGTGCGCGCGCTCAACTGGGACTGCATATCCCAGGAGCGCCCGCTGCCTGCCTGATCTGTTCCACCTGGGCCGCTCTCCCCGACCCCTCCCCCCCCTTCACCTATTAGCGATCTCATTCTACATTAAGCCCCTTGTATCCCCGCTGCGCGGGAGCGCACGGGAGGGCGCCGGGAGAAGCCCGGGACAAGGGCGGGACCGTCCAAGGCCGTCATCGGCCGGAGTAGGCCGGGCTGGGCCCACTCTCTTGGTTTCCCATATTGTGCAGGTATTTACAGGATTAATTATTTTGTTACACCAGCCTTGGGAGACATAACTGACTGACCCTCCCGGAGCTTAATCATGCCTTCACCGACAAGGGAGAGTACCCCTCAGAAGCCGGGTGGAGTGAAAAGCGGGACTCTTGAAAACTATTTTGCACGGGCTGTGGGGGAGGCGGACAAAGAGGGAAATTTGTCAAGGTTAAGGGCGGAACGGAGACGTTCAGTGGACAACCTGAAAAACACCCCCATGGGAGAACAATCTATTACATTAAGGGAGGAGTTAACTCGAATTGAGGATGTTCCACTCCTGTTAAGGGAGGGTATGAACACCTCCCCAGCTGAAATTACGAGCATAGCTCTACCTACTAGCTCCAGTCCCGTTAGGGGGACTATAGATTTAATCTCACAACCGCCCACAGCCCATAAAGATAGGCATCCCAAATTGAAAGTAGTCACCACACAAGTAATCCCGGGACCCCCCCCAAAAAAACGCAGGAGAAGGGCAAAGGGAGCGCAGGGTGGTAGCAAACCCAAGACTTTACACCTAGACTTTGGCAAATCCCTAAAACATTCTGTATCCACAGTAAAACCACTGGCAGAGTCACACCCTAAATCTAATGTGCAGGAAGTTATAGTTCCCGCCTTGAGCAAAGATGTAGGAACTAGTATTGGAAATGTCCCCCTCTCTGTTGTGCCGCTGGGAAACTTGGAATTTCTCTTAAGGTCACTGTTACTCCCGATCAGCGAAAGCGTAAAAAAGATCGAGATCAGACTAACCATATTGGAGGCCACACTGGGAAGTCTGAAAACTCGCGGTGGTCGACAGGAAAGCGATTTAGCACCCATCACCTCCCCTGTAGCCTCGCAAGGGTCGAAACACAGGGTAGCTAACCCAGCGCCAGTTCCATCTCAGGCTGTAAATGGGGTAGTCCCCCAAAAACCCCTAAAACCAAATCCTGTAGCTACCAATTCACTTCACCCTAACACGCTTAACCCCCCCCTTGTATCAGTACCTCAGGCACACACGATAGACAATAACATTCCGGACCACCAAAAAAAGCCACCTGTAAGACCCCGTCGCCCTAACCTACCCCCCGAGACTAATGACCTTACAGTAGTTATGGCAGGGGTCCCGCCACTTGATGAAGGAGAAGTAGAGGATTTTTGTGCCCTAAAAACCAGGGTTATTAAGTGGTTAAACAGAAATAGACCCCTCCCGAGACATCTTAACAATGAGATTATAATGGTAAGAAGGGTCCCATGGGTGGGGAGAACTCAGAAATCCATCACTGGGGACTGTGTTTTGGTGAGTTTCAGGGACAAGGGCACGGTGTCGCATATATGTCAAGGGGAAAATATATCAAGGGAATCTACCATCCATACCCTCCGTGTGTCTTTCTTCTTCCCTATTGCCCCAGGCCCACACCACCCACCCCCAAATCATGATAGATGGGAGAGAGTCGGAAGAAGTGGGCGTCACCAGGCTTCTCATCCCTGGCCACTTTTGGGCAGACCGGCACCATTTCTCCCAATTTATAATCGGTTTAATTGTCTAAACGGCCTAGAGGGGGTGGATTGACAAACAGACAAGGCCTCTAAGGAGATCACAGAAAAGGGCGCCCAAGCAGAAACACCAGAGGGGCAAAGACATTCGGCCCTGCAAACCCAAATAGTTAGGGCGGAGGATCCTATGCTTGCAGTTAATAAACAACCAACATATACTCAGACACCGCCTTTAGCTTCATTAGGGGAGGTGGAACTCACTCCATGCCGGTTCCTTAGCTGGAACGTGGCGGGCACTAGAGCTAAAAGACTAGATCCCACATGGATAGACTTCATAGCCAGTAACCACGTAATTGCCCTCCAAGAAACATGGGACACCTCACCAACTATCTGGTTGGATGGGTTTATAAGTTTTACTATACCTGCAACCCCAAGTAGTGCAGGAAGAGCTAAGGGTGGACTAGTTCTCCTCTTTTCACTTAAACTGGCAGGGACGTTTCAACAACTAGAGTCTGGCTCCTCAAATATTTTAATGGTAGAGTGGATTATCTCACCAGGGCGGGTCCTAGTGGTCTCAAATTTTTATAATTCTTGGGTTAGACAAACAGACACAGCCCATGTGGATCACTTGGAAAATGTTCTTAACGATTACAGTCATAAATCTTGCACTAATTTCGATTTCATAATTTTAGGTGATTTTAACATTCAAAAATGTGTTTTAAAATGTAACTTAGGCAACCTGGAGGGTCAGACTGATAATGGCAATCTGCACTTCGCTCACACCAAAGCGGGGGAGGCGCTTGAATTTTTCCTTGCTAGCCTCAATATGTTTGAACCCCTCAGCACTGGTAGTGACGAATCTTTGCCCACTTACAAAGGGTCTGAAAGTGGGTCTGTGATAGATTTCATTTTTGTTTCTCAGGGTTTAACCTCTAAGATGGGGATATATGAGGTAACTGCCTCCCCACATAGTGACCACAACCCAGTTTCTGCACAGGTTCACTGGAGTGACTTATGGAGCAAACACCTGGGTCTTCCTAGGGCTTGCACATCGACGGTGCCCAGCGACCAGGGCAGACGGCTTAAGTGGGGTAAGGTGGTCCAGGAAACCTTTATGGCTTCCCTGTGCCCAAAGATAGAAGAACCCATGTGTATTTGTCTAGACCAAAATGCCACTAACAAAGAGATTGTTTTAGCTTTTAACTTTATTTTCTCACAAACAGCTAAAGAACTCACAGTTCCCAAATCCAATTTGCCACCCAAGCCTTATAAATGGTTTGATAGAAGTTGTTCTAAAGCCCATAAAGACCTGAAAAATGCACTCAAAACAAAGCCGAGGGATAAAACCTTAATCTCTAAATTAAGACGGGAGTATAAATTGGCTATCAAAAATAGGAAAAACACAATTAAAAAAAATGCCTGGAATGACTTGCTTGACGTGGATGTACTACGTAATAGTAAGAGATTCTGGGACATTATAAATAACCAATTCTTCTCTGGGGAGACTAACTCAATCTCCGACTGCATTATCAGTGATGAGAAATGGGTTGACCATTTTAAAAACATATACGGCGGTAATGACTCTGTGAATGGAAACGATATAGGACTGACCAGGGGGCTAGCGGCAGTAGAATTCAACGAGGAGGAGGTATATAAAGCTATAATGGACTCCACGAAGAATAAGGCTCCGGGCCCAGACGGAGTCCCGGTAGACTTTTTTATATACGCCCCAACCACCTGGTCTAAAGTGCTCACAAATGTTTTTAGGGCAACAAATGATGGATGTTTTCCAGAAACTTGGAATACATCTGTCATAGTACCCATTTTTAAAAAAGGAGATAGGGAGAATCCGGGATGCTACCGCCCAATTTCTTTAATAGACTCTGCCTTCAAGATCCTGGGCAGAGTACTATTGACTAAATTGAGAACAAACCTGGAGCTTTGTGGGGGCCTCGCAGAGATTCAATATGGCTTTAGGGAAAAACGGGGAACCTTAGAGCAATGCTCAAATCTACATCTCCTGATATCTAAGTATACGGTGGCCGGGGAGGGCTCACTATATTTAGCCTTTATGGACCTCTCCTCGGCCTTCGACTTGGTTAATAGGGCCAAGCTCTGGGCTATACTCCGTGAGCTTGGTATCGAGGAGTCCTTGGTGGCCCTCATAGCAAGTTTGCACCAGGGACTCACTGCGAAGGTCCGGGTAACCAGGGAAGGGCGATGCTCTGACAGTTTTAGGTCAAATAAGGGTGTTCGCCAAGGCTGCATTTTGGCCCCACTTTTATTCACCATTTATATTAATGATCTAGGGAAGTCCCTGTTAGCAGGCAACGCTGATGTCCCGCGGGTAGGTGGGAAGCAGATTCCGGCTCTCCTATATGCGGACGATGCTGTTCTCATCGCCCGCACGGGCATTGGTCTACAGACCCTTCTGGAGCTTTTCGGTTCCTTTATGGCTAAAATAGACTTAAAAATCAATGTGACCAAATCGCACACAATGATCGTGGGTCCGCAGAAAAATAAATCACACACAAAAACCTTTTTCTGTAAAGGCGAGGTTCTCTCCAGGGTCCCTGTTTTTCCATACTTAGGGGTCCTGTTTGATGAGAAGGGCTCCTGGGTTCCACAAATTAAGGCCAAGCATATTTCTTTAGCCCGGTCCACAGCAGCCCTGATGGATTTCACTAAAAGACTAGGGGCTAAACCAATGGAAGCTGTGTTAAAAATCTACAAAAGTAAATGCATTTCTATAGCCTCATATGGTGCAGCATTGTGGGGTTATGCCAACCTGGACAGTATGCAGAGGGTAGAAAACAAGCTTATTAGAAGAATCTTGTCGGTTCCAAACTCTACACCTACCTACTCCATACATGAAGAAGTTGGCCTACCCTATATTATAGATGGATTGAAACTGGCCCCTTTACTTTTTTGGGCCAATACCTGGTTAAATACTGAGTTGTCTCTAAACCACACAATTCTTAAAGATGTGATTGCAAGGGAGGGGGCAATGAAAATAGCCTGGTTGAGATACATAAAGTCATCATTCACTGCCCTCGGGAGACCTGACCTATATACAACACCGTCAATAATTAGGAAAGCGGACATTGCATGGATTAAGAAGGAATTCCAGGGGAGGACACGCTTAGAGAGAGAGGAGTTTGAAGTTAATAAACCACTAGTAAGAGCACACTTGGTTTTGTCCTCTTCCCCCTCGATGGAACCATACCTGCAATATGTTTCTAAACCCTTGCACAGATTTTTGCTAACCAGATTTAGAATGAATCTGATCCACTATTCACTAGGCACCTTCCCTACGTGGGGTAAACCGGAGCATGCACCACCCTGTGAGTGTGACCAGTTTTCCAATCAGGACACTCTCCATTTTCTGTTTTTTTGTGCATTTTATAACACGGAGAGGAGAAAATATCTAATTCCCCTCCTGAAAACTCTTGGCTTCATACAAGTGAGACCAGCCTTGCTCTATCTTCAAAGATTACCGGATGCACACGTCACTTTTTGTGTAGCAAGTTTTCTAACAGCCGCATACAGAGGAAGAAACAAAATCCCTAGAACTGTACTGTTTTAAACTAAAAACCAATATATCAATTGTAACTCCATTTTATATATCATGGTGATTAATTAAGTGACTCTTTTTACGGACACTGTGTAAAAACAAAATGAATTGTGGGTATTTTTAAATGTTTTTAATGTATGTATTTCTCTTGCCTTTTATGATTTTAACAAAAATCGAATAAAGTGTATTTTGACTGACTGACTGACACCAAGTACCTTCTCTGATGATTGGGACTTTGAAAACATTAATAATATGATGTCAGATTTAGTAATGTCAGCCAAATTTACAGAACATGATTACATACAGGGTTCATCGAATTATGAAGAGTTATACTGTTACAATCATTATGGTGATCACTATTTGCATAAAACTGCTCAGCCTAGAAATGTTTTATCTTATAACCAATGGGAACACTGTCCAACTCCACCAAAAGGCAGCTCGAAAACATTTTATGAGAAATTCCAGTACTTCTCAGGGTTTAACAACAGTGATCCAGAAACGTTTTATTTTAAAATGTTTTTTAAGATAGGAATGAAAACAATGTTGACAAATACTAAATTGATTTATTCTGAAAAATGTTATGACAAAATGTCTACATTTGGTTTTGAATTTTGGAAAAACACCATTGAAACAAAAACGATCTGGGGTTCCGAAGATTGGCAAGTACAAGGCCTAGAAGCATTATTTAGGGCCTGCATGATCCCAGAACAAATGATATTCTTGAATGATACAATTCAACAAACTTCTTGTCTTGGCCTAGCTAAGATAAAAGACTTAAATACACCTTCCATTCCTAAACCCATAACTGATAGTGACAGCACTACAGATTTGGAGATAGACGTATCCCATATTTTACACCAAAACAGAACACATCCTGATTGGATAAAAGTTGTTGATCTGGCCAACAGACACGAATAACTGTCAAGATAGATTCCTGAACAAAACACAGGAGTTAAAAATGACCACACCAGACCCTAGATACTCCCAGAGACAACATCCAGGGATAGTTACAACATACAGTGTAGGGAAACTATACCTTGAGTGGCTAGAGAAATCCACACTGGCTAAAATGAAGCAACACTTGACTTTACATAAAGACGGTGCTGACTTGTGTGATTTCATATTGGGACCACGCAAACAGCGTGAAAAACGTTTCATAGCGGCCGGTATATATGCTGCGTATAACGAAGCTTGGAAAGTAATGCAAATTGAGACAGCAGAAAAAATACGAGAAATTGATCGTATAAATTTGGAAAAATCACTTTCTGTAGTGGACAATGGGTTAACGATTCTGTCCTCCAGAATATATTCACTGGACAGCATTGTATCATCTGCTTTTGATATAATAGAGCAGGACTTACTAATGTTACAACATGGTCAGTCTCAATTACGTTCTATTGTACAGCTTGGTTGGACGTTGCAAAATCTGCTTTCAGGCTATGTATCATGGCATTTAATCAACACAACGTCATTATTCGGTATCTTCAACCTTACTGATAAACAAATCAGTTTGGCAAAAAAAGGAGCAGACTAACGATTCTGAGCATTGAAAAACTTGAGAGATTACCATTGACAATGTCAGAGAGACCTGTCATTGAATGGATAATACACGGAACGATTACAATTCTGATAACAACTTTCCAGTTTAAATACTGCCAAGAGTATATACCTGCAGGCCAGTATGAAAGGTTTGGTAAAGAATACATCAAATCAACCTGGGATTTACCTTATACACACAGATGTTATAGTGAAGGGAACAAGGAGCTATTTCTTAGTGGTAAAAATGGTAAAAAATCACTAAGCGGTACACTTCTGTGTCAAGGTATTAATTTGCATGGAGCCTGCGAAGGGTTTTCAAAAAACCTTTCATGTCACCTGCATAGCACGCCTGCAAAACGGATAGAGCCATTTTTTAGACCACTTTCTAACGGCAGTTAAGTTTTAATAAGTGACCACAGCTGTTGTGGCATGCTGCCAGGAAAAGCTGACAACTGTAACTTCCAGGGCCGTTTGCTGTATGCAAGTATTGTATCCACACAGCAATCCAGATATGGGGGCTGCGTTATGGCCTCGGTTGAATATCTCTTCTATTCGAATTGATACTCTAAGCAGAATGAAGTCTATTCTTTTACAGACATCAGTGCCTTTAACATCATCCAAAGAAATGTATGATCTGCAAGTGGCAAGGACATCGGCAGAGATACATTCCCTTTTATCGACAAATTGCCCCATGCATTTCGTAGAAATACTAAGCCAAATCTTAAACATGTCTGATACCAGTGGCATCGCACATGTATTTAAGACAGTTTTTTGGGACTGTTAGCACCCTTTGAAACAGTCCTGGGCATCTTCCCAAATTTTGTCCATTCTGTCTTTGGTGGCCTACCCTTAATCTTCGGACTCGTGGCAGGAATTTTATTTTTGCTCCTCCTGCACCGATATGGCAAGCCAATCCACAGACAAGACTCTAGCAATGATGGAAGAAACAATCCTAGCAATACGATACCGAGACCATATCACTAAGGTCCTCGGACTGGCCCGGCTAAGAGATCTGAGCACAACCTGGTTTCTTTCATTCAGACCGATCTGGCAAGACTGCATCATACCTGTGCTTCGATGTCTGCTATGCGGAGAAGAATGTGTGTTGGACGTCTGTCTTACACCACCATCAGCAGTACCAAAGGATATCAATACTTTTCTAGGTCCTGCAACGACTCATGCATCGTGTTGTCCCCAGCGGCTACCGATTCTGATGACAGCATTCGTTGCGACTTCACCATTACGAATAGGTGGCGGTGAGGTACGAGAGGAAAGCAGCACCAAACAGGTACAGCCTTCTGTGAGCATTGCTGATCCAAACATCGATGATAGCAATCACGCAGAGAACTGCACAGTTGCAGCATTTTCAAACTTGGTCGAACTTTCACCTGATGTTGTAGACCAATTTTTTGCGGGTCTGTCTGAAATAATGTTCTCTCCAGTCAACGAGAATAACTCTTAAAAACACAATGAGCACACAGCGTTCCCTGAACTCTGAATTCAGCCTTCAGTTTTTTGATAAACAAAGCTACAGAATATATTTGGAACTATTTTACCCCAGAAACGAAATTATTTTTGTCTATTTTCCAAAATATTTACCTTTTTTTGGCACATGGTACTCTGCTTAAAGTAGAACTATTCTTAGAGAACAGAGCTTCTATTTTTAGGATACTAGAGACAATATTTTACCTCAGCCTCTAGCACATATACAGCATTTTGTATAAATATGTGATGAAATGGTCTCGACCTTTTTTCTGTATTCAGTGCCATTTCATGTGTAATTTTCGCAACTCATTCAGCTGATATATATATGCATTTATCTGAATGAAGACACTGCTTGAAAAGCATACAGTACCAACACTCATTTTGTGTATTTACCATATACCATTTCAAATGCGAAATATGTATTTTGGGGTGGGTTGGAAAACACACATGCATCGTTAAATGTTTACTATTGCTTAGTTTAAGTAATGATGGACATTAATCCGTGGAGCGGGTGTTGTGTTTCTATCTAGGACCCTAATTTGATATTCTCGATTTATGCCCTTGTGAGGTTATAATCAATATTATCCTGATAAAGGCATAAGAAGCAGATCCATATTCAGTAATAGCCCATGCAGTCCAAAGCACAGCACGGCTACTCCCATCGACTCCTAGAAAGCACAACGCGTTCTTTAAATAAACCAAGCCTCCAGCAGCCCAGGAAATCCCCCCTGCTTTTGTTTTGATTTGAACAAGGACTCCTGAAGTCCAGAAAGAACTGTTAGTTCTTAGTGACGTCTTATGTCTAACCTTACGTCAAGCCCGGCACCTTCCAGGTATAAAATACCAACAGATGCCTTAAGCAAACACACGGTGGTTTGGAGCAGAGCGGCCATCTACTTGCCCGAGAGCCCAGCTGATGCGAGAGCCCACGGAAGTCGCCCCTACCGTTTGACGCACTGAGAGAGATGCTGTCTTTTTCTCCAGCCGAGAAATTCCAGCTCCGGTGTTTCCAGCCTACCCTTGCGGGTTGCTGGGAGATCGAGTCCTGAGGAAAGAGATACCAGGCCTCCCACATGCTATTACCAAGGTACGGAGCCGACTAAACCCTTAAGAGAATTTTTGATGCAGATTCTTGGCAAAATTATGTTAACCAACTTAACTTAAACTGCTACTTACTCACTCCATCCCAAGTATTAGGCTTAGGTCAGGTACACTGGGGTAGGCGTAGTTAGAAGCACCAGTTGAGTACTTTAGTCAATGTTTTTATTTATCTATATATTTTATCCACTTTAAAGTATCATATGGCTAAGAAACCATATCAATGCTTTTACAGTATTATTTCATAATACTACTTTTACTGTGTGCACTTTACTTTATGATAAGTATTGCAATTGTGGCAATTCACTTCTCTTGCATGAGAAAGAAGACTGCTCAATAAATAAAACCTTTTTATTGAAAACGCCTGTCTCTCTATTTCCATGCACTCTGGTGAAACTAAGTATGCACGGTTGACTGAGCGAAATAGCTGCCTATTGTTTTCACATGACACTAGAGATACACTCTTATTCTGAGGGAGCAAAGTTGTCATGTTTATGCGGTTGTCGGAAACTGAATCTCTTCTTGTCTGAGCCAGGGAAGTTCATCCCTCCCTATCCATTCATTCAAGAAAGTTTCCAGTGACCTCTGAGCATAGTCAGTAGAGACCTAGATGACCTCAGTCCTACGTCTACACTGCTGTTTATGTTATTCCAATGCGCAGAGCTTATTGGGAAAATAGGAACTACACTACACTTGGTCTCGAGTTTGCTGACTCAAATGTGAATACTCTTATTGTGTGCGATTCTTCTTACTGCGTCCAGTCTTTTAATGACAACTTATTCTTTTGGTCTCGGAATGAGTATGGGGATTGTAAAGGCAGCGCAATTAAGCATAAAACGCTTTGAGTTTGAGTGGCAGATCTTAAACAATGTCTGCTCTTGGTAATTTTTTGGCTGATGAAGCGGCCAAGTCTGCAGTAGCCTCATGTTCCGTAGCAGCAGTTACATGGTCCATGACTAAAATAGATATGCAACGCGGAGGGAACTGCTTATCCTCAGGATTTCCCTTTGAAATACTCTTATCACACAACTCACAAACAGGTTCCTTATTCTATGATTCCTTCAGTTGAAGATCGGATGATTCCCAACTTTGACAGCAGACAAGCTCTGATCAAAGCCGCACACGAAAGAATGACTTCAGCACATGTTGGTGTGTCGGCAACAGTCTCTATCTTATAGCAACGTTACTGGTGTAGTGGTTTATATAATCAGACCCGTAATTATGTACATTCTTGTGACATTTGTCAGCAAATCAAGCAGTCTACGGTCACATGCCCATCACAAACACAGCTGTGCATCTCTAATAAACCTTTTGGCTGTATCTATCTTGATCACTGCGGTCCTCTCTTTTCTGATACTGCGTATAAATATATATTTGTTGCAGTTGATTTGTGCACTAGATTCCTTTTTGTTTGGCCACAGCGCAGTGCTGATGCTAGAAATGTCATCAAGGATATGCGTTTATTTGTTGGGATGTTTGCTTCTGGCACCTTCCATTCTGACCAAGGTCCAGCATTCGCCTCTAAGGCGTACAAGGAAAAGAGGAAGTCGATGGGGGTGCTGGTGCAGTTTTTGTCTCCATATAGGCCTGAGGGCAATTCAATTGTGGAGCGAATTAACCGTGACTTAAAGCAATCCTTGACAGCTAGAGTATTAGGCTTGCATTCTAGCATACCGGTGTGCGGTCTTTTGGCGGTCGAGTACTGCTACCAGTCCTTTTCTACCAGGAGCATCACTATCTTCATCAAACCTCACGGGCAATGCTATGACCAGATCATCCTCCATAGTATCTTCCTTTCTACTTTATCTTTAGGTGGATACAAAATATTTGTGCTAACAATTATACATAAAATTGCTCGCCTCCGGATATTTTATCAACTTGTGGAGATAAATACTCGCTTCCTTCACTATTGCTCTCATCACCTTACCATCTACTCACTGGAAGTTATCCTCGTGGAGGTTCTACAAATGTCAACACAAATAACGATCTGAATCTAAGCTACCTCCACTATACTGTTCTACCACCTCCTTTTCTCTGATGTCATAACATCATATGACAAGCTATAGGACTACATCGTTCCACATCTCAAGATCTTAAGAAGCTGCCTTTACCGACTGACCTTTTATATCCACACCACACCTAACTGTGAGTCCTGGACTCTTTGAAACTCTAACAATAGACGGACACCTGAAGAAGGCTCAAGAGCCGAAACGCGCGTAGTGGTGTCTACCGCTTTACCTTCATCACTGTATATATGTTTCATGTCTATTGATTTTGTATTTTCTCTTTTGTATTTTTTAATTCAAGACTATATAAAATTTAAACAAATAATCACTTATAAAAACTATATATACAAAAAACAGTAGAAAACAAAAGAAAAATAGTCAACAACAATAAACAATAAAGCTCTATCAGAAATTATTTTGCTCATTGGTTTCTGTACACAAGTGGACTTAATATACTGTTTCATCCTAGGGTTTTATTTACAAAAAACTGTAAATTGTATTATCTAATCAATGTTTGTCACTTTGCTATAGACCTTTCCTAACTCAGAGTCTTAGGTCCTGGCAGGAACTGGCTGGCCCACTTGCATGGGGTTCAACGTGCACTTAATAATCTCCCGAGAAGATCTCTGAGGGGGAGGACCCCATAAAAAATTCTCTTTGGCATTAAAATGTTTGTGCCAGACCTTCATGGTCTAGACGCTGTGGCGGTTGCCGCAACCTTTGACGTAGATAATCATTCTACTGTGTTACAGGGTCTACAAAAGACATGTGACAGCTATGCAACTGTACATTTACCCTCTTCCACTGATGCAGCACTACTGATTCCAGTTGCCGGTTGGCTTGCTAAAGTCAGAGATCTGGTACGAGAAAAGCTGGAGAACAAAAAATAATTTGGTCCCCCTTATAATGCACCAGTTCCAGTGCTTGAACTGAAGGGTACTCGTACAGTCATTTTACCACCCTTACCTGGTCGCAAAAGACAACAGACACATTTCAGTGGACAATGCCAAGTTACACCATGTGGCCGATTCTGAATAGTGTCACGCCTGCAGTTTCGTGCAACGCCATTTCATTAGATCCACTGACTTCATCATCTTCCATTGGTCCTCGTGTGGCTAAGAAAGTTATGGACACTATAATTGATCTTTCACCTGTCCGACCTCTATATTCCACTATGGATGTTGAGTATATATATATATATATATATATATATATTACCGACTGGCGGTCGCCAGTAGGTATATATAGTTAGGATTTTTATGTTGAATAACTCTGGTGTTGATGGACGGAATTGGCAGAAATTTTCAGGAAAATGGCACATTTTGTTTCTGAGCGTCCCCTGAAAGTTTGGGGGGGGTTTCGTCAAGTGGGGGCCGAGAAAAAAGGGGGGTCCCAAAACGTGTTTTTAACGTTGAGTTTTCCATAGGGCGGTTGGACTCACTTTTAGCTCGAACGGCTGAATGGATTTCTATGAAACTTGGCAAAATTGTAGGGACTGGTACTCCGATGTGCCTTTGCTAGGTCTCAAGATATGTGCTCCAGTGGATTTTGAGTATTTTAGGTTCAAAAAAATATATATATCTGTGACAGCGTCCCAGTTAGCACCCCGGTTAGCGTACCAGACGAGTAATGGAACTTCGCGAGGAGAAGCGGATTGGCTCTCCGGTGACTGTCATCATTCTAAACAGTCCTGAGCGGCCGCCATCTTGTCTCTCGGTAGGATCGAGAGACAAGAGGTGGAAATAAGCAAAGGGGGAAATTAATAAAAGGGGGCAAGGTAGACCCCTCCTGACCCCTTAGGATTGATGTGGGGGCTATTAAAGGGCCCCGCAGGGCAAAAAAAGAAAAAACATTTTTTTCGATTTTTCGCGGTGGAAGCGCTACCCGGTACGCAAACCGGGTAGCTCATCGGTAGCATAACGGGAGTCCGCCATCTTGTGTTTAGGTTTCTTGATATGTACTGCTAGAGTTTCATAGCCAGCATGGGGCATATTTACAAGGCCTTTGAGCCACTTTCAAGTAATTTTCCCCATGTTAAAAGTGACGCAAAAGTGGTGCAAGGGCCTTGTAAATACGCCCCCATGTGTGTTAGGGCATTTTAAGTCACTCCCCCATGAATCTGGGAGAATAATTTGCTTACTTGATGTGTTTAAAAAACGTTTCTTGAAGTCACTTAGGTTTCACGATATGTACTGCTAGAGTTTCATAGCCAGCATGGGGCATATTTACAAGGCCTTTGAGCCACTTTCACGTCATTTTCAACATGTTAAAAGTGACACAAAAGTGGTGGAAGGGCCTGGTAAATTCGCCCCCATGTGTGCTAGGCCATTTTAAGTAACTTCCCCCATGAATCTGGGAGAATAATTTTCTTCCTTGATGTGTTTTAAAAATGTGTTTTTTGATTTAAAATGGCTCAAAGGCCTTGTAAATATGCCCCATGCTGGCTATGAAACTCTAGCAGTACATATTCTGAAACCTAAGTGACTTCAAGAAACGATTTTAAACACATCCAGTAAGCAAATTATTGTACCAGATTCATGGGGGAAGGGACTTAAAATGGCTAAGCACACATGGGGGCGTATTTACAAAGCCCTTGTACCACTTTTGCGTCAATTTTAACATGGGGAAAATGATATGATTGTGAAACGTGTAATTATAGAGCAATTGTTTATTTGTGAAATGGTGATGTTTTAGTAGTGAAGTGGAATGCTTGTATATAGGACCTCTGATATGTTATTAAAATGTAAATTTGTAAATAAGTTTTGAGTAAAAAAATATCTTCCCAATTCCTGCTGTGGAGAAAATAGTGACTGCATGTTTAAATTTTTTTTAAAACTGTTCAAAATCATGTTTTCAAATTAGTTGAAAATAACATGTAAGAGAGCACAAGTCATATGTAGAAGCATTCCATTTCATTGCTACTATTTGTGGGTTTTAAATGTGTCTATGCTGCTAAGTAACCGTAGGTAGAATTGACAACTAGTGTGTTAATTGTTTGCCTACTGTTATTGGTTTACTGTTTGGTAATAGTGGTTAATAAAAAAAAATTCAAAAATTTACCACAGATTCAACTCAAGATCTTTTGAAAAATTCAAAATTGCCCTCAAGGCAAAGGAAAAGAAAAGAAGCAAAGCGACTTACACCCCACCTTGGTAAACCTTTGCAGCAGTCCTCTACAATAAAAACTTGTCAAGTCACCTAAAAAACTCCGGGTAAGACAACAAAATCTTTTTTAAGAAACATTTGCAGACGAAAAAGTATCACTACAGAACATGTTTTAGTCCAGAAGAAGAGAGCCAATTTAAACGGGAAGGAAAGGCCCCTCAAAAATGTTACTGCTAGAGCAGGAGATAACTCTGTGCATGGCAGTAGAAGGAAAAATCAGTTTGGGGACATTCGTAGACGAATGTTCCGCAACAGGATAATTGGCAATTTGTTAAAAAATATTAAGAAAGGTCAACAGAAAGTGGCTTTTTATAAGAAAAAGAAAAATGTAGAGAAAATTACTGATCAGGCTTTCGAAATTAAGCGAAAGTTATTTATTTTGATAATCAATAGAATTAGGAAACTAACCAAGGCAATTTATTATTTCAAATCAAATAGTAGATGGAAGAGAACAGTTAATCGTACTAATTTTTGTGAAGTTTTTTCAGGAGAATGGATGCATAGTTCAAGTTGTGAGGCATTTTTTAATGAGGAGAGTTACTTCCAGGACAATGATTTGGTGCATGCAGTTGACACCAGTGGTCGAGCATATGAGGTGAAAGACGGTTGTCCGGTAAAAAAAGAAAAAATTGTGTCAACAGAGGAAGAAGAAATGTTAGGTGATGAAGTTTTAGGGAGACTTCCTAAGGGACCAGTGTACACCTGGAAGTGTAGTAGTATTTGCAGTGTGCGACAGGATTCCATCAATTTGCTTTGTGATTTTGTACGGACATTTAATAAGAAAAGTTTAAAACAGAAAATGAAGTTGTTGCAAGAATTAGATCCTTGCAGAGTGAGAGTAGTGACAGGTTTGCATGGTCATTCACTGGCTTGTCTTTCCAGGAGAGTATGCCAGAGTGTTTTTCATCATTTCAGGATGCTAGCAGTGCATCATAATAAAGTGAGGAAATTAGTGAGAATGTTGTATTATGCTAAGAGTCCAGCAATTATGCTTAAACAATTAAGCAGTGCTCTTTTGCATGGTTCTGAAGTAGATGTGAAGAATATTTGTGAAGAAATTGAGTTTTGTTACTTTGCTAGTAAAGAGAACAATGTTGAAATTGACCCAGTAGAAGAAGGTAATGTGGAAGAGAGTGTACAGATTTCCAGTACAGATAAGTTTCACAAGGAAATTTCCACGTTTACGGTGAAATCAAGTGAGAGGCCTAATTTCACTTGTGTGTGTTGTCGACGGACTTATTATAAGAATCAGACTAAGTTAGTGGATTTATATGCAAAAAGTGAAATGGAAAACAATAGTGAATGGAAGGATTTTGCAACATACTTGATGGTAGAAAACTGTTTTGATTTGGGATCGGAACAACGTATGTGTACTTATTGTTTTAACAAATAAAATCAAAACCGGATGCCTGCTAGAGCGGTTCATAATAATCTGGAATTGGTTGACATTCTTTCTGAACTGAAGGATTTAAATACTTATGAATCTATTTTGATTCAAAGTGTCCATCCTTTTCAGGCTATTGTTCGAATGGAGCCTAAGACAGGGAAATTGCCTCCTTCAGATTTACAGAGAGGATTAAAGGGAAGAGTTGTTTATTTGCCTCTAGATTCGAAGAAAAATATTGATACAATTGGTGTAGACAAAGTGGAAGAGGAACCTCTGGTTATCCTAGTTAATGGGTTTCCGACAAAGAGTAAGAAAATCTGGCAAGATTTAGTGGATGTTAGGAAAGTCAAAAAGGCAACGTTGTATTTGATGAAAAACAATGAGTACTACAAGAATGTATGTGTTGCAGAAGAGGAATTAAGTGAAGAAGAGGACAGCGATTTGTGTGCCGGACAAATAAAGAAAGTAGATGCCTCTAAAAATGAAGAAATATATGAACATTATAGTGTTCATCCTTTGCATTCCAAAGAAGTCATGGGGAATGCTATTGAGTTGTTTCAAATGAAACAAGCCAAAGGGAGTCCCATTAGTGTTTGGGAGGAAAGTTTGGAAGCTCGGTGTTTCCCACAGTTATTTCCAACAGGTCGAGGAGGAAGATATGATGAGCGACCTGATCAAATTCCTGCTTCTGAATACCGGACTTTACGATTGTATGGAGAAGATCCTAGGTTTCGTCAATGCATTCCCTATTTGTTTCATCTACTGTATGAAAGTGATCTGTCTGGACTGTCTTATGCAGTGAACCACATCCTGAAAAGTGCTGTACAGCTGCAAAATATCTCGGCAAGGGAGTTTATGGATAAAGTCAATGTGCAAGACAGTATTTTCGATTCTCACCTGATTAATCTCATGGCATGTCAGCGTGGTACTAATGAGTATTGGTACCGTCGTCATGGTGACTTAAAATGTATGCTGAGGAACTTAGGAACTCCCACATGGTTCCTCACTCTCAGCTGTGCCGAGTATGGCTGGGAAGACTTACTTGAATTTCTACGAGAGGCAAATGGAAACATTGAAAATATCGAATTCAAGACACCCGGAGAACTGTGCTCTTTGGATCCAGTCAATGTATGCAGGTACTTCAATCATAGATTTGAAGCTATGATGTCTTTCATTACGAACAAGAAAAATCCACCTCTTGAGAAAGGAGTATCAAGCAAGAGGTGCTCCTCATATACATATGCTGCTATGGATCAAAGATGCACCCAAATTTGGAACAGATCCGGATGACTTAGTGATGAGTTTCATAGAACAGTATTCTACATGTGCTGTTCCAAAGACAAAGGAAGACAAAAGTTTAAGAGAACAAGTTTTACGCTTTCAAAACCATCGTTGTGGAAAGTACTGTCGACGTAAATTCAGAAACAAGGACAAGTTCTATACAAAATGTCATTTTGGGTTTCCACGATCAGTGATATCTAAAGGAAGAGTGAACAATTTGATGTCTTTGCTGCGCCATAATGTGACGAGGAAATCACCCAAAAATACATACAATTTAAAAAGAAACGAAGAGTCCAAGTACATCAACGACTACAACCCAGTGATTTTGTCCATGTGGAATGCTAACATGGATATACAGTTTGTGGCTGACAACTGTATGGCTGTGGCTCGGTATGTGACGTCTTATATCACAAAAAAAGAAAAGACAGAACTGAAGGATATGTGGGATGACATTTCACATGAGAAGAGCCTCAGTAAGAAGTTGTACAGTTTCAGTCTAAAGATGTTGTCGCATCGAGAAATCGGAGCATACAAATGTTCTGATCGGTTATCTTCAGCAAGTCTCTATGCCAAATCTAGGAGTATAATTTGGGTGAGTCTTGGTCTTGCTGCAACACGTAATCGAGTTCTGAAACCTGTACGGGAAATTGAGTATTTGGCGGAGAAAGAGCCAAACAGTACAGATATTTTGAAGACCAACATGTTGGATACATATTATCCAAATAGAAGCAGTCACCTCGAGAATGTTTGTCTGTATGAGGTTCTACAAAATTACATATTCAAGAGGAACATCAAAGAAGATATTGATAAAGGAGTGTATGCTGTAATTGGAAGTGAGGGATGTCTGGTCAAGTAAGGAAAATGTCAATTGGTAAATCATCGAAAATTGAGTTGCGAATCTCCTGAAAGAAAAGAGTTTTTCTATTTAGCTCTTTTGCAACTTTTCAAGCCTTGGCGTGCAGAAGAGGAACTGCTTGGAGATTTCCTCTGTTATGAAGATTCTTTCAATGCAGCCAAGGAGTCCATAGAATGTCCTGTTTTTCCAAAATATATAGAAATGTTGAATGCAGAAATCGAGCAGGAAGCAACAATTGCAGCCGAGAATTCTAGAGACAGTTCTCAGGACAGTCAGAGTTCCACTTCATTGAGTCAGGATCCACAAGGAGGACCAGTTATCGAAAATGAAGCTGTCACTGCCATGATTGAAGTGGAAAGAGCCATGGCACATGCTCAGGAGGATGTGGTTAACTTAGAAGATTTGGAAAGACAACTCAACGTTGAGCAGAGGAAAATATATGACGAAGTTACCAACCAAATTGATCATGGATTAAGTCATGAGAAGAAAGAGTGCTCATGTACGTCGTTGAAGCCTGTCCGACTGTACGTGAGTGTAGAAGCAGGAACTGGAAAAAGTTTCCTCATTAAAGCAATTTCATGTTATTTGCAGAAAAGGACTGAGTCATCGCTGTCTTGTGTTGTCACCGCTCCAACTGGACTGGCAGCACATAACATTAAAGGTATTACTTTGCATCGTCTACTGATGCTGCCAGTGGAGCATGATAACAAATTACAATACCACAAGTTATCTGGAGATGCTTGTTGTGAAGTTTCAAAAGTCCTAAAGAAGATGAAACTTCTTATCATTGACGAAGTAAGCATGGTTTCCAATGTCATGCTTGCCTTTGTGCATTTGAGAATGCAAGAAGTTCTTAAAAAAGAGTATGATGTGTTATTTGGTGGCAAACACATCATTGTTTTCGGTGATCTTCTGCAGCTGACACCAGTGAAAGGACAACCAGTGTTTAAACTGCTTACGCATGAAGATACCAGGAAGTGCCTAGGGAGCATTGGCAACGTTAATATATGGTTAAACTTCAATTATGCTGAACTGCGTGAAAATATGCGTCAGGCGAAGTATGAAGATTATAAGAATATTCTACACGATGTTAGAATCGGAAAAGTGACCGAGCATGGGAAGGAAGCTTTACATGCACGATTACTGTCAAATTTGTATCCAGATGAAGACGTTCTGCCAGAGAATATTTTTCAGAAAATTACTGAGAAGAAATCTGGGATATGTTTGATGCCAACTCTGCAAGAATGTCCCATCTTCAACAAAAAAATGTTGAATTTAGAAAACCAAGACCTAGTGAAACTGGAAGCTATTGACAGAATTGAGCATATGGGAGCAACAATTATTTTGTCTGAAAATTTGAAATCTAAATTGTATTCATTAGAGAAGACTATATCTAAGACTGCTGGTTTTGAAAAGACTCTGAATGTGTGCTTAAATTGCCGTATCATTTTGAGAAGGAATTTAACTGTTGAAAGAGGTCTGGTAAATGGATCAATGGGTAATGTTGTTGATATTGAGAAATACAGAAATAGAGATGGAATTAAATTTATAAAAATTAAATTTGATGGCATTGAGGATGTACAGCAAATTGGTTGTTGCTCTGCTAGGTTTTTGCTTGTTAAAGACTTATGTTCGCCGTAAGCAGTTTCCTGTTTGCTTGGCATATGCGGTGACAATCCATAAATCGCAAGGTTTAAGTGTAGACAGTGCTTTGGTGAATATTGGCAGTTCTGTGTTCAAGGAGGGTATGGCTTATGTGGCATTATCACGAGTCAGAACTTTATCTGGTTTGTACTTGATTGAGTGTGATGTCACAAACATTTGTGCAGATCTAGATTGTGTTAAGGAATACAATAGGTTAAGAAGAGAGTATGCGCCACATTTGCCTCAATATCCTTTGTTTGAAAAACGTTTGGTAGGCCGGAAACAAAGAAATGTGACCAATAGTAGGGAGGTTGTAGCAAAAAGACGAAAAGTCGATGAACCCGAAATTGTAAGCAGAAGGAAAATGGATGCTGTTCAAGATGTTGTTGGTTTTGAATTGGAAAATAGTTCTGGTGTCAACTGCTATGCTAATGTAGTGGTTAATGTTGTCTTTTCTCTAGAAACTTTAAAAGAACAGATTGTGGTCAATTCGGATCAAAGATTTTGCTGTTTGTTGAATTCTGTGTTAGAGAAATGTAGCACTGATAGAAGAAAAATAGAAAGTGTGTCTGAAATTCGAAATCCCTTAGACAAATGTTCAGGTCAAACGCAATTCTCTCAAAATATTCAGCAGGATTGTCAGGAGTTTTTAATGAATATGCTTGATGTATTGCAAGATAAAGGTGTAGATGTAGATTATCTGTTTGGCCTCTCTTATCAATGGCAGCATGACTGCGAGAACTGTAGGCTATCAAGTACTACTAGTGTAGACTTAGAAAGATTTATATATTTAACTTTGCCTGACTGTAAATCAGTATCCTTTAATAAGCTATAAAAGCAGCCGATCAAAACATGGAGTGTAGCCAATGTAAGTCTGCAATGCTGTCCACATTATTTATACGAAGTTATGGCCAGTATGTCATTTTAATGTTCCAACGATGTAGGCCTGATGGAACTAAATTGACAACTTTAATTAAAAATGTTGTGGCTTCGCAGTTGTCAATATCAAGAAGGACTTTTGTATCTGCAGCAATTATATATCATGACGGTCCTTCAACAACTTCAGGACATTACACAGCTTATTTAAAATCTGGAAACGGCTGGTCATTCTGCAATGATTCTGTTTTAACTTTCAAAAAACGTTTACCGTTTGACTTAAAAAATTCTTACCTAGTGTTTTTACAACCAAAATTTTAGGGAAGGTAAGTGGCCTACGAAGATTGGAGCAGTTGATAAATTTTAGTTTTAAATTGCTTTGTGAATAAGAGTGATCATGATAATTAAAAATGTAAAGTAGTCATGGAGGTACATAACTGGCCTATAATGATTCAAAGAGTTGATATGATTTACTCTGTTGTTTTAAATTGCTTTGTTAGTAACTGAGATCAAGAGAATGAAAACATTGGAAAAGTCATAGAGGTAGTGTAAGTGTACCTCATAGTAAGTGGTATCAATGTTATAGGAAATGTGAAACACGAGTAAGCTAGAAGGGGAGATACTATTAGTACAAGATTGTGAAAGTGATTGTCGACGTTTTCTTTCTGAAAGTCGGGAAAAAATGAAAATCTCGGGATTTGCTTGGAGGAATTTCAAGAGTTTCAAATGGCTCTTACACTATTTGGCCTTGTGGATAAGTGTAGTACAGAGCGAAAAGTGATTTATGATTTCTAAGTTATTCCTGAAAAAGATGAAGCTTTTCTTACAGAAAGTGTCGGGCACAGATTACTTAAAGGACAACAGAGTATTTTCCAAAGCAAAAGGGGTTCATACCATATCATTCGACGTCAGGGAAAAGTAAGTGTACTTTCAATGAGTTCAGAAAAACTGTTTCTTTCAATAAGCTAATTCAAGCAGCCGATCAAAACATAGAGTAGAGGTAATGTAAGTCTGCAATGCTGTCCACATTATTTGTACAAACTTATGGGTGTAATGTCATTTTAAAATTCCAACGATATAGACCTGATGGAAGTAAGTTGTCAACTTTAATTAAAAATGTTGTGGCTACACAGTCATCGATTTCAGGAAAAACATTTGTAACTGCAGCTATTATATGACATTACGGTCCTTTGACAACATCAGGACATTACACAGCTTATTTAAAATGTTAAAAAGGCTGGTCTTTCGGCAATGATTACCATTTGACTATGAAACAATGTTTGCCTTTTGACTTAAAAAATTCTTACTTAGTGTTTTTAGAAGTGAAACTTTAGGGTAGGTAACTGGCCTATAATGTTTCTATGAGTTGATATAATTTAGTCTGACGTTTTAAATTGCTTTGTGATTAACAGTGATCAAGAGAATTAAATATTTGTAGTAGTCATGGAGGTAGTGTAAGTGTGCCTCATAGTAAGCAGTATCAGTGTTATAGGAAATGTGTAACATGAGTGAGCCAGAAGGGGAGATATTACTAGTACAGGATTGTGAAACTGATTTTGGACGTTTTCTTTCTGAAAGTCGGGGAAAAAGAAAATGACGGGATTTGCTTTGAGGAATTCGAAGAGTTTAAAATGTCTCTTACACGATTTGGCCTTGAGGAGAAGTGCGGTAGAGAGCGAAAAGTCATTTATTGTTCCTAACATATTACTCAAAAAGAAGGAGCTTTTCTTTCAGAAAGTGGCGGGCACGGATTTTTTAGAGCACAACAGAGTATAAGCTGTTCATAGCATATCATTCGACGTCATGGAAAGTAAGTGTACTTTTGATGAGTTCTGATTTCTGATTTGTTATATTATATGGGTTTTTTAAACACAATCATTTTGATTGTGTTTTTTTTTCCCCGCTGTTATATGATGAATACCTTCAACTCACTGTTTTTAGTGACATTTGATATATTCTGAGAACAGCAAAAATAAACCATTTAACATGTATAAATAATTCTATACTTTGTATTGTAATTTTTAATTTGTACTCGTCTTGTCTCATGCTCACTCGTCTTTTACTACCTTCTATCAATCCTCTTTACATACTCACATTGCCTTTTGTTTTATTCTCTTTCACCCTTGTTCTCTAACTCCACTTATCTTTCAACCTTTGTTTCCCTATTCCAACTCTGCTTTTTTCTTTTCTCTCATGCACCATTTTCCAGCTTTTAGACCCACTGCTTCGCTTCTCTTTTCCATCTTTCCTCCCTTTGTTTTCGAAATTAAATATGTTTGGGTTCTCCTTTTTTGTTGCAATCAGTTAGTATAACTCACCTTCACTCATTTATCTTTCTTTGTTGCCTCACTCAGTCTGTATCTGACACTCTTTCCTTCACTTCCTCTGTCCCCTCTCTCACTCACTCTCTTTTCCTTATTCACCCTTTCCTTATTTAGTTTAACTTACTCACATTCTTTTAGTATCTTACACATCTTCAGTTCATTTTTCTCTTCTATCCTTCTTTTCTGTCACTGAATCTATCCTCCTTTTTATTCTCCTAGTAATTTACTCTATTTCTATTTCTTTTTATCTCTGTCTGTCTTTCACCGTTACTTTATTTTCCTTTCTGAATGTTTATCTCTAACTTTATTTCTTTGTAAAATTGTATGATTTTCAACCTTTTGCCTTGTCTTTTCTATTTTATAAATACATGTTTTAATATTTTTCAAATTTTTGGTCTTTCTTTCACAGATTGAAAGTAAAAAAATTATAAGTGATGAAGTTAACGACAACTATAAGGTAAGTATTTAGTACTCTTTCCCTTACATCTCTATCACATTCAACTTCTATTAGTTCCGCTGCTTTATTTTCTTAACCCTCAGTTTCCTTCCTTTGCTTTTTCCCTCATTCCTTTTCTATTACTTACTTACTCCACTCTTTCCACTCCTTTTGTCAGTCCCTCTGTTCTCACAGTTCCTCACTCCTTTTCACTCAGTCCGTCTCTCTTACTCTCACTGTCTCTGTCTCTTCACTCTTTTACTAGTTGTTCATTATGCTTTCTCCCTGTATTTCAAGCACACTATGTTATTTACATTTCTTTGCTGCTTCAAATATTCCTTTTCTGTCACTTCTTCTTTTCTTCTTTCTGTTTTTTCTCTCTGTCATTCCACATGTTTTAACCTTATTCACTATCATACACCTTGTTTTATTCCTATTTACTTTCACTCACTGTTTTTTTAACACCTTCCCTCAGGGTTGTTGTTTTAGTCCGGTTCTATCCCTACCTCTCACTCCACATCTTTTACTCTCTTTCTTTTTAATTTGAACATTCACTCACATTCTCCAAGTAACTCTTGTTTATTATTCTTCTACTCTCTTTTTTTCTTTCACTTCCTTATCTATTTTCTTTTTCTCAATTTTACCCTCTTACATCTTTTCTTTGTATAATTATCTATTATACAGTATCTCTGTGTTACTCCCTCTAGCTGTCTTTCTTTTACCATTATTCTCTCTGTCTCCTTCCCTTATACTCACTCTTTATTTTTTTTAAATTTTTTTTTTGGTTCGCTTCCGATTCGCGCACCGGCGAGCGAACCGGGAAGCGAATCAAAAAAAAAGAGATTGCCAGAGTGCTAAACATTTTAGCAATTTTTTAATAATGGGAGGTAGTTCTGAAAAGAAATTTGTTTTTTATTGTTTTTGTTGTTTTATATTTTTTTTATTTTTTTTCTGAACATTTTTTTGTTGTTGTATTTTTTGAACAATTTAATTATTTTTTTGTTTTTTTGGGGGGGAACAACGAAAAACAGGCATTAGAAAGGGCTCAACAGGAGCAAAAAAAAATTACTTCTTGGGGCGTTTCGAGCACTTGTGGTTTTCAAATGCTCTATTCATTAAATTGACACTCCACTCCCCATAACAAAGTAGTGCACCACAATAAATGCACACTAGCTTCATGTGCGCAAAATTGTTTTGAATACTTGGGACCGTCTCCCTCGCCTCTGGTCCCGATAGAGTTTCCTGTGACGATGTACTGGCCACAGGAGTTGGTGGGTTATCCTGGAGGTGACGCACCTCAGCAACGCTGTAATTAATTGGATGCCACCTCTGCATGTGGCGGTGCATAGTATAGTTTCCAAAACGATACTTTTTGTCTGTGCCTCGGGACAGAACTGCATTGCAAATGAGGCATGTCACCAGCCGGGTATTGACCTTTTTTTGCCCTCGAGGGTAAGAAAAAAATTGCCATATAAAATGGTCTTTGCGGTGGGATTGCCAGGGCTCTTCACGCAAGAACTGCGTCGGCTCTACCTCCTCTTCCTCTTCTTCTTCCTCTTCCTCTGGGTTTTGAAGGAACTGTGCAGGTGGTCCTTCCTTCCTAGGTGGTTGTGGTGGTTGTGGAGGTCCACCAGCTCCAGCTAATACTAATGCCATCACTGAATAATCAGAAACAGGTCTTCCTCTCACAAAGTTGAAAGTCCGAGTGAGGAAAAAAGGTGGGGGCTTTCATCATTTGGGAAAAAAATGTTCTAAACCAATGAAAAGTGTTATTTTCAGGTCACATGACCTTTTACGCTTACGTTACGCGCCCCGCTACGCACCCGGAGCGCTTCCGGGGTGCTGCGCTTCGCGCCTCGGTTCGCACTCCGGAGCACTTCCGAGTGCGCTAACGCGGCGGGTCATAAGACGCATTATGCGTCAACGCGACGCGTCACGATGTTGTTTTCGAACGCGGCAGTTGCGCTAATGGAACGTTTCCTGGTGCGCGGAACGGGTCGCGGCACCAAATTGAGCTAACGGGAAGCTACCCGGTGCGCGGACCGGTAGCGAAAAAATAAAAAAAAATAAAATGATATACATAAAAAAATTATATTAAATACATATAAAATATATTTCTTCCTTTAAAAGAAGAATACATTTTACAGCTTTTGATATTTGCTATTAAAAAACCATTGAAATTCACTGAAAAAGCCAAAGGTTATAGACCATATATAGTTAGGAATTAGCATTTACAAAACCTTGAAAATTCACTGAAAAAACCATAGGTTATAGACCATATATAGTTAGGAATTAGCATTTACAAAACCTTATTTTACTCACACAAAACCATTGAAATTCGCATATATAGTTAGTTGCACTAACTATATATCGCGCACCCGCAATCCACTGCTGATGATGTCACAAATTACATCATTCATGACATGGTCAGTGACATCACTCCGCAAGTACCCCGGTAGCCACCGCGATCCACGTCCGCGGCGGTACCAATGCTACGAGAAACCGTGCTCCACAGCGGAAGTCCAACACGAACAACATCCCTACAGTCAAACCAATGCCATACATTGCGACGGAATTTATCACCAAACACAGGAAAAAGAACGACCACCCACCTGACACATCTAAACCAATCACAAGACACAATGACCCACCCCCAAGATCCGCATAATGCACACCTGGCAACACACCCACCTATCACCTGACTGCCAATAACCATTCAGACAGGGCCAAGACACAGACTATAAAATAACTCCCACCCACTCCAGAAATCCTCTGCATCACAGCATAGCTGCTAGCAGGAGACACCACTTAACCAACAGCAAACACAGATATCATACACATAACCCACACCCAAACACACCCACTACACAAAGACCCACCACACCATCCCTAAACACCACACACCAGCACCTCCCTATTCACTCAAACCCACTGCCCGAGCACCATGGCACCAAAAAAAACCCCTAAATTCACTGACACCGAGTTAAAGGTTATGGTAGATGAGATAATACGTGTAGAACCCCACTTATTTGGGGTCCTAGTGCAGCAGACCAGCATAGCCAGGAAAAACAGCATGTGGGACCGGATTGTCACCAGGGTCAATGACTCCGGGACCGTCCCGAGGACGAAGCAGGAAATTCAGAGGCGGTGGCATGACCTCAAGACCCGAGTGAAATCCATCAGAGCCAAGAACTATCTCCAGGCTAATCACACAGGCGGTGGAACCCCCCCCGGAGCACTTACCGTACACCGAGTGGGAGGACAAGGTGCTGACCATCCTGCACCCTGAGAGCCTTGATGGACTTGAGGAGGGAGAAGAGGCTGGTAAGTACCAACCAAGCACCACAAGCACAACAACACGGTGTGCCTCACACAACTCTGAAGACACATCTCCCAGACCCCAACCCATGCATGCAGTCCACATACTCACCAATGTCTAAACCACTCCAACAGGCCCCCATGTCCATAGGGAGGGTGGTGGTGGTGGGTGGGGTGTGTGAGGGGACGGCATTACAACTCCCAACAGGCCCACATGTCCATAGGGAGGGTGGTGGTGGTGGGTGGGGTGTGTGAGGGGACGGAACTACAACTCCCAACAGGCCCACATGTCCATAGGGAGGGTGGTGGTGGTGGGTGGGGTGTGTGAGAGGTCACTAGACCAACTCCCAACAGGCCCACATGT
Source organism: Lissotriton vulgaris (assembly GCF_964263255.1). Lineage (NCBI taxonomy): Eukaryota > Metazoa > Chordata > Amphibia > Caudata > Salamandridae > Lissotriton > Lissotriton vulgaris. Next base: position 2,126,160,194 of record NC_141689.1, read on the forward strand.
CCATAGGGAGGGTGGTGGTGGTGGGTGGGGTGTGTGAGGGGACGGCACTACAACTCCCAACAGGCCCACATGTCCATAGGGAGGGTGGTGGTGGTGGGTGGGATGTGTGAAAGGTCACTAGACCAACTCCCAACAGGCCCACATGTCCATAGGGAGGGTGGTGGTGGTGGGTGGGGTGTGTGAGAGGTCACTAGACCAACTCCCAACAGGCCCACATGTCCATAGGGAGGGTGGTGGTGGTGGGTGGGGTGTGTGAGGGGACGGCACTACAACTCCCAACAGGCCCACATGTCCATAGGGAGGGTGGTGGTGGTGGGTGGGGTGTGTGAGAGGTCACTAGACCAACTCCCAACAGGCCCACATGTCAATAGGGAGGGTGGTGGTGGTGGGTGGGGTGTGTGAGAGGTCACTAGACCAACTCACAACAGGCCCACATGTCCATAGGGGGGGTGGTGGTGGTGGGTGGGGTGTGTGAGAGGTCACTAGACCAACTCCCAACAGGCCCACATGTCCATAGGGAGGGTGGTGGTGGTGGGTGGGGTGTGTGAAAGGTCACTAGACCAACTCCCAACAGGCTCACATGTCCATAGGGAGGGTGGTGTAGGTGGGTTTGGTGTGTGAGGGGACGGCACTACAACTCCCAACAGGCCCACATGTCCATAGGGAGGGTGGTGGTGGTGGGTGGGGTGTGTGAGAGGTCACTAGACCAACTCCCAACAGGCCCACATGTCCATAGGGAGGGTGGTGGTGGTGGGTGGGGTGTGTGAGGGGACGGCACTACAACTCCCAACAGGCCCACATGTCCATAGGGAGGGTGGTGGTGGTGGGTGGGGTGGGTGCCAGTGCCGACTGAATTGCCAACAAAAAGAAAATGACACGTAATGGCCACATGACTCATCCTCACATTTTTGTTTTGCAGGTGATCCTAATCTGACAGCTGGAATAAACATCCGGCCTCCAGACTCGCCACACTCAGAAGTCTCAGGGGACGATTGGCCAGCCACCTCCGGGGCTGAGGATGGTGCCGGCTCAAGCAGGCAGCCAGGGACATCTGGCTCCCAGGTCACACCTGCACCAACTACTACGGCCTCTGCCATTTCCACAACACCGGCCACTGTGACCTGCACAGCCACCACCAGCACCACCTCCACCACCACTACTACCACCACTTCTGCCCCTGCCACCCTGCCCAACCCACTGCCCAACGCCGGGCCAGCGCCATCCCAGCCACGCAGGGAGAGTGTGAGGCAAAGCAGAGATGCAAGGCCAGATCCGGCAGGCAGGAGCACAGCACAAAGACGGCATGATGAAACAACTACACCCAGTGCCGTGCAACAGTCTCTAGAAGCACTAGCCAGGGTGGAGGAAAACTATCTACGTTGCCAGGCACAGGCAGACCGGACCCACCAGGACTTTGTTGAGAACACTGCAATGTTGGGGGCCATTGAGAGGCGGCTTGGCCAACTAGTGGACATATTTACCATGACTAATACCATGTGGATGCCAAGGATATCTGCCAACACCACCCTCCCCACACCCCCTCAAACAACGCCACCGCCAGCTGCGCCACTGGCGGCGGATGTGGTACCTGATCAGCCTGCGCCCCCAGCTGACTCCGTCCCGACACAAAGACGGAGGGGCCGTCCGAGGCTGGAAGTGGGCGAGAGCAGTGTTGAAGCTCCTTCCACACGCTCCAAGAGGAGCCGACAATGACTTTTACAGTACCTGAGCCTGCCATTCACCCTGCCAACTATCCGGTCCCACCTGGCACAGGCCTGCTGCACTAGGCAGACACCACCCTATGTGGTGTCAGCACGGACATGTCATCTGCCATAACCTTTAACTCTCACTCCCCCACCCCTTCACTCATTTGTAAATATGCACCTACACCTATGCACAATCTGTAAATAAATACCACTTACTCACTCAATGATGTGTTGCCTCCATGTTTATTCACATGATTGCATCAGAAACAGACATTACCAGGTTCAGGGATCCAACTGGTACAGAATCATGCCGCAAGGGAGTGACCTAGGGAAACATAGAAACCGCAAAGACACGTTAGGAAACATGATCACACTCATCCCAACACACTGCAGTGCAACATTCAACAAACCACACACATCACAACAGGAATGGATGAGACTACACACATCATGGAGACGTGCATGTACTCATAAATGAAGACACACACACACACACATGCATACATCACATAGCAGAACACATAGATGATGCCCACCACAATGACACAAGACCAGCAAACCTACACAGGGCATACACAAGCAGCACAAGAGGAGCACACTCACAATCAAGGGAAGTAGCGATCAATGAGCTGGCGCCTCTGGTCCACACCTTCCTCCTCACCACTATCCTCATCAGTCGACATGTGTGGGTTGGGAGGGCGAGGAACTTGCTGTTCATCTGGGTCCAAGAGCAGTTCAATGTTATTGCGCACAGCCAGGTTGTGGAGCATGCAGCAGGCAATCACGATCTTGCATACTTTGCCTGGTGAGTAAGGCAGGGCCCCTCCAGTCTTATCCAGGCACCGAAACCTAGACTTAAGCAGGCCAAATGTTCGTTCTACCACTCGACGTGTCCTTCCATGGGCATCATTGTATCACATTTCTCCCGCTGTAGTTGGATTGCGTATGGGACTCAGCAGCCAAGGCCTGTTTGGGTAAGCCGAGTCGCCTGTGTTGGTGGAAATAAGAGAGAGAGAGAGAGAGAGAAACATCACAACCTGAATAGGTGGGCACACCATGCCACACAGATATCACTCCTGTCACCACAGCATACTCACCGACAAGCCACGCTTGTGCCGGACGCAGATTTGCCATCAGTTGGGGGACAATGCTGCTCCGCATGATGTGGGCGTCATGTGCAGAGCCAGGAAATCTTGCACACACATGTGAGATTATGTTGTCGGCCTGGCACACCACCTGCACGTTGAGGGAATGGAAGTGCTTCCGATTCCTAAACACCTGCTCACGTGCCCGTGGTAGAATGATCGCAATATGCGTGCCATCAATGGAACCCACAACGTGTGGTATGCGACCCAGTGCATAGAAGTCTGCTTTGACCGCTGCCAACTCTGCCGCCTGTGGGAAATGAATGTAGTCATGCTTGTACAGCATCATGGCTGTCAGTACATCCCGAAGTACCGTGCTGAACATGGCCTGTGACATTCCCCCGGCATGTCCAACTGTGTACTGAAATGTGCCTGTTGCAAAAAAATGGAGTGCCGCCATCACCTTTTGCGTGGGTGAAATGGAACCTGGATAGGTTCTTCGCGGCTGCAGGTGAGGAGACAATTGGTTCAAAAGCTCCAGCAATCGACGTCGATCCAGCCTGAATTTCCTGATCACCTCCTCGTCCACCATATCCTCCAGCACAGTGTATGGGCGATGGACATTTTGAGCCCTCCTGTGTGGGAGTAGATGGAATGGAAGTCAATTCACATACAACGCATGTCTGTGCAACTCACTCACATGTCATCGCACTCTATCCAACATGTAATAGGCAGTGTTTAATTGTCATATGTGTGACATCTCTGATTGTCACTACAACATGGATTGACGTAGCAACAATGTGCATCCACTAGCTACATGATGTGTTGCAACATGTGCAATGCACTTTGTCTCACCTCAACATTACTGCCAACAAGACATGTGACATGACCCACATGTGTATGCGCAACATCACATACACACATGCAAGTGCATGCACACAAACGAAAATATACACACACCATTTCTTGATGCACCAATGGCAACACCAATAATGGTGGCCAAACGGACATCACATGCATGGTGACACAATAGGCAACACGCATGCACTGAACACAAGTGAACCCCCACCATAGTCAATATCTCACATATACCCCTCACTGACAACTGAATCACAATGTGCCGATACATCCGGGATCTACTGTGTAGATGTGAGGTACGATAAACTTGTGTAGGGAAATAACCGATGTCGACATGCACATGTGATGGATATTTGTGGCACACCGATGGCCATGGTATGGACACACATGGGATAGAGCATGACATGTGGAGTCACGCAATCACGCACACAACCGTCATCATGCAGCTGCAGACAATGGAACAAGGTGCATCGTCAGCTGAGATGCAATCATTGACCCCGCCATGGCGGTGCACTGCTTCCACTGTTTACGTCTGGGCATACGCGGCCCGCGTTCAACATTCCCATTGTTTGCATGTGCACGGTCCGTCACGCTCACACACCGGCAAGTGCATGTGCTAGACTCCGGGACGGATGCTTCACTTGCAACAATGTTCGATCACTGGCGCCACCATGGCGGGGCACGTATTCGGCGGGGGAGGTGCAGGCCAACACATTCATAAGCTGATGTCAACGCACATGGCAGGTCATGACCCCCCTTACAGTGACATTGCATCATCCAGCCTACACCGGCCGGCCCAGCCCTGCCCAGGACCGCCGTGCCGGCCATGTCAACTACCGCCGTTTCAGGCCCCGTCCACTACCGCCGTGCCAGGCCCTGCCCAGGACCGCCGTGCCGGCCATGTCAACTACCGCCGTTTCAGGCCCCGTCCACTACCGCCGTGCCAGGCCCTGCCCAGGACCGCCGTGCCGGCCATGTCAACTACCGCCGTTTCAGGCCCCGTCCACTACCGCCGTGCCCTGGCGGGGCCTGAAATGGCGGTAGTTGACATGGCCGCCACATGAATCCAGTCCGGTCTTTGGCTTACATTTCCATAGCGCGCCCTTTCACACTATAAAATCTTGTAAGCAGTGTCTCCCGGTCTGCTACACGCATGCGCCGGGGAACAGTGCCGTTCAGAACGCGAGCGGTCCGACGGTCTTTTCCATTCTTGAAGTAAGTCAGTCCCCCTTTTTCTCACTTCTCCCCTCAAATCTGTTTCCTTCAATAGCGGATTGCTAATTTGGACTTATTATCTTTTTAGTCGCCTTTGAAAGCAATTTTGATTGGTTTGCGAAGCTCTAACTATGTAGAGCCCTCGTTTATTGTTTAGGCGGTGAGTCTCACTTCCTACACATTGTCCCAAATTTAAGGCAACTTTTTCCCACCGCCTCTGGTTATTCTTCATGTTCAATCTTTCACTTTTATTCCAGGCAATCCAATATTGGATTTTCTTTCACCTGCCACACCGCCTGTGTTTTACTACAAGTGGTAAGCTTAAAAAACTTGGCAGTTAATACCCATAACAGTTGTTGATGTTGGACCCCACACTAAAACGGTTTTTCATTCTTTTCCCTAGATTTATAATTCGCTCCATTGTTTGGGCATCTTCCTTCCATTTTTTTGATGGACCGAGACTGGCTGAGGTAATAGTCCTCTGCTAGATCACTTGAATAAATACACCTCCCCATGCCTCTAAATAACCTCCGTCTTCTCTATTCTGCTCACAGTTACTACGGTTTAATCCACGTGACCGTCCTGAGTACTACCAACGATCCCCACCCTTTTCTTCTGGTAAGCAGGACCTGAAACGTTGTCATTTCATCTAATGACGAATTGGGCTTAGTCTAAAGACTTCTCTCTCTTAAACAGGTAGAATTCCTCCACTTCAGTGTAGTTTCCTTATTGAGATCCCACCTGGCTCCCCTTTTCAAAGATAAAGATCTGCACTGTGTACCAATCAGGCAAGTAGCTATACAGATCACCTATGGAATCTCCATTACAAACTTTCAAACTTGTTTTGACTCCAATATATGCCTCTCCACTTTTAGATACAGACAACTGAATTCGTGATCCTTCTGGACTCCCCTCCAGTACTGGCATTTTCATTCAGTGGTAAGATGAGGAGGATGTGTGTCGGCACCTTGCCATGCTTCCTGCTGTTTGGTCTGTTCATCTTGTGTCACTAAACTCTGCAAAGCCTTGTCCTTAAACTGTCTTTTCTCCTCCCCTTTTTTTCTTTATTGTATAGATACTACATAAGGCCCTGAAGAGAATCCCATGAAAACCAGCGGGATTCGAAACGCGTAGGCTTTTGCCACACAATGTCTGCGAGAGCGACAGGATCTTCCAATTTATTTTTTCCTAGTCGCTAGTACAATACCAAGTTTTATTAGTTGAAAAAGTTTCTTTTGTAGATCTAACCTGGATTGTACATTATAAAAATTAATTGTTTTTCCATTTTTGTAAAATTGCAGCCGCAGACTGTGGCTTCCTGTATCTTTTGTAGTATAGATTGTACATATTTTAAGATTGTAGTTTATGCTCTTTATAGTCCCTCCCCTTGAGTGGTGTGAATGTGTTTTGAATGCCTGTGATATGTCTGAAACATTGTATGACTGATGAACACTAGTCAGTTCCCCTAATTCCTGTGTGTCCTTTTTGAATGTGTTCCCCTGTTTAAAAACAAATGAAAAAAGTATAAGTTTGTCGTTTTTCTAACAAAGTCAAAATAAAAACTATTAAGTAGTAATTCCCGCTCTTGATTGTTTTTTCAAGTTCTGTCTGGTCATTTGCTTTATTAAAATTATCCATAGCAGCACTGGCACCTCTCTTTTGTTTCTTGCTAACCTGGCTCAGCCTTGCTGATTAGAGCCACCCGTAGTTGTTTTTCCGTACATGTAGTACGGCCAACGCCACTTAATTCCTGTGAGGATGACTGGTTGGGGTGGCCCGTGTGCAGGTTGGGGGATCGATGGACATTGTCATTAGTGGCTTTAGGGATTCCGTAGTAGTACTGTACGTGAGTGTGCCCATGACTTACACCCATTTCCTGTGCATTTCAGCTTTGGCAGAGGGCACTCAGCCACAGACGGAGGAGATGATAGAAGGCAATGCATCCGGATCAGACGTCGCGCACACGCAGACTGACACAGAAGGGGCCAGCGTCGAAGAGGGGGACAGGACCGTCCCGGAGGACTCGACAGTGTTGGTGAGTCAGCACTGTTGTCACAGACTGGGAGTGGGCAATCAACACCTTCGGTCGGGACACAGCACACAGGGCCCACCCTGCCGCCAACTGCACCATGTACTGTTCGTGCACGCAGGAGTAGGGGGAGCAGAGTGGCGTTCGGTGTCGGCACCGCTGCCCCAGCCTCGGTGAGCCAAAATGCTCTTTGTGCAGAGGCTGTTGATCTGCTGCGACAGCTGTGTGTGGGGCAGACCAATATGATAAATGCTTTCCAAGACCACAATAGGAAGTTGGGGCAGGTGGTGGCTTTCATGGAAGGTATGCATGGCGATCTGGCTGGTGTACACAGGACAGTGCAGTCATTGGCTAACAGTGTGTCGTCTGCCATTGTACATTCGCATGGACTGGGTGCTACTTCTGTTCCACCATCTACAACACTGGATGTCTCAGGGGGGAGTGAATATTCTGACCAGGACTCTAATACAGGTTATTGCACTAGAAGCAGCGTCAGCCAGCACGTCAAGGCACGGAGGCCTCAGACCCCATCCCCTAGGTCAGCTAAATCTGTTCAAAAAGACAACGTCAGATACAGTGGAGTACACACACGTGAACCAAAAGAGGGGTTGGGTGTAATGGCTACACATGCTGCACAGGCATCCCACACACAAGGTACTCCCAAGGCAAGCCTTACTCCCAGTTCCATTGACACTACCTTGGACAAGGACATTCAGAAGACGAAGACATCTCTTGAGAGCTCGGACACTCCCAGGGCCAGGGAGACTAGGAAGGAAGGAGCCACTCCCAAGGGCAGGGAGACTAGGAAGGAAGGAGCCACTCCCAAGGGCAGGGAGACTAGGAAGGAAGGAGCCACTCCCAAGGGCAGGGAGACTAGGAAGGAAGGAGACACTCCCAAGGGCAGGGAGACTAGGAAGGAAGGAGACACTGCCAAGGGCAGGGAGACTAGGAAGGAAGGAGACACTCCCAAGGGCAGGGAGACTAGGAAGGAAGGAGCCACTGCCAAGGGCAGGGAGACTAGGAAGGAAGGAGCCACTCCCAAGGGCAGGGAGACTAGGAAGGAAGGAGCTTCTACCAAGGGCAGGGACAAGGACAGTCACAAGACAAACGCACCTAAGAAGAGCACGGACACTCCCAGGGGCAGGGACACACACAGGGAGAAGGTGTGTCCTGGGGATAGGTACACCACAGACGACAAGTCTGCTGCCTGGAACAGGGCACCATCCAGGGAACAGGGAAAGTCCACAGACAACATTCCTCCTACGGAAATGGAACATCCAAGGGCCAAGGCATTTCCCATGGACAGTGGCGCTGTCAAGGACAGGCATACATCACCCATTGATGCACTGAGGCTGCTGTTTTCTGGGAAACAGAATACAGATGTCTCCGCAGTGGAGTCACCCCTTACCTCCACTCCCATCAGGGCCCGTCAGGAACGGATGCAGGTGGACCCTGTAGTAGCATCCCCATGACACATGTTGCAGAGGCCACAAGGCAGCCACACAGCAAACGACAAGCAGGCTCCAGCACGTCCCCAGAGAGCATTCCCCCGCCAGCAGATGCACCTCCCATGGTGGGTGATATTTCTTCTCAGTCCGGCTCACTTGCCAGTCCTGTCCTGTCCAGGGTGCAGTCACATGTCCCCAAGAAACGTAGACACACAGCATTGACACATGCCCAATTGCAACTATCCCCCGCTCCCAGAGCCACCCTGCCTCCTGGACCATACAGCCCTGTGGCTCATCATTTCAGTGGTCCCAGTGGCGCCATTGCAGTTGACTCACATGTGTCAGGTAGTGGCACTGTATAAGTTGAGCCCTATCCTGTATCAGGTGCTGGCAGTGTATCTGGGTCTATGGGCCATGTGTCATTCACACGGGCTGTGGCTGTGTCTCACACTCCTGTATCAGGTGCTGGCAGTGTATCTGGGTCTATGGGCCATGTGTCATTCACTCGGGCTGTGGCTGTGTCTCACACTCCTGTATCAGGTGCTGGCAGTGTATCTGGGTCTATGGGCCATGTGTCAGTCACTCGGGCTGTGGCTGTGTCTCACACTCCTGTATCAGGTGCTGGCAGTGTATCTGGGTCTATGGGCCATGTGTCAGTCACTCGGGCTGTGGCTGTGTCTCACACTCCTGTATTAGGTGCTGGCAGTGTATCTGGGTCTATGGGCCATGTGTCAGTCACTCGGGCTGTGGCTGTGTCTCACACTCATGTATCAGGTGCTGGCAGTGTATCTGGGTCTGTGGCTCACGTGTCAGTCACTACATCTGTGGCTGTGTGTCACACTCCGGTTTCTGGTGCTGCCAGTCTGTCCGATGCGGGTACTTCACGCAATCCACCTGATAGTGTGATGTAAGTTGCTGTTGTATGCCCTCTGATGTACCTGCTCTGGTGTCCACACTGCCCTGTTGCTATTCTCATACTGATGTATGCCCTCTGATGTACTGCCTCTGATGTACCTGCTCTGGTGTCCACACTGCCCTGTTGCTGTTCTCATACTGATGTACTGCCTCTGATGTACCTGCTCTGGTGTTCACACTGCCCTGTTGCTGTTCTCATACTGATGTATGCCCTCTGATGTACCTCGTCTGGTGTCCACACTGCCCTGTTGCTATTCTCATACTGATGTATGCCCTCTGATGTACTGCCTCTGATGTACCTGCTCTGGTGTCCACACTGCCCTGTTGCTATTCTCATACTGACGTATGCCCTCTGATGTACTGCCTCTGATGTACCTGCTCTGGTGTCCACACTGCCCTGTTGCTATTCTCATACTGATGTATGCCCTCTGATGTACTGCCTCTGATGTACCTGCTCTGGTGTCCACACTGCCCTGTTGCTATTCTCATACTGATGTATGCCCTCTGATGTACTGCCTCTGATGTGCCTGTGCCTTGCCATGCACTGTTTGTGCACCTAGCCCCTCTGATGTACTGCCTCTGCTGGACCTGTGCCTTGCCATGCACTGTTTGTGCACCTAGGCCCTCTCATGTGCTGCCTCTGATGTAGCTGTTCGATGCCATGGACTGTTGGTGCACCTAGCCCCTCTCATGTGCTGCCTCTGATGTAGCTGTTCGATGCCATGGACTGTTGATGCACCTAGCCCCTCTCATGTGCTGCCTCTGATGTAGCTGTTCGATGCCATGGACTGTTGATGCACCTAGCCCCTCTCATGTGCTGCCTCTGATGTAGCTGTTCGATGCCATGGACTGTTGATGCACCTGGCCCCTCTCATGTGCTGCCTCTGATGTAGCTGTACGATGCCATGGACTGTTGATGCACCTAGCCCCTCTCATGTGCTGCCTCTGATGGACCTATGCCTTGCCATGCACTGTTTGTGCACCTAGCCCCTCTGATGTACTGCCTCTGCTGGACCTGTGCCTTGCCATGCACTGTTTGTGCACCTAGGCCCTCTTATGTGCTGCCTCTGATGTACCTGCTCTGGTGTCCACACTGCCCTGTTGCTATTCTAATACTGATGTATGCCCTCTGATGTACTGCCTCTGATGTACCTGCTCTGGTGTCCACACTGCCCTGTTGCTGTTCTCATACTGATGTACTGCCTCTGATGTACCTGCTCTGGTGTCCACACTGCCCTGTTGCTGTTCTCATACTGATGTATGCCCTCTGATGTACCTGCTCTGGTGTCCACACTGCCCTGTTGCTATTCTCATACTGATGTATGCCCTCTGATGTACTGACTCTGATGTACCTGCTCTGGTGTCCACACTGCCCTGTTTCTATTCTCATACTGATGTATGCCCTCTGATGTACTGCCTCTGATGTACTTGCTCTGGTGTCCACACTGCCCTGTTGCTGTTTTCATACTGATGTACTGCCTCTGATGTACCTGCTCTGGTGTCCACACTGCCCTGTTGCTGTTCTCATACTGATGTATGCCCTCTGATGTACCTGCTCTGGTGTCCACACTGCCCTGTTGCTATTCTCATACTTATGTATGCCCTCTGATGTACTGACTCTGATGTACCTGCTCTGGTGTCGACACTGCCCTGTTGCTATTCTCATACTGATGTATGCCCTCTGATGTACTGCCTCTGATGTACCTGCTCTGGTGTCCACAGTGCCCTGTTGCTATTCTCATACTGATGTATGCCCTCTGATGTACTGCCTCTGATGTACCTGCTCTGGTGTCCACACTGCCCTGTTGCTATTCTCATACTGATGTATGCCCTCTGATGTACTGCCTCTGATGTACCTGCTCTGGTGTGCACACTGCCCTGTTGCTGTTCTCATACTAATGTATGCCCTCTGATGTACCTGCTCTGGTGTCCACACTGCCCATGCTCGAGCCTAGACTGTGATGTTACTCCGATTATGTGTAAATAAAATTGACAATCATGTGTCGTGGGTTGTCGGAGTCATTCTTGCGTGTGTGATGGTGGTGTGTATTTGTATTTACTTCATGGCAGTGGGTTCAGATACATGTCACTCCCCCCTACCTGGGTCACGACCCTTGAAGGCGCTGCCCTCCACACGAATCTGTGGTTTCCGGTACATGTCACTCCCCCCTCCCTACGTCACGGCCCTTGCAGGTACTCCTCTCCAGACAGCGAATGGTTTGTAGCCTACCTGCGTCGTCCTCAATGGTGGGCCAAGACTAGGACGTGGTGGATCGAGAAGAGTATCGGGTAAGCGTGTAGTGCAGGGTCCATGTCGGCGAGCGGCTCGTGGTGGGTATGGTCGCTGTGGGGCATCCGCAGTGTTCAGGCAGGTTGTTTTTCCGCAACGCTTTTATGTGTATTTTCCGCCATCTTGATTTGGAGGACGGTCCTAGACGTCAGTCCGTACGGCGGAGTCTCTGGATAGGTTACGTCCGCCGCGTGGTTGGGTGTGGTAGTGCGGCGGACCGTGATCTACCGCCGCGGACGGATTTTGGCCCATATTTCCTATCCTGATTTGTCGGACGGAGTGTCCGGGACGGGCGGACGGAGAATAGGCATGTTTCGCATGCTCCGGGGCTGCGGACGCACTGCCGTCCGCCATCCTAATGAGCCCCTATATATGGTCTATAACCTATGGTTTTTTCAGTGAATATATATATATATATATATATATATATTACCTACTGGCGATAGCCAGTAGGTATATATAGTTAGGATTTTTTTCCTATGGGATTTTTGAAAATTCTATGTCGAATAACTTTGGCGTTTGAGGACAGAATTGGCTGAAATTTTCAGGAAAATGGAACATTTTGTTTCTGAGCAGCCCCTGAAAATTTGGGGGGGTTTCGTCAAGGGTGGGCCGAGAAAAAAGGGGGGTCCCAAAACGTGTTTTTCCCATGCAATTTTCCATAGGGCGGTTGGCCTCACTTTTAGCCTGAACGGCTGAATGGATTTACACCAAACTTGGCAAAATTGTAGGGACTGGTAGCCCGATGTGCCTTTGCTATGTCTCAAGATATAGGCTCCAGTGGTTTTTACGAAAATTAACTTTGAAAAATATATATTGGGCTACATTGGGCTATATATATGTTGGAGCCCAAATGTAGCCCAATGTAGCCCAATGTAGCCCAAAGATGGCCACCAGAGACAAAAAAAACAAATGTAGCCCAAATATCAGCCAGATGTAGCCCAACTATAGCCCAATGACAGAATGTCCCAGAGTGTTCTAAAGAACAACTAGAGTGCTAACAGTCCTACTTATTACAAAGGTATGGCACACCTGAAGCCATCTTGATTGTAATAAAGTGGTAACTCTTAAAACATTTAATTTAAAAAGGAACAAAATGAGGGGGTTCATTTTGCCATAGAAAGTAGGATTAGCGAATATATGGCGAAATCCCGCATACCATCAGTCCGCAAAAAAAATCCCGCATGTACTATTAGGCCGCAAATTAAAATAACGAAAACTTTTAGAACGAATATGCCTTTAGCATACACTAAACAACTAAACTACCCTAAACCCTAAAACACTACCCCCAGCATGACCCTACACTACACAAACAGTACAACACTACCCTAAACCCTAAAACACTACCCCCAGCATGACCCTACACTACGCAAACACTACAACACTACCCAAAACCCTAAAACACTACACCCCAGCATGACCCTACACTACGCAAACACTACAACACTACCCTAAACCCTAAAACACTACCCCCAGCATGACCCTACACTACACAAACACTACAACACAACCCTAAACCCTAAAACACTACCCCCAGCATGACCCTACACTACGCAAACACTACAACACAACCCTAAACCCTAAAACACTACCCCCAGCATGACCCTACACTACGCAAACACTACAACACTACCCTAAACCCTAAAACACTACCCCCAGCATGACCCTACACTACGCAAACACTACAACACTACCCAAAACCCTAAAACACTACACCCCAGCATGACCCTACACTACACAAACACTGCAACACTACCCTAAACCCTAAAACACTACCCCCAGCATGACCCTACACTACGCAAACACTACAACACTACCCAAAACCCTAAAACACTACACCCCAGCATGACCCTACACTACGCAAACACTACAACACTACCCTAAACCCTAAAACACTACCCCCAGCATGACCCTACACTACGCAAACACTACAACACTACCCTAAACCCTAAAACACTACCCCCAGCATGACCCTACACTACGCAAACACTACAACACTACCCAAAACCCTAAAACACTACCCCCAGCATGACCCTACACTACGCAAACACTACAACACTACCCAAAACCCTAAAACACTACCCCCAGCATGACCCTACACTACGCAAACACTACAACACTACCCAAAACCCTAAAACACTACCCCCCAGCATGACCCTACACTACGCAAACACTACAACACTACCCAAAACCCTAAAACACTACCCCCAGCATGACCCTACACTACGCAAACACTACAACACTACCCAAAACCCTAAAACACTACCCCCCAGCATGACCCTACACTACGCAAACACTACAACACTACCCAAAACCCTAAAACATTACCCCCAGCATGACCCTACACTACGCAAACACTACAACACTACCCAAAACCCTAAAACACTACCCCAGCATGACCCTTCACTACGCAAACACTACAACACTACCCAAAACCCTAAAACACTACACCCCAGCATGACCCTAAACTACGCAAACACTACAACACTACCCAAAACCCTAAAACACTACACCCCAGCATGACCCTACACTACGCAAACACTACAACACTACCCAAAACCCTAAAACACTACCCCCAGCATGACCCTACACTACGCAAACACTACAACACTACCCAAAACCCTAAAACACTACCCCCAGCATGACCCTACACTACGCAAACACTACAACACTATCCTAAACCCTAAAATACTACACCCCAGCATGACCCTACACTACGCAAACACTACAACACTACCCAAAACCCTAAAACACTACCCCCAGCATGACCCTTCACTACGCAAACACTACAACACTATCCTAAACCCTAAAACACTACGCCCAGCATGACCCTACACTACGCAAACACTACAACACTACCCTAAACCCTAAAACACTAGCCCCAGCATGACCCTACACTACGCAAACACTACAACACAACCCTAAACCCTAAAACACTACCCCCAGCATGACCCTACACTACGCAAACACTACAACACTACCCTAAACCCTAAAACACTACCCCCAGCATGACCCTACACTACGCAACCACTACAACACAACCCTAAACCCTAAAACACTACCCCCAGCATGACCGTACACTAAACAACCACCACAACTCTACACTACACTAACACAACACTACACTACACAACACTACACTACACTACACAATCACTAACCCACGAAAAAATTAACACAAACCCACTTACCTCTCTCGTCATCGTGGTTTCACAACGCAAATGCATTTACCATACATGCCTTTAAAACGTAATTCTTTGTAAAGGCATGCGCGATAAATGCACATGCGTTTTGAAAAAATGCGGGATAATGGTATGCGAGGTCAATGACCTTGCGGGATAATGGTATGCGGACTGAAAGTCTGCGGGATAAAAAATGCGGGAAAATGGCTGCAAACCATGATTAGCAGCAGACTTCCCTGGTGAGCACTAGCTTTACTACAGTGATCTAATGAGCAACTAGAGTGCTAACATTCAGAATTTATGGCAAATGTGTGAAACATCTGAATGCCTTCTTGATAGAACCAAAGTAAACAAGCATTGAAAATGCAATAGATCTCGCCCTCGTTTAAGTTAAAGCCATTCTGTTTGTAATGAGGTGGCTTTTTAGCTTTGCTTTTATTAGTGTTTTTAAAACTTTCATGTAAATAACATGCATATGTATGCATATATGTATATGTATGCATGCATTTATATTTATATAGATATGCAGATTATATATGTTTATCTATGTATATTACCTACTGGCGATAGCCAGTGGGTATATATAGTTAGGATTTTTTCTCTATGGGATTTCTGAAAATGCTATGTCTAATAACTTTGGCGTTTGTGAACGGAATTGGCTGAAATTTTCAGGAAAATGGCACATTTCGTTTCTGAGCAGCCCCTGAAAATTTGGGGGGGTTTCCTCAAGGGGGGGGGCCGAGAAACAAGGGGGGTCCCAAAACATGTTTTTCCCATTCATTTTTCCATAGGGCGGTTGGACTCACTTTTAGCTCGAACGGCTGAATAGATTTACATGAAACTTGGCAAAATTGTAGATATGGTTTGCCCGACGTGCCTTTGCTATGTCTCAATATATGTGCTCCAGTGGATTTTGAGAAATTAACGTTTAAAAAAAAATATATATCTGTGACAGCGCTCCGGTTAGCGCCCCGGTTTGCGTACCTGACGCGTAACGGAACTTCGCGAAGCAAAGCTGATTGGCTCTCCGGTGTCTGTCAACATTCTAAACAGTCCGGAGCGGCCGCCATCTTGTCTCTCGGTACGATCGAGAGACAAGATGTGGTGAAAAACGAAGGGGGAAATGAAGGAAAGGGGGCAAGGTAGACCACTCCTGACCCCCTAGGATTGATGAGGGGGATATTAAAGTGCCCCGAGGGGGAAAAAAAAAAATAATAATTTTTTTGCAATTTTACGCCGTAGAGGCACGTCCCGGTACGTGAACCGGGCAGCTCACCGGGCAGCTAACCGGGCAGCTAACCGGCAGCGTAGCTGTCAACATTGTAAACAGTCCAGAGCGGCCGCCATCTTGTCTCTCGGTAGGTTCGAGAGAAAAGATGTGGTGAAAAAAGAAGGGGGAAATGAAGGAAAGGGGGCAAGGTAAACCCCTCCTGACCCCCTAGGATTGATGAGGGGGATATTAAAGTCCCCCGCGATTTTTCGCGGTAGAGGCGCTTCCCGGTACGCGAACCGGGCAGCTAACCGGCAGCGTAACGGGAGTCCGCCATCTTGTGTTTTTGGAGCGTCCGGTTCGCGTACCGGGTAGCGTCCCGGTAAGCGTAACAAGGGGAAAACCAAGAGAAACAGTAAAAAAAAAATTAAGGGAATAGATTTCCAGCAAACTTGACAAAATTGTAGGGACTGTTTGTTTGATGTGCCTTTGCAAGGCCTCAAGATATGTGCACGTGTGGATTTTGTCTAATTAAGGTTAAAAAAAATATATATATCTGTAAGCGTGCTCCGGCACGCTTACGTTACGGGTTTTGTTTGCGCTGCAGAGCCGATACGTCACGGTTATGCGACGCGTCATGAGGCGTCTCACGTGGCTACGTGATACGTCACGTAATAAAGAATATATTTTACAGCTATAGATATTAGCTTTTAAAAAACCAATGAAATTCACTGAAAAAACCATAGGTTATAGACCATATATAGTTAGGAATTTGCATTTACAAAACCTTGAAAATTCACTGAAAAAACCATAGGTTAGAGACCATATATAGTTAGCTGGACATTTTATTGACATAAAACCAATGAAATTCCATATATAGTTAGTTGCACTAACTATATATCGCGCACCCGCAATCCACTGCTGATGATGTCACATATTACATCATTCATGACATGGTCAGTGACATCACTGATGACATCACTGATGACATCTCAAATGACATCACTGATGACATCACTGATGACATCTCAAATGACATCACTGATGACATCATGACACACCAATACCAGTTACTACATACGCACTCACTGATTCCTACGTCTACACACACATTCACTCATTCACCCATACAATCACTCATACATACAGTCACTCATTATTACAACACTATCATATGCACTCATACACCTATGCAGACACTCACACACTGCCACTCATCCATGGAGTTACTCACACATCTAGTCAGTCCTGTAAAGAATCAATCACACTTCCATTTCCTCATCTATACAGTTAAACACAGAACACCATACTTCAGTGACATCACTGATGACATCACTGATGACATCTCAAATGACATCACTGATGACATCTCAAATGACATCACTGATGACATCATGACACACCAATACCAGTTACTACATACGCACTCACTGATTCCTACGTCTACACACACATTCACTCATTCACCCATACAATCACTCATACATACAGTCACTCATTATTACAAGACTATCATAAGCACTCATACACCTAGTCAGTCCTGTGAAGAATCAATCACACTTCGATTTCCTCATCTATACAGTTAAACACAGAACACCATACTTTTCACACATATACTAACACATACTTACTCTCTTATACAATCACTGATACAAGTGCACATTGATATGCACAGAGTCACACACCTCCCAGCCAGCCACACACACACTCAGTCTTCCATACATCCACTCATTCTTCAATATGTAAAACATATTTAAACTTTACAAAAACACACAGACACTAGATGATGTCATCAGTGATGTCATTTGAGATGTCATCAGTGATGTCATCAGTGATGTCATCAGTGATGTCATTTGAGATGTCATCAGTGATGTCATCAGTGATGTCACTGACCATGTCATGAATGATGTAATATGTGACATCATCAGCAGTGGATTGCGGGTGCGCGATATATAGTTAGTGCAACTAACTATTATGGAATTTCATTGGTTTTATGTCAATAAAATGTCCAGCTAACTATATATGGTCTCTAACCTATGGTTTTTTCAGTGAATATATATATATATATATATATATATATATATCATCCTGATGAGCTGTCGAACAGAGTTCTCATAAACATCAGGCAGAAACAGCACTTCCACCTTTGCTTAGTCGTCCTACGAGTGGCTACTATGGAGATCATGCCAGCCTCTTTTCCGGCTCATCTTCCTCGACATCCAATTTGGTAGACCCACCAACTAATTTACGTATTTTCTTCACTTGGTTCAAAAAGACTTACTTGGTCACTCCATGGACCTACATTTGGTTGGTGCTTATACCAATTGTCCACTTCATGTCAATTGGATTTGTGACATTGTTCTATTTACTCATCAATGGTCATTACTTGCCAGAGCGCTCTGCTGTAAACTTGGTTGATGGAATTCTGGCCCCTCACACATCGTCCCATATCATGAAACAGGATCAGACACTTGTTAACATTTCAGCATTCCCGGTTGCAGATGGCATCATTTGCGATAAAGTAGCCTTCGAAATCCACGGACTGACCGAAGTTCTCAGGGTACCATATGTGTTTCGCGTCTTGTTAGGAGATGTGGTAACACGGGACATACATTCTGATGATTGGGATGTGCATGCAGTACATGCATTGTTTTCAGATTTAAAATATTATGCTGCTTTTGATGTTGAAGATTTGTATTTAAATTCTGCCTATTAGGGAAAACTATTTTGCTATCAATATTATGGCAGCATTTTTTACACAAAACAAACACGTTAAGACCTGTTTTTAATTTTACACAATGGGATCATTGTCCTACTTCCGTAGAGGGGAGTTCTAAAACTCTTAGAGATAATTCACATATTTTACAGAATATGATATATCTAATCCGGAATCCTATTTTTGAAACTTCAAACTTCTGCACAATCCAAATGTATGTTGACCCACACTAAATTGATTTACGCCAACTCGTTTGGAACTGAATTGGCTACACAGGGTTATGATCACTGGAAAGAGACCGTGGATTCAAATTAATCTGGGTCAAGAAGCCTTGGCAGGTTCAGGGAACTGAGGCTTTACATCATGCCTGTCTGATACCAGCTCAAATTTTATTTTTAAATGATACAGGGTACCAAACCACTTGTTTTTGCCTGGCTACTGTCAAAAATGTAAATACCCATCCATTCACTCTTTAGCAGAATATGATGATTGGCGCACTCAAACAAATTATACTATTGAGGCATTGCAAGCTTTACTTCGAAATTACACTTTCAATGTCTCTGGAATTGGTTTTTTCGGGTGGTTGGTGTGGCAAACTAATACAAATGCATACCAATTGCATTTTTACAATGTTATGCCTGGCTTCATTCAGACTAGAATTGACCTTCGTTATACATATTCGGTCACCACATATTCAGTTGGTAAATTATACCAACAATGGTTGGAACATTCCTCACTGGCATCAGTGAAACAACATATTTCTCTGTGGTTGCATGACATCAATCTGGCTGATTTTGTCTTAGGAGCTAGGAATGTTAGATCTAAGCGATTTCTTTGTGCCACATACAATGAAATTTAGAAGCTTTCGCAGATTGAGGCTGCTCTTTGTCGGCGCCAAATTGATCAAGCAAATTAAAAAAATTATCTTGCAGTGGTCGATAATAGTATCAATACACTTTTATCACACATTTATACGTTAGATAACATTGTTTCATCTGTTATTGATACCTTTGTTAAATCCAGATAGCCTAGGCACTTTGGCTCGCAAAGTGAAATCTGGGTCCCCTGAGGATCCACTTTGCCCCGAAGTGTTCAAGGACCTGGCGGCTCATGACATCTCTCCGCTCTGTTCCTTGGTCAATGCGTCTTTGACATCTGGCGTCGTTCCACTTAAGTGGAAGCGAGCCATGGTTCGTCCGATCCTGAAGAAACCTAGCCTGGATGGAAGCAAGCCGGAGAGCTATCGGCCTATTTCACTCCTGCCGTGGCCGGCTAAGGTGATGGAGGCACACGTAAATGCCGCTCTCTCGGAACATCTCCGTCGAGCTGACATACTCGACGCTACGCAGAATGGGTTTAGGGCAGGTCATAGCACGGAGACGGCTCTGCTTTATATGGTGGAGCACCTCCGCTCCGTGCTTGACGCGGGACAAACGGCAGCGCTGGTGCTATTAGATCTAAGCGCTGCCTTTGACACCGTCTCGCACCCTATCCTTCTGCAGCGTTTAGAGGATGCTGGTGTCTCCGGCATTGCGCTCGACTGGTTCCGGTCGTTCTTATCAAACCGGGCCTTTAGCGTGACCGTCCCACCCTTTCAGTCAAAATTCCACCCGTTCAACCTGGGCGTCCCCCAAGGCTCCTCGCTGAGTCCTACGCTGTTCAATCTGTACGTTAGGCCGCTAGCTGAGGTTGTCAAACTATGGGGTATGACCATGGTGTCATATGCCGATGACACCCAGCTAGCGGTCACGATCAGCGGGGATGCGGAGGTCGACGCTCCTAGGTTTCAACAAGGACTGAGGGCGATCGCTAGGTGGATGACGCTTAATTGTCTCCAGCTAAACGCTAGTAAGACCGAGGTGATGGTATTTGGTAGGCGACCGGAACTGTGGGGAGAGAGATGGTGGCCGGAGGAGTTGGGTTCCGCTCCCATCCCAGTCACCGAGCTTAAAAACCTCGGGGTCTGGTTGGACCCTTCCCTTACGTTTGCATGCCACACTAAACGCACGGCTGCTTGCTGCTTCGGCATCTTGCGTGGGCTCCGTCCTGTGCTAAAGTTCTTCGATGCCCCCACCCGGCAACTCATGATCCAAGCTACCGTTATCTCCAGATTGGATTATGCTAGTTCTCTGTTGGCCGGTCTGAATGTAGCGGAGATAGGGCGCCTGCAGCGGATCCAGAATGCAGCAGCGAGAGCGGTGGTGGGCCTTCCAAGATTCTGTCCCACCTCCAGCACCATTCGAGCACTGCACTGGCTCCCGGTGGCGCAGCGGATTCAGTTTAAGGTCCTCTGCGTCGCCCATAAGATCCTGAAGGGGTCCCCGGCAATGATCCTCACGACCCTCATGGCCAACTATATTCCAGCACGACCCTTAAGATCGTCAGATCTCGATTTGGCAGTGGTACCGCGCTTTAAGCGAAGCAGGGCCGGTGGTCGCTCATTTCGAGTGCGGGCCGCTGCTCTGTGGAACTCCTTACCCCCGGCAATTCGCGCCATGAGCGATTTGCTTTCTTTTCGTCGCGCCTTAAAAACATTTTTATTCCCTTAGTTAGTGTGTCCTGTGCTGTTTTATTTAGTTGTGTTGTGTAGCTGCCTTGTCGGGCGCCAAGACGCTCCTTAGCTGGAGCATTTGTGCGCCTAATAAAAACCACATAACATAACATAACATAACATAACATATTGTTCAAAGTGATATGTCTGTGTTATATCATGGGCAAAATCAGTTAGGATCTGTTATGCAATTTGCTTCGACATTGAAAACTCTTCAAATGAGAAAAAAAGTACCTTGGGATTATTTGAATGCCACTGCTTTGTTTTTGCCATTTAATCTAACTGATAAACATTGATTTATGTACAGGAAAGATTATGCATACACACTTTTGCATATCAAAAAATTGGAGCCCTTGCCATTCTCGGTAGTGGAAATGTACTCTGCTGTTTGGTTAATTCATGGGGTTCTCTCTCTCCCTTTTTCACTGTTTCAATTTAAATCATGCATGCAACATTTTCCGATTGGCCGTTTTGAACCACTGGCTAGTGCTTTTCTACATGAATTGTGGTCCCTACCTTTCACTTACAGATGTCAAAGGGAGGGTAAAGACGTTTTTCTTACATGGGGGGACTGGATTCCCAGTAGGACATTCCCTGGTTTGCAAACATGTTAAATTGCATGGCACTTGTAATGTGTCAGCGCCCAATCTGGCTTGTTTTATTAAAGGCACCCCAGTACCATCAATATTTCCCACTTTTACATTGCTTAAAAAATGGCAGTTATCCTACTTTACACAAACAAGACTGCTGTGGTTTTTGGGCAGGAGTCCCGCATTTAGGAATGGTTTCCCAGTGTGTAACTTGTTGTAGCAATGTGCCTTTTCCACCCCAACATGGGAGTCTAGATAGTTCAATTTGGCCTTCCGTTCCAGCTTTGAAAACCGATTTCAACAAGTTGAGCAGGCTCAAATACCTGTTATTCCAACAAGAGGTGGCTCTCACTTCGGCCTGAGAGACCTTCGAGTTACAGGTGGCTAGGACTTCTAGTGAGATACATTCCATTCTGAACACTAACCTCCCACTACATTTTGGGGAGCTTATACACCAAATATTTAATGCGTCTGACACCAAAGGCCTTGCACATTTTTTCAAATGTGTGGGATCTGGCCTTGTGACTTCTTTTCAGACGATATTTGGAGTAATTCCGGCTATTATTCATTCTATTTTTTCCAGCGTCTTCGGAGGGTTCCCCTTCATATTGGCGTTAGGTGCTAGAATCCTGCTTCTTCTGTTCCTGCTGCGTAATGGCTGCTCATCTTGTGGTAATGCACAGACCAGGCCAGTTGCAGCTGTACCATGATCGCAGTCAACACGTTTTTGCATGCTTGCCATTAGCAGTGTTTGGCGTCAGTTATGGATTAACTTTTTGCTTTGCCTACTTGACTTGCGTGCAACCAGTGTTTTACTGTTGGCAATGCCCTTCTATTGGGCAATGGATATATGCCTCTCCAACACGTTGTGCCCAGTCCCTGATTTTAACCAGTTGATGGGTCCCTTAGAGGCTCATGACCAGGCTTGTTCTGGGGATGGGCGTATGGCGTGTGCGGCTGCACTTGGAGTATTGGCTGAATGGGATGTCTGTGCGGCTACAGAGTTTCATCGAATATCACGCAAGTTGCCCACTTATGCTTTTAGAGGGGTCTGATTATGAGGAGCACGTTTATTTCTTTGGCTTATTGAATTGGATGGCATCCTTTTTTTCTGCCAACAATAGGGATGATCTTTTAGAGGGAATTGCATTCCTCGGTTCACACACCTTCATGGATTGACCTCCTCCTTCATAATAACTTCTTCATAATAACATTATTATCCTGAAGACAGCTCTCTTTCAATAAGCTATATTGACATGTTTTTTTTCCGCTTGACTTTTGAACTTCTTTTTGGTCCTATGTCTATGTCACATGACCTTACCAAGAGGAGGGTGGTATATTGCCCTTAGGGACATTGTTGACATTGCTAAGCTAGCATGAGCTTTGCTGCCATGACTCCTGCTTTTGAGCACTTTACTACATGACTTTTTTTTTGCAAGAATCTGTTTGTGCTTTTCACATGAGAACAGGTTGCGTTTTGCATTCTCTGACTTTCCTGGAGTTTAGTCTGAACATGATGTGCAAGGTCGATAAACAATGCCCCTTGTGGTTTTGTTCTGGTCAGTCCCTAGCACCTAGATATAACATGACATGCTATACGCAGCTGCAACACTGAAGACTCATGCTTTGAAATTACGTTGTTGCATGTTGTTTTAACACACTTGGAGAAAGCTGTTCCATGGAGAAGAGCTCCACTGTTCCTATGATGTAAACCTTACATCCATTTTTTAAGGTATGGGGTCTGCTGTCAAAACCCAGAGATCTTCCTTTATATAAAATAAACTACTTCTAGTCAAGGGGAGGGTGGTTAGGCCTAATTGCCCTTTTTTCCACAGTCTTTCTATAATGACTTCTCCTTTTGTATTCTATGGAATTGTAACAATGCTGACACTGCTGAGTTTATGCATTTTGCTGCTGGAAGTGGCTCCTATACTGTATTGTAGAGCATGATAGTTAAAAGAAACAATTTGAACTATTTAAGTGACTCTGCCAATTCTTATTATGGACAAGTAAAAGTGGGTGAGCGAAAGAGTATGTCTTGCTCCTGCGATTCCTGAGAGAGTCGGGAGTGTTGTGTTCTGGGTTGTCTAATCATTTGTGGCTTCGTGATATTTGGAGGGGAACGAATGAGACACTATAGCTAGTCGGTTTGGGATTTTGGGTACTAATGTGGTAGGTTGGTACACCCCTATGCACTGAGGTCTTGTTTTCCTGCGCATAGTTCTGTGCATGTGCAGAATCCCTGCAACACCATGGTCCACCCATGGAATGCCTTCCAACTCAAAATGCAATGTACCACAGCGCATACGGCTACTTTGTGTTACATTTCTTTACAAAGTAATAGAAAGTGGCACAAATCTGCCCATGTGTGGCTTTGTAAATCCGAATTTCAGGAATTGCGCTATCTTGCTTCAGCTTTCATGATACAAGGACATCGCAACGCTTTAATAAATCTAGGTACCCCTGCTTCTAGTCCCCCAAATCTAATATGTTTAAAATTACTGTTCATGGCCAGAAAGCGTTTCATATTGACTCACAAGTCTATTGAGGGCCATATGACTAGTACACCCATTGGTCAACCTTGTTTGTTCATAGGATCAAGGGGCATATTATCAAGGGCCCTATCACCGCTTTAGCAGGACTTTTTCCCGCTAAAGCGGCGATATTTTTATCACCCTATTAGCAAGCTGTCGCTAACAGCAGTTAGCGACAGCTTTTAGGCGAAAGCTACAGGTTTGGGGCCCGCTTTGCATGTTAGCGATATTTATCACTAATGACATGCAAAGTGGGCGTACCCAAACTGTTAGCGACCGAAAACAGTCGCTAACAAAGCTATCGCCTATTAGCAAGGCAGGCGAAGCAATAAACAAAAATCGTGCTAAGCGCGATTATCTCTAAAATCTAACGCCTGCTCAGACCACTTCTTAACCTGTAGATCCAATGGGAGGTGGATAGGCAGGTTAAGTCCCCATTAGCGATGAGGCCTGAATAGATATTCATGCATTTCGCTGCTATCGCCGGATATTTTATCGCATTTGAGATAAACGTTGCTAATAGCGATGCACAGCTAAGCTCATTTAGCGATAAATATCGCTAGTTGTTGATAATATGCCCCCTAGTTTGGAAGTGAGTTGCAAAGCCATCCCAGGGTGGAGGGTTGTCTCATTTCTTGCTCAGGTCTCTTGGAAACAGCTAAATGTGACAAACCCAAATCAATCATGTTAGCTTTGGGGGTCTCTAGTTGGCAGAGGTAGGTAACTTTGACAAATAGGGACCCTTGCGTTTAGTCAGGGTAAGAGGGTACACTCCTAAAATAACTCCTGCCCGACCCCTTGGTAGCTTGGCACGAGCAGACAGGCTTATCTCAGAGGCAGTGTGTAAACCATTTGTGATCACATACAGTAAGCCAATGACAACACTACAGATGGACAGCACCCGAGTTGTATATTAAAAATAAGTATTCTTTATATAGATTTAACACAAGACCACAAACGAGAAAAATGCACAATACAGTACTTAAAATGGTAGAATTAGCTAAGTTCTCCTTAGATGTTAAAATGCGACACTTTGTGTTCAATGTACCTTAGGATGCATAACGCTATACAACAAAAGTGTTGCAGGGAAGGTGATGCATCGGTCCTTACATGCAGGAACGGTGATGCATCAGTTTCTTACTGCTCTTCCGTGGCGGTGCCACTTGCAACGCAGTGATGCAATGAAGATCTGGTGCAATAAAAAACAAAGATGACTTCTTCTTGATGCGACATGATGCGTACACGCCCGATGGCCGTGTGGCAACTCAACGATTCTTCTGAGCCACGACAGGCCCTGCAACACACTTCTCCGGTGATGCGAGGCGCTTCGGCGATGCGATGCGACAACTGCAGTGGCGACACCCTTTCTCAGTGATGCGATGACAGCGGCTGTGGTGGCGACACGCTTCTACGGTGATGCGAGTCACTTTGGGGATGCGATGCGATGCGACAGCTGCAGCAGCGACACTCTTCTTCAGTGATGCGATGACAGCAGCGGCGATACGCTTCTCCGGTGATGCGAGATGCTCCTACGATGTGAAGCAACAGCTGCAGCGGCAACACCCTTCTCCAGTGATGCGACGACAGCGGCTGCAACGGCGACATGCTTCTTCCTCGTGAGTGGCGCTTCTAGATCCTTGCGACATGCAGTCCCTCAGAAAGCCCAACACAACTGCAGGCACTTCTAAAGAACTCTTGGGGAGCTGGTTGGTGAAGTCTGTTGTCTCTGAGACTTCATCAGGAGGCAAGCTCTTTCTCATGCCCTTGGAGATCCTTCACAAGTTGATGAAAGTACACACAAAGTTCCTCTCTCTTCTCTTTGGCAGTTAGGCAACCACTGCAGGGCAATACCCCAAGCAGCACTTCAGCTTAGGGATAGACTCTCCTCAGTCTCTCTGGTTCCTCTACTCAGCAAAGGTTTCTTCTTGTTTCCCAAAAGTGATCTAAAGTTCTGGGGTCTGGGTCCCCCTTTTTATACACAGTTTCTCTTTATTCTGTGAAGGAAAAGAGGCCTTTGCCTAGTATAAACCAATTCTGATCAGTCCCGCAGCACTCAGTTTACATGACTCCTTCTTTCTTTTCACAGTGCAGGACAGAGACATCAGACGCACCACAGGAAGTGGAGCCAGCATTGTGGAGGGAAGGCACAGCCCTATTCAGGTCCCAGGTGCAACTTCTCCCACCCATCTACATATAGATCTTTCTATTCACCCCTGTGCTGACACCCCCTGTCTCCTGGAATCCCCCAGCCCCTGTCACTCTAACTCCAGACAAGGAATACACAACCTAACAGATGCAGGCTTTGATGGTTAGACAAGAAAATACCTATTTTCTAAAAGCGGTATTTTCAAACACAGAATGTTAAATCCAACTTCACTAAAAGATATATTTTATCATTCTGAGTTCAGGCATACTAAACTTGAATTTCTTCCTGGTTCCCTGAGTCAGTTACGATTATAAGATGTAATAATCAAACTGCCCATTCTGGTCTACGGGGAACAGGTAGCCTTGCAATAGTGAAACACGAAAATGGCTGTAATTTACTATTGGGACATGCCACACACATCAGGGCTTGTCCTACCTTATACCTACAATGTACCCTGCCCTTGGGCCTACCATAGGGGTGACTGATTTTTTTGTTGTTTTGTAAATATATTTTTATTGCAGGAATTAGTTATAATTATACATCGGTCAGCAATAAGGCAATCTGTGATGGTGACACCGACGGAGAAGCAGCACTGGTACACAGCCATTTAGCCCACAACCCGGGGGTAGGGCGGCGATTTATGCTTAAGTGATGCATGTGGGTCCAGCGGACTGCTAAATTTGACCAGTCATAAATAAAGTTTCACTTCTGCTTTTCTAAAAGAAAGAACCCCCCCCCCCCTCCAACTAAACAAAACACACCCAGAGGTCTAGTGTCCAAGCAGCTGGTTCAATAGGCTAACAGTGCATTATGAAGCTTCTAATGCTCCCTCCTCCCACTGTCCCCCTTCCTCCTCCCTCCCCCGCCATCGGTGCTTAGGTAGATGTTCAAAGAGCGTGTGGTAGGAGATATTACGCATTGTGACGGGAATGTCGTGTGCTTATTGCATTACGGGGACGCAGGCTGCTCATCGGCGTCACTATCGGTGTCGCTAGATGTGCTGTGATCGCGCAGGGCCTGCACCAATGACTCCCACGCCTGTGCTGATTCTAGCGCCTTCTCATTCTGCTGCCGCCTCGCTAGCTGATACCTCAGGGTGCTCTCTCCCTCAGCCCATTTAAGAAATTCATTGCTCCATTTAGTGCCCGTGGGACCAACTCGTGCCTTCCAGTGTCGAGTTATTTCTCATTTCGCCAGGAGTAGCCCCATGTCAATAAATTTACTGGTAACTTTGTATTTGGGGGTATGAGGAAACCAGTGCAAGATCCCTACCGCAATGTCGAATTGTAAGGACCGCTCTGTAACCCTGTTAAGGGTGTTCCCTATCAATGTCCAATAGGAGGACAAAGCGGAACAGGACCATAGCATGTGAACGGGGTCAGCCCCAATCGTCCGGCATCTAGGGCAGGCCGCAGTGTCAGAGGCGAAGTATTTTTCTATCTTCTCCGGGGTCAGGTATGGGCGGTGTAATATGTAAAAATGGACCAATTGGAACCGAGCATTACGCCTGCTCTTCCAGGCCCGGTGCATCAGCTGGGCCCACGTGGTCTCCGGGATGTCTCTTCCTATGTCTGCCTCCCACCGGGTCCTGAGTGTGTCCAATGCAGGTAACCGCTCATTAACCATCCTAGAGTACAAGCACGTTACAGCTTTGACCGTTCCCGCCACCATCATAACATATTGACACGCCGCTGATGTCTGTGGTTCTTCAAAACCATTCTGCCAGTGCGCTTGGAGTGCCCTTGTGACCGCCGCATGGAGCAAGAAGTCGCCCGGGGATGTCAAAGCGGTCTAAAATCGCCTGGAAAGGCAGCAGCACTCCATCCTCATAGAGGTCACCTATGATCTGTATGCCTGCGTCCTCCCAAACCCGTAATTGTGACCAATCCCCACCATGTGGTAATGCAGTGAGCATCCCAAGTGGTATTTCGGGGGCGTAGGGGTATTTCATTCCCGACTTGCGTTGCACCCGGTTCCAGTCCGATCTAATAGTGTGTTCCTCCTGTGTGAGGTCCCTCAGGGACAGCCTCTGTTGCAGTGCAATATAGGAAAGAACGTGTCTGGGTATGCCCAGCCCCCGCTCCTCCTCCGGACCCCGAAACTCCCGTGCTATCTCCTGGGTGTAGGTCTGCAGATGGGCGGCCAAGTAATACGTTTCAAAGTCGGGTACAGCCAACCCCCCCTCCGATTTAGGTCTCATTAGGGTCTTAAGCGCAACTCTGCGGCGACCCGATCCCCAAAGGAATGCCACGAGCAGTGAGCTCAAGTTCCGGAAGACAGCCTGCGAGATCCAGACCGGGAGTGTCCTGAAGTAATATAGTAGTCGGGGAAGCGCCACCATCTTCAGCAGTGCTATACGTCCTGCCACTGACAGCGGCAAGGTGGCCCAGAAGGACATGCTACCCTTTAGTGCCCGGACGCATCGAGAAATGTTGCCCTCTAGGATGTCAGCAGGGCTGTCGTAGATGTAAACCTCCAGATATTTGAGGCAGCTAGGCGCCCCTCTGATCACCCTAGGAGTGTCGGGTTGGGGCTCTCCTCCGCGAACCGGGAACAAGCAAGTTTTCGACCAGTTCACCCTGATGCCCGATATCTCACCGAAAGCAGTGAGTACTGCGTCAGCACCAGCCAAGGCCTCTCCAGCATCCTCTAGGAAAAGCAACAGGTCGTCAGCATAGAGGGAAATTTACTGCCGCCCCAAAAAGGTCTGCAGGCCACTATAATAGGCCCCGGTGCAAACCGACAACGCCAGGGGTTCCACTGCGAGCGCAAAGAGCAGCGGGGATAATGAACAGCCCTGCCTCGTACCTCGCTCTACTGGGTACTATTGGGAGATCAGCGGGCCTGATCTTACCCTAGCCATCGCCGAGGCATAGAGCACCGCAGTCCCGCGTAGGAACCCCTCCCCCAGCCCAAAGCAACCAAGCACTCTACGGAGGTATTCCCACTCTAAGCTGTCAAAAGCCTTCTCCAGGTCAATTGAGAGGATCATGGGTTGGGGGGCCTCGTCGTGGGTCTCCTCCAGCAGGCAGAGCAAATGACGGATGTTCATCGTAGTATTACGCTTAGGGATGGTCCTTATGCAGCAGGGAGCCCATGTGACCCAGTAGTCTCGACGCCAGGATGCTGCTTAATATCTTATAATCAACTGTAAGCATTGAGAGCGGCCTGTAAGACGCCGGGTCGTTGCTCTCTCTATCGGGTTTGACCAGGGGGACCACCAGGGCCTTACACATGGAGCCCGGAAGGCGCCCCAGATGCTTTGCCTCCCTGTAGACTATCAAAAGCCGCGGGCCAGGAGGTCAATATAGGCGGAGTAGAACTCCACTGGAAGTCCGTCCAGACCTGGGGTTTTGTTTCGTGCCATTCTTTTTATGGCGCTGCGGATCTTTTCCGGCTCTACATCTCTCCCCAATTCCTTCGCCTGTTCAGGCTCCAGAGCGGGGATAGGTAAGTCCTGTAAGAAATCGTCAATGGGGTTAGTGTCCGGTGACATCCTACTTCGGTACAATTCTGCATAGTAGCTCAGAAAACAACTAACGATTTTGGGTTGGGTATAAACCTCTATGCCCTCCGCATCCCGCATAGCTACCATGGGAGAGGTGCGCCTCGTAGGGTTAGTCAGCCAAGCTAGGAGCGCTCCCAATTTATCACCCTCAGCTAGCGATCTGGCCAGGTAAGCCTTGTAGTCAAAACTACATAGCCGTTCAACTTCAACCGCTACAGCTTCCTTCGCCGCCGTAGTCTGTTGTTGAAGCTCCGGGCGGCCGGGACGGAGAAGCTCCATCTCGCGAAGTTTCCGATCAGCTTTACCAAGGTCCTCTAAAAAGGAACCGTCGCATCCCTACCTTCTTCGTGATGCAATAGCCCCTAACTACCACTTTAAATGCATCCCATTCTGTGGCCCTTGCACCCGTCGTACCCTCGTTCTCCGCGAAGTACGCGGCGATTCTGTCTTCCAGTTCACTCCAAAACACTAGATCTTCCAGCATCTCGGGGCGTAGCCTCCAAGTCGGAACACAGGGGGTACCCGGGAGCCACTTAAAGTCGGCCAGAAAAGGGTTGTGGTCGGAAATAGTCCTCGCTAAATACTCAGACCTCGCGGCCGTGGACACTAGTTCTGCCGATCCCAAGAACCCATCCAACCGCACATGCAATTCGTGCATGCCGGAGAAGTGGGAGTAGTCCCGGGTATGTGGGTGCTGGGCTCGCCAGATGTCTGTTAGTCCCCATTTAGTCTGGCATTACAGTCTACCCATGGCTACCCGGTGGGTTGGTGAGTCTGCAAGGGGAGGGTGAGATCCGTCAAGATCAATGTCCACCACCGAGTTGAAGTCCCCGCCGATCAAGAAAGGCCCCGATAGGTAGTGGGCCAGAGAGCCCGACAGCACCGCAAAGAAGGCCAGCTGGTCCACGTTTGGCGTATAAATGCTGCAGATGTTCAGATCCTTTCCCCCTAGTTTACCAGCTATGACCACAAACCTCCCCTCTGGATCCACAGTGTGTTTAGTCACCTGCAGGGGAACCCCGGCCCGCACCCAGATCAACGTGCCCCTAGCATAAGCTGAATATGTGGTGTTGTATAACTGTCCTCTCCACCTGCGCTGCAATGCTAGTCCCTCCGCTTTCGTAAGGTGTGTCTCTTGTAAAAGCGCAATCTGTACCCCTCTACGCACTAGGTAAGCATGGACATTATGTTGCCTGGACATGGAATGCAGCCCGCGCACATTCCAGGTAATGCATTTCAAAGTGGACAAGTCAGCCATTGTCCCATGGTATCTCTCCAAGTCTCTCCCAGTCGTGCTCAAGTACAAGTAAACACAGTGATTGCACCGCACCAATGGCGTACCTCCCCCCCAACAACAACAATCCAAGCCCCAAGCACGTCCCCCCCCACCCTCCCCAGAACAGGTCCCAAATAGTGCCATCTAGTTCCCATCCAAACTGTACCCACAAAAAAACCAAAAACTATCCTGACGGTAGCCACCGCAGGTGAGCCTTAAGGGCAAAGTGGGGGTAGAGCGTCAACAGAGGGTCTCCGCACCTCAAAGCTACATAAGTGCGATCGAGCCCTGAGTTATGAGGGCTGATGCTGGGCTG
The DNA here is from genome assembly GCF_964263255.1 of Lissotriton vulgaris. NCBI lineage: Eukaryota > Metazoa > Chordata > Amphibia > Caudata > Salamandridae > Lissotriton > Lissotriton vulgaris. The sequence continues at coordinate 2,126,191,769 of NC_141689.1, forward strand.
GACCCCAACCCACCCCAATTCTAGTTACCCAAAAGTCCCTGCAAAGACTCATCCCCCCCCTACCGCCTTCCCCTCCGTTGAAACCGGCTCACCCGAAATCACCCTTGGCCATCGAGCAGTCCCTCTGCTGTCTCTGGGGTTATCACAGGGAGGTTTACACTATCAGTCTCGGAGTCCTCTGTATCCGTGTGGCCCCCACCTCCGCCAGGCTCCGAGTCTTCAATTATGGGTCCTCCTTGGGAGCCTGACATGCTGGATACCATCTACAACACCCCCCGCCGTTCTGCTGTAGTCTCCATTTTCGAGGGTCGGCCAAATCTGCCTCAGCGATTCCCGATCCTCTTAGACCTCTGCTGTAGGCCTACCTCTGAGGTAGTCGAGAAGGAGGACCCAGGTCCATCTTTGCCAGCTCTATACAGTTCAAGCCAGCTACACGCTTCGTCTGGGGTATCGAAGAATTTGGTCGTGCCATCCAGGATGATGCGGAGCCTTGCCAGAAATAGCAAAGAATACTGGATGCTCTCACTTCTCAATTCCGCTGGGTCTCATAAGTGTAATCCGAAAAAATGTTCACCCTACTGTTTGCCACCTGGTACGGTCCATTTAGCCTGGCAGCATTGAGAAGCAAATCTCTGTCGCGGAAGTGTAGCAACTGCGCCACCACCGGATGTCGGGGTCGGCCTAGTTGCGACGGCCTAGACCGCACCCTGTGTGCCCAATCTAGGGTGTAAAAGGAGGAGAGCCCCTCAGGTGCCACCACCATCCTGAGCCAGTCCTCTAAGTAGGCCACCATGTCCCCACCTTCGATTTTTTCCGGCAGGCCCACTACACGGATGTTGTTCCTCCTATTGCGCCCTTGCGCGTCCTCTGCTCTCCTCTCCAGAGCATCTATGCGGGTCAGAGCGTCCTCCATGGTGGCGGCCAAAGTTTTTTGCGCAGGTTCTAGGGTTCCAACTGAGCTCTCCACTTCCTTGACTCTGTCCGAGAGCTTACCGTGGTCTGCCCTGAGCAAGCCCAGGCTCGTCGCGACCTGGGCAATGTCTTGTTGGAGGGCGGACCGGGTATCAGTTATCGCCACCAGGATCCTGTCGAGTTGTTGCTGGAGGTGTGGGCTCCCCGACATCTCCGGGTCCAACCGATATTCTTTATCAGGCGCCTCCACATCCGAGTGCCACCCTTAGTACTCTTCGGCTTCACCATGGTGGCCGCGGTCTCCAGCGGTGGACCTGGTAGTCGTCCAGCCAATGGAGGATCAATCGGAATTCCTTCTGCTGCCATAAAGGACCCGTGTCAATGCGGGCCGCCGACGAGCTTCCGGTGTGGCAGCAGGAGATATCACGACTGCCTGCAAACCAGGCGCACAGAACTGGGTGCTCACCCAAGTGGGTTCATCCAACCGCAGAAAGTATAAGAGTTCGGTTATAACTGATTGTGGGTCTTCGCAGACTCGGCGAGGTCGCCGGGATCAGGCAGCAATGGCGTCTGTCGTTGATGCCACGTAGCGCGGGCACCAAACAAACCGTCCCCCCTGCCAGGCCGCAGTGGCAATGAGCCGGGCGGAGGCCGGCAGCACTCCCCCTGGAAGCAAAAGGGCGGAAGGGGGGGGGAGAAGGGTCACTATCAGGCAGTAGTGCGCAGTCGGGGCCTTCAATATCCTCGAGTCACCGTCACCTTCATCAACAATTGCAGGCCTTACTGACCACCAGATTCGATCTACGTGGGTATAGTGGTTAGGCCGATCTCCGTCCAGCCACTCTCTCTGTCCCCCAGTGGTCAGGCTGGGCTCAGGACTCTTCCAGTGTGGTCCAAGTGGGCCCACACGCTGCCGATTCCAAAGATCGGGAAGACGGAGGCCGATGTCGTCTCGAGTAGGACGATGTGTCGGGCAGCTCCCCCCTCTCTCCGCGGCTCCGTGGCGTGCTCAGGGCCCGGCCGAGCGGCGGTCTCAATGTACACCGTTTGGAAAGTTCACAGGTGTCTCCATTCGGTCAGGTAGTCGGCCTTAGCGTCGTTCCTCCGTAAGGGTAAAGGAGAAGAAGGTGTCGCCGGAGTCGCCGGTTCCCTGGGTCCACGGGCCTCCTCAGGACCACGGAGACGGTGCGGGCGCCATCTTGAGCTCAGCGCCGCTCGCCCCGTGGGCTCTCATTCACCTCGATCAGGCCTCGCTGCAGGACTCCAAAGCCGCCCCTGGCTCAGTATTCACTGCACTCAATGATCTGGGGGTCGGGGTGCCCGTGTTGCCCAGGGATCAGGATTAATGGAGGCTCGATCGCGGAGCCGAGCGCTCAGGCGGCCTCCACCATCGGCGCTCAAGCCACGCCCCCCCATAGAGGTGACTGATATGAAGAAAAGGGAAGGTTTAGGGACTGACAAGTGGGTGCACTTGCCCAGTCAGTATGGCAGTACCAGACTGCACAGAGGCTCTGGAATGGCAGACCTGAGACACATTTTACAAGACTGCTTCTGTGGATGGCACAACCAGTGCTGCAAGCCCACTAGCAGCATTTGGATTTACAAGCCCTGGGCACACTCAGTGCATTGTACTAGGGTCTGACAAGTATACCACATCAGCCCATCATGGAGTCACTAATCCATGCAACAATTTACCATAGGGAGCGCTTGCACTGTGGCATGGACAGAAGTAGCACAGTGCGTAAAGCATCTAACACCAGCAATAACACATGAGGCAACGGCAGAACAATGGAAGGGAGACCCACGCCAAGGTGTCAGGTCTAGCAAGTCACTATTGTATTTTTCTTTTTTTTACAGAGGACTGTGATTATTAAGCTAGGGTTGCATGTGCTACTTTGCTGAGCTTTCATTCCAGTCAATTCCTGTTTGTTGGGGCAGTAGTTGCTGTTTATTCCTATAGAAGTCTGAAATGTGATCCTGCTAAGGTGTGACTGTCTACCCCCCTTCTTGTTGTCACTCACTGTTCTTGTACTATCATGGGATAAGATCTCCTTTTTGTCCCCTTTTGAAATTCAGATTTACCTTAGGGTTATCCCTTCACAATGTTGGAGCTACAGATCGGACACCTCTAATTTCTTAAGTGTTATCCTACCAATGCCATATGCAAACTAGTTTTGATAATACTCCACTTAACCCATGATAACAGATATTCTTCATTTTGGAGGAAAGGTCTGGCTTGATCCCCCAATTCAAGAAGGTGCTACATGATTTAGTACTACATTCACTACAGATGATGTGGACTATGAAACCTGCATATGCTACACCACTTTGTATCCAAATAAATATTCCACATTATCAGGTTACATATCGTAATGCAATACATTCAATATTCATGTGATATTCACATGGGTTTTAAAATCACTACATATTTCTCTTCTCTCTTATATTCATCAGGTAATTTTCCATTCATGTATTTCCAAAGGGCTCCAAACGGGCGTTTGTTTAGTCAACTTCCATGGGTGTGACTTCTATCACTGTTTTGAGGTGGTAACTTTCCATTGCATATTGAAAATGATTTGTGTTGCTGTCAGTTGTTAATGCGGGTGGATTTTAACGCAACATTCCTATAAGCCTTGATATTTATTTTTATTGTACTCACAAATGAAGGCTCCGTTGAACATTGTTCCAGTTTTCGTATTTTCTGACTTGCATTACTCAAAGACAATGGCATCTAGCCTAAGTAAAGCACGGGGTCTGCTTTGCTTTTATTCACTTCCAAAGATTAATTGCTGGAATGCTTAGGCCTCAGTCTGCCTAGTCTTTTGGTTGGTATTTTTTTTCCATTATGGATGTTTTGTATTCAACATCTCTTAGTTTCCTCATTCTATGGGGTATGTTATTTGCAGGTTTATTTAAAATAAATACCCTTACTGTGGTATTCAGCCTGCTTCCATGACATTCTTGTGCTTTCACAAGTGCATAGTTGAATGTTCTCACAAGGCTGAAGCCAATAGAGACCAGATTAGAAAGCCCACAGTCGCTGCTGGGCCTTTTATCAAAATCTCAAGCCCACATGGGTATATTTCAGCATGCAGAGTAAAGACATAAGCAGAGAGAAAAAGAGAGAAGCAAAAGAGAGGGATGAGGGAAATTGTGGGAAAGCAGAGACACAGGATAGAGATAAATCCAGGACAGAGGAAGAAGACAGAGAGTAGGGATAAGAAGACAAGGAATGGGGAGGGGCTGGTATTATCATTTTTACCAGAGCTACTTTTCATTCCCATCCCTGTTTCTCAGGGTATGCTAGATTCTAGATTCTTCATCAGCCGCTGCCTATCTGTATGGGCTGAATGGTCACAGCCTCACATTTTCAAGACAAGAGTGTCTGTCAGGCTGAACAAAGCTTAGCCTGACAGACACCCTTCTTCTTCAGGTCAGGCAGCCAGGAGCTAATCATGTGCTAAGTGTGCAGACTCCTGCCTGCCAGGCTGAGGATTTCAAATCCCTGTGTGTGGAATCTCCTCAGCCTGGCAAAAGTGCCTTAAGATCCTCTCCCTCATGATGATGGGGAGCATCACTTATTGCTTTGGACCTAGACACTTCAGTTTTAAGCCCAGGGCTGAGTGTCAATCAGTGACATTTTGTCAGTAGTCTCATTGACACCATACCACCCTGTGATGAGTGAGGGACTGCTGCCTTCCCTCCTTCTCTTCCAATGAGAGAAGGCAGCAGTCCCAACCCTCGTGGGACCTGTGAGACCTCTTTCCCAGAGAGCTGCAGTGAAGATAAGTTTTGATTTGATATGTTTGGTGCATGCATATTAGTATGTATGTAAGTGTAGTTGGGTGAGTGAGTGTTGTGAATGGGTGTTTTTGGGCACGTGTGTGAATGCATGGTTGTAAGTGAGTGTGTATGTGTACCTGTCTGGCCCCCCTCCTTGCTAAAATGAACAGCCACCACTGTTCTTCATTCAGTCTTTATTTAATTTCCCGGATCTTTTATACCTCATCATATCCCGCTTATGATTCCTTTTTAGGTCGAGCCTTGAGCCAGCGTGCAAGCGCTGCTCTGGGGTTGATCTGGGGTAGTTCAGTACGTGAGAGAAGCCCCACCCACTACCCTGCCCATATTTTTCATTGGATTGTGTGTTTCTCCTTCTAAATGCTGTCTTCTGATTGATTATGAGGCTTGTTAGTCCCTCCTTAATATGGCCATGTCATCATCTGTACCCTCCCATGGCTTCTGGCCCCTTTACTTTGAGTGTTACACCGTACCATACGTGTTCTTCAGACTGTGAGCACTATCTTTTTCCGTGGCTTCTCCGCCCTCCCCCCCACCCGCACTCCCATTTTCCATGTCTTTTCTGCCCTCCCTCCGCCCCAAACTCCCTTTGTCCGTGCCTCTTCCATCCCACTGTCTGTGATGCAATGAAATAGGTGGCACGTAAATGCGAGTCCTATTGCATTGGAAATGTTTGTTTGTAGTTTTAGCTGCTTAGTGAGGAAGGCTCTGGTGATGTTCTTTTCTCTGCTGCTATATAGCTGCAGGCATCCTTTAAAATGTTTTTTTTTCTTTTATGCAGATTTAGCAGCCTGATGATCAAGCAGAGGATGGGGAGTTGTGGATAAGATTTAGGGTGACTTCCCTGCAGTCATTGATCAGATACCTCCTTAACCAACAGCTTCAATAAATGATTGCAGACTTTCAGTCACTAGATTTTAAAATACAGCAGGAACAAACCAATCTCACATCTTCTTAAACAACACAGGCATTATAAAACATTGGGCAAACTCTACAAATGTCCATTTGAAGACAAGACCAATGGAAATGAAGAAGGATAATGTTAAAGCGGAAACAGGGATTAAAAGTCATGGTTTACCAGCATCAGGGCTAACCCCTGTCGCTCACGTCTAATGTGATGGATCTTTGAATTTGTTTTAGAGAAGAAGAGGACTAAGCAATACATCAAATAATAATCACAACTATTTAAATGTTTAGTCAATAAAGAAAGGTGATAGTAGTTTGAAGGGTTTATATGTCAAATCTTTTAGTTGATCATCTTTATTGCAAGTCACAAGTTAAATTCATTTCAATGGTCAATGTATACGTGACATAAATATAAAATCAATATTGGTTAATGAACCATATAATAAATCCATTAAAGCATGTTCCATGAAGGAAAGAATCCCTATTCTAATAATCAGGTTAAATTCAGATTCATTTCAATGGTCAATGTATACGTGACATAAATATAAAATCAATATTGGTTAATGAACCAATTTAATAAATGCATTAAAGCATGTTCCATAAAGAAAGAATCCCTATTCTAAAAATCAGGTTATAATGAACTTAGTGAGACCCCATAAAGAGTTCTAGTCTAAGAGGGAGAAAAAAACATGAAGCTTCAGCCTTTAAAGCAGCTAAAAAAGAAAAAATATCAAAACAGGACTTTCTGTAAAGAGAGGTTTGTGAAACTCAGTAGAGTCTCAAAGAAATATGGCTTAAAGTCCGGGTTTGGGTAAAAGAAAAAATGGTGGAAAACTTGTGGTAATGGTAATGGTAATCCACTCTAGGAATGCTCACTATTATAAACCTCTCATTTCATGAAGCTTTTGCAACATGTCGCTCTTTCCGCCTCCCATTAGCCAGTATGCATCGAATTCTTTCCTGGGTACAGGATCACTTGTCATCTTCTCACACAAACACAAAATTCCAATTTTACGTTTCCAACTAAATTATAACAACTATATGCTCTTGTAAAGTTTGCCTCATTTAGGCTTACTTTCCCACATACACACTACATCTTTGACCTTCTAAAATAAAGTTTCTAAACACTAATCTATGTAGAAGTAAAAGCATATGTATTACTTAAAAGAAAACATTTTGCAGTATCACTATTGACAGTGAAAAACAAGTAGGTTAGAAAGTCAATCTTACGTCTTAACGCTACATTTCAATGTATGAACTCTTCATTACCCCTTTAAATGACAAAAATTAATCATAATTCAACAGTGGTCTTTGTGTAATTAGAAACATTCTGCTGAAATATTTGAAACCATGTAAGTATCCTATTAATTATTTAAAAAACATGTTTAAAGAGAGCTTTTATATGCATATTCAGCATTTTCTGTTCAAGCTTGTTTTTCAAGCAGCATTGCTTCAGTCATTTGAAGCCTAGTACAAGTAAATACAATTATTTTATGCATTTTTATGTTCATTAAAGGAAACACGTTAATTATGCACATTTTATTATAACCTGTGTTATTTTCTTTTTTTTTTTTAACAGACTTTATTGATGACTTCATTATCTTATATGCAATAAAATTATACAGAGGTGGTCTTTTTCCTTTTTATTTAGTAGTTACATTGCATATTGTATAGACAGATTCTGTGTATATCATTTTTTGTAAGTTATAATACCAATGATCACAATCTCAAGTAATCCTGTTAACAGTATAAGCTGATAGGGCTCGATATAGGATTCATCAAACACATAGCCATGTACATTTTTTGTGAAAAACAAGAACCTGTGTAACCCCAACTCCCCCCTCCCTAACCCACCCACTCCCCATCCCGGCCATTCCTGCTCTCACTGCGAAAGTAATCAGGGGAAATCATTATAAACAGCATACACCACAGGTGGTATCCTCCTTGTAGTATAAAGTACAGGTCAAGATCACAGAGTCCGAGGTTAGGGAGCTTAACCTGTGTTATTTTCTTGTTCATTTTAAAATTCTTTTCTTCATAACAATGATTTTTTTTTCTAGATGTCAACAAAGTATCTAGAAATGATAATCGTTTGTACTTGTCCAATACAATCTATTCTACTTAGTTGCCTAAATTACAGATGCCTCTACAGATTAAGAATGGAAACTCTTCAGTATGCTTCCTTTCATGGAAGACACCAGATATGAGTATCAGTATTGGTAACAACATATTGTGTTTTAGAAAGGCCAAGTAATATTCAGATAAGACTAAGAATTATTTGTCAGATACCAGTCTCTTGCCCAAGGTATTAGAACCAGCTGCTGTAGAAGACAATATGTGCCTTGAGTTTTGACTTAAATTGTTCCTGATTTTAACAATATGATGAATATACAGTGGTGATATACAAACTACACAGACAATTATTTCAGATCAAGGAAGTCAGGCATGCTTTCTTCTGAACATCTTAAATAGTTTTAGAAGGCATTTGATACTGTCACTTTCAGCTGCACAGCAATCCTATTTTACTTCATGTGGGTTGCATATTTTCAATGGTATTATCTGTAGTGACTGGTTTAAATGCTGCAGCTAGACTGAGCTCACTAGTTCAAAAGAACTTCATTAATTGTAATAATTTTTCGGTTTTTTCATTTAAAATGGTGAAAAGAACAAAATAAACAAAAAAATTGTCTTTGCATTGCATATTTTGAACACGTTTGTAATTGTTCATGAGCAGCACAGTGTCTTAAACATACTATGGGGCAGATTTACTTAAAATTCACACCGCTCAGTGCAGCAAGACAGGTTACTGTGCTGTGTAGCATGAATGGGAGACAGTTTAAAAGTGCCATATCCAATAAGAGATGATGCTATTCAGCTATCTCCTGTGCTGGCGCACTTGAGGCTGCCTATCCCCAACGCAAGAACCCTTGCACCACACTGCATTAGGAATTTTAGGCAGGATTGTTTTTGTGCAGGAAGGAACACCTTCCTGCACAAAACAATCCCTAGAGGCATATTCCTTTTTCTATGTGTGCTACACAATGCAGCACTTATGGAGCGAGGAAGCAACAAGGAGAAATAAAGATAATTCTCCTTGTTACGCCTGTTCATGCAAACCCAGGTGTTCATGTCTTTGTAAATCTGAGTTTGCTTCAAAATACATGAGTGGATGCAGGGGGATGCCCGTACTCCACTCATGTAACGCCTAGCTGACAAGAAAGAAATCCATGGAGGCGCTATTCACTGCCTTGCGTTACTTTATATTTACAAAACCAAGCAAAGCTGTGCAAAGTTAAATACTTGCATTGCCCCGCGACAATTTGCGTCATCCAAGAATATGTAAGCACTTACTAAATCTGTCCCTAGGTGAACGTATAGAGAATGATTCTCTTGCTTCAAATGCCACCGTGTTTCTTTAATAGGTTTTGTTCTTGATTTAGATCTACCTCCAGATAATTCAATTGTTAAAATGTCCTTTCATTCACTACTACACACAGCCCCTTTTATCAGTCAGTTTTTCTGGTCCCAATTGGTAATACATTATTAAAGCCAATAAATCAATGTGTCAGCATACCTTGAAGTCACTGTCTTTTTCCTGTGCTTCTTCCAGTAAAGTATCTTGAACAATGGTACTGACACCTATTACAAATATGCACTCTAAAGTACCTACGTTATTAAATTAGTTTATAAAAATACACTAACAATACATTATGTTCAATCCAGTTATCTGGTACAACTCTGTGCTGCTGAAAAAGCATTCCAAATGAAACTGAGCAATTCTGAACATTAACTGGCAATACAGCAATGGCAAAATGTTATGTTATATGTATATATAAAGTGCAGTATTACCTGCCAGGGTATCCTGATGCTGTGCAGCTGTGTCTGCTGAGACCTGCCTATTCTTGGTTGTTTAATTGAAAAGCCAGGACTTTAGCTTCTTTTGGAATTCAAGAAGAGAGGAGAGGCTCTGATGTGGAGCAGGAGGTTGTTCCACACTTTAAGGAGCGATATCAGAGAATGCCCGTCCTCCTCATCTTGTTCTGTTTATGCATAGGATGAGTGCGGACAGGAGTCCTGTGGAGCGGGGTTTCCTGATTGGTTGGTGGAAGGAGATGAATCTGTTCAGAAATGTGTAGCATAAGTTGTGGTATTGTCTTGGCTGTGTGTGTGCATGTGTGTGTGTGTGAGGAGTTTGAAATTAGCACATTTGTGTATTGGGAGCCTGTGCATCTCCTTGAGGTATGGTGTGATGCAAGTTCTGCGTGGGAGGTTGAGGATCAGTCTGGCTGACGAGTACTGGATGATAGGTAATCTTCTGGTGAGTTTCTTGGTGATCCTGGGGTAGAGGGTGTTACCGTAGTTCAACTTGCTGGTGACTTCGGCATGAGTGACAGCTTTTCTAATGTGGTTTGGGAACCATTTGAAGATCTACCTTAGCAACTTCAGGGTTTGGAAGCAGGATGCTTTGACAGTATTTACTTGGATGGGAATGTCCAGTTTGCTGTTGATGATTATCCTGAGTTTCCTGGCATCGGTAATAAGTGTGGGTGTAGGTCCGCGTTTTGCTGCCCACCAGTTAGAGTCCCATGGTGAGGTACCTTTGCTGATGAGCACTACTTCTGTCTTTTCGATGTTGAGCTTGAGACAGCTGGCTTTCATCCAGTTAGCGACTTCGGTCATGCAGGCAGTGAACTTGTTTATAGCATTGGGGGTCTTATCTGAGAGGGAGAGTATGAGTTGTGTGTCGTTGGAGTAGGAGAGGATGTTGATGTGTGCACAGATAGCGGTGGCCAGAGGGATCATGGATGTGTTGCAGAGGGTTGGACTGATATTTGCTATAGAATACTTTTATGATTTTAATAATCGAATAAAGTGGACTTTGACTTGACTTGACTTGAGCAATGGAGGCTCTTGATGCACTCTGTGGATGACTTTGTTGGATTCCGAGGAGTAAGGTGCTAGGCTGACAGCTTGTGTTCTATTAATTAGGAAGGAGAAGATCCAGCAGGGAGCAGGTCATTGGATGCCAATCTCATGCAGGCTCCTCTTGAGGATGGGGTGTAAGACTGTATCAAATGCTACAGAGCTGTCCATGAAAATGAGGGCTGCCATGTATCCTCTGTCAAGGAGTTGTTTATGATGGTGAAAGGTGCTGCTTCTGTACTGTACTTAGGCCTGAATTTGGATTACGTGGCATTGAGGAGCTGATGGTTGCTCATCTAGTCAGTGAGGTTTTGGTTGATTCATTTCTTTAACTCCTTTGCTGGGTGTGGTTGGTTGGAAGGAAATACATCTGTGGTTAGCTGGGTGGCTCGGTTAGCATATGGTTTCTTAGGTAGGGTGATGATGGTGGAATGTGGCTGAGTCCATGGAGGTGTTGAAGATGGGTGTTAGTGGCTCAATGATCAGTAAGGGGCAAGGTTGAAATCAGGCCCCTGATTGGATGATATTCATGGTACCAGCAATTTTAAGTGGTGGTGACATTGGGTTATAAGGTCAGGGTTTATTCTTTGGGTATGATGGGAAGTTGAGTTGAGATGGTGACAGGGTCTGCTTGAGGGTCAAAGTTGCCATATATGGAAATTATTTTCTTACAGAAATTTTTGGAGAGCTTGTTACAAAGGTCTTGTGAGCGGGTGATGTTGCTGGAGGCAGCAGGGGGTATGGTGAAATCTTTAGTGATGATGAAGATTTTCTTGCTGATGCTAGTGCCACATCTATAAGATCTGCAAAAGTTGTGTGCTTGGTGTTTCATATCTGCTGGTGGTAGCACTGTAGGGCTAATCTGAAGATATCTTTATCTGTGTTGTCTTGACTTGTTCTTCATTTGTGCTTCCAATGCTTGCAGTGCTGTTTCGTCACCCTGAGTTTTTTGTGTACAGATAGCATGTGATTGACTCTTACTGATGGATTGTGCTTTAGGGAAGCCAGGTATAGCACTTCTTTGCACTCGGTTATCACTGCCTTTAGCGCTACACTGTACCTAGATGTCGCAGCCTTTAGCATTGTCATACCGCATGAATGAAGGCTCTGCTTTAGGCTGTGGTGCAGTATATTCTCTGTCAACTTTATTAGCAAATTTCTAACCAAAAACAAACAAACGTTTGGAAAGCACTTCACTTTTCACAGGCCTTTCACTGGCTGGAGTGGCACTTTGACTCCACATACACCAGCCATCGATTTTTCACTTTGATTGAGGCACAAGTGTCATGCACTGGCAGTTTTCTGGACCATGACAGACTCGCCAGGAGAGCACTCTTAATTCTTCGGGTAGTGGGGTTTACGAATCCCTCCCTTGATGCAAGTTGTAGCGTCCTCCCTACCCTAGGATCAAACCACACACTGAGCTTGGTAATACACATCTTCATTCCTCAGCATGTAGCCATTAACTGAACATTCTGCAGCATAAATTCTATTACCCACACCCAAGCCCTTACATCACTGTTCTACGGAGTCCGTCAGGGACCAACAGGGTCCAGTCATCCCTAACTCACAAGAAACTACAATTGAGACTGCAAATCCTTTCCCTGAAAACTCCTTTGGGGCCCTTTAGAGAAATCTTTGGTTTCATCCTTGTCTCACTCCTCTTACTTCAGGTGGGGAGCCTGTCAGACCTTTTGTTGATGTACCTTCTTGTGGTCTGTGGTAGTGAGTCAGCAGGCCTCTTCCTTTGTAAGCTCTGTAGGTACTGTGAGCTTGTTATCCATAAGTGTTAGTGCAGCACTGGAAACAATAACTTAACCATGTGCTGTCTCGAAATCAGATAGTATACCTCATCATAAGTGTTTGATTCACTGTGCTTCACCCAGCCATCGAGTGCCTTACTGGAATACTAAAACAAAATCCACCCAAGACTGGTCAGACAGCTTCTGGCTGTGCCTGTACTTCAAACCTTACTTCTCAGAGGTTGGTCCATATTTCCTGAAAAGGAAAGATGAGTAGGTAAATCATCCTGTCACCCCTCCCTATGGCCAACCAGGAATCCTGTCCCTCAGTGGGTGTATGCCTTCAGAGACTGACACCCCAATCCTTCCCAGGGACTTTATGCATCTCCAGAGCATCCCCCACCACAAAGCTAGGCATGAAATCTTTTGGTTCGTGGACCATTTTGTCTTCATTGGAAACTGGCTTGTCACTGCCGCCATTGCCAATAGACTTGGAGTTGTTTGACATTTTGCTACAGCTCTTTTCGACTCAACTCACTAGCCAGGAAGACATTATTATCCATCAACATCGACCTCTTCTGCTCCAGGGACAGCCATCTTTCCGCTGTGGCTATGTTCTTTGCCTGTGCAGCCAATTCCATTTGGGCCAGGCATAAAATTGAGCTCCACTTTTATATCTGCTGCCCCCAACTCCTCAGGGGACAGGTTGTGGAGGTCACCCTGCGTCGTATGCTGGCAGGTGACCTGACTCCTATGAGCAAGTTTTCCTCTTCCTCAGGCTGCAGTTCAAATTCCTTATCCTCCACGGTATGCAGACATAATATCGATTTTTTATTATCGACCTACACTAATATTGAGTTTTAAATATCGTAGGGACATAATATTGTTGTCAAGAATATCGGTGGCCAGAATATCGACCTTAAGGTAAATATTATCGAAGTAAGAATATCGTTTACAAAAATATAGTTGTTAATAATATCGATATTTATATTAATATTATGTATTTTAGTATGTATTTTCTATGAATGTGTTTAACATTTTTTGTAATGTTTTTCATTGTTTTTAAATATATGTATTAAATGTTTAGAAATTAGTAGAACATCATTTAAGTAAATTTTGCATTTTAATATCAGAGGGGGTTGCGGTTTTATAGGGGAATAGTGTGGGGAATAATTTAATTATAATTGATGAATTGATATTTTTTATTTATTGCTTAATAATGTATTGTTAATTAATTACTAATTGGTCATTAATTCCTATTAATTGATTAATTTATAATTAGATTAATTATAATCGATGTATTATATTTTTCATTTATTTTTAATTAATTTATTGTTAATTATTATTAATTGGTAATTAATTTGTATTAATTGATTAATTGATAATTATAATAATGTGTTATTTTTATGTGTAGCGTGTTGCAGGTTTATAGGCGAGTAGGGTGGGAAGTAATGTATTATAATTAGGTACATTTGCATGTTTATTAATTGGTATTGATTATTAATCTATTGTTAATTAATTGTTAATTGGTAATTAATTTGTGTTAATTGATTAATTGATAATTAAATAATTGTGTTATTTTTTATGTGTAGTGGGATGTGGGTTAATAGGGGAATAAGGTGGGAAGTAATTTATTATAATTAAGCATTATTATTTTTCTTAATTGGTATTGATTATTAATTTATTGTTAGTTAATTTTTCATTGGTAATTACTTTTTATTAATTGATTAATTGATAAATAAATTAATGGTGTTATTTGTTATGTGTAGTGAGTTGTGCATCTATGGGGAATAGGGTGTAAATTAAAAGAATGTTATTTAGGTAAATATTAATTTAATTTAATTTGTATTTTTTTTGTTAATTAATTATTAATATTGTATTTATTTACAAAAAAGTATTTCATTAACAAGTATGTTAATTTAACCCCTATGCTATACTACATTTTCCACACTGTTACACTCACTGAAGTTGGAATAGTAATTTTAACCCTAATGCTATCCAACACTTTCCTAACAATTTCTCTACTGTTGCACTCACTGGAGTGGGAATAGTAATGTTTACCTCAACGCTATCCAGCACTTTCCATACTGTTGCACTCACTGGAGTGGGAATAGTAATTTTAACCCCTACGCTATCCAACACTTCCCCTACTGTTGCACTCACTGGAGTGGGAATAGTAATTTTAACCTCTACGCTATCCAACACTTTCCCTACTGTTGCACTCACTGGAGTGGGAATAGTAATTTTAACCCCTATGGTATCCACCACTTTCCCTACTGTTGCACTCACTGGAGTGGGAATAGTATTTTTTACCCCTACGCTATCCAACACTTTCCCTACTGTTGCACTCACTGGAGTGGGAATAGTAATTTTTACACCTACGCTATCTAACACTTTCCATACTGTTGCACTCACTGGAGTGGGAATAGTAATTTTAACTCGTATGCCATCCAACACTCTTCCTACTGTTGTACTCACTGGAGTGGGAATAGTCATTTTTACCCGTTCGCTATCCAACATTTTCCCTACTGTTGCACTATTTGGAGTTGCAATAGTAATTACATTCCCTCCGCTATCTAATATTTCTGTATTATTTTAGTTAATGTAGTATATAATATATTTTAGAAAGATTAAAAATAATTGTAATTTTTTTAATTTGTTATTTAAATTTATTTAATGTTTATTTATATTATTCTTTTATGTGTATAGATGTATTTGTAATGTATAATATATGTTTAACTATGTTATTTTAATTATATGTATTATTTACTTTATTTTACATTATTTTTGTAACTTAAAAAAAGCTATATTTTTAACAACAATATTTTTGACATCGATATTTTTTCTCGATATTTTTGTACTTACCATAATGTAGATAGGATGTCGATATTCTTGATTTCAATATTTTTGCGTCGATATTCTGACTCTTGTTATTCTGTCAGTGATTCATCCTCCACATCGGTCTTCTCATCCTCAGGGTCATCAACATCTGCTCCTTTATTAAATTAGTTTGGGATTTTTCTTGTGAAGCCTCTTCACTTTATTACTGTTTAAGAGCTGCATAAATACTTCGCACATTGTATCTAAGTTAAGCCTGAGTGCTTTTGTGCCACGCTACAGGGGGTTAAGCACAGTTTTATTTAGTGACTTTTGTTGGTGGCTCACCCTGACAAGGATTGTATTTATTATTTGAGTTGGGATTTCACTGCTCTCAATTAAAAACCCAAGTTCTTACACCCCTGACATACAGATCTACCACGTGCTCAAAGCGATGTGTGCAATGCTGGTCACCAGCGACTCACAATTAACTCTACTAACTTACAGCCAAACGTATGCAGCACAACTAACCTACAGTCTCTCACAAGCAACACCACTGGTCTGCAGTCATGTGCAGATTCAACACTTGCAGTAACTGACTTAAAACATTTCTATCCTAGAGCCACTTGCGTCTGCCTGTTCTGGACAATACCTCAAGCAATCACACTCTCAAAATATATCTCACCCTTAGAAACTTACAACACTGCTCTCCCGCATCTGCTTATCCAAAGTTACCTGCCCACAACCACCAGCCCAGCACCACTCACATACAAGACCATTTGCCCATCATCACTCACATCATCAGTTTTCACAGTTCCTTGCACAAAGAAGCATTCCAGTCTCACAAAATATCACTCACTCAGCAACTTGGCGCAAAGGCACTCACAAATAATCACTTCAATAACAACCACTCCAAACCATTGCAAATGTCCAAAGCTAATTACATATAATACTGTTTGTCCACAAACTCTCATAGACTTAGACCAATTATCAACAACACTTATCTACACATATTTATTTTGTTGAAGATATTTGTAACCACACTCTCAGCTACACCTCTCATCACGCCTTGTCTACAGACATATGCAATGCCACCTGCCCTGAGCCACTCAAAGCAACACCGCTTTTTCACTTAAACTAGCATGCAGCATCACCTGTAAATAGTTACTAATCGTCAACTGTTTGGAACACCAATCATTCAAAGTACCCCTCACCCACAGTCCGATACAACAATATTTGCGTAAACAACCCCCACAGTACTATGGAGCACTGTTATTCACAAGCCCACAAGCTCAAAACCTCCTTATTAACATCAATGCATGGGCCTCGTGGACTGTCTGTTTATGTGTACCTCTCGGAATGTTATCTGATTGTCTCTCCAATCATATCATAACATGTACAGTCATTTTATAAAGAATACAGGCACCTTAAAATAAGCCAGACCCATTGGATTCGCTAATGCGTGTTTATACATGTATTGTCAATGGAGCAATGACGAAGGAACCAACGGCCATATTCATCAACATGAATTGCGCTCGCAAATGGCTAGATTCTGAGAATCCGGCCGTTTGCGAGTGCGATTTTTGCATTTGGGATTCATCATCCCAAATGCAAAAATCGCTATTACCGAAATCGCATATTTGCGAGGAATTGGATTTAAGGAATCTCTAATAGAGATTCCTTAAATCCAATTTATCAACCAATTGGAAATTGCGAATTCGCAATATTTGGTCGCAATTTACCACCAAGTCTGACTTGGTGGTAAATTGCGAAAAAAGAGTAAAAAGCACTTTAGTGCATTTTTTTCTTTTGCATGTTAAACACACAGATGTCCTCTGGACATGTGTGTGCGCAACACCTGTTCAAATGTGCATTTGAGGGGTGCTACAGGGTGTCCTTTGGACACCCCTGGCACCCTTCAAATCGCAATCTTATTTACGATTAGCAAATTGCTAATCGCAAATAAGGAATACTCCCCATTCATTCCTATGGGCCTTTTGGCCCATAGGAATGAATGGGGAGTTTTTCCTTATTTGCGATTAGCAATTTGCTAATCACAAATAAGGAATCAGTAGGAATCGCAATAAATTTTGCTAATCCTACATGAATCCCGTTTTGCGAGTCCTTAATAGCGAATCGCTATAATTCGCTATTAGGGCCTTGCAAAACGGGAGATTGATGACTCAGGCTGCAAGTCTAACTGGCAGACTTCATTTCGCAAATGACACCTCCTCTGTTGCAAAACCAGAACACAAATCATGCATTCACATTCAATCATCAAAGCCATCAAGGCCAATGAATGGGGTTCGTATAAAGACAAACATCACAATAAAATGATAGTGACTCTCCATGTGCTATTTTAACCTACAAAAACAACTACCATATTATTAGCCCTAGGATGCATAAGCAACACCCCTTTTTCCAGAAGGTTTTTCAGAAATGCGTGGCAGTAGATTTAAATGGTGGCGTGATGTCATAAAGATATTTATGATTAATATTGACTAAATAAAAGCACACAAATAGCACAAAACGTTGCTTCTGACATTTTCAAGGCTTCATTGGTTCGCAAGATTCTGGGAAAATTTGAATCAGTGAAGAGGAATCTTCAGTTAGTGGCATATTGCTTTCCACCAACTAATACCCTTTGTTTACAACCCATTACACAAACATAGCACACAGATTCCATGGTTCTGTTGACGTTTTAAGCGTCCATCTATTTTCTGCGTATTTTCATTGTATCTGCTTTTCCTTTGTTATAGTTAGGATTATTTCTCCCCTTTAAAATATTTTAATATATGTACAGTCCTTCAGATCTCTGATTAGGTAAATTTTCTTTCCACTCAAACGCCAGCTACTCTGTCACTTAAGGATCCCTTTTAATTCGAATTTGTCAAAATGTTATGATAGGTGACAAAGCAAAGCACAACGCACTTCCATGCTCTCTTGCTGTTCTTAATTGCCTGTTAATTTCTACAGTTTTTATATTAATTGCCTCGTTTCTGAAATTATACACCAGTTTTTTTTGTAGAGGGACATTGGATCTTCTGTTTAAGCAAAGAGGCTAATGTAGGGATGCGCGCTCCACTACTTCGGCGTGACTCCTCATTCACATTTGCCGCAGATTGGCAGCTGCCCACCGGGCCAGACTGTGAAGCAAACTGGCCCGGGCAATTGAGTGAGCGTAGAAAAATACTGCAGCTACTTTTGTTACAGGGGGCAAGATTGCATCCATGCTGCTTAACCCGGAAGACCCAGTAAGAAAACATGGCCCCAAGGGGTCAAAACTGGCCCCAACCTGACGACCCACCAGGGAAATGCCTGGTGCCTGCTATGGCCAGTCCGGCCCTAGCTGCCCACCTAATGAACAAGCAGCACCCAGAGATAAACTGAAATCCTTTGCATAGGCAAAATATTTTCCAACACTTTCTTGGAAAGAAAACAATATAACTGAGATGCCAGCTACTGAAGGGATCAGCATGGACTCCTGAAGGCTTGTATAATGCAGTTTTCCAAGCTGGTGCTAAATCAAATAAACTAATTTGCACTGAGGCGCTATATAACGCCATCCTACCTATTGTAAGGAATGGCAATGCTTCTTCATTTTTTTTATGATGTCTGCGCTGAAAGCAAGCAAGCACAATCAATGTTTGTATGCATCCTAAATAGGCAAAGGCAATCATTATGAGTAGGCTCTTAACATCTTTATGGACTGACGCAGGAGCTTTTCCCTATAAACAGTTTTATGCTTCCTGTGGTATATTCCCATGCAGTAACAACAATTGATGGACAGAATGCGGAACAATGTCATACATTCACCCCAGTACAGACATCTGGGACTAAATCCATCGTTTTTTTGCACTCCAGACCACCCCAGTTCAGACATGGCCATATGCAAATCAGCCTTGTCCCTGTGCCTCATGGGAACAGTCCAGTCCCACCTGCCAAGCCATGTCTTTCCTGGACTGGAATCAAGCTTCCTTGGACCGGTTTCTGGCTATCAGCCATCTTCAGCCAGGATAGCTTGACTCCAGTGGTGTGGAGAGCATGAGACTCACGTCTGAGCATACCCATCCCACTCGGGGTGACAAATGCAAAAACAACACTTGATGGACAGAATGCAGAACAATGTCATCCTAATGTCATCCTAATGTGAAATACGGGTGGGAATAAAGCTTGGGAAAGTAAAATTAAGGGGCGGGAATATTGAACAATGAACTAAAGAAAAATCATTACATTAGTATGGTGTGATGACCTCTCCCCATCTCCTTGTCCAATCAGAAGTAGGGGTTTTCATGAATATTGAAACATTTGGGGGTGGTACATACACAGAATAGTGTAACTAAGGTAGGTTTAGTCAGTTAGTCACACAGATCGGACGCAAACTGTCTGACCCATCACTGACCCAGATGACGGCGGAGGCCACAGAGGTCAAAGATGCTGTTCGAGCACTCTGATAGAAGACTCGAGAGAAAGAGAGAGAGAAGAGACAGAGACATTGCTGAAGAAGAATCCGATCATCCAGAAGGGGAACGCAGAAGAGTTTCAAGAAGAGGGGAAGAATCAAAGAGAGTAGTGCCAGAGAGGGGTGAGACCCTTTCCAGCTGCTTGGCCAGGAGTTGGTCCTCACACCATTTTAGGTAAATATAATTCTGTGTAGTATGTCCTTTTACTGCTCTCTGTTTCCACCCTTTCCAGGCACTGTCATCACGAAATTTTAACCAAGACTTATTTGTCCTATTTCTGATTATTTTCTTCGAGAAAACGGTGCATGACATGTATTGTTATTTGACTCACAAAATTATTGATTAAATAAAACTTTCAAAACTCTTTTGAGTCTGAGGTTGTTTAAGAAAAGGGTTCATGTGATTTCTACCTATTCTACTAACTACCTGATCTATTGATCAGAGGAAATTAAACCTAAGGTGATAGGGTTGGTAAGAATTGGTAAAGGTAAAATTCATCACGCAGGATCAACAAAATTTGACTCCAGCTGTAATTATCGGCTTATTTGTGAATGTTTTGGGCCCAGGTGAGTATGGTAACTTATGAGTAACAGCGGAAAAAACAGATTGACGCATTCCTGAGCTGTAAACTTACAGTAATAGATGCAGTAATTGGTGGGGAAATCTGGTATGTCCTCCTGAGTATGAGGATGATTACTAGTGTCTCCCTCATGCTCTGGAACATCAATGGGCAATTGTGCCGCTCTCACGTATGCTAATCTGTACGTGTAGAGATTTGTGTTAGACTACATCCTGAATAAAAATGAGTAGAAACAACTCTTGGTGCTATACATGAGATATATCAATGATAAATTCATATTGTAGCAAGGATCCATTACGGACTTACAAGCACTTAATGAGGATTTAAATAGGGTTGATGATCATATTCAGTACACATCAACCATCAGCAAGGACTAAATGACCTTCTTGGACACTAGAGTAACCAACAACAAAACAACGGAACCCTTATCACCCAAGTATACACTATACCTACGGACCGCAACAACTTACTACATTTTCACAGCTTTCATCAGCCTTCTCTCAAAGAGAATCTACTATACTCTCAGCTACTTAGACTCAAAAGAATATCCAGCACTGAGCAGTTATCCAAAAAGAAAGCCGAGATACATGCATAGAGAAATTCAGAAAATGAAAATATCCCGAACAAATCCTGGAAAATCCACGCAGGAAAGTAGATAAAATTTCACGATCAACTCTACTGAATAACAAACCTAAATGTACCACAGAATCCAGAAGCGTGTTCATATCAAATATTCTTTCCAAAGTTATTTAATCAAGAAGACCATCTTAAGATATTGGCCAATGCTTGGATCCAAAACTGATTTCAAACACATCGTTGACACACCTCCTAGATTTGCATACCAATGGTCAAGAAATCTCAAACAAATTCTCACTGCCACCAAGAGCTTGAATGAACCACATTTCAAAGGGACCACACCATGTTTCAACTGTGGCAACTGAAACTCCATTATAAAGGGCAACACTGTTCGACACAAAAGAACCAATATCAAACTAAGGGTAAGGGCCACTTGCAACAGTCAGAATGTTATCTACCTGTTAAAATGCCCTTGTGGTTTGGTTTACATTGGCAAGACTGAACGCAAAATGCGCATAAGACTAAATGAACATAAGAGCAATATCCGAACACACAATGCAAAATCTCCCAGTGCCAACCACTTTCATCTCTTGAACCATAATATTAGCCAACTGCGTTTTTTGATTCTCGAACAAGTACCGATTCTGAAAGGACAAAACAATACACAATTCATGTTACAAAGAGAAGTGTACTGGATAGACAAAATGGATACAATCAGCCCCAAGGGACTCAATGAAAGTTGTGACTTAAGTTGCTTTTCTGTAGACCCATTCCTGTTCCACAGAGGTACCATCATCCACGTGTGTCTCAGCCCCCGGAATACCATGTTACACATGTTTTCTTCACTCAATTCTGATATTCATTACATGCGTTACATCCATGTGTTCAATGTTAACAGAGATGTGCATTCATTGGTGTTTATCTCACTGTATCCAGCTTCTAAGGCTTAATTTTGGACCATTTCATTTTCCATTTGTATTCTCCACCTTAACATGTTACCAGTAATATGTATATATTGTTGTTCATCCCATTAGAACTGTCTTACAATTCTGTAAAATTTTTCTTTTTCCGTTTGCATTGTTTACTTAAATATGTCACACCAGGCGATCACCGTCAGCCATATCGTATCCACTAATCGCCTGATTCACCCTCACCATTAACAAACATGCCATAGAACTACTAGTCTCTCTTCTTTGTAGTTCTTCTAACTTGAATACACCCAAATTCCGTCCGGGCTATCTTTCAATCAATCAATCAAAGCATTTGTATAGCGCACTACTCACCCGGAGGGTCTCAAGGCGCTAGGGGAGGGGGGTCCGCTACTGCTCGAACAGCCAGGTCTTGAGCTGCTTCCTGAAGGCGAGGTGGTCCTGGGTCAGGTGGAGGTGGGTCGGGAGGGAGTTCCAAGTCTTGGCGGCGAGGTAGGAGAAGGACCTTCCCCCTGTGGTGGCTCTTCGGATGCGGGGGACGGCGGCGAGGGCGTGGCCGGTCGATCGAAGCTGGCATTTGGGAGCGTAGAAGTTGAGGCGGCTGTTGAGGTATCCTGGGCCTTGGTTGTGCAGGGCTTTGTGTGCGAGGGTGAGGAGACGGAAGGTGATTCGCTTGTTGACCGGGAGCCAGTGCAGATCTCTCAGGTGTCCGGAGATGTGGTTGCGACGGGGGATGTCCAGGATGAGTCGTGCTAAGGCGTTCTGGATCCGCTGGATTCTCTTCTGGAGTTTGGCGGTGGTTCCGGCGTAGAGGGAGTTGCCGTAGTCCAGTCGGCTGGTGACGAGGGCCTGGGTGACCGTCTTCCTGGTCTCGGTGGGCATCCACCGGAAGATCTTGCGTAGCATGCGTAGGATGTTTAAGCACGACGAGGAGACGGCGTTGACTTGTCTGGTCATGGAGAGGGAGGAGTCCAGGATGAAGCCCAGGTTGCGTGCGTGGTCTGTTGGTTTGGGTGCACTGCCTAGGGCGGGGGGCAACCAGGAGTCATCCCAGGCGGAGGGTGTGGATCCCAGGATGAGGACTTCCGTCTTGTCAGAGTTCAGTTTCAGGCGGCTGTTCTTCATCCATTCGGCTACCTCTTTCATCCCTTCGTGTAGGTTGGCTCTGGCAGTGGCGGGGTCGTTGGTGAGGGAGAGGATCAGCTGGGTGTCATCAGCGTAGGAGATGATGTTGAGGTTGTGCTGGCGTGTGATGGCTGCGAGGGGACTCATGTAGATGTTGAAGAGGGTTGGGCTGAGCGAGGAGCCTTGAGGAACGCCGCAGATGACTTCGGTGGCTTCTGATCTGAACGGGGGAGGCGGACTCTCTGTGTCCTTCCGGCGAGGAAGGAGATGATCCACTCCAGTGCCTTCTCCCGGATTCCGACGTTGCTGAGGCGCTGTACTAGGGTACGGTGGCAGACAGTGTAGGAAGGCCGCGGAGAGGTCTAGGAGGATGAGGGCCGCCATTTCTCCATTGTCGAGCAGGGCTCGGATGTCATCGGTTGCTGCGATCAGGGCGGTCTCGGTGCTGTGGTTGGCCCGGAAGCCAGACTGCGAGAGGTCGAGGGATCCGTTTGTCTCGAGGAAGGCGGCCAGCTGCTTGTTGACGGTCTTCTCTATGACTTTTGCGGAAAAAGGGAGCAGCGAGATGGGTCGGTAGTTCTTGAGGTCGGTGGGGTCGGCTGATGGCTTCTTTTAGTAGGGCGCTGAGTTCGGCGTGCTTCCAGCTCTCCGGGAAGGTAGCGGTGTTGATGATGTCCCGCAGGTGGGGTGCGATGACAGCGTTGGCCTTGTTGAAGACATGGTGAGGGCAATGGTCGGTCGGAGATCCGGAGTGGATGGAGTTCATCGTGCGGATGGTGTCTTCGGTGCTGATCGGGGTCCAGACGCGGAGGGTGGTGGTGGGGGGCGGCGGTTCGGTTGTGGCGTGCGGCGGTTGAGTGCTGAAGCTGTTGTGTATGTCCGCGATCTTGTTGTGGAAGTAGGAGGCGAGGGAGTTGCAGAGGTCTTGCGAAGGGGCGATGTCGTTGTTTCCGGCGTTGGGGTTGGAGAGCTCTTTAACGATGTTGAAGAGTTCCTTGCTGTTGTGTGCGTTGTTGTCCTGTCGTTCCTTGAATGCAGTTTTCTTGGTGGTGTGGATCAGTTGGTGGTGTTTTCGGGTGGCGAGCTTGAGGGCAGTCATGTTGTCCCGTGTTGGGTCTCTGCGCCAGGCTTTCTCAAGGGCTCTGCAGTTCTTCTTGGAGCACTTGAGTTCGTCGGTGAACCATGGGGCTTTCTTGCTGCCGGGTCTGCTAGGCGGGGTCCTCAGAGGGGCGATGTCGTCTGCGCAGTCGCTGATCCACTTCGTGAGGTTGGTGGCCGCTTGGCTGGGGTTCGTTGCGCTGGTGGGTGGGCTCTTGCTCAGGGAAGTCGCGAGCTGGTTGGCTGTGATCTTGTTCCAGATTCTGCGTGCAACCTGTTGCTGTTGGTGGTGGATCGTGGTCCTTTTGAAGCTGAAGTGGACGCAGCTGTGGTCCGTCCAGTGGAGTCCGGTGGCGTGGCTGAAGGCGATGTCCTTGCTGGATGAGAAGACGGGGTCACTTCCGGTTCACAGGGGCACTCATATTTGGTTCCATGAACACGACCCGACCACAACTCCTTTATGGCATTTATGCGAGAACAAGTTTAACCCACCACTTGAAAATTTTGAGTAAGTACTCTCAATCCTTAAACGTCTCACAACAGCAATTTTTAAAGAAAAGCACTACGTTATACCGCTTTTTTCCACAGGCTCTCAAGACCGTTGTATAAACGAATACGTGAGTGTACTTTCACTTATGCTCAGCTCACATGGTCGTCTATATTTTCACTATGTTATTGACCGGTTTACACAGTTTTCACCACAATGATTTTTCCCGACAGTTAACCTCACTAAATCGCTTGATTTCCGTCAAGTACAGCACGATCTACTACGCATCTTTGAATGGTCACTAACGCCTATTTAACTTGGCCGTTTATTCCTCGAGAATATATTGTAACATTCACGGTTTTCACCACAGTTGTTTTTTCCGACTGTTAACCGCATTAATTCACCCAATTACCGTAGAGTAAGACACGATTTACAATCCACCTTGAATGCTCACTAACACCTTCCGCTACTTCTCGCGTCATATTGCGGGGTTTTTCCATGAACTATTGGACACATGCCGCTACTCTATCGTTGGCAACTTTGCACTTGCCTGTGAAGCACCAAAACAATCATACTACATTCCCCTTGTACCATTGTATCATTTTTTTTATCATGTTCACATTATGTACCTTACGCTAACACACTGTTTCCTTTTACCCCTAGTACATTATCCCCTGATGAAGGGCTAAAGTGCGTGAAATGCATTGGGCACTTTGAATGAATTGATCATTCAAAGCATCTAAAAAGTTGAAACAAACAAAAATGATCATATAAAGAACTAAGGATATTCATACCACTGTGATTTGAGTGATTTTTACCGAAGGAAGAATGATTGAACCAGACACTGAGTGCATGAGGGAGACACTCTCTTAGCCTAAGAGAGAGTGATCAAGATAACTTATGAGTAAACCAAGCTGGTAAACCCCACTGGATCAGCCCCATTTCATATGGGTCCAGTACGAGAATTTCAGGGATTTACATTTTTGTGCATCATTAACAATATGTAGTATGCATTGAAACACAAATGTTCACATCTGTATACTGGGTAATACAATTACTTTTGAAAGAAATTTTGTATGGTGAGTAGAATTGTTAATTTGTCATTTGTTCTAGTTAGGCCACATTTCTGTGTAAAACACCACATTTCTATGTAAAACGCCTTGAATTATTTCTGTAACTTACTCTGTGCTTCCTCCCCGCACCCATCCTCTCACTGCAAGAGCCGCAGTACACACTCCAGCTGCAATATCTTAGGATATTTCCACCGGTGTTTTTGTTCTGTTCATGTTGACTTTCTCTAGCTTGGATGTAAATGGAATCATGTTGCCGTCTCTTCCACTTCTTCACTGAAATCTATTAATTCACACAGAGAAAGATTGAAAATATATCTCATTTTGTTTGAACATCTCCATAAGATATTAGCATAGAGGGTGCTAAATAATTATTTAAAAAATGGGTTACTGCCTAGATGTTAAGGTAATGACATTTATTATTCATGTGCTCAGATTTGCAGAAGAAATTATACATGCACTCATAACACTACAGTGGTGGCTGGCGCATTTTGAGAGTGGCGGAGCAGCGCCCAGGGGCAGTTTTGGGGTTCACTTTAGGGTGACATCATTTTTTGTGAGGCCAGTCACCATTTCTCGTGCAAATATTTTTTTTACAAACAAGGGTCTAAAACAAAATAAACACAAAATCACAACAAATTTGAAAATAAATAGAAAGGAAGCCATAGAGACAACAATAGTTTCAAGTATGACATCTTCCAACACAAATGAGAAAATAAACCCCCCAAAAAATGTCAATATTGTATCTATGTGCATTTCCTTTGGTATAAAGTGCATTGCCTTGCAGTGCTTTGCATGGATTTGTTGAAAGCAATGGCGCTTTGGGTGTGTTCGGCATGAGTGACATGCCCTTTGTATATGTTGATGCATGTGAACTTTATTCTGGGGTATGCAGATAATTGGGCTTTGGGGGGATGTTTGTCCATTTGAAAGACAACGGAGTACAAACATTAGTGCTTCAAAACTAACCCTATGTAAACCAATAACACATAGCCCTGGATATAAGGGGTCACAAATTGCTTCCTGATACACCCTGGCCCTCTGACCTGGCAGACTTCACAGGTTCTAAAGTGTGTACCTGGTTGATAAATCTGGACATGGCTCACAGCCTGGAGGGATCTCAAGTCTTCAATGGTGTGTTAAATCACCAACACCACACCATAGTACACAGGCTGTGTGGAGTTTGCATCAGAACACAAATACAAAGAGAAACATGGGGATTGTGCCAAGTGAAAGGCCTGTCATGATACCAACACATCATGGGCCCTAAGGGTATATGCTCTGCACTCAAGTAATACACAGACGGCCATAATGAAATGTTGAGGGCCTCTGAAACCTTGAATTTTGTGACAACCAAGCACCTGCAGTCATGCACCAGGAAGCAGCATTGCTGCAGTGTGGTGCATATAAGCGCTGCAAAGCCTTGCCATGAGTGCTGAAGTAGTCGCTTCAAAACATTACATAGCACAAATGGTCAGTATCTTCACTCAACGTTCTGTGCACATATGAAGTAATCACTGCAAATCCCGCTTTTGGTCAACATGTGTATGTAGAAAGTAGTATTACTCAATGTTTACTCATGAGTGCTTTATGAGTCATATTTCAAACATTATCAAGCAATCCATCTGTGCCTCTTTCACCCAAGCTGTACTAGAAAAGCAAACTCCCAGAGAACAAATAAATAGGAAAAACACAAGATAAAGCGTTAACACACAGTCCATTTATCTCTGGGAGAAACATTTCTGAGACACTCGAGTTTGGGGTGTAACTTGCTGGTAATAGTTTGAAGCGTCCAGACTTTGCATCTCTTTTTTGTTTTAGTTAAATTCTGTTTATTGAAAGAATGAACACATCAGGAAAAACATTACATAACCAGTACAAAAACAGGAATAAGCACATAATTTACATTCACCTTTACAACTATTATAAGAAAAGATTATAATTACATAAAGGTAAGAAGAATAGTATAACATTATAATATCTTAATAAAAAATGTGTGTTCCAGAAGACAAACGTTATAAAGTCTGTGTAACTTTGTGAGAAAGAGAGATAAGGAAAATAATAGAAAAAGGAGATGAAAGAAGAGGAAAGGAGTGGAGAAGAGAGAATTAGATAAAGGAAAGATCAAAAAAGGAAGAAAAATCAACATTATGAGAAAGGAGAGTGTGAGGACAGGAATGTTGCAAAAGGTAACCATAGTAAATCTAGCTTAATCTTTTGGAGAATAAAGCAATGGGAGACTGATGCAATTCTATGTTCATCACATATTAGATTCCACCAAAGCATGTAAGTTATTTTAGAGTTGTCTTTCCAATTAGTTAATATACCTTTAAAAGCAACTGCAATAAAAAGGTCAAATAAGATAGTTTTAGACGAGCATTGGTCAAAGTCAGGAGACATAGGGGCAGATTTACAAGCCCCTTGCGGCACTTTTACGTCACTTTTCCCACGTTAAAAGTGATGCAAAAGTGGCACAAGGGGCTTGTAAATCTGCTCCATAATACCTAAAAAAATATTATGAATAGCAAAAGGAACATGAAAAAATCAAACAGCATTTTGACCAAATAACTTTCCAAAAGGTAAAGACCTTAGGACAATAGTAAAGTAAATTTATCATTGAGCCCTCAGAGGAAAGACATGTCCAACATATCTGTGAAATAGAATGGTCAAATTTATGGAGAAAAAGAGGAGTAATTACAACTCTATTAAAAATAAAATTTAATGAATGTGTAATGTTGGCAGCTTTTGAAGTCTTGAAAATCTTTTGCCAAAAACGATCCCATTGAAGAATGGATAATTGTTGAGATAAGTCTAGTTCCCAAGATAGTTCAATATGATATTTACTGTGAGCATTGGTGTGCGAGGATAGGGTTTTATATCTGAAGGAAGCACTGGGATTTGGATTATGAGGAACATGAAATAATGGAGGAAGGGGAAGGAATAGAGGTAAAACCTTGTAAACAAGATTGAATAATAGGAGATAATGTATTGTAATGTTGAATACAAGAGTCAGGAAGATTGAATTTCTCCTGGAGTTGGAGGAAAGGCATTACCAAATTATTATTTAGCAATTCGTGAACGTAAAAAAATTACCTTTTCTTTCCAATGTGTGTAGTAAAAAGAGTTGTGGCAAAATTGAATGTGTTATTAAACAATATAGCTGATGAAAGAAAAGATTAATGGAGGCAAAAAAAATTGAAAAATATTGTGTGAACAAGGTGGTGAGAGTATTTTAAAATAGGATACTTGGAAATGAAAGTACAATTGGACATAAACCTAATGTCTTGAAAAGAAAAGTCCTGTAACAAGGAGAGTTCAACAGTAACCCAAGTTGGAATGGGTAACTCGAGATAATCTTTGGACATAGCATAAAATTGATGAATTAAAAAACTATTATGGTGCATTTTAAAATCAGGGAATCAAACACCACCCTCTGATTTAGGGTGAAATAATCTAGACAAAGCAATACAGGCTTGTTTATTATTTCATAAAACTTTGGTGCAAATAGAATTCATCAGAGAAAAATAATATTTAGAAATTTCAAAAGGTAACATTGAGAGTAGAAAAATTATTTGGGGAAATATCATCATTTTAATCGAATCTAGATGTCCCCACCAGGATAAAAATAATGGAGACCAGGAAGAGATCAAATTAGTAATCTTAAATTTTAATGCTGAAAAATTATGGGATAAAGTGTCAGAAATATTTGAGGTACACTGCCAGTGAAGTGAAAATAAGGGGAGAAAGAACCATTAACAAAAACACAGGCACATGGAGCAGTATATCATAATTTGAAGAAATAGATCTAGGACCAAAACCAAGCCATTTAAGGGCATGCATTTGGTTGAAGGTCTTTTCAGCATCAAGTGAAAAGGCAGATAGAGGAGAAGGATACTCCCTACCAAGAGCTAAAATGTTTGAGAACATTCTAGCATTATCAGAGGCAAGTTCGCCTTCAACAAAACCAGACTGGTCTGGTTTAATAAGAAGTGGAATGAGGTTTATAATCGTGAAGCTAACATTGTTGCAAACATTTTACAATCATAATAAATGAGGGAAATGGGTCGAACATTTTTACAAAAGTAAGAATCCTTGTCTGGTTTTGGAATGACAATAATAAGGGCTTCTAAAAAAGAGCCACAAGCTTTAGAGTTTGATAAAAATGAGTTAAATAGATTTAATAATATTGGAGCAAAATTGAAGAGTAAGCTTGGTATAACTCAATTGAAAAACCATCTGGCCCTGGAGCTTTGGCCTTTTTCAAAGATTTAAGAGCATTGGTTATGTCTTGAAGAGAGAGATCATTTTCAAGAGATTGAAGAATATCAGGAGGGGATTGAGGCTTGGGGATATCTTGAAAAAATGTTTCAAGGTCTTTTTCAGAAGAATTAGTATCCTCTGTATATAGTTCATAGTAGGATTGGAAGGTATCAATAATGTCAGAATCAGAATAAAGAAGTTTGTTGTTTTTTTCCGAGTGTATAGGGCCAATATTTTTGCATACAGTTTTTATTTTTAACTAGTTTGCTAACATTTTTCCTGCTTTATTTTGGCCACCATGAAATTTAGATTTAATCTTAAGAAGGATATTACAGGCATCAACAGTGGCAATTTTATTTAATGTAGATTTGGTTTCAATCAGTTCTTGTAGAACGGGTGGGAGATTAGAAGAAAAATAACTGTGTTCCAGGATAAAAAGATTTAAAAGAGTTTCCTTATATTTAGTTTTAAGCAATTTTTTTGTAGAATAAGCAATGGTAAATGCTTTAAATGATGCTTTAAAGGCATCCCAATTATTATGAACTGAGGTGTCTGAAGGTTTGTTAATTTGAAAAAATTCATTAATAAATGAGGACACTTCAGACATAAAAACTGGATCTGAGAGTAGGTGATTGTTAAAATGCCAATGAACTTGTTTGGAGGGGTAAGTGATAAATCAAAAGAGGCACAAATGGGGGCGTGATCAGAAATAAAAATAGAACCAATTTTGGATGCATTGATGTAAGGAAGTAATGACTTAGAAACTAAAATATAATCAATACAAGACATAATATGGTGAACAAGGGAAAAGAAGGTAAATTCAACAGTATTGGGATTACAAGTTTTCCATACATCATAAAAAAGACAAGATGAAATACTTTATGAGTTTTGTCAGGTTTGAATTTACATTTAGATTTTCTATCAGAGAAGGGATCCAGCCAATTATTAAAATCGCCACCAACAATTATATTGGGATTAGAAATGGAGGAGATGTTCAATTTGATACTATTCCAAAATCGTGGGTTGGGTTAACTGGACCATAAATATTTTTCATTTTATCAATTACTAGCAGCCCGTCCCGACCTTGTTCGGGAGCAACAGGCTTCCCCGAACCCCGCCTGCCTCGACATTGTCCAGCAGCCTGGGCCCGGGCCCCCGCCCGGCCGGTCCCCCGCCTGCCCCGACCCCCGCCTGCCCCGACATGGGTCCCCTTACCTCAACCACCGCTCCTCCCGCCTGTCCGCTGCTCGCACCACCGCTGGCCTGTCCGCTGCTCCTCACATCACCGCTCCTCCCCCGCGCCATGTCCGCTGCTCCCTTACCTCAGCCGCCGCTCCTCCCGCCTGTCCACTGCTCGCACCGGCGCTGGCCTGTCCGCTGCTCCTCATGTCACCGCTCCTCCCCTGCACCATGTCCGCCGCTCCTCGTCGGGCTCCTGACGTGAGCACGCACGTCACGGCCGGCGCTACTTCGGAGGGACTACTTTTTTTTTTACTGTACATTTTTTACATAACTTTTTTTTAACATTTATATAGCCTATAACCATCTACACACCCTGCCGATTCCAATGGTGTATCGTGTGTGTGGATTGGCGCTGTGGTTCCCGAGTTTACCCGCCTCAAAGGCTGAAAGTTCTTCCTTTA
The DNA here is from genome assembly GCF_964263255.1 of Lissotriton vulgaris. Taxonomy (NCBI): domain Eukaryota; kingdom Metazoa; phylum Chordata; class Amphibia; order Caudata; family Salamandridae; genus Lissotriton; species Lissotriton vulgaris. The sequence continues at coordinate 2,126,223,101 of NC_141689.1, forward strand.
TTATAGTAGTATAGATAGCATCCACCATAACTCATCGTCCATTTGCGTCACATTCTGCTGAAACAATTTGTGCATTAATCGATTTATGAAATGAAATAGCAAGACCACCATGGCGATCAATGGCAGGAGAGAAAACAATTTGATTAACCCATTGACGTTTAAGTTTAAGATATTCCAAATCATAACAGTGAGTTTCTTGTAAAAAGGCAAAATGGGTATCAAATTTGGATAAGTGAGACAATACCTTTTGGAGCTTGACAGGATGGCCTAATCCACGCACATTCCACGAGACAACATTAAACATGATGGTGGGAAGAGAAGAACATACGGAAATGGAAATGAGAAGCTACAAGATAAATATTAAAGACAAAGAAACAACATTTATCATATAATTTCAACAACACACTCACATAACTAAAAAAGATGTAGAGAGAAGAAACTGTGGGAAGAAACAAACAAATAAGAAAGAGAAAGAGTAAGAAAGATGAAGCGAAAGATATATATACAGAAAGAGTAAACAGATCAAGGAAAAGGATCCAGATCTGAAAGAGAAAAGTAATTGGCAAAAGAGGAGTATGGTGACGCCAGAAACAAGAAACGGCGGAAGGAGAGAATAGTTACGAAAAGGCCTCCTGAAGAAAAGAGAAATAATGAACAATAGAGAATAAAAATGGAGGAAACATAGTAAGGAGAACAGAATAATGAAGGAAAACAGAGCATTAAATAGAAGGGTGAAGGGGTATTAGAAAGGTAAAAAAGATAGAGAAAATAGAATAACAGAATATATAAACCTTTAGAACAATATATATCAATTTGTTACAGAAGATAAAAGTTAAACATTAGCATTCAAGTTTCGAGAAGAGACGCTGTTTAGAAAGAGGCAGAGTTTCTCAGGATCATCGAATGAGCTTGAGCTTTTTTCATGGGTAATTTTGCATAGGCAAGGGTGGAGAATGCCCTATTGGATGTTTAAGTGTCTCATCTGTGGACGTAGAGCCAGGATCTCTTTACGGCGATCGTTAGTGGCATTGGAGACATCTTGGGACATAAAGAGAGTGTGGCCCGACCAAGTAAGACAACGTTTAAGTTTTACAGTCTTCAAAACATGCATGAGTTCAGTGACTTCCAGGAAGAGCATTATGAAACCACGTGGCTTGTTGGAATTAGGATGGATTCGACCAAGACGATGCGCATTTGAAATATTTAGAGGTGAAGAGGATTGAAGACCAAAAAGTTCTGGGAGGAAAAAAGATACCATGTCTGGTCCTTCAATAGTTTCCGGAAGACCATAAAGACGTAGCTTAGTCCTTCGATTATGATTTTTAAGACCTTCTGTGTGGAGTTTCAACTTATGAATTTCTTGCTCTAATTAAGGAATTTTAACAGAGATATCCTGAAGGTCTCCCACACATTGCTCGAGTTCCAACACCTTAGCCTCCATAATAATCCATCGGTCCTCTATTTGTTTTAATTTTTCATTTGTAGTAGACATAAAAGGTTGTAGACCACAAAACTCATCTAAAATAGAATCAAGAACTGGATTTTGTGAGGATAGAATAGGCGAAGTTGGGTCATTTTTGTGTCTTTTTGGTTTTGCACCTGAGAAGGCTGCTTTAGGATGATCAGTGGTCATTTTAGGCTGTTGGATAAGATGATGCACCGTAAATAGGGCAGGGTGGAGTCGTCCCATACACTAGAAGAATTGCGGAAGCAAGAGATAATCCTTGATGTGGTTACCAGAAGGAGGAAGCATATAAAACACTGCATTCCAGTAAAAGCAGAACGTTGCCTCAAAGAGTAAATTATCCCAGCCAGCATATACGAGAAAAATCACAAAGCCAAGGGCTGTTCAGTATATAATGCAATAGGAGCAGTCAATGAGATAGACATTCCAGCGTAGTTCTGGGAACCAAAAGCTATGATAAGTGGTCAGCATCGTATTTAGCAGGCTATCCCCTCCACAATGTGAATAATATAGAAATATTGTGGCAAAAATCACCAGAACACAAGTGACTGATGTTGTAAATGGTAGTACCTGAGAGAATTCAGGAATAAAAGCAAGGAAGTCCACAAAAACATTCCTGTTTGCTTATAAAGCCCATGAAGCTTATACAAGGGCACAAGCAAGTATTTTGTGAGAGAAATATGAGGAAGTCCTTACACGAGAACTGGAAATCTCTTTAGCAGCACAGCCTCAGAGACAAAAACGGAGCGCGAATGCCACAAAATCAAAATGGCAGCTTTTCGCACTTTGATGTGGAGATAATGACCGCCGCCAGGGCTCCAGAAAGACGCTGCAGGATCACTGAGCAGCGTTCCCACACTCACTGCCACTTCATCCTGGCGGGACAGGAGCAAAGGACCGTTTTGGGGTACAACAGAGGCGCTTTTTATGACAAACGCTCAGCGATCTAGTGGAGCTAACACAGGACCATCATCTAAGCCACACCCCCCAGACTTCGCATCTCTAATCTCACCACATCTCACAAAAAACACAATTGAGCCAAAATATGCATCTTTTACCAATAGGTTTAATTCCTTTTACCTTACTATGGGAGAAGAAACACAAAAAGCACGCACTTTTAAATGCAGACCGTTTCATTCCCTGTGTTGAAAAAAACAAATCTTCCTTCTCAAACTTTCCAGTTCAGCTTCGACAGACCCTGCCATACTAAATTAGAACGGCGTGTCCCAGTAACATGCCATTCTCTATAAAAATGTCCACGAAAGATGTTTTGAAAACCAAACATGACATATGCAATGAATTAAAGAAACAAAAAAGACTTACATGGTAAATGTTCATCAAACATATGCTCTGCCAAGCTTCCACCTTAGGACTTGCCTTAGGTGATATTGACTCGCACCTGCAGTGTGCACCACTTTGTCTGTTGCTCAATTCCTGGCTACCAGTGTCAGTGAAGCCTGCTGAACTAAGAAGTTTCCAGGGGTTGCCACTTCAGCAGGGCTTCTGTCTACCTCTATCTAAGGCCCATAATACCACTCAGATCTGTCTGTGAAGTTGAAGCACCGGAGCTGGAGATCAAACGGCGGTATCCACAACGTCCTGTCGTTAACAGGAGTGGGGAAGCAGTCACCTAACTACTGCGCAGTGGATTTTCAGAAGTCCTGATGGCAAACTGCGCAGACTCGACTTCTTAGCTACCCCAGGCTTTCACAACTCGTCACAGGCCAGGACCCACCCCTTGTGACGAGTTGGGAAAAGGTGGGTGACCATGCTCTCCACTCCCTGACTGACGTGAAGCCCCAGGGCTTCAGCATGAAGCGCCCAGAACAAACTTTACCTGCACGTCATTCAGGGGTGGAGACTCGTCTGAGTCCACAGTATTTGGTGAGCTGAAGACCTCAAAGACCACAGGGCTGTGAGCTCATTAGCCCTTCAACTGTTGTAGACTCAGGGCCCGCCCAAACGCAGCAGGTTCAGGGAATGTATCAGCATCGCTGGCTCAGTCACTGGCACTGTATAACACACAGCAACAGACACTTGTGTTTGTACAATTTGTTTTATAAGAGATGTAAGAGTTTGTTCTAACTTTAGCAATGCAGGGGGGGGCGTGGGTAAGCTGAGAGCCAAGATGGCCGCATCGTGCTAGAGCTCTCCCGGCCATAGTAGTGCTGCTGACCGTTTCCCTGTATCCAGTGGGGCCAACAGCTATGCACAGAGCAAGCGAGTAATGCAGAGGCGTATGGGAGTTGGCGGATCCCATTTGGCGCAACTGGGGGCAGCGGATCGGACAGGATTGCATGAACACTCGGCTGGAGCAAAAATCAAGATGGCGGCACAGGCGCTGCGGACGTACTCCGGGAGCTGCGGAGGAGGAGGCAGGCGGAGTTGAGCCGCGGCCAGGACGGATTTGTTGAGTGGCGGAAATGTGCTTGTAGGCGCTGGGCAGTTACACAGAAGGCGAGTCGGCACTCCACCAACGGGGGATCCGTTAGGCCTCTCGCTCAGTGGGCATGGTGTTTCCTCAGACGCGAGCACCGGCACCAGCGGGGACAGGGCCCACTTGCACCCTACAGTATAGGCCACAACTGCAAACCCAGTGGCCTGACCGGTGCTCGTGGGGACAAAGAGACTGCCTTGAGCCAGCATCTGGGAGCGCCCCCTACCATTCTCCTTCCTCTGTCTGATGCCGGCCCGGCCGGGCTCCCCTGACTGGAAATCCTGGCGAGAAGTGTGCTCCATGTGACCAGCCCATAATCCTTAAGCGGACACTGCACAATTCGCCCTGCAAGAACATCGCCGGTACCCGCTGCCCCAGCAGATAGCGGCACCATAATTGCATAGCCTGCACAGACCCTGCTTATGCCTCTTCACCTGCGGACCCCCACAACCACAAGGTCCATTCACTGGTCATTACACTAACCAAACACAGGGCGACTGATAGCGTTTCCCTTGGGTGATCCACCACTCTGTCTGACTGTCAACTGGCATTTGATTTTGTCATATCTACCTTGCTGTCGCAGTTAAGGGGCTAGACGTGGGGCCCTCTTTCTTGAACTCTCAATACAACTACGGAATGGCCCGCAAAGACCCCAAACAGCTCCTGTTCCCTTTTGAAAAGGTCACAGAGGCCGCTCACGGTCAACCCAGCAACATGGCAGAGGGTGGTCAGACAGCTCCCACGTCCAAGGACGGCGCTGGCCAGTTGGGCTCGCTCCTGCAAGAGATGAGAGCGGGATTCAAAGCATTAGACATGCGCTTTGATACACTGGATGAACACATGGCAGAGCTGGGGACTAAGGTCCAAGCACATGACAGGTGCCTCGATGTGGAAGAGTCCAGCGCCTCGGATCTGGAAGATGGCATGGCACAGTCATTAAAGAGGTTGGACGCATGGAACATATCCTTAAAGACGTTGCAATAAAGAATGAATATTTGGAAGCGCGTACCACCGAAACAACATTCGCCTTTTGGGAGTTCCCGAATCTACAGCTGCCGGACGCATGGACACCGTGGTGGAGACTATACTGATGGATGTGTTTGAGAGAGACTCTTTCACGCCGGGCTTTGTGATAGAACACCCCCATAGGTCAGTGGGTGCTAGACCCAATACAGGATGACCGCCTCTGCCCATTATTGCCCGCATCATGAACTTCGGAGACCGCGACTCTGCCCTACGATTATCACGTGAAAAGGGCCCAGATCCTATGGCAAGGCTCTAAATTGACATTATACCCTGACTCTACCATTATGGCCCAGGAAGCCCAGTGGCACTATCTGGAAGTCAAGGCAACACTACGGAATCTTGGGCTGAAGTACGCAATGCTATACCCGACCCGATTGCGGGTTGAGGTAAATGGACGGGTGCGAATATTTGAAACTCCCACAGAGGTGCAGGAGTTCCACATATTCAAAATCAACAATAAACGTCCGGCTGAAGATAGTAACAGACTCTCCCCTTGCAAACTGGTTCAGATGGAAGTATAGAACTGCTCTCTCGGTCGGGTCCCGGCTGACCAGTTATAACTCCTGTTCTCTAGGCCTTACTTTTTGCTATGTAGTTCATTGTTAATGCTGGGAATCGGTACACTGTTTGAATTATCCTGTGTATGCTACACGGCTGAGAGCGTTGCTGTCCCCCCTTTTGGTGTTCACTTAGTTTTCAAGGTTGGCGTAACCAGAAGGTACCTCCTTTGGTTGTTTTTCACTATGTTGTGGATCCCATTGGTACTATGCTATGTTTGGACAGAACTGGTGTTGCCTCTCCGGAGGGGTGGGTATGCTGGGAGGGGGGTGGGGGGAATGGATAGTGATTTGTTGCATTGCACTGAGACAATTCTACGTTTACATATAGGCACAACTTTCAAGTACACGCAATTGTTATTTTTTCAGTCCCATTTATGTTGCTATCATGGCCCAGTTAGGTCTTTACTTTGGTCATTCTGAGGTGACTTTCACCACATGGAATGTCCGTGGTCTAAATGAAATGAGAAAGAAGAGACGGGTAGTTCATTACCTACTCAGACACCGGGTATACATAGCTTTCTTACTGGAAACTCAGTGGCCCAAACATGACGAACTGGGGACCACATAGATATTTCAGCAAATTCAGTAACTATGCTAGGGCTACTGCCATTCTCATCCACAAAAGGATTCCATTTAGTTGCCACTCTGTGACATGTGATGATGAGGGCAGGTCTGTACTTGTAGTAGGTACACTGATGAGCCAAAAGGTGGCGTTGGTATGTGTATATGGCCCCAATATCAACGCGCCGGAATTCTATTGTTAACTACTCTCCAAGTTGATTCAGCTCGGCCCTGTGTCCCTCCTCTTGGGTGGCGTCTTCAATATTGCCCTCTGCCAAACACTTGACAGCACATCGACTGCACCAGACCCCAAGCCTAGGGCGCGTAAGGCCTTGTGTGCACTAAAGGAACAACTTGCTTTAATGGATGTGAGTTGCACACCAGCTACATGCACTACACTGGTTCACATGACACGTGGACGAGAATAGAATATTGGCTGTCCCCCCAGAGTTATCATGTTGGTTCCACAAGATCCAGACACTCTCCAGAACGTTCTCTGACCACTCCCCAGTGCTACTGTCGCTGAACGTTCCTAGACCCGAAGGCTTTGAGAGACAATGGAGATTCCCCAGACACTTCTCTGGATGATGAGGTATTCAGACAGGAACTGCGGGAGGCAATGGAGGATTATTTTACCATAAACACGGGATCAGTTGACTCTGCAGCGATGTTGTGGGAGGGCTTTAAACTTACACAAGAGGTGTCTGTATTTCCAAGAGCGCGGGAGTGTTGCGAGATTTAACCGGCACTCTAGCCCGCTTGGAGAAGGATCTGGGCTCCCTGGACGCTAGACAACAGCTGGGGAATGACCCTCAATCGGACAAACAACGCGCGGCCCTACTCTTGGACTATAGGGACACTGCAGAGAAGGAGATCCTTATTATGGGGAAATACCACAATGCCAAGACCTACGAAGAAGGTGACCGTTCAGCAGGGTATTGGCTCAAATGATCAGACCGCCCTTACAGTAAGGCATATATCCCCGAACTGCAAACCTCATCAGGGCGGCGTATCAATGGCCCACTAGATATCCAGGTGGAATTTCTGTTGTATTTTAAAACATTGCATACTACTAAATTAGGGCAGAATCAAACTGAGCAGGAAAACTACTTATTAGAGATCGCTTTGGTGTACCTAAAAAGGTATATGCAGGAGTTCTTGGAAGAGCCTATATCTGCAGATAGTATAGACAAAGCCATCACTGCTCTTAAGCCCTCTACAGCCTCTGGCCTTGACGGTTTCATGACGAATTTTACAAGGTATTTAGGGGCCTACTGATGCCACACCTCTTAGAGGTGTATGCTGAAGCCGTGGAGAGGCAAGTTTTACCTCCTACCTTGCGCGAGGCAGTTATAATTCTCCTCCCTAAGCCGGGAAAGGATCCATTATTTTGCGGCTCCTATCGTCCTCTCTCTCTACTAAACCTTGATTACAAAATACTATCTAAGGCTCTCACATGCCGTCTCTCCTTCCTGATGGAATCTATAATATCCCCGGCCCAATCTGGTTTCGTCCCCCATCGTTCCGCAGCTTTCAATCATTCGCACTTTCTTTAATACCCTGCACAGTATAAATCCTGAAGTCCCCCTGGGGGCGATCCTTTTAGACACAGAAAAAGCCTTTGATTCCCTGGAATGACCCTTTATTATATCCTTCATGCAGAGAATGGGGGTGCCAGGTGAATTTATTGATACCATAGCCTTATTATACAGTAAGCATTCTGCCAGGCTTCGATTGAATGGCACGTTATGGGTACCCTTCTCCCTCACCTGTGGCACTAGGCAGGGTTGCCCTTTATCACGGGTACTATTTATTCTAGCTATGGACCCAGTGATACGGCAGTTTCAGGAGAAACATCTATGCAGAGGTTTGCAGTTCAACAGAGGCCCGCTATTAGTGTCGCTATATGCAGATGACATAATATTATACATTTGCAACCCTCAGGTAAATTTGGATCCCCTTATCCAGGAAATACTCTTTTTCTGAACAATTTCTGGTCTGGGCATCAATTGGCACATATCAGTGATCTTCCCCCTTACAGCGAGCACAGTCAAATGGGACCTCGAGTTCTCATTGAAATGGTGCACATAGTCGGTGAAATATTTGGGTATACATATTCACTTAGAGGCGGAATAGATCATCAGACATAACTATGGGACAGCAATTTCCAAACTAGAGACACAAATCGACAAATGGGTTAAACTCCCAATCTCCATGGCCGGGCGGGTGGCCCTCATCAAGAAGATTGTTTTGCCCAAATTTTTGTACTTGTTCCAGAATATTCCGATCCCCCTTGCGAACAGTTTTTTCTCCACACTCCGATCCCACTTAATTAGATTCGTTTGGGGCAACAAAAGTGCTAGTCTATGCTGGCAGGTCATGATGGTTCCCTGCGACAGAGGAGGGTACGGGCCCCAGATCTACATTTGTTCTACTTAGCCGCTCAGTGCAGTTTTGCACAGGCATGGCACCACCCGGACGCTAGGATCGCCTTTTTACACCCGGAATCGGACCTAGTTCTCCCGGACACCCTGGAGACCGTGCTTCCGCATGGATTCCCCAAAGACCCAAGGGACTTTCAGTGTGCTTCAACCACAAATTGGGCATGGGTTAAACTGAGGCGTGTCACGAACACCCCACTGCTTTATTCTTCTGTCCTGCCACTCCCAAACTCCAAATGGATACCTATCACAAGCGAAAAGCTTGTAAAAAAGACATGTACTAAATTTGACATTGTTAAACTGGGCGATTTATATCCGGATGGACATATCTTTGACCCTGACAATGAGTCCCTTTTTCCTGACGCTACATTTATGGATAGATTTGTGCTGCTTAGACATAGCTCTGCATTGCATGCCATTAACCCAGACTATCCGTTAGAACAGGCATCCTTCCATCCACTCACACTACTGATTAACAGTGAGAAAGAGGTTGATCTTATTTCTAAGCTTTACAAAGCATGTGTGGATATCATCCCATGCAGCGATCTCAAGGTGCGCAGCGATTGGGAATCAGACTTGCGTAACCCCATAACAGAAAAACTGTGGGCGGCTTGCTGCGCAGTTACGAACAAAGTCTCCCTCAATAGTTGCCACAAACTGATACCTTTTAAGTTTCTGCGCAGGATCTATGTCACCCCAGCAAGAGCGCATAGGATTGATCCCTCTAGGTCGCACCATTGTTCGAGGTGTAATGCCCCGCAAGCTGACTTCGCGGAACTGGCCTGGACGTGCACACGTATACAGGCTTTCTGGGTGGACATCCATAAAGCAATCAGTGGAATGGTGCAGGTGCCCATGGTTCCTCTTATGGAGATCGCCCTTTTAGGATATGTTGTACAATTCCCCCAAAAGATTCATAGATTTGTAGCCATTTGTCTGCTGTTAGCTAGGAAAGAGGTTGCCATACATCGGGGTGCTAAATCCACGCCCTCAGTGAAGGGATGGTTGCGGAGCCCGGCATCTTGCTCCATGAGAAGTGAATTATATGCTAACACAATCCCGCAATCCTCCAGACCCAAAGATATATGGGGTCCATTTAGGTCCTTTCTATCTGCATAGCAACTGGATCCCCCTACTCAGCAAGAACAGGGGATAGTCCAGACAGGGGTAGGGTAGGTTGATGCTAACACTGCACTAAATGTTAATACACATGTTATAATCAAATATGCATGGATATGGTCTCGAACTATTTATGTGTATGTCACTGTAATATGGGCTTAGTGTGTATTGATGTCCATGGACTGTGGGGTAAAGACTGAGAGGGGTGTCCTTTGGCCCTAGTCATGCAATAATCGCAATGTCACATCGCTGCCTAAATCTGCTAAAATTCATGTTAACTCAAATTTTTGTAGAAGGGCTCCCGTGGGGGGTGTTAGGATGCGCTCGCCACTGTGGTGGGCGCTTCCTGCATTTTTTGCATTGTGGCGGGCGGTGCTCTCAGCAATGCTAAAAATGCACGTATACATGTGCATAAACAAAGCGGCAGGCACTGCACGGTGCCTGCCGCTTTGTTTATGCAAATGCAGGGGAGTACCACAGGTAACCCTGTGTGCACCCCCCACCTCTCCTTCAAAGTGAAGACCGCATGCCTTTCTGTGGCGGCATCGCCGCCACGGAAAGGCATCAGAAAAAGCCCATGTTAATATGGCTGGCGGTGTCTATTAGACACCACCACCATATTGGACCTTTTCCGCCCCGGTCGCAAGGCGACCGGGGCGGAAAAGGGGCGGACGATCTTTCCGTCCACCACGGTCCTCCCCGCCAATATGGCGGGGCCGGCGGAGGCTACCGCCAGCCTGCCGGGGGCAATCCGCCCGCCATCCTAATGGGCCCCTAAATGCCTTGCATTGTTTCTATGAAAATGCTAAATAAAGTTACAAAAAAAACTTTAGCAATGCAGACCCTGGGGGGGGGGGGGGCGGGGGGGGAGGGGTGAAAGTCAAGGGGACGGTGCCTCGACGTCCTCACTCAGAAACCACAGCTGCACAATGATTATGCAAAAGCTTTTATTTTCTGTGCAAGAATTGTGTATAAAAATCCTTGGGCGAGCCAGAAAACTTTCCTGTTCTAGTAAGGATGCTGTTCATTAAGATTTCGAATATGTTCAGATTTTTACCTACTCTGCATAATTCTGCACTTAAACACTTTTATGACATTGATTCTCTTCTGCTTATTTTTGAATTTTGTAATAAATCCTTTAACTTTTTATTGATCAAGAATTATTTTACTGAGTGGACCAAAATTAATTAATGGATTGATTTTGGTGTTTTGGTAGGTGCCTGAATGTGGGGTATACATTGCCTCATTAAATTGAGGTTAACGCTTTCTCTGATCCAATAAATTGTGGGAAGACTGATTAAGCAAAATTTTGAGGTGTCTTAATTTTGGGGTACCTTTTTGCTCCCACAGTCCTATAAGGAATTCATTCATATTCCTAGGGTAATACCACAACTCAGTATTATCAAAACTGCTAATATTGGTAATACAAGATGCTGTATTTCTGCACCAGAAAACCCAGTACCTCAAAACAGAACAACCTAAAAAGAAATGAAACCGAAATTGCATGCATGCGCAATATGTAATTGTTAGACCTGGCATCCTTAACGTGGTTTCCCCTGTCTTTTTTCCTCTATCTTCTGTATTTTTGACTGTGTGCTGGACTTCTTTTTGCTGGTTTAGGTTCTCGGGGCACTGAACCACTGCTGATCAGTCCTAAATTGTAAGTGATCCTTGTGTAAATTGTGATTCTGATTAGTTATCCCTGATTGGCATATTTGATTTACTGGTAAGTCCCTAGTGTAGCGCACTGTGTGGTCCCAGGAACTGTAAATCAAATGTTACCAGTGGCCCTGCAGCACCGATTTTGCCACCCACATGAGCAGCTCTGTGAACTTGTCTCAGGCCTGCCATTACAGTGTCCGCAGTGCAGTTTTGAACTGCCATGTTGACCTGGCAAGTGCACCCACTTGCCAGGCCCTAACCTTTCCTTTTTCTTCATGTAAGACACCTTTTAGAAGGCCCAAGGTACCCTCATGAGCAGGGTGCAGTGTATGTAAATGGTAGGACATGGTAGGACATGTGCTGGTGTGTTTTACATGTCCAGAAAAGCAGTTGGCAAAGTGTCAGCCCCTCCTACAGTACATCAACTGTTCTCCCGTGCTTGGTTGCAGCAAAGTTCTGATTTTGTGGTCTAGGGGGATTAATAGGTATACCAAAATGCATCTTTGAAGGGGAGGAGGCGTCAAAGAGGCTTCTGAAGATCACAAACTCTTGGTGCTTCCTCTGGTGGGGATAAAGCAGTGTAGGATAGAACTGTTTGTAAGAGGTTGTGTAATATAGGGAAGTAGGGGATGGGTCACCTTGTTTGTTTTCTTTTGCTCCAGACTGAGGGTTGGTTTCTTCCAGAGAAAGGTGGTTGGTGTGATGTTTATGAACAACCTCCTTATGACTCTGATTAATTCCTTGTCGCTCTTCTAGTCTCTGGCTTCCAGATTGATCACGGGCTACAGATTGTTTTTCTATATCTAATATGCAGGGATGGTCAAACATGATATTTGAGTGACAGGTTGTATGTGAGATTTTTGTCTTGAAAATTGTGTATGGACCTTGCTTGTTATTCTTGCTGCCCGCAGGATTTTGCAGTGTTACAGAAAAATATTTTTGGGGAACAACGATGCCTATTGTCCGGTTGCCTCTGCAAATATGGACACATTGCAACAGTTAACGTTGCAGTTTGTAACTGTGCGGTAACTGCTGCTAGCTGAGCCCCAGGCAATTGCTGTGTTGGAAAGCAACTGAATATAAAATAACAATCTATCATTTGGAACAATAACCATTGAGACCGTCTGATGCCAGGGGTCGCAGGACCGTGCCAGGGACACTCAGACGCAATCTAGGGGCAGCTGCTAGGACCTATGACGACTAAATGACGCTTCTAATGGGAAGCATTTTTCTTTTTCATTTTTCTTGTTTATTGAAACATATCAAGACTATTCATTGAATATCTGAGATATTTTAGAAAGAACACCTTAATCTGTGTTTTCTTTGCAGAACATTGCAGTTTCAAAACGCATTTAACTCAGTGGAAGCGAGGTAGAATGTACCTAGACTAACTGCACCAAGATTCCAATTATTGGATTGCGTCGATTGACAAATATAGGTATTTCCATTAAATATTCAACTGATCTACTTTTTCGAGCTGTAGCACTTTGTTTTTTCTTTATTCTGGTACAATCTGTTTAGTCCAACCCTATTCATAAATTCACCAGCGGTTTTTTAATGATCTCTACAGGATCACGGTATGGTTTCAATTTGAAAACTAATTATATTAATTTAAACTTCTATTAGACTAACCAGAGACATGTGTAGGCATCCACTGGGAATAATGGAGCATGCACACAATACTAGAAAAAAGGTTTTTGCTTCGCCTAATTTAGTTTAGCTTTGTTTCTAAAATAGATTTTTTCACAGTGTGATTCAGATTATCTGCATTATTCTTAAGAACGTGTTCATTGCTTACCGTTGTGTACATAGACTTATGACCCGATTCACAAACCCATTATGGTCATGGTCCTGTGTTTTTGCTAGTAATGGGTCAATGTATCTCTGACAGCTATCCGTAAAGGGAAAGCTGTCAGGTGTCAATGCTTTAATAGTCGCTGCACGCCAATACTGCAGGCATAAAACAGGTCATACTGAGAAGAAAACATTCTCCCAGCGAAAATGCTTGTGTGAATCAAGTCCACAAGAGTTTAGAAAATATAGGTCAGGGCATACACGCTGCAGAAATGTTTAACAATCACTATAATTAAGTCAAATCAGCAAATATTACACATGATTTGTTGTTCATACGAATAAATATTTTAAATCGAAACTAATATAATTTGCATATATACTGTAGGCTACACAAACAAGAACTCTTTTCTCGAATACAATGTTTCTTACTGTTTTTCTTTCTCAGGTTAGGCAACGGTGCTGCACAGTAAACAGAAGATAGTACTGCAATAACAGCTTTAGCGGCCCTGTAGAGGCCATCCTTTTATAATCACTTGGTTCATCTAAACTTTCGTCTGGGGAGTTGATGAGATCACATTGATTGCTACTTTCGGAGGCACCATCCCTTATGGTGACAAACAGGACATGCCCTCCTCTACATTCCTAGGATTCTGCCCATACTTTTATTTGTTTTGATAAAGGACCACCCTCCTAAGGCTCCACGTTTAACCATTATATAATTTTACCTAATTTCCGCCTTCACACCTAACTTTATATGGACCCCTAAATTTGCTGAGATCCTTAATCACACCACCTAGCTTAACTTTAAACCAATCACCCTCCTGGATTGTTGTACTACCTTCAGTCGAGATTTTTGTGGTAGCACATGTGGCATTACTGTGCAACCATGCGGGAACCATTTGGTGACTTCTTATCTCCCCCATGCCATTATGTACAGTTGTGCGATAAGCCCACAACATCTCTCTGATAGCTCGCTGAATAGGTAGGTGTGATGCAACCTCCAATTGCATTGTGCCTTTCACTATTTGATTTATCCTCTCACACAAACCATTTCCCTGTGGGTAATAAAGTGATGTGCACGTATGCTTCTAGCCCACTTTGCCAAATACATCTTCCATTTCCTTAGAGGTAAGTTATGCTCCATTTTCTGTAAGGAGCATAGATGGAATGCCTGCTCTTCTAAATACTTCACTTAAGACATTAATGGTCGATTCCGTAGTGATTGTTTTCATGAACATAAAACTCTACCCACCTTGACCCAGCATCTCCTAACACAGCCGCAAACTTCTCATTCTCTTGCAAACCACTGAAGGGACCAATAAAGTCTAAACAAACCTTCTGTCATGCCCCGTCAGCCTCAATGACATGCTACATGGACTTCATTCTGTCCAACCCCAAGGACAATCTTTTCTCTGTTTCTTTACAACAATCGCAATTCTCAACCCACTTTTTTACTTGCCTGTCCATACATGGCCACCAAAACCTTTCCTTCACTCTTTTACCAGTTAAGGTCTGCCCCAGGTGTTCCTCTTTGGTGAAACCGATCAACATATGCCTAATAAACTCTGGTGGTACAAACCTCTCACCTCTCCATACCACCCACTCACCCTGTATAGACAGTTCGCTTTGTAACTTGAAAAATGGTCTAAGATCTACTGAAATGGTACTTTCACTTGATGCACCTTCCTTCACCATTTTCATAACACCTCTCAGTGTATCGTCATTTTTCAAGCTTTCAACACATTCCTTTCTGGTGATGGCCTTGCCCAAACCTCCAGTAATGTCATCAAGGCTGGCTACAACCTTGTCAGTTAACAACTCTTCACTTATGGCTTTAGTGTCAGGTAGCCACACTGTTTCTCTTTCCATATACATGTTCTATATTATATGTGAAGTCGTGTATCCTCACAGTCAGGTTTGCTAATCTGCCTGAATAGTTCTTTGTCCTATCTGGACCCAATACTTTAGTCAGGAGCTTAGGTTTGTTCTTAAAGTGAAGACAATAACCAAAGGAACACTCTAAAATGTCTTATGACCCACGCACTGCCAGTGCCTCACTTGGTGACAGAGTAGCTCCTCTCAGTATCAGTCATCGACAGCGAAGCAAAGGACACGGTTCTCTCATGCTCCCATGTCTCTGCATTAGAACTGCACCAATGCCCACTGCACTGGTATCTACTGTAAGCAGTGTATGTACCACAATGTCAGCTTGTGCAATATTTTATTTTATCAGATTAAAACCTTTTGTTGCTCCTCACCCCACTTGAATTTTCTGCCTTTACTCAACAACCCTCTTAATGGTTCCACCTTATGTGCAAAATCTTGAACAAATTTGGCATAGTACCATTCCCATGAAAGATTTTAATTTGTCCCTGTCATCCGGCACTTTGACATTCACTATGGCAATAACCTGGTTCTGTTTCGGTTGAATGCCTTCCCTCGTGATGTGATTTCCCAAATAGTCGACCTCCTCGACTGCAAAAAGACACTTCGCTTTTTGCAAGGTTAATCCTGCCCCACCCAAGCAAGATAACAATTGTCCCAATATTCTATTATGGTCTTCCTCATTCTGCCCATGTATCAAAATATCATCTTGGCAAAACACTGCCTTTTTGATACTCTGTAGGATTTCTGTAATAATTCATTGAAAAGCACTGGCTGCCGAGCACAACCCATATGGAAGCCTGTTGAATTAGAACGTGCCTTCCGTTGTGATAAACAACAAGTATTTTTTTAATTGGGGTTCAACCTAATTTTATGATACGTATTGCGTAGATCTAGTTTTGAAAATATTCTCCCCCCTGTTAAACATTACAATGATCTTGTTGATGTTAGGAAGAGGAAAGCTGTCCAGGATGAAATTCTCATTTAGACTTCTTAAGTTCACACAAAAACTGTGAACCATCCTGTTTCTTGGTGATAATGACTGGAGATAACCATTCTGCCTCCTCCACAGTTTCAAAAATGTTGCCCTCCAACATCTGTTTGATTATGTCTTTTACCCGCGCTCTGGCTGCCATTGGAGTTCTTCTAGCGACATGTTACAGATTTTTTCTTAAGTCTGATTTTCTGCACAAATTCGGTGGCTTTACCCAACATCAAAAACGTTAGCATGCTGTTTAATGACATTCAGTACAACCCTTTCATCAATACTCATCACTTGTTCTGCCCTTGGATTCACCCTAATGTTGATATCATATTGGTATCTCAGCCTAAAATGACAGGTCCTTCTGGAGCGATGCAACTTTACCAGAAGTGTGTCTTCCACCAAGCTTAATCTCAGCTTCCATGT
Organism: Lissotriton vulgaris; assembly: GCF_964263255.1. Taxonomy (NCBI): domain Eukaryota; kingdom Metazoa; phylum Chordata; class Amphibia; order Caudata; family Salamandridae; genus Lissotriton; species Lissotriton vulgaris. The sequence goes on from NC_141689.1 coordinate 2,126,239,458, forward strand.
ACCCAGGCACACCAATGTTCACGCTCTGGTATCCCTTCAAAATCACATCAGAAGGACTTAATGTTACATCCTTCCACACAATACCATACAGACGTTTAGTAATATTAGTTTATAGTGATCCAGTGTCCACCACTAGAGACATGACTTCCACTAATGTCAAAATCTGCTTTAAGTCAGACCCTATTCTTCCCCATTCCACCAAAAGAATCTTCCTCTTTAACCACCAAGACCCTAAAGTCAGTGTCCTTTTCCTCCAAAGCAGCTACCTTCTTCCTAGCAGCCTTGCACATATGTGCATAGTGCCCTTTCTTTTCACATTTATGACTTTCCACTGCGTAAAAAAATGTAAGCCTGCTAAATGAAATGTGCTCCCACACCTATGGCAAAACCATGTGGATTCTTTTTGTAAGGGGGAAACCATGCCTTTACTTGTATTTTTTTTGTACTTTAATTTGTAAAGTTGCTACTTCCGGCCCTTTTTCTTGTTGGATGTACTTCATCTCCCTCATGCACTTCTCAGATCCCTCTACCACTTCTGCTATAACAACAGCCTCTTTTAAGGTTGGATTGCTTGCAGCTCATAACCTCTCTTGTGCTTTCTCACTATAACATTGTACTATTAACTGATCTCTTATCGTCTTTTCCAGCAATAATTCAAACTGGCATTTTTTTTGACAACTCCCTTAGTCTAGACACAAATCAGTAACATGTTTCATTCTCTCTTTGTGGTTGTGTATAAAATGTATGTCTGCGCATAACAATGTATTCTTGTTTAGCGGATCTAGTGCATAACCTCACAATGGCATCCTTATATGCATCGTCAACTTCTTCACCAGTTACTGGAAGGTATTTATAAATATGTTGCACTTCTTTTCCCAATGCACCCAGCAACAAAGCTTCTTTCTTTAACACTAGAAACCTTTTGCCATCTAATGCCACCAAACAGTTTTCAAAGCAATCAATCCAGTCCTCCCATTCTATGGATAGGTCTCCTGCTGATATAAGGAATTGTGGTGGAACTGTAATGGTGACAGCAATATTCATTCTGAGAACACCAAATTACCACCCCAAGCTCACCAAGGATTCCTTCAAAAATGTTATGATATTCTACAGATCACTGAAGTACAGATTTGCTGAAACAACCTATTAGAAGTATACACTAGAGCCCATACATTGGATAAAAAAACTCGCCTACAGCAAGATAACATTTCCAGAATTACATAAACCTATTACATGTGTATGTGTCACCCTTGTAATGATATGCACGCTAACATATGCATAGAGCGTTGAGGTGTGCGTGTCACTGCTGCATCAGTTCACACACTCAAACAAACCTTGCCCCTGCTACTATACTTCAAGCTGTGCATGTTAGCACTGTAACAATGTACCCCTGCATGCAGACTCCTCCTGCTCCAACAAGGTGTGCGTATCACCACCTCAACTTGCATAAACACATGCAGAGACAGAAAACCACATTGCCCCTTTAAGACCAAACTTAAGGGTGTGTGTGTCACTGTGTGGCAGACGTGCAACAAATAGCCCTTGCCTATTTCTTTCCTAACTCCTTCTTCCACAGAGGACGCTCACCGCTCACCACTTACCTAACAGCACACTTCACATAAAAAGGACCACGGCTCGCAGAACTGCTGTTTCTTTGGACTAACACCGTTGGTAAGCACTTTAAACTCCCCTGAATGCGTACAGCCTGACTGCCGGTATTGCCTAAAGTTGGCAGGCTCCACTCAGTGTATGCCACGGGCAGGCAGACCGTTACTGCGCTTGCGGCCCAGTTGCCTGTCACAATAATTATCCCTTGAGTACTTAACTGTCACACAATGTCACATATCTACTGGGTGGTTTACGGTAAGAGGTAGTAACATCTGTTGCGTTTGCACATTTCCAAATACAGTGCAGTGATGAAATACAGGGAGTGCCACAACATTTATCCCTCAACCGTGCAGCACTGTATAGGTTTTAACAGGGTGATCTACTGTGCTGCCTTCTTTCACTGCCTGACTCAACTCATCGTCCAGATTGTTGACAAAAATTTAATGAATTAGACAGAGAGTCTTTCTTCTGTGAAGCTTAAATAGGCTTTATTGTCAAGAGACAGAGCAGTCTCCCAACCAACATGGCCAGGCACAAAATCCAACTCCGAACCACGCCCCCTTAGCACATTCTTTATGCCATCTGGAATGCTCAACATGTCTTAGCAGTCCCCGCATAGCTGAGACTGACTATTAATATTATAATAGTTACACCATCTAAATCACATTAAACATTGACAAATACAAACAAATCAATCAATGTACAGTATAGGAATTTACCATCTTTTGGGTGATTTGCCCCCAGAATGTAGTCATTTCTGTTTTTGCTGGCTGTAAAACTCTGTGCACTTTGTCCCTGCTACCAGTAACAAGTGGTTGTGCTTCCCCTTTTAGCATGATTATGTTGGTATAACCCTATAATTGGTGTATTTAACTTACCTAGCAGAATTTGATGTATGGCAAAGGGAGCATCCAGTCTGCCACTTCAATATCCCCAGTGGTTACATCACCTATTGCGTCATCCACTAGAGTGGCACCATTGTAGACTTACTGTAGCACAGTAAAAATGGCAATTTAACCTGTCAACCCCTTTTACTAGTCAAAAACCTTCCTTTTGACTATTGATATGTCACCCCTATGTAGGTTTTATGGATCATACAGCAGCACATGGGGTATTGAAAAGTAGGACTTGCAGGAAGTTCATGTTAAATGTGTCCTCACAGTTACTGGCACCTAAAAGCTATTTTAAGAGTAGAAAGGGTCGCTCTCCATAGAGAAACACTGAGAGGCACTACTACATTTAATAAATGTTACATGTAGCTAGGAAACAAGTAAAAACACGACTCTGTGACTCTTTGAAATACTAAAAGCACCATTCAGTGGTAAAGTTGTATTTTTAATTAATAATACTGAAAATGTACTTTTAGAAATTTACCTTTTCCATGCCTAAAACCTCTGGAAAATAATTTGCATTATCCTTCAGCTGCACTCATCTGAGTGCATAAGTCCTTATTGAGGCGTGAAAACTGATCCCAGAACAAGACAGAGACATAGGTGTGGGGAGGTGTTTTTTGTTGTTCTGGCAGGGTAACCATTTGGGTTTTGCTCAGGAACCTCAATTACTTCAAAGGGACTTCCCCTGTCACAGTTAGATGTCAGATGACACCCGAGCATGTCCGTTTGTTCTCTCAGTCAGGCAGGCACTATCCCAGTGAGAGGATAACTGCCCTCAGAACTGGTTTGGAGTAACCACAGAGGAGGGCAACTCATTCCCATGACCACTCCTTTAGGGTGAGCACGTGGGTTCTGCACCAGGGGAAACGGGTTTCTCCATCTTTGATTTAGGGAGAGAGAGGCTTGGGATTCTTTGAAGTGGGGCACACAGGAAAAACTGCAAAACTAAGTACTGAAACCCTTGGGAATATTTGCCCCATTGGTAAGAGAGGAGCCAGGCATCACCCCCACCCACAAGTTAGTGGCAGGCATAACAATGAAATCCCCAGTAACCTCCTCAGTACACTTTCTGAACCTGAGAAAGAATAGAAGAGTAGACTTGCTATCTTCAACCTGAAAAAAGCCCTGAAGGAACCTCCTCTTTCTTGTAACCAGGCAAAGACGTGATATGAGGGTCATAGGTTTGACCTTCTGTTTACACTTCAGTGATACACCAAGCTACAAAAGGCTTTTTCTGTAATTTCCCAGCTGACCTGTTACAACTAGGCCTGTCATAAAAATTCCTGGTGTCCTCTGATAGAGTGAGTCCAGACCTCCCAGACCCAAGGTCCTGGAATGCCTGGCTGTGTCTGGCTGATCTTCCCCTACTATCCTGAAAACCTGGGACCTGGAAACATTTTGGGTTCAAAGACATAGGACAATGGGGACTAACCTGCTAAGTCAATCCAATTGAGGTGTATTGCAAGATGGGCTAAAGATTCCGTTTTCTCCGGCTCACAGCTTTTCTGGAGCAGAAAATGTGATTCAGTGGGACCGGGTGGACAAGGTTTTTTGACTAAGTACCAAGGTAAAACATCTAACCAATTCAAGCTTGATTCCTGCATTTGACATGCTTTTAAAGATGGTCGGCCTCAAATCACAGCTCGGTCCCAGTCCACCACAATCAGTTGACAGTGGCACTTCAGTCCAGATTATGACCCAGGCAGTCTGGGAACAGCCTTTGCTTTTTGGTGGTCCGGCCGCCCGCATACCTGGTGGTCCAACCGCCCGATTACAATATGGGCAGGCAGACCACCTCCAGACTCGCTACTGCCAAGATCCCATGCCGGCAGCAGTGGGGACAGCAGCAGTAAATGTTGGTGGTGCTGGCATGGGCACCACCATTGTAATTATGTCCTGCTTTTCCGCTGACCCTTTAATGGCAGGGACACCTCAATGGAAAGGTCAGCAGAAAGGCAGGTAAAAGGCAACAAAAAGGGCCCCATGGTGAATAAGCCCATGTGGACTGTGGCTGGGGAAATGGTGTGCCACCCTAAGCCTGTACTGTCTGAGCTTGACCCTCTGGTAGCTTGGCATAAAAGCAATCAGGCTTAACTTAGAAGTGTAAAGTATTTATGCAGCTTATACAAAGAATCAGTCATCAATTAACTGACATGCTTGTGGTCAAGGAATGCCTACAACTTCAGGATTTCTCCTTCTTCGGAGGAGAGGACTCTATTGACGACCAAAGGACCAGGATATGTGGAGGTACCTCTTAGGGTTCAGGGAGTCACTCTTGCAGAGGCCAGCAGGGCTTTGGCAGGTCAATTTGCATCTCCAGGCAAGTCTAGTTTCAGCAAGCCAGTTGGAAAGTTGCGGGGTAACTTCTGGATCTTGTTATGTCTCTGTAGCCCTGAAAAGGAGGTCAGTCAGCTAACCTTTGGAATCACGTCAAGGAGTCTGGGATGAAGGGAGCAGGTGTACATGGCATGGCAGGCCTCAGGCAGTAGGGCCATTCTCAGGCAGCAGGGTAGTCATCTGTTGTATCCATATATCCTGGAGTGTACTAATGAGGTGGTTTGAGGGTAGAATATTTATACCTGGTGCCATTTTTTAAGTGGGAGAGTCTTTTAGACTTCCCCCCACATCTAGTTCTAGAATTTTCTTCCTCCTTGCCCTGATCCCAGGATGTCTGGAGTCACAAAAGGCTAGTGTGAATTTCTTCATGTTTGTGTTGGGAAGCTCCTTTCAAGTGCAAGTGTGGTATGTGACAGCTCTGCCCCACACTTCAGGCCAGGATGGCCCATCCTACCACCACCAAAACATGTAATAGGTATTATTTATCAAACCAGATTATTAGCATGCCTCCTGATATCGTTATGTATCAGGGGTGATAAATAACACCTAGACTTGTAATCCGGCCCTCACTGTTTAAAGAGCCTTCCAGTCACAGATTTCCACACCAATCCAATTTAGCCCATTTGTACTAGGTTACCTATCTCAAGAACCTTGTGTAGCCTTCTGGAAACTTGTCAACAGCCATTTTTTAAACCAGTATCTTCTGGAAACTTTATTTTGAACCCGGAAAATTCTGGAATCTTTTCCGCAGCCATTTTGAATCCAGAGCCTATAAAAGGTACACCCTCCTGACACACCCTGCTTGACAATCAGGAATTCAGCAGCAGGAAAAGCAAGCTCCTGCTTGGTTGTCAAATTTACCTGCACAATCCTGTCCAGGTTCCCAGAAAAACTTCAGTCTTCCTTCTGATTGTCTAGTATTCCCAACAGACATCATCATATTTTTGCACAGGAAATCCTGCACAAGAAAATACCCCAATGAGTACATTTCATCCTAAGCTGCAGTATGCCCACAGTACATCTTACTTAGCTAGACGGAGAGACTGATCTTCTATTTATGGTGAACACATTGTGAGACATTGTGTGAGACTAAGCATGCATGTTAGAGGAGTTCGCTGTAACAGTAACAGTAACAGCAACAAACAACCAGTAATGCTAACAACTTGTTAGCTAAATAGAGAGTAAGGTTCTAGGTATACAGAAATTAGGGTGCATCTAGGCAAACTCCAAAGCACCATGTTCAGAGTTCATATCTACAGTTGAAAAACCTTTGAGGTTGAACATTCATACTTTGCCCACCAGCTAAGAGCAGCTTGAATGAAAATCATGGTACAGGGGGTGGTTTGCACACACACAGGAGGTAACAAAGGGGACTGATCATCTGGAGGTGGGCAGGTGAAGTAAACATTGTCTTTTATCCTTGCAGCGATACGGACAGAGATGTTATTCAAAAGGAAGAGAGGCAGCAAATTAAAAGCAGTGCAGGACATCAACAAGTAGAGTAGAGTGGAGGAACACAGCTTGCAGAAGCAGTTGTCATAACTTCTGTTTCATCTCATGTCACCTCTTCCCTTTGCTGTTGTCTCAGATTAAGCATATCCAACACTTGAGCTGGAGAGTGCAGTAGGACATCAGAAATAAGGTATTGTTCATTGCTCCTCCTGGAGTCAAAAATCTCACATTAGTCCATCTGGTGAGTTTCCTCTTTAACCAACCTCTGACAGCATTCAAGAGGAAAGGCAGTTATCTCATATAGTTTTGTAAAGCGTATTATCAACCGGTAGGGTATAGTGGAACTGAACAGGTGTGTGTCTAGCAATACCTAGGTCCTAGTGAGAGTACTCGAAAAGCCAGGTCTTCAGCTTCTTGTGGAATGCAAGAAGTGAGGAGGAGGCCTTATGTGTGGTGCCAGGTCATTCCACACCTTAGAAGCGATGTAGGAGAAGACTTTTCGGCCAGATCTGGTTTTCCGTATGCGTGATATTTGTACAAGTAGGAGTCCGTATGGGCAGAGGTGTCTGGAAGATTTGTGAAAGTAAATGTGCAGATGCAATTGTTGAAGTATGCTGGGCTAGTGTTATGGAGTGCCTCAAAAGTGTGTGATGAATTTGAATTGTGCTTTTTTTTTTTTTTGAAAAAGTGACATTTATTGCAGACCAGATTGCACTTTGAGGTCCATGTTGCAAATTACAGTACTGGCTTTCCTTAAATTGGACAGTTTTAAAGAAAAGGTGATACGTTAATGGCATGTCTTAATATTAGCAATAAGAAGAAAGTTGTTCAACATTCTCAATGAAGAGTATTCATGACGGTGTAGGACAGGATCTCAGTGAAGAACTCCTTGCAATAATATGTTGTGGTATTCACACAGAATGTGTAGATGGATCAGCAAGAGATGACTACATTAACTGATGTTGAAGGTGCAGATAATGTGAAACTTTCTGACCTACACATGCTTATTTCGACATTGTACTGAGCTTTGTTAAATGACTTACTATTGATTTGTTGTATGTTATCATTTTTAAGGAACTGCTTCATTTCAGCAGTCATGCGTATATTTTATTTTGTCATTCCCACTTCAAAGGCTCTCCTTCCACAATAGTCTGTGTTTTACATCACATCCAGAAGGATACAATTATACAATAATACCAAATGAGTATTAATAGACAAACAGTTTCAAAATAATCTACATGTTTTCATGGCATATATAAATATTACTGTTTTCTGCATCTGAATTGCAAGTGAAATGTGATTGCATGTCAAACAGACAAGTCTCCGCTAGTACTACAATGCAATAAAAAAATAAATCAACATAAAACAGATTCACCGCAGTGTGTGCGTGTGAGAGACAGAGAGAGTATCTCAGCACCAGGTTCATTTAATCAGCTACATCGTTCACCTGATCTCAACACAGCCATATACCAATTGATTTACATTTGCTTATACAGTTCTAGTAGCTTTGTATACAGCAAGCCGCCTATGTTGTTGGTTGTGGCATCAATGGATCACAATACCGACTATGAACTACGTTGTCCATATTTCGAAAGAAAATATTAATGGTGTATGAATTCCCATAAAAAGTGTACTTCCTGAGTAAAAATAAAAAACTAAAATGATAAAGATTTTGTACCACACACATGTAATAATGTTCAAAACGAACTGATGCTCTTTTGTTACTGAAGCTGCATAAAAGAGTGTCATGTAACAAGGTGGATTGCTGTGTAGCATCAGGTACTCTTCACCTGTCGTCAGCAGCCACAAACACTGAATGTGTTTTAAGAAAGAGAGATAAATGACCCATATTATATTTAAGGCAGAGCTTGCACAATACAGAGATATAGTAATTGTACATGCATAATTTAATGTTTTGATGCTAAACCCATTCTGTAATGAAAAATAGTGAGGAAGTGTGGCTCACTGGTTAGAGGCGGCAGACCCGAGAGCAGAGGACGGCCCAGGACCAGGGTTCGATTCCCGGCGCGGCAGGTTTCTGGACCAGGGTCAGCGGACTCGATAATTCTCTCGCCTCGGTGCCCACTCTGATCAGCGATCACACTCGGCAACTCTGGGCATTAGCTTGCCTCATCTTCACTAACGGCCCCACCAGACCGCCGGGGATGCCTGGTCTCACCCTGGAGATACCCATTAAGGGACCATCTCTCAGGGAAGCCAGGAAGGGTTTCGCAGCGGTCGAAGCGCGGAGATACTCCCCCGGGAGTGATTCTAGCGCTATATAAACACGCAAATTAAATTAAATTAAATTAAATTATTAGGTTGATGGGCAATTAAGAAGACTATACCCCATGTCATATAAATATCGCTGCCAGGTTGGTCAAAAAGCAATATTGAAAGTGGTATATGTGTAAACATGTATTTCCTTAGAGGGGCTGATCTGTACCATGTACCACGGATGAATATTGACATTCAAGGGAGTGGTTGCAGGGCATTTATGCCCTTTCATAATATGTTATATTATGTTATATGTACTTCAAATTCTACTTGAAGAGGAAACTGAAAAATACAACTATTTTTCAACCTTAATTCAAGATCAAGAAAATGACTATATCTTTCAAAAAACCTGTTTTTGTTTTCAATTTACACATGGTAACCCTATGCAATATGAAGTAAATACATTCTCCTTGACAGATAATGCACAAGAATGTTTTTCTTATGTTACAATATGAAACGTTTTCAGAGAATGAAATCACATTTAAACTCATCCTTTGCCATTACTGTAGTGAAGGAGTCAACGCGTAGGTTAGAAGGAAGTAGCTTTAATGCAGGAATGACAACTTAACATCCACAAGTAGAGTAGAGCAGTTAACTCAGCGAGATCCAACAGCAGAATGAGCTGCTGACACAGGAGCATTCTACATGACATACAGAAGTTCTAAAAACGACATCATGTAGGAATACAACACACCTCCCACCGAAAAACAAAAAAAACCAAAAAAAAAAACGATAAACCCAAAAATAAATAGAAATAAATAAAAAAAAAAACATTAAGAACAAACATAATCCATAAGCTTTACAGGAACATGTTTTACACGAGAACTACTGCGTAAACAAACAGGCTGCGAATCATTGCGTAAACAAACAGGCTGTGAAGAGCACGCCTGAGAAACAGCATTTTGAGAAATAACATCATGAGAAACAGTATTTTGAGAAACAACATCATGAGCATTAGAAGGAACAACCTGTAATGAAAAATTGTTAGGACAAGCTTGAGGCAAAGATACCTGAGAAGAATGCAGATTATCAAAGACTTCATGAGAACCATGAAAACCAGAATCAAAATCAGGAACAGATAGGTCCCCAGAGGAACTAGGATCCAAACGAACATGCTTTTTGTCCACGACATTGGACCTGCAAGCTGAAATACGCCTGAAATTCCAAATCTTACCACCCTCTACTCTAACTGCTTTACTGAAGACCTCCGTAACTTTGACAGGCGAAGACCACCTGGATATGCCTTTAGGAATGATACCGCCAAACTTCACCCTAACCAAATCGCCAACAGAGATTTTGGGAGAAACAAATCTCGGGGAAGAGCTCTTAAGCATTTTGTCTTGGTATTTTCCAACGCGGTCTCTAATTCTATTCATATCCAACTCTAGATACCCAGAGTCTTTCGTCTTCAGCCACCAAGGAAAGATCTTGGTACCAGGTTTCCTGCAACGCAACATTTCAAAGGGGGACAAGCCAGTAACAGAGTTGGGGGACATACGATAGGTGAACAAAGTGGCCTGTAGAGCTTTTTTCCACTTCAATCCACTCCGTAGGGCCAACTGGCAGGACTCCTTAATCACTCTGTTAAAGCGTTCCACCTGGCCATTGGATTGTGGGGAATAATTCGAAACTCTTTTGTGAAGAATGCCACAAGTTTCTAGAAATGCAGAAAAAACTTCACTTACAAATTGCGGCCCATTGTCGGAGACAATTTCTTCAGGTAAACCCTCTCTACAAAAAAGTTCATTTAAAAATTCAACAACAACTTCAGAATTGACCTTTTCAACAATTTGTAACTCGGGCCACTTGGAGAAATAATCCACAAGCACCACAGCAAACATGTCTTTCCCTGACTGGTAATTAAAAGGACCGATGATGTCAATTCCCAACTTTCTCCAAGGTCCACAGGCAAATTCAACAGGGGAAAACCCAGAAGAAATAGGTTTCACAGATTTGTCGCTCAAAGAGCATGGAGAACAGTTCCTTACCCACCTGTCAACCATAGCGTCCATACTAGGCCACCAATAATACTCTCGGATCCTCCTTTTAGTCGTGGACATCCCCATGTGGCCTTCATGGGCCAAATTGCAAATGGATTCACGGACATTGAGGGGAGGGACAATTTTGTCATCTCTGTAAACCATATCATCGATTACTGACAATTCATCCTTTACTTTGAAGAAAGAAGCTAAATCACCACACAACTTCCTCTCTTCAGGCCAACCAGCACTCAAGAAAGTTTTGACCTTAGCAAGAACCTCATCGTGACGCATAGCATCAGACCAAACACTTTCAGTGATGGAATTTTCTAAGTCCTTACCGCCAATTAGATTAACATCACAAAGAGAGAAAGCGACATCACATTCATCAGAAATAACCGTGTTAGAAGTATCACTAACAGGAAGGCGTGACATACAGTCTGCATGTACATTAAGCCGTCCAGGGACATAGACAACTTCACACCGGTACTCTTGCAACTTAGCAGCGAGACGAGCCAGACGAGCAGTGAGAGTTCTACCACCACCAGCTGACAACATGTTGACAAGAGGTTTATGATCAGTCCTCAAAGTAAATTTCGTACCCCAAAGAAATTGTCGAAAATGCTGAGTAGCCCAAGTGCAAGCAAGAAGCTCCTTCTCTATGGTAGAGTAATTAAACTCGGCGTCCCGTAAAGTCCTAGAAGCATAGGATACAACATATTCCCCAAAACGATCCTTTTACATAAGAACGATATAAGTGTGAGACAAAGTTCCACGCAGTTTGAAGGATGCGTTTAACGGAACTTAACACACGGTATGTAAAGTTATTTTGCCAAGTTGGAAAAAAAATACAGAAAACTCACGGTTAGCACATTGAAGGTGGCAAGTTCAGGGCACGACGGTAAAAACGTCGGCAGTGCTAGTAGGAAGGCAGTTTTCGTGATTTCTCCAACAGCTGAAAAGTGAACGTTGTCATCCAATAAATCCTTCTTGTTAGAAGTAGTAGCTGTAGTTACCCAGTCGTCGCCAGAAATTATGTAGTGAAGGAGTCAACGCGTAGGTTAGAAGGAAGTAGCTTTAATGCAGGAATGACAACTTAACATCCACAACCTAAGACACGCGCATGCCACAGCTCCTAGCGCGACCGGGATGAGGAAAGTGATTGCTGTGTACTGATTTTAATTACACGGCGCCCGATCTTATTTTAAAATTGAAATTGAATCTTGACATTGACACTGTCTTTTAAAGTGATTTAATAGCACGTTTGCATTTTTACCTCGCTGTCTGTGTTGTTAACTGGCGCTCCTGCTACCCCGGTCCACCGCAAGCACTCTGCTTGATTGACGTGGAGGGTGCAGGGCGCTTCCTACTTCCGGGTTCCTTGGCCGGTGCTGGACAGGGATTGGTTAGAGGGGAGGGAGGCGCTGCTGAATGCTAGCGCGGCCCCTACAAAGCCCCAGAGAATCCAGACACTCGCCCTAAGACACGCGCATGCCACAGCTCCTAGCGCGACCGGGATGAGGAAAGTGATTGCTGTGTACTGATTTTAATTACACGGCGCCCGATCTTATTTTAAAATTGAAATTGAATCTTGACATTGACACTGTCTTTTAAAGTGATTTAATAGCACGTTTGCATTTTTACCTCGCTGTCTGTGTTGTTAACTGGCGCTCCTGCTACCCCAGTCCACCGCAAGCACTCTGCTTGATTGACGTGGAGGGTGCAGGGCGCTTCCTACTTCCGGGTTCCTTGGCCGGTGCTGGACAGGGATTGGTTAGAGGGGAGGGAGGCGCTGCTGAATGCTAGCGCGGCCCCTACAAAGCCCCAGAGAATCCAGACACTCGCCCTAAGACACGCGCATGCCACAGCTCCTAGCGCGACCGGGATGAGGAAAGTGATTGCTGTGTACTGATTTTAATTACACGGCGCCCGATCTTATTTTAAAATTGAAATTGAATCTTGACATTGACACTGTCTTTTAAAGTGATTTAATAGCACGTTTGCATTTTTACCTCGCTGTCTGTGTTGTTAACTGGCGCTCCTGCTACCCCGGTCCACCGCAAGCACTCTGCTTGATTGACGTGGAGGGTGCAGGGCGCTTCCTACTTCCGGGTTCCTTGGCCGGTGCTGGACAGGGATTGGTTAGAGGGGAGGGAGGCGCTGCTGAATGCTAGCGCGGCCCCTACAAAACTCTCAGATGCATAACACGCGCAGCGTTGACGCGCAGCGAAAGCGCCGATCCCGCGCCGAAGACCCGCCAAAGACAAGCCCGTCTGTGCCCGTCCGGGCCCAGACGGGCCCAGGGCGTGACACTCTGCCAAAATCTACTACCCTGAGGCACTCTTATAACCGCGACGAACTCTTGGCCCTTCGGCATGCCTTGCCTCAGAGAGCTGATCCGCCTACACATTCCCACTCCCCCCTTCTAGCGGAGGGAGCTGAGAGGATGTACGCCGCTACTAAAGGGAAGAATGACCTGGTTGTAGGGCTACTGAATTGTAGATCCCTCCCACGCCACGCTATAGAAATTAATCTACTCATCCAGGATCTGGCATTAGATATCCTGTTTCTAACGGAAACATGGCTAACTCCCAGTTCCGATGCAGACATCGTGGAAGCTCTTCCACCGGGCTACCTTATCTGTCAGGTGGACAGACCAGAGGGACGAGGGGGCGGCCTCGCCATTGTATACAGGAGCCTGTTTGGTTGCAGGACGTATAGTGGCCAACTCTCGGATTGTGAGAGCTGTCACTTCGCCCTCAGGATATCCCCGACAACATCAATATCGGGTCTGCTGATTTACCGGCCTCCGGGAGCACTGGGTAATTTTGTGAGCTCCCTGGTAGAATCAGTGACGGCCCTGGCCGCAGGAACGGCCAACTTTATGGTGTTGGGTGATCTCACTCTGCACTTTAACGAGCTCACTGACCAAACGGCGCTGGACCTTCAGAGCGACTTACAGGAGCGCGAGTTGGTCTTAATTAACACCGGCCCCACCCACGAAAAGGGACACCTACTTGACCCGATATTCTCTAACATTCCCCGCTTCACAGCTAAGCCGGCTCTCCCCCTCCCATGGTCAGACCATTTTTTGGTATCAGCTTTGTGGCAAATCGACCTTCCTCCCACAAGGACCAAACAGGCCTTCCTAGTGGATAGAGCATGGGCCAGATTATCAGTTGATAACTGGACCTCTATATTGGAAAATTCGCCTCCCCCTCCTGAGTCGGATCCTGTTAAGGCCGACGCCAATATCAACAGCTGGTTCTCCGCCTCTTTGGACGCTCTAATCCCTAAAAAGAGAGTTCCTAAGAGGGACAAACGAGTTGGCTCGGCTCCGTGGTACTCCGGAGAACTTCGCACCCTCAGGAAGGGATGTAAAAGGTTGGAGAGGTTATGGAGGAGGAATTGGGAAGTTTTTAGGAGAGAAGAATATAGGGCTGCAATTAGGGGCTATAAGTCCGCCCTGCGAAGCGCGAAAGCCCTATTCTTCGAGGAGCGCATTAAAACTGCCTCAAGCTCTTCCAGGGAGAGCTTCAAAGTGGTCAAAGAACTGCTCAAAGTTCCGGAGCCGGATGTGCTGCATGACAAACAAAAAAGCACACAACTGGCTGAGTTCTTCCACACAAAAATTGAGAAGATCTTAACCTCTCTGCCCCAGCCAAATCCATCTCAGGACATTTCCAAGCAGGATGTGGGACTTCGGGCCAGAGGGAATGCCTCACACATTGACACCTTTGGTCCAGTATTAGTGAGCGACGTTGCCAAAACTTTATCGTCGATTAAAAGTGGTTCTCCCATGGATCCGGTCCCCATGAAGTTTCTCAAGCAGGCAATAGCGTCCATCGCAGCTCCCATAACAGACCTTATGAACGCTTCTTTCGCTCAGGGTGTGGTGCCACCCACCTGGAAAATGGCCGTTGTTAAGGCTCTTTTAAAAAAGGCCAATTTGGACCCCAAAGATCTGGCGAATTTTAGACCGATCTCGCTCTTGCCGGGCCTCGGCAAAGTTGCGGAACGACTGGTCAACAGGCAATTGTCAGCCTTTCTGGAGTCGAATGGACTCCTTCGACCATCACAAACTGGATTCCGCCCAGGGCAGGGCACAGACACGGCCCTCTTGGCAGTAGTCGAAGAGACAAGATGCATCCTTGACTCAGGAGGGTCAGTGGCGGTGATCCTCCTGGACCTAAGCGCGGCGTTCGACACTGTGAACCATCAGGTGTTGATCCGACGGCTGGCTGAGGTAGGGGTCTCCGGGGCAGCCTTGCAGTGGCTGAGATCTTTTCTTTCGAATCGTTCCTACCAGGTGTGGGATGGCCCCGAGAGATCCAAATCCATTCCCCTCCAGTGTGGAGTGCCACAGGGCTCGTCATTGAGCCCTACATTATTTAATGTATATATGGCCCCCCTGGAGGACGTAGTATCCCCATATGACATCAAAATCGTCAGCTACGCTGACGATACGCAGCTAGTGGTTTCCTTATCACATCTGGCCGACAATCCTGACATTTTGAACTCCTGCCTGGCAGATGTTCATACTTGGATGGGAGATTCCTCCCTTAAGTTAAACGGCTCAAAAACGGAAATACTGCTGATGGGGAGTAAAACTACCCTTCTCCCGCCGCTCAGCTGGCCGGGATGTATGGGCGATCCCCCGGCTCCCAAGGATGCGATCAAAAGCCTTGGAGTCTGGCTGGAACCAGACCTGTCTTTCCGCACTCAAGCCAAGAAAACAGCAGGAGTATGTTATGCCCTGCTCAGGTCGGCTCGGAAAATCTTCCCCCTACTTCCGGTAACATCGAGGAAGTTGTTGATTCAGGGCCTCATAACATCTAGACTCGACTATTGCAACGCCATCTTCTTAGGCGCCCCTGAATCAACCTTTAAGACTCTTCAACAGGTCCAAAATGCAGCGGCAAGGCTGCTCACGGACATTCCGAGGAAACATTCTGCGAAACCAGCACTGAAGGCACTGCATTGGCTCCCCGTGCGGGAGAGAGTGACTTTTAAAGCACTCTGTACCGCTCATAAAATTCTTGCAGGCAAAGGTCCCCTTATTCTAAAAAATCTAGTGACTCCCTACAAAGCTGGCAGAACGTTGCGGTCAGACACAAAACATCTCTTGATGGTGCCCAGAGTCAAAAAGGCCCGCACTGGTGGGAGAAGATTTTCATTTAACACGGCAAAGCTCTGGAACTCGCTTCCTCTAAAACTCCGAGCTGAGCCCTGCACACTGCGTTTCCGCAAGGGTCTTAAAACCTTCCTGTTCCCAGCATAACGCCTTGATGCTGTTTCCTTACCATCCGATGTTGTCTTAAAGCGCCGGGACGCCCGAGGGTAGCTGCGCGCTATATAAGATTTAAAAATAAATAAATAAATAAATAAGTAGAGTAGAGCAGTTAACTCAGCGAGATCCAACAGCAGAATGAGCTGCTGACACAGGAGCATTCTACATGACATACAGAAGTTCTAAAAACGACATCATGTAGGAATACAACAATTACGAGCGTCCCTCATATCGTAAATATTGAAGGGTTAGGAGTATGTACAAACATAATAACAATTAACTGGCCTCCTACCCTCTGCATATTTATAAATATGTGTTATGACTTGCTAAAACTGAGTTCTGTCTAAGATTTGGATATAAAGGTCATGTTTTACTTTTTGGTTTCATTACATAATTATATGGTTTTGGCCAGATGGTAAAAAAAATCCTTATGGGATTCTTAGCAGGATGGAAAATTCATTTTACACAAGTGCTAGTGGTTGATCATTCCCACAAATGCTTGCATGCATGTTTTTTAGAGTGTTGCACCACAGAAGAACAGACAGCTATGAACACCTGAATAAAGCGTACAGTAAAAACTGAATATTAACAAAAAACACCTTCTTTGAGGAAAACAGTTATGCGTATTTGAGTTATACTGTGCAACAGAACTTTACCTCAGCTAAACAATGCTAATATTCTAGTTCTCCTACTCTAAAGTAAAGAATATATAGTAGCAGAAGAGGGTGTTTCTCAAGAGGCACAATGAGTATACATTAAATAAATGCTTGTTCCGATCAATTTGATATTTTCAGTATATTGTTAACACATGTAATTCAATTGCAAATTAAGAAAGAAAATACTCAATATTAAAAACTCTAACACAGCTATTGCTTAGTTCTTATAGAACCTTGTCAATGTTGAAATCCTATTACCTGTTATAGAAATTATATGTTGTAACATCTCTGGTATTTTTTATCCATACTGTGCACACTAAAAAAATAACTTACTGCACAGTCTTATAGAAGATACTTTTAAACCAATGACAAGCATTCAAGGAAAGTGCCTTATCACTCCATTGAGCATTCTTTGAGTTCAAAAACAATCTTTGGTTTATTAAGAACTTATATTAGCAGAGCAAAGAGAATTGGGGAAGTAACAGAGTGAAAAACAGGAAAAACAAACTTGCTGTTTGATGGTAACATTGCATTGTCTAGTCAAATTTATTTTCGTTGGCAAGTTTTCTTCCAAATTAATGCAAACGTTCTCACAGACTAATGTCTTCAGATGAAAATGTGAAAAAATGTAATTCATCAATGGAATCATTGCATGTCCAAAGTTGGCACTTCAGTATATGTAATATATTTTATCTTTCCTTTAGGAAAAAAAAGGTCTTCAGCACCATTAGATATATTTTTTTTTAAACAGTGGAAAATATTTCCCATTGATGGTTTTTTCTCATTAGCTCCTAGTTTTAGTGCATTGCATACGTCCGACACAACTGTTTTCTGTGCAAATTAGAGTAGTTGGTTTGGATTCTATCTATTCTGTACAACTTCAAATCGAAGAGTTCAAGTACAATTGGAGCCACACAACCTGTATTTTTGTCAAAACAGCACACCATTTCTAAATACAGTATTTGAAAAGGTTTGAGGCAGTAACAGAGGTGGGTCCATGTCACTGAATGTTGGCTCACACTTCAGAGCTGTCATTGTTATAACCAGGTGGTGGCATCATGGGCTCGCTGCTGCCTGAACCAGTCTGTACTTCTGTCTTCGTAGACTGCTGTTTACGCCTTACCAACAAAATAATAATTGCTATTAAACAGATTGCCAGTAGCATAGCAGAAACTCCTCCAACAACTGAGACAATATTGACCTCTGTATCCCTGTTATTCACTTTCCTAGGTGTGATCCCATCAAGAATAACCTCTCTTTGAGGAATGTGTTTTTTGTTTGTTCGGTCAAGGGCAATGTGTTGGATATTAGTTCCCCTGCTGTTTTCTTTTTCTTTTTTTTAATTATTTTTATTGAAGTTGTATTCAGGTTTTATGCAGCATACATCAAAAAAACAAGGAAAATCATAGCAAAATAAAAATTACATTTGGTTTCAACTTAACGTAATATCAAACCAATTTACTCAAAATAACATCCCCAAATTTGATCGAATTTTCTAATACCCCCAACTCTTTGAGCATATAACCATTCGCTTTTCCTAACCCTTTTCATTTTTTCCAGCCATTCCTGCAGCGTCGGATATAGGTTGAAAGCCAGTTCTGCAATAGTAAAGATCTAGCCACGGCCATTATAATATAAATCAATTTTGCCAAATGACTTGAAAATGTACAATCAGGATCATAACCAAATAATAACATAGTTACATTGCATGGGACTGATAACATACAATACGTTTTTAAAAAAACAATAATTTCTTCCCAGAAATGCGTAATTTTAGGACAAAACACTATAATGTGTGACCAATTGGCTTGTTCACAATTGCAATGTCTAAAACAAAAAGCAGATGAATTGTTATACATTTTAGCAATTATTACTGGTGTACGATATAATAGCCATTTGCTAAAATACAACATCCGGCGCCAATTGGCACCACGCAGTACACGGAAATTAAACTGATTAATAGTTTTCCATATTTCCGGTGACAGTATTAAATTTTCCTGAGTGTACCATTTGCGGATAGCTTTAGCAGTCAGCTCTACCTCCTGACTTTGTATCAGACACTGTTTCCATGCTCCGGGTTTCTTCTCCAAGTTATTAACAAAAAGATCTAAAACAAGAGTAGAAGTATAATTCGAAATGGTACCGGGATCTAATTGCGCCAACATAGGATAAATTAAATTAGAGTAGGAACCAATTAGCAAAAAATTGCCAACAATTCGACCTGACATCTCGTTAACAGAGAGCCAAGTCCCGTTAACCAAAAAATCAGCTAATGTTCTGAACCCGGCCCGGCCCCAATTTTCTATAACAATGGGATCGATTTTAATCTTTAAAAAGGAAAACACTCCAATTAAGGGAGTTAGTAAATGAAAGGGTGGAAGTGAATATCTCTTAAGCATTGCATTACGTCGTTTAAAAAACCAATTTAGGATTTTATACCGCACAAATTTGGGAGATTTCGGTACAAACAAAGGGGATGGAATTTGAATTTCTGAACATATCAAATCAAAGAAAAAATTTATAAAACAACTAGTCGCTACATTCCTATTCTTAAATCTCTCTAAATACTGTACAAAGTAAGCGTAGTAATAATCTTTCAAATTTGGAAAGGAAAGACCGCCATAATCAGTTTCTGCAGTTAATGTCCGTATATCTAATCTGGGTGTTTTTTTTGCCCAAATAAATTTGGAAAACATAGATTTTATTTTGGAGAAAAAAGTACCCGGCAAATAGACTGGAATTGATGCGAACAAAAAATTAAAAAGAGGAAGGATTGACATTTTAATTAAATTGATGCGACCGAGAATAGTTAAAGGCAGAGGGTCCCAACGAGCAAATATTGATTGAACTTTTTTTATTAATGGGACAAAATTGAGTGTATATAAATCCAAAATATTGGAAGAGAACAAAATTCCCAGATATCGTTTAGGTTTTGAATTAATACAGCCTTGTAAATCGTTGTGTAAAACTGGGTCTGCACCTCCACAAACCAATATTTCTGTCTTTTTTTTATTAATTCGGTAACCTCCTAGAGATTCAAACGCTTCAAAAATTTGAAAAATATAGGTCTGTGATTCTAAATCAGGTTTAATAAGTAACATAATATCATCTGCGTAGAGTTTGATTTTGGCCATGGAGGTAACTGGAGATTTGATCTGAAAACAATTCCTGATAGCAATAGTTAACGGTTCAATAAAGAAAAAGAATGGGTGATAAAGGGCAGCCTTGCCTAGTGCCACGTTGTAATAAAATTGAGCCTGCTAATGATTTATTAATAATTATGTTTGCTCTAGCGCCTACATACAAATTCTTTATCAAATTGATGATGCGTTGAGAAATGGCAAACTTAGATAAAATAAGGAAAAGGGTGTCCCATACCACCAAATCAAAAGCTTTTTCTGCATCTAAAAGTAATACCAAGGCCTGTATCCCACGTGCTTCAAAATAATCTAATGCTTCAACTAAAAAGTGTGTGTTAGTAAATAATTGTCTGTCTATTATAAAACCGTTTTGATCTGGATGGATCAAATCCGCCGCATGATCATTAAGGCGGAGTGAAAGCATCTAAGTACTAAGTAGTTATTTTATAATCGGAATTTAATAAAGTAATTGGCCTGTAAGAATTCGGATCTTTGGATTCTTTCCCTTTTTAAAAAAAACGAATAACTGTACCTTCATGGAAGGATTCCGGGACTTGCCCTCCTTCCAGCATTGAGTTCAACAATAACAAAAATAAGTCACTGAAGGAACTAAAGAAAACTTTAAAGAATTCTGAGGGGAAGCCGTCGGGACCACAAGCCTTGCCTAATGGAAGGTTTTTAACAACTTCTTCCAATTCAGCTTTAGAAAAAGGTCTTTGCATATGCCTCTGATCTTCGAGGGGTAGACTTGGAATTTCATGTTGGTCTAAAAACTCTGATAATTTTTGGTGATCGAAAATATGTTTTACAGAGTAAATACTCTCGTAATGTTTAAGCATGATATTATTTATTTCAGCCTGATCAAATGTATCGAAATGAGTAAGAGGATCTTTTAAGGAATGAATCAAATTTGAAGCCGCCTGTTCTTTTACTTGCCCGGCTAGAAATTTCCCTGCAAAGTTACTCTCTTCGTACACTTTTTGTGATTGTTTCTGAAACACCAATTCACTTTGCTCATAATAATGAGCGCTGAACGCTTGTTTAGCTTCCCTCAATTGAATTACAACTGCATAATTTGGTTGACGTTGGTAGCTTAATGTTAAATCCTGAATTTTTTGAAGCAACAAGTTCCTTTTACTTTTCACAACGCACCACTCAGCCGCATCCTTACTAATAAGAACCCCCCCGTAAAAAAGCCTTTAACGAGTCCCAGATAACATGGAGAGGGGCCGTGCCTATATTTCGGTTAATGTACTCTGCTATCTCCAACTTTAATGCTGATATCCAATTCAAATTCTGTAAATACATTTTATTAAACATCCATTTTTCGAGACCTTAGTAGTCTCCGCATAGTCAAAATTCATCACTATCATAGCATGGTCTGAAAAGCCATTGTGGTAAAATCTCTGTGAACTAAATTTAAGCTGTCTAGATGTTAGTAAAAAGTCTATACGAGATGAGGATTTAAACCTTCCTGACCAGCAGGTATACTCCGTTTTCAGAGGATTTCTCACACGCCATGGGTCACATAAACCAAATAAAGATATGTAATTTAGGATAGTCTTAAGGGATCTAGGCTTAGACTGCCTCTTAAGAGATGATGTGGAGTCTAAATTAGGGTTCATGAGTATATTAAAATCGCCACCTATAATGATATCTCCACCGACCAATAGAAGAGATTGAAACAGAGCATCATAAATCTGGGGATTATCCTCTATAGGGGCATAGAAGCAAACAAAAGTAATCAAGGAGTGATGATTTTTAACTTTACATGAAACCCAACACCAACGACCTGAAGAATCATTTTCAGTCTGGACTATCTCAATCTCTAAATTTGTATTTATAAATAGAGCGACACCTCGTTGTGAACCCATGGCGCACGAAAACCCCGAAAAGAAGCCCATGTTTTAAACATCTTGAAATCCTCTTTTTTAGCAACAGCTATATGAGTCTCCTGTAACATGATCACTGTAGGATTTTCAGTTCTTATCCAGGACTCTATTGCACGCATTTTTCTGGCGTTATTCAGACCATTCACATTGAAGGATATCAGTTTCAACCCCATCCTAAGCGACATGGAGCATAATAATTGCACAAAGAAATACAAAAGTTTTAATCTCAAAAAAACATAATTTACGCATATATATGCAAAAATGCCTACCAGAGTACCAAAAATGCAAGATCTTACCACATTCAAATCCACTGAAAACAACCTCAAATTTTCCATTTTTTCCCCTCCCCCCCTTCACCCATGGCCCTCCTCCAAATACTCTCCCCCACGCTCGCCATCGGGTCTTCCCCCCAACCATAGAGGTGTCTTGGAATAACACCCCGTTTCCTGCCCAGCCCTCCCCCTCCCGCTCCCTCACCCCTCCACCAAATCCACCATATCTGTAACCATAGTATAACCATCATTCAACAAAAGAAAGAAGAGAGAAAAAACCTGAGAAAAATACAAGCAAAAAGTGTGCTAGGAAAACATAGGGTTTGCCTACAACATCTATCCGGGTGACATTTGGCTAAGCAAATCATTGGCTTCATCAATATCGGTTAGCAAGTGGAATTTGCCTTTAATCAGCACCTTTAATTTCGACTGTTGAGCTATAGAGGCTTGTGCCCCTTTAGCTTTAAACAGGTGCAAAAGTTTCACAAACTCTTTTCTACGCTTCGCAGCGGTGGCAGACATATCGGAAAAAATCTGGCATTTTGAAGTAGCATTTGCTGCGAACTGACCCTGTTTTATGGCTCTTGTCAGAATTGACTCTTTAACCCGAAAGTCAGCGAAATTAACCAAAATAGTACGGGGAAAAGGGGAGTTCGGAAATGGCTGAGCGGGCACACGATGAGCTCGGGTGATTGTCAAATCACCTTTAAATTCCGGAATGACTTTGTGCAATATAAAAGAAGTGACCCACTGAACCATATCCGAGCCCTCAATTTTCTCCGGGACACCTACTATTCGCAGATTTGATCTACGATTGTAATTCTTCAACTCATCAAGCTTGGATTCCAAGGTCTTAGACGATTTATAAACGTCCTTGACGTCCTTTTGAAGTTTGGGGATTTCATCCTCTAAACTTGAAATTCTGGCTTCAGCCTCCTGAAGACGAGGTGTGAAAGAAGTGACAATATCCTCACTTTTGTCCAAACGATTTTGAATTCCAGCAAGTTCTGCTTTTTGAGACTGTTTCACTTCACGAATCTCATCCAAAATTAGGTTAAGCATGTCCTTGACTGACAATTGCATTGTATTTAAACCTGTTGTCTGGTTAGTCTCAGTATTCAAAGACAGGATGGGGCTCGCCAAACCCGCTTGTTCCTCCCCGACTTGTATTCCATAACTTGCGTCTTGAACCACCTGACTATCAGCTCCGTCATTCGAGTTAGTGACTACTATTGCAGCAGGAGCTGTACTTAGATCTTGAGCGCAAACTGAACCAGGATTAGGCTGGGTGGTAACAGAACTGCTCGACGTGAGCGAGTTATTTCTAGGCTCAAACAATGGAAATTGTTTTAAAGGTTTGTTAGTAGACAACGCCTTCAGCTGTGCACTAGTATCTACTACAGGCATGGAATCTTGTTGAATAGAGTCAGTTTGAAGAGTCTCAGGTGGGCGAGCGTTCCTCAATGTATCAGGAATATCAGGGGACTCTATAATTGCCTCAGTCTCCCCCTCGGAGCTCACCAAAGAAATCTCCACCCTGCCTTCCATCTGGTCAGTTGTCTTTTCAGATGCGGCCTCTTCTATAGCCTTAAGCCGTCGGGCTTTCGCCTTAACACGCACATTTGTTAGTTTGCCCATTAACGACTGCAGTTATTCCAGAAGTTTATCAAAATGGGGGGGTCACACAATAGAAACACTGTCGCATAGAACAAAGCAATAGAGTGTGACCACGAGATTTTTCAGGGAAGCAGGGCAATATAGGAGATGTAGTCCTGTATGCAGCATGTAGTATTCAAACACTGCAAATGTGACTGCTGGGTGAGAAACGCTATCAAATTGCTTTAGTGAAGAGTGCCGTTTATTATTGAGGAAAAAAAGTCAAAAGAGTCAATGCCTACTAGGATCCATTCAGCGTATCCAGCATACCAGCATACCAGACCTCAGAATCCACCTCACACCGTACACCGGTGTAATATTACAGAGAATGATGATGGAGCCCGTGGAACCGATTTTGTAGCCCCCTGCAGCAGCAGCAGCCCAAACCAAGCATTTGGATCCTGCTCACCCGTGTTTCTGACAAAAGGCACGCCTGTACTGCTTCAACGCGCCTCCTCGGATCCTTCGCGGTAAAGTTGGCAGCGGAGCAGCGCGAGGACCGCTATCAGGCTGTCAAGTGATCGGGCGGCATTCGACTCCAGATGAGACGCCGGCCCGGCATCTGCTTCAGATAGACGCCAACACCATCACCATCGCCATCGCGCTCGTGTTCAAGGTAGGGGGAGGAGTAAGGAGCTAGGAGGCGGGAGCGTTCAGGTGCTACGTGAAGACGTGGAACTCCACTGTAGCGGCCATTTGAATTGTGCTTGTTTGTGAAGGGGGGAGCCAGTGGAGCTCCTTCAGGTGTGGAGTGATGAAATGACGGTGTGGGATTTTGAGAGTGATTCTGCCACCAAGTTCCAAATGGCCTGTTGCCTTTTTGTCCGTTTTTTGTTCATCCCGGCATAAAGGGTGTAACCAAAGTTCAGCTCGCTTGTGAGGGGGTAAGCACAATGGTTTTCATGGTGCTGATTGGTAAACATTTGAAACATGTAGTAAAGAGTTGGTCTGAAGTAGAATATTTATACCTGATGCCATCGTTGAAGACAGAGAAACTTCTGCACTTCTCTACGCATATGGTTCTTGAATTTTATTCCACCCTACCCTGGTCCTAGGATTTCTGGAGTCACAAAAGGCTAGTGTGAAATTCTTCATATTTGTGCTAAGGCTGCTTCATTAAAGTGCACGTTTGGTAGGTGACAGTCTGCCCCACTCATTAGGTCAGGATGTCAACACCCAATACCCACTTAATGCTATCTGGAAGGAATACACAAACCCAAACTAACAATTAGACCCAGTTATGTGACCCTGGATACAAACTGCAGGTACCAAATAGGACAAGAAGATGCCAACTTTCAAAAAGTCTAAAAATGTATGCCGTTCCCAAACTGTCATTATTCAACCAAGACTTTTTCATAAGATTAAGTAATACATATTTTAAGATTTTGAATGTATTTGATTCAATTTCCATTAATAGGTTGTTTTTTCAAAGAGATTTTTGTTAGGTTTACTCACAGAGTGCTGTAGAAATGTGCCTCACACATACATTTAGTCTGAACAATATGAAGAAGTGTTATTGAAATATACATGAATACCATGAAGTCATAACAATCATAAAAAAGAGTAAGGCAATTAAATGACTTCATCTTATAAAAAAGGGTTGAGTCTGGGAACAGTGTAGATTTTTCGATTTTATAGTGGCCAATACCAGCTGACTCAAAAGGCCCAACCCCTCACACAAAACTGTCTAATAGCTGCATTTTATGGATTGTGACTTACAATCCAACTTTACCCTTAAATTGAAATTAAATTACAATTCTTTAGAGATCAAACATGACATTTCTACCTTTTCCCAAGTAAAGGAACAGTCAGGAAGGACATTAACCACATGTGTAGGCTGGGCCGTACTGGGAACCACAACATGCCCTGGCAAACTGGTCAGCCGGACCCCCTCTCCACATGCGGGGGAGGGGTGGGGGTATTTGGAGGTGCCACCAAGCTTTTTGCCGGGCCGGTTTTAGGCCGATTTTGGTACAGGCCGATTTTGCAGTAATGGTGCAAAAACGGCCAGGGGCCCAAAACCAGCCCCCACCCGTGTGGCGCACCAGGGGATTGCCCGGGGCCTGCTATGGCGAGTCCAAACCTGTGTGTAGGTTGAGGCACACATAGTGGTGAGGCCTAACATCATATCATTTAAGATATACAGGACCTGATTATGAGTTGTTTGTAATATTCTAACCCATACTTTAACCCCTGTTTAAGTATGGGTCAGAATTATGATAAATAAGGTATTTAGTGCTTCCAATATTTATTGAATGCATGAATAACTCAAATTTCATTACGTTTGAGCAGGTCAAACCTTCCAAAATTTAACTGAGGAAACCATATGAGATTTACAGTATCATGCAGAGGTTGGTGCATTAAACACCAAAATCCACATGTTATTCCCCATAAACTCAAAATAGGTATAATGCAATTGTTCTTCTTAGATTGCTCGCTCTCTGGGCTCCGTGGATTCCCCACCTTCTCAAGTTCTTGTTGTTGTTCATGCGCTTCGACTTGTTGCTTGGCCTGGTCAGCTGATCATCAGTTTTCTCCTACCTGCTGGATATTATTTTTTCGGAGCAATACTAGATTCCCAGCTGCCACTGTTTCCAGAGCTAGTAAGCCAAGCCTTTGTACAAAGAAGACCTACCGCCCATTGCTTTCAGAGAAGACCTGCTCTTGACAGTGATAAGTTCAAAATCATGTCTGGTCAAACATGCAGGTGCAATGATTTAAAACAAGTCTCAAGGTAGCTATGGCAGAGACCAGAGAAACAAAACTTAGAAAAATGTGTAAAACATTTAGCAACAATTAAAGAGTCAAAAAATCAAAACCTGGCAAAATACAAATTCCACAACCAATAGGAATAATGACACCAAATCAAGTCAAGTCTAATAAAGGGGAGCAGGGTTATGGTGTTTTAAATATGTTAAAGCAAAAAGCAACAAGAAAAGGTAAAGCTCTATTCAGAAATCACGGTTTAAGGTTTGCTGCGGGTCGTTTTTACCTGCTGACTTAATTTTTTTTATGGAAGTCACTATCCTCCAGCAGGTCAAGATTGAAGGCAGTATCCAACAAAGCCCTGAAATAGTCATATACCTGTTGGATAAGGTTCCACTGAAGCCGTGTAGTTTATCTAGAAAGACAGTTGGTGGGAAAATTCAAACTTTTTGCATGACAAATTCCTCTCATCTTTCAGATGTTTTCAGCACCTTCCACCCAGTGAAGATTTCCCCCATCAAGAAAAATGCATCTTTTAGAATTTGATGTCACTGTAGCCATGCAGGAGGTCAACCACCTGACTCTTGGAGTCCACTTCTTAGTCCTGTTTACAAGTGGGAGCCGATCCATCGTTCTGGATCTCCACACAGCTCATGGACACCATGTCCAGTCCACTTCTGTTCTACCAAAGATACAGAAAGTATCCTGCAGAGATGGATGAGAGGCTACTTTTGTCCAATTTAATAGCCAGTGGTGGGGTGATTCATTCACACTCCTTGACCGATGGGCAAAATGTTTCCAAGGGCAAACCTCACTTTTGAAGCAAATTCTATTTGTCTCGCTGTAAACTATACCATCATTCATAATTTTCAGTAAAATCCAAGATGAAGACTCTTTTGCCACTTGATGAAGCTTTTGGTACACCTAGGGGAGTGTTTAAGGTAATGAGCAATCCCATCCCACTCAGCCACTTAGCTTCAAGGGTCAGCTCACTCCTCCCATGAGGCTGAAGCCAGGGAGGCAAAAGGATATCCTGTGATCAATATACCACTCTTCTCCAGGCTTCCTTTATCATTAAACTGTAAAAGTACATCCCTCTGGTCTTGTTTATGTCAGTGAAGTTCCTGAACCTATTTAACTGCCCTTCTTGAGTTAAGCGGTGTCACGTTCCTCACCCCCGGCATCCTCCCAGGCCCAAGCTATTGTCTCTGCTTTGAGAGCACACTACATCAAAGGCAACACTGATAGGTGTGCTACAGGCAGCGAAATGCTAACAAGCCACCGGAGCTTGAATCAACCTTCTTCTATATTTTATCAAAATGAAAATTAACCCTTACATTGTATTTTTTGTAACTATGAAAAAGAGTGGCTTAATGAATGTTGTGTAGTATTAGACCTGCCATCATTGTTGTGGTATTACCCCAAACCTTTTGCCTCCACCCCTCCTCTTTTCTGAGTTTGTTTTAGTTGGTATTAAGACTCTGTGGACCTTACCATGCTAACCAGTGCTTAAGTGTTTGTGCTTATTCCCTACAATCCTGGAAAATTGGCCTACAACTGATTGCCACATTTAAGTTACTTATAAGCCTTTAGTATATGTTACTAAATATAACCAGGGCCTGTAAATTAAACCCTACTAGTGGGTCAGAAGCACAGATTGTGCACCCACTGAAGTAGAACTTTAAAATCCCTCTCAGGCCTGCCATTGCAGCCTGTTGGCAGGTTTTGACTTGGCAAAATAAACCTTTTGCCAAGCCTAAATCTTCCTTTATAATACGAATAAATCTACGTCCCCCCCACCCCCCGGTGGGCTCTGAAGGCTCACATAGCACAATGCATGGAATTTAAACCATAGGACTTGTGGATTTAAGTTTTACATGTCCGGGTAGTGAAAACCTCCTTTATTCAGTTTTCAGTACTGCAAGACCTACCTCTCCCATAGACTTACATTGGGTTGCCTGATAACACTTAATAATTGCTAACTATTGATTGGAGGCATGTAGGTAGAAATGCCATGGTTAGACTCAAATTAATTGTAATTTAAAATCCTGTTTATTGATAAAGTAAGATTTTAAGTCACAATTCTGAAAGTGCCACTTTTAGAAAGTTGGCAAGTTCTTGTCCTACCTATTACTGTGCCTTCTAGCAGTGTGCTGGGCAACATGCCTGTGAATGGCAATGTTGTTGTGTGTTGTATGTATGTATGTATGTATAGGCATTTATATAGCGCACTACTTACCCGTAGGGTCCCAAGGAACTTCGACCGCTGCGAAACCCTTCCTGGCTTCCCTGAGAGATGGTCCCTTAATGGGTATCTCCAGGGAGAGACCAGGCATCCCCGGCGGTCTGGTGGGGCCGTTAGTGAAGATGAGGCAAGCTAATGCCCAGAGTTGCCGAGTGTGATCGCTGATCAGAGTGGGCACCGAGGCGAGAGAATTATCGAGTCCGCTGACCCTGGTCCAGAAACCTGCCGCGCCAGGAATCGAACCCTGGTCCCGGGCCGTCCTCTGCTCTCGGGTCTGCCGCCTCTAACCAGTGAGCCTCTAACCAGTGAGCCATACACTTGTATTCCTCGCAGACAGTGATACAAAAGGGGACTAAGTGTTGGAAGGATGGGCCATCTGACCAGGATGGCTGGGGGCAGAGCTATTGCCTCCCCGTTTACACTTCAAAGGGTTTGTCTCCAGTACACTAGACTTTTGTCACCACAGATGTATTGGAGCGCCAATCTGGCTTTAAAGCAGGGCATAGCACCGAAACAGCCATGACTCACATTATCGACGATGCGTTACAAATACTCGACCAGAATGGATCATGCCTATTCATATTGCTAGATCTCTCCTTTGCCTTTGATACGGTCAAACACGAGAAGCTGATTGAACTACTAAACCTCAGAATGGGTCTATCAGGCTCAGTGCTTAATTGGTTTACCTCCTTTCTTCTAAACCAGACCCAAAAATTCAAGGTTAATAACTCCTTCTCCAAACCTGTACCAGTAACTCTTGGAGTCCCACAAGGGTCCGCACTATCCCCTACACTATTCAATCTATTCATGGAACCTCTTACTGTCTTGCTGCAAGCATCCAATGTCCAATTTCACATGTACGCAGATGATACACAACTCTATCTGAAGATTCATACTCCTGAAGATGTCAAACTACTCAACCAAACGCTGTTGAACACCCAAACATGGGTAGTTGAGAACCATCTCATGCTTAACGCACTAAAAACTGAATTCCTACTTATAGCTCCACCCTCCAAAATTCCCCTCCTCCAGGTTCGGTTCAAACACCTCATGGCATTCAATGTGCAACCAACAATCATTGACTCCGCTAAATCTCTGGGTATAACTCTTGATGGCATCCTCAACATGCATAAACACATTGCCAACGCAACAAAAGGAGCAAATTTCCAGATTAATGTTCTAAGGAAACTTAAACCCTTCCTACCAAAAAACGACTTCAAGACGGCAGTTCAAGCTCTAGTTATCCCCAGGATCGAATGCGGAAGTGTCTCTCTTTGTGGTCTCCCCAAAGCTACAACAGCACCACTAAGAGCCACCATCAACGCGGCAGCCAGGCTCATCACGGGCTCAAAAAATAGGTCCCACATCTCCCCTGACCTAAAAGCATTGAACTGGCTACCATGGGAAGCCAGAATTCACCTAAAAATAGCTACTTGACCCACAAAGCCATTCACCATAAAGCACCCAGCTATCTCTCTTGGAAACTGCCTATCTCTGGAGGTAAGAGATCTACAAGAAGTGCAGAAAGCCTATTACTGAAACCACACAGATGTAATAAGGCGAAAACTTACAAACGCTCCTTCTCAGGGATGGCTCTTAGGATTTGGAACGCACTAACCCCAGAAACCAGACTTACCACATCTACTGCACTGTTCATAAAGGAAGTAATGGCGATTCTCATGGAAAAATTCACATGAGCTTCACTGAAGGACATGACTTATATAGATGCAAACAGACAATCTACATGACACTTAGGCTCTCTCGGCCCGCACCTTTCTCTGTCTCCTATTATGCACAACGTAGGATTCAGTTTTGATCTACCTCTCTCGTTTGTTGGATATATGCACACTATGTACACACATATTTATATTTTGTATTATGTTGTATAACTCTCACTGCTTGATATATATTGGTATTTTGTATTGCGTTGTATAATTTTCACTGCTTGTAAAGCGCACTGATATCCGCAAGGGTCTGGTTCGCGCTCTATAAAACTTTCACAATAAAATAAATAAATAAATAAATGCATGAGGGGCAAACTAAAACTTTCACAACACCAAAGGCTATACAAGACTACCTAAAGAAAGTCTCCACAAGAAGGAAATCTCCAGAACACGCCCAGGCATATACAGAGTCTGACTGACGCAATAAGCTGGCTGCTATACACAATGGAGCTGACGAAAGGATCAAACGGCCATGCGCTCAAAGGATGGGGTGACCATAAGACGATCTGCTCAGGAGTCCGTAAGGTAGGATCTGCACTATGCGCATATAACTGAGCTGCTCGGAATCGCACATGAACAATGGGACAATATTTGGTTCGAGATGTGCAGAGTACTTCTGCTCTATAAATTTGAACTGACATAATGCAGGTTATCCATAAGGTTACAAACTGGTTATATAATAATGTTGTTGTATAACATATTAAATATATGTATTACGGTATTCCGTAGGGATGATATGTAGAGTAAAGCAAACTATATGAAAATCTCTGAGCATATTATTATTAAAAAAATCACTGAGGAATATGGACAGAATAGACCTGTTGGCACTAATCATTGAACAGCTATACATGCCCTACATCAATAAGTAAGATATAAGCCAACTAAGAATGTAGATTTTGGCCACATCCGCACTGCGGATGAGTGTACGGGTGCCTGGCGGCCCCCCTATGGGTGTTCACTGATGCAGTTATAATGTTGAATGTTTCCTTTAAACAGGTATGTCTTTGGCATGGTTGGGGTGCTAAAGTGGGTGGGGGGACATGGGGAAATTTTGGGTTTTCAAGCAATGCACAGCAATATATAGTACTAAGTGTAAAAGAAACAACTGCCCTTATCAGATGCAACAATGATGGTTACTCACCATACATAGCAAATTTACTCAGAAATATAAAATGTCTGAAATGAGTGGTAAACAGGGCTCAGCACAGATCCGATTACTAACCTGGAATATCTGGGGTCTCAATAATCCAAAGAAAACTCAACAGATGTTCGCATACTTAGACAGACACCAGGTTGAAATAGCCATGATATAGGAATCCCATTTGGTAAGATCTGACAAATGTACGATTGGTAGTAGATGGGCAGAAGCAGTTCTAGCATCATCATATTCTTCCTACTTGAGGGGTGTATTAATATTGATTAAAAAAGGAGTTCACTTTATAATAGAACACACTATCACAGATGAGCACGAGAGATATCTAACTGTTACTGCCCACCTACGAGGACACATAGGACTCGTCAATATATATGGACCAACTATAGACGATCATGAATTTTTTCAAGGTATATGGGGAAAACTATGAGAATTACCAGATGTGGAACTACTCTGGGGAGAGGATCTTATTGTTTCACTCAACGAAGGTCAAGATATGTTGGGTACTATGATAGAGCCCCAAGAGAGGGCGGTTAAAGCAATACACAATGGCATGACTGAATTCCATATGGTAGCTGTGTGGCGCTTGCGCCATCCACAGCAGTCTGGTTAGCAACATAGGTAGCCAGCACCTGGACATGTAGAGTCAAACATTTGCCAATGACATTATCAAATCATAATACAATCCAACTTTTACTGGAGCTCCCCAATTACATACCACCACTGTATATATGGGTTTTAATGCCCACTGTATAACACAACAATACGAGAGGCTACAGAAGAATACTTCTGTCCAAATTAAAAACTTGATGGAGTGTGCCAGCCTATTGTGGGAAGCTTTCAAGGCCACAATAAGCGATATCTGCATAAGTACGAATGCTGGGATACTGAAAGGTATATGACAACAACTCACTAGATGTGAAAATACACACTTAAGAAATTAGAACAAGAATAGGAAAACATGCTCGGCTCAGCTATCTTCGGCACTGTTAGAGAAGTCATGTACCAGGAATATGCAGAAAGTGAACTGAAAAATATAACCAATAGACACACCGCAAGGGCATATGGTGGAGGTGGCAGATCTGGGCGGGTACTGGCACAAAAAATATGTAAAGACCGCCAACCCCACATCATAATTAAAATACAAGATGCTCAGGGTATACTAGACTATACTACCGAAACCATATTGAAACCCTTTATGGACACATATAGTGACATGTACGCATCCCGTGACTGAGCTAATACAAATTAAGTTATGGAATATTTAGAGAATATAGCTATAGCATGGCTCTCGGATAACCAGAGGGAATACTTAGCACAGCCAATCACGGTGGAATAGGTTCAAGATGCTATGAAAACATTGCCCATTGGGAAAGCCCCGGGACCAGATGAGTTCACTGGAGAATTTAATAAAGAATATGTGGAAACAATATGTCCCTATCTAGTTGAAATGTATGGTGACGCTCATGATAAGCATATACTTCCCCTACGTTGCCGGAGGCATTGATAATAACCCTCCTAAAACCCGATAAAGATCCATATGTCTGCAAATCATACCATCCGCTATTGTTAAATAATACAGACACGAAAATACTAGCGAAGGTTTTAGCAAAAAGACTACAACCTCCACGGACAAAACTTATTTTACGTTATCAATTGGGTTTCATACCCAGCCGATCTATTTCACACAATATACGTACCCTGTTTGCTTCAGCTTAATCCAGAGCTGCAGGGGTGGTGGTACTAATTGATACTGCCAAAACATTCAATTCGGTTGAGTGGGAGTATCTCTTCAGTGTTTAGAATAAAATGGGTATGCCTCCTAGCTTATTGTGATGAATCAAGATCTTATACACCAAACCAGTAGCACACATAAACGTAAACAAGGATATATCTGGTTGGATCCAAATAAGTCGGTGAACAAGACAAGGATGCCCATTATCCCCTTTATTATTTGCAATAGCTCTAGAGCCGCTGGCGTACAAAATCCAACAGCACAAATCCACAGCACTACACTTCCCTCAACGACCCTTAAATATCTCCCTTTACACAGATTATATGGTGTTATATGTATGTGAACCTCAAATAAACTTAATGCCACTACTACGGAAAAATATAACATTTTGAAAACACTTGTCTTCAGATTAACTGGAGTAAACCCATTATAATTCCGTTAACAGAAATCACCAAACCGCATCCAATAGATTACCCTCTAGAATGGCAAACAGCACCTGTCAAATACCTAGGGATATGGTACCATCATGATCCAGAAAGAGTAATACGTACAAACTATAACAAAACTAGAGAATCAAGTTGAGCGCTGGATCCGTCTACCACTATCACTAGTGGACGAAATAGCCATCGTAAAAATGATGATCCTGCCCAAGTTCCTTTATCTATTAAAAAATATTCCCTTACCCCCCCAGCACCGGTATTTCAAAAGCTAACGACAAGTTTAACAAGATTAATTTGGGCTGGTAAGCAAGCACATATTGAGCTTAAAACGCTAACTCTACCATATCCTAAAAGGGGTTTTGCAGTGCCAGACTTCTTATTGTACTACCTTTACGCACAGGTGCAATATGTCATTACTGGTTTCATCCAGTACCATACATGACACATGTGGCAGTGGAGGATGGGGATGCACATCTTATACTGCTCATTAGCATACTAACACATCAACACCTACATATAGCAAGAAATGAGATAAATACCATATGCACGACTAATTTAGCATGGCACTGCATGGAAAAGTTAACACATAGGATACCACTATATGCACCAGCACTACCATTGAGATAGCACCCATATATTTCAGTGTCACAAGAAGAGGCCGGAACGAACATGCTACAACAAGTTGGAATAGATACGATGGGAGATCTATACAATGACGGCAAGTTCCTGGATAGCAATGATTTAAGATACATCCGTAACCAAACTGTATTATTCAAATTTGCCTACTATAGACTGCGAGGGGTAGTTAGAGATTAATATCCAGAGTTTCCCAATAGACCACTACAAGGAGATTGAAAATAAAATAATTAATGCACATCTAAAAAGCGATGAGGAGACGTAGATCGATGGAGAAGTAGACGGACAAAAAGGAGAGATGAAGCAGCTACAAAAGAAGCATCTACATTCCCATTAAGGGAAGCAGAAAGGGTTTAAAGGATGTGTCTGATGAGAGAAGTTCCTGGTGGTGGATATGCTCATGTTCCGTGGAGTAGACAGGATATTTTCTCCTTTACAAATGACTTCCCTAGATTGGGAGAAAAACAAATTAAATGGTACAAGCAGGTAGAGAGATTTGTAAAGGTTTCAAAGGTGTCATTGAAAGATTTTGATGGTTTGTTTGATATAGTGGTACCAAATGTTTTGTGGACAGAATGCAAAATTACTGTTGATTGGCCAACTGAAGAGTATCCTAGAGATGCAAGAACAGGTGCACCTTCATAGGAAGTAATGAAAAAATATCACCAAGCGAGTACTTTATCTGAAAGGGAAAATTCCCCCTAACGAAACAGATTTGGTTAAGCTAGACAGAACAACTCAAGAACCCAAGGAGTCAGTGCATGCATACTATGAAAGGTTGCTACAGGTGTTTAAGCACTATAGTGGATTCGAGAATATTGGTGATAAAGATATGGGACATTTTGTATATAGGTTTGTGCATGAACTAAGATCAGAAATTAGTCAGCCAATTGATGACATTTTAAAATATGCGAAGTATTGTAGTGATGACTTTGATGCAAAACACAAAAAGTTAAAAGCGCAAATGATTTGGGCACAAGTAAAGTTGGCAGAAGAACAAGAGGCAACTACTGGTTCTCAAAATAAAAACCAGATGAATGAGCAGAACCAGAATAGTCAAGTGTCAAATGGAAATAAAAGAAAAGGACGTAGAGTAGAGAAGAAGCGAAAAAGAAATTTCCTTGTCATGGATGCGGACAGCTTGGACATTGGAAGAATGAGTGTAGAAATATTAAACAGAATAATAGGGTAAATCAAATGTTAACTCCGCAGATTCAGAATGAGGTGGTTGTGATCCAGTAACAACAGCAACAGGTAGTTACTCCTCAGTTGCAGGTGCCACAAGCCCCTATGCCCAACAATGTGAGCGCTCAGGTGCAGAGATACTGTGTGAACACCAGATTTTGTGGAGAAAGTGGTAAGAATCCAAAGACAGTTCAGCAATATTGGATGCAAAGTAATGAGAGTGATTCAGAGATATCCCAATGACGGAGCCTGAAGGAGGAAGAGTGCGTGCTTGGCGCATCTTTGGCGGTAGATCAGTCAGGTTCATTTGTTGATGGAAAGGTTGAAGGAAATGAAATTCCTTTTCTAGTGGATTCTGGCAATATCCTTTCTACAAAGAGAGCAGCAGAAATTCCAAACCTACCCCTCTTGAGAGAAACTATCCAAGTTATAGGATTCTCAAATAAACAAATAGGGACCCCCGTCACAAATCCAATAGAAGTAAATATTGGTAATTTCAAAGACATGCATCGGTTTGTAATATGTGACTCAAGTCAGGTGAATCTGTTAGGTAGGGACTTGTTATGTAAGATGAACTGTACCATCCAGTTGCTTTCCAAACACCTGATGTATTTGTTGCTTTCAAAATAATGTTAGTGAATCAAGGAACATAAGTGTATGAGATGTTTTCACTTCTTACTGAAAGCGATTTGCCTGATGAATTGAAAACCACAGTGAGGTCAGATGTGTGGGATTTTACAGGAAAAGAAATGGGTCTAATGGCAAAAGGTGGGCACAAATAAAATTGTGGTGAAAGAAGGTGTGATGTATCCAAACACACCACAATACAGAATGAGTCCTGAAGTAAAGGCAGGCGTTGCCCAGTAATTTATCAAATGATTGAACAGGGTATTCTAAAAGAAATATTGAACAGTCTTTGTAATTCGCCAGTCATGGGACTTAAAGAAGCCTAGTGAAAAATATAGTATAGTGCAAGATTTGAGGAAAATGAATAAGATAGTAGTACCCTGTTGTCCTGTAGTAACAAATCCAACAGTGATTCTTTATCAGATACTGTGGGATGCCCATTGGTACACTGTGATTGATTTGTGCCAGGTATTTTTTTCAATTCCATTGCATCCGGATAGCCAATATCTTTTTGCATTCTGGTTCGGAGACCGTGTTTTGGCATGATGCCGAGTTCCTCAAGGGTACACAGAGAGCCTTTCTATGTTCAAGCAGATTCTGAAAAAATGTTTGGAGACTTTGGTTATGCCAGGAAATTTGGTTTTGGTTCAGTATATTAATGACCTATTGGTGGCAACAAGGACATGGGAAGCTTGTGTCATTAACACAATAGCTTTAATGAACCATTTAGCAGTAGGAGGAGACAAGGTGTTGCCAGGAAAATTACAGTTTTGCCAACAAGAAGTTAAATTTTAAGGGCACAAGATAGAAAAGGAAGTCAGAAAAGTGATGCCAGAAAGAAAAAAAATGATGCGTCATATGAGTCTGCCTAAAATCAAGAAAGAAGTGTGAATGTTTCAGGAGTGGCTGGATACTGTTGTCAATGGTTCAGTGGATTCTCACTACTTGCAAAACCTTTAATAAGGTTGATACGAAAGGATGTGATGGATCCAATTGAGTGGGATGAGGAAAGTGAAGAAGCATTCATAAAATTGAGATATTGTTTGTGTCAAGCACCAGCATTGGGAATGCCAGATTATGCGAAAGAGTTTGATTGTTCTGTTGTGAAAGGGAAGGTTGTGCACTTTCATTGTTAACACAGAGACACGGATTGTCCCAGAGTCCAGTAGCCTACTTTTCTACTACTCTGGATCCAGTGGCTGCAGCATTACCTGGCTCCTTAAAAGCAGTAGCTGCTACTTGTGTGAGTCTGGAACAGAGTGAATCGATTGTGATGGGACATTCCATAAAGGTGTATGTGCCACTTTCAGTCGAGATCCTTTTAACAAGCACTCATACTCATCATTTGACCCCTAGTCGGCTGACTAAGTATGAAAGAGTAATATTTGTTGCTGAGAATGTAAGTGTGACAAGATGCATCATGATGAATCCTGCAACCTTCGTGCCTGATTAATATTGTGAAGAAGTGAAAGAGGAAGTTGATCATGATTGTTTGGATGTGACAGAAATGTGTACAAAGCCCAGACCTGACATAATGGACGTTCCTTTGGAAGAGACAGACTTTGTAATGTTTGTTGAAGGGTCATACTTGAGAAGGGAGAATGGAGAATTGAGTTCTGCTTATGCTGTATGTACTGTGTCACGTATCCTAGAAGCTACCAGTCTAAGAGTAGTCAAGTCTGCACAAATAGCCGAATTGGTTGCTTTAACAAAAGCATGCAAAATTGGGAAGAAATTGGGAATAACCCTTTTGGGGTTGTGCATGACTTCAGTCAATTTTGGCTGCAAAGGAAATTTCTGAAGTCTTCAGATTCTCCTATTAGAAATGGCAAAAATGTTAAAGAACTATTGGAAGCATTGCAATTGCCAAAAGAAATTGCAGTGGTCAAATGTGCCGCACATAAGTCAGGAAATGATTATATGACACAGGGTAATCGGTATGCTGACCAAGTTGCACAATTTTGTGATCGAAATACAATGTATTTGAACAGAGGGTTGGAAAAGAAGTTACCAATTGCCAACTAATGTTTTTCTCTCCTTTTCAAACATGGGACGAAGTTAGAAAGTCACAGGATGAGGCAGACACAAAAGAGAAGGAACTCTGGATCAAATAGGTTGCACAAGAAGAGCGGACGATAAAGTGTGGGTGTGTCCAGATGTTAGGCCAATAATGCTAGATAGTTTATTATCACAAATGGCTAGGGTATATCATGGAAAAACGCACATTGGGAGAGATGCTGTGATTAGACATTTTAAACAGACATGGTATAAACCCAAGTTTAGGGTAATTGCAGAAAGTCTCTGCCAGAGGTGTTTGACCTGCCAACACTAAAATCCAGGTAGAAAAACAGTTGTCAGTTGGGCAAAATTGGAAAGGCAGAGGGACCATTTACAATACTTCAACTTCATGTCATTGAGTTGCCACCGTGCAATATTTGAAGTATATTCTTGTCATTGTGTGTCTGTTTTCTCGATGGGTAGAAGCCTATCCCATAAAGAGGAATGACAGTCTCACTGTTGCCAAACTGCAATTGAGAGAGCTCATTCCCCGATTCGGATTTCCAGTCATTTGGAATCATTTTAATAATGAGGTAATCAAATTAATTTGTACAGCTTTCAAAATTGAGCAGAAATTACATTGTGCCTATTAACCAGAAGCCTCTGAAGTGGTTGAGCAGCTCAATGGCACAATAAAATCTAGGTAAGGGAAAGTGTGTGCATCCATTTCACTGAACTGGCCGGATGCTTTGCCCCTTGTATTGATGAGCCTTGCAAGCATTCCTGACTGGAGAACAGGATTAAGTCGACATTAGATCCTCATGGGAACGTCCATGAGACAAGCATTTGTACCTGGAAACAAACTGATGAATATAACTGATAATCTAGTGTTGGACTATTATGAAGGACTAGCTGATCTGGTACGTTCTGTGTCCCACCAGGTTGGGGAAGATGCAACCACAGCACAGCCGAATCAAGCTCATGATTTGTGTCCTGGTGACTGGGTCATGGTAAAGAAGCACTTGAGAAAATCGTGTTTGGAACCCAGGTGGAAAGGACCTCATCAAATCATATTGGTCACGACAACAGCAGTGAAATGTGCTGGCTTTCCAAATTGGATCTATGCCAGTCATACCCAGAGAGTCCATAGTCCACCTGAATGACAAGAGTAGCAACTGGTAGAACGAAGAAAAGAACCAGAAGCTGAAAGCTGTGAAGTTGAAGAAATCAGAGAAACAGACTCTGCAGAACAGATTGACAGGAAACAACCAAGTACATGTTAAGGAGAGTGGGCACCAGTTACTGGGTCTCAAGAGACTGCCGTAGAGTCCAAAGGATTATAGGAGAATCTCCTGCAGAAAATCCAGGAAAAGAAAGACCGGAGGGTCCAGAACAAATACAAACAACAGAAGGAGAAAAAGCAGAGAATTCAGAACAAGTCCAAACAAAAGAAAGAGAAAATAAAAGGACACATTAAATAGGTGAAGATGGTGAGAAGGCAGTACAAACAAAAAGGGTAAGAAAGCTTTATCACTGGCCGAGTGGAGTAAAACAACTGATAGGCTTTCTAAGAAGGGAAACAGGGAAAGAAATAGAGCAAGTAAATAAAGTATCAAGTCAAATTGAACAAGAACAATCGAAAAGAAAATCATTAAGGAGATCAAAAAGATTGAAAGTTCTAGGCAGAAAATATAAGGCTCCTGAATGGACGTACGTTATACTTGAAGATTTTGAAAATCTTGATCTTGATCTGAACGAAGAACCTGAAAGTGACCTTATTGAAGGATCTGATGAAAGTAAATTAAGACCACCTTAAAGAAAAGATTTTTGTACAAAGGTTGGGAATTATCAAACAAAATGAAGAAAATAAACAAACAAAAAGAGGGCCATAAAGATGGAAAGCTTTTGAAGTTTGGGATCACACAAAGAATTTATTATATAAAACATTTTTTTAAGAGAAAATAATATTAGATATTAAAAAGATTTTTTAGATACTAAAAATGGCAGAAAAGGTGAATTATCATCCAAAATCTAGTCTAATGGAGATGTGTTAAATGTTGTTTGTGTACTATTCCAATACTAACTTTGATGTGGTTATTGTTAACTGTCATAGTACCTGTTTAATGGTAACTAACCATCGAAATAACACAAATACAAGTGAATAAATTAATGCAATTACTAAGAAAACTACTACTACATATTTAGAAAAATCGATAAGAGCTTGTATCATCATGACAAATCAAATAGTGATTTGTCATTAAATGTATTTACTAAATTCCTTTATAAATAGGTTGATATAATGGATGTGAGTTACTGTTATGTTTGCATGAAACTACCTATTTCAGTCTCAGAAGGGGTGACATATCATCATCTTCCATTAACCTATGGTGTGTCCTGTAGAAGTGTGTCTAGTTTATTCTATGTTATAGGCCAGTTGCAATATTATTACTCAAATATAGATTTGGTCTTTTTAGAAATCCTGAATACAGTGCTTAGTAGTAAGGATGCAGAGTTTATGGGTGAATGTTTCCTAACATTGAGCCCCATAGATTTAACATATGCTCATAGAAATAACTTAACATGTCTTTTGCGTAATGAAGAAGAAGATTTTCTAAATTTAGTAGAGGAAAGAAGACAGGATTCCCATAAGAAAGCTGTTGAGCAGAAGTCACATGCACTGCCATGGGATACTCAGGAGTAGGACTATAAGAAAGACGAGACGCATGGTGCAATGTTCTTACACTTGTCAAAATTGGGGAAATTCTGTCTACACAGACTAAAAATAGAGTAATAGTATTTTCATTGGTACTAGTGAATGTGAACATACCTTTCTAATAATGGGGGGATGGGGACTAAAAGGCGGAACTGATCTTGTTTTCCCAGGTATTTATAATATGTGCGGTAAAAATGCCTTTTACAGGTTGCCTGAACAATGGTATGGTAGTTGTTATTTTGGCATATTATTTCCGAAGGTATATCACATAAATAAGAACAATGAAATGGATAAGTAAAGGACTAAAAAGAAGTAAAAGGGCAAGTTTTTCAGAAATAGTAGGTGACATATTTGGTGCACGGATACCGTCAGTTGGAGTTATATTCACATAAAATAGGTCAATTGTCCACAGTAGTTGATCGTTTATCAACAGATACTGCTGGAGGGTTCTTAATGATTAATACTGAAATGATTGCAATCCGATCTATAGTTTTGCAAAATAGACTTGCCCTTGGTATTTTATTGGCAAAAGAGGGTGGAGTTGTGGCATGTTGAAAGTTCAACACTACTGTACATATATCCCAGACAAAAGTAAAGGTATTGAGGGATATATCCAGAATATTACGAAGATTCATAAAGATTTGACCCAACTGGAGGGAAAAACTCAGTAAAAGTATTTCCATTATAGGTAGCTGGTTTTCCACTTTCGGGAGTAGTCTGTTAGGGAAAATACTAATCCCTGTAATCTCAATAGCATTAGTAATTTTGATGATAATAATGAGCTATAAGTTTTGTAATTGAGAACAAGATTGATGATTGAAACAAAGAATAAAAGGATGGGAAGAAAGAGAAAAAGGGATGAAATTGAGTTTGAAGAAATGAAAGAAAATATATATGATGAAATGAAAGAACAAGACAGGAAAGAGAAAAATAAAGAGTGTATAGTGAACAATGTAGATACCAAGATAAAATAACAAAGTTGGCACTTGGTAATAATGGGTATTTTATGAAGGCTCTAAAATGCCATCAGAGGAGGAATTGATGGAGCAAGAAATCAAGAAAACAAAACTTGCTTGGAGAAATCTCTCATTAAAGTACTAATTGTTAGAAATAGTAATGAAAACTAAATTAATATATGCACAACATTTACATATGGGAAGAAATCTTTATGCATGCTTACGTAACGAAGAATAAAATGCAACACAACTAAAATCCACTTTAAACTACAAAACGCTTTTGTGCATGTGCATACAAGGATTGCGTAGATAGTAACGTGACTAACCTGTTTTGCTAGGGAAAACTTTCACGCATGCGCAAGAACTATTAACATGAAGTCTTGAGGCACTGCATGTCCGGCATATGCTTGCCTGAATTTAAAGAGAGCTAATGCTGCTAATGCTTTTGCTTAAAGGAAGGGATAATAGCATGGAATTGAGTAGAAGTGGGTGGTGATCAGTGAAAATCATATATTTGAGAAATCAACATTTGTTTATGATTCCTTTATTAATAGTATACGTTTGGGCCCACTGTTACACATAATGAAGGAAAGATGGTGGCGAGATGGAGGCAAGCTACGCATGCGCAGTGAAGTCATGATGTAACCCGATGACCGTGTAGCTGAACGGCTGCCAAGAGTTAAGGATAAGAGTTGTGTGAAAGTTGTTCTCAACTGTGAAACTGCATTTAGATTTTTTTTGTTTGATTTGCAACATTAGATATATGGGAATGAAGTAGAATTAAATTATGAGTGAGCTAAAGGGGAAGGGTTTGTCAAACGAAAGAGGATTTTTAAAAAGGGAATATGTCAGCATGAGTTGACGACAACTCCCCTGCCCCTACCCAATCAAAGTCCATATTTCATCGATATTTGCAACTTTTGAGGGTGGGACATGCAGAAATGAAGACTATAACTAGAGTTACTTCAAGATTAGTAATATGCATGCGAGCAAGCGAGTTATTTGAGATTGACATCGATGCTGAGAGAGAAAGATTTAAGAGAGGCGAGAGTTGCTGCTGCTGAGGAAAGGAGAGAACAGACTGGGAAGATTCACACCTGAAAGACAACCTGAGTAGATTGAAGATCTTGGAAGAATAGCGAGGAGGGAGAGAGCGTAAGAGAGGTATGTGCCCTGGTACGCCGGATTTATAGAGAAGTTTAGTAAGTATTGCCCTTTCCTGAACCAGTCCTATAGTCTTTGTCTCCACCAGTCCTTTCGCCAGAGGGTTTGGTTTTCCATTATGCTCATTGGGTAACTATTATTCTCTCTTAAATTTGCATATCTTTTGCAAATGTATGATTTATATGCCTTTTGTCTCTTCATCGATCCACTCCTAATGCATTGATTTGTTGAATGAGTCTGTGAATTGAATGTATTTGCTAAATGAATTTTCTCTCTCATAAAAATTGATGGAGTTTGCACTGTGAATTTGTACTAATGAGCGTTCATGACTGGGATTTAGATAAAATTAATTGAATCTTATCTGGAGTCTGTGGTAATTTCACTTAAGATTTGTAAATTAGTTAATTGTTAATAGCACCATCAACTACTCAACTAATGGTCCATCAACCAGAGGAAAGAGTGTTGATCTGTGAAGATTAGTTAGGTATTTAAACAATATCCTCAAATGATTTGAGGTTACGGTGAATTAATTAATCAGAGATGAAGTGGAATTACATAACTTGACCCCCAGTGAAAACAGCCAGGAAAATTGAATGTGTATATGGGCTCATTTAACTTTTTTTTGACTATTTATTTATTATAAAGTTTTATATAGCGCGAACAAGACCCGTGGGTATCAGAGCGCTTTACATAGAAGACGTAGGAGATAAAGAAATATATCAAACGGTTATACGAATAACATAAATGAGGTAGATGATATATATTCGAAACACATGGGTAGTTAGCGTTAATAGTCTGTTGGACTAAACTTCTATCCCAAGTAATATAAGGAGACAAGTATGAGGTAGGTCGTTATAAGTTCATGAAAGTTCTACTCTAAGTAGAGTATTTCTTCATCAGAAAGCTCTTCACTTCTCGTTTGAATGTTGCCACATTCTGGGTCTTCCTAATGTTAGGAGGGAGTGAGTTCCAGATTCTGGGGGCAGCTCCTGAGAACGCTCTGTCATACGTTTTCTTCTTACGGAAAAAGGCTGGCCGTAACAGCAACTCCTCAGCACTCCTAGCTGGTCTATTACCCCCCGACAGCTGTATTTTCTTCGCTAGGTAACTTGGGGTGTTGTGGTGTAGCGCTTTATGGGTGATACATGCTATCTTCATTTGGATTCTGGCTTCATAAGGTAGCCAGTTTAAAGCTTTCAAGTGTGGGGATATGTGATCGTATTTCCTAGATCCGGTGATAATTCTTGCTGCAGCGTTAAGGCAGGCTTTCAGTGGCGCTGTGGACGTTTTTGGTAATCCAGCTAAGGTGGTGCAGCCATATTCAATCCTCGAGATGACTAAAGATTGGATTGCCAATTTGAGATCCGCCTCTGAGATGAAAGGTTTCAGTTTTCTTAAGTAATTCAGGTGGAATCGTGCATTTTTTGCCATTGAGTTAATGTGGGCTTTCATGTCCAGATTCTCGTCCAGTGTGATTCCTAGCGATTTCGCTGACTTGATTAGTGTTGGGGTGCAGTTTAGCGCAGTCACGACTTTCGTCCATTCGTTTATTTCCGTATGGCTCCTAGCTGGTGCGATTAGTAGGAACTCTGTTTTGTGAGCATTTAGCTTCAGCTGATTGGTAGTTAA
Organism: Lissotriton vulgaris; assembly: GCF_964263255.1. Taxonomy (NCBI): domain Eukaryota; kingdom Metazoa; phylum Chordata; class Amphibia; order Caudata; family Salamandridae; genus Lissotriton; species Lissotriton vulgaris. The sequence continues at coordinate 2,126,283,821 of NC_141689.1, forward strand.
CCATTGTAGAGCCGTTTTTAATGACTTGTTCATTAGTTCAATGTCTTTTAGGGATGCGATCTTTAAGTATATTTGCGTGTCGTCTGCGTACATGTGATAGGATATCTGTGACTTTTGGAGAATTTCTGTAAGCGGTTCGACGTATAGGTTAAAGAGATCTGGGGATAACGTCGATCCATGAGGGACTCCTATTGAAATAGGGGATGGAAGTGAGATTGACTGGTTGACCAGGAATCGCTGCGTCCTGTTCTGTAGAAAAGAGTCGAACCATTTCAGCACAGTTCCTGACAATCCCATCCTGTCCCGCAGCCTAGTCAGTAATGCTTCGTGATTTACCGTGTCGAAAGCCGAAGACAGATCAAGGAGAATCAGTAAGCATGCTTGGTTTTGGTCAAGGGCCTGTAGTGCATCATCAACTACATGGAGGATCGCTGTTTCGGTGCTATGCCCTGCTCTGAATCCTGATTGGCATTCATCAAGCAATGAGAACCTGGTGATGTGTTGGCTCAGTTGGTTCTGTACGCATTTCTCAATTAGCTTGGCCAGTACCGGGATGTTGGTCACTAGGCGAAAGTTGTTTGGGTCTGATGTATCTGCTGAGGGTTTTTTGATTATGGGAGCAACTTGACCTGTTTTTAGGCAGTCAGGGAGGGTACCTTGTGAAAGTGAGGCATTTATAATTTCGGTCCATATTGGAACCAAAACGTGATTGATTTCTTTTAAACATTTTGCGGGAAGGGGATCTTGGTAGTGGTTGTTTGGTTTGATTTCAGAGAGAGTTTTGGCGATATTGTGCTGGTCATATAGTTCGAACGTATCCCAATTTGCCTCATTTTTTGCCTTGGTACTCTCCGTTGTAGCGACGGTATCGCTCGTAGGCATTGGTTCGGTGGGAAGGTTCGCCATGGCGTTTTTGAGATCTATTTCAAGTGATTTCGCCTTCTCTGTGAAGAATGTGGAAAATTCTTCACAATTTAGGGGTGTTTTTGATTTCTCATGAACGGACTTGGCTAGTTTGTTTGATTGTTGCTTTAGGATTTCAAAGAGTTTACGAGGTCTGTTTTTGTCATTATCCAGTTCTGATCTTATAAATTCTTTTTTTGAATTGATGATCTTTTTGTTATATTGTTTTCTGATTTTTCTGAGGGCTTTCAGCTCAGGGGATGAAGGGTGTTGTCTCCATTTTCTTTCGGCCATTCTCAGTTTGCGCCTTTCTTCATTTAATGCTTCAGTAAACCAAGGATTTTTTGTCTTCTCCGAGATTCTTTTCAGTTTTAGTGGCATGGTGTTATTAACAATATTTTCGACCGTTGTTATGTAATGGTCGGTCAGCTCGTTGACATTCTGCAGGCTGTTAGGAGGTTTTAGGTCTCTTTCACAGCTTTCAACCAGTAGCTCCAAGTTGGCTTCTCTTGTGTCTCGAATCCACTTTTTAGACTTGAGGGGTTGCCTGGTCCTGCCTTTTTCCATTAAGGGTATCGCGAATGTTATGGCATGATGATCAGACCAGTCACATGGCGTTATGGAGGGGATTGTTGTATCTTTGTTTCGAGAAATAATCCAGTCTAACGTCCCTCCTTTCGAGTGTGTGGGTTGTGTGCACACTTGGGTGAGGTTCAGTTCATCGAGGAAATCTTTAAGCGAGTTGACCAGTTTGTCGTTGCAGTCCTCCCAGTGTAGGTTGAAATCGCCAAGAAATATGTTATTGACGCCGTTGTTAGAGTTGGCCGTTAAGATCTCCATTAACTCCTCTGTAAACTTTGCGTTGTCTCTTGGTGGGTGGTAAAAAGTATGCAGGTTGCATCTTTGGTTGTTAGTTGCTCTTATATTAAGACCCAGGTATTCGCAGGATTCTAGAGGGTCGGCTTGGATTTGTTTGACCTCTATAACTGATCTGTGAATGCAGGCTATACCTCCCCCTAACTTTCTGAGTCTATCAAGTCTCAAAATGTTATATTGGGGTGGTACTAAGAGATCCATGGTTGGCGATGAGGATTCCGTAAGCCATGTTTCAGTAAGGACTGCCAGATCAATGTCCTTGTTGATGATGAGGTCCGCTATGTCCGATGCATGTTTGGTAGCCGACCGACAGTTGAGTAGTAGGCACGTCAGAGGCTTTTCTTTGTTACTAACGTTTCCGTTCTTGGCTTCTGTTGTTGTAAGTTGTACGTGTTGTAAATTGTAAGGGTTGGAAGTTCTATCATTCTTCCTCGATGTTCTGTTCGAGTCGAGTGGTACTGTTTTGATTCTTTCCTCTCTCTCGCGGTCCGGTATTTCATAAGTTCGGATTAGTGCCAGAGTTTCCTCCTTTGATAATGGTTTTGTCCTATCCGGTCAGTTGTCTCTATTTCTTAACTGCCTGTCCGTCTCGTTACTCTTTCTTTTTGAGGAGTGTACGAGGTTTTGGATGTGCGTGACCTTAGAGTGAATGCTCGTCGTCTTCTCCTCGATTTTTTCAATCGCCTGTAGGGTATTTATAGCGACTTGTGCCAACTCGCTCACTAGCTTCAGAAGCTCATTAATATCTTTCTTGTTCTGACGTGATTTCTTAGGGAGGACTGATCTGTTTATCCGGGATTTGTATCCAGCTCTTCTCCGTTTTGGATCTGTTCCTAGTTCCGCATCCTTTTCCTTTGTAACCCATGTTTGATTGTCTCTTCCATTTATATTGGAGATGTCGTCAGTGCTAGCTGAGTTCTGTGTTGCTGTGAGAGCGTTCGTGGGAGAGAGTCTGCATGACGCTGGAGTTGTACTCGAGAGAGGTATAGGAGGGTTGATATCTTCTCCCTCGTCCAATTCCTGGATGTCATAAAGTATTACTCTCGGAGCCGATGTATGCTCTACAAGGAAGGTCTCTTCGTTTGTAGGCGAGAGCGCCTCTTCTCTTTGGGGCCGGACTTGTTCTTTGTTTGCCTGATTGGTAGACCTCTCTGTTCTTTCTGTCGCGTTCACAGGTTCTGAGATTGCTATTCCAAGTCTATCTTCCGGTTTAGAGTTTTGAGCATGGTGTCCCCTGTTTCTCATGGTGCCTCTGGTGATATCATTGGAGTCGGGAGTGTCTCCTGGTGAGGACTGGTGTAGTTGGTGTCTTGGGTCTTCTAATGAATCTTTTATTGTTTGGAATAACTTGGCAAATTTCTCCAGTTCTCGGTTTGCTGCTTGTATCAGCACAATTCCAGATTTATATATGGTGATACTTAGTTCTGCTCTGCATCTTTTTGATGGTGAGGTCATCATTTTTGTGCCATGAGGGATGTTTATCGTCGCTTTTATGGCAAGCATCCTTGAGAAGGCATTGCACCATTTAGTTGTTTTATTTGTGTGAAGTGAAGTGTTCATCCCTGGCCTATCGCTGCATAGAGTGAGTTGCCGCAGTCCAGTCTTCTGGTGATGAAGGTTTGCTTCACTGTATTCCTGGTGCTGATGGGGAGTCACTTGAAAACTTTGCGGAGCATGTGGAAACAGGGTGAGACGAGAGGTTTGAAAAAATATTTCATGGAGAGTTTGCTGTTGAGGATAAAGCCAAGGTTGCAGGCATGGTCTTTTGGCGTGGTCGTGTCTGCCGAAAAACAGAACTTCAATTTTGTAGATGTTGAGCTTCAGGCAGTTGTCCTTTATCTAGCCTGAGACGTTGATCATACAGCTATGAAAGCTGTTTTTTGTCTAGGTGGGGTTTGCTGAGGGCAAGAGGACGATCTGTGTGTCATCGGCATCGGAGTTCATGTTCATGCGAATGGTGTCATGTGGACGTTGAAAAGGACTGGGCTGAGAAATGAACCTTAGGGTATGCTGCAGATGGTGTTCTTGGCTTGTGGGTTCAAGGGAGGGAGGTGGACTCTCTGGGTGTGCCCTGTGAGAAAGGATGCCATTCATCTGAGTGCATCGTGTGTGATTCCCATCTGGCTTTGTCGATTGATTATTGAGTGATGAGAGGCGATGTAGGAGGCTGCGGAGAAGTCAAGCAGGATCAGGGTGGCTGTTTCTCCTGTCAAGTAGGGTGCAATTGTCATCCGTTGCGGAGATCAGAGCTGTGTCGGTGCTGTGGTTTGCATTGAAGCCTGATTGACATGGGTCCAGTAAATTGTTTCTCTGTAGGTGCACTATAGGACTTTGGTGGGGAACAGGAGCAGTTAGATGAGGCGGTAGTTCTGGAGCTTGCTGGGGTCTGCAGAGAGTTTCTTGAAGAGTGGTCTGATCTCCATGTGTTTCCACATCTGGAACGGTAGCTGTGGTTATCGAGGTGTTGAAGATGATGGTGAGTTGGCAACTGATTTAGTTTCTTCCAAGGATGAAAAACCAGTTGGGGCAATGGTCAGTGGGTGGGAAAAGTGATGGTGTGACCTTAGAGTTCCAAAACCTTATAAAGAACTTGTCCTTTAGCCTTTTTCCTCTATATGTTTATGGAATTTCTTGGTGACTTGCAATATCCTTATAATGTATGGCAGGAGGTGCTTTATCCCTTCGATAATATACCCCAGCCTCCGTTCCCATGGATGAGATTAAAAAAGAGGTAAGCACACTGGGTTAATGGTTGGCAAATAATGGGCTGCTATGTTTAGAAACTCATTTTGAGAAAGATATCCCTGCAGTCTCAGAGTTTTGCTCTGGTTACTGTTAGACCTTACATCATTGGCATGGTTTCCTCCTAACGTTTTGCCGTCAGACCTCTCATTTTAGATGGCCTGAGGACTCTGCACAAGAACTTTAGCCCTGGTTAGCATTTCATAGGAACATTGTCTTATTCCCAATTTGCATCTATATTTTACTTATAAGTCCCTAGTAAAGTGGTACTTCATGTAACCAGGGCCTATGAATTAAATGCTACTAGTGGGTTTGCAGCACTGATATTGTCACCCACTTAAGTAGCCCTTTGAGCATGTCTCATGCCTGCGATTGCGGAGCTTGTGTGTGCAGGTTTTAAGCTGCCATTTCCATTGACAAAATAAGCCATTCGCTAGGCCCAAACCTTCCTTTTTAATACTTATAAATCACCCCTAGGGAAGGCCCTGGACAGCACAGAGGGCAGGGTGAAACAAACTAAAAAAGTAGGACATGGGGGCATGTCCAAGCTGGGAATAGTGTAAGATGTGTTTCTCTAGCTCTCTGGCTCCTCGCCGAGATCCCAGCGACATACACAGCACGGGACCTGGCGAGATATCCATCCTCGTTGGAAGGGGGCTTAATTGGTTCCAACATGACGGTCCCAACCTTTGAAACGCGGACATACCCCGTGGTCTAGCTTACCCACTGCCGCCATCTTGAAGGGTCAGGGCCACACTAAACTATTGCCATCTGAGTTAACCTGGGGCCTTCCTGGGCGGAGACTGGGTGTGAACCCCATGCTGTGGTGCTTGCCAGGTTGGCGAGTCTGCTTTATCTTGCCCCAGCGTGTCCCATGAAACCCTTGAAGACCTGCAGCCTCTGGTGAGACTGCCCACACCGGAGTGGCCATCGGTTCAGGTGAGAGGCACTGCACCGGTATTAGGGAGGTGGAAGCCCCTGCGAGCCGCTACTGTGCAGCACACCAAACCCTCAAATACCAAGGTCCTCACTTGTTGCGCACTCAAGCCTCACTCGAGACAATTTCATCACAGCTGGAGCAGCAGGGAGGTGAGGCCCTGTGGTGGCCACATGGTCTTACTCTTGAACCAATCCCTGTGTGCTAGAGACGAGATGGCGGCGGGCGATTGGGTCTTGCACCGTCTGCTCTGGGAGCATGAAGAGTGAGGTGAGACATCTGACAGTGGTTCAGCAGCCCTCCAGTAACCTGACTTCATAAGGGGGTGTGGGACACGCACCAGCATCCTCCTGACTGTGAGCCCTGCTTGGGCAGTGACGCCCGCATGCCGGCTTGTGCTCCCAGAGTTAAGTGGTGCCCAGGCCTGAGAAGAGATAGCATGCCCCCCTTCACCATCTTTCTCTGGCACTGATTGTCTAGTACACGCACATGCAGCATGCTCTGAGGGGACGTCCACACATGCTAAACACTAAGACAGGAGCACTCACTCTTCACCATTGCTGTCAATCCTGGACAGTTCCCCTCACTTGGAACTCACTGCTTGAGAGGTGTTCTGTCTGCCTAGGGCAGAACTCAGTTGAGATTAGGAACTGGTGCTAAATGCTTCGTCAGAAGACCTACAGACATGAAAGGTAGATCCCGGCCATCTTGCATATATTGACTGCTGAACTTCCTTGCCCCCCTAATATGGCACAATAGCAGTGTACATCCTGGCACCTCAAACTGACCCCCACCTGCACCACAAACTGATATTAATTGGGTACCCTCCTCTATCCAACTTCTGGCACTTTGTGCTAATAAGACCTTGCCAAAGAAGCTGCCATTGCATGGACCTGTTGGTGGGCATTATACCAGGTGGTGAAACAGAGGAGAGATGTTTGGCGAGCCCAATTTCTCTGTATCTGGCAGATGATCCTAGGGTACCTTGCAGTGCCTAAGTCCCTTAAAGCAAAAATGGTAACCAATGGAGCAAACTCCCTCCTCTGGAAGCCGGCAAGAAAGATACTTCCCAGGTGCTGCCAGTGGAAATCCCACACTCAGTACGGATGTATGACGTTACTCTGCATACTTTTACTCCGCATACCGTTACAACGCGACTTTTACAACGCATACCATTACAACGCATAGCGCTTTGAGGTGCTGGATAGTGGTAAGTATAATTTACTATTCTAACTCCAGTCCCCGTGGACCCTAGGGAAGGTGTTGGATAGTAAATTATACTTATTCCCTATCCTAGAGCGACCCCCAGCGCAATGCGTTGTAATGGTATGCGGAGTAAAAGTCGCGTTGTAATGGTAGTGCGGAGTAAAAGATGCGTTGTAACGGGTGTATACCCTCAGTACATATCCCGCAAGACTGCCTTGACCACTTCCTACAGGATATTTGTTCCATGATAGGGTCCATTAAAACAGACCTCAAGACCTGCATTAATGATCCCAAGAAGGAGGTCTCAAAGATAGGGGGTGAATTCATGACCTGGAGATGCCGGGTCAGAAGAGCAGGAAATGTAATGGCGTTGAGTGGCGACACTGGAGGAGCAGCACATTGCGCTCCAAATTAAACAAGAGGATTTTAGAAACAGAAGCTTATGCGCTTGGTATAAAACTTCTCAATTGCATAGGAAGCCAATGTTATGGGTTAATACACTATTGAAGCAACACCACCCCTCACACTATCAGTCTTCTTATAAACCATTACCCAAGTTCTAGTTGTATCTCCTGGATATTTAATCTTTTTACTCAATTTCTCCATATGGCAACCCGCTGGGCTATAAGCAATCTTGTATGGTGTCATGCTAATGATGGTTATCAAAGCTTTTGATGAATTCTAACTCCTGCAACTGACCTAGCTAATCTGTACTTCTTGATTTCCGTCTATGTTGCAATGTCAATAAGGACACAGTTGTGTCCTGCCTTTACGCTTTGAGAGATTTTGAGTAATAAAAAAGTAGGACATGTACTTTTAAGTTTTACATGCCCTGGTAGTGAAAAACTCTTAAATACGTTTTTCACTACTGCAGAGCCTACATCTCACATAGGATAACATTGGAGTTACCTTATTATAACTTAAAAGTGTCATTTCCAAATTGTAAGAGGTAACCAGTTCATGTGTGTTGTCTTTGGAATTGGAATTTAAATCATAACCTATGGTAAAGTCAGATTTTAAATTACAATTATGAAATACCACTTTTAGAAAGTTGTCATTTTCCTGCCTTAGCCATTTGGTGCCTGTTTCTGTGTCACGCAATTGAGTGGGGGTGACAGTTGGGCTTTATGTATTCCTCCTAGACAGCCACACACAATGCATAGTTTAGGTGTGACTGGATGGGCTATCATTGGCAGGATCAGAGGGAAGAGCTGGGCCAACCCCAATTATGCTTGAATAGGCTATGTACTGCCCCCACACAAAGGGGTACATACCTCCTGTAGTTAGCCCGGAATCAGACCCAGGAGGGCAGGGTATCTGTGGACTTCAAAGGCATGCCTCTAGAAGCTTCTCTCAATGTCAAAGGCAGAACTGTGCATAAATACTGGACCTCATACACCTACTCTTCAGTGTACTTCTGGATCTGTGAATACTCTGCCAGGAAGAAGTACTGCTGCACTGCTCAAAGGACTGCCACTCTGCTGGACTTCTGTTCTGGAAAAACTGCTGACCTGCTGTCTGCTTCCCTCCTTACTAGGAGGAAGAACAGGCCCTGCAACTTCATCTTGAACCCAGGGCTCCCAAAGTGACTCTAAGGGCTAGTCTTCTGGCCTCCTCATCTGAGCCTCAGGGACACAAAAGTCTCCCCAACATCATGCACAAACCCTTGGTTCCAGCTGCATAGAGTTTCTGAAGTGGTGACCCTCAGGTACTGGACCCTTGGTGTTGCTCAGTAATTCATTGTTTGGGTTCTTTGCAACCGCGAACAGGTCTGTTCACACCAAGAGCTTGCCGCTTGCCCTGAGATGCTACGCAAAACTCTCCCAGCCTGACTCTTCCCGCTCCAGCATCGACCGCTCGAGGGAGACCGCCAACACAAAGCTTCATGCCCGCCCATCTGCAGCAGCTGACTCTCTCTTTATACCAAACAGACAGCCTCCTGCAATGCTCTCCCAGCTCCTTGTGAATGGGACTATAGGTGCTGAATGGGACTAATCTGGGAACTGCAACTGACCTGCGCTATATCGCTGTCAGCCTAAAAATGTGAATTTGACCCAGTCTAATGCGACCAGAGATCTTGAGTTGGGCCTTTGTGCTATTTAGTGCTATTTTCACCACACTCTTAAAAAATAACTTGCCTCTTATCCATGCACTAGCAATACCCCTGGATATTACATAAGTTATAGGATGTGATATCATTGCATTAATAAAAACACTTATGACGTCTGAAATTACATAATTTTCCAGAACACAATGCAAGGAACAGTGGTGAGTTATGGTTAATCTGATGTAGCGAGTGAAGTAACAAGATTATGTACAGAGGTGCGAGCTATGTTAATTTTAAGGTGGTGCGTAAATGTGAATTATAAGTATGACTTATAGTAATTTGAAAGTGGTGCATAAATGATACATTTTACATAACTAAAACTTTTGAATTTCTTATGTTTGTATAGTTTAAGTTTGGTTTGCAACAAATATGAAATAATTAAGGGGCCCATTAGGATGGCGGACGGATCGCCCCCGCAAGGCTGGTGTTAGCCACTGCCGGCTTGGCGGGGGCAATCCTCCCGCCATCCTACCCGGAATGACACCACGTCATATTAGTATGGTGGGGGGACCGCGGCGGACGGAAAGACCGTCCGCCGCTTTTCTGCCCCGGTCGCCTTGCGGCCGGGGCGGAAAAGGTTTAATATGGTGGCGGTGTCTATCAGACACCGCCAGCCATATTAGCTTAGGCATTTCCAATGCCTTTCTGTGGCAGCCATGCCGCCACGGAAAGGCATGCGGAGACACCCTGCGGGGGCCAGTTGCAGGCCCCCAGGGACTCCGGGGGGTGGGGGTGCACATGGGGGGGTACCTATGGTACCACCCAGCATTGCAAAGTACAAAATGGCAGGCACCGCACGGTGCCTGTCACGTTGTGCTTTGTAATGCACAACATGTATCTTTAGCATTGCGATGGGCGGTGCAAAGATACAGGATGCGCCCGCCACTGTGGCAGGCGCATCCTAATAACCCTAACCGGACCCCCGCCCTTATGGCGGGTGGTCCCTACACACGACAGGATGACGGGCGGACAAAGTCCGCCCTTCATCCTAATGAGCCCCTATGTGTGTAAGTGGTGTGTAAATCATACATTTGAGGTAACTATAACTTTTAAATGTTTTATGTTTTGTAGTTTTAGTTGGGTTTAAATATCTAACATAAATACGTTTTTTCAACTATAAATTATCTTTATGTGTGACTTTCAATGGTGTTTATAATGTTAACAACACATTTGTAAAATTTGTACAGTTTAGTCTTGTGGAGCAGAGTTTTTTCAATTGAAGTGTGGAACAACATAGTTTAGGATAAAGTTGTAAAGTGTACTTTTGCAAACAATAGTCTAATAGTGGAGTGGAGTAAGCTGATGACATTATCCACAATATATATATATATATATATATATATATATATATATATATTTATATATATATATATATATATATATATATATATATATATATATATATATATATATATATATATATATATATACAAAGAACCTTCTTCAAAACAAAGAAGAACAGAGACCCTCGGGGAAACGGTTGGAGGCTTTTAATGTACACACATGTGGCGGATGCATTTCTGGCCGATGTTTCGCCGTCTTCAGCGCCCAAAGCCTCCACAGGTAAGTATGCACTTTTCACCCAAGTTCCACCTCTCTTTAAACTTGTTGTTTCAAGTCCGCACCGCCCCCAGTGCTTAAACTCCGCACACCTGTGTAGCAGCCCTTGTACTCTGGGGAACTACACATCCCAGAATCCCCCGTAGAGAGACTCTGGCAGTTGTTGCTGGGGGGTTGGATTGCTGTCACATACCATCGTGCGTTGCAGGGGGATGGCCAAAGTGCGCCCTGGGACACACCAACATCGTGTTGATGCGATTCCTGGCTTGAATGTCCACACCAAAGTCTCCTCCGTCTCCCTGTGCCGCCTCCGCCTTTGATTCCAGGATTCACTGCGACAGGGGCTGCAGAGCTGTGTCCGCCGCCCAACACGGGGTCCGATTGACCTCGCTCCTGTCAAACTGCTTCCCCCTGGTCTCCGTGGCGGGCTCAGGACAAACCAAATACCTTTGGAAAGCAGAAGAACTTAACAGTTCATGCCCGTGTAGTCCGAGCCCAAGATGTTGAGGCAGGGTCTCTGCAAGCGCGCCACAGACAGACGCGCAGATACGTGCAAAGAACCTTCTTCAAAACAAAGAAGAACAGAGACCCTCGGGGAAACGGTTGGAGGCTTTTAATGTACACACATGTGGCGGATGCATTTCTGGCCAATGTTTCGCCGTCTTCAGCGCCCAAAGCCTCCACAGGTAAGTATGCACTTTTCACCCAAGTTCCACCTCTCTTTAAACTTGTTGTTTCAAGTCCGCACCGCCCCCAGTGCTTAAACTCCGCACACCTGTGTAGCAGCCCTTGTACTCTGGGGAACTACACATCCCAGAATCCCCCGTAGAGAGACTCTGGCAGTTGTTGCTGGGGGGTTGGATTGCTGTCACATACCATCGTGCGTTGCAGGGGGATGGCCAAAGTGCGCCCTGGGACACACCAACATCGTGTAGATGCGATTCCTGGCTTGAATGTCCACACCAAAGTCTCCTCCGTCTCCCCGTGCCGCCTCCGCCTTTGATTCCAGGATTCACTGCGACAGGGGCTGCAGAGCTGTGTCCGCCGCCCAACACGGGGTCCGATTGACCTCGCTCCTGTCAAACTGCTTCCCCCTGGTCTCCGTGGCGGGCTCAGGACAAACCAAATACCTTTGGAAAGCAGAAGAACTTAACAGTTCATGCCCGTGTAGTCCGAGCCCAAGATGTTGAGGCGGGGTCTCTGTAAGCGCGCCACAGACAGACGCGTAGATACGTGCAAAGAACCTTCTTCAAAACAAAGAAGAACAGAGACCCTCGGGGAAACGGTTGGAGGCTTTTACTGTACACACATGTGGCGGATGCATTTCTGGCCGATGTTTCGCCGTCTTCAGCGCCCAAAGCCTCCACAGGTAAGTATGCACTTTTCACCCAAGTTCCACCTCTCTTTAAAATTGTTGTTTCAAGTCCGCACCGCCCCCAGTGCTTAAACTCCGCACACCTGTGTAGCAGCCCTTGTACTCTGGGGAACTACACATCCCAGAATCCCCCGTAGAGAGACTCTGGCAGTTGTTGCTGGGGGGTTGGATTGCTGTCACATACCATCGTGCGTTGTATATATATATATATATATATATATATATATATATATATATATATATATATATATATATATATATATATATATGTATATATATATTCAATGAAAAAACCATAGGTTATAGGCCATATATAGTTAGGAATTAGCATTTACAAAACCTTATTTTACTCGCATAAAACCATTGAAATTCCATATATAGTTAGCTAACTATAAGCGCTAACTATATATCGCGCACCCGCAATCCACTGCTGATGATGTCACATATTACATCATTCATGACATGGTCAGTGACATCACTGATGACATCACTGATGACATCTCAAATGACATCACTGATGACATCACTGATCACAACATCCAGTGATTGTATGTGTCTGTAAAGTTTAAATATGTTTCACATATTGAAGAATGAGTGGATGTATAAGTGCCTGGATGAAGAATTTAGTAGGTGCATGACAGACTGTATGAGTGAGTGATTAAATGTGTCTCACTGAGTACATGGGTTAGTGACTAAACTGTCTTAATTCGTGCATCAGTATGTTTGTTGTTGTGTAAGCTGCTGCATGTGTTGATCAGTAGCTATAAGAGTGGCCATATGGGTTATTGATTGGTTGCCCAAGTATTTGAATGGGAGGCTGAGTGTGTGTGTGGGTGGCTGGGAGGTGCGTGACTCTGTGCATAGATGTGTAAGCAGTTGATTCACTAGGAGTATGAGTTCAAGAGTGCATGTGGAAACAGCTATATGGGCGGTTGACTGTGCATGGGTGTGTTGGTGAGTGAATGGATTTCTCATTGCTACATGTGCAAGTAAGTACGTATGTAAAACACAATACATGTGAGAGTTGAGATATATAATTAACTGAACATAAGAGCCAGTGAATGTGTGAGTGGCTGTATCGATCACTGTGAGCTTGTATCAGGGATTATATAAGAGAGTAAATATGTGTTATTATATGTTTGAATAAGTAAGATGTGTATAACTGTATAGTTGAGGAAATGGAGGTGTGATTGATTCTTTGCATGACTGACTAGGTGTGTGAGTAACTCCATGGATGAGTGACAGTCTGTGAGTGTCTGTTTATACTGAGTGTATGTAAGGTTATATTAGAGTCTGAAGAGGTTCATTGTATTATCACATGAGTGATGTGATCAGTGATGACAAATGAGATGTCATCAGTGATGTCATTTGAGTTGTCATCAGTGATGTCATCAGTGATGTCATTTGAGATGTCATCATTGATATCATTTGAGTTGTCATCAGTGATGTCATTTGAGATGTCATCAGTGATGTCATCAGTGATGTCACTGACCATGTCATGAATGATGTAATATGTGACATCATCAGCAGTGGATTGTGGGTGCGCGATATATAGTTAGCGCTTATAGTTAGCTAACTATATATGGAATTTCATTGGTTTTTTAATAGCAAATATGAAAAGCTTTAAAATGTCAAGTACGTGATAGATAAAAACATTTTCGTATTTATGCACGCTGATGTGCTTTGAACGCTGCCCCCCCCCCCCCCCTCTTTTGCCTTAGTAGTACTCTCTCTTTGCAGATACAGAAGGGTAGTTAACGCAGGCCTTTACCCCCGTTGTAATCCGTCGTACCTCCTTGTCTCTCCATTTGATTAATTGTTGTCCAAGCATTTACTGTTTTAGAATTGGTTCTCTTTGGATCATTCTCTATTTACAAACAAGCACAAAGTCGCAATACTCTGTTTAGTCTTTGCAGATAGTGAAAAATCGTGTAAAAAAATAAAAGTAATCGAGCAAAATCAGTAGGCCACTAATTGGATCTCTTTTTGACCTCGCTAAAATAGAAATATTAGGAACAACCGTTCTTGAGAAATACGAAAATAGTGAGATGAACTGAGCTCCACACCATGAGGGCTGCAAGACAGCTCGGCTCCATCACCCATCCCGCACAAAATAATGACAAACCCTATGCAAATATTAAAAATATAGACAACACACCAGCAAAGAAACAGGGTAAAACATTTTATTAAAAAACTATTTACATAACGTTGGTTTATAAGATGATGTCAGTAGTGGACCGATGTGTGAATAGATCGAAAACAGCACAAGGCTCCAAGATCCGGATAGCAAGCTCCTGGATGTTGGGTGCCATAGTTTAGAGTTCTAAATTTCAGCCTTTTTCAATGCCTGTGCTTTGTTGAATCAAAATGGCGGCTTGACACAAAGCTGACTCAAGCGTTGTTACTGATGCTATGCAGACAAAAACTGGTTTTCAGTTTGTACATTTTTCTAGATTTTTCAATCCAAGTTTGGTTGACTTTGTAGAACGATGGCTTCAGATTTTCAACATACGGTGTGGTGGCGCTGACTGGGAGGGGGCGCTTCGCTCCTGCCCCCTCCCCAAGTAAGATTTTCATACGTGAAAGTACGTTAATGGTTTTGGTCCCTGAGATGCTTCGATGTCACTACCATTCTCAAATAGCATAAGTTCTGGATGTTGGGTGCCATAGTTAAGAGTTCTGAGCAGCGCTTGTAACACTGTCTGAAGCTTATTTCCACCTACTGCAGCTTCACTATTCTCAAAGTAAGTGAGTGTCGTTTGTGGACCTGACTGCATTAGAAAACAATGTGATATGTTACCTTCCTAAACAGCTTGACGGAGGCCCCTGAGGGGCGCTGTGATGGCCATGGACTCGGAGAAGACGCTTGGCTCCGACACCCTCCCCAAGTCTTATAGCACTGGTGTAGCCTGAGATCGCCCCCGACATAGGCGGCCGGCTCCCGGGGTCCGGCGGTACTTTTTGCCTTTTGATGACTCTTCAATTCTGGACCTTGTCCCACAATCCGTTTGACCTGAAGACAAGCTGTAGTGAGGCGCCCCTTTATCGTTTTAGTTGCCATTCCGCCCGCTTTTGCTACACTGTGCCTCTTCCGCCATTCAGCTGTTTTCCGCCCGCTCTTGCGACTACAGCGTCTCGCTCACCATGTAGTTGAGATGCGCCCGCTCTTGCGGTGCAGCGATAGGCGGCTGCCACAGGACTCTCAAAATGGCGGCCGGCTCTTCGGTTTTGGGCCTGGTCCACTAAAATGGCCCTGGGACACCTTGGAACTCGGACGCTTGTCTGCTAGGGCTTGGGTCCCATTCTCGAAAAGCGTCCCCTCAGCCGTGAAGATTCTACAAAAGTCTTGGGGGCCTCCGACTCCCGCAGGCTTCTGGTGGGGAGCAACTGCCATGATTGCTCGTGGAATGGCCCCGACGGAGCTACGAGATGGTAGTGGTCTCATGCTGACGCCAGCTTTAGTCTGAAACATCCAGAAACACTGTAGACTACCAATTCGATCAGTTCCGGTAGCGCCCCAACATGACCCGGAAGAGAAGAACTTGCCCTCCCCTCTTTGACTGATGGTTCTTGTTGCCTGTCCCCTCTGTTGTCATTTAACAGAACTTTTTGGACTGCTGAAAGGGGTTGTGTTCTGAACGCTGGTTGGTGGAGACATTTAGACTATATTCTTGACCTACGTTGTCGCGTAATGCGTTTTATGACACGCCGCGTTAGCGCACCCGGAAGTGATCCGAGGCGCGGCGCGCAGCGCGTAACGTAAGCATAACAGGTCATGTGACTTGTTAATAAAACTTTTCATTGGTTCATTTTACTTTTGTTAATTTAATGATGAAAAGCTTGGTCATATGACCTAAAAATTACGCTTTTTATTATTTTCGAACAATATTTTTTTTTCAAACATATGTTATAATATTCCAGGCTAATGTACTTTCCCGGAAAATTTACAACTGTCTTGCAAGTAAAATATATTCCTTTTTCGAGAAAAAGGGCGTTTCTTCCTTCCATGACGGAGCCGTTGAGTAAAAGAGATTCGGCCTGCTGTCTTAGTCGCCGATACGCCTGATTATCAGATTCTTATCGATCACTTTATGTTGCAGACATGAAAAACACAACTGCCCTTGACCATTTATCTTTACTGCGTTCCTACATATTATACCTTTTATCCGTCATGTAATTGGACTGCTTTATTTCACTTGCCTTTTACTGATTCGAAAACAGTCACTAAAAGTAAAAACTTTACAAATGAAAATACTACTACCGTGTTTTGTTTTAAAAACCTTTATTGTGAAAATGTCAGTATACAAATACGGGCCTATAACCACGTGGGCCGGCCACGGAGCAAACTCAAATCGTATATGATGAGGAGACATTAACACTGTAGAAGAACGTAACGAGCGGGCCATTAGGTGACAAGAACAAAGGTGTCTAACAGTTGCGGAATCGGTGGACGTACATTTTGTAATTAAAATACGACAGGGCCACTTACAATAACATTTTCTAGATATACATTTGCGGGCAAAGAGTTACGAGTCCCATTTATACCGGCGCCATTTTGGGCGAGGCCGGGCAGGTCCAAGATATAGTCAAAATGTCTCCACCAACCATCGGCCAGACCAGAACCCCTTTCGGCCCTTTATGTTACAAGATGGTGTCTTCCATTCAGAAAATATTGGTGGCAGCATTTTGAAAGGAAACAGAAACAGCCGTTCTCCTAGTGAGTTTCACATTGTTACATTTAGGAAGAATGTTGAAGAGTAGTATGTGGAAAATCTGAAGCCATTTTTCTACAAACTCTCAATCAGACTTGGATGGAAAAAAAAACCTGAAGAATGTACAAACTGAAAACCAATTTTTGTCTGTATAGCACCAACAGTAACGCTTGAGTCAGCTTTGTGTCAAGCCGCCATTTTCATTCAATCAATAGCGTCCCCCTGCACACATTCAGGGACCTGGTCGTGTCTTCAGATGAAACGCATTGTAGGAAAAGAAGCAGAAAGGAAAAGGAAAAAAGTTCCGCCGGACCTAGTGAAGCTGCAGCAGGTGCAAATAAGCTTCAGACAGTCTTACAAGCACTGCTCAGAACTCTCAACTGAGGCACTCAACATCCAGGACTTGCCATTCGGATCTTGGCGCCTTGTATTTTTGTTTTGTTTTTGATGGAGGGGAAAGAACAAAAAACAGACATTGAAAAAGGCTCAACAGTGCAGGGCGCCTTGTGCTGGTTCCGACCTATTCACACATCGGTCCGCTACTGACATCACCTCATAAACCAACGGGGCACCCCACGCCGACTTTCGGCGCAGCATTGTAGGATGGCCACACCAGTGCGGCAATTTGCTGGACACCACCTCGGTGCCATCCAGATCTCGGCGCGTTCATTCATTCAATAGCGTCCCCCTGCACACATTCAGGGACCTGGTCGTGTCTTCAGAAGAAACGCATTGTAGGAAAAGAAGCAGAAAGGAAAAGGCAACAAGTTCCGCCGGACCTAGTGAAGCTGCAGCAGGTGCAAATAAGCTTCAGACAGTTCTACAAGCAGTGCTCAGAAATCTCAACTGAGGCACTCAACATCCAGGACTTGCCATTCGGATCTTGGCGCCTTGTGCTGGTTCCGACCTATTCACACATCAGTCCACTACTGACATCACCTCATAAGCCAACGGGGCACCCCACGCCGACTTCCGGCGCAGCATTGTAGGATGGCCACACCAGTGCGGCAACTTGCTGGACACGACCTCGGCGCCATCCGGATCTCGGCGCGTTCGAGTCACTGTACCGCAACAGTGACCGCAATTCAGCTGGACACGCCGTCTTTCGGCGCAGCATTGTAGGATGGCCACACCAGTGCGGCAATTTGCTGGACACCACCTCGGTGCCATCCGGATCTCGGCGCGTTCGAGTCACTGTACCGCAACAGTGACCGCAACTCAGCTGGACACGCCGTCTTTCGGCGCAGCATTGTAGGATGGCCACACCAGTGCGGCAATTTGCTGGACACCACCTCGGTGCCATCCGGATCTCGGCGCGTTGTGCTGCCTTCGGCCTATTCGCACATCGGTCCGCTACTGACGCCGCCTCACGTGCCAACGGATTTTCTACGCTTTTTGTAGCCCTATGTCGCATAACAGGTCATGTGACTTGTTTATAAAACTTTTCATTGGTTCATTTTACTTTTGGTTTCCTAAAGATGGAAGGCTTGGTCATATGACCTAAAAATAACACTTTTCATTGGTTTAGAACATTTTTTTTTCCCAAACGATGAAAGCCCCACCTTGTTTCTGGATCATTCAGACTGAAGCTGGCGTCAGCATGAGAGCACCACCATCTCGTGGCTCCGTCGTGGTCATTCCGCGAGCAATCATGGCAGCCGCTCCCCACCGGAAGCCTGCGGGAGTCGGGGGCCCCCAAGACTTTTATACAATCTTCACGGCTGAGGGGACGCTTTTCGAGAATGGAGCCCAAGCCCTAGCAGGCAAGCGTCCGACTTCCAAGGTGTCCCAGGGCCATTTCAGTGGACCAGGCCCAAAACCGAAGAGCCGTCCGCCATTTTGACAGCCATGTGGCAGCCGCCTATCGCTGCACTGCAAGAGTGGGAGCAACTCCACAACATGGTGAGCGAGACGCTGTGGCCGCAAGAGCGAGCGCAACTCAGCTAGATGGCCGCCACCTGGGGAGGCCCGTTCACGCCGCCTCCCCCCCCCCCCCCCCCCCGGGCCGCCGCACGCCAATTTTCGGAGCAGCATTGTAGGATACCAAAACCAGTGCGGCAGTTTACTGGACATCACCTGGGTGCCTGTCGTACATGTTGTGTCAGCCATGTGACACTGGACACAGACCGCTACTGACGAGGCCTCCCCCCGCACCACCCGGGACGCCCCACGCTGATTTTCTGTGCTGCATTGTAGGATCCCTAAACCAGTGCGGCACCCAGGCGACATCACCTGGGTGCCGTCCAGAACTCTGCACGTTGTGCTGCCTTGGGACTATTCGCACAACAGACCGCTACTGACGAGGCCTCCCCCCGCCCCACCCGGGACGCCCCACGCCAATTTTCGGAGCAGCATTGTAGGATCCCTAAACCAGTGCGGCACCCAGGCGACATCACCTGGGTGCCGTCCAGAACTCTGCACGTTGTGCTGCCTTGGGACTATTCGCACAAAAGACAGCTTCTAACCATTGTTGCTTTTTGTGTTAATAAATGTTTAAATGTTTTTAGTTTTTGTTCTGTTCATTATCGTTAAAAGTTAATAAAGTTTTATAACCTTACTTTGTTGGAGTGTTATCTATTTTTTTAAAAACGGGTGAATGGGGCTTTGAATCGGGTTATTGTCATGTGTGGGCTTTGGAAGTGTGCTGCTGCAGGATCGGACATTTCAAACTCAAATGCACGTTCTTTTTCTTACCTTTCCGAAGCATGGAGCGCAATAGCAGACAGAGAAAGGGTGATGCACGTGTTGAACACTACCTGACCTGGCAAGTTGCTGGCAGTGCCCCCCCGCCCGCTCCTGAAAGAGGGCACACACACACCGCCGCCCCGAGTACTTCACAAATCTTTAAAAGACCATGCGCTTGTTCATGAGGCTTAAATGGTTTATCACCTCTTCTAGAACCCCTGCATCGACCCTCTGACGTTTCCTGGAAAAATTACCATGTAACACAATACCAAGCCCTGTCAGCTGAAACCCCCAAGGAATCGTGGGGCATATTATCAAGGGGGTTTATCTCCACTTTTTTGGCTTTAAAAACCATGAAAGCGGAGATAAAATTATTTCCCTATTATCAAGCTGTCGCTAACACCAGTTAGTGACAGCTAAAAGGAGATAGCGACCATCTTGGGCCCCGCTTTGCATGTCAGTGATACTTATCACTAATGACATGCAAAGTGGCGTGCCAAGATGTTAGCGACTAGAAACAGTCCCTAACATCGCTACCTTCTATTACCAACTTTTGGAGATATTCGCGCTAAGCGCGAATATCTCCAAAATCTAACACCTGCCCTGAGCAGTTCTTAGCCATGTTATCCAATGGGAGGTGGATAACATGGCTAAGAGCATTTGCTCGATAATACATGAATATCGCTGACTTTTCTGCGATAATAGCAAGGTTTATCTGCGATAAAAATCGCCGATGTGCGGCGATAATTTTTGTCTCTAAACAAGTTAGAGACAAAAATTATCGCTAGTTGTTCGTAATATGCCCCCGGGTTTTTGCTTGCAGAAATCGGGAGGCGGGAGACTAGCACTGAAATCAGTACTCACACGCCTGAATCAGGAGGATTGGCATGTCTGAATTCTCTACAGCTGGGGCCATAAACTACATCCGCAGGGGTAGGTGATAGCCTGGGACCAGCCTGGCATCTAAAATGGCTGCCGTGCACGACAAAATTGTGGCATTCGAAAAAAGGCAAGATGGCGCAGCCGCTGGAAGAGATATATCAACATATATCAGCCTCCTCAGCCACCCTCAGGAAACATAGGGGATTAGGATATGTCTCCCACACCCCCTTATACCTACTACTTTAATTAACGAAGCACAAAATGGCGAATTCCCGTTTCGCTACCAGTTTGCGGCCCAGTTCGCGGCCCGTGAAGCGCTTCTACCGTGAAAAATCATTTTTTTTTTATTTTCCCCATGGGACCCTTTAATAACCCCAACAACATTCCTAGGGGGTCAAGAGGGGGATACCTTGCCCCCTTTCATTAAATTCCCCCTTAGTTTTTCACCTTTTCTTCTCTCTCGATCCTACCGAGAGACAAGATGGCGGCCGCTCCGGACTGTCACGCAGCAAAAAAAAAAAAAAAGCTCACGCACAGCCGCTGGAAGAGATGTATCAACATATATCAGCCTCCTCACCCACCCTCAGGAAACATAGGGGATTAGGATACGTCTCCCGCACCCACTTATAACTAGTAATTTAATTTACGAAGCACAAAATGGCGAATTCCCGTTTCGCTACCAGTTCGCGGCCGCGCTTCTACCGTGAAAAATCATTTTTTTTTTATTTTCCCCACGGGACCCTTTAATAACCCCAACAACATTCCTAGGGGGTCAAGAGGGGGATACCTTGCCCCCTTTCATTAAATTCCCCCTTCGTTTTCCACCTCTTCTTCTCTCTCGATCCTACCGAGAGACAAGATGGCGTCCGCTCCGGACTGTTTAGAATGTTGACAGACACCGGAGAGCCAATCAGCTTTCTGCGCGCAAAGTTCCGATAAGCGAAAAGTAAGCGGACCGGATCGCTGCCCAGAGCGCTGTTACAGATATATATCTTGGTTTGAACGTTAATTTCTCAAAAACTACTGGAGCACATATATTGAGACCTAGCAAAGGCACATCGGGCTAACAGTCCCTACAATTTTGCCAAGTTTCGTGCAAATCCATTCAGCCGTTCGAGCTAAAAGTGAGTCCAACCGCCCTATGGAAAACTCAATGCAAAAAACGCGTTTTGGGACCCCCCTTTTTTCTCAGCCCCCCCTTGACGAAACCCCACCAAATTTTCAGGGGCTGCTCAGAACCAAAATGTGCCATTTTCCTGAAAATTTCAGCCGATTCCGTCCACAAACGCCAAAGTTATTAGACATAGAATTTTCAGAAATCCCATAGGGAAAAAATCCTAACTATATATACCTACTGGCGACCGCCAGTAGGTAATATGTGTGTGTATATATATGTGTGTATATATATATATATATATATATATATATATATATATATATATATATATATATATATATATATATATATATATATATATATATATATATATATATATATATAGATAGATATATAGATATATATATATATATATATATATATATATATATATATCGATAGATATATAGATAGATATATACATGTATATATATTCACTGAAAAAATTATAGGTTTCACACTAGTTATAGTTAGGATTTAGCATTTAAAAAACCTATTAAATTCACTGAAAAAAACATAGGTTTCACACCAGTTATAGTTAGCTGGAAATTTTACTGACATAAAACCATTGAAATTCCCACGTTATAGTTAGTTGGACTCACTATAACTTGCGCGCCT
The DNA here is from genome assembly GCF_964263255.1 of Lissotriton vulgaris. NCBI lineage: Eukaryota > Metazoa > Chordata > Amphibia > Caudata > Salamandridae > Lissotriton > Lissotriton vulgaris. The sequence continues at coordinate 2,126,305,580 of NC_141689.1, forward strand.
GCAATGCACTGCTGATGACGTCACATATTACATCACTCATGACATGGTCAGTGACATCACTCATGACATCACTGATTTCATAGGTTTTTTAAATGCTAATTCCTAACTATATATAAGGCCCCAAACCTATGTTTTTTTCAGTGAATTTCAATTTTTTGTTAATAGCAAATGTCTATAGCTATGAAATTTAATATTTTTGAAAATGAATGAATCCTATATTATATTTGTATTTAAATTTTTTTTAATGTATATATATATTTTTTTATTATTTTCTTTGCCCTGGAGCGCTCCCGGGGTGCGCCCTGGAGAGCGCCCCGGAGAGCGCCCCGGAAAGCGTAGTCTTTTGAAGCGCCCCGGGTCGCGCACCGGGGAGCGTCCCGTTAGCGCCAATGCCGCGACCGAAAACATCATTGTGACGTACCACGTAGCCGCGTCCACGTGATACGCATGGCGTAAACGCACCCGGAAGCACTCGAGCGCATACGATCACGCAACGTAAGCATCCGACGCGCTTACGGGACGCGCACGGGGGCGCGTCGCGTAAGCGCGTCGGGTCATGTGACCTGAAAATAACACTTTTAATTGGTGCAGAACAGTTTTGGTTTCATAATGATGAAACCCCTGGTCTTGTGACCTGAAAATAACACTTCTCATTGGTTCAGGACATTTTTTTTCAAAATGATGAAAGCCCCCACCTTTTTTCCTTATTCTGACTTTGTCCTTTGACTGAGGAAGACCTGTTTTGAAATCTTTGAGGTATATTTTGTACTTTGAAATGGCTACAGTAGCAGTATCAGCTGGAGCATCTGCACCACCACCACCAAGAGGACCACCACAACATCACATTGGTGGTCAAGAAGAAGAGGAGGAGGAGGAAGAGGAGGAGGGGAGGAGGAGGAGGTGGCTGGAAGAACACAATACCCCATACCAGGTGTCTCCAACCGGTCGATCGCGAGCTACCGGTAGCTCGCAGAGACCCTCTGAGTAGCTTGCGCTGCTTCTTGCTCAATTTAGTAGCCCTTCAGTGTTGTTTGGGCTTGTTTGGGCTGCGAAGGAAGGATGCGTCGTAGCTTCAGCAGGCGGAGCAGGGTAGAGCAGGTGGATGGGCAGAGATGGTGGACTGCCGGTCACGCAAGCTGCGCAAGCAGTATAGAACTGCTGTGACCCGCTCCATCCGCCTTTTTTCAGCAGCACAGCCTGCCACCTAATTTCCCTCGATCCACAGTGGAAGGGAGAATGCGGGATCCTGCACGGGTATGTCAGCAGCTCACAGCATGTTTTTCCCGTGTCCCTGCCCCCCCCCCCTGCAGTCTGATGCCTTCTCGCATCTCCCTTCTTAAAGTGAAAGTGCCGGTGTTCAACAGACAGGGAGCAAAAAAAACGGCAGGCGGCTTCCGCCCTCAAGTTGTGCTATATAAAATTGCAAAAAGAATAAAAAATACTGTACAGCTCCGTAGTCTGCCATTGGTGATTTCAGGTGTTGGGCCTGCAGCTTTCTTTTCCGCTTTAGAACGCCCAATGAGCAGCAGGAAGGCTGGCGTACATATGGGAGGGAGCTAATGGCAAGATAATTGCATAGGATCACAAGATACGGGGTCAAGGGGGACAGCCTCGATCAGAATTCTTTTAACTTAATTCCGCAGTTACCTAATTAGCCACTAGCCCCCCTCATCTCCCAAGCCAAACTACTTTTTTCCTTTATTTATTTGTAAGAGGATAGGAGCGGGAGGCCTCAGCCGGGATGTAGGCCATGTCAGCAGGTGCCCAGTTAGTCCGGTCCAAACACTCCCTCCCTCCACCTGCAGTCTCCATGCATGTCCTTCCACACAGAAGGTGGCATGCTTTCTCTTTTTATTGTGAGGGTCTCTGTTCACCGCCAATGCGTTATCTCATGTAATGTAACTTTTGCTTTTGTAATTTGTTCACTTGTAATGTTTTCATGTATCAGTTCTGTTCCTATTGTGAAGCGCTCTGACACCTTCGGGTAAAGTCAGAGCTATATAAAAACGCATAAATAAAATCCCAGAGCAGCAGGTAAGCCATGGGCGCACATCCGGCATGGGGTCTTGAAATACAACACTATAGGCCAAGCCTGCTAAAGACCCTGCAATAGTGCATGCCGTCCAGCATGCAGCGTCTTTTACTGAGGGACAGAGAAGCGGTTGGTCATCTTCTTTCCAAGTTCTCTGATGTACCGTGGCTAAGACACACCAGTTTGCACTATTCCAGTAACGTAGCTAGAAGATCTGTACAGTCATATGCATTGTGGGTATGTGCCTGTACTTGGAGATCCGGGGCTGTGACTGGCACCGTGCGTTCCAGCCACCTATATATATATATATATATATATGTATATATATATATGTGTGTGTATATATATGTGTATATATATATATATATATATATATATATATATATATATATATATATATATATATATATACACATATATAGATAGATATATACATGTATATATATTCACTGAAAAAACCATAGGTTTCACACTAGTTATAGTTAGGATTTAGCATTTAAAAAACCTATTAAATTCACTGAAAAAAACATAGGTTTCACACCAGTTATAGTTAGCTGGAAATTTTACTGACATAAAACCATTGAAATTCCCACGTTATAGTTAGTTGGACTCACTATAACTTGCGCGCCTGCAATGCACTGCTGATGACGTCACATATTACATCACTCATGACATGGTCAGTGACATCACTCATGACATCACTGATTTCATAGGTTTTTTAAATGCTAATTCCTAACTATATATAAGGCCCCAAACCTATGTTTTTTTCAGTGAATTTCAATTTTTTGTTAATAGCAAATGTCTATAGCTATGAAATGTAATATTTTTGAAAATGAATGAATCCTATATTATATTTGTATTTAAATTTTTTTTTAATGTATATATATATTTTTTTATTATTTTTTTTGCCCTGGAGCGCTCCCGGGGTGCGCCCTGGAGAGCGCCCCGGAGAGCGCCCCGGAAAGCGTAGTCTTTTGAAGCGCCCCGGGTCACGCACCGGGGAGCGTCCCGTTAGCGCCAATGCCGCGACCGAAAACATCATTGTGACGTACCACGTAGCCGCGTCCACGTGATACGCATGGCGTAAACGCACCCGGAAGCACTCGAGCGCATACGATCACGCAACGTAAGCATCCGACGCGCTTACGGGACGCGCACGGGGGCGCGTCGCGTAAGCGCGTCGGGTCATGTGACCTGAAAATAACACTTTTAATTGGTGCAGAACAGTTTTGGTTTCATAATGATGAAACCCCTGGTCTTGTGACCTGAAAATAACACTTCTCATTGGTTCAGGACATTTTTTTTCAAAATGATGAAAGCCCCCACCTTTTTTCCTTATTCTGACTTTGTCCTTTGACTGAGGAAGACCTGTTTTGAAATCTTTGAGGTATATTTTGTACTTTGAAATGGCTACAGTAGCAGTATCAGCTGGAGCATCTGCACCACCACCACCAAGAGGACCACCACAACATCACATTGGTGGTCAAGAAGAAGAGGAGGAGGAGGAAGAGGAGGAGGGGAGGAGGAGGAGGTGGCTGGAAGAACACAATACCCCATACCAGGTGTCTCCAACCGGTCGATCGCGAGCTACCGGTAGCTCGCAGAGACCCTCCGAGTAGCTTGCGCTGCTTCTTGCTCAATTTAGTAGCCCTTCAGTGTTGTTTGGGCTTGTTTGGGCTGCGAAGGAAGGATGCGTCGTAGCTTCAGCAGGTGGAGCAGGGCAGAGCAGGTGGATGGGCAGAGATGGTGGACTGCCGGTCACGCAAGCTGCGCAAGCAGTATAGAACTGCTGTGACCCGCTCCATCCGCCTTTTTTCAGCAGCACAGCCTGCCACCTAATTTCCCTCGATCCACAGTGGAAGGGAGAATGCGGGATCCTGCACGGGTATATCAGCAGCTCACAGCATGTTTTTCCCGTGTCCCTGCCCCCCCCCTGCAGTCTGATGCCTTCTCGCATCTCCCTTCTTAAAGTGAAAGTGCCGGTGTTCAACAGACAGGGAGCAAAAAAAACGGCAGGCGGCTTCCGCCCTCAAGTTGTGCTATATAAAATTGCAAAAAGAATAAAAAATACTGTACAGCTCCGTATTCTGCCATTGGTGATTTCAGGTGTTGGGCCTGCAGCTTTCTTTTCCGCTTTAGAACGCCCAATGAGCAGCAGGAAGGCTGGCGTACATATGGGAGGGAGCTAATGGCAAGATAATTGCATAGGATCACACGATACGGGGTCAAGGGGGACAGCCTCGATCAGAATTCTTTTAACTTAATTCCGCAGTTACCTAATTAGCCACTAGCCCCCCTCATCTCCCAAGCCAAACTACTTTTTTCTTTTATTTATTTGTAAGAGGATAGGAGCGGGAGGCCTCAGCCGGGATGTAGGCCATGTCAGCAGGTGCCCAGTTAGTCCGGTCCAAACACTCCCTCCCTCCACCTGCAGTCTCCATGCATGTCCTTCCACACAGAAGGTGGCATGCTTTCTCTTTTTATTGTGAGGGTCTCTGTTCACCGCCAATGCGTTATCTCATGTAATGTAACTTTTGCTTTTGTAATTTGTTCACTTGTAATGTTTTCATGTATCAGTTCTGTTCCTATTGTGAAGCGCTCTGACACCTTCGGGTAAAGTCAGAGCTATATAAAAACGCATAAATAAAATCCCAGAGCAGCAGGTAAGCCATGGGCGCACATCCGGCATGGGGTCTTGAAATACAACACTATAGGCCAAGCCTGCTAAAGACCCTGCAATAGTGCATGCCGTCCAGCATGCAGCGTCTTTTACTGAGGGACAGAGAAGCGGTTGGTCATCTTCTTTCCAAGTTCTCTGATGTACCGTGGCTAAGACACACCAGTTTGCACTATTCCAGTAACGTAGCTAGAAGATCTGTACAGTCATATGCATTGTGGGTATGTGCCTGTACTTGGAGATCCGGGGCTGTGACTGGCACCGTGCGTTCCAGCCACCTATAGGCCGACCCTACCCAGGTGAGCCCAGCCCCACAGCGAATCTCTGTTAGCGACGACCTAAGGCAGTCTCCCTGCGTTTGCTTCTAATAATCTTCACAAGATTCCGGGACTGGGCAATACAGCAAACTAGCAAAGCAACACATATAGGCTTGAATCCTGCCTCTTCAGCCTCACAAACCTATGTAATCCACACGCCTGCACTCCGAGCATCCAAGGTCACAGAACCTGTCCAAGGGATATGTTTGTGTTTGTGCAGGTCGGGGATGAGACGCTGACTGTACGAATATATATGATTGTCCAACCAACCCTTGAATCCTGTGCTTCCGCTCCCTCGCTCGCTTCAACATTCCCCCTGCTCCTTGAATTGGGCGTCGGAGCACTGGGCAGAAATGGAAGAGCTTTAAGAGCGGCAGACTTTCTGTCGTTCATTGGGAGGGCACCGAAGAGCTGTGCACCCTCACCGTCGGGCTCTGGTGGCAGGGGTTGACGAAGCTCTCCGGGCTGGGCACATGCATCTTTCTACTTTCCGACATCCTGTGATTCTGGCCAAATCACTTAATCTCCCTGTACCTTAAATGAAAAAAAAAGAAATGGAAAAAAAGAGCCATAAAAACTGAAAGTGTCCTTGTGTGTAGCGCTATTTAACTTACTATCTAATTATCATATTTGTTTCATCTTACAAACAATGTGGGCCTTTGTACAGTGTCATTTTTGTATATGTCCACCGTTTGAGCAGTGTGTCATCTGCATTATCATTACATATTGCACTGAGCTCCTAGTAAGTTAGTTATTTGTGGAAACTAAGAGAGAATTGTTCTGTTCTCATTTTTGGTATTATTTGATAAGTGATCAATGATTCCATTACGACGTTGTGTACCTCGAAAGTATGAGATGTACTGTGATAAGTAAATCTCATGGGACAATTGTTGCATTCTTCGATTGCTCATGCGTGTTCAGTAGTAGAGCCTGTCCTAACACCTTTTCTCACCATCTCATGTTTTTACACACCTACACTTTCCACACAGGATAGGATTAAGCCTCAGACCTGCACTTCTAATTTGGTGCCCGGGCCTCTTTTCTTTCCCATTCCGACAAGCAGTGGCCTCCTCTTTCACGCCTTGTTTTGTGTCACTATTGTGGCGTATGCTTTATTTTGTTGTCTCACTGTTGTGTCTGTGAGTCTTCTTAACGTACGGCCCACGTGTCAGTAATGTGGCATGTCATGACCCTACCTATTTAATACATTCCCACCTATTGGCCAGGAGCCAAGGCTCACACATGCTGTCCAGTACCCATCATCTTCCTGTATGGCTGCAATAGTATGCCAGTTTGTCTTGAACAGCAGTGATGTTCTTCAGGCTGGGCCCTGGGGAATATACTTTTCAAGGGGAACTGTGTCATTTTCTTTTTGTGTGCAGTTTTATAGCGCAAACTAGAACCAAAGGTATCATAGCGCTTTACATGAGCACCAGTTAAGTTACAAACGGACACATTACTTTTTGTTAGGCACTGGGAGATTAAGTGATTTGGAACTGCCCCCGCCAGGCTACCAGATTACACAGCCTTAGAGGACATCCTACAGTTCCACACTGAAGGTAGGATTGCTTTTCCTGTTTGTTTGTTAATTGAGCTGCATTACAATGATTATTTCAGTGACAGCTATTAAAAGGTCTTGATTTTGAAGCTATTATTGTGAAATTTTGTAAAGTGGTTTGCCAACACAACACAAATCCAAAGTCAATCCTTTCAGTGTTTCTAGGGAACTTTAAGTCTTGCGTTCACACCACATTATAGTGGGCTCTCAAGAAAATAGGGGGCATATTACCAAGCAATAGCGATAATTATCGCCATTGCTTGGTTAGAGACAAAAATTTACCGCTGAGCTGCGGCGATTTTTACCGCAAATAAACCTTGGTATTACCAAGGTTTAACGCAAATGCGATAAAAATCGCTGCAAAGCATGAATATTGCTGAAAAGTCAGCGATATTCATGCATTACCGAGCTAATGCTCTTAGCCATGTTATCCACCTCCCATTCGATAACATGGCTAAGAACTGCTCAGGGCAGGTGTTAGCTTTTGGAGATATTCGCGCTTAGCGCGAATATCTCCAAAAGTTGGTAATAGGGGATAGCGATGTTAGCGACTGTTTTCAGTCGCTAACATCTTGGCACGCCCACTTTGCATGTCATTAGTGATAAATATCACTGACATGCAAAGTGGGGCCCAAGATGGTCGCTATCTCCTACTAGCTGTCGCTAACTGGTGTTAGCGACAGCTAGGTGATAGGGAGATAATTTTATCTCCGCTTTCTTGGCTTTTAAAGCCAAAAAAGCGGAGATAAACCCCCTTGTTAATATGCCCCTAGGTTTTTTAACCTTAATGGCAATGAAACTGGGCGTGGGAGGTCCCTCGGAAAAATGTGCGAGTTATTTGGGGTTTGGTAGCTCACAATGATGTTCACTGACCAGAAGTAGCTCTCACTACACAAAAGGTTGGAGACCCCTGCCCCATACCAACTCAAGCCACACATTGTATGGGAGTTTTTTCCATATCTGAGGGAAAAAAGAAAGTGAATTGCGCAAAGGTGACTTGCCTTATCTGTGACATGGAACTTTCAAGGGGTAACCCAAATAAAAAATATTCATTTGCGATTAATACCATGATTGGGCACATGCAGCGCAAGCATCCGAACAACTATGCTGCCGCAGAGATGAGAGAACTGGCCAGCAATCCTCCCGAATCTACACCCAGCACCTCCAAACGAAAACAACCCACTCCATCGGGACCAGAGACAAGGGAGACAATCCCTTGCATACAACCACGGTTGCGAGAATTTAGGGTCACATGTATTTTTTGTGGTAAGACCATCTCCTATGGTGAGCAGAGCCTAAAGCTCATCCTCCCTGCTGGTGACAACCACAATTGCCCCAAAAAACCCTAATTTTCTCTTTATTTTTTTTTAGTCCAGTTGAGCCATTTTCAATTCCCTGTTTTTTGTTTCTCCCCATAAAAATAACAAAAAAAATACAAAATAGTTTATAAAAGCCAAAAAAAGTACAAAATGTTCAAAAACCATAAAAAAATATAAAACAACAAAAAGAAGAAAAAAAACAGTTCTTTTTAGAACTACCTCCAAATTATAAAAAAAGGCTACATTTTTTTAAAACTCTATTATTCTTTTTTCCCATGGAACGCTCCCCGGTACGCTCCGCGGTGCGCGTACCGGGCGCTCCCCCCGCGCAAATAAAAAATTTTTTTTTTTGCCCCGCAGGGCCCTTTTATAGCCCCCACATCAAACCTAGGTGGTCAGGGGGGGTCTACTCTGCCCCCTTATGGTCATTTGCCCCTTTGTTTTTGCCACCTCTTGTGTTTCGATCCTACGAGACACAAGATAGCGGCTGCTCCGGACTGTTTCGAATGTTTACAGGCACCCGAGAGCCAATCAGCTTTCCGTGAGCACCTCGCGTGGCGCGCCCGGAGCGGGCCCCGGTGTGCGTACCGGGGCGCGGCCATAGATATATATATTTATTTGAACCTAAATTACTCAAAAACCACTGGAGCACATTTATTGAACCATAGCAAAGGCACATCGGGCTACCAGTCCCTACAATTTTGCCAAGTTTGGTGGAAATCCATTCAGCCGTTTGGGCTAAAAGTGAGGTTGACCGCCCTATGGAAATTAACATGGGGAAAACACGTTTTGGGAACCCCCTTTTATCTTGGCCCCCGCTTGACGAATCCCCCCCCAAACTTTCAAGGAAGGACTGGAGCTTCGTGAGGCAAATTTGAGGAAATTTTCAGGCAGATTCGTCAACCGGCGCCAAAGTTATTCACAATAGAATTTTGAGATTTTGCATTGAAAAAAATCCTAACTATAACTACCTACTGGCAACCGCAAGTAGTTAATATATATGCATTTATATATATATAACCATCGCTCGCTGTATTGGAGTTACATGCAAGTCTGCCTGTGGAAGTTTATGGAAGCCAAAAGCATAATGGGGCATTTCAATAACCAGCTAATGCAACAGCGCATACTGAATAGACATTAAAAACGGCTCTCCGGATTGGACACCCATGGTCCAATAGGATGTGAGGAGACAGTATGTGAAAGCCCCACCAAACACAAACAGGACAAACACGAAGCTGGCATTGAGGAAGGCACATGCCGAAACGCGTCTGCCAGGTGTTTTCCCTTCTGGTGGTGTACCATCTTTCCAGTGTTACGAATAAATTTTACCTGGAGGTGACCCGTGCATGTGTCAGACCCGTTTTCTACTGCGAGGCGGGATTGGTGTTCTATATATATAAATATATATATATATATATATATATTTCCACCGACCGTCTTCCTTCTTCCAAGATAGACAAGGGGGCACGCTGGATTTCAAAACATAGTTTTTATTTTTCAAGGATTCGGCATGACGCGTTTCAGCATAGGCTTTCCTCAGATGCACTTCCTTGTTAGTTGCCATTGCTACTGCGGTCCAAGGTTTAAATGTTTTCTGGCATCTGAAGTAGATTTGTGTGCACACCTGCGTTCCATTTGGGTGGAGCCGCTCAGTACCCAACACATAGAACTGCAACTCCCAGAGTATATATATATATATTCAGGATGAGATCCCAGTTTCACCAGTCTGTTACTGAAAACATCCAGGCACTCACGAGCAGGGTTTTTTCAAAAGCTTATTTATTTAAGCAATACCATCAACGCGTTTCGGGAGTCAGGCTCCCTTGATCATATATATATATATTACCTACTGGCGGTCGCCAGTAGGTATATATAGTTAGGATTTTTTTCCTATGGGATTTCTGAAAATTCTATGTCGAATAACTTTGGCGTTTGTGGACGGAATTGGCTGAAATTTTCAGGAAAATGGCACATTTTGTTTCTGAGCAGCCCCTGAAAATTTGGGGGGGGAAACTTGGCAAAATTGTAGATATGGTTTGCCCGACGTGCCTTTGCTATGTCTCAATATATGTGCTCCAGTGGATTTTGACAAATTAACGTTTCAAAAAACAGATATATCTGTGACAGCGTCCCGGTTAGCGCCCCGGTTCGTGTACCTGACGGATTGGCTCCCCGGTGACTGTGAGCATTCTAAACAGTCCGGAGTGGCCGCCATCTTGTGTCTCGGTAGGATCGAGACACAAGATGTGGCAAAAACAAAGGGGGAAATGAGCATAAGGGGGCGGAGTACATCCTCCCTGATCCCCTAGGTTTGATGAGGGGGCTTTAAAAGGGCCCCGCTGGGTAAAAAAAAAAAATATTATTTTTGTTTTTTTTTGCGGGGGGAGCGCTCGGTACGCACACCGGAAAGCGGTCCGGGAAGCGTAATATTGGGAAAATAGGATGAAAGAATGTTCAAATATTGTATGTTTATTGATTGTTTTTTTTTTTTTTAATTTTTTTTATTTAAGTACCAACATGTAGGTACCAATGCAGAGTCTAAAAATGAATATACACCGTTTTCTTTGTAAATATCTTGCATGTTGTTTCAGAAGTTATTGTGGTATATGGAATTCATAGCGTAGTCTGTCAGGAAAGCAGAAACACCATGGAGGCAGGAGATGATAAAGAGATGTAAAATACACATTGGAGATAATATAGTGGAAGAAAGGAAGTAACTATGAGCAAACTTACTATGTAACACAAAAAGTTGCACAGTATATTTAAAGTCTGACTTTACATTATAATCAATTTGCTAGTAGTTTACAAAATACATATAAAAATGAATAATGTCTCAAACAATGTTTGAATTATTAAATATAAATTTATTTTTCTGATTTGTTTTCAAAATTAAAAAGAACTTCTAATAATTCATTGTCAGAACTTTTTTCATTTTCAATTAGGAAATCTACTGATTCTACACATTGCAGAAGTTCAAAGTCCCGTGATTCATCATAGAATTCAGAGTCAATTTTTGTATCTGTGTTGCTTCCTGCAACAATTTCCAAGTTAGTTTTGTTCTCTCCTTCCATTTTTGTGCTGTAAAATGAATTAAAAAAAATATATCAGTACAGAGAGGGCACTGTTGGGTTTAAGAACAGACAGGTAGTTTGTTTTTTTAAACAGTGATTTTATCTTTGGGCAGTGTATGGTATCAGACTGGAAGTAGAAATATAAAAAAATGTATGTGATAAAGCCTAAGTTAATTCTTAATTATAAAAGACAAGCCTAACTCCTTCCATAACTAAAACAGAGAAGTCTATCTTATTCTATAACTATTACAGAGGGATAGTATATAACTATCAGAAAATGTTTTCCTAATTAACTTAAAGTGCAGAACATACTACAGATTTTAAAATAACATCTTACCTTTCAAAAAGAAGTTTAAGTTCTCAGTTGAAATGCACTTGATATGTACTTCAGGAAGTAGTAGTCAAAATGGCTGTGTTTCTCTCTCTTTCTTTATATATATTCAGGCACATAACCAATCAAATGTCATGAAATAATAGAAGATATTGAAAGTAGCATTTTGATTGGTTGTCAATTCTAACACTTCATAAGTGTTTTTGTTAGGTAATTTACCTCAGGATATTTAGTCAGGCTTGCAGCATAATTTTCTCAATGGAATTCCATCAAATTTGGGTAAATGGTAGGGACTGTTATGTAGTAGGGCCTATTCTATACTTGATGAAAGTGTCTGTAGTGGTTTTTCTGTAAATTACTTTCCCACCTTTTTTTATCGAGCGCTTACCGGTGCGCTCCCCGGTACGCGAACCGGCAGCGTTACGGGAGACCTCCATTTTGTGTATCGGTAGAATTGAGTCATAAGATGGAGGACAAACAATGTTCGTAATGGGTAGAAGGGGGCACGGTAGACACTTTGTGACCCTCTAGGTTTTCTGAGGGGGGATTAGGACGGTGATATATGCAAAAATAAAAAATAAAAAATTTTGAAAATTTCGTGGGGGGAGCGCCCGGTACGCGCACCGGTAAGCGAACCGGGGAGCGTACTTTGGTGAAGAAAAAAAAATTAGAAAAAGATAAACGTTTTGAATGATCAGAGGTAGGGTAGCTCGGAAAAGAGCTATTGGGTTCTGTGGCTAATTTAGGTACCTACAAGTAGGTTCCAATGCACACTTTTAAATAAAGGACGAATATTCTATTACCTTCATCGGAGAAGTGCACACCATCTCTTCTGTAGATGTGTTGAATGTTGGAACGCAAGTTATTGTTGTATATTAAACCCATTCCATAGTCTCTCATGCAAGCAGAAACAGATTTATTCACATGTTTCCGTGCTTTCTCAAATTGTGGAAAAAATTGGTTGGACCACTTACATTTCTGTCTTTGACATATATTGGAATATACTAAGGCAGTTTGGGGAAAAAGTGTCATCAAATGAAGAAAGGTGTTCTTTAAAAGCATTTCAAGATCATCCCCAGTCATAGTGCCCAAATCATTTCCACCACAATGCACTATTAAGAGGTCAGGGTTTGGCAGATGCATAACATTTTTTTAATTAATACATATAAAATATATTTTTCCTTTAAAAGAAGAATACATTTTACAGCTTTTGATATTTGCTATTAAAAAACATTGAAATTCACTGAAAAAAACATAGGTTATAGACCATATATAGTTAGAAATTGGCATTTACAAAACCTTAAAAATTCACTGAAAAAACCATAGGTTATAGACCATATATAGTTAGGAATTAACATTTACAAAACCTTAAAAATTCACTGAAAAAACCATAGGTTATAGACCATATATAGTTAGGGATTAGCATTTACAAAACCTTATTTTACTCGCACAAAACCATTGAAATTTGCATATATAGTTAGTTCCACTAACTATATATCGCGCACCCGCAATCCACTGCTAATGATGTCACATATTACATCATTCATGACATGGTCAGTGACATCACTGATGACATCTCAAATGACATCACTGATGACATCACTGATGACATCTCATTTGACATTACTGATTACATCACTGATGATATCATTCATGTGATAATACGTTGAACCTCTTCAGACTCTAATATAACCTTACATACACTCAGTGTAAACAGACACTCACAGACTGTCACTCATCCATGGAGTTACTCACACACCTACTCAGTCATGCAAAGAATCAATCACACCTCCATTTCCTCAACTAAACAGTTATACACACCTTACTTATTACAACATATACTAACACATATTTACTCTTTTATAAAATCCTTGATTGAAGTTCACAATGATCCATACAGCCACTCACACATTCACTGGCTCTTATGCACAGTTATTTATATATGTCAACTCTCACATGTACTGTGTTTTACATATGTACTTACTTTGACATGTAGCACTGAGATATCCATTCACTCACCAATACACTCATGCACACAGTCAACCGCCCACTGGAGGGGTTTAGCAGCGCATAGTTCGTGGGCGCCATCTTGGGAAGGTAACTGACGCTTTGGTAGCATACTGTATAGCTACTGATCAACACATGCAGCAGTTTACAGAACAACAGACATAATGATGCACAAATTAAGACAGTTTAGTCACTAACCCATGCACTCAGTGAGACACATTTAATCACTCACTCATACAGTCAGTCATGCACCTACTAAAACCTTCATCCAGACACTTATACATCCACTCATTCTTCAATATGTAAGACATATTTTATCTTTACAGAAACATACAGTCACTGGATGTTGTCATCAGTAATGTCACTGACCATGTCATGAATGATGTAATATGTGACATAATTAGCAGTGGATTGCGGGTGCGCGATATATAGTTAGTGGAACTAACTATATATGCGAATTTCAATGGTTTTGTGCGAGTACAATAAGGTTTTGTAAATGCTAATCCCTACCTATATATGGTCTATAACCTATGGTTTTTTCAGTGAATATATATATATATATATATATATATATATATATATATATATATATATATATATATATATATATATATATATATTGCCAGTAAAATATATAAACCAGTCAAATTCAGCTGTTATAGTTACCTGAGCTATATATATATTTATATTGTGGATGATGTCATCAGCGATGTCATTTGAGATGTCATCAGTGATGTCATCATTGATGTCACAGACATGTCATGAGTGATGTAATATGTGTGGTCAAAAGCAGTGCATTGTGGTGCCGTAAGTTATAGTTAGCTCAGGTAACTACAACAGCTGAATTTTACTGGTTTATATATTTTACTTGCAATATATATGTATATATTACCTACTGGCGACAACCAGTAGGTATATATAGTTAGGACCTAGCTACCATAGGAAATCCACAACATTCTATTGGGAATAAATTTGGCGACGGTTGAGGAATTTGCGTGTAATTTTCCAAAATTTAGGCCAGCTCCGCTCCGCTCCTTCCCTGGAAGTTTTGGGGGGATTTGTCATGCAGGGGCCAAGAAAAAAAGGGGGGTCCCAAAACGTGTTTTCCCCATGTTAATTTCCATAGGACGATTAGACACGGCTACAGCCCAAACGTCTGAACGGAATTACATCAAACTTGGCAAAATTGTCGGGACTGGTACGCAGAAAGGCCTTTTCTATATTTGGTGAAAATTACTCCAGTGGTTTTTATGAAAATTAACTTCAAAAACACATACATATCTATATGCGCGCTTTGAGCGCTTACAGGTACGCGTACCGGGGAATGCACCCGGCGCGACAAGGAAGTGCGCGAGCGGAAAGCTGATCGGCTCTCGGGTGTCTGTGAACATTCCAAACGGTCCAGAAAGTCCGCCATCTTGTGTCTCGGTAGAACCGAGATACAAGAGGTGAAAAACAAAAGGGAAAACAATAAAAGGGGGCAGGGTAGAGACCCCCTGACCCTCTAGGTTTTATCAGTGGGGCCTAGGAGGACCCAGAAGGTCCAAAAAACGAATATATTTTTTTTTAAACTGGCTGCGATTCCATGTACGCGTACCCTAAGCGTGCCACGGGGAAAACCCTTTTTTTATTTTTGGGCCTGGGGGGTCCTTGTAGGACCCCCTGAGCAGGCCTAGGGGGTCAGGGTGCTTCTACCCTGCCCCCTTTGCGTGTTTTGCACCTTAGTTTCACTGCTTTCCTGTGCCTTGGTTCTACCGAGGCACAAGATGGCTGCCAACACTTCCTGGTTTGGAGTGTTGACAGTGGCAGCCAATCAGCATGCCTTTCGCAGGAAAGCAGCATGCTCATTGGCTGTCAACACTTCTAACCAGGAAGTGTTGGCATTCATCTTGTGCTAGGTAGACCAAGGCACAAAAGAAGCAGAAAAACAAACGTGTAGAATGCAAAAAGGGGGCAGGGTAGAAACAACCTGACCCCCTAGGGCTGCTCAGGTGGTCCCACAAGGATATTAACATATTTAAACGTTATCCGCTAATAGAATTAGCATTTAAAAAACCTTGCGAATTCACTGAAAAAACCATAGGTTTCAGGCCTTATTTAGTTAGGAATTAGCATTAAAAAAACCTTGCAAATTCACTGAAAAATCCATAGGTTTCAGGCCTTATATAGTTAGGAATTAGCATATAAAAAACCTTTGAAATTCACTGAAAAAAACATAGGTTTCAGGCCTTATATAGTTAGGAATTAGAATTTAAATAACCAATGAAATTGCTTCTATATAGTTAGTTATACTAATTATATTTTGCGCACCTGCAATCCACTGCTGATGATGTCACATATTAGATCATTCATGACATGGTCAGTGACCTCACTGATGACATCTCAAATGACATCACTGATGACATCATCCACGTGGCAATCTTACACCTTTTCATACACTATTCAAATCTTTCATCACCCTTTGTAAAATACAGAGTATCATATTTGAATCCATTGTCACAGCAATGCAAGTATCTAAAAATCCACTCAGTGATTCATAGATGTATACACACATCTAATCACTTACCTGTAGATTCACTCATACATTCTGTCAATGAACAATAGAACACTATCAAAAATACTTATACACCTATATCGACATTAAACAACAGCACGCATCCTATTCACATATGAAGTCATCCTACTCACTTATGCAAACAATGGATCATACTTACATATTTACTTAGCAAAACACTTATACAAACACCACTTCATCTATTCATTTAGATAGTAAGTCATACTTACTGAATTTTAAAATCATTATTACAAGTATACAGTTATCCATACAGTCACTCACACAATCATTGAGTCTTATGTATACTTATTTATATACAACAACTGACACATATACTGCCTTTTATTTTTCTAGTTTGTTGGACATGTACCATTGAGAAATATATTTGCTCATCACCACACCCTAAAAGAGATTCACTCACCCAAACTGTTAGAGCATGTACTTTTAACTTCATATATCTACTGAATCAACTACTCACACATCTTTGGACAGTCACACACCCCCCACCAAACCACACACACTTTCACACTCCCATACAAATACTCAGTTAACTAATCAATAACTAATATAGATTTTCACATAGCTAGTAACCAACTGTAGAATCAGTTTACACAACAACTGTCAAAGTGATACAGATATTCACACAGTTTAGTCACTATCCACTATATTTAGTGAGACACTATAAATTGGTCAAGTAAACAGTCAATTACACTGCTACTAAATCCTCCATCCAAATATTTATTTATATATATCCACTTATTCTTCAATGCAAATTGCTATATATATATAATGCATATTTAAATAACGAAGCAAACCACATTCACTGGATGATGTCATCAGTGATGTCATCAGTGATGTCATTTAAGATATCATCAGTGATGTCACTGACCATGTCATGAATGATCTAATATGTGACATCATCAGCAGTGGATTGCAGCTGCGCGAAATATAGTTAGAACAACTAACTATATTGGAGCAATTTCATTGGTTTTTTAAATGCTAATTCCTAACTATAGAAGGCCTGAAACCTATGGTTTTTTCAGTGAATATATATATATATATATTCCCCTGTTATAGTTAGTTCAGCTAACTATAACTCGCGCGCCCGCAATGTACTGCTGATGACGTCACGTATTACATCACTCATGACATGGTCAGTGACATCACTCATGACATCACTGATGACATCTCAAATGACATCACTGATGACATCATCCAGTGAATGTGTGTCTTTTTGAACAATAAATATTTTTTATATATGCATATCTAAAGGTCGATGGAAGAATAAATGGGTAAATAAGGGTCTAAATGTTTTTTTCGTTGTAAAAATAATTGTATAACTTACTTATTAAGTGTATCTTAGTGAATAGATGTATTAACGAGTAATGTTTAAATATGTAAATATCTGTATCAGTGTCTCATTTTGTGTATAAGTGGCTACATGGGTTGCTGAGTAGCTACATGAGTGTCTATATGGGTTATTAGTTGGATTTTTGAGTATCAGAATGAGTGTCTGTATGGTTTTGTCGGGGGTATTACTTAGCGCACAGATGCATGAATGACTGACTCGCTGTTTGTATGTGTTTTGAAGACAGCATGTGTGCAGGACTGTATGGGTGGAGGAGTGTGTGGATGGGTGTGTAAGTGAGTGAATGACTGTCGCAATAGTGTCTTTATGAGTAACTACATATGTTTTAATCTAGTATATGTGAGTATTGATGCATATAAGTGAGTATATGTGAGAGTGAGAGATTGGAAGAGTTCCTGTGTAGATATGTATGTATTTCTATAAGTGATTGTTTAAGAGAGTAAGTATGTGTATGTTTCTGTAGAAGTAAGTGTAGTGGTGTGTGTATAGCTTTATATGCAAGTAAATTGATTTTTGACAGTTTATTTGCATGTGTGAATATGTGTGTGAGTAACTCTATGGATGAGTATCAGTGTGTAACAGGATGTATAGGTGTATGAGTACATATGATGAGTGAGTACATGTATAAGTGACTGTATAGAACTGTTGGTGAATGAGTGGATGTGTATGTAGATGTTGGAATTGCTAAATAGGTTGTTGTAACTGGTATTGGTATCTCCATTTTTTTTTTAAATTTTAGTTTCTATTTTTGAATGTGTGTATCAAAGGTTATATTAGGGTGAGAGGAGGTCTGCCACTCTTTCACAAGGATGATGTCATCAGTGATGTCATTTGATATGTCATCAGTGATGTCATGCGTGATGTCACTGAACATGTCATTAGTGATGAAATGTGTGACGTCATCAGCAGTGCATTGCAGGCGTGCGAGTTATAGTTAGCTGAACTAACTGTAACGGTTGAATTTCAATGGTTTTGTATGAGTGAAATTTCCAGCTAACTATAACATGTGTGAAACCTATGGTTTTTTTCTCAGTGAATTTCTAAGGTTTTTTAAACGCTAATTCCTAACTATAACATGTATGAAACCATGGTTTTTTCAGTGAATTTCTAAGGTTTATTAAATGCTAACTCCTAACTATAACATGGCTGAAACCTATGGTTTTCTCAGTGATTTGCAAAGGCTTTGTAAATGATAATTTTTAATGTATTAATTGTTATATTTTTTATACTGATTTACTACATTGTTTTACAGTATTTATTTTTAGATATTTCTTTTTTTTAAATTACAAAACATTTTTTTAATATAATTTGGAAAAAGGTTTTTAAAAATATTGAAATTGTAATATTTTATTTTTATTTTATATATTTATTAATTTATATATATTTGATATAGCAGGCAATGATATCCTATGGAAGGAAATTTGAATTACTGGTAAGTACAGTTACAATTACGTTTCAGGAACAGTAGTGAGCTGAAAGATGCAGCACTGAGGTCTCTCCTGATAACAGGTGAGTAAATCGGAATTCGTAGTTCGGCTGATTTTTAAGGAATTTTTCAAAGTTCCAAAACTCCACACTTAGAAGAATATCCGAGTGAAACCAGTCAATGTTAGCCTATGGAAGGAAATTCAAGTTACTGTAACTATGATTAGAATTACTTTTCAGGATCTGTAGTGGGTTGAAAGATGCAGCACTGAGGTTTCTCCTGTTAACAGGTGAGTAAATCAGAATTCGTAGTGCGGCTGATTTTAGAGGAATTATTTTAAGCTCCAAAACTCCAAACTTCGAAGAATTTTCAAGTGAAACCAGTCAATGTTGGCCTATGGAAGAAAATTCAAGTTACTGTAAGTATGGCTAGAATTACTTTTTAGGATCAGTAGTGAGCTGAAAGATGCAGCATCGAGGTCTCCCCTGATAACAGGTGAGTATATCGGAATTAGTAGTTCGACTGATTTAAGAGGAATATTTGTACGTTTCAAAAATAGACACTTAGAAACTTTTCTGGTGAAAATCACACAATAGATTCCTATGAAAGGAAATACAAGTTACTGGTGAGTATGCTTAGATTTACTTTTCAGGGTCCGTACTGGGCTCAAAGATGCAGCACTGATGTCTCTCGTGGTGACAGGTGGTAAATCGGAATTCGTAGTTCGGCTGATTTTAGAGGAATATTTTGCTCAATAGTGAAGGAAGGGGTCGAGGTCTGAGGTGACATGTGTGCAAACATGCCCTGTGGTGCCTTTTAGGTTGGGTAATTAATTCCTCTTCAATCCTGAGGTCCCCTGTGAGTCAACTAGCGTACCAGGTACCTCCAGTATGCGCCAGGGAGCTGCGTTGCAGAGAGGTGTTCAGAGGGCACCCCCTTTTTACAACACTCTGCAAAGCAGCTCTGTGGCGCTTCTGGAGGCACCTGTTGGACTAGTTGGCTCCTAGGGAGCCTCTGGATTGAAGAGGAAGTAATTCTTCAACTTAAAACGCGCCACAGGGCATGTTTGCGCACAAATCACCTCAAGCCCCGCCCCCTACATTCACCACTGTGCAAACGCGCCCGTAGCGCGTTTTAAGTTGGGGGATTAAGTCCCCGTGCATACTGGGGACCCTGGGGGCGAACTAGCCCACCAGAAACCTCCTGTATAAGCCAGGGGGCTGCTTTGTAGAGAGGTGTAATGAGGCCACACCCCTTTTTACACCTCTCTGCAACACAGCCCCCTGGTGTGTTTGCTTAGGGGGACCTAATTCCCCTTGCATGCGGATTGGCTTGCCATATCGGTGCAGAAGGAGCCAAAATAAAATTCCTGCCACGAGTCCCAAGATTAAGGGTAGGCCGCCAAAAACAGAATGGACAAAATTCAGGAAGATGCCCAGAACTGTTTCAAAGGGTGCTAACAGTCCCGAAAAAATTGTCTTAAATACATGTGCGATGCCACTGGTATCAGAAATGTTTAAGATTTGGCTTAGTATTTCTACGAAATGCACGGGGCAATTTGTTGATAAAAGAGAATGTATCTCTGCCGATGTCCTTGCCACTTGCAGATCATACATTTCTTTGGATGACGTTAAAGGCACAGTTGTCTGTAAAAGAATAGACTTCATTGTGCTTAAAGTATCAATTCGAATAGAAGAGATATTCAACGAAGGCCATAACGCAGCCCCCATATCTGGTTTGCTGTGTGGATACAATACTTGCATACAGCAAACGGCCCTGGAAGTTACAGTTCTCAGATAGGCTTTTCCTGGCAGCATGCCACAACAGCTGTGGTCACTTATCAAAACGTAACTGCCGTTAGAAAGTGGTCTAAAAATGGCTCTATCCATTGTATCTATGTGGTCCCCTGTCCCTGTGACCTGGCATATATTGGTCAGACGTCACAAGCAGTCAAAATTCGCATTGGACAACATAAATCACGCATAAGATGTAAGTACATTGGGGCGCCATTAGTGCAGCATTTTATGGAGGCAGACCACAATGAAGAAGATCTCACTTGGGCAGTTCTGGTCACCATCTCAGCTAAAAAATAAAATAGACTTAGAGACCAAGCTGAATCGAATTGAAGCGAGACTAATAGAGAGATACCACACGTCTGAAAAAGGTCTGAATGAACGTGATGAAATTTGGGCATTGACTTGACCTGTTGTCTTTGCATGATTGAAACCTTCCTAATGTTCATCCCTTTGCTGCTCACTCTTCTGAATTAAAATAGATGATGAGTAAATATTATACATAGCACTACAGTATGTATAGTGATACTATGATTTCTTTTATACTGATTTCTTTGGAAATTTTTCTATGTATATATAATTTTAATAATTCTGGCAATTCAAATTTGAGTAGCCATTGTTCATTGGATTAATGCTTGTTCCCCTTTGTAAATAGGGCAAATATGATTGAGAATGGGAACCCAAGTAGTGGAAATGTAGGAGTCTTTTTTCTTAACTACACTTTTCTTATTTCTTTCCCCTTTTAGTACGTCTGTATTGATTTCCGTGTGATGATGATTGATTTCTCTCTTTATTCACATTGTTTTCGTGCGTGTGCCTATTCGTGTATGTACGCACCAGCCTTCTACAGTATGAGAGAATTTGGAATGGGTAGGCCGGTTTTCATCCGAGAAGTATGGAAACTGATACTCCTAGATTTCCCCGTGGGTGCATTAGTCCTTTTTTAGTGTTCCCCGGGACTGACGCCTACGCTGACGCTCCAGATGCGTCATCTATATGCGTGAGGAGGGCCGCCCTTCCCTTACTGGAGTTTGAATCTCACCGTAGCGAACACCGGTTGTCCGTGTCGCTCTGCGACTTTGACTGCAGGTATTCGTTTTTGCCCTTTGTGCCCCGCATGGCGTCCTTAGGCACTTTATATGCGGCGACCATTTGGCCTTGGTACAGATACACTACCACACTAGCCGGTACAATAGGTTTTACAGTGCGATATATTTGTATCACTTACTATCGCGAACTGCCACTATAGGGAGGGGGGGTAAACTTGTCCTTGTCTTTCTTGTGCATTAGGACTATGATATTGCGAGGGAGTGTGGAATATATGAATTCTCATTGTTTCTCCGCTGCCTCTGGACCTATGTATTTCTCTTTTGGATGTACTTTGTGTTTTCACACGTGCCCCCTAGCGTTTGTAAGGCTCATGCGAGACATAGACATACCCTGTCTTGACTGACTACTGATTGTTGCTTTGTACCTTTGTGCGCTTTTAATTTGTTTAATAGACTTGTGATTAAGAACTAGTAGAATTAGGGGTTAGAGGTGGCTTTTTAATGGATTATTCCCCTCTCTCCTTCCTCTTTCTCCTGATGACCGTGTGATGATGACAGACAGTACGTGCAATTTAAACCACACCTTTTTTCCCCTTGATTCATCCGAGTGGACCCGCTGCATATATATATAAAGGTATGCTAGACTAACTATTTTGAGTGAGTACATGTATATGGCTACTGTGATGAGACGCCTCTATCCAGAGTTTGAATCTGGATTATGATTCATTAGTGTTTGTTATATGTTCTTTCTAGGAGTTATTCGGTGTATTGGGGTGAGAAAGTGTTTTCTGCCCCACCCCCCACCCTTGTGTGGGTGGGTTTGATTGCTGGCCGCCGACATTAGTCCAAGATATTGCTAGGATCCTGAAGAATAAGTATATATATTTTTTACTGACGGATGACAGGATCTGGATTTATAGGCACTAGAATTGACTGTGGGAGATAATGGGTACATATTTGTGGTGTCCCTTTCACTCCCTCACACGTTTGCTTTTCACATAGAGATGTGGTGGAGGGTTCCTCTGATATACACATTGTTTGATTTTATTCTTTTTCCTCAGTATGCTTGATCTTTATTTGCACACTGTTGGATAATATTCCCTATTTTCTGCCTTCCTTTGGCTTTTTCTTTTTTTCCCCTTATTTGATGGATTTATAAGTAGACCTTACATTTCCATGCATGGGGGAGACTATGTCACCAGTGCAGCTGTAATGTGATTTGAGTAGATGTATTTTTGTTTGGCAAATAATAAGGTATAATATATGTACATAATTGTTATTACTAGAGTACCCCATTATCCTGATGAAGCCTACATCATCTGGCTGAAACGCGACCGCGACTGCGTCGACACATTTTGCTTCGATTGGAGTCCCCTGTTACCTTTAAAAATTTGTTTGATTTTTGTCTGATTGGCACCAATACAAATATTGACTGGGTGGATGTTCTAACCCCCAGGTGCTTTACTTTTGGGACTACCATTGTGTTGTGCTCTCTATTGTAAATTAAGTGGAGGCATTGTTCTGAATTGGGATATATATATATATATATATATATATATATATATATATATATATATATATATATATATATATATATATATATATATATATATATATATATATATTATATATATCTTGTGTTTAGGGTACATAGAAACGTGATACTGTAAATGTGATGTATATTTGTATATATGTATATGTGACATTTTGTATATAGACTGTCGGTTGTTGTGCTTCCCTTGATGTCCGCTCATATGTGTGTTGATAAATTTACATATGTGTTTTCTTCATGTTTAATTTCTGATTCACAAGAGAATTAATTGTTTCTTGTTTGAGAATTAAATTTGGATCAATTCCTTCTGTACCTTTTGTTACTACTTTTTCATTCTAGGATGTCTCCTGCTCAGGTATGGGAGGGTTAAGTGGGCAGAACCCCTGACCATTTTTTTGCTAGTCTATCCGTTTTGCAGGCGTGCCATGCAGGTGACATGAAAGGTTACTCGAAGACCCTTCGAAGGCTCCATGCAAATTAATACCCTGACACAGGAGTGTACCGCTCAGTGATTTTTTACAATTTTTACCACTAAGGAATACCTCCTTGTTCCCTTCACTGTAACATCTGTGTGTATAAGGTAATTCCCAGGTTGATTTGATGTATTCTTTACCCAACCTTTCATACTGGCCTGCAGGTATATACTCTTGGCAGTATTTAAACTGGAAAGTTATTATCGGAATAGTAATCGTTCCATGTATTATCAATTCAATGACAGTCTCTCTGACATTGTCAATGGTAATCTCTCAAGTTTTTCAATGCTCAGAATTGTATAGTCTGCTCCTTTTTGTGCCAAACTGATTTGTTTATCAGTAAGGTTAAAGATACCGAATAATGATGTTGTGTTGATTAAACGCCATGGTACGTAGCCTGAACGCAGATTTTGCAACGTCCAACCAAGCTGTACAATAGAACGTAATTGGGACTGACCATGTTGTAACATTAGTAAGTTCTGCTCTATTATATCAAAAGCAGATGATACAATGCTGTCCAGTGAATAAATTCTGGAGGACAGAGTCGTTAACCCATTGTCCACTACAGAAAGTGATTTTTCCAAATTTATACGATCAATTTGTCGTATTTTTTCTGCTGTTTCAATTTGCATTACTTTCCATGCTTCGTTGTATGCAGCGTATATACCGGCTGCTATGAAACGTTTTTGACGCTGTTTGCGTGGTCCCAATATGAAATCACGCAAGTCAGCACCATCTTTAAGTAAAGTCAAGTGTTGCTTAATTTCAGCCAGTGTGGATTTCTCTAGCCACTCAAGGCATAGTTTCCCTACACTGTATGTTGTAACTATCCCTGGATGTTGTCTCTGGGAGTATCTTGGTCATTTTGAACCCCTGTGTTTTGTTTAGGAATCTATCTTGACAGTTATTCGTGTCTGTTGGCCAGATCAACCATGTTTTCCAATCAGGATGTGTTCTGTTTTGGTGTAAAATATGGGATACCTCTATCTCCAATCTGTAGTGCTATCACTATTAGTCATGGGTTTCGGAATAGACGGTGTATTTAAGTCTTTTATCTTAGCTAGGCCAAGACAAGTAGTTTGTTGAATTGTGTCATTCAAGAATATCATTTGTTCTGGGATCATGCAGGCCCTAAATAATGCTTCTAGGCCTTGTACTTTCCAATATTTGGAACCCCAGATTGTTTTTGTTTCAATTGTGTTTTTCCAAAATTTGAAACCAAATGTAGACATTTTGTCATAAACTTTTTCAGAATAAATCAATTTAGTATTTGTCAACATTGTTTTCATTCCTGTCCTAGTTAACATTTTAAAATAAAACGTTTCTGGATCACTGTTATTAAACCCTGAGAAGTACTGGAATTTCTCATAAAATGTTTTCGAACTGCCTTTTGGTTGAGTTGGACAGTGTTCCCATTGGTTATAAGATAAAACATTTCTAGGCTGAGCAGTTTTATGCAAATAGTGGTCACCATAATGGTTATAACAGTATAACTCTTCATAATTCGATGAACCCTGTAAGTAATCATGTTCTGTAAATTTTGCTGACATTACTAAATCTGACATCATATTATTAATGGTTTCAAAGTCCCAATCATCAGAGAATGTACTTGGTGTCACAAAGACACGTAATGAAACCTTAAACTGATGTGGACATTTCAAGAGTTCAACCGGGCCAAAAATGTCGTATTCAGTTCTGTCCCATGCTACCCCACGGGGTATTGGATTGGCTGAGATGTTTACTGATGTCAGTTCTCTTTTCTCGATGTGGGAGGATGTGTGAGGCTTTAGGACCAAGTTGATGTTCTGACTTGCTGTGTCCATTGTACTATATTTTCCATCAATGAATTTTCCCAAACAAAAGAACCATGATGAGCCAAAGCAGGAGAGTAAGTACACCTAACACAATCCAAAATTCAATCCATGGGGAAATCAGATATGTTTCTTTTAGTTGGTGAAAAAGTTCAATTACTTTGTCTTTGAAAGTTTTTATTGGAGGCGTTTCTTCATGCTTGCTTGGATCTTCAGAGAAGTCATCGAAATTGATGAAGTAGCCAGATGCAGTTCTGTCAATTGTTGGAATTTTTTCCAGATTTTCATTTGCTTTTGCATTTTTCTTTGTTTTGTTAGCATAGTCAGGGGCTACATCATTGTAGACTGGTGTTTCTTGACAAACTGTTGCAATTTGTGTTTCAAGAGGCACTAGTTCCATGGCATTATTGCATAGTCCTTTGTTACTCACTGTAGATTTATCAAATGTGATTAGTCTCTCAGTATGAGCCTCTTGGATTGTAGCAAATTTTGGTATTCTGCTATTTCTTGGGAGTCCACTTGGCCTACTACTTATTATTGGCCACATGATTGTGGTTTTACCAGGTCGATGGATACAACTCTATTCTCCTTTTTACCAGCAAGAGGCGGTAGTTCAACTGATCTTGTTCCGCTGATAGCTAAGACAGGTACTGCTTTTCTGTAAGAAGGCCCAAATTCCTTCTTTACCGCGATCTTCTTTCTGACCAGATCCCCAATCTTTGGAATCCAGACAGGTCTTGCTGGGACAGGTGGTTTTTCTTCAGTGGCTGTCGGCTGTTGTTTCAACTTTATGTTACTCAGTTTTTTTCTTGTTTCATTTAAATCCTGTAAAACAGCCAAGCGATCTTTGATATCAAAGGATTTTTCTTCTACCACTGAAGTATGACTATCAAGATCCTGAATGAGCATTCTAGTTCTGAACAATAGTTCGTATGGAGTGAGACCTTTTAGAGAATTTCTTGGCAGATTATTAAGACTACGTTGGACACTTAAATGTTTGACCCACCCAACACCCGAACCTAATACCCTCGCAGTTATAGATGGCTTTATGTCCCAGTTTTTTCATACCACAACCGCATTTCCCTCAGGATGGAAGGGAGAAGAGTACCGCAATGCAATGCCCATGCTGTTCATGGCCTCTTTGTAAGCTCGAGAGCTAAACGCAGGACCCTGATCAGAATGTAACATGCCAATTGCGTATGTGCCGATAAAGACTCGCAAATCTTTTATAACAGTTCTGGCATCAGCCGAGTGCTGGGGTCTACATTTTTAAGTGAATTAAGTCTTTATTAATTATGGGATGCATTTTTCCTGCTGGATTTCTGCGCTATAGATAGCCTGATGCTATCTAATAGTGGTATCTGGGCTATTGGCTGGTCCGGTTCACAACTGCGATCTCTGTTGCAGTCCTCACAATTTTTTGCAAATTTGTAGATATCTACGCTCATTCCCGGCCACCAGTACTCTGATTGTAGTTCCATCAGAGATTTCAGGATCTCTTGGTGCCTCAGACCCAATCCCAAATGTGCTTCTTATAGCAAAAAGATTCTCCGGTTCGTGTTTGGAATTACTCTATCCCCCACTCCAGGGATTCGAGCAAACAGAACGGAGTTTGCATCAATTATGTATGTATTACTGAGTGGATAGTTGAGAGGTAATGCTGCATAATCGCCTTTTAATGAGGCTTTTACCGCCAGCATGGTTTCCCCATCTATTTGTTTTTCTGAACGCTTTTCAGTGGCTACGGAGGCCGGTTGAACCGCTTCCGCTGTGCCAGTGTTAGCCAATAAATTCCCTGCAACGTGAACACCATCACGTCGATGACTCACTGAGTGTATCACGTGAGTCTTTCGTAGTTCTTTCTTTAAAAGAACAACTTGTTCCCAAAGCGTTTTATGCTTTATTGTGGCACCTGTGTCATCTTTGGTACCGTTTTTACTCGATGTCTGCATGTCACTGTTGTAAGATTTGACGCAGAAATACGAATCACACACTATTAGTGTGGGGAATTCGCGATCGGCATTTTCAAGCTCCATCTTTAAAGATCTAATTTCAGCTCGCTGAGCTGAACAGTTTCTGAGTGATTCAGTGTTGGTAATCATTGGTTTGAATTTACCAGAGCGCCAGCGACCTTTACCAATCGCGCATGTGGCATTGTAGGATTTTTTCTTTACATCGTAGTGTTGTGCGAATCTGTCCATATAGATTACGCAGGTGTATTGTTCCAGAGGCAAAATTTCAGCTGGCAGAGGATATTCTCGTTCATATTCTAGATCATCTAGTTTTTTTTGTTTCGGGCCAAAATAGTATTTCACGTCTTCTGTAGCAAAAGAATTTTCCCATTCTATCCATTTTGGATCTAAGGCCACTGTAATCAGATTACGTGGACTTGTTAATGCCTCAAGGGCTGATTCTGCTGAGAAAACAGCTATTCTTCTGCCTTGTGCTAGGGCTCTCTCTTTTGCTACAGCAGTTTTAACCGCTGTCAGAATTTTTTCTGTAGAACTGAATTTCATTTCAGCTTGTGTGTACAAATGTGATTTGTAAGCTATAGGTACCGTTTCTCCCTCATTAGAGGTCAGGTATGTGAATCCGCATCTTCCTGGGATGACTCGGATTACAAGATTGCGTATGTTTTCGCGAGTTTGTAATTTTGTTTTAGTTAACATGTCTGTTTGCAATGATCTCAAAATCTCTGTGTGTTTCTGAGTCCAATTGATTTGTTTGAAATCAGGACTTATTAATTCATAGAGAGGTTTAACCCTCTCTGCATAATTTAGAATGTATGTTCTTCCGAAATTCAGAAAACCTAGTATTGATTGTAAATTCATCAGCGTTTTTTGGTGCTTGGAGTACAGCACATTTCTCTAAGAAATTGTCTGCCAGGCTTTTGCCTTCACTTGATAATTCATATCCTAAAAGCAGGACAGTTAGATGGGCAATTCGTGACTTTTTAAAGTTGAATTTGTAACCCTCTGATGCAAACCCAAGTATTATGGTGTTCACTCTTTTTAAGTGAGTCTCCAGGTCATCATCTGTGAGATAGATGTCATCGACATTGGATAATGCCTCATCATCATATATTTGTAGTAACTCTGTTACCCTAGCTGAGAATAATCCTTGGCTATTCTTGAATCCCTGTGGGAGTCGGCAAAATTGTTTTTGCGATTCCATTATTGAGAAAGCGGTCAAATACCTGCTTTCTGGTGCAATGTTTTGACAGAAGAATCCATTACAGATATCTAATGTTGTTTTATATTTTTTTGCGCACAATGTTATTCATTAGTGCTGCACTATGTGAGTTTTGTACTGCAAATGTTTTACAACAGGAGTTAAGGTGTCTGTAGTCCAAAACTAGACGATATGAATTGTCTGGCTTGGAGACAGGAAACAAAGGATTGTTCATTTGAGAGATGCATGTTTCGATCACCCCTTGATATTCAAGTTGATCTCAGATCTCCCTGACTTGCTTTTTAGCTTCTTGTTTAACTGGGTACTGCCTTTGTGCAGTGGGCTGATTTTTTAACTGGATTTTGTGGTGAGGCGAATCCTCATCCCATCCTACATGATTTTTGTATAAAGCAGGAGCTTGAGCCACTGCCCATTTTCTTGCCAATGTGTATTTTTTATGAATTGAAATATGATTTGAGAAGGCAGGCATTTACATTTCTTCGCCATGAGGGCACTCCCTGACAAACTCTGGTGGCCAGTCTTTCTCAGCTAACAGGATGTCATAGCCTTTAGAAAGTTTTTCCCAAAACAGACCTTTTATTTTCCTAGTTCTATCTCCCTCTATACGTAATGTTATTTCATATAGTTTATGGGGCACGCTAACTCGTGTGTCTGCAGTTTCCACCTGAATGTATTCATTCGTGTCTACTGTCTCCAGAAGATTCATCAGGATTTTGCGAGCTACGGTCACTTCTGCTGCGCTATCTAGCATTGTCTGTGCCCACTCTCCGTTTTTCAGTTGTGTCCTCAGAATTCTCAGCATGTTTAATTTTAATACTTGCTATCTTATTTCTGGGAATTTGTAATTTTTTACTTTGATGAGCAGGTACCTTGTCTTTGGACTTGACATGCTCTTCTCTGTGTTTGACCGTCCTCTTCTTTCCGATTTCTGTGAGGAAGATCGAGAAAGATTGAGTGAGAAGGATCGAGAGGGACGTGTATCAACATCTTGATATCTATCAGGTTTTCTTATTTTATCCCTATCTCTAAGGTTATATCTTTTTTCAGAGGGCTCCCTTTGGGGAGACTTGTCTTCTCAGCCTAGAGATCTCTCTTTCCGCTGAGGAGACCTTCCTCTGGACTGGAAATGTTTTTCGCTGGGAGTGGATTGTCTATTACCATCCCAACTCTTTTTTGGAGTTTTTAAATTATTTTTAATAAATGTTTTTTTCAGGATTTTCAGTTAGTTGGGGTTTTACCGGTTTCCCACCCAAACTATCTCTTCCTAGCTCTTCATAGTATTTTTCAATGGTTCTGGCGAGTTCAAATGGTTGGTCTGCTATATCTGTTTCCTTCAATTTCTGGAGATATTTTATATCGTTCCTTGCCAATTGAACTAATTCTCTATATGCCTTTGTTAATTCTTTTAATGTAACTAGAAGTTCTTCGCTTGACATTGTTTTGTAGTCTGGGTGTGTTGCGTAGTTGCATAGGACCGGCCCCGTTGCTTCTGGTCTACCTAGTGGACCGAGCCTGGTGATGTGATTATTATGTTTTAGGGTGCCATTAAACGAGAGCAGGTGCTCTTGATAATTTAGTGGGATTTCGATCTCCTCAAAAGGAGTGTATTCTCCCAAAGGTTCCTCTATTTTGTAATAGTGGAAGTCTTTTGTCACAGCGTGTGCTGCTAGAAAATGTATCCATGAATAGAATACCTCTGTCTGCCAATATTCATGTGCCCCTACCACGAATATGACTGTACCACCTCGTGGTGTCAGGCCATTTTCTATAAGTTTAAGAGTTATAGTTCTTCTTATATTGACCAGAATGATTATAACACTCTGGTCATTTTCTTGGAGGGCTATGTCTTCCTCTAAGAGTCGAGCTGCTAAGGCTTCTCTTTCTTTTTCTTCGTCACTTTCTGCCATTTTACTGACTGAAAGTTTTTTGTTTCAGATCGAGTTTCAAGGAAACAAAGATTAGGTGCACAATATTTTGGAACACTGTATCCTTCAACGTTGATCAAACCAAAAACTAATACATAGGAATCTCTTCCTACTAAGTTCCGGCGGATATTAACCTTTCACCCACTCCAGACGTCTATTGAAGTTTTTACGGGAAAAGGGTTCTCTGTGAAAAAGCACGACTGAGTTACTCTAGTGTCTCGCGTTAGATTATCGCCTTACCAAACATTAGGCGCCATGTAGTGTAGATCCTATTTTCCCAATAGGCTCTGCGCATTGGAATAACATAAACAGCAGTGTAGACGTAGGACTGAGGTCATCTAGGTCTCTACTGACTATGTTAAACTTAATTTAGGTTTGCGCCAGCTAGCTCAGAGGTCACTAGAAACTTTCTTGAATGAATAGGGAGGGGTGAACCTCCCTGACTCAGACAAGAAGGGATTCAGTTTCTGACAACCGCATAAACATGACAACTTTGCTCCCTCAGAATAAGAGTCTATCTCTAGAGTTGTGTGAAAACAATAGGCATCTATTTCACTCAGTCAACCGTGCATACTTAGTTTCACCAGAGTGCCGAGAAATAGAGAGACGGGCGTTTTCAATAAAAAGGTGTTATTTATTGAGCAGTCTTCTTTCTCATGCAAGAGAAGTGAATTGCCACAATTACAATACTAATCATAAAGTAAAGTGCGTACAGTAAAAGTAGCATTATGAAATAATACTGTAAAAGCATTGATATGGTTTCTTAGCCATATGATACTTTAAAATGGATAAAATATATACATACATAAATACATTGACTAACGTACTCAACTGGTGCTTCTAACTAAGACTACCCCGGTGTACCTGACCTAAGCCTAATACTCTGGAAGGGATGAGTACGTAGCAGTTTAAGTTAAGTTGGTTAAAATTGTTTTGCCAAGAATCTGCATCAAGAATTTTCTTACGGGTTTAGTCAGCTCCGTACCTTGGTAATAGAATGTGGGAGGTCTGGTATCTCTTTCCTCAGGGCTCGATATCCCAGCCACCCACAAGAGTAGGCTGGAAACACCGGAGCTGGATTTTCTCGGCTGGAGAAAAAGACAGTGTCTCTCTCAGTGCGTCAAACGGGAGGGGCGGCTTCCGTGGGCTCTCGCATCAGCTGGGCTCTCGGGCAAGTAGATGGCCGCTCTGCTCCAAACTGCCGTGTGTTCGCTTAAGGCAACTGTTAGTATATTTATACCTGAAAGGTGCCGGGTTTGACGTAAGGTTGGACATAAGACGTCACTCAGAACTAACAGTTCTTTCTGGACTCCAGGAGTTCTTGTTCAAATCAAAACAAAAGCAGGGGGGAATTTCCCGCGCTGCTGGAGGCTTGGTTTGTTTAAAGAACGCGTTGTGCTTTCTAGGAGTCGATGGGAGTAGCCGTGCTGTGCTTTGGACTGCATGGGCTATTACTGAATATGGATCTGATTCTTATGCCTTTATCAGGATAATATTGATTATAACCTCATAAGGGCATGAATCGGGAATATCGAATTAGGGTCCTAGATATAAACACGAAAATACTGGGGGTACCTGGGGTCCAACTAGCCCACCAGGAACCTCCAGTATGCGCCAGGGGACTGCTTTCCAGAGAGGTGTTCTGAGGCCACACCCCTTTTTACACCTCTCTGCAACGCAGCCCCATGGCCCATACTGAAGGCTCCTGGTGGGCCAGTTGCTTTTCTGCTTGGGGAGCAGCTTATATGCTGCTCGCCATGCAGAAAAGCAATCCGCTTTGATTTTTGTAAGAGAGAGCAGATTTCCTTGTGTCTCTTTCAAAAACTAAAGCAGTTTGCTATGGTGGCTCCCGCCCTACCATAGCAAACAGCAGTGTCCTGGGGGTAGGCACACTGGGACACTACAGGAGCCGGCCCTGGCGTTCCCCAGGGCCATCAAGGGCTCCAGGATGGGGGCGGTGCGGCCCCCCTTCCAACAGTTAAAAGCCCCGGGGTGGTAGTCCCCGGGGCTGGGGGGTCCGTCACGGACCCCCTATTTTGAATATCAGTTCCCCAGTGAGGTGGCGGTCCCCAGGGCGTGTGGGGGGGCTTGAGCCCCCACACACAGGTTTATTTTTTTTTAAAAAAAGAAGCCCCAGGGGGTGGTGGTCCCAGGGCTGTGGGGGGGGCCTGAGCTCCCTGCATACATTTCATGGAAGCTCCGGGGGGGTGGCGGTCCCCGGGGCTGGGGGGCCCTTCTGGGTCCCCCATTATTACAAATAAAAGAAGCCCCAGGGTGGCAGTCCCCGGGGCTGGGGGGCCTCAGAGCCCCCACCCTATTAAAATAAGCCCCAGGGGGTTGTGGTCCCAGGGGATGGAGGGCCCCCCTTTTCATAGAGTCAATTGCTCCCAGGATTTGGCCCCCAGTGGGCTAAAAAAAAAATATATGCACTTTTAAAATTTTATCGGCAGGGTACGCGTACCCTTCACGTACCCCGCGATTAAAAAAAATATATATATTATTTTTTTGCCTTGGGGGTCCTTATATATTTATATATATTCCAACAACTTCGTCTCTGAATGAAGAATAAACATGGCACTCCAGACAGCTGCGTTACTGTGCTCTCTTTATTGGAAAGAGGAAAATCTGCGTTATTTTGTGGCATCGTGCAACCTTGTTAATGAAAGCATGCCTTCTTGAATAATGCAGTATTTAAACACTCTAACATCAACAGTGCACTACATAGACCGTATTTAAGGACTGAGTCCTGCAGGGTTAACCTGATCGCCATCTTGTAATGATACAATTCATAATAAACAAACAGTGCAATTCATTACGCCGCCATTATTAATAAGATACCTGAAATGGGGGAACAAAGTACATTTAAAGTACCTCATATAATGATACATCTGATATCTTTCAGTGCATTTTGGCAAGCCACAAACAAAGACGTAACACAAGTCAAATCCATGCAATTTACTATAGATAGAGTCCAAAGCAGATCAAACCACAGCAATGAAATGTAGACCCTCTTTGATCATGATAATGTCCAAGTGGGCAGTGCATATAAAATAATGTGTTATGTATGTACAATACATTTATATTTGTGCATCATAGAGCCCAAGTGAGTATACCTCATAATGTAATTGTGATGAAGAGCTCTCCAGCCCAATGTTCATAAGAACATACAATCAAAAGAATGCACAGATGGTATGCATGGCCATTTACCAATGCACAGTAAAAAGTAACAAGCATTTACAATGCAACGGTTTCGCCTTTGGAAAAGTTAGAGCTATTGGCAATGTAAAAGACAATGCCATTTATTTATCTGTTTTCAAAACCAACACATAAATACAAATTTTGTCATTTACAATGCCAATAGCTCAAACTTTTCCAAAGGCGAAACCGTTGCATTGTAAATGCTTGTTTTATTTTTTAGATGGCCTTGTTTGAGACCAACCCTACAATTGTTTTGTATTTTGCATTGAGATGTACTGAAATTGCATTTAAATAGCGCTTACTACCCCTAATGAGGTGTTGAAGTGCTTTCTTTCTGTATTTGTGATGTCACGTCATAAAGCACTTTGTAGAGTTAAGTGAAAAAAGAATGTCTGGAAGGGGTCAGAATAGGATAACATCTGAAGGAGGCAGAACAGTACATTTCAAGAGATTATCCTGGTAAGGCAATTATAGAGAGCTCACCACCCAGACCACACACCCTACCTGGAAACTTAACATATAAGGTAGCCAAGCACCTTTTTTACACCTATACACCTGTGTCCCTTCATGTCATTAACATGCCTTGCATATGCATCCAGCCTACTGGCACCTCTGTTGGCCAGAGCATCTCACAGCATACTTTACCCAAACAAGTGTAAACACACTCATAACACCCTAGGTCACCCCTTAGCTGTGATAGTCCTGGAGGGGATTTCAGGCTATGATTAACTGCGTTTCATTTCCATTAATTATGTGCAGACTTATGTGGCATTGCTATTCTGAAAACCTGGTCCGGATTCTACTCGTATTACCCTTGGTTAAACACCTCCGGCCTACACACAAGCTCTTTCAGCGACCTCATCTTCTGCCATGCAGGCATATGTACTTCTCCAAGGATGCAACATTCACTTCATGGCTAAAGAAACCCCTTTACAGGTTTAAAAGAACATGCAGCACTAATCTAACTTCTCTTCACACTTTACATGCCTTCACAATCAAAACACACATCTAACCAACTTCTCTTCTTCCTGTTAACTGTTAAGCCTGACATAAACAACTCTTTCGCAGGTGTAAATCAGCAACGTGCACAATTAAAACCTCTGTACATGACTTAACAATCAGTTTTCGATATATAAATATTTAAAAAATCTCATTATTCCTAAACAGCCGATATTCAGATCTATACAACCCCTTCTGCGGGCCTAACAAACGATGCACTGATAGAAATATCCTACATACAGGCGTGAATAATCTAACTGCAGAGCTAACCCCCTCTGCAGGCATACGCAAATAACATACAGCTCTAAATAACTACTTTAACATGCTTAAACGATCAACCTGGATCAGTAAACCACGACATAGACCCAAACAATTAGCAAGCCAATCCAATCATCAGACAAGGCCTAAAAATTCTATAGGCATATATAAAGATCATCTCTGGTGACCTGAACAGCCTATATGCGGATCTAAACAATGTATCTTCAGGCCGAACGAAAAAATTAACATTCAGATCTCACAAGCCTTGTGGTGGCCTATCCCTAGAAACCTTCATCCCCCTCTTCGAAAGCCATGACCTCTCTTCTGGAGGACTAAATAATAAAGATGTAGGCCCAAATAATAAAGGCTTGGTCGAAGCAAAGTCCGTGGGTATAAAAAACTCCATTAAGGCCTAAACTCTCCTCAAAGTCCTGAACAGTCCACTTCAACTTTCAGTTCTCCTTTTCCAGGCCTGCATTTCTCCCTTGTAGGCATGTGTCCATAAAGGCCTAAACTCTCTTCGGGTACCTGGGCTGGGCGATATCTCGGCGATCAGTCCTTGCAGCTCTCCGTTTGCAGGCCCCGGCTTGGGTCCATAAAGGCCTAAACTCCCCCCAGAGGCCCGGGGTGAGCTCTCGGCGGTCGGGCTTGCAGCTCTCCTTTTCCAGGCCTCTCCGTCCCCTCCCAGGCTCGGGTGTCTCGGTGTCCCAGGGGGTTGACAGGTGTATGCGGCGTGTCCCTCGGGAGAGCCGAGCTCTCGTCAGCCGCCTGTGGGAGTTGCTCTGGCATTGTGCGCCTGCCTTTCTCACCGGAGGGGCAGGGAGTCGGGCAGCGCTGCCTCTGCAGCCGGATAAACAGGTTCCCAGGCAGGTGTTGCTTTGAAATCCTCTAATTGCCGCTGCTCGCGGCGCTCGCTTCACCGGTGACCCTGGACAGCTCTGCGGGGACCGTGGCTCGGAGACGGAGGGACGGGGTGCCGGCTCCGGGGCTCCCTCGTTGCAAAGGGCTGAGAGGATGCGACCGTCGACGCGTCTAACCTGAACCCCTCGCCCTTGTTATTGTCTGGGCGAAAGGAGGGGTAAGTGCTTGTGGCAGAAATTGGCTGCGAGGTGGGTGCACGGTTCATCACAGGTGTCTGTTGATGAAAGTTAACACCTCTGAGAGCGTAGGATGACGGACACGACGCCGTCTTTTACGCGCCTCTTTATACTTCTAGAATATTCCCGAGCAATGGCTGGTAGTGTTTTCAAAGCGTTTCACCTGTGCAGGTGTGGGGTGCCAGCGCGCCGGACCGTGATTCGTCACGCCTTTCTGACCGACTTATGCACATTTAAAAGCATTTATGTTTTCTGTTCATATTTACTTTTTTGTTTCTTATCACTGATTAAAACAAGTCAGGTCCCGGGCCGCGCTGTGATTCGCTGACGTCACGGGGGTGTCCCGGGCCGGCAGCCAATCACAGCGCGGCCCGGGAATGACGTCACGGGGGTGTCCCGGGCCGGCAGCCAATCGCAGCGCGGCCCGGGACAAAGGGGCGGGGCTTAAAAAAAGCACCAGAAACGCCCCCGAATCGCGTTTTCGTGAGAAAGCGCGATTGACAGCCTCTGCCTCCCAATGGCTAGCCTCGATTTATGGAGCTAGCCAATTGGAAACAGAGGCTGTCCTAACCTCACTACTAAAACCAAAAGATTTCGACTGGGAGGGGCTTCGCCCCTCGCCAAAAGTCGAAACCTAAAAATGAAGCCTGGGGGGTCACTAATGTCATATTACAAACAAGTTGACTGGGAAAGACTCTAACTTTAATCTAAATAAAAATATTCGGAGTGAGCAGAGGCTCAAGTTGCTTGTGTACCTTGACCTATGCACCCCCTCAGTTAACCTGATATAAAAATGGAAAAATCCAAACAAAACAATGCAGATCTGTATTATCAAAATTGCAGAAAAAGAATATACCAATATGTCAACTGACACATGAGGTAGACTGTGCCAAAGGAAACACAGGAGCCTGTGTCTCAAACATGTGTGCAACTCCTCATCTATGCTGACAACCTAATGTTCTTTCCTGTCCATATACAATATAAATTTGGTTTCTAGTTGCCTTAATTTTGTTTCCCTGTCCCCACCTCTCATGCCATTGGGGATCTGGGCTAGACAGCTGTATTTTAACAGAGACACATCACTACCATGCAATTTCTCAATGTGTCTCACAACTGGGTAGCTGTGGTCAATATTGGCGAATTCCCTGATGTGCTGGAGTATGCGTTTGTGTGCAGGCAGAATCGTACAGGCCATGTACACTTTGGGATATCGGCATAGTTTAAACTACGAATTTGCTTTTGCAAGTGAGTCTTCCTCTAAATTGTATGTTTATGTTGAAGGGTGTTTTGATCTGCGTCAGGATTTCAACATATTAGCATGCTTATTAGCATCTGCATTTACTGAAACCATCCTTAGGTGTAAGCCCTCTGCCTTTAACTACACTTTTGCCTAAATCCAACTTATTTCATAGTGACCTGGCATGTCTGGTCAGCAGATATGAGTACTCCCTTAAACAGGGTTTTAGCACATTTCCTTTGCTCTGGGTCCCCAACTTCTCTTGGGAATTAAT
Organism: Lissotriton vulgaris; assembly: GCF_964263255.1. NCBI lineage: Eukaryota > Metazoa > Chordata > Amphibia > Caudata > Salamandridae > Lissotriton > Lissotriton vulgaris. The sequence continues at coordinate 2,126,343,099 of NC_141689.1, forward strand.
CATTCAGTCGGATGCCTCCAAACACGGTATTGGGGCAGTGCTGGCTTAGTTGAATGAAGTTCAGGGAGTCAAACACAGTTTGGCAGGCATCAGTCCATAAGACATTCGAGGGCTGTTTCTTGGAGGTCAGCTCTGTCAAGGGGCTCACAGCAGTGCCATATCCCTTGATGAACCTCCGGTAGTACTTGACAAGGCCCAAGAAGACACTAATGCCCGTTTGGGATTTGAGGACCGCTATGCCAGGATGGCTCCCACCTTGGCCTGGAGGGGTTGTAACTGACCGACACTAGGCCACCCAGTGTCCCAAGTATACCACAGACCCTTGTCCTATCTGACACTAGATGGCCTTGATAGTCAGGTCAGCTTGCTGCAGGGCCTGAAGTACTTCCTGGAGATGAACGAGGTGATCTTCCCAACTGTAACTGAGGATGGCAGTGTCATCCAGATACACAGCTGAGAAGGCCTCCATATTGACAAGAACCTGGTTCATCAGCCTCTGGAAGGTGGTGAGTGCATTCTTGAACCCGAACGGCGTGGACCTCCTGGAGTGGCGAAGGCAGTTTTCTCCTGAGCTCCCTTGGTCAGGGCAATCTGCCAGTACCCAGAGGTGAGGTCAAAAGTACTTAAATACTGGGCCATACCCAACCTGTTGATCAACTCATCTGCCCACAGAATGGGATGGGCATCCATCTGAGTCACTGAGTTCAGCCCCCTATCATCCACACAGAACCTGAGTTCAGGTGTGGTGCCGGCAAGGGTGGCTTTTGGTACTAGAACCACCTAACTGGACCTGGGGCTTCTAGACGGCTCTATGACCACCAATTCCAGTATCTTAGACACCTCCACCTTGACGCTAGACCTCATCATATCAAACAACATGTAAGATTTATTTTTGACAGGGAGGAAGATACATATGTCCACATCATGGAGCATGGGGATCGTTCCTCGGATAAGGGAGAAGAGAGGCAAACTGCCCCAACACTTGGTGACAGTCCCTCTTCTGGTCAGGAGTTAGGGTGGGGGACAGGACTTACACCAACCCATCTAGCTCCTTTCTGTTCATAATTTATCAATTATCCTGTGGTTGTTGGTCACTGGGGAGAAGAATTGCTTCATATTGAAGCTATATTACTTACCTTACTTGTTAGGAATTAAACCAGGAATCAGTAACCTAATTTCAGTATAGCTTATCTTGAAGGAAAGTCCATTTTCTGAAGGTCATATCAGGTTGCTCACCTAAAAGATCAACATGGGTACTTTCTGTCCTTAAAATGTCCCAATAATTATTAATAATTCGTCCTCACTTCTTTGGCTTTGTTATTGTAGGTTGTTATAAATCGGGTTACTGTAGGAGTCTTTTGTGTGGGAGTGAGTTTGGAAGCTTAAATCGCATCTCTACTTCCATTCTAAGCTTTTACTAGTGCATTCTTAAGAATAGATTCTCCATAACCCCTTTCCTTGAATATCTTGGTCATCACCCTGCACTCTTCTAGAAAAATGATTTCCGAACTACCGATCCTACGAGCCTGTAGAAACTCCCCATATGGGATGCTGTTTATGAGACTTCTAGTGTAACTGCTCTGGGAATGCAGGAGTGTGTTACCCACAGCACATCTCTTGTGTAGCTTTGCTGCCATTTTACAATAAACCAAAGCACACAGCAGCAGACCAAGGTTCAGCACATCAACTTTTTCTGTTTCCAATTGGTTAGTGGTGCAACCACTCTCACCATCCGCTGCCAGGGATGTCGGTCAGAGCAATATTACAAAAGAATAGAGAGGTGCACTCGATAAAGTCAGCAACGCGAAAAGTTTATTGATTATATGAGTCTTCTGTTCTTTCTTTAATGTATTCTTTATTTTCCTTAAAATACACAGGCACAGCCAACGCGTTTCATTCCCTTTCGTGCCTTTGGGAATTTCGTCAGGGCATACAATGAACGGTCATTCGAATTCAACATTCCTTAACAAAGTTCCATTGGTACTCGGGTGTAGATAGTCGCAGTACAGTTCTAGATATTCCTGGATCCAGTTGACGTTGAATTCCAGGTAGAGTGTTTTCTGTGATGTCCCACGTATGTCGAAATGTAGGATAAAGAAAGTCACCGAGTATGTATCCTGGCCCCCTTAATGGAATAGTATCGCGGTCGGGGGGCGGTATATGCTGGATGGCGAGTAGCGTCCAGACAGGTCACAACAAAATTTGTTGGGTGCGGGACCTATAATATGGTCTCTGCAGTCCCCTGCTCCTCCCCATGGATTAGTGGAAGCACCCACTAATCCATGGGGAGGACGTGGGACATCACAGAAAACACTCTACCTGGAATTCAACGTCAACTGGATCCAGGAATATCTAGAACTGTACTGCGACTATACACCAGAGTACCAATGGAACTTTGTTAAGGACTGTTGAATTCGAATGACCGTTCATTGTATGCCCTGACGAAATTCCCAAAGGCACGAAAGGGAATGAAACGCGTTGGCTGTGCCTGTGTATTTTAAGGAAAATAAAGAATACATTAAAGAAAGAACAGAAGACTCATATAATCAATGAACTTTTCGCGTTGCTGACTTTATCGAGTGCACCTCTCTATTCTTTTGTAATATAGCTTGGCTGCCATTAACTGATATCAGTATACCCAGCATTTCCATATCTGGGCAGAGCCTAAGTCTTGAGCACGAGCTTCACTGTAATTGGCTGCCAACACTCAAAACCAAGAAGTGTTGGCAGCCATCTTGTGACTCGGTAGAAGCGAGTGACCAAAAAACAGAGAAACAAGGATATAAAACAAAAGAAGGGGGCAAGGTAGAAACACTGTGACGCTCTAGGCCTGCTCAGGGGGTCCCAGAAGGACCCTCAGGGCCCAAATGTTATTTTTTTTAAAAAAAGAAATTTGGCGCAATTTCCGCTGGGTCGAGTTTCATTTTATTAAGGCCCCTGGGTGGGCAAGGTTCCAGGACATATTTTAATAAATAATAGCGGGGGCTCGCTGGGTCTGCGGGGGTCTGCTGGGGCCCCCCAGCCCCAGGGCTTCACTCATGTTGGGAGGGGGGTTGCTTAGTGTTGTTAACTTGTAGAGGCGGACACTTACAAACACTCCAGAGAGACAACCTTTTTGAAAACAAGGAGAGATAATACAAAACACCCCGGGGAGAGAGGAACGCGCATGGCTGAGGTTTTCACCCGTGATTGAGCAATAACAAATATTTAAAGAAGCGCTTGGAGCGCGAGCCGAATGCTGAAGTCGTGAGGTTTACCGACATAGCAATATTACCCTTAATTGGATTGCCAAGCGAGCAGAGAGGGTTTACACTGATAAAAAGAGCCCATGGAAAAGTTGTAAAGGGTTGCCGACTCTAATACCCGATGGATTGTAAATAGCCCTAGTCCTGAAGAGGCCAGAATTGATTGGCTGAAACGCGTCGACCATAAAGAGACGGCAGATACATATAAATAATTTTGATTAATTTGAATAGTGTGATGAGGGATCTTTAAGACATTGGGTTCAAATCAGTTCCACCTAATTGTTTTCCTCATATGAGTCTGCGTGATCTCAATAGGAATGTCTGTTTTAGGTTTTGGTGAGACATCCTAACTCAAAACGAAGGGCTTCTATTCTGTTGTATATATGTAAAAATTATTTGTATATACAAACGTGTTTGAAATCAGAAATGAGAGATATATAAACTTTCTTATTTGATAAAAAGAAAAAAGAAAAATCATTTGGTAGTAACCTCTAACGTGTCTGTGGGTCATGATGAGATAGGAGACTATATAAAAGAGATAAATATACTTAGTGTGGTCGCAGTGATACAAACACTAATATAGGGAGTATTTTATTTTTATTCCTTATCATTTCAAATTATTATACATACCGTATAACCAAGGTACCATTTTCGTATTTGAGTCTATATTACCCAGGTACCGTTTGGTTTAATGGGTTTCCCCTGTCATACATAGATCACTGTAATTGGCTGCCAACACTCAAAACCAAGAAGTGTTGGCAGCCATCTTGTGACTCGGTAGAAGCGAGTGACCAAAAAACAGAGAAACAAGGATATAAAACAAAAGAAGGGGGCAAGGTAGAAACACTGTGACGCTCTAGGCCTGCTCAGGGGGTCCCAGAAGGACCCTCAGGGCCCAAATGTTATTTTTTTTAAAAAAAGAAATTTGGCGCAATTTCCGCTGGGTCGAGTTTTATTTTATTAAGGCCCCTGGGTGGGCAAGGTTCCAGGACATATTTTAATAAATAATAGCGGGGGCTCGCTGGGTCTGCGGGGGTCTGCTGGGGCCCCCCAGCCCCAGGGCTTCACTCATGTTGGGAGGGGGGTTGCCCGGTCCTCCTCCTGGAGCCTTCCATGTGCTTATAACTTTGGCGTCATATAATTAATCTTTATGACATTTTCTAAAAAGTTTCTCTTTTTTTGATCAGCTGCTATCTTGAAAATTTGGGGGAGATTGGTCAAGGGGGGACTGAGAAAAAGGGGGTCCCAAAACGTGTTTTCTCAATGCAATTTCCATTGGAAACTTTAGACAAGGCTACAGGTCAAACTGCCGAACGGAATTATGCCAAATTTTGCAGGGAGAAAGGACTAGGTCCAGAAAGCACACTTTTATTTAAATGGTGTAAATCTGTTCAGCAGTTTTTGAGAAATATCAAATTTTACCGATATCGATATTTGAGAATTCTGACATCTGATTGGCTGAGGGGTTACGAGCACGAGCTTGTGGCTTATTGGCTGTGAACTGTTGAAACTAGGAAGTGTTGGCAGGCATTTTGTGATTTAGTCCGTCAGCTCACATCTCTTTCTCTACAAGCCATTGGGTCCATAGTTCTACCTCTGTGAGGCAACACTGAAAATATACTGCAGCTCTGTCTCTGTAAGATACCCCCTTCATGGTTCCTCTCCCCACATCACCAGTTCACGGTTATGCTTCTTTTAGAAGTCAGTGCGTCGGCTCACAGCTCTGGGTCAGACATTGTGTGACTCAGTCTGGGAGCTGGCATCTCACCCTCTCCAACCCTTCGGGTCCGTAGTTCTACCTGTGCAAGGCCACACAGAACATTTTCCACATGTGTGTCTGTGTGAGATACCTCTTTCATGCTGCCTCACCCCACAACACCAGGTTGCAGCTATGCCTTTAGAAGTTAGTCTGTCGGCTCGGAGCTCTGTGAGCCAGTTCGTCGGCACGACCCTCTACACTACCCAAACACCACTGCACTACCCTAAATACTAAAACTACTCCAAGCACGACCTCCCACACCACTGCACTACCCTAAAACACCACTCTCAGCATGACGTCCTACACTACATAAACACCACTGCGCTGCCCAAAATCCTAAAATTCTACTCCCAGTCTGACCTGCTACACTACACAAACCCCACTGCGCTACTCTAAACCCTAAAACACTATTCCCAGGACAAAGCTCCGGACAGTACACAAATACCACTGCACTACTCTAAATCCTAAAACATGACCCCCAGCACGATCCCCTACATTGACCAAACACCACTGCACTACCCTAAACCATAAAACACTACTCCCAGCATGACCCTTTACACTACCCAAATACTACTGTACTACCCTAATCCCTAAAACACAATTCTCAGCACGATCCCTTACACTACCCAAACACTACTGCACTGGGGCTGTACACCCACGCTACTGCACCCCATCCACTCCAACTGTCCAGAGGGGTCTGACAGTCGCTGCGCACCCAGGCTGCTGCACCCCATGCACTCCCAGTGCCCGGAGGTGACTGCCCGCCACTGCCCACCTAGGCTGCTGCACCCAATCTACTCCCACTGCCCGCCGCTGCAGGAACAAGCCTTTCTGCTCACTTTCCGCCACCGGGTTGTGTCGAAGAGGGCCCCCCACATGCCGAAGCAACCTCCTCCCCCATTGTGTACACGAGGTGAAGCCGAGCTCACAATTCAATGTAGATGTAGATTGCCAGGATGGGCACGCATCATCGCAGGCTACACACACGCTCAGCTCTGGTGGCACTAACTCAGTAGAAGTGAAGTAATCGCCTCGTGGCGGGAGGTCCATGTGGGGGGTCGCCAATCTCTGAATCACAGCCTGCTGGACAAAAAGCAAGATAAGATTGTGCGTTATGGGTCCATCAAAGGAGAGAGGGAGAGAGAGTGAGAGAGAGGAAGAGAGAGAGAAAGAAAGAAAGAGTGAGAGGAAGACAAAGAGAAAGAGAGAAAGAGTGAGAGAGAGAGAGAGAAACAGTGAGAGAGAGGAAGAGAGAGAGAAAGAGAGAAACAGTGTGAGAAAGAGGAAGAGAGAAACAGAGGGAGAGTAAGAGAGAGAGAAAGAGAGAGAGAAAGAGTGAGAGACAGAGGAAGAGATAGAGAAAGAGAGAAACGATGTGAGAGAGAGAGAAAGAGTGTGAGGGAGAGAAAGAAAGAGATGGAGAGGGTCACACTGTTGACAAAACCCTCACAGCTCACCTTTCTGCCCTGGTGTGTCTCCAACCATGTGTCAGGACATAGTGGAGCCCTCAAGCTCACTCATCTGAAACATAGTACAGAATCATTAATGCATAGTACATATGACTACGCATCCCTAAATCACTGTGCCGCGTGTATCCAGGCTACTGCACCCCTTCCTCTTCCACTGCCCAGAGGTGTCTGCCCGCTGCTGTGTACCCAGGCTGCTGTGCCCCATCCACTCCCACTGCCCAGAGGTGACTGCTAGCGGCTGCACAAACAAGCCTTTCTGCTCCCCTTTCACAATATGAGCGTAGAAAAGAGGACCTACCACGTGGCACTGCAAGTACCACACCCGGGGCCTGTGGACAGGGCACCTTGCATATCATGCAGTCCCGCTCCGCAGGCCACTAGGTCTCACATTTGGTGCTGGGTTTTGATTTCACCATGGCAGAGGACATACCAGTGAATCTGCCATCATCGCAGGCTGCACACCCGCTCAGCACTTGCAGTGTCACCAACTCTGTGACCAGCGAGGCAATGCCATGTGGCAGTAGGCCTGCGCTATGTGTTGGCTCAGGCCTACACTGCGGTCTAACAGGGCACACAAAACCTGAGATGTACAAACTTCCGGGAGAGGCCATCCCCGCAGGCTTAACACCCGCTCAGCAGTTACAGTACCTGTACTTCAGTGGACCGAAAGTCACTGTCCTGTGGCGGTGTGCCTGTGCCGGCCACAGTGCATCCGGTGCGAGCAACTCTAAAATGGCGTAGAGCACATGCGCCCAGTCTTTTTTATTTGCAGGTTCATGTGTCCTGTGATGCCTGTGCTTGATGGGTGTTGTGTGGGTGTATACTAGCTGTGAGGGAGTGGCTGTGGCATACTGACAACTAGGCTGTGACCAACAGATCGCAATGAAAACCTGGGACATGTAGCGTTATTGTCTTTCCCTGTTAGTGGAATGGGCTGGCCTGGCGTATGCCCCTCCTGAGGGAGGCTGTGAAGAATGACTCCGGAGCTATGGGCTTGGCTCCGCCCTTGGCTGTATGAGGAATCAACGGACGCGTGTGTTCGTGTTGTAGTGCTGCCGTCACCCGGGTCGCAAGCACCAATGTGTCACTGTGAGCTAAGTCCCACAACATGGCCAACATGGAAGGTATGGGGAATCACTGACCCTACATTCATCCATAGTTCCACACATGAAAGATGGTGTACATGACACATCTGTGTGGATATGAATGCTTATTGCACATTCAGTGGAGTGTTGCAGCTGTAGTAATACAGGGCCATGGAAAGTTCAAGTTTCAGTTTTTGACACATGGAGGGCAGCCAATTAGAGCCAAGCTTGTGTTTGGGGTTAGACTGCGCCAACATATGTACTTATACATTCACTCCGCCAATCCCCAAGCAGTTATAAATTCACTATACACTCTCCTTGCAGTACTCTAATGATCTAGTCTCTAAGTACATACTTGTACAATGACTGAGAGAAAGTTACATAACCAAAGTTTTCCCACTGCCAGATAATGAACACACAGACACAGATAGATAGTGGAACTGGGGACAGGCACGTGCGCTCAATTCCTTTTTATTACCAGGGTCACATGTCCAGTGACGTCTGTGCTGGATGCGTGTGGGGTGAGTGTAAGCCAGCCCTCCGGGAATAGTTGTTGCTGGCAACAAGTACAACAGTAATCATTGGATCAGACACAGAGATTCAATCATAAAGGGTCAATGATTTGTGCTGCACTAAGGTAGGGGCAGCAGATGTGAAATAATACACAAAAGATTCTATTGTAAAAGGTCCATGACTTGTGATACACTGAGGTAGGGGCAGCAGATTTGAAATTATACACAAAACATTGTATCATAAAGGTTCCATGAGTTTTGCTGCACTGATATAAGGGCATCAGAAGCATTCAGCGTGTGCGCAGCCAGCAATGATGTTTGGTGTGGGCGAGCTGGACTGGGAGCAATGTCTGTTGCACACTGGACAGCGTCATCTGCAATCGCGACTCAATCTGAATTGTGAGCCCTGCTGTCTGCAATGTAGATTGAAGGTAGTAGTCAGCACAGACATCGGGGAATGCGTTTTGTCACTTCCTCTTGACAAAATCCGAGGACATAGAGTACAATTCTCCCTGCAATTAATAATACAAGACTGAGTTAAAATTGTGTGCTCTGCTGCTGACCTCAGTGTAGGCGTATGGAGGAGAAGATGAAATATGTATGGAATATATTGTTGAAATATGTAGGTTTCAGGGACAGTATAGTTAGTTGTCTACTGGACTCTGAAATTAATTAATCAAGACTGTATTTGAATTGTGAGCCGTGCTGACCACAGTATAGGCCGGAGGACGCGGTTAGCAAAGGCCCACAGCCACGTGGTGTTGACTTGAGCTGAACAGATTGGGAGCATTTGGTCTTCTTAACCGATTATAGTCTCTTACACAATTTGCATCGGTACTAATCTTGAAATATGAGCCACGCTAACCGCAGTGTAGGCCGGAGGCAGCGATCAGTGAGGGCCCACAGCCATGTGGCGTTGACTTGAGCTGCACAGAGTTAGTGGCACCTGATCACAGAGTAGACTGGAGGCAGTGGCCAGCAAGGGCTAAAAGTAATGTGGCATTGATTTGAGCTGCACAGAGTTAGTGGCACCTGAAGCACTCAGCATGTGCGCAGCCAGCGTTGAAGCATGGTCTGGGCCAGCAGCACTGCTAGCAATGCCTCTTGCCTACTGGACCGCATCATATGCAATCGAGACTCGATCTGAATTGTGAGCCCTGCTGTCCCCAGTGCAGATCGAAGGCAGTAGTCAGCACAGACATTGAGGAATGCTTTTTGTCACATCTTCTTAACAAAATCCGAGGATAAAGAGCACAATTCTCTCTGTAATTAATAAACGAGACTGAATTCAAATTATGAGCTTGGCTGACTGCAGTGTTGGCGTATTGAAGGAAACATGAAATATTTATGGAATACATTGTCGAAATATGTAGGTTTCAGGGACATTATAGTTCAAATTGTGAGCTCTGCTGACCGCAGTGTAGACTGACATTCAATGTTCATTTGGACTTGCAAGATGAATATGGTCATTGTAGTAAAACTATAACTGATATAAAACAAGTTCTTGAAGCAAGGATACTAAAAGGATATTATGTAGGTTTTAGGGACGTTGTAGGTAGTTGCCTACTGGACTCTGCAATTAATGAATAAAGACTCAATTTTAATTGTGAGCCCTGATCACTGCAGTGTAGGCAGGAGGCAGCGGTCAGCAAGGGCCCACAGCCACTTGGCGTTGAGTTGAGCTGCACAGTTAGTGGTACCTGAAGCACTCAGTGTATGCACACCCTACGGTGATGTGCAGTCCGGGCGAGCCACACTGGTAGCAATGTCTTTTGCCTACTGAATTCTGCCTTAATAAGGCTACGTGGTGATGACTTGTGGTGCAGTGAGTTAGTGGCACCTGAAGCACTCAGCGTGTGCACACCCTGCAAGGATGCATCATCTGGGCGGGCCGCACTGGTAGCAATGTCTTTTGCCTACTGAATTCTGCCTTAACAAGGCTACGCGACGATGACTTGTGGTGCAGTGAGTTAGTGGCACCTGAAGCACTCAGCGTGTGTGCACCCTGCAATGATTTGTGGTCCGGGTGGGCCTCACTGGTAGTAATGTCTTTTGTCTAATGAATTCTGCCTTAATAAGGCCACGTGGTGTTGACTTGTTGTGCACTGAATAAATGGTACCTCTGGAGCTCAGCGTGTGCACAGCCTGCGATCATGCGTGGTCCGGGCAGGCTGCACTGAGAGCAATGTGTCTTGCCTACTGGACTGCGTCATCTGCAATCGCCACTCCATATGTATTGTGAGCCTGCTGTTCGCAGTGTAGATCGACAAAAGTAGTCTGTACAGAGATAAGTCTGTGGTGCTGTGCCACTGGGTTCGCAGGAGGCCTGTGTCGAGGAGGACAGAGGTCACAGCAGAGGCCTTGTGGCAGGGTGAGGGACGCCACCCTGGCAGACGCTTTGGCCTTCTCACAAGTGAACCACGCCCAGAGCCCCAGCCTATGTATTCATACTTCTATGTTGGAGCGGCGAACATTGGACCAGCCCACTCTGCTTACGCTTCCAGAGGGGACAACACAGCTGCATGACCGAGATCTTCCTAACTGCCTGAGGTAACATGGTTGCGTCCATTGTGCACAACAATACAAGTACCAGCAGTATATGTCAACATGGAGAGGTTTGTGCTCTGCTTAGTGAGGTCTGTCCAGCTCATCACCGCTTCACTTGGTATTGTGTGCATTATTATTGATGTGTGACTTGCATCCTTCACACATAATTGGTTGCCACATCTCCCAACATTCAGCTATTGTGAGGCTGAGGGACCATGCCATTTTTGGAAGGTCCGTTGTCCTGTTCTGCGCTACCTCGGTGGTATAAGGGAGTGGGTGGTCAGGGGGGAGGTCCTGAGGGTGGTAGTAGTGGGTGTTGTGGCCTTCTTGGGTGTCGGAGGAGCATGATCAGTAGCTCTATGACACGTGTTGGTCTTAAGATGTGATTCTGGGCTGGGCTCCCTTTCACACTGTAGGTAGTCGTCCTGCTTTACACCAGTAAAAGGCAGATATTAGATTCCTACTGCTAACGCGGCTTATTGCCTGTTTTTGGATCGCACCGCAGATTTGGCTGCTCGTTGAAAATATCGGGAAGTGGTGTTTTGCACTGGAATGCCTACTATGCACCGCCCACCCCGGCCAAGAAGAAATGCCGGTTTTACGCAAGCAGGCTTCACCATCAAGGGTCGTTGGGGAATGCGCTGATTATTAGTGTTAGTTGTTGCTCTCATTTTTGGTTATTTTTTTGCGGAAGCTATTGCTAGAAAATTGGCGATATCGGCTGTTGTCACCAGTTTGAGAATGGAATGATAATTTAAAATAACTGAAAAAACTATAGGTTAAGTGAACATTATAATTAGAAATTCGCTATTAAAAAACATTTAAATTCACTGAAAAAAACATAGGTTTCAGGGATGTTATAGTTAGAAATTAGCATTTAAAAAAACAGAAATTCACGGAAAAAAACCATAGGTCTCAGGGACGTTATAGTTATTTGCACATTTCACTCGTACAAAACCAGAGAAATTTGAACATTATAGTTAGTAGATCTGACTATAACTTGCGCCCCCGCAATGACATGCTGATGACGGCACATATTACATCACTCATGACATGGTCAGTAAGATCACTGATGACATCACTGATGACATCTCAAATGACATCACTAATGACATAACTGATGACATTATCCACATGATAATGTGATGCATCTCCTCACACCCTAATATAACCTTTGATACACCCACTCTAAAATACAAACTACCATTTTTTAAACCATTGACAAACCAATAGCAGTTACTCTATACCCACTGACTAATTCCTAGCTATACACACACATTCATTCATTTACACATACAGTTACGCATACATGCAGTCACTCATCAATACAGCACTATTATATGTATTCATACACCTATACAAACACTCATACACCATCACTCATCCATAGAGTTATTGACACACCTAGCTAGTCATGTAAAGAATCAGTAACAATGCCATTTACTCACGGATGCAGTCATACATTCACTATATAAACCTATTCATACAGATACTAAGATATACTTACTCTCTTATACAATCACTGACACAAGGAGACACTCATTTATACAGCCACTCGCACAATTTCTCACTTTCACATATACCACTGAGACATACATTCGCTCACCAACATACTGATACACACACTCACTCACCTATACAGCTATTTCCACATGCACTATTAAACCCATACACCCAGTAAATTATCCGCTCACACATGTAGGCAGAAAGTCACTCACCTTCCACCCACCCACACACACAAACACAGGGGCACCCATACAGATACTCATGCAACAAATAAGTAACCAATATAGACAGTCATGTACCTACTCATCAACCCATGCAGCAGCTTACACAACAACAGAGAGACTGATACAGACATTCACACCGGTTAGTCACTAACCCATGTATTCAGTAAGACACAATTAATCACTCACTTATACAGTCAGTCACACACCTATTAAATCCTCCATCCAGATACGTATAAACCAACTCATTCTTCAATACACCTTGGCATTGACATATATTAAATATATTTATACTTTGGAGAAACATACATTCACTGGATGATGTCATCAGTGATGTCATGAGTTATGTCACTGACCATGTCATGAGTGATGTAATATGTGACGTCATCAGCAGTGCATTGCGGTGGCACGAGTTATAGTTAGCTTTACTAACTATAACATTCAAATTTCTCTGGTTTTGTACAAGTGAAATGTTCAACTAACTATAATGTCCCTGAAACCTATGGTTTGTTCAGTGAATATATATATATATATATATATATATATATATATATATATATATACGACCAAGGTTCCCCCTTATGAGAAGAACGACACAGGCTGGGGAGCTGCCGATTCTGTGCCCTAAATAAATCGAATTGAAGCATCCAAAGGCAGCCTGTGTCGTTCTTCTCATAAGGGGGAACCTTGGTCGTGTACAATAGGGTGTCCGGCACCCACACAGGCTCGCCGTAAGCAGAGACGAGGAATAGCCGGGAGCGGTGTTGGAATATATATATATATATATATATATATATGGCTGCACATACCTCCGTGATCTTTTCGAAGGACAAAAACGGACGGCACTCCAAGTCGTTGTTTCACCAAACAATGGTTTATTGGCAGACCCCCCTGCCCCCCTGACATACGCGTTTCACCGATTTGGCTTCTTCAGTGTCAAAAAAAAAAAAAAAAAAAAAATATATATATATATATATATATATATATATATATATATATATATATAGCAACAGCAGTATTTCAGGGCTCCGCATTTCATCGACCCAGAAAGACCACACGAATCCAAAACGTAAATGAAGGCACAGGGTTTATTAAAGTCTAGTCCAACAAAATCTGACGCGTTTCGGGCATCCGCCCTTGCTCACAGACAGTCAGTTAGTGCGGCATTCACATTTAAGTACCCAGAGCTTCACAGTTTTTTTCGATGTGTCAATTAACATTTTTTTCATTAGCATTTTTTTCTTTTTTTCAAACACTACATCATGTGATCATGGAAAGAAAGGACATACTCCATTGTAAGCACTACAAAGTCTGTTTTCCAAACATACATGTTAACAATTGATCTCTACTACATTAGATGGTTAAAATCCATAATATATAAAGAATGAGTTAGTTAAAATTCATTATTTATAACAATATATACAATGGCCAATAAATGCGACAAAGTAAATACAATTAGACGCAAATAAAATAATTGCTTATAATGCAAGCAGACCCAAGCGAAGAGAGCCTTGTTCACATACATTTAAAGAGAAACTGAATAATTCATTTAAATAAAACCCATACACTGTGCAAACTACGCAATCTCGTGCAAATATGCAAGTAAACATCCTGATAAAGTGCAAGTGCAATGTGCAATTTGTATTATCAGCATTATAAAGTGTCAAAGTGCCATTCTGTGCAAAAATTGCATAAATGTAAACAATTGGATAAAATCCAATATGAATGGGTTCTATGTCTCCTTTTATTATATAACAAGGCAATCTGAAACCAGAATGCTCAGAATGCAAGAAGGCCAACAATGTAATTGAACCAAAAAAGATGGATCTGTAGTAGAGAAACCACTATAGATACGTTCTGACGTGGTTATAAAACAGGAAAACAGAAAATGACAAGTAGTCCTGTACGGCTATGTCCTAATAAAGTAAAAAAGTGTATCCCAAAAAAATATTTAACAAGTGAAAAAAAGCTGTATGGCACCGACCATGAAGCAATTTATGATAGGGAAAATGAGAAAGTAAAAAGGTATGTATATGAAATTCTGTGTACAAAAATATCCCAAAACCAATGATATTACTGACAGATGTTGTTATGCGGTAAGTAGAAAAACAGGCAACAAAGGTTTAAAGGAAAACGTGCAAATCCTCTGTATTATTGAGCCCATTTGGAAATCTGCTGTCTAATTCCAAAATAAACTGGGACTCAAGTCTCCTCAGCATCCTATCTCTGTCCCCACCCCTCGCAGGTTTGTCTACAGAGGCGATGACAAAGTATGATAGGCATTGTAAATCATTTTTGTGATTGCTTTTAAAATGCCTAGCCACCGGATATGATGGATCGTTGTTTACGATGGCACGGAGATGTTGAAGGATCCTGACATGCACGGGTTGTCGCGTACTGCCGACATACCTAAGTCCACATGTGCATGTCAGGACGTAAATGGCAAACTCAGTTTTACAAGTGAACTGGCCCCTGATGTTAATTGGGTCAGCACAGAACGGTGTGTAATACTGAGTAGTAGATTTGCCAAATTTGCACGCCCTGCAGGAAGTGCAGCGTTTGAAACCAAAACGAGATTTCATCCACTCTTGTTTCTTCCTAAGTTCAGGAAAATCATGACAGATATGTGATCTTAAGGAAGGGCCCTTCCGAAAGGTCACAGTTGGACCATCAGGCAATCTAGGTTTTAACACCTGATCTGTAAGCAAGACTGGCCACCTTTGTGACATGATAGATTTTATTAGTCTAGCTTGCCTGCTATAGGCAGTTATGAGTCTTGGTGCTTCAGTACTATTCTCAGGGACACTGACAGATCTAGTGTTCTGCGTTTGGTCTAGCAAAGATTCGCGAGTTCTGATGTTCGCTTTCTGCAAAGCCACTTTGAGAGTAGATTCACGGTAGCCCCTTTGTCTGAATCTCTCCAAGGCTTCTTTAGTGCAGACCTCAAGATCAGATTCTGAGCTGCATATTCTTTTGATCCTGAGTAACTCGCCTAGGGGGATATTTTCCACTACATGTCTAGGGTGGGCACTGCTGGCATGAAGAATACTATTGCCAGCAGTGCTTTTTCTATGCAGTTTAGTTGCTAGGTGTCCGTTATGTACAAAGATTTTAACATCCAAAAATTCAGCCTCACGGTCACTGATGGATTTAGTGAATCTTAGATTTTCCTGATTACTATTGAGGCTAATCACAAAGTCATCAGCACTAGCAAAATCTCCACGCCATAAAACAAAAACATCGTCTATATAACGAATCCATAGCAAAACATGTTTATCAAAAATAAACGCATGTTGCCGCTTGAGGACCTGTTCCTCCCACCAGCCTACGTGTAAACAGGCATAGCTGGGGGAAAAACAGGCCCCCATAGCAACTCCACGCTTCTGAACAAAAATATCATTCCCAAATAAAAAGAAATTATTATTCAAACACCAAGTTGTTAACTCAATTAATACCTTGTTATGGCAATAACAATTGATGGGTCTCTTGCCAAGAAAGAAATCGAGCGCTCTTAGGCCAGATGTATGCTCTATGCTCGTATAGAGCGACTCGATATCTAAGGTGATCATTAACATATCACTGCTCCATGGAATATTGTTAATTTTAGCAATGAAGTCACTGGTGTCTTTAACATAAGTAGGTAAATCTTTAACCAAGTCCTGCAGGAAGTAGTCAATATACTGTGTAACATGTTCATATATATATATATCCACCATACCAGTCTTGATCATCAAAGAAGGCGCTGACTCCGTGTATCTTAGTTCAAGCGTTTTTATTTCTCAAATCAGCTTCTGCTCAGATGCGTTTCGGCGGCTTCTCCCGCCTTGCTCACTAACATCTGACCACTGAATAGTGCGCTTTATATACATATCACATTGTCGCATGAGTTACAATTAACATAACTAATTGGCATTCACTTGTTGCCAAGGTGACGTGGTTACACCCTCGTGTTGACGTGACTGTTAACATGCCTATTAAATTTTTGGCGGGTTTGTTAACTAATGATTCACGTATTTTCACACTTATTTTTAAATATTCACAACATGTCTAAAATACCTTTGTTTAAACAAATTTTTTCTTAAATTTGCCACACTTGTCGTTTTGACACATTGATGTTTAGTCATTATATTCCCTGTATTTACACAATTATATTTCTCCGCTAGACAGTTTTATAGTGATTCACCTGCGGCGTCTCCCAAAACGTCATGGAAACTTTGGTGTTTCACGGGAGAGAAACGTGTCACGTATGTGATTGGGTCTGAGTTTGGAGCGGGTAATGTAAGGTGTCGAGCTTACCGACGACCGGTTTGTCGGCCTGTTGGCAGAGTCAGAACAAGTTCCAGTGTGCCCAGTTCCATCTCCTTGAGCCAGTAAGCTAAAACGGCGTTAGACTACAAGTGTGTATGTCTCCCATGGTTTGCCTAAATTGTTCGCCCAAGTATTGATAAAGGCTCTAGCCCAAAATCTGCACAATTGTTAATGACGTGCTGTAGCGCAAGTGCGCAACTTTTACAAAATTATTGTGACCACTCGCCACTGCGTCTTAGGGGTTGCGGTGATCGAAGGTAACAGGGTTTGCGTTGGGTGTGCTCAGGTGGTGGTGTCAGTGTGGACTGACGGGTGTGGTTTGTTTTCATGTGACACGTAGTGTATACTATTTACAGTGATAGCGCAATCTGGGTAGGTGTTGTTAAGGGTACTAAGGTGGGGAAAGCTGCACAAGATATGGACACTTAGGGCTTCATCAGCATTAAGCCCTGAAGGGATCTTAGAATTCAGTAAAATAATATATCTGGATTCCAGGCGGCGTAACGCAAGTTTGCGGTTCCCGCCCCTCACATTCTTGGGGATACTGTCAATGACAAAAAATGTCAGACCTTTAGAATCTCCTTCATGAATCTCATGGATATGTCATGCTACTGGGTAGGATGGACCCTTATTCGTGATTGCCCGTAGGTGCTGCAGGATTCTGACTTGCACTGGGTGGATTGTGGACCCTACATATTGTTTGCCGCATACACATGTGAGCACATATATGGCATATTCCGTCTTACATGCGTAATGCTCTCTGATGGAGTAGGGTTTTCTTCTGAATGGTACTGTTATCCTTGTTGTATTGCTCCCATGACTGCAGGCCTTGCATTTGGCGCATTTTTTAAAACCTTTTTGTGATTGGAGCCAGTTTTTTTGTTTTGTGATAACAGGGGCATTGCGTACCAATTGTTGACGCATAGATCTGGCTTTTCTAAAGGACACTAATGGTTTTTCACCCATTCTATCCCCTATGGCCGTGTCATTCCGGACCAAAGGCCAGTGCCTTCTGAGTATTTTTCGAAGGTTCGCATGGTAGCGATTAAAACCTGTAATTAACCTAGGGGGTTGTCTTTCTTGTGTCGTAGTTACTGACTCTGTTACCTCTGGGAACAGTAGGTCATGTCGGTTTTTAGTGCTGCACTTGATTTCGGCAGTCTTGCAGGTTTTGTCAGTGTACCCTCTCTTTTTCAATCTCGTGAATAGGTTATTTTTTGCTTCAGATAGCCCTTCACTGGTACTACAGTTGCGTGTCATCCTGAGGCATTCCGCATAGGGGATGGACTGTTTGAGTGGTGTTGGGTGGAAGCTGTTTGCGTGAAGGATCGCGTTACCCGCAGTGGGTTTGCGATAGGTGCGTGTTTGTATTTTATCGTTTTGTACAAACAGTTCTACATCCAGAAATTGTATACTCTACCTGCTTGTGTTGCAGGTGAATTTAAGGTTCAATTAATTTTCATTCAGTTGTTCAGTAAAACATATCGCACTTTCAACACTGCCCTCCCACAAAATGAAGATATCATCTATGAATCGTCTATAAACAATAACATTTTGGTTCATGGTTTCCCTGTGTAGTGTCATAAGTACCTGCTCCTCCCACCAGCCCATATGCAGATTCGCATAGCTGGGGGAGAAGCAAGTACCCATAGCTGAACCCTGGATTTGTTTATAAAACAGTCTGTCAAACATAAATGTATTGTTAGTAAGGCACCACTCCGTCATATCAAGTAGCATTTTGGTATGTTCAAATTGGTTTATAGGTCTTTTCCCCAAGAAATGTTTTATGGCATTAAGACCGTCCTTGTGCCTAATGCTTGTATATAGGGCCTGGACATCTAATGTCAAGAATAAATAGTTCTCTTTCCACTTGACATCGTAGATTTTTGTCAGGAAGTCTCCTGTATCTTTTATATATGCTGGTAGCTTTCTGACCTCCGGTTAAAGAAAGTGATCAATGAAGACGCTGGTATTCTCAAAGAGGCTCCCTATTGCCGATATAATTGGTCTTCCTGGTGGTACTTTCTCATTTTTGTGTATCTTTGGGATCAGATACATTTGTGCTGTAACAGGATAATCATTTTTTAGGAACTTAAATTCGTTCTTGCTGAGTAGGCCTTTTCCTTTCCATTTGTATAGTTCATTATGGTACCTTTCTTGAATGCCTATCAGATACGTTGGACTTATTCTCGCATAGCATTCTCTGTCCTGTAGTTGACTGAGCGCTTCTTTGTTATACATTTCGAGTGGCCAGAGTACTATATTTCCCCCTTTGTCGGACCATTTCACCACTATATCTGATCTTGATTTTATTTTCTCCATTAGCGCATTGTATTTTCTATTGTGATATTGGTTTTGTTTATATTGTTGTCTTGTGCTTAGGATGGAGAGTTCTTTCAAGTCCTTTATCACATATTCAGCAAACACATCAAGACCATCTTTCGGCATTGTTGGCACAAATATTGATTTGGGTTTGAATCCTGTTTGGACTGTCTGCCAAATATTTATGTCTGAGCTCAGGGCTGCCCCACTTGGTGTGATTTCTTCGTTCACACTTTCATTTTCAAGCTCCAGGTCTATAAGGTTTTGTAGTGTTTCCATGTGTTCTACATTTAGCATTAGGTTCGGATCATTGCTGGTTGTTGGACCAGCGGTGCTCAAGTTCGAGTTGGAGAAATATTTCTGAAGTTTTTCTCACATATAAAAACAAATCAATCCGCGTTTGGGTGTAATCAAAGTTTGTGTTGCTGCAGAAGGTTAAGCCCAACGATAAAATTTCCAATTCATCTTTAGATAGCTCCATGTTGGTCAGGTTTATGACTATACATTTACAGCAATCCAGTTTTCTAAATTAAATGGATGCCCCTATTCGACAACCAGGCACTTAAAACGTGAAATCCAGACAACGAGACGGAGAACACAAGGAGTGAAGAAAATAAGCACTGATAACAGGAGGAGATATGGGATGCAGTCTACAGCCCAGAAGTGAGTGGACCAAGTCATGAGGATGGGAAGGAACAGGGATTGTGATGGGTCAAAAGACGCGGGCAGTCCTCCTTGACACCCGGCTCGCCTGACAGAGTCCATTTCACAAATCTGGAAGGGAGGTGATAGTTGTTCACCAATTGGGATCACATCCCTAAGACGACTCGGAGGGTCAGATCGTCTTCGCCCTGACATAACCATCCCGAACATAACTTTACTCATCTTCACTTTTCTGTTCCCGTACACTTCGTATTGTCACCCGGGCGCAGCAGCAACCAGAACATGATGGATTGTCCCTGATGCGTGACAATACAAAAACGTAAACTACGAAATCGAAAGTATCCGAACATAATTTGGCGGATTCATGCTCGCTTTTGGTATGAATTGATAATACACATAGATACCTCGTTATTGTGTGGCAATAGGAACGCCTTACTTTAGGATGGGATACCGCAACACCTTTACAGTCACTGCAACCATCACATTGGGTTTCCCCTGCACAGCAATAATGGATGAAGAATCAGATAGACGGCCAGCTGCACACAGCCTATTCGCTAAAGCACTGAATAAAAGCCAGACTTTTAAAGAAACTACCACCATAGACACTACCGTACACAACAATCTTATAAGACTATAGAAGCTGAAACACTCCGAAATTTCTAAATGGAAGGAAGCAATATCTTTGCAAGATTACTTTGACAGAGGGATGGTACTGAGAGGACTACGCATATATACAACCCCATCATACGAGTCCCCTAACCCTAGGATGTTCAAGGAGTAGGTGGAAACCTGAGCACAGAGCTCCAGAAATATGCTTACCATCATAGTCAAGTATGTGTTGGAAGATAAAGAACAGATCAAAAAAGACCTAAAATCCCTGGAAGATGACTTAAAAGGATACAAAGAACAAGAGATGATAATGAAATGTCTCACAGATCTCAAAGTGAGACTTAAGGCATACAAAGACGTTATAAAAGCGTGGAAGCAAAAAAAGCTTCACCGTGATTGCACGGGCTATGAAAGTGGTAGGATTTTAAAATATAACCACAAAGAGCTGTGGAGCTACTGCCAGGGCGACTGACGCTGGATGCTGGTGATCACGTTTCGAATCCCGGCTTCAGCGGCAGGGGTCTGGCAAGCACCATGCGATTCAGGGCAATAGCTCGCTTAATCTTCCCAACGGCCCCCAGTGCCGAGATATCACTTTGGGGGCGATTCGTGCACTATACAAGTACTAGATTTATATTTACAAATATGACCATATGTATGAGAAACTACAGGCAGGAGAAGAAATAGTGGACACTGCAACAGCGAATAGTGATAATGAATCAATAACCAGCAGTGACATCAAGACCCTATCAACAGATGGAGCTGATCAGCAATCCACAAGAAGACAGAAAATGAAAAGCCCGACTACTTTTTTAGACAAGTATCGCCTCTGTGACACACTCCGAGAACGACACCAGTATCAAAGACATGGGGCAGAGGTCGAGGACAGAGAGGGAGAGGCAGTGAAATGTAATGTAATGTAATGTAAGTATGCACTTATATAGCGCGGCTGTCACTCCAAGGAGCATCTTGGCGCCAAGACGAAACAAACGGAGAAGAAAATAAGACCTACACATATACCCTAAGAGGCAAAGGATGAGGAAGAGGACTAGTGAGAAGCAGGTCGACAACCAAGAAACAACAGTAATGGATGATGAAACAGTACAAAGAACTATTGTTAACTTATCCAATAGACCACTCACATTACTTGAAAAAAGAACACTCTGTCTAGGGCTCTCTTTTTGACCTTCATTGCAATTGTAATTTTATTTGTAACTTGTAGAGCACATAATCCCTGTCAGGCCTATAAGCGCTTTGAGAGGGAGACCTACCCTAGCACATGGTAAGGATATAATTGATTAGGTTGTGCCGCAGGCTTCCACATAAAAGAATGTTCCTTACGCAGATTCTCAGGCAGCTTGTTCCATAGTAGAGGAATTGAGGTTGAAAATGCTCGACCTCCTTTGGACGCCATGTTAAAGCAGGGGCAGACCAGCAGCCCGGCCTCAGAGGAATGCTATGTGTGTAGCGTACTAGATGATCTTCAATGTAGGTTGGGGCCTGGCCACAAATGGCTTTGTGCATGATACAAAGGCCCTTAATCCTTGTTCTCTGCCTGACCAGGAGCCAGTGAAGCCTGTGTAGGAGGGGGGTGGCGTGGACCCTCCTAGGGAGTCTAAAGATCAGTCTGGCGGCATTGTTCATAATCACCTGTAATCTGGCAAGCAACTTTTCTGGGAAGCCAATGTACAGAGAGTTTCCGTTGTCCAGTCGTGACACTATCATGGCCAATCCTGCTTTTCTGAGTGTTGCGAAGGAGAGAAGGGGAGGTAGTTTCCGTAACTGTCTTAGCAGACAAACACATGTTCCTACTACCGCAGATACCTGGTGGGTCAGGGAGAGCTTGGCATCGATTTTGATGCCCAGGCTTTTTACGGCCTAGGCAGGTTCGGGATTGGTGCCCAGCTCTTGTGGCCAAAAGAGGTCGCTCCAGGCATGGGTGACCGTGGTGATGGCCAGTACCTCGGTCATGCCATTTCAGTTATCAAGAGACTAGGATAGATATTTGTAAATTTATCAGGAAGTTTCAATAAAAAATGGCACTATCTGAAAAACTCTAGAGCCTCCAACGACACTGAGAGAGAAGGCAACACAAGAGAGGAACAGAGTACAACTGAACTTAGGATAAAAGATCTCCCAGCACTGCTAACACTACAGGAACTAATGATAGAAACAAGAGTAGAGGAGAGCACCTCAACAGCCAACATGGACATTAATCTTGACTACCAGGCTGCCACAGATAATAAACCTAAATCTATCTTCATGCCTAACACTGGCCATGATAATATTGACACATTCCACAATACAGTTACACAAGATCTGATCCAAGTTAGAGAACGAAAAAACAAAAAGAACACTCTTAACAATCTTTCTTTTGCCCAGAGACAAGTCTTAAAATCATTGACAGGTGACAAAACGTTGGTTATAACTTATAGGGCCAGCTGACAAGGGCAGCAATGTTGTGCTGTGGGACATACAAATGTATAGAAAGGAAGCAGCACGACAACTTGAGGACAAAAGATTCTACATAAAGATAAACATACAGGAATATAATGACAGTATCCTCAGTATTTGGTACAGTTTAGAACAAAGGAAGGATAAAGGCATTTTACAATGGGAAAAAAACTGCTACCTGAAACAAGACTATCCAAAACTTCCCATGTTCTATCTTTTACCCAAGATTCACAAAAACGCCCTTACACCACCAGGGAGACCCATTGTGTCATCAATTGGAAGCGTGTCGGAAAGAATCTCCAAATATGTGGATTATTTCTTGAGACAATACGTTGGAACACTCCCATCATACATCAAGGACACGAAAGACTTCCTGTGTAAACTCAGCAACATCACTTGGGAAGAGAACGTCCTATTGATTACAATGGATATTAATTCACTGTACACTGTTATTGATCATGATCATGATGCCTGCAGATACTTCTTGGAAAACAGACCCATGAAATATCCAAAACATACAAATGTCATTGCGGAGATGATTAACTTTTGCCTCCGGAATAATATTTTTTGTTTGATGGCATATTGTATAAATAAACACTCGGGACTGCGATGGGCACTTGCTTTGCTCCCAGTTTTGCTAACCTGTTTCTGGGGGCATGGGAGGAAGAAATCAGGAAAGATGACACCCTCAGACCAATGTTTGAACATGTGGGAGTAGGGCTCTGATACATAGGCAACCTTTTTGTCATTTGGAAAGGCAGCGAAGAGAGTGCTAGGAAGTTCATCACCAAACTTAATGACAACAAATGCAACCTCACATTGACACGCACTATGGATAGAAGATGTATTGGATTTCTTGACGTTGTGTTAGAGGTAGAGAAGCATACCATGAAGCTACAGACTAAACTTCATTGTAAAACCACAGCTGCCAAAAGTTTACACCATACCCTCAGCAGCTACCCTGAGACTCTCAAGTGGAGTATCCCCTTTGGGGAGCTGCTGGGGGCAAGGAGTAACTGTAGTGCAGAAACCCTGTACGAGGAAGAACGTAGGTGCATGATCAAAAGATTCAAAGAAAGTGGGTCCTAAATAAACTGTCAGGAGAGTACAAACAATTCAGAGGGAAGTGACCCTACAAGAAAATACTATGCGTTGTGCCGTTACTGAGGAACAGATCACCACGAGGGTCATTCTCACATACAATTCAGAATACAGCCAAATCCAAAGATACTAGCCAAAAACTGGAATATTTTAGAGAGCGCCCCCATCATAGGAAGAGATTTACCAAAACGCCCCATGATCATGATCAAGAACTACCGCCCCATCTCGCTCCTCCCTTTTCCTGCCAAAGTCATCGAGAAGACCGTCAACCGACAGTTTGCCGCCTTCCTTGAGTCTAACGGATCCCTCGACCCCTCGCAGTCCGGCTTCCAAGCCAACCACAGCACCGAGACCGCCCTCATCGCAGCCACTGAGGACATCCGAGCCCTGCTCGACAACGGGGAAACAGCTGCCCTCATCCTCCTGGATCTCTCCACAGCGTTCGACACGGTCTGCCACCGCACCATAGTACAACGCCTCAGCAACGTCGGAATCCAAGGAAGGCTCTGGAGTGGATCATCTTGTTCCTCGCCGGAAGAACCCAGAGAGTCCGCCTCCCCCCGTTCAGATCCGTTGCCACCGAAGTCATCTGCGGCGTTCCACAAGGATCTTTACTCAGCCCCACCCTCTTCAACATCTACATGAGCCCCCTCACGGCCATCGCATGCCAACACAACCTCAACATCATCTCCTACACTGACGACACTCAGCTGATCCTCTCCCTCACCAACGACCCAGCCACTGCCAGAACCAACCTACACAAAGGGATCAAAGACGTAGCCAAGTGGATGAAGAACAGCCGCCTGAAACTCAACTCAGACAAGACGGAAGTCCTCATCCTGGGACCATCTTCCTCTGCCTGGGACGACTCCTGGTGGCCCCCTGCCCTGGGCAGGGCACCCAAACCAACGGACCACGCACGCAGCCTGGGCTTCATCCTGGACTCCTCCCTCTCGATGACTCATCTTCATGCTTCAACACCCTACGCATGCTCCATAAGATCTTCCGATGGATCCCCACCGAAACCAGGAAGACGGTCACCCAGGCTCTCGTCACCAGCCGACTGGACTACGGAAACACCCTCTACACCGGAACCACAGCCAAACTACAGAAGAGACTCCATCACATCCAGAACACCTCCGCACGACTCATCCTGGACACCCCCCGGCACAGCCACATCTCCGGACACCTGAGAGACCTGCACTGGCTCCCCGTCAACAAGGGAATCACATTCCGACTTCTCACCCACGCACACAAGGCTCTCCACGACCTGGGCCCCAGGTACCTCAACAACCGCCTGACCTTCTACACTCCCACCCACCAGCTTCAATCAACCAGCCACACCCTCGCCGCCGTTCCATGCATCCGAAGAGCCACCATGGGAGGAAGATCCTTCTCCTACCTGGCAGCCAAGACATGGAACTCCCTCCCCATCCACCTCCGTCAGACCCAAGACCACCTCTCCTTCAGGAAGCAACTCAAGACCTGGCTGTTCGAGCAGTAGGAGACCCCTCCACCCCAAGCGCCTTAAGACCCTCCGGGTGAGTAGCGCGCTATATACATTTCTTGATTGATTGATTGATTGAACCTTAGAGACCTCCGTGTGAAAGGTGACATAACTAAGAAACAAGAGAGTCCACAATACACCTTAATAGGATTTTTCCCGTGCAGACACTGTAAGGTTTGCAGCATAAGCCAGATGAGAAAAATGTACCCAACCCTTAACTGTGAGACAAAGATAAAGCAATTCCTCACCTGCAGCTCTAATTATGTAATTTACACTCTTGAATGCCTCTGCAACCTGAGGTATGTTGGGAGTACCACTTTCACAGCTAAGAAAACAGTATTAGAACATCTATGAGCAATAAACAACAAAGACAGACATTATACTGTGGCCAGGCATTTCGAGAAATACCATCTCTCAAATAGCTCACTCTTGAAATACTACATATTAGAACAGATCAAATTGAACCACAGAGGGGGGAACAGAACATTGCAACTTAGGCAACGCGAATCTTGGTACATACTTGACTTACAAACCAAGAGCCATATGGGCCAAAATCAAGATGAAGATCTGGGAATCCACCTTCACGAATTATGAATTTGTTTCTCTCATTACATTTTCACTAGTCAAGATTGCGACAATGTTAATGTTAATGGTAATTTTAGGGATTTGGTAAAGCGCAACAGCTGCCCCAGCAAAGAGGCGTCCCGGTGCTGCTAGATCAGAGAAAACAGATACTCAAGGACAGTCAGGCAAAAACAGAAGCCTATGGAAGTGAGAAAAGGATGGTCTTAATGGCTTTCCGAAAAGCCAACAAATTCTCCATTCCCCGAATGTGGGCCGGTAGAGAGTTCCATAATTTGGCCGCTAACAACAGTAAGGAGCGACCACCCATACGGCATAGTTTGGTATGTGGTACCTTCACCAGGTGTTGCCCCAACAAGCACACGCTCCGGGGGGGCAGGTACCAAGTCAGCAGTGGGCGCAGTAGAACCGGTCTCCTGGTTTTAAGGATTTTGAATGGCGTGACAAGGGCTTTGAATTTGATCCGAGAAGCAATTTGGAGCCAATGTAGTCTTCCAATCGTTGCTCTGGCAGAGCATCTGCGAGGGAGGCCGACCAGAGTTCTCGCTGCCAGATTTTGGACCCGTTGTAGTAGCAGGATCTCGGCTTTATTCGCACCCAGGAGCAGCACGCTGGCATAGTCCAAGCGAGAGATGATCGTGGCTTGAACTATAAGCTGGTGAACTGTTGGCTCAAAGTACTTCAGGATTGGTTTTAGACCTCTCAGCAAGTCCACACAAGTAGCTGCCACTCTCTTTGTGTGGGATTGAAAGCTGAGCGAGGAATCCATCCATACTCCCAGGTTCTTCACTAGGGGCTTGGGCGTTGGTATGGTGCCCAGCGATGCCAGCCACCAATGTTCGTTCCAGAGGGCGGTGTTTTTCCCTGCCAGCAGAGCCTCTGTTTTGCTAGCGTTAAGCTGTAAGCAGTTCTCAGCCATCCACTGGGCGACTGCAGCCATACCATCTCTAAACCTTGTAACAGTCGTAGATGGCCCTTCAGCTAAAGTGATAACAAGCTGGGTATCATCCGCATATGATACCAGCGCAAGGTCCCACTCTTTAGCCACGACAGCCAGGGGTTGCACTTGCGGGACTCCCTGGCCGATAGAGTGAGACTAAGAGATGTATGGCGGTGCCGAGACCCGAAAAGATCTCTCCTCTAGGAAAGATCGAAACCACTGTAAGGCAGATCCCGAGATCCCTACCGCCTCCAGTCGGTGCAGAAGGATCTCATGCGAGACCGTATCAAAGGCAGCGCTGAGATCTAACAGAATCAGCGCTGCACTCTGACCGGCATCGAGGATCAACCTTAAGTGTTCAGTAGAGGCAAGAAGGGCGGACTCAGCACTATGGCCAGGCCTGAATCCAATATGCGACGGATCCAGAATATCATTTTGGCTCATGTACTGAGAGAGGACATTATTAACATGAGCCTCAGCAATCTTGGCCATCCACGGGAGAAGGGAGATTGGCCTAAAGTTTTCAGGTTTGGAGCGATCTAGTTAAGGTTTCTTAATGATGGTGTAACCTGTGCCTGTTTCCAGGTCCTAGGAACTATGGCTGTGGAGAAGGACAGGTTAAGTATTGCACCGATCACTGTTGAAGGTGTGCCAGGGACTCCATAAATTGCGCCGTCTTCATAGGGTCCGATGGCGAGCCCGCTTTCACTTTCCTGCAAAGTTTGACTAGGTCTTCTCCAGAAATCTCTGGGATAGATGTTAAAGTGGTACCACCAGCCCTGATGTCAGCAAAATTATGCAGACCAGGAGGGTGCAGCGAGAAGGTCTTATAGATGTTTTTCACCTTTTCGACAAAAAAGATGGCTAGTTCTTCACATTGCTGTGCAGAGGATATCTTAGATATCCTACATCTGGAGTTCTTTAACTCTTGCACAATTTTAAAGATGCATTTAGTGGGATTCGAGCTGGTTTTTATTTCCTCTGCATAGGAAGCCGCACGCGCAGAGCAAATCGCCTTATGAAAATATCTTCATTTTTGCGAGATAGGTTACTTTATCTCCCTCTTTGTAATCCCTTCTCCAAGAGCGCTCGGCTCTCCTACATTGCTTCCTCAAAGCTCTTAGAGCGTCATTGTACCATGGTTTTGAGATGGACCTGCGGCCCTTAGTCCATTTGACTGGAATGAGCGCGTCTAGACCTTTCATGATCCAGTCACAAAAGGCAGTGTACGCCGCCTCCGGATCAGCTAGATCTTCCAGGGAGAATATCCCTAAGGAGGCATGGAAATCCTCCAGTTTGAGTTCATGCCAGGGCCTTTTTAGGACCCTGTTCGCCTCCTCCACCGAGAAAGGCTCAGGGATATCCATGCTAACCCTGACCAGGAAGTGGTCAGTCCAGCCCATAGGCTTAGGCACCTCCCCTTTCATTTGTGAAAAGTTCGAGAACACTGGGTCCAGGTTATGGCCGGCCAGGTGCGTGGCCTTATTGATCAATAGATCTAACTGGAGAGCGGCCAGGTCCACCAGCAGGTTACAGATAGTAGGATCCTGGGTCTGATCAAAGTGGACATTCAAATCCCCCAGAATTGTAAAATTGGCGGATCCCACCACTAGCGGGTTAGCTACTTCTAACAGGTTCTAACAAGCAGCTGTTTCTCCGATGTCTCTCAGATATAATTACATCTTAGTTCAACCTGATCCTGTTATTTGAATAAGACTCTTAATCTTCAACCACTGTTTACCTACTAGCAAATACAAGTCCAAGCTGACATATAGAAAGACATAACTGTTGAATGTGTACTTACCTGTATTGACTTTTTTGTTTTTAATCATATTTTAATCTACACTTGTATATCTGTCTCTTTTCCTAGGAGGAAAGGAAGGGGCCTTATCCAGGAAGGGTAAGAGGATCTTGGGTCCCTACCCTTTTCTTCATGACACTCCATCATCATAAAAAGAACGCAGCATAAGGTAAGACTGTTAACTTTTATCTAATTATGAGCATAATGTGCACTTTTTGGAGATGATGTCTTTCCAATTTTATTTATAACTGTTATTTTCCACACATATTTGCACCTTAACACATTATAAAGGGGAACACGATAGGGGAGGTTGGTGGGATGTAGCGTAGTGTGATACACAGTGTTTGGTAGGACTGGTCTCCAATCTTGTCAAGACCTGATCAACAGTGTTATTGTTCCTCCTGCTTTTGCCACTTGGCAAATGAATAGAGGAAAGTTTAGAAAGCCACTTGGAGAATACTCTCCTCCCAATGTATGATCCAAATATAGCTACTTTGGAAAATTGAAGACAGACCCTCTTCAATAATACATGTCTATTCCAATACAGATGGAGTGCATATGAAAATACAGAAGCCCTTTAGCCAGCCACTATGGCAGTTTCTATTGTTTTGTCTTTTCAATACTGCGTAATAACTTTATTAGCATTAATTCCGTGTACACACCACATGACTACGAGCAAGGACCAATGTTCCATTTCGTCCCGTCGCATTGGTGGCATGTCAAAACCATCATCAATAGATGCATACTACTATCTTGGAAAGTATGGAGGTATTTAATGCGATATGACTGCAGGGGGGAACATATTAACTTATTAGCCTCACTCTTTCATTAATACAAATACAGAAAGTAATGAAAACAATTACCTTCCATTTTGCACAACCATTGGTAACCACATTACTTTGAACCATGAGGAGTTATCATGATGTTATTTTACCAATGTGTGCAAGTAACGTTGTCTGTGGTATATGATACCAATATGTATACAGGTTTTACGACCATTCCAAAATGGATGCCACTTTGACATGACTTTGTACAACACATGTGATTGTCCTATTTTGATTTCCATGACTGTGTATGTAAAACCGTCGCTGTTCTCGCATGCCTTTGTCCATAAGAATTACTAATTGTTCAGTGGGCTTCGCTGGCACTATCTCATCTCCTAACTATAGGTTGAAGGGGCAGGAAGGCGCAGTTTGAGCAAACGAGTTTTCGAAATATACACACACACACTATATATATCTCTATTTATATGATATATATATATCTCTATTTATATGATATATATATATATATATATATATATATATATATATATATATATATATATATATATATTCAATGAAAAAACCATAGGTTATAGACCATATATAGTTAGGAATTTGCATTTACAAAACCTTATTTTACTCGCACAAAACCATTGAAATTCCATATATAGTTAGTTGCACTAACTATATATCGCGCACACGCAATCCACTGCTGATGATGTCACATATTACATCATTCATGACATGGTCAGTGACATCACTGATGACATCACTGATGACATCATCCAGTGACTGTCTGTTTCTGTAAAGTTAAAATATGTCTTACATATTGAAGAATGAGTGGATGTATAAGTGTCTGGATGAAGGATTTACTAGGTGCATGACTGACTGTCTGAGTGAGTGATTAAATGTGTCTCACTGAGTGCATGGGTTAGTGACTAAACTGTCCTAATATGTGCTTCATTATGTCTGTTGTTCTGTAAACTGCTGCATGTGTTGATCAGTACCTATATGAGTAACTATATGGGTTATTGATTGGTTGCCCAAGTATTTGTATGGGAGACTGAGTGTGTTTGTGGGTGGCTGGGAGGTGTATGACTCTGTGCATAGATGTGTGAGCAGTTGATTCACTAGATGTATGGTTTCAAAAGTGCATGTGGAAACAGCTGTATGGGCGGTTGACTGTGTGCATGAGTGTATTGGTGAGTGAATGGATATCTCAGTGCTACATGTCAAAGTAAGTACATATGTAAAGCACAGTACATGTGAGAGTTGACATATATAAATAACTGTGCATAAGAGCCAGTGAATGTGTGAGTGGCTGTATGGATCATTGTGAACTTGTATCAGGGATTGTATAAGAGAGTAAATATGTGTTAGTATATGTTTGAATAAGTAAAGTTTATATAACTGTATTGTTGAGGAAATGGAGGTGTGATTGATTCTTTGCATGACTGACTAGGTGTGTGAGTAATTCCATGGGTGAGTGACAGTCTGTGAGTGTCTGTTTACACTGATTGTATCTAAGGTTATATTAGAGTCTGAAGAGGTTCATCGTATTATCACATGAATGATATCATCAGTGATATGATCAGTAATGTCAAATGAAATGTCATCAGTGATGTTTTCAGTGATATCATTTGAGATGTCATCAGTGATGTCATCAGTGATGTCACTGACCATGTCATGAATGATGTAATATGTGACATCATCAGCAGTGGATTGCGTGTGCTTGATATATAGTTAGTGCAACTAACTATATATGGAATTTCAATGGTTTTGTGCGAGTAAAATAAGGTTTTGTAAATGCAAATTCCTAACTATATATGGTCTATAACCTATGGTTTTTTCATTGAATTTCAATGGTTTTTTAAATGCAAATTTCTAACTATATATGGTCTATAACCTATGGTTTTTTCAGTGAATTTCATTGGTTTTTTAAAAGCTAACATCTGTAGCTGTAAAATGTATTATTCTTTAAATCCCAAAATATATATAGATATTTATTGATAATTTTTTTTAAATATTTTTTTCTTCGCTTCTAGTTCGCGAACCGGGAAGCTTTCCGTTAGCTCATCTTGATGCCGCAATCTAGTCCGCGAACCGGTCAACGTTACGTTAGCGGAACAGTGACGCGTCGCGGAAGCGCGACATATCACGTTATCGCGTAATGCGTCTAATGACGCGTCGCGTTAGCGCTCCCGGAAGTGCTCCGGACCGCGAACCAGAAGCGATCTGGGACGCGGCGCGCGCCGCGTAACGTAAGCGGAACAGGTCATGTGACTTGTTTATCTAACTTCTCATTGGTTCATTTCACTTTTGGTTTCCAAATGATGTATGACTAGGTCATGTGACCTAAAAATAACACTTTTCATTGGCTCAGAACTTTTGTTTTCCCAAAATCATGTAAACCCCTCCTTATTTCCTCACTCTGACTTTCATCTTGGTGAGAGAAAGACCATTTATCTGAAGATCCACAATGGCTTCCATTCTTGCTGCAGCTGGTGCACCCCCACCACCACCTCCACCTCCTCATAAGAAGAGAGGACCACCTAGTCAAATTCTGACTAACAGAGAGGAGGAAGATGAGGAAGAAGAAGAAGAGGAGAGAGAGGAACAACAATTTGTTGATGAGTTGCCCCGGGTTTCTAAACGAAAATCCAGTTTTATCTGGCAGTTTTTCACCATCCCTCCTGGAACAAAGAAAGTAAATGCAAAATATGCCACCTGCCTCATCTGTGACTACAGATTGTCGAGAGGCACAGAAAAGAAGTATAGTATGGGGAACTATACAATGCATCGTCACATGAGCAGGTGGCATCCCAATAACTACAGCCGGGCTGAATTAAGGGATCTTGTAGACAATCCGACGGCAACTCCTGTGGCAAGATCTACATCCACATTGTCTTTGACGGGAAGAGAGGCACAAGAGACTGTGCCAAACATCCAACCTAACTTTCAGCACATAAAGTTAACTTGTGTTTACTGTGGTGAAATGCTGTCCTATGGCAACATGAGCATCAAGCTCATGAACATTGCATATGAAAATCATGACTGCCCTAATGCACCCAACAAGTAATTTTCTTTTTTTTGCTCCAGTTGAGCCGTTTTGAAAGCCTGTTTTTTGTTGTCTCCCCTCCATAAAAAAAACAAAAAAAACATAAAACAGTTCTAAAAATACAAAAAAAGCAAAAAATGTTCAAAAAATAAAAAAAAAAATATAAAACAACAAAAACAAAAAAAAACAGTTCTTTTCAGAACTACCCCCCCTTTCAAACAAAATTGCTAGAATGTTTATCACTCTGGCAAGCTCTATTTCTTTTGGTTCGCTTCAAGTTCGCTGACCGGTTCGCGAACTTTAAGCGAACTAAAAAAAATATTTTTTTAAAAAAAAGAAGAGTTAGTATAAGGGAAGTAAACAGAGAATAATGTAAAAAGAAAGACAGCTAGAGAGAGTAAATGAGAGATAGTGTCAATGACATCATCAGCAGTGCATTGCGGGTAAAAAGAGTGGAAAACATTTACCTTATAATTCTTGTTACCTTTTTTAAATATTTTTTCATACTTTCAATCTGTAAAACAAAGAACAAACATTTCAAAAAATATTAAAACATGTATTTAAAAATTAGAAAAGACAAGGGAAAAGGTTCAAAAACAAACAGTTTTTCAACAACTTTAACATTTACAGAAGTCTCTGCTTTTCTACGTCCCCTACACAATCCTAAAGATATATATTCGAAAGAAACTGTATCTTGATGTTGCTGAACTGAGGCCTATTTTGCAACATGATGTTTTTCTTGCACTGCTAATGTCTCACAATAGTGATGCAATAGCAGCGCAAAAAAGATGTAAAGCCATCATAAAATTGTGTCTAACATTGTAAATGATTGTTTTAGGATGCAAATAAGATGTGTGCTTTCAAGAGCTTTCTTTGTGGTGAGGCCTCTTTTTTTTTTTTTAAAAAAACACTACCCAGAAGTACAGCACTCTAAGCATTAAAATTGATATTTACAGAACTCAGCTTACCCATATGTACCACACATTTCTAAATGTATATCATAAGGACAAAAAGCATAACATTAATTATACATGTTAAATGGTTTATTTTTGCTGTTCTCAGAATGTATCAAATTTCACTTAAATCAGTGACTTGAAGGTATTCATCATGTAACAGCGGGGAAAAAAAAACACAATCAAAATGACTGTGTTTAAAAAACCCATACAACCTAATAAATCTGATTTCAAAACTTCTTAAAATTAACTTACTTTCAATGACGTCAAACGATCTCCTATAAACAGCATCCACTCTGTTGTGCTTTAAATATTTTCAGCCCACCACTTTCTGAAAGAAAACCTCCATCGATACGTGAAATATGTTACATAGAAAAAAAACTTCTCTCATTATATCACATGTTTCCACTAGGCCAAATCATGTTGCCGCGATTCGCAAGACTTGTAATTCTTCCAATCAAATCCCGACATTTTCTATTTTCGCAACTTTCAAAAATAAAATATTTCAGATTATTTTCACAATCCTGGACTACTAATATCTTACTCTTCTTTGTCACTCATGTTCTCCTTTTCCTATGACACTGATACTGCTTACTATGAAGCAGACTTACTTGCATCAGGTTTATATAGTTGGATTTTTAATCGAGACAGCATTGCAGACTTACATTCCCTCTACTTAAAATTTTGGTTTTAAAAACACCAGGTAAGAATTTTTAAGGTCAAACGGCAATTTTTTTTTGAAAGTTACAACAGAATCATTACAGAATGACCAGCCGTTTCCAGACTTTAAGTAAGCTGTATAATGTCCTGATGTTGTTGATGGACCATCGTGATAGATAATTGCTACAGTAACAAAAGTCCTCCCTGATATTGACAGCTGAGAAGCCACAAAATTTTTTATTAAAGTTGACAATTTTGATCCATCAGGCCTACATCGTTGCATCATTAAAATGACATACTGGCCATATCTACGTATAAATAATGTTGACATCATATCACATTTACATTGGCTACACTCCATGTTGTGATCCGCTGCATTTACTAGCTTATTAAAGGACACTGATTTACTGTCTGGCAAAGTTAAATATATAAATCTTTCTGAGTCTACACTAGTAGTACTTGATACCATACAGTTCTCGCAGTCATGCTGCCATTGATAAGAAAGCCCAAACAGGTGATCTACATCTACACCCTCATCTTGCAATATATCAAGCATATACATTAAAAACTCCTGACAATCTTGCTGATTATTTTCAGAGAAGTCTGTTTGACCTGAACATTCATCTAACAGATAACGAACTTCAGACACACTTTCTACTTTTGTTCGATCAGTGCTACATTTCTCTAACACAGAATTCAACAAGCAGCATAAACTTTGTTCTGAATTGAACACAATCTGTTCTTTTAAACTCTCTAGTGAAAAGAGAACATTAACAACGACATTTGCATAGCAGTTGACACCAGAACTGTTTTCAAATTGAAAACCAACAATCTCTTCAACAGTATCCACTTTCTTTCTCCTAACAACTTTCGGTTCATTGACTTTTAGTCTTTTTGCAACAACCTCCCTACTATTACTGCTATTTCTACGTTTCCGGCCTACCACACGTTTCTCAAACAAAGGATATTGAGGCAAATGTGGCGCATACTCTCTTCTTAACCTATTGTATTCCTTAACACAATCTAGATCCGCACAAATGTTTGTGACATCACAGTCAATCAAGTACAATCCCGATAAAGTTCTAACTCGTGACAATGCCACATATGCCATACCCTCCTTGAACACTGAACTGCCAATATTCACCAATGCACAGTCTACACTTAAACCTTGCGATTTATGGATTGTCACCGCATATGCCAAGCAAACAGGAAACTGTTTACGGCGAACATATAAGTCTTTAACAAGCAAAAACCTAGCAGAACAACGAGCAATTACCTGTACTTCCTCAATGCCATCAAATTTAATTCTTAAAAATTCTATTCCATCTCTATTTCTGTATTTCTCAAAATCAACAACATTACCCATTGATCCATTTACCAGACCTCTTTCTACATGTAAATTCCGTCTCAAAATGATTCGGCAATTTAAACACACATTCAGAGTCTTTTCAAAACCCGCTGTCTTAGATATAGTCTTCTCTAATGAATCCAATTTTGATTTCAAATTGTCTGACAAAATAATTGTTGATCCCATATGCTCTAATTTGTCGATAGCTTCCAGTTTCACAATCTCTTGCTTTTCTAAATACAACATTTTGTTGTTGAAGATGGCACATTCTGCAAGAGTTGGCATGAGACATATCCCGGATTTCTTCTCAGTAATTTTCTGAAAAATATTCTCAGGCACAATCTCTTGTTTGGGATATAAATTTGACAGTAATCGTGCATTTAAAGCTTCTTTCCCATGCTCGGTCACTTTTCCAATTCTAATATCTTGTAGAATATTCTTGTAATCTTCATCCTTTGCCTGACGCATATTTTGATGCAGTTCTGCATAATTGAAGTTTAACCATATATTGACGTTGCCAATGCTCCCTAGGCACTTCCTGGTATCTTCATGCGTGAGTATTTTGAACACAGGTTGACCTTTTACTGGTGTCAGCTGTAGAAGATCTCCGAAAACAATGATGTGTTTCCCACCAAATAAGACATCATATTCAGTTTTAAGTACTTCTTGCATTCTCAAATGCACAAAGGCAAGCATGACATTGGAAACCATGCTTACTTCGTCAATGATAAGTAGTTTCATTTTCCTCAAGACTCTTGAAACTTCACAGCAAGCATCTCCAGATAACTTGTTGTATTGTAATTTGTTGTCATGCTCCACCGGCAGCATCAGTAGACGATGCAAAGTAATACCTTTAATATTATGTCCTGCCAGTCCAGTAGGAGCAGTGACAACACAAGACAGCGATGACTCAGTCCTTTCCTTCAAATAACAAGAGATTGCTTTAATGAGGAAACTTTTTCCAGTTCCCGCTTCTCCACTCACGTACAGTCGGACAGGCTTCAACGACGTACATGAGCACTCTTTCTTCTCATGACTTAATCCGTGCTCAATTTCCTTGGTAACTTCATCATATATTTTCCTCTGCTCAACGTTGAGTTGTTTTTCCAAGTCTTGTAAGTTAACTGAATCCTCCTGAGCATGTGCCATGGCTCTTTCTACTTCATTCATAGCAGTGGCAGCTTCATTTTCGATAATAGGTCCTCCAAGTGGATCTTGACTCAATGAAACAGAACTCTGACTGTCCTGAGAACTGTCTCTGGCAATCTCGGCTGCAATCGTTGCTTCCTGCTCAATTTCCAAAGTTAGCATTTCTTGATATTTAGAAAAAGCAGGACATTCTATGGACTCCTTGGCTGCATTGAAAGAGTCTTCGTAACAGAGGAAATCTCCAAGCAGTTCCTCTTCTGCACGCCAAGGCTTGAAAAGTTGCAAAAATGCTAAATAGAAAAACTCCTTTTTTTCTGGAGATTCGCCACTCAATTTTCGATGGTTTACTAATTGGCATTTTCTTTGCTTGACCAGGCATCCCTCACTTCCAATTACAGCATACACTCCTTTCTCAATATCTTCTTTGATGTTCCTCTTGAATATATAATTTTGGAGAACCTCATATAGACAAACATTCTCAAGGTGACTGCTTCGATTTGGATAATATGTATCCAACATGTTGGTCTTCAAAATGTCGGTACTGTTTGGTTCCTTTTCTGCCAAATACTCAATTTCCCGAACAGGTTTTAGAACTCGATTTCGCGTTGCAGCAAGACCAAGACTCGCCCAAACGAGACTCCTGGATTTGGCATAGAGACTTGCTGAAGACAATCGATCAGAACATTCGTAAGCTCCGATTTCTCGATGCGACAACATCTTCAGACTGAAACTGTACAACTTCTTGCTGAGGCTCTTTTCATGGGAAATGTCCTCCCACATATCCTTCAGTTCGGTCTTTTCTTTTTTGGTGATGTAAGATGTCACATACCGAGCCACAGCCATACAGTTGTCAGCCACAAACTGTATATCCATGTTGGCATTCCACATGGACAAAATCACTGGGTTGTAGTCATTGATGTACTTGGACTCTTCGTTCCTTTTCAAATTGTATGTATTCTTGGGTGATTTCCTCGTCACATTATGTCGCAGCGAAGACATCAAACTGTTCACTCTTCCTTTAGAAATCACCGGTCGTGGAAAGTTGAAACGACATTTGGTGTAGAACTTGTCCTTGTTTCTGAATTTACGACGACAGTACTTTCCACAACGATGGCTTTGGAAACGTAGAACTTGTTCTCTTAGACTTTTCTTCTCCGTTGCGTTTGGAACAGCACACGTAGAATACTGTTCAATGAAATTCATCACTAAGTCATCCGGATCTGTTCCAAATTTAGGTGCATCCTTGATCCACAGCAACATATGTATATGAGGGGCACCTCTTGCTTGGTACTCCTTTCTCCAGAAGAAATCCAACACCTCTCCAAGAGGTGGATTCTTTTTATTTGTGATGAAAGACATCATAGCTTCAAATCTATGATTGAAGTACCTGCATACATTCACAGGATCCAAAGAACACAGTTCTCCAGGTGTCTTGAATTCAATGTTTTCAATATTTCCATTTGCCTCTCGTAGAAATTCAAGTAAGTCTTCCCAGCCATACTCGGCACAGCTCAGAGTGAGGAACCATGTCGGAGTTCCTAAGTTCCTCAGCATACATTTTAAATCACCATGACGACGGTACCAGTACTCATTAGTACCACGCTGACACGCCATGAGATTAATTAAGTGAGAATCCAAAATACTGTCTTGGACATTGACTTTATGCATAAAGTCACTTGCCGAGATGTTTCGCATCTGTATACCACTTTTTAAGATGTGGTTCACTGCATATGACAGTCCAGACAGATCGCTTTCAAACAGGAGATGAAACAAATAGGGAATGCATTGCCGAAACCTAGGATCTTCTGCATACAATCGTAAAGTCCGATATTCAGACGCAGGAATTTCACGAGGTCGCTCATCATATCTTCCTCCTTGACCTGTGGGAAATAGCTGTGGGAAACACCGAGCTTCCAAACTTTCCTCCCAAACACTAATGGGACTCCCTTTGGCTTGTTTCATTTGAAACAACTCAATAGCATTCCCCATGACTTCCTTGGAATGCAAAGGATGAACACTATAATGTTCATATATTTCTTCACTTTTAGAGGCCTCTACTTTCTCAATTTGGCCAGCACACAAATCGCTATCCTCTTCATCACTTACTTCCTCTTCTGCAACATATACATTCTTATAGTACTTATTATTTTTCTTCAAATACACTGTTGCCTTTTTGACTTTCCTAACATCCACTAAATCTTGCCATATTTTCTTATTCTTTGTCGGAACCCCATTAACCAAGATAACCAGAGGTTCCTCTTCCACTTTTTCTATTCCAATTGTGTTAATGTTTTTCTTCAAATCTAGAGGCAAATAAACAACTCTTCCCTTTAATCCTCTCTGTAAATCTGCTGGAGGCAACTTCCCTGTCTTTGGCTCCATTCTTACAATAGCCTGAAAGGGATGGATACTTTGAATCAAAATAGATTCATAAGTATTTAAATCCTTCAATTCAGAAGGAATCTCAACCAATTCCAGATTATTATGAACTGCCCTAGCAGGCATCTGGTTTTGGTTTAATTTATTACAACAATAAGTACACACACGTTGATCCGATCCCAAATCAAAATAATTTTCTACCATCAAGTATGTGGCAAAATCCTTCCATTCACTATTATTTTCCCTTTCACTTTTTGCATATAAATCCACTACCTTAATCTGATTCTTATAATAAGTGCGTCGACAACATACACAAGTGAAATTAGGCCTCTCACTTGATTTCATCTGAAACGTGGCAATTTCCTTCTGAAAATTATCTGTACTGGAAACCTGTACATTATCTTCCACATTACCCTCTACTTCAGGGTCAATTTGAACATTCTCATCTTTACTACCAAAGTAACAAAACTCAATT
Organism: Lissotriton vulgaris; assembly: GCF_964263255.1. Lineage (NCBI taxonomy): Eukaryota > Metazoa > Chordata > Amphibia > Caudata > Salamandridae > Lissotriton > Lissotriton vulgaris. The sequence continues at coordinate 2,126,382,516 of NC_141689.1, forward strand.
TCTTCACAAAGATTCTTCACATCTATTTCAGAACCATGCAAAAGAGCAGCACATAACTGTTTAAGCATAATTGCTGGACTCTTAGCATAATACAACATTCTCACTAATTTTCTCACTTTATTATGATGCACTGCTAGCATCCTGAAATGATGAAAAACACTCTGGCATACTCTCCTGGAAAGACAAGCCAGTGAATGACCACGCAAACCTGTCATTTGTCTCACTCTGCAAGGATCTAAATCTTGCAACAACTTCATTTTCTGCTTCAAACTTTTCTTATTAAATGTCCGTATAAAATCACAAAGCAAATTGATGGAAACCTGTCGCACACTGCAAATAGAACTACACTTCCAAATGTACACAGGACCCTTAGGACGTCTTCCTAAAACCTCATCACTTAGCGCCTCTTCTGTCTCTGTTGTCACAAGTTGTTCTTTTTCAACTGGACAACCATCCTTCACTTCATAAGCTCGACCACTGATGTCAACTGCATGCACCAAATCATTATCCTGAAAATAAGTCTCCTCATTAAAAAATGCCTCAGAACTTGAACTATGCATCCATTCTCCGGAAAAAACTTCACAAAAGTTAGTACGATTTACTACTCTCTTCCATCTACTTTTTGTTTTGAAATCAGAAATTACCTTGCTTAGTTTCCTAATTCTATTGATTACCAAAATAAACAACTTTCGCTTGATTTCAAAAGCATGATCAATAATTTTCTCTACATTTTTCTTCTTCCTATAAAATGCCGCTTTCTGTTGGCCTTTCTTTTTAATATTTTTCAATAAATTAACTAATATCCTATTACGGAACATTCGTTGTCGAATGTCCCTAAACTGCTGTTTCCTTCTACTATCATGCACAGAGTAATCTCTTCCTCTACCAGTAACATTTGTGATGTGTCTCTCCTTTCCATTTAAATAATTTTTTTTTTTGTGAACAGACACATTTTTTTGAGCAAAATTTTTTTTACTACAAATATTTCTTAAGAATGATTTCGTGCTCTTACCCGGACCTTTCTTGGTGTTTTGACAAGTATTTGGGGAAGAGGACTGCTGCAATAAAACATCATCCTGCTGTCTTTGACGATTTCTAGCCTTTCGTATTCGACTTCTGGAAGGCATTTTCCAAACTATGAAAGAATCTGCAGTTGAATCTGTGAAAAAATATAATATAAAATGTTATTAACCACTATTACCAAACAGTAAATAAATAACAGTCATCTAAAACTTAATGCCGTACTAATTATTTAACATAGCAAATATTTTCCACCAGCACTGCATCACAAAAATGACACTCAATGGTACAAAACAAGCATACAACACTCATAAATCACTCCCTAATATTTTAAATCATTAATTCAGGATGACGATAAGATGTAGCCTATCTAAAGGTTTGTTTAGGCCCAGATCTTTGGACTGTGGTGAATGTGTGTCATTGATCCACATTCAGTCCATCACCTGTTTTGTTTATTTGAGGTGAGGCCAACACATGGTTGCAGATAAGATTTTCACTGAAAAAAAACCAAGGTAAAAAACACATGTGAAGGCCTACCAATGAAGTAAATCATTAAATGAAAACCAATACATTTCTGGAAATATGCACTACTAGTGCTTCATAAGATGTTTTGGGTCATATTTATAAGTTATTTGAGTATCTAGTATGCTATTTTACATTCTTCATGGTGCAAATTTATTGTAAATACGCTCCCACCTGCGGTTGGCAAATTTAGATTTTGATTATGGGAGTTAGATAGGCATGTTAATAATTTCCCAAAAATGGTATATAACCCCAAACAACCTTTGTAGCAAATGCTCTTAGCCATGTTATCCACCTCCCACTGGATAACATGGCTAAGAAGTGCTTGCAAATGTGATAAAAAAAGGCCTGCAATGCATGAATATCGCAGAAAAATCAGCGATATTCATGCATTTTCCAGCAAATGCTCTTAGCCATGTTATCCACTTCCTATTAAATAACATGGCTAAGAACTGCTCAGGGCACCATGAGGAACGCTTTCCATTTAAAAAGGGAAAAATAACATCAAAGACACTAAAATGCCTTCTAAATATGAACCCAAACAACCTATGAAGCAATGTGGAAAAAACTGCCGCAATGCATGAATATAGCAGAAAAATCAGCGATATTCATGCATTTTCCAGCAAATGCTCTTAGCCATGTTATCCACTTCCAATTAAATAACATGGCTAAGAACTGCTCAGGGCCCCATGAGGAACGCTTTCCATTTAAAAAGGGAAAAATAACATCAAAGACACTAAAATGCCTTCTAAATATAAACCCAAACAACCTATGAAGCAATGTGAAAAAAAACGGCCACAATGCATGAATATAGCAGAAAAATCAGCGATATTCATGCATTTTCCAGCAAATGCTCTTAGCCATGTTATCCACTTCCTATAAAATAACATGGCTAAGAACTGCTCAGGGCCCCATGAGGAACGCTTTCCATTTAAAAAGGGAAAAATAACATCAAAGACACTAAAATGCCTTCTAAATATGAACCCAAACAACCTATGAAGCAATGTGAAAAAGAACGGCCACAATCCATGAATATAGCAGAAAAATCAGCGATATTCATGCATTTTCCAGCAAATGCTCTTAGCCATGTTATCCACTTCCTATTAAATAACATGGCTAAGAACTGCTCAGGGCCCCATGAGGAACGCTTTCCATTTAAAAAGGGAAAAATAACATCAAAGACACTAAAATGCCTTCTAAATATAACCCCAAACAACCTATGAAGCAATGTGAAAAAAAACGGCCACAATGCATGAATATAGCAGAAAAATCAGCGATATTCATGCATTTTCCAGCAAATGCTCTTAGCCATGTTATCCACTTCCAATTAAATAACATGGCTAAGAACTGCTCAGGGCCCCATGAGGAACGCTTTCCATTTAAAAAGGGAAAAATAACATCAAAGACACTAAAATGCCTTCTAAATATAAACCCAAACAACCTATGAAGCAATGTGAAAAAAAACGGCCACAATGCATGAATATAGCAGAAAAATCAGCGATATTCATGCATTTTCCAGCAAATGCTCTTAGCCATGTTATCCACTTCCTATTAAATAACATGGCTAATAACTGCTCAAGGCCCCATGAGGAACACTTTCCATTTAAAAAGGGAAAAATAACATCAAAGACACTAAAATGCCTTCTAAATATGAAACCAAACAACCTATGAAGCAATGTGAAAAAAAACGGCTACAATCCATGAATATAGCAGAAAAATCAGCGATATTCATGCATTTTCCAGCAAATGCTCTTAGCCATGTTATCCACTTCCTATTAAATAACATGGCTAAGAACTGCTCAGGGCCCCATGAGGAACGCTTTCCATTTAAAAAGGGAAAAATAACATCAAAGACACTAAAATGCCTTCTAAATATGACCCCAAACAACCTATGAAGCTCTAACACTACATATCCTGAAATTTAATTCATTTCAAAATTCGTTTTTAAACACAGCATATAAATCAATTGTATACCTGCATTCATGAAGAAATAACTAAAAATGTCCTTGAGACACATGAAAGTGTTTTCTGGAATGCCCTAGCACCATTTTTGGGACACTATTAACATGGCTAGGTAACTCCCATAATCAAAATCTAAATTTGCCAAGCACAAGTGGGAGCGTATTTACAAGACACTTGCCCCATGAGGAACACTTTACATTTTAAAAGGAAAACATAACATCTTAGACACTCAAATACCTTATAAATATGGCCCAAAACAACCTATGAAGCTCTAGCAGTAAATATCCAGAAATGTAATTGATTTCTGAAATCGTTTTTAAAAGCAACATATCTGTTTCAGCTTACATAACAGACCATGAAATGGCCTCCATGTATTACAATATCTTGTGTTACTGCATGCCAGAATGTTACACCAAATATGCAATTATAATTTCTCTATGAAACTAATTCTATTAGTATATAACTAGAGACAAAACCACATTTTAAAAACACAGCTTTCTTCATCATTTTCTCCTTAAATCATACTATTCTCTATCTAAATTAAATAAATCTTTTCTCACCTTAGCAAATATTTTTTGAGTTTTGAAAACAGTCTCAGAAATACACCAAATTGTCTTCAGCAGAAGAAAAAGGATGCACTCCAAAGGCTGCAGCTATTGAAAGCACAGAAATACAGATATTCTTTTCACATATCTCACATATTAGCCAATCATACCTCTTCCCTCACTTTTTTCAAATCACAACCCTTCGCCCCTCTGCCCTGTCTGCTTTGTTTCCATAGCAACCACCTCCTGGAAGACCTCTCATGTTTGCAAATTCACACAACAATGTTTCAATTGAACTCTGAACTCTCAGTGCACCTGCGTATCCAGTGCAATCTTTCATTAATTGTTTCTTCCTTGACCATTCAAATTACATCTTTCAAAGAACACATCCATGCACCCTAACTTTCTGTTTTCAGAAATGGAAATGCACCAATCACTGCTAATGAATCATTAGCATTGTAAATCCACAGTTTTTTTTCTTTAGAAACTCCTACTGTTTCAACTGCCCTTTCATTACCACACTTCATCTGACTGCAGAACAACCTTCTTCCACCATGTTTAACGTCTGGATTGTTGGACATAGTTACATCCACTGGGCTCAAAGGTATGCTGAGAGCAGAAATTTACACAACCTCAATTTACAAGATGTGGAAATTAACTGGTTGGGCCAAAGAGGATTAAAATGTCACCAATTGATACCATTGGTGAAAACCTTTATGCATTTGCCAAAACCTGACCTGTTAATAGTGCACTGTGGAGGTAATGATTTGGGCACTTTGACAGGGGTAGGTCTGGAAATGCTTTTAAAGGACACCTTGGAGCAATTAATGGCACTTTTTCCTCAAACTGCCTTGGTATATTCCAATATATGCCAAAGACAGAAATGGAGGTGGTCCAACCAATTTTGTCCACAAATTGAGAAAGCGAGGAAGCATGTAAACAAATCTGTTTCAGCTTACATGAGAGACCATGGAATGGGCTCTCTGTACAACAATAACTTGCGTTACTACATGCAAGATATCTACAGAGGAGATGGAGTTCACTTCTCAGATGAGGGCAACAGAATTTTCATTCTAAATTTAAGACTGTGCATTGGTACCTACTTATAAGTACCTAAATGTACCATAAACCCAAAAGCTCTTCTCAGAGCTACCCTACATCTGATCACTCACAATTATTATTTTTCTCTAACTTTTTTCACTAATTTTCCACAAAATTCGCTCCCCGGAGCGCTACCCGGTTCGCTAACCGAAAGCTAACCTCGCGGAATTTTTTTAAAAAAAGTTTTTTTTCCGCACATATAAGCCTCCTCAGCCACGCTCAGAAAACCTAGGGGGTCAAGATAAGTCTACCATGACCCCTTCTACCCATTCTAAACATTATTTGCCCTCCATCTTGTATCTTAATGCGAACGAAACACAAAATGGTGGACTCCCGTGACGCTTAAGGTTCGCTAACCGGGCAGCTTCCCGGAAAGCGGTCCTAAAAAAAGGTGGGAAAGTAATTTACAGAAAAACGACTAGAGACACTCTCACCAAATATAGATTAGCTCATACTACATAACAATCCCTTCCATTCTCACAAATTTCATTGAAATTCCATTTAGCCATTTAGCCTGTAGACCTCTCCAAGTACCGTGAGGTAAATTACTTCACAAAACACATCTGAATTGTTGGAATTTACAACCAATGAAAATGTTACTTTCATTTTCTACTTTTATTACCTGACATTTGATTGGTTATATACCTGTATATATATAAAGGGAGAGAAGGAAACACAGCCATTTTGACTACTACTTCTTGTTGTACCTCCTATTTCAAAAGCTTCAAAAAACTTCAACTTCTTTGTGAAGGTAAGTTATAATTTAATATATTGTGCACTATGACTTAATATAGTAGACTTTTTCTGCTAGATATACACTATCCCTCTGTAGTAGTAATGTATTTAGATAGACTTCTCTGTTATAGTTATCAATGGAGTAAGGCTTGTCTTGGTTAAATCACATACACTTTTTTATAGTCCTATTTCCACTCTCATACTATACACTGCCAAAAGATAAATTCACTGATAAAAACTGCCTATCTAAAATTAATCCCAACAGTGCCCTATCTCTACTAATATATATTTTCTTATTCAAAATTTCAGGCAAAATGGAAGGCGAACAACAAGTTTCATTTTCGATTGAACTGAAGGAGAGCAGCCAAGACAAACTTGATGACTTTATGGATGACAGTAGAGACCACGAACTTCTACAATGTGTTGAAGCAGTAGACAACTTGCTTCAAAATGAAAAACAATTACACCCTATAATAAATTATGACATTTCTGACAATGAAATGTTAGAAAATTTAATAAAGTATGAAACACAATCATAATAAAAAAAAAAAATAAACAAAGAAAACAAAAAAAAACAAGAAAAACAACAAACAATTAACATACAGTATTAGAAAAGTCTTTCATTCTTTTATCCATAAAGTTCGCTGCCCAGAAAGCTATCCGGTTCGCGAACTTGGCGCTTACCACGCAAAAAAAAATTTTTTTTTTTGGACCCTCCTAGGCCCTTTTAAAACCTCCACATAAAACCTAGGGGGTCAACGAGGATCTACTATGCCCCCTTATGGTAATTTCCCCCTTTGTTTTGGCCTCCTCTTGTCTCTCGATCCTACCGAGAGACAAGATGGCGGCCGCTCCGGACTGTTTAGAATGTTGACAGACACCGGAGGGCCAATCAGCTTCTCATCGCAAAGTTCCGTTACGCGAAAGGTTCGCTAACCGGATAGCTGCCCGGAGCGCTGTTACAGATATATATCTTGAATTAAACGTTAATTTCTCAAAATCCACTGAAGCACATATATTGAGACCTAGCAAAGGCACATCGGGCTAACAGTCCCTACAATTTTGCCAAGTTTCGTGGAAATCCATTCAGCCGTTCGGGCTAAAAGTGAGTCCAACCGCCCTATGGAAATTAACATGGGAAAAACGCGTTTTGGGACCCCCCTTTTTTCTCGGCCCCCCCTTGACGAACCCCCCCCAAATTTTCAGGAGCTGCTCAGAAACAAAATGTGCCATTTTCCTGAAAATTTCAGCCGATTCCGTCCACAAACGCCAAAGTTATTAGACATAGAATTTTCAAAAGTCCCATAGGAAAAAAATCCTAACTATATATACCTACTGGCTATCGCCAGTAGGTAATATATATATATATATATATATATATATATATATATATATATATATATATATATATATATATATATATATATATATATATGCTCTTCACATATTTACACAAGCTGTTGCTCCTCAACATAGCGGGTGCTGCGTCCATGAGGGTAGTATCACATATCAATTACAGCAACTTCTGTTCAAGAACAGACAATGGGAACTCACAGGGCATTAAGCATCCAATTTATTGCTACTAGCAGAACAACAGATGTGTTTCAGCACTCGCCCTTTGTCAATGTCAGTGCACCAATCGCCATTTGTCCTCTTAAACCAAAGCATGTGATACAAAAATCATTGAAATGACAAAGGAAATGCAAACCAACAAAATACATTGTGCTACATTTGCTTCATTAGCTGCAGCGAGTTTGGTGACCATCTTAACAGAGCTAAGTTTGGTTTGAACAGTGATAAAATGCGTACGGTTAACGTTTTGTTTTCCAGGATTGTTACAATATGAATTGTCATCTGTTGCACAGATATTGATAGACTGTTAGCACATTCAATGTTCATAATACTGATACCTAAGGGTGATCACATTTCAAATTTCATTTCCATGGCAAATCATAATTCATCCTAATTCTGTGTGATAGGTAACATGTTCACAGTACCCCAGAAATATTTTCCTATATATAAAGCTACGAATTGTCTGCCTACGATTTCATGAGTACTGGTACGGTAGTTCAATGACAGCATGCATATTTCAAGTATAAACATGTTTCTCTAAAAAATACAAATAAGGTAACTCTCATTAAAACAATCACTCCATGTACCAGCTAATGCTATGGTCTAGATTCTTACATGTAAATTTCTTCCATTATATACTCTTGGCATATTACCATCCTACCTCATACCTTCTCTCATAATTTGGATATAACTCAACTTGCATATCCTCATTATACCCATCTTTAACATCATGATTTTAGCCTATGTTACAGTTACCTCTTTCCAACCTGATTATAACTAAGTGTAACAGCAATAGTATTTCAGGAAACATGTGAAAAGAAACATAAATAAATTCTCATACGCTTGAAGTGCCAGCTAGTCAACATTTAAATTACATTTCATAGGGAATTAATCCCCTATATGAACCCAAAGATCCCCATCACTGTTTTAGCCCTTTAGGCAGCTTCGTTTGCATATTGACTAAATATCTCGATTCCAACTGCCGTAGCTTACAAATTCTATTGTCTCCCCTCTCCCATCTTGGGACTTGGTCCCGGCAAAAGAATCTAAGTTTATTGCAATCACTTTGATGCATCAGGTCAAAGTGTCTCATGACAGGGTACGAGGGACCTTTATTAGCAATTGCTCTCATATTCTCCAGCACATCTTTCTTGGGATGCGTGGCACTCCCTATGTATTTCTTTTCAAGGAGACACTGAAGACAATATACAGTGTATTTCGAATCACAGTTAAAAAATGTATTGATTTTACTTTTGAAAAAGGATCCCGGGATCTCATATTCAAATTTAAACATTTTAAGTAGAACTAATTTAATCAATTTAATATTAATTGCTATCAAGTGTTAGCTGAATTCCCTGTCTTCACTTAACACATGATGTAAGAAACCACCTTGGGTCCACCACTTCAATATATCTAATCCACACCCTTATCTCCCAATCCTATATACTGATCATGAAGAAGTTAGTTTCTATCCATCCAGGAGATAATAAACCCTTCATCTGAATTCTGAAAAAAAAAGCCAAAATTTCTATTTTCAATATTATATTTAGGTCTCTACATGTAAGGACTGGTCTAATGTGGCATGTATTTGGAAAATCAGTTATTTGTTCAAGTATTCACATGAGATACATTTACTTTACTCTATTGTATTTATTTTCACCCTCATGATTAGTTACTACAGTTCCTTGCATTATATTTGGAAATTGCGTCCTTTTAAGGGACAGGTTAAAAAGATTCTTTCGGCCCTCATATACTTCTGTATCAAGCACACACATCTACTTCGGCTCCAGTTGATATGATTTGATGCTGGATAACTTGCTTTGGGATATTTCCAATTGAGAGATGCCCTATTTAAGAATACTGAGTATGATCGTCATTGGGATGTCCATCACAAATGTATTTAGTTTTAATTGAATTGGAACTTGACGATTTTGGAACATTAGGCCTTTACATTTTTTTTGAATTATGTTGGACCTGGTTGTCATAATACATTATTTCAATATCCATGAAAATTACTAGTCACTGAATTAAAAAATGGGATAAAAGAATTTGCAGTGAAAGATCCCTGATATTGTTCACCAAAATGAGTAGGAGCATAACATGTCTAATGTCCTACCCATGCATGCTGTAACTATTTCAAAATGCACCTAATCTAAAATGCATGCCACTTAAATGTCCATTTTATATTGTGGTAGACCAAGGAGTGGACCTTCTGTAGGTTAGCATGCCCATATTTCATTGGAAAGTTGATTAAAAAGTGTTACTAATATGTTCCTTCTTTAATTTGCAATGTTGTAATTTAAACTTTTCAAACAAATGTCATCACATTGAATATCACAAATTGGAATTGGAAATTTAAAATATGCTGCATGATATGTTTTTCATCTAGAGATGAGAATCCACATACTAATTTTATGATAAGCTAAAACACTTCTTCTGGCTTAAGGAGAAATACTTTGACCAATAATTAACTTTAAAAGAAAATTAGATTTAAGCTTTCAAGATGAAATATTAATTATTTAAAATATTATGATCAGAGTTTGAGAAAGGAATTGAATATATAACTAAATAATTCTTAAATATAACAAAAGGCAGGGTTCTGGAGTATCAGAAGAATGAGATAAGTACCATGTTTGCTGTTTCCCCAAGAGAGAGCAGAGTGGAAGAGCAGGAGCAGGAGATGGCGGATGAGAAACACTGCTGCTGCAGCTGAGAATGCAGCGGTTGGAGCTGGCCCTGTCCCCTGCTGAACCCAGCTGAGTCCAGCGTAGACCCCAGGCCTGGGTTTTTCTCGGTTTGGTCCTGGTTTGGTCCGGGTTGCCTTGCTGGTGGGGCCCGCCGGACAGTCTTACCGCGGGTAGGGCGTGGGGAGGCCAGTTGAGCTGGGCGCGACTGTGAGTGGCTGAGGCTGAGGATGTGTCTCAGCGGTTTCCCGGCTTTCTTGCCTGCCTGCAGCTTTGCATGGTGCCCTGACTGACCTCTTTTCCCAGCTCACTGAATTCTGGGGGAATTGTTTTCATATTTCATATTTCATTGAAGGTTAATAGACATTAAATAGACAAATATATAATCTTTTCCAAATGGCATGCAGTGTGAGTAGCTGGAGAGATTGACAGAGTCTAGTTTCACGTTTGCTGTTTTCTTTTTTTGCCTTTCTGCGGCTTTGCTGTCTTTCTGGTGCTGCGCTGGTTGAGCACGATCGAGATTTGCCCCCACTACACCCCACTACACCCCTCTACAGTGCTCCGGTCAGTTGTATTTCACCAGGCTTCCACTGCCGCTATGGGTGCACTTATCTGGCGTCGGAGGAGCTGAGGGCTGTGACCTTCAGTGACAGAGCGCAGCAGAGACGGTGGGCTACAAGTACAACAGAAGCAACTCTTTGTTGTGAGAATCTGACCCCGTCTAGCAGGTTGCGGGGAATCTTCTGAAAGGTGTGGGGAATGAGAGCGCAACCCCATTAGTTGGGGCCGCTGAGTGCTGTGCCCAGGCAAGTCCGGGGAAGCTGCCCAACTAAGTTGGGTGCGGCTTGTGGGTCGCTAGTGTGTCCTGCTCACACTTTTTTGGAGCTATAACCCTGGTTGAACCTGCAGAGTAGTAGTCTCATCGTCACACTGCCTAGAAGCCTTGCAGCGCATAGTCATAGGGGTTTCCCTACTTTTCAGTACCACTGCCGACAGTGGTTGCGAGTCGCAGTGTGCAACTGAAGCCGAAGTTTCTCAGAGCCTTCTCTCTTGTTTCCTTAGGATTCCATCTGAACTTTACTTAGAACAATGACTGAAAAAAACTATTCTCAAGTACATTGGTGTATATAAGAGCCTATAATAAAAACTAAAGTCAACCCTCCGAGAAATAAATCAGTACAGATAAACACCCTAAAAGGTTTTAATGCCATCTCCGCCTATTTTTAAAAAAAAGAGATAAATCAAAATAAGGAGGCAAATATGGAGCCTAAGCCTGAATCTTTAACCCAAAAGGTAGAAGGAACAGTGGAAATATATCTTTATCTACTGTCTCTTCTCCTGGAATTAGAATGGCTGGGGTGAGAGTTGTAGTAAGCCCTGGAAGCAGAGTGGAAGGTCCTTCATGTGTAATCTATTCTATTCATTCCACTTAAAATAACGTGTCTACATCTATTATTGACTTATGCTCTGAGTCTAAAGTGGATTACCTTATATTGGAGGATTTTACAATTCCTGATTCAAATATAGATTCAGACCACTCCTCAAGGGATTTGAAATCACCTAAGCCAAATGCCTCTGTTATTCCACATTTTTAAAAATCCCTAATTCATCTTCCTGGATCTCCAATTAAAATGCGTCTTTTTAGTAGCATCCCTTGCGGAGCAGATTCAATAAGCTCAAGAGCCTCCATCCCTCCTGATTTTCTTCTGGATCCTTACCCCTCAATTAGGGAGTCCGAGGTTAAAAAATGAAAGTCGAAATCCTTGGTTTGTCTCCAAAGAGTTGTATCCCCTATCTTAGCTCTTATGGAAAGATCTGTAAACAATTTTGATTATATTCTGGAATTCGTGCTGTCATTGACTACATTAATAGTTCTAGACCACATACAGTTACTTAGTAAAGCTCTATGTCCTTTAACTGATAAACATAATTTTTGTTCAGAGAGCCCTTCTTTAGCTTTACCTTCACAGGTATCTAATTCGAACACAATAAAATCTACTCAAACGAGTTTTACCACAAAATTTCAATATCAAGAATTTGGTGTACAGGTGGACATACCTCTTGACTATTTAAAACATAAAGATACAAAAAGTGTGGACTTGTTTGATGACTCCCAGCTCTTTCCTTTACAACAATTCTTTGAGCCTGAGGTTTTCGTGTTTTCTCCTGTTAATTCATCTCCCCTAACTACAGAAAGAGTAAAGTTAATGTAGAACTTAAAGTCTATCCAATATTTAGTTTTAAAACAGGGACTAATCAAATTGATCACTCTACCATGAAGGAACTAAAATCTCATTATATGTTACCACATTGAAGGAAAATCTGTTAGAAGAAATTAGAAAACAAAAAGAGAAATACCCAGAGGATTAAGAAGAAAAGGGCCAAACAGCTTCGTTTTGAACCTAGTTTGAACGTATCTCTACCTCCAATCCCTGTTGTAAAAGACCAGAAAAGGGAAGAAGCTCAAGCAGAAATTTCATCATCGGACTGTAACCCATTTCAGCTGAACTCTAGTTCAGCGATCTTGGTGTCACAAGAAGCTATTTCTACAGTGCCAAGTACTGCAGCAACTACAAAAAGCAGCTTGAATCCTGATGCGGTAATTTTCTTATCCGCCATGGGCAGTGATGTGATTTATAATGCCAGTATACAGTCTAATGGAAATCATTATGTTAGCGCTCACCGTTCTGCCCCCTTTTCATTGGATTTTATTTTCATCTTTGATTATGAGCTATATATGAATAGGTTTTATTTATTGAGTTGCTTTGCTTAAATTTACAATCTAAAAATGATACAGAGTAGCGATTTGGCTTTGGTTCAAGTTCTAAAATATGGAAATCTTGAGAGTGCCAGAGTGACATTTGGGTCCAAGGTGAAATCACATTTATTTATCTCAAACTCAGATAAATTACGGTGCTGTGGTATCGATGTACTGGTCCCCAATGAGGAGAAAGCCCCTGGAAAAGAATCTATTAATAGACGGCTCCCCCCTATAGAAGATCTATTGTCTCCTGATCCTTACCACGTGGAAAGAGAAAGGGTATTGCAAATCACCCTCTGTAGGGATGGAAGAAGCGTTTCTCTCCAATCAGAGGAAAAGAGGGGTAGACTACTACCTGTAGATGAAGAAAACAATAAATTGTGCTAGGTGGCAGGGACCTTGAACACAAATAGTACAGTAGGTCTAAGGTTTGGGAACTCCTCCTAGCAAGGGCCTTAAACTGGTTTCCTGGAATGCAGCTGGCCTAAGCACAAGTAAAAACAAATGGCTGTTCTTGAATGAACAGAACACTGATATAATATGCATTCAAGAGTCCTGGATTGTTACGAGTTGGTCTATGGAAGGTTATTATGTGCTGATCTGCCCTGCTTTTCCAGTGAGTAGGGATATTCGAAAGGTGGCATCGCCATTCTGCTTAGATCAAGCCTTAAGTGGTCCTACAAAACAATTCCACATTCTTCTAATTTATTTCAGGCAATTAAGCTAGAGACTAAGGTTGGATTTACAAACTCCGAGTCCCTTTTAATTGTGAATGCATATATTCCTCCAGGCGCTTCTAATACACACTTATTGAAAGATTTGTTTGCTTTCATTTCATCCATTTTTGAAAATTTAGAATTTAAGAACCTACTATTGGTTGGAGACTTGAACGCTAAAGTCCCCACTCATAGTTTGGGGCTGTTTGCTAACTCCACTAAGGAGGAAGCATTAAATATATCACCGGCTTAATTCCCAAATCATAGTCGAATGGATAAAAGAGGAGTAATCTTATTAGAAGGCTTAAGAAACCTGGACGTTTTAGTAGTCAATGGGAACCCAGGAAAAGATATTCCAGCGAGAAATACACATTAGGAACCGAAGGGTGACTCCATTATTGATTATGTAATTTCCTCTACCGATTTCTTTAATACATGATCAAATATCGAAATTTTGGAAAATCAATTTAGTGACCATATGATGATTAGTTTAAAAATAGATTTTTCCTGTTCAGGGGAGAGCTCATGGAATTTTAGGGATAAAGCAGTAGCTTTTAACAAAACAAATGGCAGAATTTATTGGAATTCTCTGGGCGTCACAAAATTAAAAGAGTCTTTAACTGCTTTATTAAGTGATAAGCAGTTTAGAGTAGCAGAATTTCGATATTACTCCTAAAATAATTTGTTAGAATGTTATAGTAATAGTATAAATACCATGGTCGAGTCCGGCCAAAAATTAAGCAGAGAGTACATTATGATCCATTACTTCGTATAAATAGGGTTTTAAATAAACTATTAAGGGCCCAATTTGGGAATTACTCTCCTGAACAAAATTGACTAATAGGTTTACTAAAGAGGAAAAGACAATGAAAAAAAACATCTTTAAAACGAAAAAAAGAGGATTATGAATGGGTCCAATTAAAAGAAGCTGCAGCCAAAAAAAATCAAAATGATACTGGAAAATAATTACGGAAAGTTGTGGCATTAGAATTAAATCTCTTCCTATTCCAATAAATGAAGAAGAATGGAAATCCTACTTAGTAGAACTTTATTCCGTGAACTTAAACTCCCTTTTGTCCGACTTCTCTCGGATGACCTCCTCAGAAACTTCAACCTATCCCCCGACTAAGGAAGAGGTCATTAGATTGAATAAAAAAATGAGAGCCTCGGGGGCAATGGGTCCAGACGAAATCCCCATGTACATTATAAAAAATGCTATCGATATGGTCTGGTAGTATTCTAATTCAGCTGCACAAAAAGGGTGAAAGACATCTTCGAGGCAACTACAGATAAAAAGCCTTATTAGACACAGTAGGGAAAATCTTTGCCTGCAGTATTCTCGAGAAACTTACTGACTAGGTAGTAGAGGAGAAAATCCTCCCCATTGAGCAAGCAGGGTTTAAGAAAAATCATTCCACTTTAGATAACATTTGCATGTTGAAATTGTAATAGAAGAGAAATATACGGTCTTTTGCAAAATAAATGTCTATGTAGCATTTATAGACTTATATACTGCGTTTGATAAAGTAGATCGACCACTTCTTTAGAAAAAGTTATATAAAATGGGGATACCTCCAATTTTGCTATCCTTAGTTATGTTTTACATTCGCAAACATGGTGTTGGGTTTTAATGGGAGGAACTCAGGGCCTATCCTTTTCTTGTGTTATGTATGCAGATGATATTGTAATTATGGACCTGACTCCTATAAGTTTGAATACAAAATTGCCACGTCTACAGAATTATACGTCTGTACGATTTTTGAAAATAACCTTTATTGACAAACATGGTTATACAGTTGCAAGCATGTAGCCACTCCGAGTCGGCTGTCACCATTGTCAGTAAATATACTAGATGAGTCAGTTACACAGCACTTCAGCCGACAACCCGGGGGTCACGCGGCAATTAAGCAAACATGTCATAGCCATATATTCAATCGCAGGAGAAATAAGGTCTTTTTCTTTTATGTTTTTTAGGAAAATCAAACAAACCAATAAAAAGGAAAAAAAAAAAATAACTGTTGAGGCAAAACAAGAAGCTTATATACAAGTGATCCTTCGGGAGAGGGAGAACCGCATCCAAGGATCGTATACAGCAACAATTGAAGCTAAAAAGCCACAGGGAAAGCAAGGAGGGAGGGGGAAAAGAGAGCAAGCAAGCAGTATATTGACGAAAATCAAGACCAGAAGGAACATCCAGCTAAGGAGAGTGGAACACCTCCGGTGGATTCACAAAGGGGGGAGTACAGATCTCTCCACGATACTGGTTCCACTGATTCCATACCCTCCCCCACTTCTTGGGCCTGCCCCCGGCGACATAGACCGTTTTCTCGCGAAACATACACCAGTCCATGGTTCTTGACCAGGCTGATAGACTAGGTGCCCTCGAAGATCGCCACAGTTGCGCATTATCACGCTTGGCGACCATATTCCCTAAGTTGGCCCACTGTGTCTGAGCCACGTTGTAGTCTTTGGGCTCCCACACATTCAGAAGACACCTTCGGGCCTCAGGCAAGATCGACACACCCGTCACTTCTTCCATGACTCCATGCACACGGTTCCAAAAAGACACCACCGCTGGACATTCCCACAAAATATGCAGGAAGGTACCCACCATTCCACACCCCCGCTTACACAATCCATCCAAAGAGTATCCCATACGTATCAATCGAGGGCCCGTCACGTACACTCGGTGTAGGATTTTCAATTGCACCAGTCGCAGACGGGTCGGGATCGCCACCTCCTTCGGGGAGGATATCGCTGCCTGCCAATCCTCATCATCAAGTTTCAATCCGTCTCTGGTCCAGGCCTCACGGAGCTGTAAAAGAAGGTCTGCCCGGTCATTGATCAGTTTCTTATATATAAGAGAGATCATACTGTCCGGGACATGGCCGGCGAGCACTCTGTCCTCCAGGGGTGAGGATTCCGGAACCAGAGTGCCGGTCGGGAAGACCGAGCAGATGGCATGTCGGACCTGTAAGTACCGGAAGTATTCTCGTTCACTAAGTTTATATTCAAGTTGCAGCTCATCAAAAGTCTTTATCCTGTCTTTCCGCCAAAGATCCCCCACCTTGCTGATACCAATGAGATCCCATTTCTCAAAGCCCTTGGTAGTCCACAAATTGCCTAACCTCTCGGAGACATAGAGTGGAGTTGCTCGAGTGACAGTGTCTGACCAGCCCATAGCCGCATTAGTGTTATACCAGATCCGCACCACTACCTTGGTGGGCCCCGTTAACATTGCATCTGACCGTTTGGAGTAGAGTGCCCTGTAGTAATCCCCGCCCGGAAGCAGCCATTTATCCATAGCAAAGGCCGGGTTAGAAACTGGGCCATACATCGCGTGATTAACCGAACTCAATTGGGAGGCCCAGTAGTAGCGCCTGATATCAGGCAACGCTATACCGCCATCGTACCAAGGCAGCGTGAGCTTAGCCAAGGCAATCCGGGGACGTCCGGTCCACAACAACTTTCTTTGGAGGCTCTCGATCTCATGGAAGTAGCTGGTAGGCACAAGGTCAAGAGTGTTTTGAAGTGCATATAAAAATCTAGGGAGGGACATCATTTTGAAGAGAGCTGCCCTGCCCACCAGGGACAGCGGCAGCCTACACCAGGCTTTCACATCAGCCTTCAAACGAAGAAGCGGGTGGAGCAAGTTGCGCTGATACCTGACTAGAGGATCGCGCGAGACATATATACCTAAATACTTGAATCCAGAAGGCGAGTTTTGTATCGGGCAGTTGGGCAGCACGAGTGGCGTATCGTCCGTGAGCGAGTAAACACAGGACTTACTCCAGTTGATCACTAAACCAGAGTTTCTACCGAAGGAACCAAGGACGTCGAACAGCACCCCCAGAGATTTCCGAGGGGAAGTGAGATAAAGGAGAATGTCGTCTGCATACAGTGAGATGCGGTCTTCAAAGTCAGGGGTCCATCTGATACCCTTGAGTGACGGTTCCCACTGCAACCAAGCGGCCAAGGGCTCCAAATCCAAGGCAAAGAGCAGTGGGGACATGGGGCACCCTTGTCGCGTACCCCTCCCCAGGGCAAAAGAAGCAGAGACCCTACCATTAACGACCACCTGGGCCAGGGGCTCTTCACATAGTAGCCGGACCCAGCCAATAAATACCGGTCCGAAGCCGAACTTCGTCAGAGCCGCCCATAGGTACGGCCATTCCACTGTATCAAAGGCCATGGTGGCAACCAGACAGACCAAAATGGCCGGCTCACGTAACGTCTCTGCCCTCGCCAGTACGCTGTGTAGACGACGTAAATTCAACGCAGTGTTGCGGGTCGGAATAAAGCCAGACTGATCTGGGTGCACCAAATCCCCAATCACCTTAATCAATCGATTCGCTAACAATTTTGCCAGGATCTTGGGTTCAGCATTAAGAAGTGAAATGGGTCTATAGGAAGTACACAACTCACGGCGTTTTCCTTCTTTATGTATTACTGCGATAGATGCCAATCTCTGATGTCGGGGGAGTGAACCCTTCTCCCTGGACTCTAAGAACATCGAGCGAAGGTACGGCGCCATTTTGTTCGGACACAACTTGTACAGCTCGATAGGTATGCCGTTCGGGCCTGTAGCTTTTCCTGAGCGGATGGAGCAAATAGCGAGTGCAACTTCATCGGTGGAAAAGTCCGCCTCCATAAGCTCTCTGTCAGATTCGGACAAGCTAGGCAAAGCGATATCCCTGAGCAAAAGATGCAAGTCCTCCTTCGGGCGCATACACCGCTCGGAAGTGACAAGCGAACTCTTCCACGATCTCCAGTGGATCCGTCACACGTACACCATCCACTCGTTCAACAGCCAGCACCACTTGATTCAGTCTCTCCTTCTTGTCCAGCCAAGCAATCAACTTCCCCGCCTTGTCGCCCACATTATACAAGCGGCCCTGTTGCTCTTGACTCATGGCTTTCGCGGCATTCGTAATCAAGGCTTTATAGTCAGACTGTTTCAGTTGCAAAACATGTACCTTATCACGCGTGACCCCAGACTCAAGATCTGCCTCCAAAGCAACAATATCAGATTCCAACTGCTCAACCTCTTCATTGTGGCGTTTCTTAGAACCGGCAATCAGCGATAGCGTCTGACCCCGTATAACAGTTTTAAAGGCTTCCCACAGGGACACAGACGAAGACACCGATCCTCATTTTCAGCAAAGTAATGGTCAATAGCCTTAACCACCCCAGCCCTGGTCTCTGGAAGACGGAGATGCCAGGGATTGATCGGGGTGACCCGGCCCCCGTTGCCCAGATGGAGATCAATGAGTATCCATAGCGGGGAGTGATCCGAGATGCCTCAAGGTAAATGTCGGACTTCTCTTACCGATGCTGCTTGGGCACAGGCTTGAGGATGTAATCAAGTCTAGCCAAGCTCCCATGTGCCCCAGAGTGGAAGGTATACCCAGCCTGCCCGGGGTGGAGCATCCGCCAACAATCAACCATACCAAACGTTTCCAAGAAGCCACCCAGGCAGGACTGCGACTGTGAGAGAGCTCTGGGAGGATGACGATCCTCCAAGCCGCTAACAACAGAGTTGAAGTCTCCTCCAACCACAAAGATCCCCTCAGGAAGCCCCAACACCAGTTTCCCCAGATCGGCAAACGTGGGGGTCTGTAAACCCGGTGGAACGTATATTGAAAGGATGGAGATCGCCTTCCCCTCCCACCTACCAATGATGGCCACATACTGTCCCCTATCATCCAGTACTGTATCATCAATCTCCAATGGGAGGGAACTTCGGATCATAACACCGGTCCCTCTGGATCCCGAGGTGAACCCCGAGTGTGAAACCAACCTGTAGCCCCTCCGGTTCATAGCATGGAATGTGTTCCCCACCAAGTGCGTTTCTTGCAATAACACAATATCAGGGGAATGGCGTTTTAAATATTGAAGTACAATCCCCCGTTTTATCTTGTCCCCCAAGCCGTTGTTGTTCCAACTCAAAACTCTCAATCCCCTATACCCCATCCCATAATCAGTGGCAGGGTCCCCCAAACCCTGTGAAGGAAACACAGATCACAATATGCAACAATGCGTAGCCTCTGAAACAATTCAAACGGAAAGAAATAACCCCCCTCCTCCCCCAAAATGCCCCATGCACACATCCCCTCACCCTGCACCCCTGCGTTAATACAAAAAACCACTCCAAGTTGCAGTGTGCCAGTCGCCCTACCCAAGAAAACTAATCTACAAGAAGAAAAGGAAACACCCAGGAGGAGGAAAAGTCCCAAACTCCCCGCCGCCCCAGGGTTTGTCTCATGAAATTGTCATTGACCCAAAAAGAAAACGATCCACCGCAACACGGTACGGTGGTTACACACGCCGGTGTCCTTACTCCTCCTGGTCCTGTTGGCCTCCCTCTGCGCCTCTGGAGTGCTCCGCATTGTCCCGTTGCGTCGATAATGTGTCCAACCAGTCACTAACCACCTCTGGCATATCAAAAAATAGCACACGCTCATTATGTTCGATACGCAGTCGGGCAGGGAAGAGCATGGCATACTTCATGCCCAGGTCTCTCAGTCTACGCTTCACCCCGGTAAACCCCAGTCTCTGTTTCTGCACCGATTGAGTGAAATCGGGGTAGAAGCTGATGGACGCATTCTCAAATTTGGTGGGGCCGTTAGTCCTCGAGGCCTGTAAAATGGCGTCTCTGTCCCTGAAATTGAAGATCCTCGCAATGATGGGTCGTGGTGTAGCACCCTGTTTGCGTCTTGCGCCTGGAACTCTATGGGCACGCTCCATCGCAAAAAAGTTACTGAGGCCCTTAGGGGCGAGATGGTTCAGGATCAGGTCTTCTACAAGGAGGTCCGTCGATTGATCAGCTGAGGACTCCGGAACTCCGACAATGCGAACATTATTGCGCCTCGCGCGACTTTCAAAATCCTCAAGCCGGCGTGCAAACTGTTCATTCGAGATTCGAAGGGTCCGGACCTCTGTCTGGAGATCAGAAACGTCAGTGGTGAGACTGGCAGCTTTGAGATCCAGCAACTTGACTCTCTCGTTGGTCTTGGCCAAGTCCGCCCTGATCAAGCTAACATCCACAGCCACAGTGTCAATCTTGGCGGCCAAAGTTTTATATTGTTGGCCCATGGATGACTTCATACTCGCAATGGCGCCCATCACATCTCGAAGGGTCAGCTCCTCCGTTACGGCAGGCCACCACCAAGGTCCTCAGAGGTTTTGCCAGTTCCGCTGGGCGAACCCTTGTTGCGCGCAAATCGGTCCATAATGGTGGTTTGAGTAATGCCACCTCGAGACGTGTTCTTGATCGTCCGTTTGTCGCTATCGGACTTGCCCGCCATAGTGGGCTGTGCGCCCCTTGGGGGCTTTTGGGACATGGTGAAAATAACTCCCCACGGAGAGAAACAGCGAGAAATCAAAGTGCTGGGCGCCGGTGAAGAGCGATCAAGCGAGTGTGCATACGGGCCAGCAAGATCAAGGGACAGTCGTCTCCCAGCCGTCTTAAAAAAACGAAACCGAAAGTAGACCCCAGGTAGCTGTCTCCTTCCATACGCCGTTGTTGTTCAACTACTCTCGGGTTGTTTCGGATGCCCAAGTCCCGGGATGACTCACGGTGTAGGCCTTCAGGCTTCAGGATGGAGTATTTCAGGTGTCCGGCATCCGATTCGAATTTTGAAAAAGGCCATGTAGGTCAGGAGAGTCTTAGCTACGATAACCCGTAGTTAGAAACAGGATCCGTGACAGGATATATGTTGGAAGCGGCGAGGGTTTCCGGAGCTCACAGCTCACGCGACCATCTTGGATGCGCGCTAAGCTCCTCCCCCAATACTGGGTAATTTTAATTGGAGAATTGGTTCTGAAAAACTGGAGATTGTAGATTCCTACCTTTATTTGGGGAAAGTTATTTCAAGTAGTACGAGTATTGATTCCCATATTGATCATAGCTCTTCTAAAGTAACGTTGAATGCAAATGGCCTACGCCTATTCTATAGTACGATGGGTCGCAGACATTTCTCAAATTTGCTTCTAGTTTTTAAAGCCAAAATTCCCTCTACCCCGTTGTATGCAATTGAATCTATACCAGTAAGCGAATGGAGCTTTTTGGATAAGATCAAAGGCAAAATGTTTCATAAAATATGCAATTTTAATACACTGGTTACAATAGCCGCTATTAGGCTAGAATTTGGTTTGCTAAGCTCCTTTTCACAAGGACCAGCTAGGGTAATTTGTTGCGGATATAAACTAAAGAATAGTGAACCTTTTTCTTTGAGGAGTTTTATCCAACAGGAAATTTTTGTTGGATAAATGTATAAATACTTATTTTGTAATGCCTTCATTCTGGCACTGCAACATTTAAATGTGCAAGAGGCTTTTGTGTTATCTCTATCTCCTATAGAATTTAAATATTTTCTAAAGATTTCTAGTGGCTTAATTAGCTATCAGAGAGATATTAGGATTTGCAAAAAGAGAGCCAGACTGGAAACAATAGTTAAGTATGCTTCTCGAGAGTTTCTCAGAAATATCTATTGTGGATGGATTTTTCTCTACCGCATGAACCTCTTACACTTAAATGATTTAATCGGAAATTGGTCAACCAATAGGGAAGGTGGAAAAAACTGTAACTTTTATAAT
Source organism: Lissotriton vulgaris (assembly GCF_964263255.1). NCBI lineage: Eukaryota > Metazoa > Chordata > Amphibia > Caudata > Salamandridae > Lissotriton > Lissotriton vulgaris. Next base: position 2,126,404,732 of record NC_141689.1, read on the forward strand.
CAGGCTACTCAGAATCTCAATCATGTTTTGTTTGTATGTCCTGCTCTGATGATATTTCGATTTAGGTGGCTACGTCGAATGTTTATCCAGAATGGCATTAAAAATGTTACATCAGCTAGAGAATTTTTGCTTTGTCCAAAAAATGAAATAGTGTGCACTAAACTTTTTAACTTGTTTAGGGAGTTTATGAATATATTTTAAATGGTTTCATTCGACCCCGACTATGGTTGGCTGTACACCTTACTTGCTTGTGTATGTGTAATTCTTTTTTCATTGGCGGAAAACCATAAATATATGACTGTTGATAATTCTCTGTTGTTTGCAGGGAAATATCTCTGCTGCTTTTTGATGCACCTTAGATACATTGGATTTATACTCAACAGGACCTGATTCTTTATTGTTCTAGAATAGGAGATCATTGTTTGGTTGATGCTACCCTATTGCTGTTGTAAGAAGCACTTTACTTAATGATTTGTTATTATTGTAGATACATGAAGCATTTTATTCTCCAACATGCCGTTAGATGAAACTGATGTAATGGTGTAGATGTAATAGTTTTAATGAAGTATTGTTTTAAAGGTTGTTGGGTTTATGCTATGACTATCCATGTACGTTTTAGTGGACCGCATTAGAGATCCAAATGCTTAATAAATATATTGAATTGAATTGAGATAAGTGTAGGATTGGATGGTGGGAATGGTAAAAGAGACAAAATTGCTTAAGAGTGCATTGAATTTTCATACTTCAACAAAACTGATCTTTGTACTAATAACTTGATCCATTAAATATTATAGAAAGTCTGCTCTATAAGATTGACTATCAAAATGAGTGAACTTCGTCTTTTTTAAATTGCTAAATAAAGTATGAGTATTAATGTGTGATTTTGAGTTCTTCACATAATAACTTATGATTAGATTTGTATAATTTGCCAACCTTTAGAAATTGGGGCATCATGGCAATTTAGAATAATTGATATTAAGAAATGTATCTAGATGATCTTTCAGTATTTCTATATTTCTTCTTCTGTTTTTGTTTTGTTTTTATAACCCTGATGATGTACTAGCAATATCATTTATGTTACAACACAAAAGTAGACATATCTTCTGCTCTCAATGAATGACCAAAGCATAACATCTAATAAAAAATAAAAATGTTTATAACCTATTTTTATCCTTTTTTATTTAAAAAAAGCCTGAATCTTGTTTACCTTCTACATATTATGTAAATCCAGAGAGGAGGCAATACACCTCTGAGGCTTTTAGTCAGTAATAGTCGGTTTTTCTATAATACAATTTAGAATTCACTGCCACCATTGTTCTCCATGTGAGTGGTCTGCAGCACTATCTCAACAGTGTGCCACACATGGGGCCGTACTATTTCCAAGGCTAGGCCAGAGTACCTTTAAGGGTATTTTGGCTCTATTATCATTAAACGTGTATTTTTGGAATTGCAATGGTCTTATTCTTTTATGTATGTATGTTTTGCATGTCATCCCAAACTCTTCCTTGATTTTCCCTGAACCGTTCATATTTTTGAAAAATTATTCCTGATTCCCCTCCACTCCCTGATCTTTCCCACATTTACACACCATATTATATTTAAATGTATAGAAGAGGCTGAGATCTACTTCTATAGGTCATTCAATTGCATATTGTAAAAAGCTTGTGATATAACTGGAATACTAGATTTATGTATTACAAAATGCAGTTTGTGAATCAAGTCTGTTGCAAATGGGTTCAGCCCTTTAGTTCTCCAGGTTTTTTTTTGCTTTTGATCCAACACTTTCCGGACCATTACTGTGGGTGAGTCTCACTATCTACTTCTCACTCACTGTAATTTCATGGCAATTGGACCAAGCCTGTTCACTACCAGTGCCCACCTTTTAAGATGTAGCTGCTATGGCACATCTACGGTAAGGGTCACTTGGCTGATTACACGTGTACCCGTGTGCACAGACGTGTGTGGACTGCATCTGAAAGACCACCATCCTGGTAGTGACACACAGGTTACTTGTCCGTAGGAATTTTAAATCCAAATTCAATGTGTCAAAATAAGTACTTCTGAAAGGCCTAAATCTTCCGTCTGAAAAATAATGTCACCCCGAAGTAGGCCTTGCTGCCCATGAAGACTGAGTGCATTTTATTTAAAAGTAGGACATGTAAAAGTTAATGTAGAACATGGTTATACAGTGAAATATCTCCAAAATATTTTCACTGTAACTAGGCTGGATACTTACATAGGGAAACACTGGGTTTCATTGTTACATTTAATAAACACTAAATTCGGATTGGTAGCAGATAGAGAAGTAATTCAAGGACTAATTTTTATAGTTATTCAAAATCCAATTTAGTTGTGAAATTGAATGTTATCTATTAAGCAACAGGCACTTCTAAAAAGATCAAATTGTTTGCCTAAACCTTGTAGGTATCCACATTGCATCTGGCAGCTGGATGGCTCTGCTATGGTGAAATGTGGATTGCTCTGAGGCAGAGGAAAAAGGGCTTTTGTGTGGGCAGGATTTGGCCTTCCTCTGAAAGGATGGCCTGGGGGCTGTGCCCAAGGATTAGTTATATTTAAAAGAGGGCTGCAAAGCCATAAGCTGCTAAAACTGTCAGCAGGCCTGCCCCCTTCATTTACCCCATAAGCCAACTGGGTCCAAACCAGTGGGAAGGGGAGCTGCCCCAAATTCAGTTTGTAGTGACCCCAAGGAAGGGTTTAGCAGTTATCATAGCAACGCCTCTCTGGAGGCCCATTGCGCTGGAGGAAGGAGGGTTCTGCCATATTATATTGCCCTAGAATGCTCTGCAGGAGGGTTAGAACAGGTGCGGATGATGGCGTGGAATCCTAGATTTGACCAGGGAAGCCTGGCATCTAGACATTTCCACCCCTTATAAATGCCTGTAGAAGGGAGATACTAGGAGCAAGACCCTGGAGGGCAACAACACCAGAATAATGGAAAGATGGAGATGTAGTCCCCTGATGCCCCTGATGGACTAAGGACGTTGCCTACAGCTGACCCCTAGATATAGATGCGCCTCTCCAGGGCCAGTGTCCCTCTCATGCGTCATGTGCTCCCTCAACATTACAGAAAGCTGTGGATGCCCCACGTGCTGCTTTAGGTGTGGCCATACCATTATCTCTCATTTTTCACCATTTCAAGCTATGTAACACTCTAATTTGGTGTGCTGGAAGCTTCAGGCTCTGATTATCTCAGAGGTCACCCTTATCCATAGCTGTCACTTATGGCAGGAACTCCCTAGATGAGCTAACTAATGATTCCTCTTTTCCCTGGTTCCTATCTGGGCACCGTTCACCCATTGGTTCTCATACGTATCATTATTTCCAGGTGAGCCCTGCCCATCTTTTCAACACTCTGTCCAGGATCAATGTCCTGTGATTAACCCTATCATCTGTGTCTATACCATAGACAATGTATGTACAGCATATCCGTACTAACTATGCATGTACTGTGTGTTTCTCTCTTTCAGTCTGATCTAGGGTCCATTCATAATTGGATCCCTGATAATGATTCCTACATTCCTCTATGGGATCGAAACATCGATTACTATCATGGACCCTATCATCATTGTTAATATAAATAAGACAGACTGTGTTCTTATTCTTTGATATGCTCTCTCCACCACTATTTTTCACATATGTGCATCACGTATATAAGAGCACCAAATACATTTTTCAACACATACCCACCACACCGCTACTGATGTTTTTATGCAAGCTTTTTTAAATGTGAAAAATAAAAGAAACCAATTTGTTGGTTCATTTATGATTGATATTACTAGTACAGGACCACTGTATGTTCAGACCCCGGTGGGAATGGGGCACCCATCATAAAAATAAAGAAAAATAGAGACACACTGCGAGGCATGTGCAGCAAAGGGACACCAATTGGCAGGACCTGCTAATAAAATATACATAGCTTCATGCCTGAAGCACCCCATAATGCCCTAGAAAGGGGATTAATTCCATACCCCTCTTCACTGCGGTGCCCCTAGGAGGAGCAGGGGCACCACTAACGATCTGCTTAACAGTTGCAGAGGGCTGCATTCATATTTAGAAACTTGCCATAAATCTAAGGGTACATTGAAAACATAAACCCCAGACATGGTGATTATTATTTAAAGCACTCCTGAAACTAGAGCTTTTGCTCTTCAGCTCAGGAATGATGGAACTCCTAGTGGTTGTACCGATGACTGCTTTTCATGTGGCCTGATGAGTGTAATGAAAGACTGACACATGTTAATGTAATTGTCAGTCCTTTATTTAAAATATGTTGTTGACAATGATTTTTTGAGTATATTAGAATTCCTATGTTTGTTATGGTTGCATTTAAATGTGATTGTTGGGTCTGTTTATAGTAGTAGTGATTACTAATACTGAATATTGTTTTAATTAATGTGGAGGACACCTTAACAAAGCCACTAGATACCTCATATTTTAATGTGATGAATCCTTGGCAAAGCCAATAGGCTCACCTTACATAAAATGACACTCCCCTTAGATTAGGATGCTGCATCTGGTATAGGTGAAGAAGCAGCGTGATTATAGGGGTCATGAACCACTAAGGGTCAAATATGTTTTGACCAAAGGTGGTTCCACTTTATGTATTCGAAATTTAAACCAAAGTATTTACTGGTGTGTGCGTGTGTGTGTGTGTGTGTGTAGTATGTGTGTTTTTCTTTTTTCAAAGACAATGCACTAACTGGACAATCATTTATTGAATGATGTTGCTTTGTGCCAGTGGATGGAGATTACTAGCCTACACGCCTCACCTGAATAGACCTTGCACTACTCTGCTTCTCTGCCCTGAGAGAGTCAAATGATACAATAGGGTAATTGGTTCCAAGTAAGGGAACAATTGTGGACCTATTACGTGTGCAGTACTCACTCCTGCACAACTAATAACCCTATGTATTACAGAACAATATGTATATTTTTTGCCAAAATAGTCCTAAAGTGATGGATAATTATAAAATGTTTTCTAAAAGGATTTTGTTTACATTTTGTACAAACAATTATGCTGAATTACCACAGTGTTGCCAGCCCTGTTGTTTTGAGCATTGCATGTCATCTTCTTAGGGTACATCTGATGCCTACGATTAAATATTAGATAATATTCAGTAATGTCTTCAGAAGTGTGTCATTATTCATGCCATCAATCTTTAAACTCCCTCATTGATACCTTAGAGGCTTGAGATGCACCAATACCACTCTATCACTTAGCTCCTTTTTACCGAACACAGTTATTTATCAAGTCTTATCCACCTGCACACTTTGCACATCTGGCTGACAATGTAACTAAATCATAATTCATTGTTTCTGCAGAAGCACAAAACAGTGTTTCAAATTATTTGCTTCTGGTTTCTTTTCCCCACCAGCAGCCATTCCTCTCCAACATTATCCCGTCACAATAGTTTATCTTGCTTCACATCACTAAGCCCCATTGCCAACAACAACAACAAATGCATGCTTGTCTATAAAACACACTTGGTTTCATAACGCCATCCATCATCTAGATTAGTTAATTTATATATGTGTTGCAAGACTGATGTCCATAGATCACATGGCTGACTTTTTGAGCTCTTAGCCCGAGTTGGATACTATTCCTATTGTTTTTCCCTCCTCAATTTCATGCACAAAGAACAATTCTAGTTGTTCCCACTATTGCTATATTTTACTTCAGTGTTGTAATTCATATCCTGTTCAGGATTTGTACAAATACTCTTCAGATTTGGAGAGACAACCACTGTTATCTTTCATGTTTAATATTTTTCTTACAGTAAACATTCTCTTGACATTCTCTTGATAAACATTAAACACATCAGTCAACATGGAAGCACTAATATAAAAATATATATATATAAATATATATATATATATATATATATATATATATATATATATATATATATATATATATATATATATATATATGTGTATATATATATATATATATATATGCTAAAGATTATTACATTAATTCATCCTAGTCATTAGTTTTGAAATCGAGTTTTGCTCCATATCCTATATCAGATAACAAAAAGTCACATAGCGATACGTTACAAAAGATAAAAAAACATACCATGCAATATTACAATATATCCGAATGGCATTGGATCAATCGAATGAGACACAATCCGTCCTTGACACCTTAAGAACTGAACTAAATTTCATAATAAAATATAGTAAAAGGCGTCATTGTTCTTTGACCTCCAAACTGTGACAAAAACAACAAGCTTTCATTATATGCTATAAAGATGAATAAACTGCTCGATATGGTTAAAAAAACAATCATGCTCTAATCATGTTTATCTGCCCCTGCCCTAGATGAATACTTATTATCCTAAATCATATTCACTACCCTTCTCCTGCCAAGCGCTCTTCCCCATCAGTCTTTACTGTCTGCTTTACCTCCCTAAACCTTGTCCTCCGCTTCCCCCCTCCATTGCACAGAGCAACCCCTCTCATCCCCGTAGAACTTCTTGTGTTTTGTACCTTATGTCAGACTCGAAACCCTACAGTTATCTGTTAGAGACTATCACCGCAATTACACACAATCTAACTGAACGTTTTTGCTCCTTCCTTCTCACACATCTGGATTATCTCTGCCTGCGTTAATCATTCTTCCATTGTTTCATTGTTCAAAAAAGGCACGCTCTGGTCCTTCTCATCACACTAATGCCCATCTTCTGACACGTCTCCCTTAGCAGTATGGGATGGGCAGTCCACAATCAATTTGCCACCATACACACTTCATCTTCACTCTGGCTGCCACCCATCTCAATCTATACATACCACCTCCAGGGCTTCAAATAGTTTAGCAGGTTCTTTTTCGTCATATTGTTCATCCTTTCCTTCTGTCTCTTACTATTACACAGAAGCTTCTTTATGTTTCGTTTTCCTTCAGTTCCTCCATTGTTTATGACAGTAACAGGGGCATGCATCAATATTGCTTTTTGCGATTCCTTAATTGCGAAAAATAAGGAATAGCAATTAAGGAATCGCAAAATGCAATAGATCAAGAAATCGCTGAAAAAATTGCGATTTCTTAATATTCCTTAATTGCGACTCGCAAATAGCGAGTCGCAATTAAGGAATACCTCAATATTCATTCCTATGTGCCTAGAGGCCCATAGGAATAAATGGGACAACATTCTCAATTTGCGATTAGCAATTCGCGAATCGCAAATTTAGAATGCGATTTCAAGGGTGCAGTGGTGTCCAAAGGACACCCTGTTGCACCCCTGAAATCAATCTGTGCACAACATAAAACTTTGAAAAATGCACAAAAGTGCATTTTTCAAAGTTTTCGCAAATTACCATGAGGTTCAACCTCATGGTAAGTTGCTCCCCCTAAGTGTGAAATCACAATTTTTTAAAGTTTCATGCATTGCATTTAAGGAATCGCAAAATGCGATTCCTTAAATGCAATCGCAATTTGAGATTTCGCAAATATTTGCGAATTCTCAAATTGCAAGGGCCTTCACCTGTCATGCATTCCAAAAGCAGATTTTGCAATCTCAAACGGCAGATTTTTGCGATTCGCACCATTTGCGATTGCAAAATCCTTTGATGCATGTGCCTGTAATTCCAATCAGCTCTTGGAATTCTCTGCTCCTCCACCCTTCAACCATAAAGGCAGCTGGAAGCAGGACAAAACTAACAGACTTCAATGAATATTTGAAATTATTCAAAAGGAACTTTTCTTTAAAGGTAATGCGTGATGAATCAACTAACTTCACGAAGGTATGCATCTGTATTCATTAGGCATATAAAGGTACCTAAATAGTTGACAAGTCATTGACCAGGCATATTTAAAAAATATCTGCTGAGGTTTTTTTCCGGGAGAAAAACCTCTCTTCAGGTTCATGAGCATAGGTTGGTCGGTTTGTATGAAATAGTACACTGGAAGAGCAGGGAGGAATAATATTATATAGCAGGGAGGAATAGTGTCATCTTAGCAATCATAATGTAAATGCGTTAAGGCTGCCATTCGTCAAAAACAACAGTCTCGACCCAGTATTCACGTTTATTTAAAAGGTATGCCATCACCAAAGACTTTGCATATTTGATTCATATCATTTATAATTTTAGAAAGATTACAAAACTGATAGGTATATGCTCATTCACCATTTGGTAAAGGGGCTTCTTCTGGACATGCCACACAACCAAGCCTGAAATTCATATTGTGCTCTAAAATGGAAAATTGTTCAGCCCATCAGCCTTGCTTCTTTCAAACTGTAGCTCTGGCAACATTAATTCCACCTGATGACACTTTGTTATACTATTGTATTTCCAACAGACTATTACAACTTTTTGCTCAATTGCAACGTAAACTTATGCTGTTATTAGTCCTACACACTCCTACACACCTATATCAACTATTTTCTTATGGTGTAAACCCGGAATATCAAGAAGTGAATCTTGATGGCACAAAATATTGTGACCACGATATTCAGTACCCCTGCATACACCCATCTTAGGAGCCGCAGGAGCCGGTTTTGCTGTGCCTAGTAGGAGTAGGTTTTTTCTCTGCTCTCACCGGGCGGGAGCAATCTCTGCTTCTCGGTTTGCAAGAACATGGCCAAGGAAATAAATGTGTTTCCCTTACTCGGCAGGAGCATTTTTGCACCTCCTGCGGGTTGGAAAAACACATGTTTAGGTTGAGGTAGACAATGTATGGATTGTCTCTTCGACACCTGCTGTAATCAGTATGTGTTCATCAATTTCATCGCCTTTTTGCCATTTGTCTATGTCATAGTCCTTTAAAAATCCCTACTTGCTAATGGTCAGTCCTGCCTCTTAGTCCCTCCTTTCTCTCTTTTTTTTTTTTTGAAAAACTTTATTGACAAATAGACGCAGAAGTTATTATCATCATTTTCACTGCTTGCATCCGTTACAAATTGTTTCAGTATGTCTGCATAGATGGATAAATTACAGGACAGTTTGGTGTATAAGATTAATATTCATAACATGTAAGTAGGAAAGAATTGCATATAAGTCCTTACAGAATCACATAGTTCAACATTCCACTCTCAGTTCCAGTTCGTATTTCGCCCACCTATTAAAAACTGCAATTAGTTCTTAGTGACTTCTACGTATGGAAAGAAAATGATTTCTACAAAAGAACTTAACTGATGTCATCACCACTGCATAGAGTTGTGCCCTTTCATATACTGGTGCCATCCACTGCATAGAGCTCATACCTTGGTTCAGAGTTTACAGTTGCTGTTCCCTCCACCCCCACACAAATCAGAGTGTCTCAAATCATTCCGTCCCCATTAATCGTCCTCCTCCTCTGACTCCAGATCTTCATCCTCCGGCAACGGGTCACATGGTTCTCCTCTATATTTATTCCATGGTGTCCATACTTTATTCCATTTACGCGGACAGGCCCGCAACACATACACTGCCCGTTCCCTCACCATGAGGAGGTCCATATTTCTAACCCAGCCCGACACTGTCGGCAAGTCTGGAGCACCCCACTTTTGCGCTATGTCTCTCTTAGCCACTGTCATAGCCAACGTGGCCCACAGTTGTTCATATTTGTTCAGGTCAGTAGGATCCCAAATGTTTAACAGACATTTGCGGGGTTCAGGCAGGAGCGATATCTCAAGGGCCTGGGAGACTGTTCGCATAATCTGTTTCCATACCTCTTGGAGTAATGGGCAGTCCCATAGTGTGTGTAGCAGGGTCCCCTCCTCCCCGCAGCCCCTGAGACAGAAGGGGTGTGGTGTTCTCTGTATCCTGTGTAAAAGTGTTCTGGTATAGTAGGTGCGGTGTAGGATCTTGAGCTGAACCAGCCTAAACCTAGCTGAGATGCCCACCTCTCTTGGTGAGGCCAGCGCCTCGTTCCATTCCGTGTTGTCCATATCCCCCAGTTCCCCGGCCCATCTCTCTCTGAGTTTCTGTGTGGGGTCTGGCAGGTTATTAATCAGTTTTTTGTATGTAAGGGAGGTTGCCTTCTGTTCCATAAAGTCAGTTAGCAACCTATCCTCCAGTGGAGAGGATTCCGGGAGCACTGTGTCAGGAGGGATTGCATGCAGCAGGGCGTGACGGATTTGCACATATCTGTATGTTTCATTGGGCCCCATACCATACTGTTGCTGCAATTGTGAGAATGTGACCACTGAGCCCTTATCCCAAAGGTCTCCCACAACCGAAATTCCTATTTGGTCCCATTGTGCGAAACCCTTACTGGCTCGTAGGTTCCCCAGCGATTTCGTGTCCCACAATGGCGTCATGTTTGTAATTCTCCCCTGCCACCCGAGTCGTGATTGCGCTGCATGCCACAGGGTTACCGTGTGCAGCGTCGGACCGATCAGTTTTCGGGCCCGTGTACGATTGTATAGCACCGCGAGCATGCCGTCCGTTCCCAACTGTGACCAGTCCGCTTGGTATGCGGGGTCCCCCCGCGGGACGTGGATCCATTGATTTACTATCTTAAGCTGGGAGGCCCAGTAATACAATTGAAGGTTGGGTAGTGCTATCCCTTCTTCGTACCAGCTTTTAACTAATTTGTCGTGAGCTATACGAGCTGGGCCATTGTTCCACAGTAGTGCAGAAACAAGTGCGGCGACCTGTTGGAAGTAACGTGGGGCCACCACATGAGGAGTATTCTCCAACACATAAAGAAATCTAGGGAGAGCCATCATTTTGTACAGTGCTGCTCGTCCAAGGAGGGTTATTGGCAGGGTGGCCCAGTATTTAACGTCTGCACGGAGACGTGCCAGGGGTGGCACCAGGTTTGCGTTGTAAAAGTCCGTCGCATTAGTGGTGATAACAATGCCCAGGTACTTAAAGGAGCCGGACGCCAACTGTAGGGGGCAGTCATCTCGCAGTGTCGGTTCTGGGCCCCTGAGTACGAAGATTATTGATTTGGACCAGTTTAAGGTGTAGCCAGATGCCTTCCCATGCTCGTCGCACAGGGCCAGCGGGGCAGGGATACCTTCGTCGGGATCGGTCATGTAGATCAGCATGTCATCTGCATACAGCGACACTTTGTCTTCCCACCCGTCCTCCCACGTGAGTCCCCGAAACAGTGGAGTTGCCCTAAGCAGGATGGCCAGCGGCTCAAGCACCAGCGCAAATAATAGGAGCGATAGTGGGCACCCTTGTCTCGTTCCGCGTCCTAATGGGAAGGGCTTCGAGATGTGACCATTCGCGACCACCTGTGCCATTGGCGACTTGTACAGTAGCCGGACCCACGCTATGTATTTCGGGCCGAAGCCTATGCGAGCCAAGACTGCAAATAAGTACTCCCACTCCACAAGATCAAACGCCATTTTGGCGTCCAGGGATAGGATGACTGCCTGTTTGGAAAGGAGATGTGCTCTCGCCAGGACCCCATGCACCCTCCGTAGATTCATCGCTGTGCTCCTATGTGGCATGAAGCCTGATTGGTCTGGGTGTATCAGGGTGTGCAAGTGTGTCGTCAGGCGGCTAGCCAGGAGTTTCGCAAGTATCTTTGCCTCCACGTTGAGCAGGGAGATAGGCCGGTACGAGGAGCATAGTGTCTGTGGCTTGTCAGGTTTGGGGATAGTCACTATAGTGGCCGTGCGTTGATCCAGAGGGAGTGTAGCCTTAACAAGACTCTCTCCATACATATCCAGCAAGGGTTTGCTTAGTAGGGGGGCAGATGCTTTGTACCATTCCACGGGTATCCCATTAGGACCAAGTGCCTTGCCAGACTGCAAAGACTGTATTGCTAATTGGATTTCAGTTTCGGTTAGGTCAGCGTCCAGTTCCTGCTGCGCTTCCCGGGAAAGCGCGGGGACAGTGATTTGGTCGAGTGATGCTAATGCTTCCTGCTCCGTGACCGCCCTGATCGGTGTGTAGATTTCCTGATAGTGGCGTGCTAATGTGTGTATGATTTGTTCAGGGTGTGTCAGCAGCTGGCCCTCCTGATTGTATAGCCTCTGAATGCCTCTATTGCTACCACCCCTTCTGTCCAACCATGCTAGCATTTTTCCGGCATTGTCCCCCACATCATATATCCTGCTGGCAGTGCTCGCCAAGTGTCCCTTGGTCACCGTTGTGAGGTGGGCCAAGTGCTGTTGCTGTTTGAGATGGAGCGCATGCGCGGTGTTAGGGGTGGGATCGGACATGTGGGCGACATTCGCGGTGTGGAGAGCCAATTCTAATTGAGCGAGTTCTTTTCTGGAGTCTCGCTTGTGCCCCGTGATAGCCGCTATTGCCGCGCCGCGCAGTACAGTTTTGTACGCCTCCCACAGTATTGAGGGTGAGGAGACCGTCCCTGCATTTTCTGTAAAGTAGTGCGATGAGGCCAGTTTAAGCTTCTTTCTGACACCTGGGACCTGTAAATAGTTGGGGTATATTGGGTAGAGCCTGGCATGTTTCTGCTCCTTGGATGTGATGTGGAGGGACACTGGGGAGTGGTCGGATATTCCCCTAGGTAGGATTTCAAGTTTGTCCACTGAGCCCAGCCCCACCCCCAAAAAGAAAAGGTAGTCAATGCGTGAAAGACTGTTATGTGTAGATGAGTAGTGCGTGTACTGTTTTGCCGTTGGGTTCATGTGACGCCAGACATCCGTGAGGCCCAATGCGGACAGGAAACCAGGAAGCGTGGCGGCCCCTCGCTGCCGGTCCCGTATGGGAAAGGTGTCTAATAGCGGGTCTGTTATGGCGTTAAAGTCCCCGCCAATGATCATGTCACCCTCTGGGAGGTCAATGAGAAACTGACCCAGCGCTGGGAGCGCTTTGGAATGCAGCGCCGGGGGAATGTATACTGATACCACGTTGAGGGGCTTCCCTTCCCATTGGCCGTGTATTGCCGCAAATCGACCCTGGTCGTCCGTCTTGCGGCTGCCAATCATAAAGGAGGAGTTTTTCTTGTGAAGTATCCCAGTGCCCCTGGACCACGTAGTGAACTCTGCGTGCGCCGCCATGGCATATCCGCGCCTGTCAAGCGCTTTGCAGGTGGACCCTGCCAGGTGCATTTCTTGCAACATCACCAAGTCTGGTCCGTGACGTTTAATGGTTTGGAGAACCAACCCCCTTTTAATTTTGTCCCCCAGGCCCCTAACATTCCATGTGAGCAATTTTAAAGGGGATACCGTTGTCAGTCGCGAGTCGCCATCAGCGGGTGTGATTCTTTGTCGTTGGGCCATGTGGAGGTAGGACTAGCGTGTGATAGAAAATCAAGAGTGTATGGCTCGCAGTGGGACCATGATCCATATCGAAGCGGTGATGACTGAGAACATTATCAACTATAACAATACAACTTCCCCCCCCCCCGCCCCCTCCCTGCTCCCCTGCACCACGGACGAAAACCCGCCCGCATCCCCAACTTGGCAGAGTGCTTTATCCCGTCCCCGTCCATCTTACTTGCTCGTGGGGTTGGTGATACCCCTTCAGGCACCGGCCGATGCCCGCCCTACTCGGCTCCATCAGCATCAAGGTCCCAAGTGTTCATAAACATGTTGTCCCCAATGCAGATCACTCTGATTAGCCCCTAACTGATTGTCCAGAGTCAAGTGGGTCTCTTTCAAGATCCGAATCCAATGCCGTCGCACCCTCTTCGTTTGTGGGTGTACCTGATGGGTGTGCCGATTGTCCCCCGTTGCGATGGTGCTGTCGGTCTCTGTGCTGGCGCTGTGGCTGTCCCACCTGCCTCCATCCATCAAGCCATTCTCGAGCCACCTCCGGCATATCAAAGAACCACGTCTTTCCTTCGGCTACTATGCGTAATTTGGCGGGGAAAAGCATGGAGTATGGCAGGCCTCTGTCTCGCAGTGCGTTTTTTACGTCCATGAAAGATTTTCTGCGCCTGGCCACCTCCGCCGTGTAGTCTGGAAAGAAGGCCAGCGTTGAGTTTTGAATTTTGACCGGCGGGGAGTTCCGTGCCGCTTGTAGGATCGCGTCTCTGTCCCTAAAATTGAAGAGCCTGGCCAGCACTGGCCGCGGGGTGGCCCCCGGTTTGGCTGCCCCACCAGGGACTCGGTGCGCCCTTTCAACAGAAAAGAAGTGAGACAGGCCTTTAGGTTTCAGCTGGGTTTTGATTAGATCCTCAACGTATGAGTCCATCGCAGCTTTACCCTCCGATTCTGGCAGGCCTAGGATGCGGACGTTGTTCCTTCTGGAGCGCCCTTCCTGGTCGTCGAGCTTGTCTTGCAGCTGTTTAGTGACTCTTTCCATGCGTTCCATGGCCACCTGCAGGTCCGAGGTGTCCTCAACAAGAGACTTCGTGACTACTTCCACTTGCGAGACCCTTTCCGCCATTTTATGAAAGTCGGCCCGAAGCAGCGTGACCTCGGAGGAGAAGGAACCCACCGTCGTCCGGACTTCGTTGAGGGTCTTCATTACGTCTTCAAGGGTCACTTTCGGAGCGCCTCCCGTTTCCGGAGGAGTACCAGTGGAGTGGTGGCCGCCACTCTGGGAATGTCCATTTTGGCCGTATGCGAACTTGTCAAGCTTCGCCTGTGTCGTCGTGCTCCGTGTACCCTTTCCGGCCATGATGTTGTGCTGCTGGCGGAGGTATGCGTGCTCCGCGTCTGGGTATACTGTCGTCCTTTGGGTCATGCAAGGCCTGCGGGTGTCCGGCTGACAAAGTCGTGTCCCACTGAGTCCAAGGGGTCCACCTAGGGCCAGAGGTGATAGCCAGTCTGCCGCTCCTTGGAAGGCGTTTGCTGGGCCTACAGCGAGGCTGCGTATGCAGGGGTCATGCAGTGCGGCGCCACCAAGTGCGACGATGGGTATGTTCCCGAGGGGGGCCCCCCTCTTTGTAGTGCCTCCAGACTCCTTCGTGCACTTCTGCAGTGGCTATCAAGCGGGACCGCCCGCACCCAGAAGGCGCCTATGCCAGGCTGGTCGTGCTGCGAACAGCTCCACTCCGCGCCGCCTCCGAGTCAGGATGCCGGCGCCCCCATGCGCCTGTTCGTAGAGCCGGGGTAAGTCCCAGACCGGCGGCAGCGTAGTGAGGCAGCCGGGTCCCGGTGCAGTCTCTCTCACCCTGGTGTGCAATCGGCGTCACCGGCACTCGGGCTCCCAAAGTATGGCGCAGTTCTAGGCGCCGGGAGGTTTCCGCTGTGTTGTGCTCTGCCACCTCGGGGCGTTCGCTGTTAGTTCCTGCTTCCCCGGACCCCTCAGTACACTCAGGGGTGGGCGCCGGAGGGACAGTGCGGCTGTGTGACCTTGGCGGTAAAGCGGAGCAGCTGCCGGCTGGTGTCAGGGCGCCCAGGCCGGGGAGAGTGAACTTCCGGCCGGGTCCGCTGTGCACTCGAGGTCGGTGTTATCAGGCTGGCGCAGGCCCCTTTTTGTTGTTCCTGACAGGAGCCGTTCCCGGCATCCGTTGTCCACCGGGGTTGAAGCGATCAACACCGCTCGGGTTCCTGAGCCGATGCAGCCCCTTCGGGCGGGCTATGTGGCGGATGGAAGTGCGGATATTCAGCGCGGCCGGTTTGCCTGACGGAGCTCCCGCTTCAAGCTGCCGCCATGCTCGGCAGTTGGCCACGCCCCCCTCCTCCTTTCTCTCTTTTGTTCCTCCCACAGAGCAGAGAGTTAGTCCTGTCTCATTCCACCAATGGTTCTTTATCTGTTCTCTGGGGGACTCTTTCTTTCTTGGTTTCCTGCTCTGTTACTGTTTGTCTGTGTTCAGCTTCAGTGAACTACCTGCTTACATTTAAATATTGCATTCTTCCTCCCACAGCCTCTTAATGCCACTGTTGTGTTACTGCTGCCTCCCACTCCGTTGCTTTTTCAAGTAGCACTCAGGATGTACTTCTCCATACCATTCCTGCTTGGTGTATACAGTAAAGGTTGAAATCAGCATGTGTTGCCATCCCCTTCCCTACTTACATATTCAGTTTGCACAAATGCACTGCATAATATAAGTTGTAAAAATACAATCAGATACTCTTACTCTTTACATTCAACGTCGTGTTTGTGCCTTTGCTAAAAGTATCTCCTTATTTATATAAACTTTTACAGTAAACATGCATCATGTTTTCATTTTTATTACCGCTTGAATTTTTGTTCCCAAACAAGACCCATACAGTTCAGGAGAGCAATAGCAATCTTTACAGCTATGCCTCTCCTTTCACAAGACAGCTATAAACTATTAAGCCCCCTTCCGCCACCCCTCCCTCTTGCTGGTGGCCTGTCTCTCTTCCCCCAAGAGAAACAAATTACCCAAACAATGTGCCTAACCGTTTCTCCCAACAGAAACCTACCACCCTGTAGCATGGAGTAATACAATGCAAGCCACAAATCTAGCGCTATTCCCTTCCTCGTACATACCTATGCAGACAGCACTTCAAAGAAATCTTTGGAGCCAGCCTGACAAGAATCTCCTTTGAAGCACAGCAAATAAGCAAGAACATTACCAAAGTTAATTTTGTTAATACAAAACATACTTTTTTGATGTAAATGTTTTTTAAGGAACAGATTGATTCAGCTGTTTGCCCACTATGCTGGGAAGCTTAAATCAATATAAACTAAGACACACATGAGGCTCTTGTACTCAAGATGTCTTGTTGTGACCTTTTTGTCGCCCCGGAAGAGACCTGCTGCCATTAGCATCCTGTGTCGCTTTCGGATATCTGTGTATATTTGTGTGTGGATGTTTCTGTGGGTGTGTGTTTGTGCACATGCGTAATTTTGACATTATGTATTTTTTTAGTATGTTGTGAAATTGACTGAAAGGTTATGTGCTCTTGACCAATTAATTCCGATATGTTTTGATCATGTTCTGCTTATCACACATGCAACTGTGTAATTGTATGTGTCATGTGGTGAATGGTATGTCACTATGATGCAAGCATGTCTGTACTTTATTTAGGGAATTGCAGTTATGTATTTTACTTTAAGCACAGCACGATGTTGACCCTATTCAAGGGTGTCAGTGCACTTCACATAGCTGCAAACACAGACTAATAGGCAGCAGAAAAATCAGCAGGCAGGTATAGAGTGGCAGTTTGAATTGGACCAGCAGATGTGCTTTTTGCTTTTTAGTTCTATGTATTTTGAGGAATTTGGTTTCTGTAGTCACATATTTATGAGATCACTTTGTTAAATGAAACGTCCCGACTATAGCAAGTCGAAATGAGCAGAAACTCTGTTCTACCACTTTAAGTTTTACTGTTAAATAGTTGAACTGCATTTATAATTATTGTTGTATTTCCATAACCTTTCTTTTTTGCAGTTTTTGCATACCTCTTCTGTATTACACAACACGGGCTGTGCATTACTCGTCTACCGGGTGATAACTAAACCTGTGCCGCACTGGTGAGTCTGCAGAGCTCTACTATACTATGGTGGCTGTGTTGAGACACCTCAGTGCGCATCAGTCACTCCCCTCTCTACACACCCTTTTGACAACGCAGGTCACAGGATGAGCACTGTGTGCATGTACAAATCAATGCCACAGCAGAAATCTGCTGCCACTATGATTGCCCCTCGTTTTCTGTTTTCACAAGTGCTTTTCACATAGCTTAAAAACCTTGTTTGTCCTTGGCTCTCCTTCCTACCTTCATCGTTGGCAGAGCCCACCTCCTCGCCCCTTAAACTCAGGAAAGCCACAATTCCGTTTCCTACCTTTTCCACTCCCTCCCCCTTTTAGGCAAAACAATGAGGGAATTTCATCTGATTGGCATTTGGTTCTCAGTTATATCTGCTCAGGCATGTGCCTGATCCACACACCTTAGACATGCAATAATATAACTGCACCTAGATCTGTAATTCTGCATTTTGGTCCAGTTTGATTACTCTGTAAATAGTGTATCTTTCTTTTCAAATATCACTTACATGAGTTGACAGTAATGTTAAGTCACAGTTTGTGTTGCATGCAAGTCTTTTGCATTTTAACAATAGATACCTCAGAGGGATAATGCACAGATGGACAGTCTACCTGTGATTTGCAGTTGACACACTGGAGCCCCTTGTTGCTGACTCAGCTTTTCATGTTTCTGTGGTCAATAAAAGACATGCAGAAAAGTTGAGAAATGTTCCGCTTGCTTTTATAAACCTCTGCAAAGTCATGTTGTATGGGCCCTGAATCTCACAGACCAAGCTACGCCCCTGATGCCCACTGTTGACTAGCTGTAAAGCTGTAGCATAAAGGTAGCTAAGGAGGTGACTTAGGAAGGAAACTAAAAGAGAGCGTCAAACAAAAGGCACAAGAATTCACCTTACAGTGAACATGCTGCGGTTCTGCTGTATTTATCTCCACAACTCTCCACTAAATTCCAAAACACATAATTATACTCCACAAAATAAATTCAAATTCACTACATGCCACATAATTCTACACCTTATAATGCTACTCCACACCATGCCAGATAGTACCACTCCAACCCATTCCACATAATTCCACAACCAGACACACAATTCAATGCCACACAATTCTAAACCACACAACAAAATTACATACACATAATACCAATCAGCGCCACATAATTACACTCCATATAATTACACTCTACTCAATATAACATAAAACACCCCTCATAAATGCACTCTATGCCACATACCAGCAATCCACATAAATTCACTACTATTCATCATGACACACATTTCCAATAAGCATCATGCAACGACACACAGTTCCATGTCACACAAATGCATAAGTGGCCTGCTCTCCCATTCTTTCTCTCTTTTTACACACTCTTTCTGCTCCTCTGTCTGGAGTTTCTTTGCCATTTAGTGCACAAAGAACCTATCCCTCTCTATCTTGCTTTCCGTCTATTCTGTGCAACTCTCACCCCTTCCTATTCATCATCCCACATAATTCCACTACAAACCACACAATTCTGCCTAACACAATTCCACAACTAACAATTCCAATTCAAAACACATGATCCCACTCCAAACCACATACATTCATTCCCCTCCAAACCAAAACACATGGGTAAAAGACATTGTCATTTACAATGCAAATAGCCCTAACTCTCGCAAATGTGAGACTGATTGCATTGCAAATGCTTGTTTCCTTGCCAACACTCTTGATAGGATGGAAATTGTGCCTGGGTGATTGCTGCCCAGGGCGCTACAATGGTGCTGAACTATGGAGAATAGGGTCCTCGAGGCGTTTTGAGAATTGGGGAGGGAGGCCATGCAGAGTCCACACACAGTAATGAAATACAGTGTCGCAAATGTGTTTTGCTAGCTTTCAGAAAGCCATGCAGGATGTTCAATGATACACATGGCTATGTCATACATGCCCTGCACAGTGTAGCACTTACTTGTATCAGCATTTGTACAATTAGCAAGGCAGCACAGATACAAAATTCACATATTACAGATGATGGTTCTCACTGCATCTGTCGGTGTAAAGGCTGTGGGAGGAATGTGACTGGTTATGAAAAATCATGTTTGACTATGTCACTTGTATGTTGCAGGTCGATGGCTCGTCTTCATAAATAAGCACTCCTTAAAGTCTGCTCATGAATCCATGAGGTCTGGAGCCCTGGAAGCCCTGCAGATGCAAAGGAAATCACCCGCTGCTACCAGCACCTTCTAGTGCTTAAAGGGACACATTGATCCAGAACATACCGGTTCTCAAATGGGCAAGTTGGGCATGTACAAATCACCTTCACCTACTTTGTTCACTGTTCTTCACTTTGTGGTAGTCAACCATTGCTGTAATTCCAGTATTTTAGTTATCCTGCACCATCATATATTTTCGTCTTATTAGTTTTTTTCTTTCGGTATGCAGTACTTTCATGGTTAATTGAGGAACCAGTCTCAAGAAAAGGCAAGTCAGTTGGTTCTGCCATGTTATCAAAATTATGCTTTCAATAACAAATGTGTCTTCTTTTGTTTATAAGCAATTGTTCACATTGCCTCTACATGATGCTTTATCTTTTTTGGCTGTAAACATTTATTTATCCAATTCCTCATGACACATTCATGAGTTTGAATAACTATGTGTTGTATTTCCTTCTTCCTTCCCCATTGGTACCTTCTGTTCCCCCCCCCCCCCTCCTTACCTGTTGGTATGCCCGGGAGCTCCGTATAGAATGTTCATGTGGACTCTTGATTCTAGAGAGAGTGGATGACTAGAATAAACGTCTCTTCAACTTCTCCTGAGTCTAAGTGAATTTACTTCAAGCTTACAACACTGGCAACGGTGATGGCTTTCGCCTCTGCATCGATCTACGAAGTCTCAACGAGAACATTTGGGTCGAGAGATTTCCCCTCCCCAACATCAATGAAATACTGAGCACGATGGGGAAGGCAACATTTTTCTCAGTTATAGATCTTTCAATGGCCTACTACCAAGTGGAACTTCACCCGGACTCAAGACCTTTAACTGCCTTTTCGTCCCCATTCGGTACATATATGTTCAGGAGAATGCCATTCGGCAATGCTTCGGCAGCCTCGGTTTTTCAAAAGATGATGCAGCAAGTGCTGGATAGTATTCCGAACTGTATGTGTTTTCAAGATGATTTCCTAGTCTATGGGGCAACTGAAGAGGAGCACGACATGGTGTTCAGGTAGGTCTGTGCCAGGTTGTCGGAGGCTGGATTAACCGTCAAGCGGGACAAGTGCAAGGTAAAAGCAAGTGAAATTGATTACCTTGGGCACAGAATATCACACGAAGGAATCAAGCCTAAACATAGTTTAATCCAAGCAGTGAAAGAGGCACCTTTTCCGGCCAACAAAGAAGAACTGAAGTAATTTCTAAGCCTAATCGAGTACATGGAAAAGTTAATTCCTAAATTCTATGAAAAATGTGAAAGTTTACGGGAACTCTTGAAGGCCAAACAAGAATTCAGGTGGGAAGAAATACACAACGATACCATAAACAGGCTAAAACAAGAAATCATAGAGTCTCCTGCTCTTAGTTCATTAAGTACAGATGCCTCAATCAAAGGACTTGGAGCAACACTTTCCCAGAAAGGAGAAGACGGTGAAACTATCATCGCCTTTGTATCCCGCACCTTTAGTCAGTCTGAACGGAACTATTCTGTAATTGAAAGAGAAGCCCTAGCATGCTACTGGGCCATCACTCATTTAAAAATTTTCCTTTGGGAAACAAATTTACGGTCCGCACAGTCCATAAGCCTTTGATGTACATTTTTTCAGCTAAACAAGCACTCTGTGATTCACAGAGAATAGCCAAATGGATATTAGGACTAGAGAATTATAGTTTTAGAGTGGAATACCTGCAGAGACATGAAAATGTAGTTGCAGATTACCTATCAAGGTCACCTCTTCCGAATGACTACCAGGAAAATCTCTTGGATGCCCCTATTTTAACCATTCATCTTCCTTTTTTATCACCAAAATGAAATGAGATGATTAAATGAAGAAAGATATATAAAGTTTTTGATCTCTGTGCACTCACTTGTTCCAATGTTTATGTTCGCTATAGGTAATTTTTCTGGTAGCGCAACAAGTTGTTACACGATGCCTAATCGTGTCTTGAATATATGTAGCAAATTGTGTGAAGGTTAGTCTTAACTTTCACTCACTGAGCGCTAGGTTTAACATGAAACCAAATTGTTTCTTCTCTTGTTTTTTATATCCTTATAAAAGAATTGATGTTCACTCTGTTTTTTTGATCATTTCAACATTTCTTTATTGATTTCTTTTTACTTTTCCTTATTGTGCCTCATAAGGCTTTCTTATATAAATCATTTCATTGATAAATTCCATATATGCTAATATACAATTTATAACTCCGCCCAATGCATTTCGGGTCAGTGGAGATGACCCTTCGTCAGGGGCCTGTGAATGAATAGATACAGGACCTTAGCAATCACTTCAATGTTATCAAAAAACGTTATGAATAAATAAATAAAAACGGTCATGAATGAGTAAATGAAAACAGTACATACATCATTGTATACATATAGACACGAGAACCTTAAGTATCAAACGATTCTATTATTCATAATATCATTATGCACTTAATGCACACATTTCAAAATAGAGATGCCTAGAGCGTGCATGTGATCCATTGAATAATGACAGGTAAAGGTTGGGAGCGAAACGGCGGGGTTAATAAAGTAATAGTTACGAAGGTTTAGAAAGAAAAGGAAGGGGGGAGGGATTGCAACTTACGAGAAATCTGTATATATAAGCTGTCTCTGCTGCGCCGGATGTTCGTATGGGGTTTACGCGCGGTTAGTGATTTAAAGTTTTAGAATGTTCCGATCACGTGATCTAAGTGAACTATGGAAGTCGAAAAAAGACTTCTCCCGTGATAGTACTGATCGTATATCGTTCTTCGTATGTTACATAAATGTGTTTGGAAAAAAAGTGACCTGGCTGGTGGTATGATTAACTGATTACGAGAAATATTATGTAAAATATTATGTGAAAAGTGAGCGGACAAAAAATGAAAAGACCGTGACCATGAACCGTACTGTTTCAATAGAAACTGAGGAGGGACTAAATGAAAAGATAAACAACGGACTAAAAGGAGTGTGTGTTATTAGCGGAAACCATATCTATAGGAATGATATATAGAAAATACCATATGTATACAAAGAATTTGGCATGATGTATGTTAAATCAGTTCAATACATTGAATTGGATGATTATCAACAGAATAATAATGAAAAAATGATGAAATAATGAAACCTGTGAATACATCATCATAAGAAATATCGTAAAAAATATTTTGATTCCTCAGGTCACTTAGTAGTGTTCAGGGAGTGGAATAGTCCTTATTGGATGCAATCTATAGAAAACATGAGTATTCATTACGATCATTCATTCCTGTTGGCTGAAGACTGTTCAATTTCTTTATCCAAAAGAATTCAGCTCTTAGTCTTTGTTAATGGGGTCCATGTCGCTGCGTTGTGGGATTGTCTCCAACACCGTGAATCTCAGTTGAGAAATTTGATGCTTTGCTTCTATCCAGTGGTTTGCAACAGTTGATTTCAAATTAAGAAGACGGATATTAGACTTATGCTCTGTTATACGTACTTTTATTTTCCTTTCTGTCTGGCCTACGTATACCTTACCACAAGGGCATTTGATGGCGTAGATTGTATTTTTTGTGTCGCAGGTACTGGTGTGTTTTAGTTCAATTTCATAACCTTGAGTTGGATGCATGAATTTATTGCCCGTTAGTACATTATTGCAGTGGGTGCAATTGAAGCATTTAGACATGCCTTTGAATTTGATCCTTGGATTTTTTCTGGATGTTGAGGTTAGAATTTCTTTCAAGTTTTTTGATCTGCGAAATGCAAACATGATGTTTTCATTATATAGATCTTTCAGATCTGGCTCCATTCTTATCAAACTCCAATGAGTATTAATTATTTTCTTGATTTTCATGGCCTCTGTGGAAAATTTAAGCACACACACTGTCTTCTGTTCTGATGTGTTAGTCTTAGGTATGAACAATTTTTCTCTAGGAGTATTATTGATTCTTTTAATTGATTCTTCCAAAATGGTTGTGGGGTTTCCTCTTTCTTGATGTTTTTTGATTTGTTCTTTCATAGTAATTTCTAGCTGTTTTGGGTCTGAGGTAATTCTTTTCAGTCTGATCAGCTGCGATGTAGGTAGATGTTTTTTTAAGGTGATAGGGTGAAAACTTTGAAAAAGAAGGCTTGAATTCCTGTCAGTTGGCTTGATGTGAACTTGAGTGGTGAAATGGAAGTCAGTCATGTTTATTTTTACATCCAGAAAGACGATAGATTCATGATCAATATTGTGGGTAAATTTGATCCTTTCATGTCTGGTATTCAAAGATCTGATGTTTCTCTCAAGTAGATTCTTGTCTCCTTGCCATAATACAAAAATGTAATCTATATATCTTCTGAATACGATCATGTTGTCTTTCCAATCTGGGTTATTCAGAATGAAGTCTGTTTCAAATTTTGACATATAGATGCAGGCATATGTGGGAGCTCCCCCAAAGCCATAGATGTCCCGTTGCATTGGTTGTAGAACCGTTGTTGCCATTCAAAATAGCTATGAAATAAAGCAAAATGCATTAGTTCTAGCACAAATATTTTCTGACTTTCTTCCAGTTTGTCATTCCTGAGTAGACTCCATTCCAGAGCTTCCAGTCCTTTGTTGTGAGGGATCGAGGTATAGAGTGAGGTCACATCTATCGTACATAGCCAGTATTCATTGTTTGGTGAGAGTGTCACTTCATTGAGTAATTTTAAGAAATCGGTCGTTTCCTTTACATATGTATTACCTTGTTGAACTATAGGTTGAAGAAACCAATCAATGTATTGTCCTATAGGTTCGGAGATTGAGCCAGAGGCAGAGACTATTGGTCTAAATGGTGGTTTTTTTTTATCCTTGTGGATTTTAGGTAACATATATAGTTTGGGTTGTCTTGGATACTTTGTTTCAAGAAATTGATGAGTCTTTTTACTGATCCATTTCATGTCAAGGGCCTTGTCTATTATCTGTTGTAGTATTCTTTTGTATTCATCAGTAGGATCTGAGTCAAGTGGCATGTATGTATTCATATCTTGGACATGTATGTTCACGCTTTCTAGATAGTAGCTGGTATCCATTACAATTAGTGCACCACCTTTATCAGCTCTATTTCTACATTTTGACTTAAATTTTTCAGAATATTCCATTCTCGAGGTGATAAATTTGTTCTCTTGGGTTTGGCAAATTTTATTTTTTGTAGATCTGTTAGTACTGATCGTTCGAAGGCTTCTGTTGTTTTGTGAGTGATCGGTGCGCAAAATGTGCTTTTTGGTTTAAATTCTTTTGTTTGACTTTCAGATTCTTGAGGTGGTATGTTCTCATTGGTTTTGAAAAAATATCGTAATTTGAGATTTCTGAAAAATTTAAAGAGAGTTACTTCTGTTTCAGGTAAATTAGATCTGTAGGTGGGGACAAATGAGGTTCCTTTGTTCAAGATCTTTATTTCAGTTTCGTTGAGTTGTTTCTTTGAAAGGTTAATGGCTAGGTCACTTTCGTTAGGCTCCTTGTGACTCGTCTTACTCGTTCTTCTTCCGTTTCTTTTTCCTCACCTTGTTTTTTAACTTGTGGTGTTTCGTTGGCTGCTGGGCTTATGTCTAAAAAAGCCGGTTGTTGTGCTTGAGTTTGAGATTTTTGAGTTGCTGGTGGTTTTGATGTGGATGGGATTGGTTGTGGAAAGGAAAATAAAAGTACGTATAACAGCGCATAAGTCTGATATCCATCTTCTTAATTTGAAATCAACTGTTGCAAACCACTGGATAGAAGCAAAGCATCAAATTTCTCAACTGAGATTCACGGTGTTGGAGACAATCCCACAACGCAGCGACATGGACCCCATTAAACAAAGACTAAGAGCTGAATTCTTTTGGATAAAGAAATTGAACAGTCTTCAGCCAACAGGAATGAATGATCGTATTGAATACTCATGTTTTCTATAGATTGCATCCAATAAGGACTATTCCACTCCCTGAACACTACTAAGTGACCTGAGGAATCAAAATATTTTTTACGATATTTCTTATGATGATGTATTCACAGGTTTCATTATTTCATCATTTTTTCATTATTATTCTGTTGATAATCATCCAATTCAATGTATTGAACTGATTTAACATACATCATGCCAAATTCTTTGTATACATATGGTATTTTCTATATATCATTCCTATAGATATGGTTTCCGCTAATAACACACACTCCTTTTAGTCCGTTGTTTATCTTTTCATTTAGTCCCTCCTCAGTTTCTATTGAAACAGTACGGTTCATGGTCACGGTCTTTTCATTTTTTGTCCGCTCACTTTTCACATAATATTTTACATAATATTTCTCGTAATCAGTTAATCATACCAACAGCCAGGTCACTTTTTTTCCAAACACATTTATGTAACATACGAAGAACGATATACGATCAGTACTATCACGGGAGAAGTCTTTTTTCGACTTCCATAGTTCACTTAGATCACGTGATCGGAACATTCTAAAACTTTAAATCACTAACCGCGCGTAAACCCCATACGAACATCCGGCGCAGCAGAGACAGCTTATATATACAGATTTCTCCTAAGTTGCAATCCCTCCCCCCTTCCTTTTCTTTCTAAACCTTCATAACTATTACTTTATTAACCCCGCCGTTTCGCTCCCAACCTTTACCTGTCATTATTCAATGGATCACATGCACGCTCTAGGCATCTCTATTTTGAAATGTGTGCATTAAGTGCATAATGATATTATGAATAATAGAATCGTTTGATACTTAAGGTTCTCGTGTCTATATGTATACAATGATGTATGTACTGTTTTCATTTACTCATTCATGACCGTTTTTATTTATTTATTCATAACGTTTTTTGATAACATTGAAGTGATTGCTAAGGTCCTGTATCTATTCATTCACAGGCCCCTGACGAAGGGTCATCTCCACTGACCCGAAATGCATTGGGCGGAGTTATAATTTGTATATTAGCATATATGGATTCATCAATGAAATGATTTATAAAAAAATCCTTATGAGGCACAATAAGGAAAAGTAAAAAGAAATCAATAAAGAAATGTTGAAATGATCAAAAAAACAGAGTGAACATCAATTCTTTTATAAGGATATAAAAAACAAGAGAAGAAACAATTTGGTTTCATGTTAAACCTAGCGCTCAGTGAGTGAAAGTTAAGACTAACCTTCACACAATTTGCTACATAAATGAAGAAAGATCCCATAATGAACTCTCTGAAAGACCTAATTGTCAACGGATGGCCAGAAAAATGTTGTAACGTCCCGGAGGGCATGAGAGACTTTTGGGATGTAAGACACAAACTTACAATCATCAATGACAGGATCTATGGAACTCAGAAAGTCGTCCCACCTTCTGCTCTCAGAGAAAAAAAATAATAGACCTCGCTCACAAGGGTCATTTGGGCAGAAGCATTACAAAGTCCAAATTTAGGAACAGTTTTTGGTTTCCTAAACTAGACTCCATGGTTGAAGTAAAAGTCAAGGAGTGCATTAGTTGCGCTAAAAGCGACAAAAACTAAATATTGCGCAACGTTCCTTTGTCCCCAGTAGAAGTTCCGATAGTACCTTGGACAAAACTCGCAATGGATATAATTGGTCCAATGGAAGCCTTAGGTCTACAGAAAGAAGTTATGTTTGCCCTGGTGAACTACACTTCTCACTGGGTAAATACAAAATTTACATCCACCACCTAACCAAAAATCTCATATTGTTTTTGAAATCGATATTCTCCTTTGAAGGGGTACCTGCAATTCTTGTAACTGACAATGGAGTGCAGTTTACCTAAGAAGAAATGACAACATTCCTAAAAGACTTTAATATCAAACACAAGAAAACTGCACTCTACTCTCCTAAGGCTAACGGCTTGGCGGAAAGAACCAACCACATGATCAAAGAGCATATCCAACTGGCAATATCCAACGGATTCAATATCGAGGACTCCCTTAGGAACTGCTTATGGGCCTATCACACAGCTCCTAATCTTGTCAACGGAATCTCACCTTTCGTTGCTTTAAGGGAAAGAGTGAGAGGCACCAAGTTGAATCCTCTCTGGTTAGAAGGCGGAAAAGCGGTGACAGTCAACACCAAAATGTGCCAACAGAAAGTCCATCAACATCAAGTCAGCAACAAGAATTGGTATGATCGTAAACATGGGGTGAGAGATGTAAACCTCAAAGAGACAATCTATTTATGGTAAAGAAATCTACCCCTACCCCATTTGGACAGAGCAAATACCTTCCTCCCCAGAATGTAAGGGGAACCGGGAAAATTGTGGTGCAGCTGGAAGACGGGCACACTTGGAGGGGGAAAGACTTGCCACGAAATCTTGATACCTTTGCTCTTTCTCTACATTCTCTACCTTCATCCTTCTTGCTACACTCTTCCCCTTTATTCCCCATGCATTGCTCACCCATCTGCCGGGTCTTCTTCCCCTCCTTCGTTGTTCACCCTAGGGTATAGAGGAGTGTTGTATTTCCTTCTTCCTTCCCCATTGGTACCTTCCGCAACCCCCCTCCCTCCTTACCTGTTGGTATGCCCGGAACTCCATTTCGAATGTTCATGTGGACTCTTGATTCTAGTGAGAGCGGATGACTAGAATAAATGCCTCTTCAACTTCTCCTGAGTCTGTGGGAATTTACTTCAAGCTTACAACACTATGCAACATTAAAAAAATCATTTGTTTGAGGTTCAGTTTTTTAGAATTAGTGCGATCTGCTTGTGGACCTGAGAAACTACTTGGAGCTTGTGATTCCCCAACAAAAATGAACTACTGATACTCTAAGCAAGCTTGCCCAATGTTTGATCCTCAGCAACAATCCACACATACCTCAACAGCTTATGTATGTATGTATGTCTGTATGTATGTATCAGTGTCTCACCCGACTCTGACACCCGGCATCATGTCAAGTGTGCGAGACTCACTGGTGGATGCTGCTGAGCTGCACGAGCAGCTCAACAGTGGGTTGCTACACTGCTTGTCCACAATTACCTTGCCAATACTGACCCGCCAGTGGTATCATGCCCCTGCCTCAATCATTTGCAAATTAGTGCTGGAGGACACCATCTGCTTCTCCAGTCCATTCAGCTTTCTTCTTCCCAGGGTTCCCTAGGTGGGATCCTGGTTTCTAACACAGCCCAAACGAAGATGGCTGCCTCAGACTATTCCTCCATTACTTCATCTCAATCCAATATGGCTACCTTATGACTTCCTGAGTTTTTTGTCCTAAAATAAGGGAGTCTGCCCAGCTTAATCTTTGAGTCATGACCCTTCGTGCTCATATGGCCATGTCTGAACTGGGGTGGTGTGGAGTGCAAAAAACGATGGATTTAGGCCCAGATCTCTGTACTGGGGTGAATGTATGACATTGTTCTGCATTCTGTCCATCAATTGTTGTTTTTGCACTTCGTGCTCCTGCCATAGTGTGCATCTCTCCTGCTTTGATTGGATTTTTCTACCCATCATTTTTGTTTTCTTCCTTGCTGTCCTGCCTTATTCCTGCTCCAGTCACTGTTTAGATTTTCCCAGTTGTTTTCTTACTGTTTTTTTTATATTCCTGGATTCCAACTGCCTTCCGAAGGATTTTTGCCCTGGGCATTTTCCTCTGTCGGGATTCCTTCTGGAGGGCACTTTCCTGCTTGGACGTTTCCCCTTTCAGCGGTCACGTCACTTAGTTTATAGAAGGGGTCGCCCCTACCTCTAACGGAGCAGAACAACCAAAACCCAAAGTTCTTCATCAGCCCATGACTGAGATCCGCAATTAGGCGGCTGATTCCTGACAATGATCGCAGAAACGTTGCCACATATTTTTAAAGTGTAATTCACAAACCTGATATATTTTGCTATTTTTCTGAAGATTGGTATACATGGGTCTATTGCAATGAGGGAATTGCATTAATTGGTGCTGCTCATTTATATTTACTGTCCCACCTTTCTAATCCTCCAGCTCGCCGTACCCAAGTCCTTCATTTCAGTCCTCTGTTGTGTAACCATTTTGAAGTGACTGTGCAATTTCATGAATTCACAGTCTAAGAGTGAAATGTATCATGAGCCACTGTATCAGTATGCGATTGATGAGAAGCATGTGTTTACCTTCTTCCTCTGGCGTGGTTCTACATACATATATTCAGAAAAGATGGGTCAGTACCATTATCTAATTCAGCTAGTGGCAAACTGCAAAGTCTTTGAAATAATCACTGTATTGAAAAAATATATAAATATAAGTATGTTGCTTGTTGAATATTGTGTGTTCAGCATGTTTTTTGTTAATGTCTTACTTGCTAAATGCAATAACTTGCATATATCTGTGAGGTTAGACTCCATGACAATTATATTTTACGCATTGTTAAAACAATGAGTTAACATGTCCATTATAGTGAAAATACGTAAAACTGTTTTCTGGATATGAGGTTTATAAAGCTTTTCTGTGATGAATATTTTAGGTTTTGCCAAACAACCTAACTAAGGAAGAAGGTCATGTAGCATCCTGAGAAGTATACATGCTTCAATATTGTTTTGTGTGCCTTGCTCCTATATATCACCCGTCAAATGAACAACTCATTAAAAAACAACTACTGTTAAAACGAAGAACTGATGTAGGTACCTAAGATACAAGGTTACCGGGGAACTTTGGCATGTGCCTTTACTTGTAGCTGAGACTTTCACACTTGACTTGGAGTTAGTAGAGCAGAAGCAGAACACTAATAATAGCCTCCAACATATATCTTACATGATATGGGCAAGTGAAGTGGCATAGTCATATATTATAATCCAGGATTCACCGGATTTTACATAAGACCAGACACTACTGTTATGGGTTCCTCTTTTGCTGTTAATTCTCCAAAGCAGCAAAATAGAAAAGCAATAGAAACAATAACTTTAATAGTCAGTCGGCTCTAGGATAAAGCTGATAATGCATACAGCACAGGTGTCTCGTTAACACGGTATAAATAGTCTATGTGTGAGCAGACCTTCCTCTTTCTTGCTGCTCCTATTGCCAGCTAGAGCTTGTTATCATTTGCCTTAATTTGTGCTTCACTTATATCTTCCATATTCCAACACGCATGCATTCTCCATTTTTACAGCACACCTTGAGCTGTGTTGGCATTCCCCCCTTGGTATGTCCGTTGCTCCAAAGCTTGTGTCGGGTTTCAATGTGACCACCGTGTGTATTTTTCCTATACCTACACACTCCTCACTTGTGCTTCCCCTGCACACAATTGGTGTTTGGTTCGCTCTTTCGACAAGTACGACGCCCAAGTAATTGTCAGAAGTACTTGTAGGATTTTCTTTGTTCACAAATTAGACTCTGTCTTGAATTTTAAAGAAATGCAAAGAAATCTCAGAACAATGAGTAAAAATTAAGAAGCTAGTTTACAAGCCTATTGCGCCGCCGGTGCATCACTTATTTTGACGCACCAATTTTGACGCACTGGCTGTGTAGTGTGGCTCGTTAACATGGCTTTTCATGGCCTTGTAAATATGGCCCCCTTTCATGCATTACTCTGCATGAAAGGGGCGTTCCATCGGTGTTGCTATGGGTGTTCCCACACAACATCCATGGAACCTGACGCATTACCAGACTTACAAGTTTTTGTAACCCTGTGATTCGGTCAGATTCCTAAGCCTCCCAAGGGGAGGCATAAGAGATGTGCAACGAGGGGAAATATCTGTATTTCCCCTTGTTTTTCCATTTTCTATGTGTGCTGCATTCTGTGGCACAAATAGGAAGAGGAAGACACCTCTTGTGATTGTTTGTCCCTTCCTGCACAAAAACAATCACCCCTATAATTCAGACACCCTTGCACCATGGCACAAGCATGTCTGCACTGGCGTATGGCAACCCATTGTGTGCCAGCACAGGGGAAAAGAACAGAGATGCAGGTATCTTGTAAATATGGCGCATTCCTGCCCTTTTCATTTGATGCAGTGTAAAATAGGCACTAACTTTATTAACATGCAGTGCTAGGACCTTTACACAATTTGATTATAACTGAACCATTCCATTTGTGCTCAGGGCACCCATTTGAACATTATATAGACAACATTAAAGAGCTATTTAAAGCAAATTTAAAGCATTTTGTTAATTATTTTGGCTTATCTGTAGTAATATCTCGATGGGTTTTTGTAATCACTAAATGGCAAAACTGTTAAAATATTATTCAGACCTAGCCTCATAGTTGTAGAAAAAAACCTTTCTAACGATTAACTTGAAAAATGTGATTCCGATTCATACCTTCTACAATTTTCCTCAATAACATTTGATTAACAATGGTTTAAATGCACTTGCAAATCCATACATGAAGCTTCAGAATTCAAAAATTCTCCTTCCTGAGTGATCAATACAAAGACTGAAGTTATTTAATTCTCCACTGAAATTGGCTGCAGGGAAATAGGAGACCCTTCTGCAAGCAGGTTGAAGTAAATTTAAGAAAGAGACCTTTTCAGGTTATCCAACATGGTTCGTCGGACAAGATTCTGATGTCATCCAATACTCTGCTGACTCATATTCTGATGGCCAAATCGGTCCAGACATAGTTTATCTACAATACATATAAACTAAAGTTAATTTTAACATTTTAGAACAAAAGAAAGAAGTTAACTGCCTGTACATGTGATTCACCTAGTTCGACACTTTTTCAGCCAGCCTTGCTCTTTCATCCCATGTTAACAAATTATCATCTTTTCCCCTTGTTGATGTGTATATTTGGACAAGAATAAGAACCCCTCTTGAAAAACTTGCACAAACTAAGCTAAAGTCAGAATGCCCTAGAACAATATTTTCCCACCAAATCTTCTCATGTTTTACAAAATTTAGAAAGGATCCAAAAAAGGGGATAGTTCTTGCCTGGTCATTCTGCCAGAAAAGGTTTCAAGACAGACTGATTACTGTCACAAGAAGATTTGAGATGGGTGAACAATTTCAACATTAGTTGTGCAGAGGTCTCCAACTAAATTCTGCAGGAATGATTCATTATTTTTTAGCACAATGCAGTTCAGGAAAGAAAGCAGCAGCTCTTTGCTGCAATGCACAATGGACAGTAAGCCGCACAGAAGCATATTTATTGAAATGGCCTGATGCTGCTGTCATCCCCTGCACTGCTGTTGCCATGCCCTGTGTATGTGCACTACAAGGCTGCCTAGTGCCACGCACAACTTTTTCACCATGGTGTTATTAGAAAGTAGGTTATTAGTTGTGGTAAATATTTATTTATTTATTGATCAAGGAGTTTTATATAGA
The DNA here is from genome assembly GCF_964263255.1 of Lissotriton vulgaris. Classification (NCBI taxonomy): domain Eukaryota; kingdom Metazoa; phylum Chordata; class Amphibia; order Caudata; family Salamandridae; genus Lissotriton; species Lissotriton vulgaris. The sequence goes on from NC_141689.1 coordinate 2,126,437,363, forward strand.
CCTGGGGGTATCGGTGCGATTTACAGCAGTTTTTGTAGGAGTGGTACAAAAGAGCAGTATTGAGGTAGTACGAGAGTACTGAGATAACCTCATTGAGTGCACGTTGTCTTGGGTTGAACCTCTCAGGGGGAGGGAAGAGCAGGAAATGGGCCAAAGGGCAAGTATAAGGTAGATTTGGAGAAACAATGTCAGGGGGGAACGACTAGCAGGGATTTGCATTCAGGCAGCGGCTATTGATTTAGGAGGGAGCGATTGAGGAAGAGGGTTTTTAGGTGTTTTTTTAATTTTGTGAAAGGACGAGATCGTTCTGATACCTGCTGGGATGGAGTTCCAGATTTTGGGCGCATTTCCGGCGAAGGTCCGTGCAGCGGTTTTTTGTTTGCGTGTTTTCATTGGGATGAGAAGTAGGGAATGGGAGCTCTGGAGGTTTCTTGTCTGACCAGCCCTCTTGAGTTTGGCGGCCAGGTAGTCAGCTTTTCCAATGTGTAGGGCTTTGTGCATGAGACAGGGAGTTCTGAAGCTGGCACATAGTTCGACTGGGAGCCATTATAGTTCTCTGAGTGCTGGTGGAATGTGGTCATATTTCCTAATTCCAGTGTCCATTCTTGCTGCTGCGTTGAAAGTTGTTTTAAGGGGAGCTGATTTTGTTGAACCCGTGAGAGTTTAATTCCCATAGTCGAGTCTGGATAGCACCAGTGATTGGGTAGCTTGTTTGAGATCATTGTTTGGGATGAATGGTTTGATTTTCTTGAGTAGCTTCAAATTGAGGAAGGCCCTCTTTGCGGAGTTTTGAATGTGTTTGTCCATGTCGAGTTTTGGGTCTAGAGTGTTTCCTAATGATTTTACAGAGTTTGCCAGAGTGAGATTACTGTTGGGAGCATCCATAGCTTTTAACCATTCTGCACTATGAGGGTTCTCCTCTTTGTTGGAGATGAGGAGGATCTCAGTTTTTTCTTGATTGAGATTTAAGTGATTTAGAGACAACCAGTGTTGGATTTCTTTTAGAGTGTCAATTAGTCTGTGAATGTCATCTATGGAGAAGGTTTCTAGGTAGTTTTGGGTGTCATCTGCATATAGGTGGAAAGAGATGTTGGCATTTTTCAGTATGGTGGTAAGGTATATGTTGAACAGTTGTGGTGAGAGCACTGAGCCTTGGGTAACGCCCCTGTTGACAGGGTATAGGTCGGAAGTAAAGTGTTTAATTTTTATCCTTTGCTAGTGAATGTGTAGGAAGGAGGAGAACCAGCGTTGGACCACCTCATCAGCACCTACCCTTTCTTGTAACGCCTTGATGAGTAGTTGGTGGTCAACGTGTCAAAGGCTGACGAGAGGTCCAGGAGAATGAGTAGGCAGCATTTGTCGGTGTCAATTGATTGGTGGATATCATCTGTGATGTTGAGGATCGCATTCTCGGTGCTATAGTCTTTTCTGAAACGCAATTGGTGGGGATCAAGAAGGTTGATGTTGTCCATGTGCTGCGTCAGTTGCAGGAGGATGCATTTTTCAAGGATTTTCAATAGGAAGAGGTGATGGGGGACGGGTCTGAAGTTATTCAGGTCCTTGGAGACAAGGCCTGTTTTTTTTAGTAGTAGCGTGACTTGGTCAACTTTGAGGCATTCTGGTATGACGCCTGATCTCAGGGAGTTGTTTATGATCTTGCACCAGAACCGGCTATGGAGAGTTTCAGTTTTTTGGTCAATTGGGTGGGTATAGGGTCAAGGGCGTGAGAGGTGGATTTGGAGGTGGAGATCAGCCTGAGGATCTCAGCTTCCGGGATGGGGGTGAAGGACTTCCATGTTTTAGTGGGGTGTTTGCACGTGCTGTCTGTGGGCACTTGGGGCAAGCTTTCGCAGGAGGAGTTGATGTCCAGAGAGAGCTCAATCTTGGTGATTTTTTCTTCAAAGAAGATGGCAAAGTTTTTGCACAGTTCCTTGGAGGCCTGCAGTGTAGATTTAGGGGGTTTGGACGTTTGTTGCTTGATGATTTTACACAGTTCGTTGGGTCTGTTTTTTGCGTTGTCTAGGGCGGAGCAGAAAAAAGTGGATTTTTCACTGTTGATGTGTTTTTTGTACTTTCTTCGAGCTGCTTTGAGTTGTTCGTGTAGGCTTGTGGAAGGGTTGCTCCTCCAAAGTCTTTCTGTAGCTTTAAGTTGTCTCCCTTCATTGTTAATGTTCGTGTTGAAGCAAGATCTGGATGGGATGTTTCTGTTTATAAATATGCCTCTGCCACTGATAATAAGTCCACTAACATAATCTAGGGTTCAGTAGACATCTCAATAAATGATTCCCATGCTCAACCCTTGGTAGCTTGAGCAAGCAGGTTTTACTTAGGAGCCAAGTATGTAAAGCATTTAACAACACCAATTTCAGTAAATAATTAAGACATAACACACAATATGACCCCAAAATATTTGTATCCTTAAAATGACACCAAAACAACATAAACCGAATGTAGGGAACCAGAGATATTAATTTTAAAAGGTTTAACACTATATAGCTCTTGGAAACCTATAGCGTCACAGTGGGATGTGCTGTCGCACTTGGCCGGGGCAGAGTAAACGTTTCAGGCTGACTGCGATGGAGCCCTGCTCGGATATCCCTCCCTTGAGGTAGGCCTCTGTCTAGATTTTACCTTCAGACTTATAAATGTGTATGGATCTTTTTCTGCCGGGGTCCCTAGATGCTCTTCACCAGTCTGTGTTTGGTGAGGGTTTGCCAGATTGCGTTCCAGGCAGCGCCCAATTCTGGAAGTCGGACCTCCCGAGCTTTTCAGCAGGATGAACCAGCAGGGCAGGCCGGCTCGCGTTTGAAAGTCGCCGACACGGCTCCTGTGGTTGAGTCGGTCCCCCTCTGGAGTTTTTTTCCAAAGTTGCTCCAAACATCTAGAATTTCTCCTTCAGTTCCTCTGGGGCTTTCAAAGTATCCAAAACACAATCCAAGGGTCTGGAATTTCCAAGATGGTCTTTGAAAGTTTTGGACGTCAGTTCCCACAAACCTCTTTTACAAAACCCTTAAAAAACCTCTGGACATATTCCAAGCTGTGGATTCCTGGTGGTGATAGTCCAGGTCAGGTCTGCCAGCCTGTAGCTTGTAGGGTGTCCACTCTATATTCCTCTTGAAGCAAAGTACATCCAAAGGTCTGTAGTTTCAGATAATGCAGTAGGCGCAGTGAGTCAGAATGAAGGGCTTGGTGGTGCAAATGAAGTGCCCTATTTATGAGAAACTTACGCAGCACAGTGCTGAAAGTTGTTTTGGTGCGCTGCACTGCACTGCATTAGTTTCGAAGCACAAGGATGCAACATATTTACAACAATATGTTCCATTTCTGTGTTTTTCTCTGCGCTGGCACACAAACTGCTGCCATGTGCCAACACAGCTGTGTTTAACAAATGCGCTGTCGCTGCCGACGGCGACAATGTTGTTGCTTCGTATCTTCTACTTCACAAATCGTGACTTCCCACCAGCTGCCACTGAAGTAATATTCATATTGAAACTTGATCTTCTTCTGCTGCATGTTTGAAATTTAGTCTTCAGCATTCTTTGCCTCGAAAGCTCCTGACCAAATAGTTGACAGAGTTGTGTTGTTTATCGATTCACCTCAACCAGCATCACTGACCCTAATGGGAAGTGTATGTTTCAGAACTTTAATTTCTCCTTAGGGTCACCAATTATGATGCACAAAGCCTATGTCCTGATGATGGTCTTATGAAACAATCTCCTAAAAACCAAAACGTCGACTACTGAGTCTAATTCTGCTCATTACTCATCAATCACCATTGATTTTCATTTACTTTTTGATCTGAAGTAATTGTGTTATTATTTGTTATCAGTGTAGACCTACCTTTTGATGTATTATAGGAGTATATAAGACGCTCCTTTTATATTCCAAATGCATTTTTCTTTACCCTGTTTTTATCCCTAATTGAATTTCTCTGTCGTAAAGAAAATAATAATCTTTTGACTTAAAAAACCTGGTTATTGTATTTTTTCATTTTGTTAGTGTGGTAACATCATTGACTTGTATTAGAGAAATTATATTCAGCCACTAACTGGTAGTAGTGTGGGTTCTTAATCAACTAGAGTCCCCAATCTGCTGACACTGAGAATTTCAAACAAAACCCCTTGCTGGCCCATTTTTTTGCATGTGCCAACACAGGCATGCTTGCACTATGGTGCAAGGATGCCTGCGTCGTGGGGAGATTATTTTTGTGCATGTCGCCAGTTCTAGTCGGAAGACAAAATATGTCAGTTCATAGCTTTTTATTTTGGTCTCTTTTTAGCACTGTGGTGTTTCACCCAAGCTGCTGAAGCCAGTAGTGTCTTACCATCATTCCCTGAAAACTCATTTTTTGACAATTTGTTGGGCCTGCACCAAAACCACCTTGAGTTGGAGCCAGGGAAGATGATACCTCAATATGGTGCCCAGCACCAAACAAAAAATTGTCCCCAGTTACAGCTGATGACCCGTGAGGGGTTTTCAAATAACGTATTAAATCCCCACATTTTGCTGCCAAAGTACCAAGTATACTTTGCTTCAGCACCTTTTAATGGACAGCTCACTCCTATGATTATTCACAATGAATTAGTTTCAACAGTCCTGGCTGCACTATTTGGGTAGCAAAGAGGGAGCTGGCTGCTTTCCTAAAGATCTAAACAACGACTATTGCATGAGAATAACAAGAAACATCAAACGAGTAACACGCCGCACAAGGGGATGTAAAACAATTGAAAATGTGGATTTGGCACTGCGCAGAACAAAGACTGTTGAACTCTTGAGTTATAACATGTGAATTTGTAAAGTGCACATAAAACCCAGAAGGGTAGATTGGTGCTTAATTGCAGGCATACATTTTTACCCTCCGGGAATTGAACCTGTGACCTTGAAGTCCCACACAGGCCGATATAGTGGACACATTAGTCCAGTAAGACAGCAGACACAGAATCATCTATGAAAGAAAATTAAAAATACATTACGCATTGCTTATTTTTTTGGTAAACAGCGAACTAAGGCCAGATGTACGACCATATTTTGCATGCGCAAACAAGTTTGTGACCCATTTGCACATGCAAAATAGATATGGGCCATGTACTAATCCTATTTAGCAAGTTGCAATTTTTTTGCGACTCGCTAAATAGGATTAGCGTCTTCATATTGGGAAAGGGCATTCCAAGGTTGTCCCTTCTAATAGCGAGTCTGAGAGCTACGTAAGACTGTTTTGCAACTGCAATTGCGGTCGAAAAACAGTTGCAGTTTACCACCCTTCACAGTAGGGTGGTAAAGCACTTGCAAACAGGAAGGGGTCCCCAGGGGAACCCTTCCCCTTTGCAAATGTAGGGTAAATATTTTTTAGGAGCAGGCAGTGCTCCTAAAAAATCAGTATTACTAATGATCCCATTTTCGCCTTTAAACGTGGAAAGAATGTCAAAGATTCTGTAGTCGGTGCCTACCTGGAAACTCCCAACCAAACAGATATAAGGATTCAACTGAACTTACCTTCACTGACTGGCTACCATAGATGTGGTAGTTGTAAGACCTGCCCCTTAACACTTGAAGGAAATACTTTCTCGCACGCTAACTGTACCTACACATTGGGAAATTTCACCAATTGCAATGGAACTAACTTAATTGATGTTAATAAATGCTCTTGCAACAAACTATACCTGGGACAAACCACCCAGAAGATCAAATGCAGAGTCTTGCAACACATTAGCAGAAACAGATGTTGTGTTCAAGGGGCACCCATAGTCGAACATTTTGTCAGCCTAGACCATCGCCCGGTAAGCCTCAAATGGATGGCCCTTGAGAAAGTATGCCTACATCCCAGAGGAGGAAATCTGGCATCTTCACTGAATTTCCAAGAATGTAACTGGATTCATTCTTTGAAAACAGTTCTCTCTGGCTTGAACGAAATGGAGGAAACATATAAACAAATGAGTCAGCTGAGCAATAGAAGATACTAGATCCACACTGCTTGCCAGTAGCTCACCATCATACTATTGGCGAGCACTCGCTCATTGACTAAGGTCTTTGCTCAATTTATCTGTATGACTCTGACCAGTATTGGTGACACCAATGGTAACGTGAAGTTATTATTATTATTTTTATAGTTGGGTATTTAATTATCCGATTGTCATAGTCTGAAGCGCACATACTGTCATAACTGGTTCTCAGTGAACCACTAGCTTGCAAATGTGTTTTGTTTCTATTTAACCTGCACCTTTCTATAATCCAAAGTGTTTGTACTATTTTTCCGAATAATGCAAAGTTAATTTTCTTGTTGGGCATGAAATTGTCAACCGGCACTGTTAGAACTGGGGTCACCAATTCCACCCCGTTAGCTTGGCGCCCGGCAGGAAGGCACCCGAGGCAATGTGTAAAGTGGAAGTACAGCACACACTCACACTGAAAGAGGGAGGCACGCAATATAATGACACCACACCAGATGGTTGTTTCAAACTAGACTCTTTATCTAGACTTTCTTCAGTGCAGGTAAGGAACTCACTGTTATTTAGGCACATATCCCTTTTCAGGTATAGACAATTGAGGTCAACATCTCTCTAGTATTACTTCATTGAACATAAAACTCTGCTCAGGGCAGTCTAGGCAATAACATTCCCTATGAACAGGTTCATTAACTGTAACATTGCATAGGTCTGACCTGCATACTAGAACATCTCTTGTGCAAGAGAATCATTGGAACAATTCAACAGAGGCATAAACGGCACTACAGAATCTGGCTTAGAGTTCCTTAAATAGGATCACACTACGAAAAACAGTCCCCTAGAAAGGAGTTAACTGAGGGACAGTGCATCAATCACCAATTCAGTCTACTTCCCAGTTCAGGAGACCCATAGCCAACTTCCTCCTCACTCTAGATCTTTAGGGCCCACATTGTCATCACAGGGTTAACCAGGGCCAACAGGGCCCGACTGCGGTCTCCTGAGGGGAGGAGCAATCGTGGGGCTGCCTCTCTGTTCCCACGAGGCTCCTCGGCAGCCCCCACTTTCTCCTGGCACCTCCGCCCTCCCCAGGGGTGTTACCTTTATTTTCGGCCCTTCGATGAGGCCATTTCGGTGTAATTTTGGATTCGGGGCAATGCGGGGGCTCTCGAGCTCCGTGGAGCCCCTGCGCTGGTGGTGTGAGATGGTCCCGGGCCTTCCGATATCTGCTTTGGCCTGGGGGCCAATGAGGACGAGGTTTGGTGAGGGTGCGGCAGCCTCCACCAATGGCTGTGCAGCTGTGAAGGGCCTGGGTGCCAGAGCCAATCAGGGGGCAACTTCCGGCAGGCGTGGCCGCGCCCGCCTATGGCAGCGCGGCTTTCAGGGGGCACGGACGATGACGCTGCTGGCGCCCCAGTCAGGTGATGCTGCCCACGCTACCTTCACTGGCCCAGCGCGGCCTACCACTGCTACCGCGATGGCCCGCTCAGGCATCGGGGGCCGCAGCAGGGATCTTCTGCAGCGCCTCCTTCTCCTCGATACCCTACTATATAGCGGGTTTGCGACTCGCAGGGTGTCGGTCTTGCGGCACCTGGGCCACTGCGGTGAACTTGGTCGCAGTGCTTCTTCTTGCCACAGCAATTCCAGGGGGAGGCCCGAATAGCACTCAGAGGTCGTAGCGCCGTGGCGGGGCCCAGCCCGAGTACACGCGGTGGGTGACCAATGCGGCCAGTACATCGCTGGTTGGCCTCCACGCTTGAGACAATAACAGCAGGTGAGCACCTCAGGGGCACAGCGTTTAACAGTCAGCAATTCTTCCCAGGCACATACCCATGAGTCCCTCATCTAACTTAGGAACAGCAGGGCCTCAGCTCAGTCAGTCCCAGTAGTGTAGGTTCCTACCCTAGGCCCAACCGCCTATACTCTTGCAGAGGTTACCCCCAGGTCCAGTGGTGCCCTAACTGACAGTCAGGTTTCCCTCCTTCACTCTTATACCCCTAAGTCAGGTGACCCTCCTCTAAAGGTGGCAAAGTATAACCCCTCCCAGGGCTGTAAGGCTCCAGGAACTTCCACATATTAGGCTATGGAACAAAAATGCGGGAAGGCGGTGATATGTAACAGGATGTCCCAGCCTGCTCCTAACTACTAGTGCGTGTATTCCATGGCCACTTGGCATTACCAGGGGCCTGTAGCAGCATGTTGTTGGGAGAGACACCTGAACCTCAGCACTGTTTGGCATTGGTAAGGTGCCCAGAGACCTAGGTCCAACAAAAGACGGTGGCAAAAATAAGGCAAAGGGGCAAAAAAAACAGGGTAAGACCACCCTATGGCTGACAGGTCTAACAGGCACTCAAGATTTTACCTACATGCCACTTGTCTGATAGACAGTGACAGTCCAAAACGTATGAACAGTTTAAACTTGTTCTCAGTGATTCACCAATTTGTAAATGTGTTTTGTTTCAATTTTTGTAGCCCGAAGCGTTTGAACTATTCTACCACTAATTGGTTGATGTGTTTAGTTTCTGTCAAATTGCTTCATTTCTGTCACAATTGTATAATCTTCCGAACTATGTTTGTCCATTGTGAACCCAAACTAATAGCTGCATTACATGCACATGATAAGGTTGTTCATAGAATTAAGCTGCTCTTTTGACTATGTGTCTATTGAAAATACTACTGAACCAGAGAGTCTTTCCTCTCTGTCCCCTGTACCGCCAACTGTCGGATTTAGCTGCTGCACAGCACCGTGAACGTTAGATACGGTGCTGTGATTTGATGTACCGTTAGGCTTCACCCACAAAGGCGATTCATTCTGGGACCGCAAGCAAACAGGACTGAATCATCTGCTGTGTTGCTGGTTGCAGTCCAAAGGTATGTTCCACTTTAGTGGCAACAAGGGGCTTAAAGTCCTTCATTGCTAGTATCCAAGAACCCCACATTAGGCTTTCGCTTTTTATCCTCCCAGCAATTGATCGTTTTTCACGATTTATTCATGAGTGTCTCGACGTTGCCCGCTAATAGGAGGACGGATCATATCGACCACAGGCAACCACCAGAGTCTTGTTGAAATCGTAGGAGCACCTGGTTTCCTCTGTGCCACCAGGTATGCTTCTTTGCCAGCCTTTAACTGTAAACGATTAGACTAGGGGTTTATGCAGCAATTTATTACAAAGTCCCGTTCTTTTCAACTTCTTACTTTACGAGCTGCTTCACTATTCAAAATACGTCTAGTCGGAATCAACCAGTCCAGGTATGAATTCCTTTTATTGCTTTGCATTTAAAGCTGACCTTGACAGAAGCACATACTAATTAGGTCCTCTCCTTACCCCAAGGCCGACTGGTAAGACTCTCATGTCCTCCTCAACACTCGTTGACACGTCCATTGGCATTGATTAATTTGTGGAATCGGCGAGTTACATTTGGGCACCACTGGCCCCTGTAAGCTTTAAGACGAACACACCTAGCACATACTTACTCTGAATTCTCTTCCTTTAGGCTGTCCGCTCAACTTCTTTGTCATGAAGAAGACCCGCCATGACAACCCCTTAATAATGCTCCGGTCAGGTTCGAAATGTCAACGGTTTTAGATGTCCATATATCAATAGGTCTCGCAGCTTGCAAATCACTAAGGATCAATTCTTGAGCTAGAGACACTTGTACTATTCTACTGAAATTGGACCTACTCTCAAACTTCCCTCCTCACTTGTTAATGCAATACCAATGTGTATGGTTTCACTTACATGTACAATACACTGATTCTGTCACTTGGGCACTTTGTTCACCTTTTTCACTGTAACTATGTGTCACTTGCACCGCTTAATTAACTGAATTATCAGACAGCCTGTTCCTATGGTAATTTTGAGGTGCGAATCAAAAACCCTCTGATGAGTGTTTAGAAGTTTAAGTAAAAAACTCTTTTTGAAATCACGGATTACTGTGTCACTTTATATGTGTTCTAGCGTTGTCTTCAGATCTGTTAATTTACATAAATGTGATGAACTACAAAGAAATTGCCCCACCCGACAGAACCAATTCTTATTTGTATTATTCTGTTTCACTGTAGACACAAAAATGGTGGGATTTTTGGACATAAACTTAATTACAGCATGTGACGCACTGCAAGAGCACCGTAAGCAGGGTCAAGTTATTCCAGATGTAAACACCTGATAAGCCTTAACTTTTGGAGGGCAGAAACAAATAATGTTACACGACATCATCGAACTGGAAGTATGTTCACATTTTGTAAAGATTTGTCTGACATTTTACACAAGCATATTTATCAGTATATTGGCTGTGTCTGTCTTAAGTGTTGTTTGTCATTGATGCCAGATCCAGGTGCCAATTTGTTTGCTTAAACATCTGAATATTAAAATTGTGTTCAAATGTTAGAAGTATGTTTGTGTTGATTGCTTTGAAATACGCGATTCATAATGCAAGAAAGCAACGAACTCTTTTTTTTTATTATTCGATCTTGGCAAAAGAAAGTGTTTCAGCTTGGCCTGGTCTTTGGCAGGGTGATGGAAATGTGGTTTGATAGCATCAGATCTGGCCGGCCCTATGCAACCTATGAAAATGCAATTATAATTATAGCGTCTATCCATCATGGTAATTTGTAGGAGAGCTTGATCCAAAAGAGCCCTGATGCAGGTGCTTTGTAAACAGCTGTTCCTGCTGTCATTTTTTTATGTTTTGCAGATGCATGAAGATAATGTTCATGTTGATATAAATGAAGTCAAGAACCAACTGCTTTATTTTGTTGCTTGACTTTCCTATGCCCGAGCAACACCAGATTGCAATTGCCCGATTCCCATACAATAAACATTGTGAATGTCGCTGCTCTCAAGGACAGATGATGACCGAGCAGGAGGTGGAAGGGGACAGGTAGAATTAATTTAGACAACATATTTACAAACCATGCCACAACAATTCATCTCAGTGTCATGAAATATTTTCTGAATCATGTCGGTGCTTTCATAAACCAGTCACCACTTGATCTTGCCTCCTGGAATACTCTTTGAGTCAGCAGCACTTGCAAGGAGAAAGCACACTTATTAAGTTGTTTTGAGAAGGAATATATTATAAAGCAAAGCGCGTGGGGCCCCTCAAATGCAGGACAGAATTCTATGGATATTACTATCTGCCCATGTCTACCTTTATTCCTTGCTTGCATTATTGGGCGGTGAATTCAATTCCAACTGCAATCAAGTCAGTAAATGTTTCAAGTGACCTTGTTAATGTACTTCCGTTGTCCCAATGCCTCTACTTTACTTCAAAACCAGTGATCTGTCTTGTGTGTGCTTACATGTTCTAAGAAAAACAAAACCGAAAAACAATGACCCCAGCTCACCGCACAAAAAGGAAGAAACAGAACTAATTAGCTAAATATACAAAACGGTTTATAGCTTTTAGGCAGAAATGCATAATGCTAAGACACTTACTCCATTAAGGAAATCCCCTTATTCACTTACCCCACTCAACATTCGGTTCACGCGGGTTTTGAGTCTAAGATCTGCAACAACAACAACAATAATATAAATATGAAAAAACACTATTTGTAAATTGTAATAATAATGATGGTAATAGTCAAGTCAAGTCAAGTCAAAAAGCTTTATTTAGATAAAAATTCAATATCATAAAAGCAAGACAGTGATATAAAAATAAGTTACAGTTTACATTTTTACATTTTCTTAAAAAAAGAGGAATTCTGTATCTCTGGCCCAATCGAGGAAAAGCCTCTAGGTTTTGTTAGCTCAGTAACACATAGCCCGTTGGTGATAAAAAATTGAAACATTATTAGAATATATATCCTTTTTTAAAAAAGAATTAAACAGAGTGTTTTAGCTTTCTGGCTCGGATAGCCCAGGCCCAAGATAAAAATTTGGCTAGGGCACACACGTAGGGTACATAGCTGTCCGAAACAAGTATCCTGATTGCCACATCATGGCTCCTGGTTCCCAGCTGACGGCATAGGTTCTTCAACCACACCCTTCTTGGATTAGCATATTCCTTGCAGACAAACAAAAAATGAGCTAATGTCTCTGGGTTGGCTAGGCATGATGGACATAGATCAGTTTTACCTGTACAGGATTTCCATGTTTTGGTAAAGGTATTCAGTGGCAAAGTACCTGTTCTAAATCTAAAATACAAAGTTCGGGCAAAAGGTTTCCCAATTATGTCCAGATAGGGTTCCCGCCTGGGACAGTCTTTAAACATCAAAAAGTCCTCTGTAAGCCTGCCAAGGGACGTGCTGGAGTGTCTTTGGGAGCAAATCCAATCCCGATAGAGCTTTTTAAGTGTTTGTTTTGGGGGAGAGGTTCTGCTTAGCCAGGATTCAAGTAAGCCCAAGTTTGACAATAGAATTTTCATGTTTTTTAACCACTTGATTCTATCCCAGTTTGGTGATGCCATTATTTCTTTAAGGCCTCTGGCATATCCACTGAGTTCATCTACCCGCCAAATACGAGCCCATAATAGGAGAGGGCGGAATTTCGCAATTTCGCCAATCTGGGTGCAGCCAAGGTCCATGAATAAAGGTAAAAGTGGGGTACTTTGTGGAAGGGACATTATTTGTCTATAGAAATTATTCTCAGATCTTTGGAGAGCTTCGGTAGATGCAAAGCCCCAAAGTTCCGCTCCATAAAGGGCAGAGCTGACACCTTTGGCTGCATAGATCTCAAGGACTGTTCCTATTGGTTTAGTTGAACTGGAACGTTGCTCCCTTAGGAGGGCACCTGTGATCCTTTTATGGTTCAGCAGCATCTTGTCTAGATGGGGCGTCCAATCCATTTTGTCTGAAAGGCGTATCCCCAGGTAGTCGAAGACTTTTACCCTTTCCAAAAGCTCAGAGTTTAGGGTAGGGGGACGCACATGCTGTTTGGGGGGATTGAGGACCAGGTACTTTGTTTTGTTAGTATTTATTACCAGGCCTCGGTCAGTACAAAATGATTGGAAATTATCCAAGAGTTTCTGTAGTCCCATTGGGGTTTTGGAGATTAAGAGCGTATCATCCGCGAAGAGGAGGGTCGGTATACGTTCGCCAGCCAAGGATGGTTCATCAGATGGAAATTTAAGAAGATGCTCAACCACCCCATTAATGTACAGAGAGAAGAGGGTGGGAGCCAGAACACATCCCTGGCGGACCCCTCTCTCGACCGGAATACAGCCCGTTTTCTCCCCTCCAGGACCCCACCTAATTTGGGCAAAGCTGTCCTGATGGAGCCTGACCAGTAGGGATAGTAGATACTGTGGCAGCCCCATGTCGGCCAGAACCTTCCATAGCAAGTTCCTAGGGACAAGGTCAAAGGCAGTCTTTAGATCGATGAATGCGAGATAAAGACTGCCCTTGCCTATCTCTACCACCTTCCAATAAATCATCATAAGCCTAAATGCTTGCTCAATTGTTCCAGTACCTACTCTAAAACCGGCCTGGAAATCGGTAAGAATTTCGTTTTCTTCTACCCAGTTAAGGATTCTGAGTAAAAGAACTTTACCGACAACTTTTTGGCTGATGTCTAGCAAGCTAATCGGCCTATAGTTAGATGGATCATCCCTTGGGCCTTTCTTGTGGATAGGGACCACCTCCGCCCCCTTCCATGATGAGGGAATGGGGGCACCCCTACAAATGGCAACAAGGAGGGAGTGAATAAGTTTGCCCCATTTAACACTATCGGATTTTAACAAGTCCCCAGGAATACCATCTGGTCCAGCAGCTTTTTGTGGAATAATAGAGTTTATTGCATATTCCACTTCCTTTAGCGTGAAGTCAGAGTCGCTAGGGAAAAGCATATAATTAATGTGAGTAGAGGATTGGACAACCCCTCTCTCGTCAGGGCCATTGTGGCAGGAGTAAAGTTTAGAGAAATGGGCCTCCCACACCTGACCCGGAATGTTACAAGTTATAAGGTCACTATCTGGTCTGTTGCGTGCCCTTATAGTGTCCCAGAAACATTTAGAATCTTTTTTCATGCTTGCTTCCTTAAGGGTTAGCCAGTAGGCGTCATCCCACTCCCTTTTAGCTAGTCGCAGGGCCTTTTTATGTTCACTTCTGGCAATTTGAATTGGTAGGGGGGACTTCCCTTTAACTGCCTCTATTAGGCGTGATTTGGCCTTCCTGCAAGTTGCCGAGTACCAGTCATATTTGCCTTTGGGTTTAGATAAAGGTTTGGGTTTCCCTAAAGGCCCTTGTACCCAAAAGAGGTCCCCTATGGTTTTTATGCCAGCTTCAAAAATAGTAGTGGCCTTGTCTACTGATTTAATAAAATCAATAGAGCCAATTTCGGCTAGCGTACTTTTGACCACTTCATCTATGGAAGATAATTTATCAGTGTTGCACATAATCTTGCTCCACTTTAGTCGCCTACCACAAGAGGAGACAGTAATCTCCTGTGGACAGCTTAATGGGACTGGCAATGCATCAATGGGCCAAAAGTTTTTTAAGGATAAGGAAAGCGAGTTATGGTCACTCTCTATGGTAGAAGTAACAACCATATCGATAACCAAACTCCAAAGACCCCTGTCCAACAGAATGTAGTCAATCCTTGTAGAGTGACCAATTCTGTTGAAGGTGGGAGCACCCAGCCGATCAGATCGTGTACGGCCATTGGCTGCTCTTAAACCGAACTCTAGTGTGAGTGCGTTTAAATGGATTGCACTACGGGTCCAGCGCTTAATGGGTGGGATAGAGAGGGTAGGAATACCCCATCTACTATCCTCCTCTCCTAGATCAGGTATTCCTTCAAGGGGGAGTGGCTCGTATGTGCAGTTAAAGTCTCCTGCTACCAAAATATGACCAGGTCCACTCTGCGCCCCTAGTTGGGCCTCAAGCTCCATAACTGTAGGTGAAATGCACCCATTTTTAGTACCTCTGATGTAAACATTATAGAGGTCAACAGTTATTCCCCCATGTAGACCCAGTAGGGAAATGCCAAGGATATCAGGTGTTCCTGCCTTCTTAATAGTTATCCTGCAGTTAAGTAGGATGCTTATCCAGATAAGGAGCCCCCCTGATGGCCGCCCCTTCCCTGCCTTGGGTTTTACTGTTGGTGTAAAAAGAGTAACAAACCCAACCCGATGCAGTGGTTCAGTAGCCCATGTCTCTTGAAATATACAAATTTTGTGAGCATCTACCAGGGCATTCCACTCCGGGAGACTTAATTTCCTAGAGATCCCTGCAAGATTCCAGCTAAGGATTTTTATCTCACCATATGGTAAACCACCATCAACTGTTTGAGGGGTAGGTGGGTCTACACCGTCCCTAATTGGTGTAGGTGGTGACACCTCTAGGTATGTGGGGAGAGATGTATCGGATAATACATCCTCCGTAACGTTATTACTGGGAGGGAGATTTGTATCAAGGCCTCCTGTGAGGGTAAGTCAATCGACCTCATCTAGTACACAGTACCTATTTGGGTGGGCAAACTGTGAATAAGAGGGGTCAAGGGAAGAAGACGGGTCCTGCCATGGCTGTTGCCATTGATGGTTAGCAGAGAGTGATGGCTGAGGGAATTGTTGCCACTGCTGAGCAGGTTGGAAAAAAGGTGGTAAAGGATGGAAAGGTTGTTGCCACTGGGGGCCAGCATGGTGCAGAAAAGGTGGAAAATTAGGCGGCTGTTGCCAGTGATTAGGGGCATATTGCGGGGGATGTACAGGCCCTCTATTGTTTGAGGTAATTGGCCGATGGAAATTGGATCTTGCCGGGTTGGGGAGGAAGTAAGACAAGGGTAGTGGTTTAATTTGGGTGGCAGGAACACTGTTAGGTGTATTACAAATGAAACTCGCTGCCCCTATATCCCTAAAATTAACAGTAATCACATCCCCTGATATTGTTTTCTTACTCCTACCCACCCAATCCCCTCTACGCATAGCAAGAATTTCCCCACTCACACTATTGGGTAGGGGTCTGTGTAGATCGAGCCACTGGGCACATTTGTTTCTCAGCTCTACAAAATGATGGTAATAATAACAACAACGATAATAATACCAATAACACTAATAATAGTAATGATACTGACAATAACTGTAATAACACTAATAACAATTACACTAATAATAAGTACTGTTATTATTATTCTTAGAGGGTCATGTTTGAGCCACTGTTTCCTTTGCAGGATCATTTACAACAGCAGGGAATAAATTGCAAAACAATGATGCTGGGCTGATGTGGGGGAAGCAAGCATAGAGGCAGAGTTGGGCCCCAGGACCGGCCATGATACAAGAAGGTTAGGCCAAGTACCTCAGTGGACCATTATACTGTGACCACCAGGAAGCAGCACCATTCCCCGGGAGTGTGGCACCTGTAGTCCTAATAGAAAAGAGCTGGGGAGGTAGTGTAAGAGACTGGGGGGCATATTATCAAGGGGGTTTATCTCCGCTTTTTTGGCTTTAAAAGCCAAGAAAGCGGAGATAAAATTATCTCCCTATTACCTAGCTGCCGCTAACACCAGTTAGTGACAGCTAGTAGGAGATAGCGACCATCTTGGGCCCCACTTTGCATGTCAGTGATATTTATCACTAATGAGATGCAAAGTGGGCGTGCCAAGATGTTAGCGACTGAAAACAGTCGCTAACATCGCTATCTCCTATTACCAACTTTTGGAGATATTCACGCTAAGCGGGAATATCTCCAAAAGCTAACACCTGCCCTGAGCAGTTCTTAGCCATGTTATCCAATGGGAGGTGGATAACATGGCTAAGAGCATTAGCTCGCTAATGCATGAATATCGCTGACTTTTCAGCGATATTCATGCTTTGCGGCGATTTTTACCGCATTTGCGTTAAACCTTGGTAATACCAAGGTTTATTTGCGGTAAAAATCGCCGCAGCGCTGCGGTAAATTTTTGTCTCTAGCCAAGCAATAGCGATAATTATCGCTATTGCTTGGTAATATGCCCCTGGGTTAGGCAGGCCCAACGGTATCTGTGGTCCGAATGGCTGAAGGGTTTTGTGGGGGAGAGGGCTGGGCTGTCACATTGAACAAAAAAAGAAGCTCTAAAGTGAATATTAGTTAGATAAGAATTCTTTTCTCTCCCTCACAAACCATCAATTCCTGCTACAGGAGACCGTTGATCCTAATATCCCGCTCAGCAAAACACAAGGACCACAATCTGGAAGCATCATGTTACGTCCAGCGCTCCGAAGGTGCAAAGCACGTGGTTTCCCTTTGCGTGCCGAGCATTCCAGACCCGATCGTGTGGTGATGTGGGCTCTGGAAAGGTTTGCACATGCAGCATTGAATAATGCTTTAGAAGACACTGTGTGTACCGTTATTATGTAAACCTGATTGTGGAACAGATGCCAAGTTTACAAAAAGAAGAATAGCAATTCAGAGAGCATGTGCTTTAGATGCGGTTCAAAAAGTCTCATTGCATCTTGTAAATTATGTCTAGCAAAGACAGAATAATGTATGAAATGTGGCACTGTTGGACATTTTGCCAAAGTTTGTCATTCTACTAAGACCCTGGTTAGTGTTAACATAGTAGAACAATGCTTAGATGACAACATGAATAATTTGGTATCATGTGTGAGTGTTAATGAGACAGACGTTCCTCTGGCTAAAGATCCCTTTGGGGATTTCTGTGCTGGGGTGTTGGGGTTCCTTTAATGACACATTCAGGATCAAAGATCATCATTATTTCACCGGCCACCATCATTGATATGAAGGGTTTACAACATGCTCTTATTTCTCATGATATTAATCCTGGGGGAGTACAATGGATCCAAAATTGATCTTGAAGGGTTCTTTGAAACTTCTATTAGACTCAGTGACAAGGCAGTCCATGAGAAGTGTATGTTGCAGAGGAAGGACCTGACATTCTGGGATGGCACTAACAGGGATGTTTGGCAGTTATGTTAAAACTTGGGTGTTCCCAATAAGTTTTGTGGCTGGGAGAGATGGAGAATCATATTCATAAGGAAGGGTTGCCAAAACGCCTGTCCTAATTTTCTGAGGTGTTCAAGGAAGAATTGGGGGCTATAAGACACTTTGAACTTGTCATTAAGGTGAAGGAAAGCTATGAACTGGTCAACCACAAGCTGTGATCTGTACCAATGAGTGTAAGGAGCAAATTGACAGAGCTGTTGGACAGAATGTGTGCTGAAGGCGTGCGAGTGTCCATAGAATCTTCTTTGTGGTTTCCACCCATTGTTGTGGTGTGTGAGAAGAAAAATGAGTTGAGAATGTGCATTGATTTATGCTGTCTCAATAAAGCAATTTGAGTTGATGGCCTTCCACTGTCTAGAATTGATGACATGGTCTCTACTTTGATCAGAGCTAAAATCTTTTCTAAACTTGATGTTCATTCAACATATCATCAGGTTGTTCTTGCTAAAGAATCTCAACACCTGACTGTTTTTGTCACCCCTGATGTGGTTTTTCAGTTCTTCAGAATGGTTGGTCTTGCTTCGGTGGCAGCAGTTTGCCAGAGATTGATGGATCAGATCTTGCATATTTTTGAAGGAGTCTTGGTGCTTCAGGACGATGTACTAATCTTTGGGGAGACTGAGAAAGAGCACTTGGAGAGAATGGCATAGGTTTTGAATGCCTCCAAGGAGAGGGGCCTCAAACTCAGGAAGGTTTGGTGTCTTTTTGGCATGGGTGCAGTTGAATACCCTGGTTATAGGATCACAGGGAATTGCATTAAACCGAGACCAGGACTTTTGAAGCGACCCTTGACCTTGCCTGGTAGGTTGCTCCCCCCCTCGCTGCAGCTCCACCACTGCTTCTGCCTTGCACCTGTGGTTGGTTCCTGCCAATCCCTATTCGCTGTTTCCCTCACCCCCGTGCCCTCTGCACTCTTTTCCCACCACTGCTGCCCCTGCGGCCCGCCACCATGCCCACTTGCGAGCCCCTGCCTCCCGCCTCCCAGCTGCTCCTCCCTCCCAGCTCCCCTTAAGATGGCGGCAGCTGCGCAACCGCGCCGCAGGCGCACCAAAGGCACGCTTAGGGCAAGCCCGTCTGTGCCCGTCCGCGCCTGGACAGCGCCCAGCGCCTGAACCCCTGGACCCCGCGAACGCCACGACACCAGACTCCACTACGATGCCAGCAGCCTCCACGCACTCAACGGCGGCCGAAACCACACCTACTTGCAGGCCACCCCGAAACGGACTCACGGACCCTTCTCCTGGCGCAACTGCAACTTCACCTGTGACAGAACCACCAAACCTCCAAGGACTGGACCCAACCACCTCCGCTGCATACTCCTCAACACCCGCTCCGCACGCAAACACGCCAGCGAGCTCTACACCTCCACCCCAGATGTGGCCTTCCTGACCGAGACCTGGTGGAACGACGCCTCAGCGGCTGACATCGACATAGCCATCCCCGATGGCTACAAGATCACCCGCAGGGATCGCGCCAATGGAACCAACGGAGGAATAGCCATTGTTCACAAGTCCACCCTCAAGGGCGCCACCATGCAGACGACACCCTCAACACTGCCGAACACCTGCACTTCCGGATCCACACCGACCCCAACACCACCCTCAGAGGAACACTCATCTACAGAGCCCCCGGACCACGGGCTCCGTTAAGCGACTCCATCGCCGACCTCGCCAGCACCCACGCACTCGCCTCCACGGAACTTCCACCTCGAGAACAACAACAACGCCAACTCCGCCACCCTGATCGACAACCTCACCAATTTTGGCCTCAAACTACTCGTCACCGCACCCACCCACGCCGCCGGCCACACGCTGGACCCCGTCTTCTCCACAGGCACCCACGTTGCCTTCAACCACACCACCGAACTCCACTTGACTGAACACCTATGCAACGTCAGACAGATGATCAACGACTGCACCAACACCCTCGCCTGGCTCAAGAAACCCTCCAACAGCAAAGCGAGCAAGAGAGCCACCTGGTTCATCGACGAGCTCTAGACCTCCAAACGCGCATGCCGTAAACCAGAGAAAATATGGCTCCACGAACGCACACCGGACAACCACACAGCCCACAAGGACCCAACCCGCAGACATCACCACCTCATCAGACTAGCCAAGAGATCCTCCTTCAAAGACCGCTGGACAACAACCCACACGACAGCAAGGAGCTCTTCAGAATCGTAAAGGAACACCCCGCCGTCACAAGAACTGTGCGACTCACCAGCCATCTTTTTCCACCGCAAGATCGCCGACATCCACGACAGCTTCAACACCACAACCGCCCGACTACGCCACACTCCACCTCCCCTGTGAACACCACCAACGCCATCCACCTGACCTCCTGGTCCAACGTCAATGACGAAGAGACATGCGAGATCATGAACTCCATCCACTCAGGATCTCCGTCAGACCCGTGCCTACACTACGTATTCAACAAAGCAGACGCAGCCATCGCACCCCAACTACAGAAGGTCATCAACATCTCCTTCGAAACAGCGACATTCCCGGAAAGCTGGAAGCACGCCGAAATCAACGCCTTCCTCAAGAAGCCCAAGGCAGACCCCAAGGACCTCAAGAACTTCCGGCCTATCTCCCTGCTCCACCTCCCAGCAAAGGTCATCAGGAAAATCGTCAACAGGCAATTGGCCCGCCAGTTGGAAGACAACAACATCTTGGACCCGTCCCTTTCCGGATTCAGACAAAACCACAGCACAGAGACAGCCCTCATCGCCGCCACAGACGACTTCCGGCGCCAACTAGACAACGGTGAAACATCAGCCCTCATCTTCCTGGACCTGTCGGCCGCCTTCGACACGGTCTGCAATCGCACTCTAAAGACACACCTCCGGGAAGCTGGAATCAAAGAGAGGGTCCTTGACTGGACCACGTCCTTCCTCTCTGGCAGAACCCAGAGCATCCGCCTCCCACCCCTCCGATCCGAAGCCACCTACATCATCTGCGGCATCCCCCAGGGTTCATCCCTCAGCCCGACGCTGTTCAACATCTACATGGCCCCCTCGCACAAGTGGCCCGCCATCACGACTCCAACATCATCTCCTACGTCGACAACACCCAGCTCATCCTCTCCCTCACCAAGGACCCACACACCGCCAAAAGCAACCTCCATGAGGGAATAAAGGTCGTCGCCGACTGGATGAGGAGCAACCGTTTCAAGCTGAACTCGGACAAGACAGAGGTACTCATCCTCGGACCCACCCCCTCAGCCTTGGACGACTCCTGGTGGCCGACCACACTGGGAACAGCATCAACATCCACCAACCATGCACACAACCTAGGATTCATCCTCGACTCCTCCCTCTCCATGGCTAAGCAGGTCAAAGCGGTCTCCTCCTCCTGCTACAACACACTCCGCATGCTCCGCAGGATCTACAAGTGGATCCCGACCGAAACAAGAAGAACGGTGAGACAGGCCCTTGTCAGCAGCAAACTGGACTACGGCAACGCACTCGACGCAGGAATCCCAGCCAAACACCTACGACAACTACAACGCATCCAAAACTGATCGTCAATGTCCCCGCCACAGCCACATCACCCCCCACCTGAGTGACCTACACTGGCTCCCCGTCGACAAGAGCATCACCTTCAAGCTCCTCAACCACTCACACAAAGCACTCCAACGCCAGACAAGCCTTCCTTAACAGCAAACTCAGTTTCTTCACCCCCACCCACCACCTCCGGTCCACCAGCCTCGCCCTCGACGCTGTTCCCCGCATCCAAAGAACGACCTCCGGCGGCAGATCCTTCTCCTACCTCGCCGCCAAGACCTGGAACACCCTCCTTACCCAAATACGGCAGACCCAAAACCTACTCGCCTTCAGGAGACTCCTCAAGACCTGGCTCTACGAGCAGTAGCAGCACCCCTCCTCCCCTCAGAGCCTTGAGACCCTCGCAGGTAAGTAGCACGGTGGGCGTTTCACCGTAAAACACCCATTGATTTTGACACCGTCCCCTATTTACAAGGGTGGCATAAATAGGAGGCAGCGCCAAAATTTGGACCAGGAAATAATCTGGTCTCAACATGGCGAAATGAGGACAAATTGTTAATTTCATCTCATTTTTGTTGTATCCATGTGTACTGCATTAGAAACAGCAAATCACAATGAATGATTGTGAATGTGCAGGAAGGAGTCCCTTCCTGCACATAAACATTCATTTAAAAAAATGACAATTTGCAACTTCGATGTGTGCTGCCCAATGCAGCACACTTAGGAGTTTAAAATTGCCAATCTGGATTCTTTATGTGCAGGAAGACCTCTGACCTCCTGGCCAGAGACCTGCTCTCTCTGCTGCTGTGCCACTGCCGCTGCCCTGTGCAGTAATTGGTGCAGGTAGGTGTTTGCGCCACAGTCTGGATTGTGTTGTACTCGTTTTTCTGTCCCACTGTAATTGTGCCTTGTATTTTTATTTGTTATTGTTGCCTTTATTGTGCCATTTTCTCTATTGGTGTTAATTGACTGCGGTTCCTTTTCTGCCCGTTTCCCTTTCCTGCTGCTGCTGCCCACGTGGCCCCTCCCCCCTGCCGATTCCCGCACCCAACTCCCAATTGCGCCTCCCTACCCCCTTCCCTATTTAATGGCAGCCGCTGCAAGGGAGTGCGAGCAAGACCTCTGACCTCCTGGCCAGTGACCTGCTCTCTACATCTGCAGCTCCGCTGCTATGCCGCTGCCCTGTGCAGTACTCAGTGCAGGTAGGTGTTTGCATCACTGTCTGGATTGCATTGTGCTTGTTTTTCTGTCCCACTGTAATTGTGTCCTGTGTTTTTCGTTGTTGTTGCCTTTATTATGCTATTCTCTGTATTGCTGTTCATTTTCTGCCGTTCATTTTCTGCCCGTTTCCTGTTTCCCTTTCCTGCTGCTGCCCTGCAACTCCTTCCCCCTGCCGATTCCCACTCCCTTCTCCCAGCTGCACCTCCCTCCCTCTTTTCTATTTAATGTCAGCTACTGCGAGGGAGAGCAAGCAAGACCTCTGACCTCAGGGCCAGAGACCTGGTCTCTCCCTCTGCAGCTCTGCGGCTGTGCCGCTGCCCTGTGCAATGCTCAGTACAGGTAGGTGTTCCTGTCACTGTCTAGATTGTGTTGTGCCCGTTTTCCTGTCCCTCTGTAATTGTGCCCTGTCATTTTTGTTGTTATTGTTGCCTTTATTGTGCCTTTCTCTGTATTGTTGTTCATTTCCTGCCATTCATTTTCTTCCCATTTCCTGTTTCCCTTTCCTGCTGCTGCTGCCCCCACAGCCCCTCCCCCCTGCTGACTGCCGCTCCCGCCTCCCAGCTGCACTACCCTCCCCCTTCCCTATTTAATGGCCGCCGCTGTGCGGCCAAGCAGCGGACGTGTGCAGTGGGCACAACGCTGGTGCACCGAAGCCCATCTACACCCATCAGCGACCCGACCACAACCAGTGCCAGGGACCCTGGATCTCCGACCACCCACTGCTATGACTCAGTGGCCCTCCTCGTACTCAACCCAGGAAGGAACAATGACTGCCAGCAATACATCCTGAGTACCACCCATGGCCAGTTCTCCTGCAACCAGACCTTCACCACCACCTGCACCCTCGCGGCCAACGCCCACACACTGAACGCCAACACCTCTGAAGCCCTGAGGTGCACCCTCCTCAATGTGCGCTCCCTGAAAAGGCATGCCGTAGGGATCTGGGACCCTCTCAAAACCCTCTCGCCAGATGTCACCTTCTTCACCGACACCTAGACAAACTCCACCGCCGCCCGACATTGTCACCGCCATCCCGGACAGACAGAAGATCCAGAGGAAGGACCGCTTCAACCACCCAGGAGGAGGACCACCACCTCATCGCACCCCACGCCATCACCTCCATGGACTACATACTCTTTGGAGACCTCAAATTCCAAATTGGCAACCTCAGAGACCCCAACTCCACCAGCCTTCTGGACAACCTCGCTAACCTCGGACTGAAACAACTCATCATCACCTACGCCCACAAGGCAGGACACACCCTTGACCTGATCTTCGCAGGAGGTAACAACATCCACTCCAGCCAAACCACGCAAGCCCCATGAATGGACCACCACTGTGTACACCTCCACATCAACAAACCCACGGCACCCAAACCTGCACCTTGCCCTTCATGAAGAAATTGGAGCAAAATCACCGGTCCACTCCACCCTTAGCCGTGATGTCCCCGCCACCTTGACTGATGCCAACCTCTCAGTCAAAGAACTCCATAGATGGATCTCCAGCTGGGCAGACGAACTTGCACCCCTACGTTACCCCAACAGCTAGTTTCCCAGGAAGGCCACCTGGTTCACCGCTGAACTCCAAGAATCCAGACGCACCTGCAGACATCTCGAGAAGAACTTGAGAAACAGCAAATCCTTGGAAGATTGCACCACCTACAAGAATGTCATGACAGAATATCACAAACGCATCCAGAACAAGATCCTCACCAACGCTAGCAACTTCAAGGAACTCTTCAGCATCATCCAGGAATTCACCAACCCACCCAGCAAAACCATGGACATCACCCCCTCCCAGGACCTCTGCAACATGCTCAGCTCCTCCTTCCACCTGAAGATCAAGGGCCAAGTATTAAGAAAAATTACTTTCAAAAGGTTTTAGCAACTGAGTCCATAGAAAACTATGGATACGTGATTTCTTGCAATGTACATGTCATTGTAGCAAAATTCACCAATCCAAACAGCTGCAACGATGAGAAGCGTTGAAAAACAAAGAGATACGCTGATTCCTGAGACCTTTGTGTATGCAATGCAACAGTTCTGTTGGACACAGGGGACTGGTGCATCAGGTCTGGTCTATAGAGGGAAGCGATGCGTTGATTCTGAGACGACTCCGATCCGCAAGTGATGCGTCAGGGAAACCTTGCCACACAGTGACAATGCGTGGAAATCCAGGATGCGGCGGCGAATGATGCGGCGGCATTGAGTGGCGCTGCGTCGGTTTCTTCAACCGTGAACCCTCGATGCATCAAATCTTTACGTGGTGACAGGCACTCCGTCGGTTTCAGCAGCGATGCGGGGAGATTCTTCTTGTACCACAGCATTGCGTTCTAAAAACTGTTGCATGAAGAGCGATGCATCAATTTTCTAGTTGTTGCGTTGCTTTCCAGCTCCCAGCAGCAGACACAACCTCCAGAGGCCCCACACAGTCACAGGCATTCCTGGCAGGTCGGAACTCCCAGCAAGGAAGTTCAGTGGAGCTGGGGGGGAAGTCTTTGTGTTCCTGAGACATCAAAACAGTAAGGCAAGCTCTACTCCGGCCCTTTGAGACTGTCCTCAAGCAGGGGACACAGCACACAGCAAAATCCTTCTACTTTCCTCGGCAGATGCAACAACTGCATGCCAACCCCAGACACACAGCAAGGGCAGTACTTTTCCTCAGTTTCTCCAGCTCTTCTCCTCGGTAAAGGTTCTTCTTGATTCCAGAAGTAGTCTGAAGTCAGGGGATTTAGGTCTAATTCTTATACCCCAAAATGGCTTTGTTCTCCTTGTGCACAGAAGCCCTGTGCCCAGTCAATACCAGTTCTGTCCTCTCTGGTGCAGCTTCCTGACAGGAGGTGGAGACAGCATTGTGAAAAGCAGACCAGTCCCATTCAGGTGGAAGGAAATCTCCTCCCTCTACTCTAAATGCAGCCCAGGTCTATTCAGCCCAGTCCTGAGGCAAGACCTAAAAAGCAGTGGCATGTGTTGCAGGACACCGGAAGGCCTTTTGCAAAGGTTGACTGGCCACCTTTCTGTTGCTTATCGCTATGTTTGGGAATTAAACTGTTCCTAATGAATTGCACCCAATGCCCAGACAGTGTTCACAAAAAATAATGAATTAATACTATTAAAAAAGTGCCTTATTATGCAGCGTATTTTGGCTTTCCTGCTGCATAATTTACTCAACCCTGTTGCATAATTTGGCCTTCTCCTGCCGCATAATTCTAGTGACCCTGCCTACAGGGACCAGTTTCAATGTCCATTTTTAATTACTAAGGGGTCTACGACCTGAAGCAACCTAGCACACTTAAAGCTATGCTGCCTCATAACTGATAATTATTAAAGGTATTTTTTATAATTTTGATCTTAGTCGTGGAATAATACCATCAGGTTGGTATCAGACAGCACGGTCTGAGCAGGAACTGAATCAGAGGTCTGATACATCGGTGCAGAATGGATCAAAATGAGAACTCCCATGTTTATGTACTTGTCCTCTGCCTACTTAGCACACAATGGCAGCACTGGTAAAGGGAGGGTAACAACTACCAGTACCCCTACATTAGGTAACACATAATTACATGCAGTAGTTGTGCAATAGTTGTGCAGTGATGTTGATTTGAAAAGGTGAACTTCGAGCAGCCTCAGAAGAGGTAGCCTCTCCACGCACATCCCAGGGTGTAGGCTGATACATGGCTGGTATTTTGTTTCCAGCAAAGGTGGTAACCCTGCCTAAAATATTTGGGCACATACCTTTCATACTGGCATTCCAAAGTGCACCTGGGCCTCTTGAGCTCATTCTGCCTTACAGTCCCCTCCATCTAACATACGAAATCTTCACTAATCCAAATGATTGTTTTTCTTTTTTTTGGTTCAAGTAGTTTTTATTTAAATTTTCAAAAATTAAACAAAAGTAAAAAAAAGCTAAAGAAAGACAGTAGTCATTAATAAAATGGAACACATAATACAATGAGGAAAGGAAGGTTCCATTATGCAGACATGGTATGAGAGAGAAACTTAAAGTACAGAGTACAGATCATGAAGAATTTTGATATGTGTTTGACCTAGGAGTACACTTGAAAAAGCTGACGTAATTGCCTTGTGTCGAACACTGCAATAAACAAGTAAAACACATCATATACCTGAATACAATCCATGTGATGTACAAGTATGCAATTTTTACATATTCCATTCCTATTGCATTGTTATTTCCATTTTAACACCTTAGTTTGAGGCCCTCTAATAGGAAGTATATAACATTTCCAGTTTTACATAAACTCCAAATAGTGGAACAGAGAAAGAGACCGTCGTACACATCAGTGTGTGCCTTAAGGGCAAGTTGACAGCATCTACTAAGTATAATTTATATATTATCAACTAGTGAGACTTTTATAGTATACTCCCAAGGTGAGTCAATATTCTGTGCATTCGTGTGGGGATCATATTTAAAGGAGATGATATCAAGAGAGTCTCATAGATTCCTGTGGGGGGATCACCAGGGTGGGAGTTGCAGGGCAATATGATCAGCACCTCTAAGGAAGAAAAACATTCTTGCCACATCCTAGAGGATCCTGCTTTGGAGTTCTTCCAATCATTAAGAATTAGTTTACATGCAAGTGTAAGCATTAAGTCCAGTAGTAAGCAGTCATTTTCTTTTTGTATTTGGGGTCAAGGAATCCCAAAGGGGATATAGGAGAATTCCCTAAGAGGCTCGATATTAAATGTGTTTTTATAGAGCTAAATATTTTGTCCCAGTAGGTTTGTAAAGTAAGTAAAGTACTGATCTCTCCAAAACTAGCAGCATGAGCCAGCTAAATATACAGAAGAAAAATCCTCAGCACACGTAAATAGTGTCACAATAATTATAAAAGTGCGTAGTGTAAGCACAAATTCAACACAGGTTAGTGAATTATTGTTCTTTTCTTTACTATCTGGGTCTTCAGGCCCCCTTCTTGTAGTTTGCAATTCCAGCAGGTCGGGCTTTGACTAAGATTGAGTTTAAAAATTCTCGCCGGAGTCCAATATGTTCTATTGAGTATCATGAATTTTGTTTGGGAAAGTAGAGGTGAGACCTTGTTTGAGAAGGGGGTTTTATGTATCTTTGTCCAGTCAAAAGAAATATTCCCGGTATTTGGTTCTGATTCCCACTTCAGTTTGTTACGAGAGGCAGATTTGTGTGGCTTTGGTTGTAGTAACTTACAGATTTTGGACAAAACGTGTCCAGAGTTTTGTAGGTTACCCAATAGTGTAAGGGTCGTTGGATTTACAGGCAACATTGAGTGTGATGTTAGTTGGGCTTTCAGTTTCAAGAACTTGTAAAAGTCCATGTTGTCCAGATTAAAGCATGTTTGCAGGTTGGAGAAGGGTTGTTGGAGTTTGTCCATATAGAGGTCTTTGACAAGGTTTATACTATTATGCAACCATTTTTGCCAGTATATAATTTCATCATCTATTTTTAGGCTGGAATTGTACCATAGTGAGGTTAGATTTGATCTGCTGATTTTTCTGTCTGTTTGGTAATCTAGGCATAGTAGAGCTTGTCTCATATTCTGGATGATGTATTTAGATTGAGGGAGATGTGAGATGTTCAGTGTTAAAAATGGGGGCATGGAGATATTGTTTATGAGTGATTTCTCTATAGTCACCCAAACCAGAAGATAATCTGGGTCACTGAGGAACCAATTGAAACCTTTTTTGCAGAGGTATGCTGTTTGGTAATTTCTGAAATTGGGGAGGCCCACTCCCCCATTCTCTTTAGCTAGCTGGAGTTTTTAAGGGAGATTCCGGGTTTCTTCCCCTGCCAAAGAAAAGAGTTGAAGAGTTTGTCTAATTTTGTGATTAATTTGTCAGATAGGGTCATAGGTAGCATGCTGATTAGGTAGTTGACTATTGGGGTAATCATCATTTTTAATGTTTCAACACTACCCCACCATGATAAAAGGTTAGGTGACCACCCCTCTAGGAGTGCTGAGATTTTTTTGACTAAGGTATTTTCGTTAATTTGTAGGGTGGTGATAAGATCTTTTGTAAATTCTAATCCGAGGTATTTGATACATATTGGTTGCCAGAGTTTCCAATGATTTCTTTGCTACCTATGTTGTTGAGTAGTTTGACCTCTGTTTTATCTGTATTGAGTGTATAACCAGAGGTGTTTCAGAATTCTTATATTGAGGGCAATAAGGCTGGGGTAGCGGAGTCAGCTTGTTTCCGAGATAACCCAGACGTAATCTACATATGCACAAATCTTGATTGTACAATCATTCAGCTGATGACCTTTAGTATCTTTATTTTCTCTTAATCAGTGTAAAAAGGGTTCTATAGCTCATAGGAATAGGGAAGGAGCGAGTGGGAAGCCCTGTCTGGTGCCTTGTTTTAGGTTGTTAGGTGAGGAAATCGTACCGCCATCTCTTACTCTTGCTGTCAGTTTGTGATATAGGGTCATATTCATGCGGATAAGGTCTTTGCCAAGATTACATTTCTCAAGTATTGCTTTTAAGTATGTCAAATCAACTTTATCAAATGCTTTCTCAGCGTCCAATCTGATAGCTACTATGGGGGATTCTGCTAATTTGGCTATTTCTAGCACCTGGCATAGGATACGGGTGTTGTTGCTGGAGTAGGGCAGTCCCCTGAGAGCCCTTCCACAAGCCCAGAGGTGAACTGAAGAGTGTGTCTGAGGGTCCTGGTTTCATAACAGATTTAAAGTCTGAGAAACTTCCTGAGTTTTCCCCCTACAGAAGTGTCTGGAATTTCCTGTATCCCTACCCTTTCCCCAGGGTGTCTGATGGTACAATAGGCTGCTGTGAAGTTATTTGTGTGTTGAGCTAAGGAAGGGTCTTTGAAGTACAAGTAGGGCTGTGCACAGCTCCCCCCAACAATCCTGCTTGGATGGCCCATCTTGCCAAGACACATTCCCTCTATTGTGTGACTGTTTGGGAGGAATACACAAAGGTCAACTGCCAACTGCTCCTAGTAATGTAGCCAGTAAACATACTGCATACTGCAGGCACCAAATGGTTAAGGCAAGAAAATGCTATCATTCTAAAAGTTACATTTTCAGATTTTTGACTGTAGGACCTAACATCCTATTTGACTTCCAGCCTACTGTTTTTGCTGGTCTTAGGATTCTGCTCACTTTACCACTGCTAGCCAGTGCTAAAGTGCTTATACTTTCTCTTTTAAACACAGTAACATTGGCTTACACCCAATTGGTATATTTAATTTACTTGCAAGTCCCTAGTGAAGTGGCACTTAATAAACACCCTGGGCCCGTAAATAAAATGATACCAGAGGACCTGCATCACTTATAAGTTTATAAATTGCATATTCTAAACTATAAAATTGTGTAGTTTTGGGTGTCCCATTCACTTTCCCACCTCAGGGGAATTCTGTTATCTCTATGTTCTTATTCAGTATAATGCAAAATATTAAATCCTAGGCACTCTTCCACATGTTACTATTTAGGCAGCTGAATAATCACATAAGCAGAAAATAAACATTTTAATGTGATGTGTTCTCCTTCCTCTAAGGACAGTTTTAGCTGTCTCATCAGGCTCATATTTTCCAAAATACAAAAAATACAAACAATAAAAATACATATACATAAATGCAGGGGATTCGGTCAGCCCTCTTAATCTACTGGTCAGTTCAGTTGTCAGTCACATTTTCCTTCTATCCTTCACAGCAGATAATATTTTGAATGGGTCAGCGCACTTCATCCATTGGCTATCTTGCAACATGAGTGACATTTTGCCATTTCACATGTGCACAGCCTTCTGAGAATGAGTGGACTTAAATGTCACTGCTCGACCGCTCCTTTATATATATTTTTTAAGATGTTTGCATAATTTTCTTTTTTGCATAGTGCATGCGTTTGCAAAAGCGAAACAATTAAAAACACTGCATAATTCCAAAGGTTTGACATATTGGCTTCACCAATGCTTGTTCCCAATATTTTATCAAGAATAAGAGTCAAAAATATGTTATGGTCAGCAGAGGAATAAGCCTTCGCCCAAGTTTGTGTCCATTTTTGATATCAAGAGACTTTATTTTTGATTGACAAGGTGCAAAGAAAGCATCAATTAAATAGTACTCGCGATATGTGACTCAAGTTTTATTAGCGCCTCCTTCCATATTTAAGATATTCGGCTTATCTGAAGAACGGTAAATGATGACAAAACGACAGCCATCTAATGAATCCTCCCTCTCTAATAGTGCATGTTATTAGATGATTGAATTTGCCGAGAAAAGCAAACTTACAATTAATTGCTTAATTGTGAAGTTATATTTTTTTACAGGTGATAATTCGAGAGTTACTATGTTTTTTTAAAACATGGCTTAGATGGTTTTGGAAGAGATAAAGCAATCGTGGTGTAGTTTGTAGGTAAAGCATATTATTAGGCATTTCCAAAACACATTAGCTCTCTCAGTTTCAAGGTATTCACCTACGCCTTTACTTATTTGGAATCTCTCAACATGGCTTTTATGAAATATCGAAAGCAGAAACTAGATACATTTACTTAATTTTCCTAAAATATTAATACCTGGTTCACAGAAAAAAGTGATCATATTTAGTAATAAATCCAAGCCACTATTGTCAAATATTAATACACAGTTCACATAAAAAGCATCACATTAAGAGATGGATGCCACAAAGGCCATATTTTTTAAGATGAAGATTTGTAGGTTTCAAAGCATTTTTTTTTTGCTTTTAAATATGTTTTCCAAACAAAAAAACATTTGGTCAAGACATTACATGATTAGTATTCTTGAGAACTGTTTCACAACAAAACACGTGAGCTACAAAGCAAATGATTGGAACCCGAGGACGTCTGACTAAAGACGGACACCACAGCCAAAGATATATTTAATATGTATCGATAGGTCTCCGTTCAAGTACACAGTGCCTCTGTATAACATTCATTCGTCGCTTCCAGTCACTCTGCGTTTTGCGCACTGTAGCAGACAGCCGCAGCGCCTGCTGAGATCGCGGCATCCATCTGGAAGGGAGGATTTGCCTCCAAAGGCTGCCGCGCTCCCCCTGGAGCCCATGGCTCAGACTGGGCCTATTTCCGTACCCCCTCCCGATGACAACGCCTTTCTCTGCGAGTTAATTGTGCATATAGCGAAGAGCTATCAGCTCTGCACCGGCAAATAATCTCGCTGCCTTGTAAATGTCTTGGAAGAGCGGGTATCTCCCATAGCCATGTGTCTGTATTTAAGCACAGTTGGATGCAAACTCGCCAATGCTCACTGTCTGAGATAACCCGCATAATCTCCTCGCACATTTCTCATTTATCCGAAGGCAAATATATCCTGCAACTCATTGTTAACTTTTAAAGTATTTGAGCCAGGGCCGTATCATTGTGGTGCTTTCTGTGCTGCGCCTGCACATAACGAGTCTGTAGGCTTCTTTTTGGCTTATTGAGCGCATAATTTAACTAGAAATATCTACCAGTTCGTGCATGTTTATTTCTGCCAGCAATGCTCGTAAATACAGCCACTTCCCAAAAGAAAGATATTATATTGAAATTACGAGGCTGTAACTGTTAAGAGAAAATCTTAAAAATGTATTACCACTTCATGTGACCCAAAAAAACCCCAAAAGATATTTTTTAGCTTAATACAGCTGGTTGTTTCAGCTCCTTATATAAAACACTGCATGACATGAGCTAGTGCTAACAACTTATTGCTACTTTCTCGCCAATAAAGTGTGCAAACACTGATGCAGTGCCCAACGATTGTCGCGGCTGAGTATCACAGCTGACTAACATGATTGGAACGTGTTTTTGATTACACCTCATGCCAACTACTTTCCCACCCATATACCCCCGTCTTTTGACTTCACTTTTTATTTGCAATTCTTTTTATTTTTTTTATGTTCTCTTTAGTGAATTGTGAGGAACATGCTGGTCACACGTGATACTTAACTCAGTGCGCAGGTGGTGATACTTAACTCAGTGCGTAGGTGGGCAACCAAGCACTATAATGACATGCGTCCAGTAATCCCCTCGAGAGTTCAGTAGCGAGATTTGCATTCCACATGAACTGCATCGTACAAATAGGACTATGGCAGGCCATCCACAAGTCCCACATCATTTTCCGAAGATTATATGCACCCCCCAGGCGGTCAGCTAGAGCCAAATTTGGGGTGGGGGGGGGGTGGGGGCTTGGGCTGAAAAATATTTTGGGGGGTCTAATTCTCCCAACCACAGAAAGAATGGGTGAACACACAACCAAAGCCTCATTTACAATTAATTGTCTTTTAAAGACCTGTTAAGTACTCAGGTGCGGCTGCAATTAAGATGCTCGCCAGCCCTCGAAGACGTGTCGGCCCGGGCTGACACACACGATGGGGGGGGGGAGGCTGAAGCCCCGTGAGCCCAATGGGTGTTGCGCGCCTGGCCCTCACAGTTTCCACTCACCAGTCCAAGTGCATCTCCAACTCCATCTCTCCGTTTGTGGTAGGGTCGGGATCCTCATAACCGTGCCAGATTTTGCCAAGCTCCCACTAAACCCAAATTGCAAAACATTTGTTTATACATGTACTTTCTTTGTCACCCTTTATACTCAAGATCAAAACGTCCCTTCATGGGCTAACGTCAGACCTGTGAACCATCATCAAGGATTTTGTTGTATCCTCATAATGTTTATGCTTGTTACCCAGCCTAGCTTTCTCCTAGCTGCCCAGCTAGAGTGAGAGATGGTAACGGATTGTTGGTGTGACTGTGATGAATGGAATGCCTGGGTGCCTGTGTGGATGAGGGGTGACAGTTGGGGATGGGCTGAGCGCAGGCAAGCTGCTCCTGATAGGGCTGGTGTAAGAGCTGAAGAGGCTGGAGTAAGGACTGGCAACTGGAATAAAGACTGATGTATACATTTACTTGGAACTAATAAAGAAACCAACAAAACTCTACATGGCTACCTGTCTTAGGATACAACATATTTTGGCGACAACTGGACTTGGACTTAAGCGTTTTTGAGGATTTAAAAGCTGACTACAAATGGACAAGGTTAAACTACAGGAACCAAGAGTACTGCAGGATACAAGAGTAACTTCAGAATACAAGAGAACAAAGAGAGTAGAAACCAAGTGTAACAAAGTAAAAAGCATCATGTTTGGAGCAACAGGCAAGCCAGCCCCACCAGTGTCCTTTCAAATGGACAGCTTTAGCCTGTACATTCTCCATTGACTTCCACATAAGGACTTTTTGCTACGTCTACCACTTTTACTTTTATGCACTGTATATGGAAGTAATTAGTGGCAGCGCAGTAGCGAAATATGGTTTCTTTGTCCGTTGATTGGATTTAGCTTAGACTGTTTCAGTGGGAGGATTTCACAAGCGCCACACAACAGTGGTGTGGTTTTGCTCATTCAGTGCTTTGGAGACACATAGGGCCTCATTTATGACTTTTTGCCGTAGGGAAGCGCAGCAGGCCTTCCTGCTGCGCTTCCCTACGGCAAAAAAAAGGGCAGAAATGCGCCGTATCTATAAGATACGGCGCATTCCTGTCCTTTTCCCCTGCGCCGGCGCACAATGGGCTGCCTGCGCCAGCGCAGGCACCCTTGCACAATGGTGCAAGGGTGCCTGCGTTGCGGGGAAGATTATTTTTGTACAGGAAGGGAAACCTTTCTGTACAAAAATAATCACAAGAGGCTTTTCCTCTTTCTATGTGTGCTGCAGAATGCAGCACACATAGAAAAAGGAAATACGAGGAGAAATAAAGACATTTCTCCCTCTTGCGCCTCCCTTACGCCTCCCCTGGGGAGGCGTAAGCTTTTGGCACTGCTTCAGAGTTACGATTTCTTGTAAATCTGGGGCAGTGTCAAAAGGCCATGGATGTTGCTGGGAACGCCCCCAGCAACACCCATTGCACGCCCCTTTAACGCAGTACACTGCGTTAAAGGGACTGATATTTATCATGCAGCAGTACGCCACAAAAACTGGCGTACTGCTCCCTGATAAATACCACGCAGGCTTCTGCGCCACGGAACTTCATGAAACGTGAAGTTCCGATGGCGCAAGGGGCCTCATAAATGAGGCCCATAGAAAGCACAAGCGCTTGGTCTGTTTAGTGTCCCAACTGAGTTTATTTATATTCGTTTTCTACATCTGGGGCATGTTTATACAATGTTGAGCAGCATGGGAACAAGGAAAAGTGTCTTTGTCTGGCACAATGTCTTGCACTTTGGACTGTCGGAGCATCACTGGAGGTACATTGTGGTGCTCGTATTTGGAATTGGCCCCCGGCGTTTGGGTTGCATTTTTCTGTGTGCCATCTGTGTTGCGTGCTTAACATGTGCTGGGGATCTCAAGACATGCATTGTCAGTGTGTTTGGCATTTGGTATCTATTGGAGCTATCTCTTGGATTTCTGTCTAAAATTTGGGTGAGTTTTTCTGTATTTTTTCTTGATTTCCATCACTGCAAGATGCCTGAATGCCTGCCCATTTACTGTTTCTCTGGAGTTTGAATTTTCAAAATAGCAAGTGTACTCACCATAGGTACGGTGTCGCGCGTATCTCCTGTGAGATCTCCAGTGACGTCTTTGGAAGTACATCTGTTTGCTGTTGTGGGATGCTATGCAGCTTTGTAAAGCCCGAGAGCCATCTGGGAGCAAAGTTTTCTGGGTGCCGCCAGTTTGAGATTGGAGGAACATCGCAAGTTCATGAGCTTCGTGGTTTCCTGTAGTTTCCAGCATGTTTTGTACACGTTTTGCCAACTATATTGTTGTAAAAAAAAATAAAGTTCAACCAAAATTCGTACTTGACCGGGAACGTCGCATTGTTCTGTTTGGCTGCTGTTCATGTCTTCATGAAATTTGAAGGTGTCCAGGGATGTCCCAATGTTTAGATTGGCTGTATCTCTGGTCTTGTTCTTTTTGTTTGAAGGTTTGGTGAAGCTCCGTGAAACTACAGGTGCTCTTTGTTTATAGTCCATATGTATGGGTGAACATTGGGCTGAGTCGTGGGGCAGCCACCAAGTTTATCATGGAGACACATGGTGCCGTAAAAATGGAATTACAACTAAATTGAACTTGATTGCAGGAAATCAATTTAAGCGGTGGAATAATCTTTTTAGTTTTGATATTCGCCTAAGGTTTCTAGTGAGACTGTTCCTGTTCTGCCAAATTGAGTTTCGTGTTACAAGAGTTGCTTTAGTTTGTGAATCGTATTTGACTGGACATCCTTTTACATTTCTATAAAGATGGAATATGCTTTGGTTTGGTTACTGTTATTGGCACACAGTTATTCCTTAAAGGGGGTCCCATGTTTAGGCCAAATATGTAATTGCATTGTTGTTTAGTTACAGCTTACTTTACATTATATTAAGTCTTGGGGTACACAAGACAGGAATGTGTCCAGAGTAGTACTACTCGGGTAAGAGTTCACTCACTGGCGGGGGTTACAGTTTAAAAATTTACTACAGGTATTATATTGGAGTTTGCATGACCAGTGTAAATTGTTCTTGTGTTGTGATACCACAGTTAACGTTTTTTTTTACACATGGTGGCATTTCTAACTGAGTGGGAGGTAATCACATTTTACCATTACATGAGGGTAGTTCTGGTATTTTTAGTTCCATGTGTTGGTCTCCCTCTATTTACATGTTGTGTAGTGTTTAAAGTGTGTAAGTCTTCATGCGCTGTACATTTGGTCTGCACATTTTGTCGGTTTGTGTGTAAGTTTCCCTGCACCTCACGTTTTGTTGTCTTGTGTGTAAGTCACCCCATGCATCCCTGGTTAGTGTTGTGTGTGTAAGTTGCCCTGCGCATCACAAGTTCTTCTGTGTAAGTCACCCTACGCTTCAGGTGTTGTTATTGTGTGTAAGTTGCCCCGCGCCTCACTGTGTGTACACATTGTGTTGTCCACCTTGTGGTACACGTGTGTTTCCTCTCTCCATACACTGAGTTGGTCTTTGGGGGTTTGGTCCCTTACTTGTTGGTTTCACCCTTTTTGCCCGTTTTTAGTTTTGGTGTTTGTCTTGGGGTGTGGCCCACCCTTCACTACATTTTTTAAAATGTGTGTTTGGAAGGATGGGTATATTGCTTGTCATTGATTTATTCTTGCTTGTCAATATTTTCCTTCAGGTTACGCAGTGTTCCAACTCTTGTGAAGTTGTATTTAGTTTTGCTTCCCTGAGTTTGAACCTTTTCTCTGTCCATTTTCTTGTCTTTTTTATAGTTATTCCCATGTTTTCTCATACTTTCCTTTTTCATTTAAAAGGAAAGGGATAATGTTATATCCTCATAATGCTTATGCTTTTTACCCAGCCTAGCTTTCTCCTAGCTGCTCAGCCAGAGCGAGAGATGATATCAGAATGTTGGTGTGACTGTGATGAATGGAATGTTTGAGGGCCTGTGTGGATGACTGGTGACAGTTGAAGATGGGCTGAGCAACAGGCAGGCTGCTCCTGGTGGGGCTGGTGTAAGAGCTGAAGAGGCTGCAGTAAGGACTGGGAACTGGAATAAAGACTGATGTATATATTTACTTGGAACTGATAAAGAAACCAACAAAACTCTTCATGGCTACCTGTCTTAGGATACAACAGATTGCACAACCTTCCCACAAGATGGTTAGAGGCATGAAAGTCCCACGTTGTGTGGAGAAAAGTTCCCCTCAGCCCACTTCCCCTGAGACATTCATCGCTGACAACTCTACCATTGGTAGCCAGTAGAACACCGGTATAATAGATCCTATGCAGAATATTAATCTGAACAAGACAGAACCCCGTCTTAATTGCCACCTCCCTATGACTCTAAAGAGGCTCAGTCAACTCCCCATCAGAGAGTTGTCAGAGATCATGTTCCCAAAGCCAGCTAAATGCCTCATAGCAATTCTGTAGGTTCTTCATAAGCTTTCTGTGAATCAGAGATCTACTTTTGTGCCCTAATAGCCCTATTAGTGCCCTGTCTACTCCCACAGATAGCTCATGTAGGGCTGTAAATACCCTGTCATTGACTACAACCAGTTGGGCAGCCTAAAAGTATTGTCGGAAGTCCGGGAGGGCTACCACCCCCCCTCCCCTTGTAACCTTAGTCAAAGCAATCTTTGGTGAGCTGTCTCAGTTCACAATCTACACTTTGGAAGACATGGATTTGAACAATGTATGGTGTGTTTTGGAATTCGTACAAGAATATGGATACAATTATCATGTGTATATAGCTGCCCTATCCAACAGTGAGAGCGGCAGTGCTTTCCAATGTGCAACAGCTCTTGTGAATTTCTCTAGCATACTATACAAATTGTCCCTAAGAAAGTTCTTAGGAGAACGGGTAATGTAAAGCCCTAAGTACTGAAAATCTTGTCTGGGTATTTGAGGGTCACCCCTAAAGCTGTAGAGCAAATGTCTATGTTGTATGTGGATTGAGGTCGGGCTTAGACTAATTGATGTACAATCCACTATTTTTCCCAAATAATTGTATAATCTGCATTATCCTATCAATGGAATCAGAAAGGCATAGTAAGATTTCATCAGCATTTAATAACATTTCCTGCACCCAGCCCATATCCCACTGCAGACCACTTATTAGTGGGTCTTCTCTCACCTGGCATGCTAGGGGGTTCCATTGCCAGGGCAACTAACATAGGTGATAGTGTGCAGTCCTATCTAGCACCTCTATATAAAGAAACAGCAGTAGAATATTCACTGATGGCTCTAACGCATGTCAGGGGATGAGAATAGAGTAATTTCCCCCATTTCATATATTGTGGTCCTAGGTTCATCATCTCTAGAAGTTGAAATAGACAAGGTGATTGAGGATGCACCTAAAGAGACAAGCACAACCGGTGACGCAGTATCAGCTATCTTTGTGAGGCAGCTGAACAGTCTTCCATCACCTTCCTATACATCAGGAGGAGGTAATTAGATATGCTGCTAGCTAGACATTTTTAGAGTTCTATAAGGAGGCTGGGAGCCTTACCAGACAGCAGGATTCCTATTGCATCTTCTATCGCCCCCGTTGATATAGGAGCTTTATTTTCTGTGCTGTTAGTGAACAGAAGTAAAGGCAGTGGAATATCTCAGAGGAAGGCCTGTATCTTCTCTGCAGTACAGGTCAATGTAAATGTATAAAGTCTGCATACTGGTGGGCAAACTCCTCTGCAATGCAGGTGTTGACTATAATTTTTTCCTTGGTCTTGGTGTGGGTTTCCCA
This sequence comes from Lissotriton vulgaris, assembly GCF_964263255.1. Taxonomy (NCBI): domain Eukaryota; kingdom Metazoa; phylum Chordata; class Amphibia; order Caudata; family Salamandridae; genus Lissotriton; species Lissotriton vulgaris. The sequence goes on from NC_141689.1 coordinate 2,126,476,044, forward strand.
AACCCATCTCTCTGCTTCTTCCCCCCTGCCTAACCATGCCAATAGTTTCCCAGCCTTGTTGACCACCTTGTAAATTAGTCTCAGCACAGCTACATAATGTTTACGTGCTGCGTTAGTACGTAGCCAGGTCATGATACTCCCTATAGGTGAATTCTAATTGGTTGAGAAAGTCCTAATTTGAATGCAACACTCCCAGTCTTTCTACTTGGATGAGATGGTCTTCAATGTTTTGCTTTCCCTGCCACCTATCCTTACACTTTTATGCGTTCAAATAACACCATTTTCCATTGCACTGTATGTTCATTTTCACAGAAAGAGTGTTCAGTGATTTGGTGCAATTCATCCATCACCCCTTTTTGTTTCAATAGCCAAGGGTCTAATTTATACCCTCCATGGTCCACCCATCTGCGTATACCATGATCTGCACAAAGCGGTAAGTAGTCAGAGATTTCCCGGGCCAGGATACGTGCAGTCAAGACTTGGGGTAGATGCACAGGACTGCCCGCAGAAACAGAGGAAAATGTGGTCCTGTTGGGCAACATACCGAGGCATAGATCAACCCCCTGCCGCAAACAGACCCTCCATAAAATTTGGCCCATACATCTATCTGACTATTATGATGCCCAAGTTGCATAGCTCTGTCGTCAGTACATATACACTTAGACATCCTGCGTTCAGTGACCTATGTGGTAGCCTGTGTCAAGTTTCAGTTGTTGGGCCTGCTGCTTTGCAGGCTATGTTGTTGTTTAAAACAATTGGTACTCTCTAATCCGATATGTATTTAAAATGTATGCCGTTTGTTCTGCCCCTCATGTGCCATGGAAACTCAATAAAATTTGTTGTGAAAAAAAGACTTGGGGTAGATACAATCTTTGTGTAAAAAAGTGGTCTGAAGTGAGTAGGAGTTATGTGCCTGGGTGAATAAAGAGTACTCTTGTGCAGTGGGATTGCACTTTCTCCACAGTCTGTTAAGTCATACATCTCTGCAAGTTCACTCAAGTGTCTGTGCCCACTGGATTCTTGATCTTACTCTTGCAAGTTCTTTTTTTTTATCCCTGATTTGTCTCTGCCACTGTTTTCATATCTTTCTCTTTCTACGCCTCTCTCTCTAAAATTCCTTTCTTTCTCTTGCTCTTGGTCAAAGTCTGATAATCAAAAAAACATTGGCAAAGTCAATAGGTCTCACCTTTACAAGAGATATTAGCTCTGCCAATATTGTGTAGCCTTGTTGTACACCAGTGTGCCAGCTGTTCAGCAGGGTTAAAAGACAATGGCATAGGGGAGAGTGGCATGTAGTGGAGTGTCATAAGGTGGAGTTGCAAGGAGTGGAGTGGAGTGCCATTAAGTGGAGTGTAGTAGAGTAGTGTAGAGTGGAGTAGAGTGATATAGAGTGGAGAGGTGTAGAGTGGAGGGGAACAGAGTGGCATTGAGTGTCAGAGTGGTGTGGCAAAGAGTGGTGTACAGTGAAAGTAGAGTGGAGTTAAGTTAAGTGAAACAAAGAGGAGTGCAGTAGAGTGGAGTGTCATAGAGTGGTATAGAGGAAGTTGTGTAGCATGGAGTAGAGGGTCATAGAGTGGAGTGAAAAAGAGTGTCTTAGAGTGTCATAGAGTGCAGTGGAGTGTCGTAGAGTGGAGTGTCCTACATTAGGGTGTCATAGAGTGGAGTGATATAGAGTGAAGTGGAGCAGAGTGGAGTAGCATAGTTTAGATTGGAATGGAGTAAAGTGTTGTAGAGTACAAGGGAGTGGTGTAAAGTGGAGTGACAAAGTGTAGAGTGGTATGGAGTGACATAGAGTGAAGTAAAATGTCATAGAGTAGAGGGACGTAGATTAGAGAGGCTTAGAGTGTAGTAGAGTCTCATGGAGTGGAGTGGCCTCGAGTGGTGTAAAGTGGAGTGGAATAGAGTGGTGTAAAGTGGAGTGGTGTTGAGTTGAGTAGAATTGTCATAGAGTGGATAGGCATAGCGTTTAGTAGAGTGTCGGGTAGTGGAGTGGAGGGTCATGGAGTGGAGTATCATAGAGTGGAATGTCAATGAGTGGAGTGGATTGGTGTAGCAGGAAGTAAAGTGGCATGGATTGGCATAGAGGGAATTGCACAGAGTGGAGTTCAATGTCATAGAGTGGACTGCCACAGAGTGGAGTCAAGTGGCATAAAGTGGCATAGAGTGGCATACAGTGGAGTGGGATGGAGTAGAGTGTTGTAGAGTGGAGTTAAATAGAGTAGCATAGAGTGGTGTAGAATGGAATTGTGTGTTGTGGAGTGGAGTGGCATGGAGTGTAATGGCATAGAATAGTGTCCTAGAGTGGAGCAGTGTAGTGTGTAGGGGCGTAGAGTGGAAGGGTATAGAGGGGAGTAGAGTATTGTAGATTGGGTTGGCTGGGAATTGTGTACAGTTGAGTGGTGTAGAGTCGAGTAGTGGAGTAGACTGCAGTGGAGTGTCATAGAGTGGACTAAAGTGCAGGGGTGTAGAGTGGAGTAAAGTGGTGTTGAGAGGCATGGAGGGAACTGAGTAGAGTAAAGTAGAGTGGAGTGGCATAGAGTGGAGTAGAGAGTCATAGCATGTCATAAAGTGGAGGGTCGAAGAGTGCAATGCAATAGAATAGAGTGGCATTTATTGGAGTGGCATAGAGTACATTGATGTGGAGCTCAGTAAAGTGTCGTTGAGTGGAGAGGCATGCAGTGGAGGGAAATAGAGTGGAGTAGAGAGTCATAGAGTGGAGTGGTATAGAGTGTTGCAGAGTGCAGTGGCATAGAATGACGTACAATGGAGTGGTGTAAAGTGGCGTTGAGTTTCATAGAGTGAAGTGGTATCGAGAGGAGTTGAGTGTCATTGATTGGAGTGTCGTAGAGTGGAGTGGAGTGTCATAAAGTGGAGTGGCATAAAGTGTTGCAGAGTGAAGTGTCATAGATATACAGTGGAGTGGTGTAGAGTGGAGTATGGAAGTAGTGTAGAGTGGCATAGAGTGTAATGCAGTGGCACAGAGGGGGTTGTGTAAAGTGGTATTGTAGAGTGGAGTGGCATAGAGTGTCTTAGAGTGGAGTGGCACAGAGTGCCATAGAGTGGAGTGTTGTAGAGTGAATTAGTGAAGTAGAGTGGCAGAGAGTGGTGTAGAGTGAATTGGAGTGTCATTGAAAGGCGTGTCATAGACTACTGTGTCTTAGAGTTGAGTGTCCTTAAGTGGAATACCTAGTGTGGAGTGTCCTTGAGTGGAGTGTTCTAGAACAGGGGGCAAATAAAGGAATGCATAGGTGGAAGGGGGTGGAGTGGATTAGAGTGCCATAGAGTGGAGTGTTGTAGAGTGAATTAGTGAAGTAGAGTGGCATAGAGTGGTGTAGAGTGAATTGGAGTGTCATTGAAAGGAGTGTCATAGACTACTGTGTCTTAGAGTTGAGTGTCCTTAAGTGAAATACCTAGTGTGGAGTGTCCTTGAGTGGAGTTTTCTAGAACAGGGGGCAAATAATGGAATGCATAGGTGGAAGGTGGTGGAGTGGATTAGAGTGTCATAGAGTGGAGTGACATAGAGTGTTGTAGGGTGGAGTGGCATATAGTGGAAAGGAGCAGAGTAGAGTGTTGTAGAGTAGAGTGAGATAGAATGGAGTGGAGTGTTGTAGAGTGGAGTGGAGTGTCATACAGTGGAGTGCTGTAGAGTGGAGTAAGGTGGAATGGAGTGGTATAGATGGACCTGGATAAAGTGCCATAGAGTGTCATAGACTAGAGGGTTGTAGAGTTGAGGGTCATGGAGTGAAGGGGTGTTGAGTGGAGGGGCGTAGAGTGGTGAGAATAAAGTGTCATGGAATTGAGTGGAGTGGATCATCGGAGAGTGACAACAGGAACAATAACATTGTTAATTTGCTTGATTAATAAAAACCATTGCAAAACATGTAAAGTGAGGAATTACCCCACAATGATCACTATTAAATAAAAAATGTATTTCCAGAACTACAAGTAAAAATAAATGAAAGAAACATAGGCAGAGCCTTAAAACCACTGCAAGCGTGGTTGTGCCAATATGTACCCGGAGTGAGTAAAGTATAATAGTGCCTTGATTCTTCATTATACTAGCTACATACCCTCTGATCCTGACATCTGACTAGAGTGCTTATGATTTGATTAGGCAATTGCCTAACGTATTTAGTGACAGTGAGCTGAAAAAAACCCTACAGTACAGAGGTAATCACAGTAAAAACGTGCTTTAGTTCCTAGTGTCCACCTAGCGCAGATAATTCAACTAATTCCTTAACTAAAACTATATGAGTTTTAAGTAGCTTTAAAATGACTGAGCATAAGAAACCCCCTACCGTACTTGTGACTAGCCTCAGTCTAGCGCAACTCTACAACCAATTCTTAAAGTGCAGCATGCTAGTGTTTCAGTTAAACCTTCCAGACCTGCGTACTGAGATTTTGAATGTTGCTTCATTCCTGCGTTTTACATGATGGGTTTAATTAGTTCCAGTTCAAATTCAACTTATGTCTAAGTTCTGATTTCAATTTACGTATTCAACACCCTTTTCTCAATCCTCTAAAGGTATTTAGCACTGCATAATTCAGTTTAGGATCACTTGAATTAACACAAGCTACAACCACCTCTCTACATGTTTTTATTCTTCTTTTGCTAAATTTCATTAGGATTAATCAGCGATCTTCCACAGTGGTTTTAGACAGACACAACACGTGGGCCATATCTTTAGTCCCCTGTATGGACAGCCTGTAATTGTCCTGGCCTTTTATTTTTCTAAATGGTGGAGCATGACTCAATACAGGCAGGGCTCCCAGCCTGTATTTAAAAAATGTTTCTTTAATCGAGTTGTTATAGAGCTCCAATAAATAAATCTAGGGATTTAGCTTCATGTAATTATTAAGAATTACCCATCCATGGCTAGGTCTAGCTAGGGTGGTTTTGTCCTTCAAGTGACAGGGTTTTAGCGCTTGATTTTTTAAAATTTTTTATTCCACCTTACTCAGTCATAGATCCCAAGCCTACTATTAGAGTGTCACCTTTCCTTTTGATATCTTCCAATTGGTTGCTGAACCTTCCATTGGAATTAAAGCCCCCTTAGGTACGCATAATCGTTGATGGACTCTAGCTTATCTCTACCCAGATACCAAGTGCAGTGTTTTACACTTTTTTGTTTTATGGTTGGGGTCTTTTTCATATCTTATTAATAATCAGCCCCTTGCTCTCAGAATAAGATAGAGTTGCATCCAGAAGCTGTTGTAGGCCCACCTTTATCCTGCTGACTAGTGCTAGATTGTCAGAGTTAAGTAAGATGGAAAGTTGCATATCCCCCAGTTATGGAGCATGGCTGTTGATCTTACTTAGAGCGGATGAAAGATCCGAAAGGAACAGATTGAAAAGGGTCAGCAAGTGGTGTAAAGTGTTGTAGAGTGGAATAGAAGGTAATAAAGCGAATGCTTGTAGAATGAAGTGTTCTAGAGTGGTGAGGCATAGAGTGGAGTGTGATGGATTAGATTGACCTGGCATGGAGTGGTCTAGAAATGAGTACCATAGAATGGAATGGTATTGAGTGGAGTAAAGTGGGGTAGACTAGAGTAAAGTGGTGCAGTGGAGTGTCGTGGAGTGTTGTGACATAGAGTGGAGTAGAGGCATAGAATGGAGTGGCATGGAGTGGTATAGAGTGGAATAGAGTGGCCTAAAGTGCAGTAGTATAGAGTGTCCTAGAGTGGAGTGGCATAGTGAAGGGCCATAGAGTGATGTAGCATAGAGTGGACTAGAGTGGAGCTCCATAGATTTGCGTGCCGTAGAGTAGATTGTCATTTAGTGAAATAGCATAGATTGAAGTGTCATATAGTGGAGTGGTGTGGAGTGTTGTGGAATGTCGTGAAATGGCATATAGTGGAATGGCTTAGAATGGAGTAGAGTGGCCTAGAGGGAAGTGGCATAGAGTGGCTTTGAGCGGAGTAGAGTGGAGTGGCGTGGAGTATCACTGAGGTGGCATGGAGTGGACTGTTGTGTTTTAGCATGGACTGGAGTGTCGTGGAGTGGAGTCTCGTAGAGTGGGTGCTATAAAGTGCAGTGGGATAGAGTAGAGTGGGATAGAGTGGAGTGCCATAGAGTGGAGTGTTGTAGATTGGATGGATGTAAAGTCGAGTTGTTGTAGAGTGGCAAAGAGTACATTGGCATAGAGGGAAGTAGAGTTCTGTAGAGTGGAGTGGTGTAAAGTGGAGTATTAACCATTAACAAAAGAGTGATGAAGAGGTATGATAAGCTGCGGACTCAGGCCCCTCTATATATTGCAAAAAAACACAGAAAATTCACCCTTCATACATAAAAAATACTGTCCTTCCAGGGATTGTTCTAAATCAAGAGTGAGAAATCAGTATGTTTTCCCAGGAGTGGATAGGAAAACATGTTTTGTTAAAATAACCCTCACTAGGCTCGGACTGACCGTTGCGGGCACCGGGCAATCCCCCAGTGCGCCACAAGGATGGGGGGGCCGGTTTTGGGCCCCTGGGGGCCATTTTTGTTACAGGGCCGTTTATGCAGCATAGCTGCAAAATCATCCCTGTAACAAAATCGGCCGAAAACCGGCACCAGCAAAGAGCGCCGCGGCACCCCCAAACCCCGGGGGGGAGGGGGGCGGGCCTAGCACTTTGCCAGGGCCAGTTTTGGTTCCCAATCCGGCCCTGACCCTCACCCACCAAAAAGTCCCTTGGTGGCATGCTTCATCCTCGGGTCCTTCCCGCCCATTGCAGGACGGGGCATGCTAGAACCGACAGAGACCTGGGACCTCTTATTAGTGAAGTATGTTTTCCCAGGAGTGGATAAGAAAACAACATGTTTTGTTAAAATAACCCTCACCCATCAAAAGGTCCCTTGGTGGCATGCTTCATCATCAGGTCCTTCCCGCCCATTGCAGGACGGGCATACTACAACCGACAGAGACGTGGGACCACTTATTAGTGAAGTGATTCTATGTGTAGGTCTGAGAGTGGAAGGGTCAGAATCTAATGTAGTGAGTTAAAAAATACCTTTCTCAATGGAAACTAACTTTTAATACTTCCTGTAGCTGGTATTAGTAAAAAGGGGGAAGGAGGAATGTATGCTGTGATGAGCTGTTCCCTCCCTGGTCTACATCTTTTGAAGCCTTCACCTAGGCTTTTTCTTCAGGGCCAAAGCGGTTGATCCCTTCAACCACTCTAGAGAAAACCTACATGGTCTGCCTGCTCAATGTCACGGTCTAATGTGCATATTATAAGCATGCATCCATATAATATCTAGTTTGGTATGTTACTGAGAACAAAATTGTTGGTGCCTAATCAAGGACCCATGAGCTTAAACACAGGAGGGGAGGAGTGCTTGTAGTCAAACAATCATCAAAGCTGCTCTCTCACCCATGCAATTCCTAGCTTGAACTAAATATTGTGTGTCCTGCTTAACTATTAATGCTATAGTTAAAATAAAATAATGGGGTTAGAGTAGAGATAAGTGGTATACAGTGCATCTATTTAATTTTGTATTCTAATGTGTCCCTTTTTGACTTCTTTAATAGCTCGCCTTTGGGCCTGAAGGGTGACTTGAATCGCCATATTGAATTTACTCTGCGCATGTGCCTGGAGCACTGAAAGACCACGGGCAATGGCATTGAAACCCTATCAAAGACTGTCTTACCCGCGATGCGCTTGGGAACCTCACCCCATGACCTGGGAAAAGGAAGACTACTTGCTAATTTTAAAAACATTGCATACTAAAATGAAATAATATTGCTGGGTGGAACAAAACCATGGAAAATAAATTATGGGCGGGAACATTGATCAACTATATTGAATTGAAATGATCTCATCTTAGTATGGTATGATGACCTCTCCTCGTCTTCCTGGCCAATCAAAAGCAGGGAACAAATAGAATTTGCAACATTTAGGGGGTGGTACACACACTGAAATGGTATAACTAAGGTAGGCTTAGTTAGTTAATTTGTCTGACTTGTCACAGACCTGTCACTGACCCAACGTATGCTGAAGGAGAATCGAGAGCAGAGTGCTGGTGGAGCACTCTGTCAGAAGAATCGGGGTTTGCTGAGGGAGAAGTAACAATTACCCAGTCGGGGTTACATTTGCCATAGAGAGGGGTGTGACGCTGGTGTTGCACTTAGCGGAGGTTTCCTGTCCTTTTCTGCACCTGTCCTGACCTGTCGGCACCTGATTAGTCAAGAGTCCTATCTCTTTGCCCCAACCCGTGGCCAGGGTTGGTCCTCTCACCATTCTAGATAAATATAATCCATGTGGTATGTCCTTGTGCTATTTCCCCTTCTCACTCTTCCCAGGTACCAATGTTTAAAGGTGTTACTTTACATTTTTGCAAACTTTATGTTTTATTAATTATTTTCTTGCTTGTAAAATTTCTGGTCACACTATTGTGGCCTCTGACTCATCACAATTTGCATAGATAAAGTGTTTAAAACTTCTCCTGAGTCTGTGGTCATTTTATACTAAGAAAAAATTGTAAATTATCACTTGTTATGCTAACTTCCTAAGATCGGTAGGACTTAAAGCACAGGTGACAAGGGTTTGGTAAGTCATGGTGTATAGGTATAAGTCCTAAAGTGAATACATTTCTGATAGGCAGTAAGTGGAAGCAGGATTACCAGTCAATGTGTGAATTTTTATGGGCCCAGGTGAGTATGACTAACTGAGCTGGTAATCCTGCGCCATCACTGGGGAGCAATGGAAGGTATTAGTCCTTTCTATCTATATGACCAACAAGTGTTGTTTCCCTCTCCCTACACCTGAAGCTCAAAAGCAGCTACAGCTATCTTAATTTCTCCATGGTACATGGATATATCATCTGTAATTGATAGTGAGGTAGGGTATATCTGCTTCCTCCTGCGTGGCTATTTTAATGTACTCCCATAACATTTCCTCCTCTTCTTGTGCCTCTAATTTTAGCTTGTCTGCCTCCCTGTGTGTGTAGTTAAATTCTTACTTCTCCATTTTGACAACTTTATCAACCTCGTGTGGTATTCAAGTGTTATTCACATCGGACTTTTGACTTGGTCTCTTGGACCCTAAAAGCTTAGGAGCCTTTGGTTGTGCCACAACCTCATCAGAAATGTGTGTAATTTTAATGAGCGCTTCCAGTGCCTTCTTCTTTCTCCTAATGTCGACAATGCAGGAGGTCTTTTTGCAATTATCAGACCTTTCTGTTGAAAGTGCCAGGCTATCTTTTCCCATTTTGATCTTCATCATCCTTTAAAGTCTAGCTTACACCTTTTGGCAAATCCCTAGTGGTGTTTTTCATTGACACTTCTAGGCTGGGCAGTATCTCCATCTCCTATGACATTATATTTTCAGTTTCGACGGATTGTGTTTTTGCTGTTCTATATTTCCGCTGAAAGACTTCAGCTTTGGCATTTTCAAAAGCAGCTTGGATGCCTCATCTCTTGATGGCTTCAATGGATTTATCTTTGAGGCATATAAACCTTTGACCTCTGGAAGAGCTACCTCAAGGTGTGAGTTCACCTGGTGATTGCCCTAAGCTTACTTGGCTTTGATGCTTCATCCTTTGAGAAGCCCATGCACTCCATAATCTGGGCATCTGATGGCAGTTAGGACCGTAGTTGAAGATTATGCTCACAATACAAAATGGCATTGAGGAACCTCATGGACCCCAGATTCATCAACTCTCATTCTCCAACTACCTCAAAGTACACCACTGAGAGAATTAGTGAAAGCCTAAGCACAGCATTGATCGTTGATATCCAGATAATCCCTCGACCACTTATTTTTCTTCTTTTTTTTTCTCGTGAACTTTCACACAACTTCTTCTGGAGCTCTCATCTCATGGTGCATCTCCGACCCCAGCAGGAGGAAAAAAAACGAATCCAAAATGATGGTCACGTGATCGGTTATTGTGGGCATACAGTGGACGTCATAACCATGCGCCGCCTACCTTTGTTCAGCAGTAGAAAAAGACTTCTCCTATTCAACATCCAGGGGTAGAGAAAAGATTCTATGTTCCAGCACTTCCTCACCCAAACTCTGGATGGTGGAAATATGTACAGCATGTGAATCTAGAAAGGATTTCCAGCTGAAAAATAGTCATTACTCCTAGACCTACTTGTGCTAATTATTAAGACCTGCCCCGTCCCCTGACTGAGGACAGCTTCAGTTCTGGCTTGGGTGTGTCAGGAAGATGTGGGGAATTCCTTCCTCCTTTATGGCACCTAGTAAAGGTGAGGCAGGCATGCTCAACGTGTTCTAATAGTTTTCATGTCTCTTGGAAGGGAGGTCATCTCGGCTGATAAGAGATGACTGGGGTGAGGACGAGAAATTAATATTACTGCTTAGTAATCAGAACATTTTATGGGCACAGTTGAGCGAGCTTTTTGGAGGCGGTCTGCGTCATTTGATTGCTTCCTATGAGCATGCTGACCAGCATCGCACGGTGAGCTACTCGATATATTCTTTGGAAGGTCGACTGTGAGGAACTTGTTCCTGTTCACGCTCATCAGCCCTACTCCCTTTACTCAGTACTGGAAGCAGAACTGAATGCAAACCAAGACGTTAGGAAATCCAGCCGTCTGATAGAAGCCTTGCTGAATCAAAAAGTGTGACTCAGTTCCAATACAATCAATCGCCCTTAAGACCTCATCATCGTCCGGATCTGTAATTGTATATACCAGCAATGCCAGACCCTCTATTTTCTCAACCAATTACGATTACAAATATATCGTTTCTCAATAATGTTGAAATTCTATACCTGCATCCACCGGAAAGTCCGATAACAAGAGAGGCCCATTACTTACCATAGCCATATTTTATTTTAATGCGAATTTACAGGAAACGAGGTCGTAGGTTTCCGTGTATATAGTTCCTATGCTGCTTGCGTTCGCAGCCGTCACTGCCTAATGCAGCTGCCTTTCGAAAGTAAAATGGTATTTTGGCAATGCTCTTTCAACTCGCTACAAGTCAGTGATTAGAAGTTGCCCATTTAGCAGCGCCACACCTGACACTGACTGAGCGAAGTAGGCTTTAACAACTGGAAATATATAGCCCTTCTTGGTGAATAGTTTTTTTCAATAAGCTTCCTGCATGCCCGCGTGCAACCTTCAGTGGGGCACTGCGTATCGAGTCGATTCACAAAAAGCACTAAAGCCTGGGATATTCATGGAAACCGAGATGTAAGCAGTGAGGCTTTCTTTTCATTTTTTTTTTATTCAGACACGTTCATTTGTAGCTGATGCTCCTACAGGGCCTGACCACAGCACGGGTGAGGATTGCAGTGAGGCCCACACCTCGTGGGGGCTCTAATTGCGGTGGGCAGTAATGGTATTAGGAAGGTTCAGGGTTTTACTTGAGTGCGAATGTTCTCTAATCAGCACTGGGTTTCTTAAATCTACAACTAAAATACGCTCTCCTTCCTTTCACCACGGCACAGATTGGCCTGTGCTGCCAATGACTGAAAATTCACATGTAAACCTAAATATAAACACTGTTATATGGATGCGCACCATTTCAATCAAATGAGACGATTTATTTTGACTTTTGATTAATGTATGTCAAAAGTGTCTCAAGCCAATAAAAATTCTTAAAAAAAAAAAAAAGTGTCTCAAGCCAGCTTCACCAGCAGACAATAGAGATATTGCAGGGGAAGCAGCGGTGAAAGCTTTTCTACTAGGAATCAAACCGTTTGGAAAAATGGAGTGTGAGTGATAGTGCGTGAGTGCCATTGTGTGAGAGTGCGTGTGTATGTATGAGAGAGATGAGAATGAGAGCAAGTGACAATGCAAATGTGAAAATGAATGTAGCAAAGTGAGAATGAGTGTATATGTTTGAGTGAATGCAGTTGTTTGAGTGTTTTAGAGGAGGTGAGAGTGTGTGGGTAAACTGTGTGTATGTGTTTGTGTGTGTGTATGTGTGTGGGTGTGTGTGTGTGTGTGTGTGTATTATGCTTGTGACTGTTCTGCTGGCTTTGGCATGCCAGAAGCAATCCATGGCTTATGGAGGAGGGCGCCAATGTCATATTGATGGGGATCATAACCATGCCAGGCCCTGGCCCTAAGGAAGTATTTATTGGCATATTGGGTCACCAAAGGCACAATTCTGGTGCTGGCAAATTGGAGATAATTCTAGAAATAAGAGAGACCACCCATGGCTTAGGTGTTCTGGTTTACATAACATAATCTGTGACATATGGGGACCCATTAGCAAAATTCTTCAAGTGCCATACTGTGTGCAGTTCCTGGTATAAGAGGGCATCTGGGCATCCAGGGCATATTGGGACACTCATGACAAAATTCGGGCCATGTATAAAGGAGGTAATTCCTGAGAAACTGGGTGAAAGAATGTCAAATTTTAAACCTAACATTGTCAAAGCTAGTAGGTCTGATCAAGCCGGCATTGTTTGCAAACAAATGCTATAGGCATTTACATTGTAAAAGTAATATAAAGTAAAATGACGCAGTATGAATACCCAGTGACCCACTGATTGTTTTTAAACCTATGAAATGAAAGCAGAAACAAAAGCAGATATAGGCCTCTGAGATCTGGCACTGAAGAGGACTACTTTTTTAGGTGGATGTGTACAAGTGCACAAGTGTATACAGTCACTCACAGTACAGAGAATCAACCAATTAGATGAAGTCTGCTGTCCGTTTATCCGAGGGGAGGTGCAAGTAACATGTGAATGACCCCTGAACAGACATATTAAGAAAGAGGGTTGACTGAAAGCCCATCTACATGTATGCATTTATTTTTAATGTGAATGTTTTGGCAAACAGAAGGCTGGTAAGGCAGTTTTATCTGTTTCTAGGTCAGACCTAAACATAGGTCCAATTGTTGGGGATGGGCAGGTTTCCTTGACACACCTTCAAAATACTGAAATATTTAATGAGGACCATATGGCTTTTTAGAACATTTAAGGCGAAAGTGTGATTTGAAATGCTTAGTTTGACTCCCCCACCCCCTTTTTTTAAAATGTCTTCAACAGAGAGCCTCCTGAACTATTACTAAAGATATTTCACTTACTCTTTTTGCATTCTGGAATTCAGAGCAGTGTTACCATCTGCCACTTTCAAAGGTCTCTTGCTAGCCGCAGTGATGGTGGGGAGCAAGAAAGGGCAGTGTATGAGCATAGGGGGAGCTGTGTGTGTGCAGAGTGGGCAAGAGCAAAGACTTAGCAATTAGATTAAAAGCATTTCCAAGTCTTTAAATTGATGTAATGACTTAGATATCACAAGTGGATAATCCCACCTCACTCCCATCCAAACTGTAATCATTTCCAAATTATATTCAAAATTGGTTCACACGACCTGGGTACCACCAATAATTTGGTAAGCCTAGCACCTTACTGAACCTAGTGCTTGCGCTACTGATGATAGATTCGCGCACCACATTTTCATCCACTGCTTCCCTGTTTCTTTAAGGGATAGAGGTCAAAATGCAGAAGCATTGCCAAATTACGTTCAGGGACTGGCATGTGTGCTAGCTTTCTATAGGAGCTGGCGCTGTCACGTGCGAGAAGGTACACGCACAAGCCACCTTATTAATGTTAATTAGGCGACCCGCATGCAATTGATTACACTTAGGCCCATATGTGGGTTTTCGCACAAACACAGCATTGTGATTTATAAGCTAATGAGCTCTCGCTGTCATTGTTATCAATAATCGCAGCGAAACGACGGGGAAACCGAAATAATATGCACCCTTAAACAATTGTTGATAATAAGTTCGAGTTCCATACACGATTATTTTTATAGTTCTGCCTTGCGCCGTTGATAACATCTATTAAAAATTCCCCAGCGGCCATGTGAAGTATTTCAAAGATTCCCTTGGTATCAGAAACATATTTGTTTGTAGTTTAAACCCCTGGGGACCTTTGAACCGAATCCCATTTCCCATCTAAGAACTTCAATATGTATAATGTTACTTCATTATTTTCTGACATTTTGCCTCTCAGGGAGCAGGTGAAACCTGAAAACCGCACACAAAAGCAATCTCCACCGCTGCCTCTCTTTTCTGAAAAGTAATCTATTCTTTAGCGCTTCATCTGGAGCAGAAAATCTCCCGCGAGATAGGTTTGGCTCAACAGATTTCTGTAAACTATAAATAGGTCTCTGTGCCATTGGAAATCCCATGCCTTCCTATGGGCAACCTGTTCTAATGTAGGTAGCAGCGTGATCTATATTAATTGTCATCTGTGACCTACCTGTAGAGGGAAAGGACTTCCATCCGTGTCAGCGCCGCCCTCGCCATCCGATGTACTATTCGCATCCTCACCCATCATCAGCACTATGTTTAGGATTAAAACACTGAGCGCGGCGGCTGTGTAAGGGCTGCCGACATCACTAATTTATTTATGCAAAAGTTCTTTAAAATTGTACAAAAATTTCAAAAAATTATTTGATGGTCATAACTGAATGACAGTGTGTAACGAACATACAAAAGTCATGTTAGAAAACATCAGGGGACTGGCTCGAGGAGAAAATGTATCTCTGCTGCTCTGGCTTTCTGTTCCATGACAAGCAAAGACAGACTCGGCTGTTCCTAATGGATAGAAGGAAGGAGAAGTACGGTCACAGGGAAGGTAAAGGTAGTCCTAAGTGGAGTGCTACCCTGGGTATTCAATTTGTTGGATTTATTGGCCTCACACACCCTTGCGAGTGTCATGCTTCATTATTGGCGTTTGCTCCTCGTCGGGCAGGCGGTGCAATGCCCAACGGGCTCACCTCAAAGAGGGGCTCTAAGGCGGAGATCTTTTAACCAACTGCCTATGGGTGAAGTGTGGGTGAGGGGCCAGGAAGGAAAGGATAGTGTAGATACTTGGATTAAAATATGGCACGAGGTACCGGAGATCAATTTATTCTGGTCGTCCCCTGCCACAAGTAAAAACAGTGGGTAGCCTATGATCGTAGGAAATTAGGATTCCACGTCACGATCTAGGACTACTATGAATATTGTGAGGTCAACATGTTTCTCGCCTTTGCACACTTGGCTGCGATTCTTCAGGACCTAGTTAGTTACATCTATCCCTAGCAAAACATGACCTAGTTCAGTGTCAGTTAGAATTATAATTATTGTATAGTTGAACTACCTGTATGGGACAGCTCTTGCCTAGGGAGACAAAGAAGAACGTTACCATAGTTCAGTGACAACAAGTGCCTTATGTGACCGTGAACACGCCGTGTTTTTGTGGATAAAGTGACACATTAGCAGTGACATACTAGTGATAGTTGGTGACCAGTATGAATTGACTTATATCACAATTCAGCAAAACACAACAATCATAGATTAAAAACCAAAGTAAAAATTAAAAGCAACAGCAGTTTCTTCAAAGTCTTAGGTCCAAAAACCTATAGTCAGGGTTACATGTTTACTCACCTAAAGGTCAAGGTGTATAGGTGTCAACAGTACCCGGTAGGTGTGACATCAAGGGGGGAGAACCATAGGGGTTTAAGGCTATACAGGGAACAAGCAAAAGTGCAGGCTCAATGAGTCATTTTTCTTTATTAAACACTTGTCTGCCCGTGTGTAGATGTGGAGGTAGTGGCTGGCTATGGACATGAGACACTGCATGTGTTTGGGGGATCGAATGGCTTTGTGAGCCTAGTTGCCAATATGAGTTGATCACTGTTTAGATAGTTGATTCCCAAATTGGATGTTAATATAAACAAATGTGGAACTACACGCGTTTTTTGGGAAGGTACCCCAAAATAAATACTTCATGGAATGGCGTCATGGACAACCCTTTATCCCCATGGATGTAAGTTGAAGGGAAGTAGGCTGTGGTTAACCCCCGTTTGTAGTTAGCTAGGGGTGTAGGAGGTGCTTAAGTGGCGCATCATCAGTCTCTAGTTAACAGAGTGCACTCCCTGAATCAATTCCTGGTTGGGGGTATACTGCTTTTGACTAAATCATTATAAAATTGGTGAGCACTCCCTCACAATGTCCATATCATATTATTGTTGGTAGGGAGCTTCGTGATGCACATCTTGTATAAGTTCGCCACAGTAGATAAAACAGTAGCAAACTTTTTATGCTCTCTCCCAGTGCTCGTATTGTATGTCAGAAGCAATTAAGGTAGTAACTGACTCAAAGGCTACTGTTTGTTAAGCCATACCGCTGTTCCACGAGCCACTAGTTGCTCAAACCAATTCCCAAGAACGCGAAACCTGTGACATTTTCCCATACCCATATTAAAAATAACAAGCATTTACAATGAAATGGTCCAGGCATTATTAAAGGTAGAGCTATTGGCATTGCTCATGACATTTTTTTTTTAAATCATAAATAAATGGCATTGTCATTCACATTGCCAATAGCTTAATTGTTAAATAAATGGCATTGTCATTTACAATGCCAATAGCTTAATCGCTCGCAAATGCATGACCTATTGCATTTACAAACAACAAAAAAAGAGAGGTCTGGTCAGTCACAAGGCTGCCAGGAATATGGAGCAAAGAGATAAGAGGGTTTTGTTTGTACACAGTCACTCTGATTGAGTAGGAAAGCCCTCACACACCGACCTGGTCAGTGTCATGCTTCATCATCGGGCCCCACCGAAGAGACCGAGTGTCTCTTCGGTGTGCTGCGACGCCAGAAAGACTGCGGAGCTGGTCGTGTGGGGAGGACGGGATGTGAAAATTAGAAAATTAAAAGTGCCTAACAGGGTATCAAAAAAACTTTTAATGAGTGATCCCTAAGACACGTGTGGGTGGTATATGTGTCTGAATTTACGTGCCAAGGTTATTAGGAATTGGGATAAATTCAGCTAAATACCACAAGTTTTTAAATTAATCAGTCAACATGTTTCTGCCGTACTTGTGGTATGTATTCACCAAGGCATTCTTCAGGACTATACCCCGGCGGTATGGACACTCTAATAGTCCACCCTGACCTGGGGGCGTGAAAGTGAAAAAAGGAAAAGTGAAAAAGTGCTTAAAAATTAGAAGAGCAAATGCTCATTCCAAAAAGCCCCAAATTCAGGGGTGTGTCAGCACTTTAAAATAGGGCGCTACTAGCACCATGGGTCTCGGGAGGAGGATTGGAGCGCGCCTGGCACATCGCCCTCAGCGCTCACAACCCGCTTCTCAACCTGCAAGAATCCTCCTAACCGGACCCCGACGATTCCCCACACGACCAGCTCCGCAGTCTTTCTGGCGTCGCAGCACACCGAAGAGACACTCGGTCTCTCTTTTTTTGTTGTTTGATACTTAACCGGGGATTAAGAGAGTGTCCTTGATTCTCCCTACCTCTCTCTTTGTTGACATATATCTATTGCATTTACACCCACACAGAGCCACACACACAAAGCCACCCACACACACACACAGAGCCACCTACACAGAGCCACCCTCACACAGACAGAGCCACCCACACATAGAGCCACCTACAAAAAAAGCTATCCACACAGAGCCACACACACACAGAGCCACACACACACACACATAGCCACACACACATAGCCACACACACAGAGCCAGACACACAGAGCCACACACAGCGAGCCACACACACACACACAGCCACAAAAACAGAGCCACACACACACACACACAGAGCCACACATACACACACACAGAGCCCCCCCACACACACAGAACTAAACACACACACACACACACACACACACAGAGCCACACACACACAGATCCACACACACACACAGAGCCACACACACACAGAGTCACACACACACAGAGCCACACAGTTTTGCCATCCAAATTTCCATGTTATTTTAAAGTTTTGATTAACTGTAACAGCCAATTCATTTTCACGTCTGAACCCGTGCCTTTAATGCCAGATAGCCCGAAACTGGAATTTGTGAAAGTAAAATGGTGTTCGTCAGTCACAGAAACTAATAGCATTAAGAGCTACAGTGGTCCCTGCATGATGACGTAAGCATCACCACACATCATGACAATGCTTGTGCATTTTTTGTACTCAACCCATCGAAGATGGTTAAACAAAAGTATGTGAAAGCAGATTATCAAGCTGACCAGTAGCAAATTGTAGCGGGGGGGTGGAGGGACGAAAAGAGAGACCGAGAGAGACAGAGACAGAGAGACCAAGAGAGAGAGAGAGACAGAGAGAGAGAGAGAGAGAGAGAGAGACCGACAGAGAGAGAGATTGAGAGAGACAGAGAGAGAGAGAGACAGAGAGATAGAGAGACAGAGAGAGATAGACAGAGAGAGTGGGACAGAGACAGTTAGTAGTTGGGGCAGGGAGCAAAGAATATGGGCATGGGGGGGATGAAATGGCTGCCAATGAGCAGTTACGAACAAGAACAGGCAGATGACTGGCATTTTATTTACACAAAAAAAAACACTGAGAGGGAGTGTGCAGAAAGAAGCATACAGGAGGGCACGAGAGACGAACACAAAGAAAAAGAAGTTCTCTGCATGTAAGAAACGCAAGGACACAAGCCATCCAATCAGAACATAGTAAAGAAGAAATGCTCTAGAGTTAGAACAAAGAATATGGATGAAAGCCACTGAAGAAGAAGTAGGGAAATTAGATAGGCAAGAAACCTATCCCTCAAGAGCAAGGGGCTATTTCAGTGCCCAATTTTATAGTTTAAAGTATTAGAGACAGAAGGTCTTTGACAACATACAGAAATTAGAAACAGGTGAATGAGTGATAGTTGCGCTGGAAAGAAACAAAGGTAAAAATCAATATCTCGTTAAGCTCCAAGGATAAGCTCCTGGTCACCCACCACGAACCAAACAATGTGATCAGAAGGCCAACCGAAATTGTAAAACAGAAGAACATCCTGAGCTAAAGATCAATATCATAGTCCATCAGTTAAATCCAATAAATTGATTAGTCTTCATTTCATCTTCATTTATTTTCCAGTCTTCACCAAGAGAACATACATTAGCCGCTGCCAACACGTGTTTCGTCTTGGTCTGGTGACCCAAAAAACTTCTTCAGAGCTAAAAGTATTACAATAAATATGATCACAATAGTGTAAAACCAAAAAGAAGACATCATATTCATTCAAGTAAAACAAATTTTTTAACCTGCTCAAATGAAATGAATACATACATTGCCACATTATCAATAAGGTAAAGCAATAGAAACAAAACAAAGTGGCCTGGGTTGAGGTCAAATTATTGTATATTCATACTGTGACCTCAACCCCTAGATATTAAATCCCGTCAGGAACCCTTGTAAGGTGCTGTCAAAGATGTTTTAGCATCACAGTTTTACAAGTCATATTTTTATTTTGATGGTTCAAGAGTCCTGAAATCTAGAGAGATATTCTATACTAGCTGTCTTTAAGAACATAGCATACCACAGAAGATTGAATCTAAAGTGGAAAAGCCACAAGTTCATAAATCGACTGACCAAAAACAACATGAAAGGTTGAATTTATAGCATAATATCCGAAAAGTGCAGTGAAAAGGCAACCATAGTCCCGTACAAACATTCAAATCACCGAAGATTTAAACCAAAAAGGAAAGATTGAGTGACCGATATAGAGCAACCATAAAAAGTGACTAACCAGCATGGAGGAAGAAAAGAATACAGAAAACACAAAGGGGCGCTCACCTATGGCTAGAAAACGAAAGTCTGGAAAACGCAAGGTGTGCCTTAATAGGTCTTCAGCATTCATCAATGTGATCTGGGTCAGAAAAAGGCAAGAAATCACTGTATTAAATATCTGCCCATCTTTACGCCTATAGCGTGAGATCTTAAACTACAAAAAGGGTCCGTGTACGTTATTCAAAAGTGATGATGAATGAAGAATATAATGGAGAGCACTCAATATTCACATATAAATCCGGAATTCCGAAAGGGGTTCAATGTTCATAAATATAAAAGGCGGTTTCTAGTATCCCGGTATTCTTATCGATTTCAAAGCTTGCCTTGGTGTATGAGAGCGTCCCGTAATGGCGTTCAAATTAGATAGCGTCCTATAGGATGCAACACAATATACACAGATATAATTATTGTGCCCGTATTATCTATTCTGACAAATCTGCCACAAAGGGTTAAAATAATATGCATATTGTCGTGCCTTGGTTATCCGGCGCATATTAAGGTGCCCTCAAATCAAAATTGTGCCTTACAATCCCAGAAAAGTTAATTATGCGATCTCGGGTTGAGAAACCTTCCGCATGTAAGGCGTTTAGATAGCACTCTATAGGATGCAGCACAATATACACAGATATAATTATTGTGCCCGTATGATCTATTTCGATGAATATGTTAATAAAAGGGGTATACTAATGTTCTTATTACGGTGCTGTGGTTATCCGGTGCATATTAAGGTGCCCTCCACTTAAAATAGCTCTTTTCAGTTCGAGAAAAATTAAATATGCAAACTCGGGTTGGGAAGACTTCCCGCGTTTCAGGCTGTATCACAGATATTTAGGTATAAGAGCAGATCTTTGGAAAAGACCCGCTCGGTGATACTCTTACCTCCGAGTATGGAGAAAAGCCGATTCCGATCTGGCGAGGTAGGCGTTCAGCAAGCACGCCATATTGGTGTGCTCCTTTTAGTTTGGTTATCATGGTGATAGACATGAAAATGGGACTAACGAAGTCCTCGTACGTAAATCACGAGATGAAAAGGTAAAGCTACCACCATCTTGTAGTACACAAAAATTATTATAATATCCACTATAGTTAAAGGATTAGCTGGTTTAAAGTAATACCCAGCACAATTTAAGCTACTACATTGTGTAGCATGAATATTAATTATCAATTCTGATAGAAATCTGAAAATTAAATATGTGATACAAAACGGTCACATCATTGCTAAAATATATATTTATAAGTGAGGGGAAATACGAGATATGGTCTAATGAGATAGACATTCCAGCAAGAATTTAAGATATGAGGCAAAACACATTATTAACGCGTTTCCCAAAGTTCAGGATAAGTATCCCAATCGTTATTAGTTTTCACAAGTAACTCAGCACAATGTATTTACCCATTTTGTTCCGATTAAAAATTATAGTAGTTAGTTCTATTGTGAATTTAAAATATTAAGTTGTGGTACAATAACGGTCACATAAACACCACAAACAAGAGAAATAGCAGTTTAACCCGAGTAAGGAAGGGAAAAGAGGAGGAAAATGGAAAAGGAAAGCATATAGGCTATTACACATTAGTTGTACAAAAGAGTGAGAATTATATTCCGAAAAAGTTTCCACGAACTGTGAAAGTACACGCCACAAAGGTAGTTGCTTACACACAGTAGTAAACAAATAACAATGATAGGCTAAGCAATATTGTAAATGACATTCCCTTAGAAAGATAGGGTACAATGATGTTTTACTTACAGAGAGGTCTTTTCAAAGAGTTTTCTATCTCTATACTTCACAATCTTCATGGTGCATTATTCTGTAGATTAACTCATAAATCATACCCATCATCATCAAGATGTAGGTCAAACAATTATTCCAAATCATACAAGTCTTGTTCTTTATCCATAATAATAGGTTCATTGTATAATGGATAGGGGGTCATAATGAAGATTACATTGGTCCCAATGGTAATCAACATAAAAAATATTGCATTTCTTCATCAAAATTCAAACCCCTCTCCACCGCATGAACCTGTATGATCCATCGTACCTCCTGTTGCCTCAATTTCAATTCACGGTTACCACCCCTATCGTCCCTGGGTACCGTTTCTATGCCATGAAATGACGACGGACGGGTGCGGGCGGGTGCATATTTTCTGCTCTTGTTATCTGACAGTATGTGTTCTTATACTGCTACTAAGCTTATGGCTTTTAGGGGCATTGTGGGCAGTTGTCGTACAGTTTTCCCATGTAGACCTAGAAACAAGAGGCGCTGCCCTGGTTGTGGATGGCTTCCGGGCAACACCCCTGTTTCTACTTTATGTGACCTGGCTCTTGTTTACTCCTGAACACTAGATCCTTAAGTAAACATGCCTTAGACATTAATAATCTTCTATCTGAGGCTAACCCCATTTGTCTTTTTTTAACCGAGACTTGGTTGGGAGAGTGCTCTGGCCCTGATATAGCTGCCGCTATTCCTTCTAATTATGTCATCTTTAGGAAGGACAGGAACAACGGAAGAGGGGGTGGTATTGCGTTGGTGGTGGACAAGCGTTTCGCGTGTTCCATCATTCCAACAGACGATATTCAAGGGTGTGAGGCCCTGGGGTTTTCCCTATCCTTGTCTCCACATCAATCCTGTGTAGGGTTATTAATCTACAGACCCCCTGGTCCCATGGGCTCTTTTCACGAGGAGCTCCATGCAGTAGTCTCTGCACTTTGTTTGAAAACCGATCACTGCCTGCTTATGGGGGACTTTAATATCCACATGGATTTGAGGAATGATGTGGATGTTATTAAGATCTTTGACACTCCATCCCCTCTCGGTCTTACCCCCTACCTTTCTGGTCCCATGCATAATAAGGGCCACACACTCGACCAAGTTTTCTCCACTACTACAATTGACATCTCCCCCACCCCCCTTACCTTTCCTATGGTCAGATCATTATTTAATAAATGTTCAGATTCCTCTCTCTGGTAAATTATCATCTAGGACACAGGGTTGTTCTCTGCAGACCTCTCGTGCTTTCCATCGAGTGTCCGCAGACATGATGGCTCAGGCATTATCTGCTCACCCATGCCAGCTGACAGGTAGTTTGGAGGCGGATCTCGATCTTCTGCAAACTTGGTTCACGGAGAGACTGTATGAACTAGCCCTGGCGACCTCTTCCCGCAAACTCACTAGTCGTGCCTCTGCCCCCTGGTTTACGGCCGCTCTTTCTGAGATGCGGCGGACGTGTAAGAAGGCCGAAAGGGCCTGGCGTCGCAATTACGATCTTTCTGACAAAGCGGCCTATAGGGAATCTATTAAACTTTATCATGGCTGCATTGTGCTAGAAAAGAAAGCCTATTTTGCAAGAAGAATTGAGGCCGCTGCAAATATGAGTAAAGAAATATTTACCATAGTTAAAGAATTTACTTCTCCATCCGCGAGCTCGTCCAAACATTCCCACTCTGAAATTTGGGTCACCCAACTTGCTGATTTCTTTGCTGGCAAAATTAAGGCATTTCAGGATTCCTTCCAGGTATCCGGCAAGGTGATAGCCTCGTGCATCAGTGCCTCCTTGCCTGTGTCTTTGACTCATGAGGGTCCAACCCTTTCCACTTTTCCTTCTCTGTCCTGCTCCACCTCACTGGACCTTCTCATGAAACTCAAATCTGGTTCTCCACTGGATCATTGCCCAGCCAAATTCCTTGGAAGAATGGCCTCAGTACTTAACCTCCTAGTCAACCCAGTGCTCAATCTGTCACTTAGCACGGGAGTGGTCCCTCCAATTTGGAAGCAGGCGCTTATTCTGCCGCTTCTAAAAAAGCCTAATCTGGACCCTCTGGTACATGCGAACTATAGGCCAATTTCTCTCCTCCCAGCGTTTGCCAAGCGGGTGGAGAAGCATGTCCACTCCTCTCTTTCCAACTTCCTTGAAAGCCACAACATTTTGCACGACATTCAGGCGGGCTTCCGTGCCAATATGAGCACGGAGACCGCGCTGTTGGAGGTCACTGAGGCTATTAAGGAGGTTCTTGATCTAGGAGGTAAGGTGATGCTGGTGATGTTGGATCTGTCGGCGGCCTTTGACACTGTTCCCCATGACGGTTTCCTTTTAAGACTCAGGGAGATCGGGCTACGGGGAACGGTGCTCAGCTGGTTTAAGTCCTTCCTAGCAGGCCGCCGTGAAACGGTCTGGGCCCCTCCGTTCTCTGCCGAGGTGACGCCTTTGGAGGTAGGAGTTCCACAGGGCTCAATTTTGAGCCCTACTCTATTTAACATCTATATGGCCCTCTGGTGGCACTGGCGGAGTCTTTTGGTGCCCAGATCGTTTCTTACGTGGACGACACCCAGCTCCTCTTTACCTGTAAGAAGGGCTCTGACTTTGATGGTGAAAGTATCGGAGGTTGTCTTGGGGCTGTGTTTGATTGGTTCCAGCTCAACAGCCTCAAGTGCAACTCCGATAAATATGAGGTTTTATTTTTTGGTTGTCCTGCTGATTCTAGGTGGAAGTCTTGGTGGCCGGCAGCCATGTCCCCTCCGTTAGAGGCTTCGTCCAAGGCTAAGAATCTGGGGGTGCAGATCGATAATTTACTCACTTTGAAGCCTCAGATTCTCGGTCTTGTGGGGAAGTGCTTTGACCTCCTCAAGATGCTTAGAAAGTTTCTTCCTTTGCTTTCCCTGGATCATAGGAAACTACTGTGCAGGCCTTGATAGGCTCCCGCTTAGACTACGCCAACGTACTTTTCTCGGTCTTCCGGATTATCTTATTGCACGCTTGCAAGTTGTTCAAAACTCGGCTGCACGTGCCATTCTCTGCCTCCATCAGAGAGCTAGTGCTACCGACTCATTGAAAACCCTTCACTGGCTCCCAATCCGTAAACGGATTGTTTTCAAGGCGCTTACACTTACTTTTAAAGTGCTCCATGGTTCCGGTGCCAACTACATTAGGAAACGGCTGGCTTTTTACCAACCTTCCAGATTGCTGCGGTCAGCTTCGCTGCACTTGGCGTTTGTCCCGGTCTTTAAACGTGCACGCATTGGAGGTCGCTCTTTCTGATGTTTGGCACCCCAACTGTGGAATGCCTTGCCAGTTCTCTTGAGAAGAAATTCTACTTTGTTAGCTTTCAGGAAGGATCTAAAATCCTGGCTGTTTGTTCAATAGGCTAACCACTTGTTCTGGTCTGTTCTTGTTTTCTGTGTTGGGTCTTGAAGCGCCGGGACACTCCTCAGAGTAGCTGAGCGCTATATAAAACCAATTTTAACATAACATAACATTGTAAAATGATCAGTTTGAGATGTGCAGTTTAGGGCATGTGCAGCTATTGGAACTCTATCGTCCCGATTTTTTAAAGCTCTAAAATGTTCGGCAACCCTATCTTTAAGTCTCCTGATGGTGCTACAGATGTAAACTTTCTTACATCTGCATAGGATGACATAGATAACATAGGTTGTATTGCAGTCTATGTGGCTTTTGATATGATAGGTTCCAGAGTCATTATATTTAAAAGATCGGATAGACCGTCCCCGCTACCCATGCCTATGCACCCTACCGAAGGTGCACAAAGATGCTGCCTGCCCACCTGGGAGGCCCATAGTATCGGGTATAGGGGGGCCCACAGAAAAATTGTCAGAGTTTTTGGATATTTATTTACATCCGTATGTATTGGGCTTGGCATCTTACATTAGAGATACAAAGGATGTTCTCAACATCTTAAACGATTTCACCTGGGAATCAGAAATGATGCTGGTTACCATGGATGTCTCGCAATTATACGCTAACATTGGACATGAGAAGGGTATTTTAGGATTAGAACATTTCCTATATAGGAGACCAGTGGAAATATGGGACCACACAAACATGTTATTGACCATGTCAAGACTCATTTTGGACAACAATGTTTTCCTTTTTAATGATAGATAGTATCGCCAAAAATGCGGGGTAGCCATGCGTTCCAGATTTGCGCCGTCCTTTGCCTGCCTCTATATGGGGTGGATGGAGACGGTGCATATCTGGGGCCCTGGCGGTGCCCGCTGGCACCTATATATTAATTATTATGGAAGATACATTGATGATCTCCTGTTCATTTGACAGGCAGTGAGACACATATATGAATAACAACTCATACAATATGACCTTTACCATCAACTATAGTTGTACTGAAATAGTCTTCCTTGATTTGACATTATATGTACATGATGGAAGATTATGTAGTAAACTATTTAGGAAGGAAACATCATGTAATTATGTTCTACATGGTAGTAGCTCGCATCCAAAATCCCAAATTAATTCAATCCCCTATGGGGAGTTTTATAGAGCACGACGTAATTGTAGCGAGGACACTGATTTTCTAACCTGTGCCACTGACATTGAGAGCAGGTTTCTGTCCAGAGGGTACAGACATGATGTGGTTAAGAGGGCTAAAAATAGAGCATTGAAACTTAAAAGAACTGAAACGCTTAAATTGAAATCTAAATCTACCGAAACTAAGAACCCAATAAGACTTATCACAGGTTACAGCGTTCGGTCAACACAGATCTACCAAATTCTAAATAAATATTGGTTCATGCTTACATCAGATCCTCCTTTAAAAGAACACATATTGCCTCATCCAACGATCACATACCGTAGGGGTGTGACAATTAGAAATATGATCAGTCCCAGTTAACCAAAAACAAGTCATAAACCATCCTGGCTACATACCCTTAACAAGGGTTCCTTCCGATGTGGGAATTGTAGTAGGTGCAGATTATCCCTTCATGGCACCCGATCTTTCGAATATAATGACTCTGGAACCTACCATATCAAAACCCACATAGACTGCAATACAACCTATGTTATCTATGCCATCCTATGCAAATGTAAGAAAGTTTACATCGGTAGCACCATCAGGAGACTTAGAAGATAGGGTTGCCGAACATTTTAGAGCTTTAAAAAATCGAGACGATAGAGTTCCAATAGCTGCACATGCCCTAAACTGCACATCTCAAACTGATCATTTGACAATGTCATTTCATGGCATACAAACAGTACCCAGGGACGATAGGGGTGGGAACCGTGAACTTAAATTAAGGCAACAGGAGGTACGCTGGATCATGCGGGTTCATGTGGTGGAGAGGGGTTTGAATTTTGATGATGAAATGCAATATTTTTTATGTTGATTACCATTGGGACCAATGTAATCTTCATTATGACTCCCTATACATTATACAATGAACCTATCATTATGGATAAAGAATAAGACTGGTATGATTTGGATTAATTGTTTGACCTACATCTTGATGATGATGGGTATGATTTATGAGTTAATCTACAGATTAATGCACCATGAAGATTGTGAAGTATAGAGATATAAAACTCTTTGAAAAGACCTCTCTGTAAGTAAAACATCATTGCACCCTATCTTTCTAAGGGATTGTGATTTACAATATTTCTTAGCCTATCATTGTTATTTGTTTACTACTGTGTGTAAGCAACTACCTTTGTGGCGTGTACTTTCACAGTTCGTGGGAACTTTTTCGGAATATAATTCTCACTCTTTTGTACAACTAATGTGTAATAGCCTACATGCTTTCCTTTTCCATTTTCCTCCTCTTTTCCCTTCCTTACTCGGCTTAAAACTGCTATTTCTCTTGTTTGTGGTGTTTATGTGACCTTTATTGTACCACAACTTAATATTTTATATTCACAATAGAACTAACTACTATAATTTTTAATCGGAACAAAATGGGTAAATACATCGTGCTGAGTTACTTGTGAAAACTAATAACGATTGGGATACTTATCCTGAACTTTGGGGAATGCGTTAATAATGCGTTTTACCTCATATCTTAAATTCTTGCTGAAATGTCTATCTCATTAGACCATATCTCGTATTTACCCTCACTTATAAATATATATTTTAGCAATGATATGACCGTTTTGTATCACATATTTAATTTTCAGATTTCTATCAGAATCGATAATTATTATTCATGCCCCACAATGTAGTAGCTTAAATTGTGCTGGGTATTACTTTAAACCAGCTAATGCTTTAACTGTAGTGGATATTATAATAAGTTTTGTATACTACAAGATGGTGGTAGCTTTACCTTTTCATCTTGTGATTTATGTACGAGGACTTCGTTAGTCCCATTTTCATGTCTATCACCATGGAAACCAAACTAAAAGGAGCACACCAATATGGCGTGCTTGCTGAACGCCTACCTCGCCAGATCGGAAGCGGCTTTTCTCCGTACTCGGAGGTAAGAGTATCACCGAGCAGGTCTTTTCCAAAGATCTGCTCTTACACCTAAATATCTGTGATACAGCCTGAAACGCGGGAAGTCTTCCCAACCCGAGTTTGCATATTTAATTTTTCTCAAAATGAAAAGCGCTATTTTAAGTGGAGAGCACCTTAATATGCACCGGATAACCACGGCATGGCAATAAGCACATTAGTATACCCCTTTTCTTAACATATTCGTCGAAATAGATTATACGGGCACAATAATTATATCTGTGTATATTGTGCTGCATCCTATAGAGTGCTATCTAAACGCCTTAAATGCGGAAGGTTTCTCACCCCGAGATTGCATAATTAACTTTTCTGGGATTGTAAAGCGCGATTTTGATTTGAGGGCACCTTAATATGCGCCTGATAATCAAGGCACGACAATATTGTTTTATTATTTTAACCCTTTGTGACAGATTTGTCAGAATAGATAATACGGGCACAATAATTATATCTGTGTATATTGTGTTGCATCCTATAGGACGCTATCTAATTTGAACGCCATTACGGGATGCTCTCATACACCAAGGCAAGCTTTGAAATCGATAAGAATACGGGGATACTGGAAACCGGCTTTTATATTTATGAACATTAAACCCCTTTCGGAATTCCGGATTTCTATGTGAATAGTGAGTGCTCTCCATTATATTCTTCATTCATCATCACTTTTGAATAACGTACACGGACCCTTTATGTAGTTTAAGATCTCACGCTATAGGCGTTTAGCACAAAAGATGGGCAGATATTTAATGCAGTGATTTCTTGCATTTTTCTGCCCCAGATCACATTGATGTATGCCGAAGACCTATGAAGGCACACCTTGCGTTTCTCTAGATTTTCGTTTTCTAGCCATAGGTGAGCCCCCCTTTGTGTTTTCTGTATTCTTTTCTTTCTCCATGCTGGTTAGTCACTTTTTACGGTTGCACTATATCATCACTCAATCTTTCTTTTTTGGCTTAAATTTTCGGTGATTTGAATGTGTGTACCGGACTATGGTTGCCTTTTCACTGCACTTTTCAGATATTATGCTATAAATTCAACCTTTCATGTTGTTTTTGGTCAGTCGATTTATGAACTTGTGGCTTTTCCACTTTAGATTCAATCTCCTGTGGTTTGCTATGTACTTAAAGACAGCTAGTATAGAATATCTCTCTAGATTTCAGGATTCTTGAACCATCAAAATAGAAATATGACTTGTAAAATTGTAATGCTAAAACATCTTTGACAGCACCTTACAAGTGTTCTTGACGGGATTTAATAACTAGGGGTTGAGGTCACAGTATGAATATACAATAATTTGACCTCAAACCAGGCCACTTTGTTTTGTTTCTATTGCTTTACATTATTCATAATGTGGCAATGTATGCATTAATTTCATTTGAGCAGGTTAAAAAATGTTACTTGAATAAATATGATGTGTTCTTTTTGGTTTTACACTATTGTGATCATATTTATTGTAATACTTTTAGCCCTGAAGAAGTCTTTCTTGGTCACCAGACCAAGACGAAACACGTGTTGGCAGCGGCTAATGTATGCTCTCTTGGTGAAGACTGGATAATAAATGAAGATGAAATGAAGACTAATCGATTTATTGGATTTAACTGATGGACTATGATATTGATCTTTAGCTCAGGATATACCCCTTGTTCTTTGACAACATACACTTCGGACAAGACCTAAAAAAGGCATCTGCTGCTAAAATACCACTTTACAAAACTTGACATGTACCTAAAGTCAAACACTTGATCTGAGAAAATGTAAATACTAGAGTTCCAATAACACATTGAAGCAGCCTTCTGACTAAGTGGGAAGTGACTGGCTGAATTCAGTAAAGCAACATTGTTAGGAGCCATTTATGTATACTCAATAGGTCGCAGCAGAACATGTTGGGTCCGATTCCTGCAGTTTGTCTAGGTTTGTACACAGAAGTTGGCAATTTATAGACACAAAACATTTCGGAAACTTCATCAAATATATATATATATATATATATCCACACACAAAGAGTTGCCCCCTTGGAAAAGCCTCACGCACAGGTTGGTATTTATGGCGTTTGTTTCAGGAAGTTGCTGCGTAGTTGGTGCGACCCCCTGCAAGACAAAGTTCTGATCGCCGACGCGTTTCGTGCTCCCAAGCACTTTTTCACAGGCAAACTTGTCCAAGCAACGCAATGCCGTGATGCACTATTATTTCATATCCTGGTACCCGCCCACCTGGGCGTTGGCTCCTCGCAGAGCCTGCTGGTCTCCGTAGTTCATATAGTTAATCCTCTAGTGAGTTGCACATTGCGTTGCTTCATGAAGACTGATTAAAACCCCAGTAGGTTTGCAAAAGTGTCACACGCCTGCTGCGCAGCTAGTAGCTGCTTCCAAAACAACCTCCTGTGCTTACCACGGTAGTCCTGATGTAAGACACCATGAGACCGCTTTCATGCAGTTGGGCTCTTCCACGGCCGAGCCAGCCGTATATTTAATCCACACACAAAGAGTTGCCCCCTTGGAAAAGCCTCACGCACAGGTTGGTATTTATGGCGTTTGTTTCAGGAAGTTGCTGCGTAGTTGGTGCGACCCCCTGCAAGACAAAGTTCTGATCGCCGACGCGTTTCGTGCTCCCAAGCACTTTTTCACAGGCAAACTTGTCCAAGCAACGCAATGCCGTGATGCACTATTATTTCATATCCTGGTACCCGCCCACCTGGGCGTTGGCTCCTCGCAGAGCCTGCTGGTCTCCGTAGTTCATATAGTTAATCCTCTAGTGAGTTGCACATTGCGTTGCTTCATGAAGACTGATTAAAACCCCAGTAGGTTTGCAAAAGTGTCACACGCCTGCTGCGCAGCTAGTAGCTGCTTCCAAAACAACCTCCTGTGCTTACCACGGTAGTCCTGATGTAAGACACCATGAGACCGCTTTCATGCAGTTGGGCTCTTCCACGGCCGAGCCAGCCGTATATTTAATCCACACACAAAGAGTTGCCCCCTTGGAAAAGCCTCACGCACAGGTTGCATACCGTGGTAAGCACAGGAGGTTGTTTTGGAAGCAGCTACTAGCTGCGCAGCAGGCGTGTGACACTTTTGCAAACCTACTGGGGTTTTAATCAGTCTTCATGAAGCAACGCAATGTGCAACTCACTAGAGGATTAACTATATGAACTACGGAGACCAGCAGGCTCTGCGAGGAGCCAACGCCCAGGTGGGCGGGTACCAGGATATGAAATAATAGTGCATCACGGCATTGCGTTGCTTGGACAAGTTTGCCTGTGAAAAAGTGCTTGGGAGCACGAAACGCGTCGGCGATCAGAACTTTGTCTTGCAGGGGGTCGCACCAACTACGCAGCAACTTCCTGAAATAAACGCCATAAATACCAACCTGTGCGTGAGGCTTTTCCAAGGGGGCAACTCTTTGTGTGTGGATATATATATATATATATATATATATTTTAAGTCAAATTGTGCCTAATAAACACCAAACTGCCATCCTGAACTTAGACCCGAACAATCAGATTCATAACCTTAAATCTATTTAGTTTCAGATTAATATCCTCTCACATGCTAAACTAGTAACAAGCACAGGCAGGGGAGCAAGCACAGCCAGGGGGCAGGGAAGCAAGCACAGCCAGGGGGCAGAAGAGCAAGCACAACCAGGGGGCAGGAGAGCAAGCACAGCCAGGGGGCAGGAGAGCAAGCACAGCGAGGGGGCAGGAGAGCAAGCACAGCGAGGGGGCAGGAGAGCAAGCACAGCGAGGGGGCAGGGGAGCAAGCACAGCCAGGGCGCAGGGGAGCAAGCACAGCTAGGGGGCAGGAGAGCAAGCACAGCAAGGGGGACAGCCTCCCTTATATTGAGGCATACTACTGAGCATGCTAGAACGATAGCACAGACTTACTTTTCCATGCAACTTATCCACAACAGGAAGATGCATGCACAAGACAAACTTAATCACAATACGCAGGAGAATAGAGTGCACACTGCACACATGCAAGATCGGGACAACTTAGCTTAAAAAGAAATAATCATACTCAGACCCAGGAAGTATAGGTTAGACATACACTGTGTCATGGCTCGCTCAGGTTACACTGGAGGGTGTATACACAAGACAGGGCCATGCTCAGGTTATAAAAGATGGAAGATGGCGCACAGGAAGGGCTGACGTGGGCACACAACCGCCTGTTAGAGGCACAGGTAGAAGAAGGGTTCAACAGACTGGCACACCCAGAGAAGGAAAGGTTGCTGAAATTAGCAGCAACATAGGAGGTGCTGACACAAACACTGGACTCTGTGGGCACAAGAGGTGACAACACAAGCGCCACCGACCTGAAGTGACACAGGATGGACTAGAGTCCTGTGCAAATGGCGCCACAAATGCACGAGGCGGAGGGTGCAAACAAAGGAGAGGGTGGCAGGCGCGGGGGAACACAAGTTCACATGGGGTATTGCAGGGTGACAGGAGGGAGCTGCCGCAGGTTGGCACTTTGATGATAAGGGATGGCAGGCGCCCAGGAGGAGTGCCGGCAAATGCGTAGGAGGCGAGTCCATGGCTACGGAAAGGTTGCCACTTGCCAGGGGATGGCGGGCCGCGAGGCGTTAGGAGCACAACCGAGACTGGCAGGGGAAAGGAGGGTGGGGTTGTTGCGCCGATTTTGTCACATTCATAAAGACAAGAGGGGCTGGTACGACTACAGGAAAGTTTAGACGAGAAGCTGGAGGGAAGGCAGGGTACAGAAGGGGTAGGCGAGGGTTAGGACAGGCATGGGAGAGTGAGGCATAAGCGAAGCTGCCACGGGCACCGCCGGAGGCGCTTTCGTGGATACTAGAGTGGCTGGCACTGGCAGGGGCAGAGGATAAGCTGGCTGGTGTGAGCAAGTTAAGCACAAAAACAGGGGACCGTCATGGTCAAGAGGTTGACTCGAGCCTGGGACTGGTACTCTCAGAAGTGCGCTGGTGCCAGGTCTCCAATGGGGAGGAAGGTGTTTAGAATGTATGGGTTTAGGCTGCCAATGCGAGGGTTGGTGCCATGCCACTGCGTCCACTATAGCCGCGTGTCCTCTTCAGTGACTTAGCAGAAAGTGCTTCTAATGATGCGGACTGTACACAGATGAGCAGCCGCTAGAGCGCCCCTTGTGGCCAGACAGCGTTGATGAAGGCTGTTGGTTTCAAAGTAACCCTTAGCGGGTGCTGCCAGTAAGAACCTCTCTGGAGTCTGGCCCCGCTCCACCACTCTTGTCGGAGAAACGCGCATCCCTGGTTCTGTAGCTGAGCTCATAACAGGAAGACATTCCATTTGTCATTCCCTGCTCTACATTCACACACTCACTGACTCAGCAGCCCCGTCGCCCTTCCCCTGTGGTCACAGCAGCAGTTCCAGCCGCCAGCGGCCTACGCGACCCCGTGTGTCACACTCTCCGGCAGCACCAGCACCAGCTCTGCCCCTCGGGACTCCCCGCGCTGCCAGGAGGACCCGGGAGCCTGTCCGTCGCCAGAGCTCTTCCTTCTGGCCGCCGCCCTTGGAGTGATCTCAGCCGCGGCTCGGCCCTCCCAAGCCTGATCCGTGCCCATGTTCCGGGCCGCGCTGTGTGCTGCTGCCTACACAAAACATCTGAAGGCACCGAGACACTGACATACAAAGTCCAGAAAAAAAGGCTTACAAAAGATTGTAATGTGAAAATACAGAATTAAGATGAAAAACGTCTTCGTGAGAAAACATTTGGAAGACGATGGTGAAACAATATAACACAGTTCTTTTTACCTGCTCAGCCGTGAAAGACAGACAAGCAATTACAGAAAATTTCAGACACCAGTATTCCAACAAGGATTAACACACAGCGACAGTAAGAAACAAGAAAAAAATAAAACCTTACCTGGAATGTTCCTGATGGCAACAACCCCCAAAAAAAATGGCTTCCGCAAAGGTCCAACATTTTCGCGATTCGGGGGCGTGTTTTTAGCAGTTGAGTGACGGATGACGTCACGCCTTAAAAACTGCAAAAAACACGCCCCCGAATCGCAAAAAGACGGGGCTTGAACAGAGTGATGTCCCTCTCCTCCAATGGCTGGCCTCCATTTAGGAAGCCAGCCAATGGAGAAGAGGGGCGGGTTCAAGCCCCACTGTATCCAAAACAAAAAATTTCGGACTCTGCCCACAGCTTACGCAGTGCGACGGAGGCCGAGACCTAAAAACCACGAACAGGCCTTTGCACGTGCCCATTGCGAAATCCTTTTGTTTTGACCATAAAAAGTGGACATTATGAGGTACATAGCATGTTGCAGATAATATTGACAGATATGTGAACATTGAGCATTTAGGCAGGATTTACAATCGGAGGCAGGAGTAGTCCCCGCATACTGTAGGCCCTGAGAAGCTGGGTCGAAGGATAGCTCCCTGAATTCTGCTTAGCACCATTTGCGTTGCAAGTTAACGTCCACAGTGAGACAGTGTCTGACACAGAAGCTGCTGTAAGTCAAAAGCTACTGATGGAGCGGGGTTTTTGCAAAATGAAACCTTCTCAGATTGAACCCCCATAGTGTGAAATACTAATCGTGTGATGTGCAAACTAAATGTGAAAAAGGCTACCATAAGGAAAAATGAAACTGCTAAAGTAGGCTGCAAATGCTTATGGCTAGTGGAAAATAATGGACTAAGGCATTCTGTTTGTTTTATAACAATTTGCATTGAAAATAATACATTTGGGGTGAGCCTGGGTATAAACGAGAAATATGCAACACATAGGGTGGGTGCGTTTATGGTATAGCATAAGAATAATTGTGTTTGTTTCTCATAGAAGTATGATTTTCTACTCTGCAGAAAAGGCCTGAGAGTGATTTTAGAAAATAAATGCGTTTTTAAACTGTGCAAGAAAGGGGAGTCAGAAACTGTTCATCCTTTATGGGTCCTGTGTGCCTGCCAAACTTTGTGTGTAGAAATAAAATAATCTTCGGAGGCAGAACACTTCCTTAGAGAGTGATGTAATTGAACAAGTGAGGCACAAAAGTTGTTACATGATCAAGATGGAGAAAATGTGTAAACGTGTATTTCCTGGGCTGCAAATTGATAAAATGAATAAAAAAGACAATAGACTATTTGCCAAGTTCTCACAACGAGAGTGGTGTGAAAGCACACCCACTTCCTCAACCAAAAGAATGAAGGGAAATTGTGTGTTATGATACAATGTGGGTTGGTCTTTCTTGGGATTTAGGGGTATATTCATAAGAACGTGTGCTAAACATCACCCAAAAATGCTAACGCAACTTTACATATCGCAGGCTATCGCGGGAAAATAATCCAGTGTCAACGTGGAATTCACAACATGGCGGTATCTTGCGATAGTTCGCCAAAATCGCGGCCAATGTCCACATCTGTGGACAAACCATACCTAAGAGTCACAACTCGACAAAGAGCACAAGTTACCCAACTCTGCAACAGCTCCGACAAATCAGAGCCACAAGAGCAATTCACCACCGTGCAGAATACGCTCATAAGTATAAGTGCACCTTGACATTGACAACATCCCGGTACAAACAGCAACACCTCCACAACAGAACACAGGCCACAACTTGTGTCGCAAATGTACACAACATGGCAAATCACTTCTGGCACAACAGGAAACTGTGACATGACAATGTACAAGTACAAGATGTAACCTGCGAATATGTTTTATTAACACATGCTGTACTTCTGGACATTTTGTACTGTCCCATGATTGCCAGGGACGGCCACAATGTAACGTGCTCATGAGAAGTAATTGTCAATGATTGTATTTCTACGGGCCATTCCTGCCGCAGCTGCAGTGGGATGTGGGCCATCTGTCCCATCGTCCCCATCATCATCTGGTACATCTGGAACTTTGTATTCCTGGTGTACTGGTACGTACATAGATGTTGCACAACATGCAATGATCATCTTGCACACGATGTCTGGGCTGTACAGGAGCGTTCCACCTGTGCACCAGGCACCTGAAACGTGACTTGAACATGCCAAATGATATATGTTATAATTAATTTATAGCACGCACTAATACTCCGGAGTGTCCTGGCGCGACGTATAACAGATACCTGATGGAATAGGGTCATTTAATATGCCTGCTTAAAGAGGAAGGTCTTCAACTGATTTTTATAAAGTATGAGGCTTTGGGTATTTCGCAATGACAGGGGAATCGATTTCCAAAGGGTGGATGCCTTATCAGGCAAAGACTGGCCTCCCCACCCGCATTCTGCGGAAACATGGGATCGCCATCTGTATAGAAGGAGAAGCGCTTCCTAAGATACAATGGTCCAAGATCCTGTAAAGCTCTATGGACCAGAACAAGAGCCTTAAATTGCACTCTCTGAGCCATGGGCAGCCAATGCAGCTCGCGAAGATGCTGTTTGACACTAGACCACCTATCAGAGATGTTAAACAGGAGTCTAGCCACGGCGTTCTGTATGATCTGAAGCGTATTAAGTAGGTACCCAGGGATACTCACGTACAGAGCATTGGCGTAGTCAATGCGTGAAAGAATAAGCACCCGCAGAACCATCTCCCTTGGAGTAACGGAAATAACCTTCTCAGTGCTTTAAGGGTGCTAAAACAGACTCCAGTGAGTTTCTTGATTTGCACCCCGAAACGCAGATCCTCCTCGAGTTAGGAAGGGGGTTATCCGAGGGCCATAAAGACTCCCTAAAGGTGGGTGAAAGCTGGCCAAATGGAAGAATCTCAGAATTGTCCTCATTGCACTTAAGTTGTGCCTGCGCCAACCAGATAAATACAGCAGAGAGACAGTTACAAAGAGGTCTGTGGACAGGTCAGAATTCTCCTATGTAAAAAGAAGCTGGGTTTCGTCTGCATATGCAATTATTTTTGCACCAAGTTCCTCAGCCAAAGCAATCAAAGGGGTCAGATAGATATTAAAAAGCAGAGGGCTCAAAGTAGAGCCCTGAGGGACCCCTGTGAGCATTCTTTTGGCCAAAGAGGCACAGGGGGGCATCCACACCTGGTGGAAGCTATCTTGCAGAAAGGATTTAACCCTATCCCAGGCAGCACCCTCAATGTCTACATTAGAAAGGCGAGCAAGGAGTAGATGGTGAGGCACCGTATCGAAGGTGGCAGAGAGGTCAAGTAAAATCAAGGCCGCTCTGCTGCCCACATCCAGGCTCTCCCTTATCGCCTCCGCCACCTCCACTAGCGCAGTCTCAGTACTATAGGTTGCCGGGAAACTAGACTGCGACGGATGAAGGAGACCAGAAGACTCCACATAGGCATCAAGCTGACAAAAAACCACCTCCTCACGAACCTTCGCCAGAGCCGGCAAAAGAGATATGGGGCGATAACTGCCCAGTTTGGACGGATCGAGAGAAGGTTTCTTCAAAAGAGGTAGAAGCTTAGCCTGCTTCCAACTCCCTGGAACTACAGCGGTCTGTAAAGATAGATTAGTAATCCTATTGACCTCTGAATAGACCACCTCCGGGACCCCGGCCAGCACTCTTGCCAGGCAGGGGTCAGTCGGAGATCCTGATTTGAGGGATTTAAGGATGGTCAAGATATCAGATTTAGCTATAGGCTCAAAGTTCATAAACAGTGGGGCCAGTGGTGGAGGTGTAGGGAGGGAGGGGAGGAGATAGACCTCCACTGCAGCGTTCCCCGGTCCCAAACTGTTTTGAATGATCTGTACCTTCTCAACAAAAAAAGTAGACAGCTCCTCACACCATTGATCGGAAACAGGTAGAGCCATTTGTTGTGCGGCTGGTGACAAAAAGCTACTCACAATAGCAAAAATCTCCTTGCTTTTGTTATTAGCTTTCGCAAACTGATCTGCATAAAAGACCCCTTTTGCCTCTCTAATTGCTGCGTAGTATTCTCTCTGCGCTAAGCGGAGAGCCTTTTTAGCCTGAGGGCAATAGTGCTGCTGCCAGCAGTGTTTCAGGGGTTTGCAAGCCAATTTAAGGTCTCTAAGGGTGACTGAATACAATGGCTTGGAGGGTGTAGGCCTTGGTCGCCTACTGGAAGGTTTTTTTTTCACCTTACCGACTCCTTGGCTAATCCAAGAGGAAAAACTATACCTCCTCGAGATCCGAGGTATGTGCCGGGCAGGTCTCCGCAAGGACCCTGGAAAGGGCCGGAATGTCAATCTTCCAACCCAGAATGTTATTTTCCGGGGTAATAGAGGAAGGCTGCTTCTCTATTGACCAGGAAAATTATACCAAATGGTGATCTGACTAAGGGCCCGATGTAGGTGGCAAATACCGGTCGGAAACAGCCGAATTCGGCCGTTTCCGACCAGTATTTGGCATGTTGAGATGTAGGGGGCCAGATTTTATAGATTCTGTAAATTTACCGAATCAGTAAATTTACAGAATCTGTAAAATACTGAATCAGTATTTCTACCGATTCGGTAATTCCCAGATGTAGGTGGGACTCTTCTGAGTCCCAAAGGCCCTACAAATTCGGTATTTTACCACCCTATCCAATTGGGTGTTAAAATACCGAATTCAGGTGTGCATGCACATGTGTGCATGCACACCTAGCCATGTGACAGACAGACATGCCCTTAGGGCATGTCTGTGTGCCACATTGCGCACATGCCTATTTTTGGGGTGCCAGAGGGTGTCAAAGTGACACCCCCTGCACCCTTGTGAAATTCGGTATTTACCGATTCGGTAAATACCGAATCGGTAATGCCCATTCATTCCTATGGGCTTCAAAGCCCATAGGAATGAATGGGCATTACCGATTCGGTATTTACCGAATCAGTAAATACCGAATTCTTCCGATTCGGTATTCCAGCACATCTGGAATACCTACATACCCACCCCTTAGATTTACCGATTTTTAATTACCGAATCTGTAAAATTCGGTAATTAAAAATTGGTAAATCTATTCTACCTACATCTAGCCCTATGTCACCTGCAGGGGGTCGTCCACTTTCAGGGCAAAGTTGGAACACACCAGGTCAATAATATGTCCCCCTTTATGGGAAGGTGACTTAACCCACTGAGTAAGGTGGGCCAAATCAAACAAATCCATTAGCTCCCTAGCGCCTACAGATTCTGGGCAGTCTAAATGGATATTAAAGTCACTCAAAAACAGGAATTTCGAGAAGCGAAGGGTACGAGGAATGATTACATCATCCAAAGCCCTCATAAAAGCACCTGGTGGGCCAGTGGGCCGGTAAAGCAGTGTCCCACCCAGTGTAAAATGGGCTGAAATGACGATGGAGAAATCCAATGCCTCCCCCTCCACTAAGCCCGTAGTGGTCTCACACGAGAAAGACCCCGACTCCCAATACACCACCGCAATCCCCCCTCCTCTCCCCAACAAATGATCTAGTCTTGCAATTTTAAATCTGACAAGAACAGCCAGCTCAATCATCTGGGTACAAGATTCATGGAGCCAGGTTTCGGTAATAAATAACAGATCTAAGTGTCCATCTGATAGAATTTCAAATATGTCGGAGGCATTTTTAACCATAGAGCGAGCATTAATAAGAGCTGCCCTAACTCTGTTCTCATTCTTACTGCCTAGGACCATAGCAGGCACCATGGCATGAAAACTAAACTGACATATGGGACAGGTCCGGTGTAAGCATTGCAGTACACCCCATTTCTCCCCACCACCATACCTAGCCTTATCTAGAGCCAGCAGTTTAGATCTGCTAAAAGACCTTCTGCCTCCTAACTCCTCCGACGATAAACCGGCAGCATGGCTGGTGCTGGTCGGCTCCGGGGTGCGGATGGGTTTGCCTTTGGCGCGCATTCAGTTTAAAAAGGAATGTGTGTTCAACATTGCTCCTGGTGTATATGTGGGCTGCATTGTACTGCCTCTGAGCGGGTGGGTTCGGGTCTCGGAGTGGTGTCATCATCCAAGGGCAGAGTGCATATCCTTGAGCACCTGTGACAGGGCAGGGAGAAAAGAGTCAATACTTCAGCAGGATGTGATGGCAGGCCCACTAATCTTGTGACGCCGGTGCTGGCTGCGTGTGGGGTGAGTGTAAGCCAGCCCTCAGTGAGTAGCTGGTGCTGGCAACAACTCCAACAGTCATCAGGCACTCAGACATGCAATGTCAGAACAACAAGGGGGAATAACTTGAGTCGCACAGGGTTAGTGGCCCGGAAGCACAGCGGCCAACATGGGCCCACCGCCATGAGACGCTGACCTGCGGGAGACTAGAGTAGGGTCATAAGGGCAGAGCAGGGTCTCGTATGTGTCATAGGTGCCTTTCGTGGAGTGTCTCGGGGGAGAATGGGAGGTCTATCCCCAGGGCATGATGCAAAGGGCACATGCCAGCTGTGGCCAGCAACATGTCTGATATGAATGCCATCAACTCATGCCAGACACCAAGTCTGTACCTGCGCATTGCTGATGACAACCCCCAGGCCACAGGCTCAGACACCAACGATGTTCCGCCTGAGGCTGACAATTACTCACGGCCCACAGGGTTAGTGGCACCACGTGTCACCAGCTTGCGTTGAAAAGATATAGTGGCACCACGTGTCACCAGCTTGCATTGAACAGGGTTAGTGGCACCACGTGTTGCAGGCTTGCGTTGAACAGGGTTAGTTGCATCATGTGTCGCTGGCTTGAGTTGAACAGGGTTAGTGGCACCACGTGTCGCAGGCCTGAGACATGGAATTATGCCTCAATGATCGAAGGGAGTCTGGTGCTGTGGCCGCTGGCATAGACTTGGAGTCACTCCAATTCAGGACTCAGGACACAGTTCCACATGTGGGTCCTACTGGGACGAAGAGGACGCCAGTGGTGTATGTCAATGAGAAAGGAGTAATGTGGGCCAGCGTCCTGGGGGCCAGCAATAGTCTGCGGAGGCCCTCTTTGACACACAACGGTGTCGACAGGTGAGCAGTGCGGCCTTGGTGCGTGGGGTGGGCCGGCCTTGTCTGGGTATCAGTGTCCTGGGGTGCAGCAGGCGTATAGGGTCGCACCCCCACTGCTCACGGGGTCGGCCTCATGTGGGAATGCGCAGCGTCGCCCTGTCAGTGACGTTGGCCTTTCCGGGAGAGAACCACGCTCTGCGTCACAGGGTTTTTGTCCACACCCCTGCTCAGGGCCAACCCACTATGCTAACGCACACATGGGGGGATGCAGCAAGTGACATTTCCAATATCTGAGCCACAGACTAGGGTGAGATGGCTGCGTCCACTGTTCACTACTTCCACTGTTCACTACTGTCCAATCACCAGCAGTTGTGGTCTGCATGGTCATATCAGTGGCTTGCATGCCCATGTCTGTCCTGCACATCCACGCCTCACTTGTCATTGTTTACATTCCCATTCACGGGTCACTTGCATCCTTCACACATGGCTGCATTCTGCATCTACACATGTTCAGCTGTTGTGTGGCTGTGGTGCCATGATATAGCTGTATTGTGTGCAGGGGTAGCCCAGGATCACCATGGAGTAGTGTTATCGTGTCTGGTAGGTGGGCATGTTGAGTGCCATGTTGTATGTGGTTTGGTCACGTGTGCATTCCCACAGTGGTGTGTTGTGGGATGGTGGCTTTGAGGTGTGTGGTGTGTTGATTTGGCACTTAGCAATGAGTAGTGCTGTTCCATACGTGCCATCCTGGAAGTGCTGGTTGATGATGGACTGCTGGAAGATGTAGGAATTGTGCACACTGCTGGGGTAGTTTGCGACGACATTGGTGAAGAATTCCTGGTGGTCGACTATTGTCTGCACACTGATGGAATCTGTGCTTTCTGTTGCAGTAGTGGTGTGCAGCAACCGCAGGGGGGACAAGTGGGACATGTATGCAGTCTATTGCCTCCAACACGGTCAGGAATCCAGCTATGGCGTAAAAGCCTTGCTTGGTCTCCTGCTGTTCTTGTACAGTGTGGGGAAGTGGAGGTACTGGGGTATGAAGCTAAGGATGGCATCCAGGACAGGTGTGATGAACTTTGATAGGGCTGTCTGTGAGACCCCTCTGACTCTGTCAGTTGTTGGTTGGAAGGTACCAGAGGCCAACAGTTGCAGCACAGCCAGCAGCTTTGTCTGCCGAGGGATGTTGGTTTTCCGCTGTGTTGTGACCGTCAACCTGTGGGCGATGTGAGTCATGATGTGGATGATGGTTGTCCTTTTGAGCCTGTAGTGGGCAATGACTTCCTCGGGTGTTAGGTTTGTGAGACTGGTGCGTTTTCAGTAGGTCCGCTTTCTTACCTCTGTGCTGCCTCTGTGGTGGTTCGGGGGGACGGGTCCGTGTCCAGGAGGTGGTGGTGGTCTGGGGGTGGTGGTGGTCGGTGCTGTGGCTCTGTTGGTGCTCCAAGTTGCATGATGAGTAGCTCCATGGCGTTGTTTGTTCTTCGGGTGTGGCTATGTGCGGGTCTCAGTTGCCTACTGCAGGTAGTCGTCCGGCTTTACTCCTGCAGGAGGCAGGTGCTAAATACCTGCTGCTACTGCGGCTTATTGCGTGGTTTTGACTCGCATCGCGGATCTGGCAGTTTGTTGTGGGAGGGGTATTGTGGTTTTTTCGAACGCCTACTCTGTCTCTCATTAGGGTTAGAGGGTAGTGTTCACCGTGGTGGTAAATTTTGGGGCAGTTATCGCGGGAATACTGGTGATGTCTGCAGTTTGCACCAGCTTGTGAATGGGGTGTTAAATATATCTCCAGTTTTGATGTGTTAAGGTGGGGATAAATCAGAGATAAGTCCGTGTGAATATCCCCCTTAGAGTATAACTTAGGTGCCTGGTGTGAGGGGTTTAGTAGCGTGAATTTCTACTTTGTGAGAGGAGAGGGAGGCGTTGCTATCTCCTATTCCTTATTTTACTGGCTGTTCCTCTTCTGCTGAATCCTGACTT
The DNA here is from genome assembly GCF_964263255.1 of Lissotriton vulgaris. Lineage (NCBI taxonomy): Eukaryota > Metazoa > Chordata > Amphibia > Caudata > Salamandridae > Lissotriton > Lissotriton vulgaris. The sequence goes on from NC_141689.1 coordinate 2,126,518,567, forward strand.
TAGTCTTTGCTCGTCAACTGTACTTGAGGGACCTTGCTACTCTCATGGCCAGAGGGTAGTTTTTCTAATTTCCTGAAGTCGGTTATATATATATATATATATATATATATATATATATATATATTACCACAGCTTCTTCTCTCCACTTCTTACGGATCAAAGGACACGGCACAGCAACAGTAGTTTTTAGCGTTTTATTATTTACACACCAGTGCAAACAAAACGTGCATCAAAAAAGGACGGTCTACGCGTTTCGGCTCCTGCCTTCAACTGGACCATAGAGTCCCTAGGTCTAGACCTTGTTTAAATAGTGTATTGTAAGTATAAGTACCCTCTACCATTTCCATGGTCATCTTGACCAACCCACCCAGCAGTATACACATGGCCTGTACATGTTTAAAGGTATATACACAAAGCTATGTACAATCAACGTAAAGTACTCTACTACATGTTCAGATCTAAACATTTTTTTGAAAATAAAGTATTTACAAGGTATCTCATTTGTACATATTTGTGTTACAAAATTAACGTGAAGTACCCCTAAAAGTAAGGAAAGAATTGAACCGGTGATTTAAATAAAGTATTAACAATTATTTACAATATGGTCTTTCTAGTAGCATGTGGTATTCATTCATACACTACGCAATATCAATTAAGGGAGTGAAGGTTATTTAGCCTAATGGGTAGGGCGGAGATTGTATGGTGGTAACATAACGAGATGATGATGTGAGGATCTAGGGAAGGATTGGGTGAGATTTCTATATTAAACAAAATCAGGTTTCTAAGTGCCTCTTTTCAACCCATTCAACTTCAAAAAAATATTTTTATAGAAATTAGAAAGATTCCTATGGTGAAGTACCAAAGTTATTACATCTCATTCTCATAGTTCCCTACAATCTCAATTTTATAGTAAGCCACAATATCTCCCTCCTAGTGAAAACTTTGTGTGTATAGGACCATCAATGTTAACCGGTTCAATGGCTATATAGATTGCAACATGTACAATTTCCAGCATCAATTAGGTAAAGACATCATTCCTTTGGAAATCAGTGTAATCAATTGACTACATTATCATTGGTTCTTCAGAAAGTCACAAATGTACATGCAGTTCAGCATCCAGATTATGGCCAAACGGTGCCTCCGTTCCCATACTCAATATCATTCGGGATTCTAGACGTCTTAGAAGTTGCATTTGATCTCCACCTCGTTCTGGTGTTTTACATAGTCTGATTCCCGAATATTTCAAAAGAGAGGTGTCACTTTGATGGTACTCAGTGAAGTGGGAGGCCATTGGGTAGCATGGGTCCTTGTTCTTGATCGCCCTTAGGTGTTGTAATATCCTCAACTTCAGTTTATTTATAGTGCTCCCAATGTAATACTTGTCACAAGGACATTTGAGTCGATAGACAACACATTTGGATTCACATGTAATGTGGTCATAGATGGTTTCTTTTCTTCCATTCTGAAGTACATAGTGCTTGATGTTCTCCCCATGTTCACAGGCCTTACACTTATGACATTTCCAGAAGCCAGGTGTTGTCAGCTATCTCTGTTTCTTCTCCCTGCATACTCCCAAATGACTTTGTGTTAATATGTCTCTTAAGGAAGCTGTGGCTCTGTTGGTGCTCCAAGTTGCATGATGAGTAGCTCCATGGCGTTGTTTGTTCTTCGGGTGTGGCTATGTGCGGGTCTCAGTTGCCTACTGCAGGTAGTCGTCCGGCTTTACTCCTGCAGGAGGCAGGTGCCTAATACCTGCTGCTACTGCGGCTTATTGCGTGGTTTTGACTCGCATCGCGGATCTGGCAGTTTGTTGTGGGAGGGGTATTGTGGTTTTTTCGAACGCCTACTCTGTCTCTCATTAGGGTTAGAGGGTAGTGTTCACCGTGGTGGTAAATTTTGGGGCAGTTATCGCGGGAATACTGGTGATGTCTGCAGTTTGCACCAGCTTGTGAATGGGGTGTTAAATATATCTCCAGTTTTGATGTGTTAAGGTGGGGATAAATCAGAGATAAGTCCGTGTGAATATCCCCCTTAGAGTATAACTTAGGTGCATGGTGTGAGGGGTTTAGTAGCGTGAATTTCTACTTTGTGAGAGGAGAGGGCTGCGTTGCTATCTCCTATTCCTTATTTTACTGGCTGTTCCTCTTCTGCTGAATCCTGACTTTAGTCTTTGCTCGTCAACTGTACTTGAGGGACCTTGCTACTCTCATGGCCAGAGGGTAGTTTTTCTAATTTCCTGAAGTCGGTTATATATATATATATATATATATATATATATATATATATATATATATATATATATATATATATATATATATATATATATATATATATATATAGCAAGGCGGTTACCCGCCGAAACGCGTAGGGTTTTCTTTTTTGGCTTATGGTCTATGAATAAAATCTAACATGAACAGACAGACGGAGTATTGATCGTCATTATCTGTGTGGAGTTTGTGGTACTGACAAAGTACGTGGACGTGCAGAGATATCGGGAACCTCCAGCCCGACCCGCACCGCCGGCGAAGTGTCCCGGTCTTTGTGGAGGAAAGGGGAATTGGCATATATATATATATATATATATATATATATATATATCAGTAGCGGTCGGCAGTAGGTGTTTCTATAGGGCGGTGACGTGGGCAGGAGGAGGGGCAGGGTGGGGGGAAATAATGTATGGATTACGGAGTTTTACAGGTAAGTAAACATTTAAATACATAAAACGAATTTCGTTGCGCGCACTGCATCACATTTGGTGATGCAGTGTGCGCAACGAAATTCGTTTTATGTATTTAAATGTTTACTTACCTGTAAAACTCCGTAATCCATACATTATTTCCCCCCACCCTGCCCCTCCTCCTGCCCACGTCACCGCCCTATAGAAACACCTACTGCCGACCGCTACTGATATATATATATATATATATATATATATATATATATATATATATATATATATATATATATATATATATATATATATATATATATATATGTATATATATATATATATATATATATATATATATATATATTCACTGAAAAAACCATTGGTTATAGACCATATATAGTTAGGGATTAGCATTTACAAAACCTTAATTTACTCGCACAAAACCATAGAAATTCACATATATAGTTAGTTGCAATAACTATATATCGCGCACCCGCAATCCACTGCTGATGATGTCACATATTACATCATTCATGACATGGTCAGTGACATCACTGATGACATCACTGATGACATCTCAAATGACATCACTGATGACATCTCAAATGACATCACTGATGACATCACTGATGACAACATCCAGTGACTGTATGTTTCTGTAAAGTTAAAATATGTCTTACATATTGAAGAATGAGTGGATGTATAAGTGTTTGGATGAAGGATTTAGTAGGTGCATGACTGACTGTATGAGCGAATGATTAAATGTGTCTCACTGAGTGCATGGGTTAGTGACTAAACTGTCTTAATTTGTGCATCATTATTTCTGTAGTTCTGTAAACTGCTGCATGTGTTGATCAGTAGCTATATGAGTAACTATATGGGTTATTGATCGGTTGCCCAAATATTTGTATGGGAGAGTGAGTGTGTGTGTGGGGGTGGCTGGGAGGTATGTGACTCTGTGCATACATGTGTGAGCAGTTGATTCAGTAGATGTATGGGTTCAAAAGTGCATGTGGAAACAGCTGTATGGGCGGTTGACTGTCTGCATGAGTGTATTGGTGAGTGATTGGATTTCTCAGTGCTACATGTCAAAGTAAGTACATATGTAAAACACAGTACATGTAAGAGTTGACATATATAAATAACTCTGCATAAGAGCCAGTGAATGTGTGAGTGGCTGTATGGATCATTGTGAACTTGTATCAGTGATTGTATAAGAGAGTAAATATGTGTTAGTATATGTTTGATTAAGTAAGGTGTGTATAACTGTATAGTTGAGGAAATGGAGGTGTGATTGATTCTTTGCATGACTGACTAGGTGTGTGAGTAACTCCATGGATGAGTGACAGTCTGTGAGTGTCTGTTTACACTGATTGTATCTAAGGTTATATTAGAGTCTGAAGAGGTTCATCGTATTATCACATGAATGATATCCATTCGTCCTCACGAGGCTCACCGTTGGTTTAACTCTGAGCTTAAGGTCCTCAAATTGGAACTTATACGCTCTGAGCGCCTTTGGCGCCATAGCTACTGCCCCGACCTCAAGGCCAAACGCAAATCTCTTCTTAAAGAGTACAAGAAAGCCATTCTGGCGACAAAGACCAAGTATTTCTCCGAACAGGTAATCCTTTCGGCCAACAAATCTAAAGAGATCTTCTCCTTGGTCAACAATTTAGCCACCTCTGATCGTGCTTGTCCTAACTTTATTCCCTCCCAGGCCCTCTGCTCCTCTCTAAACGACTTCTTCATCGAGAAGATCGTTAAAATTAAATCCAACATTTCTATCACTCCTTTTACTCCACTTCCTTCTGTCCCCTCTGTGTCTAAATCTTTCTTTTCCTCTTTCCCGCCCCTCTCCCTGGATTCCTTCTTAGCTCTGCTCACAAAAATCAAGTCTGGCTCTCCCACTGATTGTGCCCCTGCTCGCATTCTTAAAACTCTCTTCTCTTCTTGCCCTGCTACCCCCCTTTCCCTCCTCAATGCTTCTCTTTCTACTGGACTGGTTCCTTCTTCATTTAAATCTGCCATTGTTTCCCCCATTCTTAAAAAACCTGGTCTTGATTCTTCTCTCCCTTCTAACTTCAGGCCCATCTCTCTTCTTCCCTATCTTGCCAAAATTCTGGAATCCTACGTCACCTCCTGTCTCTCTACTTATGTCGAACAGAACCAACTCCTTGCTTCTCACCAAGCATGTTTCCGCTCGGGTCATTCGACCGAATCTGTGGTGCTCGCCGTTCTCGACGAGCTGAAAGCCAAGGCTGACACCAACTCTCCCCAAGCTTTGGTTCTCCTCGACCTGTCCTCTGCGTTTGACACGGTCGACCATAACATTCTTTTGGACCGTGTCAGCGCAGCGGGCATACGAGGCCCCGCCCTTTCCTGGATCACGTCCTTTTTAACAGGACGTTCACAAGCTGTCCACCTCCCTGGCTTCTCTGCTCTTCCCCTCCCGGTGCCCTGTGGGGTTCCCCAAGGTTCCTCCCTCTCTCCTCTTCTTTTCAATCTTTACATTCATCCACTTATTTCCTCTCTTCTTGAGCTGGGGGTCTCTGTGTATAACTACGCAGATGACCTCCAGCTCGTCTTTGATCTTTCTTCTTCTTCTCACTCCCTATCTTTTTTTCGCTCCACTATGGTCTTTATCTCTGGGTGGATGAGCGCCAATCACCTCAAGCTCAATCCAGATAAGACTAAGCTTGTCCTGACTGGCGGCTCATCCAGCCCCTGGTCTTCTGCCTTTTGGCCCCCTACTCTTGGCCCCCCTCCCACCCCGGTTCCCTCCGTTAAAACATTGGGCATTAAGGTCAGCCAGGACCTGTCCATGCATGGCCAGGTCAGTGCCGTAGTGTCCTCCTACTTCCTCTCCCTTCGGCTGATCCAGAAAATTTCTCGCTTCTTTTCTCTTGACTCCCTTAAAATCATCATTTCTGCCCTTATCACTTCCCGCCTTGATTATGGCAATAGCTTGTTCGCAGGTATCCCTGCCTACGAAACCCGCCGCCTTCAAGCAATCCAAAATCAGGCTGCCTGTCTCATCTTTCACTTGCACAAAACCCATCACATCACTCCTGTCCTCAAATCCCTCCACTGGTTACCCATCCTGCAGAGATCCTTGTTCAAACTAGGTTGCCTTGTTTATCGGGCCCTTGATCACTCTGCACCGGCTTTCATCATTTATCTGATTTCCCTCCACACCCCTGCCCGCACTCTCCGTTCATCTTCCTCTGCCCTCCTCACTGTTCCCCGTTTCCACAAAACTCGCACTGGTGGAACTAGATTCTCTGTTCTTGCACCCCGGTTTTGGAATTCCCTTCCTCTCTCTATGCGCTCTATCCCTATCTTTTCACACTTCCGTAAAGCGCTCAAAACTTTTCTGTTTGCCCTGGCCTACCCCCGCTAAACCTCCTGGCCCTGTCTGTTCTGTTCCCTAGAGCTCTCAGCGCCAGGAAGCCGTTTTGGCCATCGTGCGCTCTACAAATAATTTCATTCATTCATTCATTCATTCATTCATTCATTCATTCATTCATTCATTCATTCATGTGATCAGTAATGTCAAATGAGATGTTATCAGTTTTTTCATCAGTGATGTCATTTAAGATGTCATCAGTGATGTCATCAGTGATGTCATTTGAGATGTCATCAGTGATGTCATTTGAGATGTCATCAGTGATGTCATCAGTGATGTCACTGACCATGTCATGAATGATGTAATATGTGACATCATCAGCAGTGGATTTGCGGGTGCGCGATATATAGTTATTGCAACTAACTATATATGCGAATTTCTATGGTTTTGTGCGAGTAAATTAAGGTTTTGTAAATGCTAATCCCTAACTATATATGGTCTATAACCAATGGTTTTTTCAGTGAATTTTCATGGTTTTGTAAATGCAAATTCCTAACTATATATGGTCTATAACCTATGGTTTTTTCAGTGAATTTAATTGGTTTTTTAAAAGCTAATATCTATAGCTGTAAAATATATTCTTTATTACGTGACGTATCACGTAGCCACGTGAGACGCCTCATGACGCGTCGCATAAACGTGACCTATCGTCTCTGCAGCACAAACAAAACCCGTAACGTAAGCGCGCCAGAGCACGCTTACAGATATATATATTTTTTTTAACCTTAATTAGACAAAATCCACACGTGCACATATCTTGAGGCCTTGCAAAGGCACATCAAACAAACGGTCCCTACAATTTTGCCAAGTTTGGTGGAAATCTATTCCTTTAAATTTTATTTTACTGTTTCTCTTGGTTTTCCCCTTGTTACGCTACCCGGTACACAAACCGGACGCTCCAAAAACACAAGATGTCGGACTCCCGTTACGCTGCCGGTTAGCTGCCCGGTTGGCGTACCGGGAAGCGCCTCTACCGCGAAAAATCACAATTTTCTTTTTTTTTCTTTTGCCCCGCGGGGCACTTTAATATCCCCCTCATCAATCCTAGGGGGTCAGGAGGGGTCTACCTTTCCTTCATTTCCCCCTTCGTTTTTCATCACCTCTTGTCTCTCGATCCTACCGAGAGACAAGATGGCGGCCGCTCCGGACTGTTTACAATGTTGACAGCCAATCAGCTTCTCCTCAGACTCCTGTTACGCTGCCGGCTAGCTGCCCAGTTAGCTGCCCGGTTCGCGTACCGGGACGCGCCTCTACGGAGAAAAATCATTATTTATTTTTTTTTTTGCCCCGCGGACCACTTTAATATCCCCCTCATCAATCCTAGGGGGTCAGGAGGGGTCTACCTTGCCCCCTTTCCTTTATTTCCCCCTTTGTTTTTCACCACATCTTGTCTCTCGATCCTACCGAGAGACAAGATGGCGGCCGCTCCAGACTGTTTACAATGTTGACAGCCAATCAGCTTCTCCTCAGACTCCCGTTACGCTGCCGTTTAGCTGCCCGGTTAGCTGCCCGGTTCACGTACCGATTTGCGCCTCTACGACAAAAAATCGCAAATTTTTTTTTTTGCCCCGCGGGCCACTTTAATATCCCCCTCATCAATCCTAGGGGGTCAGAAGAGGTCTACCTTGCCCCCTTTCCTTCATTTCCCCCATCGTTTTGGCCTCCTCTTGTCTCTCGATCCTACCGAGAGACAAGATGGCAGCCGCTCCGGACTGTTTAGAATGTTGACAGACACCGGAGAGCCAATCAGCTTCGCTTCGCAAAGCTCCGTTACGCGAAAAGTACGCGAACTGGTGCGCTATCCAGGACGCTGTCACAGATATATAAATTTTTTTAAACGTTAATTTCTCAAAATCCACTGGAGCACATATATTGAGACCCAGCAAAGGCACATCGGGCTAACAGTCCCTACAATTTTGCCAAGTTTCGTGCAAATCCATTCAGCCGTTCGAGCTAAAAGTGAGGCCAAACGCCCTATGGAAAAATGAATGGGAAAAACGCGTTTTGGGACCTCCCTTTTTTCTCGGCCCCCCCTTGACGAACCCCCCCCAAATTTTCAGGGGCTGATCAGAAACAAAATGTGCCATTTTCCTGAAAATTTCAGCCGATTCCGTCCACAAACGCCAAAGTTATTAGGCATAGAATTTTCAAAAGTTCCATAGAGAAAAAATCCTAACTATATATACCTACTGGCGACCGCCAGTAGGTAATATATATATTTATATATATATATATTTATATTACCAAAAGTTCCCCAGCGACGGGACCGCACTCCGCAGTGAGCTGGCAACAATCCTTTATTCTTGAAGACATGCGGCAGTCCTTCCCTATATCTTGTCCCCGGCCTGACGCGTTTCCAAGTGTTCTTAGCTGCTTATCAGAGGCCTGTGAAGCACGATTAATATATAGCATTGCCACACCCCCTCCACACATGCTCAGTAATTATTGAGCTTCAGGTGTGCCCCTTCACAGTGGATGACTTCTACTGATGCATGCTGGGTGATGTAGTCCATTTTTGTCCAATTCATACCCTCTAGTGGGTTACCCTGCCGCACTTAATGTAGGACAAACAGAGTTCACAGCCCTCCAGTGGGCTTCAGGAAGGAATTCCCCATGTCTGCTTAATTTGCTCACTCCGCCAATGCACAAATTAAAAGTTCATCTTCGGGTTCATCGTTAATTTGATTTGGTGCGTAGTCCCTGCAGTCTGGAAGCGCGACGTGTATTGCATTACCAAAAGTTCCCCAGAGACGGGACCGCACTCCGCAGTGAGCTGGGAACAATCCTTTAATCTTGAAGACATGCAGCATTCCTTCCCAATATCCCGTCCCTGGCCTGATGCGTTTCGAAGCGTTCTTAGCTTCTCATCAGAGGCCCCTGCAGCTGCATTTATATATAGCATTGCCACACCCCCTCCACACGTGCTCATCAATTATTGAGCTTCAGGTGTGCCCCTTCACAGTGGATGACTTCTACTGATGCATGCTGGGTGATGTAGTCCATTTTTGCCCAATTCATACCCTCTAGTGGGTTACCCTGCTGCACTCAATGTAGAACAAACAGTGTTCACAGGCCTCCAGTAGGCTTCAGGAAGGAATTCCCCATGTCTGCTTAATTCGCTCACTCCGCCCATGAAAAAATAAAAATTGTATCCACGGGGTCATTGTTAATTTGATTTGGTGCGTAGTCCCCGCGGTCTGGAAGCGCCGCGTGTATTGTATTACCAAAAGTTCCCCAGAGACGGGACCGCACTCCGCCGTGAGCTGGCAACAATCGTTTATTCTTGAAGACATGCGCCATTCCTTCCCTGTATCTCGTCTACGGCCTGACGCGTTTCGAAGCATTCTTAGCTTCTAATCAGAGGCCCGTGCAGCAGGATTAATATATAGCATTGCAACACCCCCTCCACACGTGCTCAATAATTATTGGTCTTCAGGTGTGCCCCTCCGCGGGGACGATGCACCACTTCCAACTCACAATGACCCTCAAGGTGACAATTCATATCTGAACGGGTGCAGCAGGTGAAAAATTTAGGCATGTAGAGTCTTTTTCTGGAGTCCACTGGAGGGCTGAACATTGTTGTCCCTAAGTGCGTGCAACAGACAAACCCACTGGAGGGTATGAATTGGGCTGAATCAACTACAATCCCCAACCGGAAGCCATCAATTACACCGGAGCACGCAGAGAGGGGTGTGGTAAAGCTGAAATTAACTGCCTGCTGACACGGCCTCTGATGAGAAGCACAAACGCTTCAAAACGCTTAAGGCCAGGGACCAGACACAGGGAAGGGAAGCTGCATGTCTTTCTAAAATAAAGGTTGTAACCTACCTGTTGTGGAGTGCGGTCCCAAATCTGGGGAACTGTTAAAAAATAAATGTATGTGTATATATATATATATATATATATATATATATATATATATATATATATATATATATATATATCTATACTACTATTATAAAGGAAGAACTTTGAACCTTTGAGGCGGGTAAACCCGGGAACCACAGAACCAATCCACACACCCGATACATCGTTGTAATTGTCAGGGTGTGCAGATGGACATAGGCTATATAAATTAAAAAAATATAAGTCATTTAAAACATTTACGAGAAAAAAAATGTTTTTCTAAAATAAAGGTTCTAACCTACCTGTTATGGAGTGCGGTCCCAAATCTGGGGAACTGTTGGAAAACATGTAAACGTGGCGCTTCCAGGCCGCGGGGACGATGCACCACTTCCAACTCTCGATGACCCTCAAGGTGAAAATTCATGTTTGAACGGGCGCAGCAGGTGAACAAATTAGGCATGCAGAGTCTTTTTCTGGAGCCCACTGGAGGGCTGAACATTGTTGTCCCTAAGTGCGTGCAACAGACAAACCCACTGGAGGGTATGAATTGGGCTGAATTAACTACAATCCCCAGCGTGCAACACTAATGACTATTCACGAAGATGGAACACCGGAAGCCATCAATTACACCGGAGCACGCAGAGAGGGGTGTGGTAAAGCTGAAATTAACTGCCTGCTGACACGGCCTCTGATGAGAAGCACAAACGCTTCAAAACGCTTAAGGCCAGGGACCAGACACAGGGAAGGGAAGCTGCATGTTTTTTCTAAAATAAAGGTTGTAACCTACCTGTTGTGGAGTGCGGTCCCAAATCTGGGGAACTGTTAAAAAATATATGTATGTATATATATATATATATATATCTATACTACTATTATAAAGGAAGAACTTTGAACCTTTGAGGCGGGTAAACTCGGGAACCACAGAACCAATCCACACACCCGATACATTGTTGTAATTGTCAGGGTGTGCAGATGGACATAGGCTATATAAATTTAAAAAATATAAGTTATTTAAAAAATTTACGAGAAAAAAAATGTAGTACCATGGAAGTAGCGCCAGCAGCGACGTGCGTGCTGACATCAGGAGCGCGGAGAGGAGCGGCGTCCAGGAGCGCGAGGAGGAGCGGCGGACATGAGCGCGGGGAGGAGATGCGGGGAGGAGCGGTGAGGAGCGGTGGACAGGCGGGGAGAAGCGGTGTGGTGCGGCTGACAGGTGGGGAGGAGCGGTGAGGAGTGGCGGACAGGTGGGGAGGAGCAGTGAGGAGCGGCGAGGAGCGGCGGACCGGTGAACTCAGGAGTGCGGGGAGGTGCGGCGGATAAGGTAAGGCTCCGGGGGACCCACGGACAGTGTCGGGGCGGGCGGGGGCCCTGAAGCCAAGGTCGGGACGGGCTGCAACTCCGGGGGACCCACGGACAATGTCGGGGCGGGCGGGGCCCTGAAGCCTGATTGCTCCCGGACAAGGTCGGGATGGGCTGCTAGTATATATATATATATATATATATATTCACTGAAAAAACCATAGGTTATAGACCATATATAGTTAGGAATTTGCATTTACAAAACCTTGAAAATTCCCTGAAAAAACCATAGGTTAGAGACCATATATAGTTAGCTGGACATTTTATTGATATAAAACCAATGAAATTCCATATATAGTTAGTTGCACTAACTATATATTTCGCGCATCCGCAATCCAATGCTGATGATGTCACATATTACATCATTCATGACATGGTCAGTGACATCACTGATGACATCACTGATGACATCTCAAATGACATCACTGATGACATCTCAAATGACATCACTGATGACATCAGACTCCATGGGTGAGTGGCAGTGTGTGAGTGTCTGCATAGGTGTATGAGTGCATATGATAGTGTTGTAATGATGAGTGACTGTATGTACGAGTGATTGTATGGGTGAATGAGTGAATGTGTGGGTAGACGTAGGAATCAGTGAGTGCATATGTAGTAAATGTTATTCGTGTGTCAATGGTTTAAAAAATGATACTCTGTATTTTACACTAGGTGTAACAGAGGTTATATTAGAGTGTAAGGAGGTGCATTGTATTATCACATGAAGTATATCATCAGTGGTGTGATCATTGATGTTAAATGAGATGTCATCAGTGATGTCATCAGTGATGTCATTTGAGATGTCATAAGTGATGTCATCAGTGATGTCACTGACCATGTCATGAATGATGTAATATGTGACATCATCAGCATTGGATTGCGGATGCGCGAAATATATAGTTAGTGCAACTAACTATATATGGAATTTCATTGGCTTTATATCAATAAAATGTCCAGCTAACTATATATGGTCTCTAACCTATGGTTTTTTCAGTGAATTTTCAAGGTTTTGTAAATGCAAATTCCTAACTATATATGGTCTATAACCTATGGTTTTTTCAGTGAATTTCATTGGTTTTTTAAAAGCTAATATCTATAGCTGTAAAATATATTCTTTATTACGTGACGTATCACGTAGCCACGTGACACGCCTCATGACGCGTCGCATAACCGTGACGTATCGGCTCTGCAGCGCAAACAAAACCCGTAACGTAAGCGCGCCGGAGCACGCTTACAGATATATATATTTTTTTTAACCTTAATTAGACAAAATCCACATGTGCACATATCTTGAGGCCTTGCAAAGGCACATCAAACAAACAGTCCCTACAATTTTGCCAAGTTTGGTGGAAATCTATTCCCTTAAATTTTATTTTACTGTTTCTCTTGGTTTTCCCCTTGTTACACTTACCGGAACGCTACCTGGTACGCGAACCGGACGCTCCAAAAACACAAGATGGCGGACTCCTGTTACGCTGCCGGTTAGCTGCCCGGTTCGCGTACCGGGAAGCGCCTCTACTGCGAAAAATCAATTTTTTTTTTGCCCCGCGGGGCACTTTATTAGCCCCCTCATCAATCCTAGGGGGTCAGGAGGGGTCTACCTTACCCCCTTTCCTTCATTTACACCTTTTTTTTTTCCACCTCTTGTCTCTCAATCCTACCGAGAGACAAGATGGTGGCCGTTCCGGACTGTTTAGAACGTTGACAGACACCGGAGAGCCAATCAGCTTCGCTTCGCGAAGTTCCGTTACACGTCAGGTACGCGAACCAGGGCGCTAACCGGAGCGCTGTCACAGATATATCTGTTTTTTAAAACATTAATTTCTCAAAATCCACTGGAGCACATATATTGAGACATAGCAAAGGCACGTCGGGTAAACCATATCTACAATTTTGCCAAGTTTCGTGTAAATCCATTCAGCCGTTCGAGCTAAAAGTGATTCCAACCGCCCTATGGAAAAATGAATGGGAAAAACGTGTTATTGGGACCCCCCTTTTTTCTCGGCCCCTCATTGACGAAACCTCCCCAAATTTCAAGGGGCTGCTCAGAAACAAAATGTGTCATTTTCCTGAAAATTGCAGCCAATTTCGTTCACAAACTCCAAAGTTATTCGACATAGAATTTTCAGAAATCCCATAGGAAAAAAATCCTAACTATATATACCGACTGGCGACCGCCAGTAGGTAATATATATATATATATATATATAGCAACAGCCTCCTCCAAAAGAAAGAGTAGTGACCCAAGGGGAGATTCAAAGAGAGCACTTTATTTCGGTGAGAACTCTGGCGGATGCATTTCGGCTTGTGGGCCTTCTTCGGCGCCCCTCTCCAAACGTAAGTGCTGTGTCGAGAATAGTCCTGTCTCCATGATGCTTTATGTGCCTTGCTCCGCCCCCTTATAGGCACACCCATGTAGTCCTGTGTGGGAGTACTACAAGACCCACAATGCTTCAATATGGTGCATCGTAGGTTTTCAGGGATGCGCATTCGGGGAAACACGCTGGAATTAGCACTGGATGACAGGCGCCAAGCACGAACCTGCCGGGAGGTAAGAAGTCACCAACGTCCAGTTCCCCCTCTGGTCTCCCCTTTCATCGCTACCACCACTCCGCACAGAGTCCATTAGCGTGGGCAGGCACAGGAATCCCAGTCGCCCAGACAGGAGAAGCAATTTCTCCCGACCGCCGTTTTCCTCCAGACGTCATGGTGGGTGTCAAACGAATACTGTTAACACAGTCCAACAGGAATGCTCAAGGGAGCTTGCCAGGCCGTTTGAACCACTTGAGTAGCGCGGGTGCACTAGGAATTGCGTTCTGGCATGACGCAAAGTAAAATAGCAACAGCCTCCTCCAAAAGAAAGAGTAGTGATATATATATATATATATATATATATATATATTCACTGAAAAAACCATAGGTTATAGACCATATATAGTTAGAAATTAGCATTTACAAAACCTTGAAAATTCACTGAAAAAACCATAGGTTATAGACCATATATAGTTAGGAATAAGCATTTACAAAACCATATTTTACTCACACAAAACCATTGAAATTTCATATATAGTTAGTTGCACTAACTATATATCGCGCACCCGCAATCCACTGCTGATGATGTCACACATTACATCATTCATGACATGGTCAGTGACATCACTGATGACATCACTGATGACATCTCAAATGACATCACTGATGACATCACTGATGACAACATCCAGTGACTGTATATTTCTGTAAAGTTAAAATATGTCTTACATATTGAAGAATGAGTGGATGTATAAGTGTCTGGATGAAGGATTTAGTAGGTGCATGATTGACTGTATGAGTGAGTGATTAAATGTGTCTCACTGAGTGCATGGGTTAGTGACTAAACTGTCTTAATTTGTGCATCATTATGTCTGTTGTTCTGTAAACTGTTGCATGTGTTGATAAGTAGCTATATGAGTAAATATATGGGTTATTGATTGGTTGCCCAAGTATTTGTATGGGAGACTGAGTGTGTGTGTGGGTGGCTGGGAGGTGTATGACTCTGTGCATAGATGTGTGAGCAGTTGATTCACTAGATGTATGGTTTCAAAAGTGCATGTGGAAACAGCTGTATGGGCGGTTGACTGTGTGCATGAGTGTATTGGTGAGTGAATGGATATCTCAGTGCTACATGTCAAAGTAAGTACATATGTAAAACACAGTACATGTGAGAGTTGACATATATAAATAACTGTGCATAAGAGCCAGTGAATGTGTGAGTGGGTGTATGGATCATTGTGAACTTGTATCAGGGATTGTATAAGAGAGTAAATATGTGTTAGTATATGTTTGAATAAGTAAAGTTTGTATAACTGTATAGTTGAGGAAATGGAGGTGTGATTGATTCTTTGCATGACTGACTAGGTGTGTGAGTAACTCCATGGATGAGTGGCAGTCTGTGAGTGTCTGTTTACACTGATTGTATCTAAGGTTATATTAGAGTCTGAAGAGGTTCATCGTATTATCACATGAATGATATCATCAGTGATGTGATCAGTAATGTCAAATGAGATGTCATCAGTGATGTCATTTGAGATGTCATCAGTGATGTCATTTGAGATGTCATCAGTGATGTCATCAGTGATGTCACTGACCATGTCATGAATGATGTAATGTGTGACATCATCAGCAGTGGATTGCGGGTGCGCGATATATAGTTAGTGCAACTAACTATATATGAAATTTCAATGGTTTTGTGTGAGTAAAATATGGTTTTGTAAATGCTTATTCCTAACTATATATGGTCTATAACCTATGGTTTTTTCAGTGAATTTTCAAGGTTTTGTAAATGCTAATTCCTAACTATATATGGTCTATAATCTATGGTTTTTTCAGTGAATTTCATTGGTTTTTTAAAAGCTAACATCTGTAGCTGTAAAATGTATTCTTCTTTAAATCCAAAAATATATTTTAGATGTTTATTAATAATTTTTTTTTAAATATTTTTTTTCTTTGCTTCCAGTTCGCGAACCGGGAAGCTTTCCGTTAGCTCATCTTGATGCCGCGACCTAGTCCGCGAACCGGTAAACGTTTCGTTTGCGCAACTGTGACGCGTCGCGGAAGCGCGACGTATCACTTTGTCGCGTAATGCGTCTTATGACGCGCCGCGTTAGCGCTCCCGGAAGTGCTCCGGACAGCGAACCGGAAGCAGTCCGGGACGCGGCACGCACCGCGTAACGTGAGCGGAACAAGTCATGTGACTTGTTTATAAAACTTTTCATTGGTTCATTTCACTTTTGGTTTCCAAATGATGTAAGACTAGGTCATATGACCTAAAAATAACACTTTTCATTGGTTTAGAACTTTTGCTTTTCCCAAATGATGAAAACCCCTCCTTCTTTCCTCACTCTGACTTTCATCTTGGTGAGAGAAAGACCATTTTCCTATAGTTGAGCAATGGCTTCTGTACTTGCTTCAGCTGGTGCACCCCCACCACCACCTCCACCTCCTCATGAGAAGAGAGGACCACCATCTCAGTTCATCACCAACACAGAGGAGGAAGAGGATGAACTAGAGGAAGAGGAGACAGAAGAACCACAGTTCATACAGGAGTTGCCCCGTGTTTCCCGTCGGAAAACCAGTTTCATCTGGCAGTTTTTTTCAATCCCTCGAGGGGAGAAGAAAGTGAATGCAAAGTATGCCACCTGCCTCATTTGCAAACACAGGTTATCAAGAGGCACTGAAAAAAAGTATAGCATGGGAAACTATACCATGCATCGCCATATGACCAGGTGGCATCCACTGAACTACAGCCGTGCAGAGTTGCGTGACCTGCAGGATAATCCACCAACAACTCCTGTGGCCAGGTCAACTTCGCATATCTCTTTGACAGGAGGAGAGGCACAGGAAACCGTACCAAACATTCAGAAGAACTTTAAACACATGAAACTAACCTGTTTGTATTGTGGTGCATTGCTTTCATGTGGTAACATGAGCATAAAGTTAATGAACATTGCTTATGAAAATCACAATTGCCCTAACCAACCCAGACAGTAATTTTTTTTTTGCTCCTGTTGAGCCCTTTTCAATGCCTGTTTTTTGTTGTTTCCCCTCCATCAAAAACAAAAAAAACCATAAAACTGTTCAAAAAATACAAAAAAACCAAAAAATGTTTAGAAAAAAATAAATAAATAAATAAAACAACAAAAACATTAAAAAAAAAAGTTCTTTTCAGAACTACCTCCCCTTTCAAATAAAATTGCTAGAATGTTTAGCACTCTGGCAAGCTCTATTTCTTTTGGTTCGCTTTCCCGTTCGCTGCCCGGTTCGCGAACTAGAAGCGAACCAAAAATTATTTTTTTAAAAAAAAGAAGAGTTAGTATAAGGGAAGTAAACAGAGAGTAATGTTAAAAGAAAGACAGCTATAGGGAGTAAACCAGAGATACTGTTTAATAGATCTATTTACCGAAGAAAAGATGGAAGAGGGTATAATTGCGAAAAACAAAATGGATAAGGAAGTGAAAGAAAAAAAAGAGAGTAGAACAATAACAAAGAAGAGTTTCTTGGAGAATGTGAGTGAATGTTCAAAATAAGATTAAAACATGTGGAATAACAGAGAGAAAAAATAGAAAACAGAAAAGAAAAAATAACAGTAAAAGATTAATTGAAACAGCAAAGAAATGTAAATAACATAGAGCCATATCATCAACATAGGCAATAAAAGTTTTGCATTTTTTATCAGCAGAAATATGTCGCCAAAGCATTCTAATTAGCTTGATACATATGACCCCAAGTGAGGCCTGTCTTGCAACATGGTGCATCTTTTTCATCACTGCTGCATCGGTTTCATGTGGCACGGTTTTAAAACAGCATGACACATTTGCCTAGATGCATCAATTTCTAATTTTTACGCCTCATAACATATCTTTTGCACCGCCACTGCGTCACAAAACTGACGCACAGTGGCGCAAAAGAGGCATACATATATCATAAATCTGTCCCTAACATTTTAAATAATTAATTCAGGATGACGATAAGGTGTGGTCTCTCCTGAGGTTTGTTTAAGGTGAGACCTACTCAGGGTTACAGATCATTTTTACGCTTGTTGAAGAATACAGAGGAGATAATACATGTGAAGGCCTACCAATGAAGTAAGTCATGTCCTCCTATTACATCATTCATGACATGGTCAGTGACATCATCAGCAGTGCATTGCGGGTAAAAAGAGTAGAAAACATTTACCTTATAATTCTTGTTAACTTTTTAAAATATTTTTTCATACTTTCAATCTGTAAAAGAGAGAACAAACATTTCCAAAAATATTAAAACATGTATTTAAAAATTAGAAAAGAGAAGGGAAAAGGTTCAAGAAGAAACAGTTTTTCAACAACTTTGACATTTACAGAAGCCTCTGCTTCTCTACGTCCCCTACACAATCCTAAAGATATATATTTTAAACAAACAGTATCTTCATGCTGATGAAGTGAGGCCTATTTTGGAACATGGTGCTTCTTTTGCACTGCTGATGTCTCACAATAGTGATGCAATAGCAGCGCAAAAAAGATGTAAAGCCATCATAAAATTGTGTCTAACATTTTAAATGATTGTTTCAGGATGCAAATAAGATGTGTGCTTTCAAGAGGTTTCTTTGAGGTGAGGCCTATTCAGTTTTTTTTAAAAGAAACAGTACCCAGAAGTACAGCACTGTAAGCATTAACTTTGACACTTACAGAAGACTCAGTTTCTCCATATCTACCTCACATTTCTAAATGTATATCATAAGTACAAAAAGCAGAACATTAATTATACATGTTAAATGGTTTATTTTTGCTGTTCTCAGAATGTATCAAATTTCACTTAAATCAGTGACTTGAAGGTATTCATCATGTAACAGCGGGGAAAAAAAAACACAATCAAAATGATTGTGTTTAAAAAACCCATGCAACCTAAGAAATCTGAATTCAAAACTCCTTAAAATTAACTTACTTTCCATAACGTCGAAGGATGTCCTATGAACAGCGTCCACTCTGTTGTGCTATAAATATTTTCAGCCCGCCACTTTCTGAAAGAAAACCTCCATCGTTTTTGAAAAATATGTTACATACAAGAAAAGACTTCTCACATTCTACCACATGTTTCCACTTGGCCAAATCATGTTGCAGCGATTCACAACTCTTGTAATTCTTCCAATAAAAACCCGTCATTTTCTATTTTCGCAACTTTCAAAAAGAAAACATTTAAGATTATTTTCACAATCCTGGACTACTAATATCTTACCCTTCTTTCTCACTCATGTTCTCCTTTTCCTATGACACTGATACTGCTTACTATGAAGCAAACTTACTTGCATCAGGTTTATATAGTTGGATTTTTAAATTGACATTATAATTAAAAGTTTTGGACCAATAATCTAGACAGCATTGCAGACTTACATTCCCTCTACTTGATGAACCTTTTGCAATTCCTCAGAGGAAATCCCGAGATTCTTTCCTTAAAATTTTGGTTTTAAAAACACCAGGTAAGAATTTTTAAGGTCAAACAGCAATTTTTTTTTGAAAGTTACAACAGAATCATTGCAGAATGACCAGCCGTTTCGAGACTTTAAATAAGCTGTGTAATGTCCTGATGTTGTTGAAGGACCATCGTGATAGATAATTGCTACAGTTACAAAAGTCCTTCCTGATATTGACAGCTGAGAAGCCACAAAATTATTTATTAAAGTTGACAATTTTGATCCATCAGGCCTACATCGTTGGATCATTAAAATGACATACTGGCCATATCTACGTATAAATAATGTTGACATCATTTCAGATTTACATTGGCTACACTCCATGTTGTGATCCCCTGCATTTACTAGCTTATTAAAGGAGACTGATTTACTGTCTGGCAAAGTTAAATATATAAATCTTTCTGAGTCTACACTAGTAGTACTTGATACCATACAGTTCTCGCAGTCATGCTGCCATTGATAAGAAAGCCCAAACAGGTGATCTACATCTACACCCTCATCTTGCAATACATCAAGCATATACATTAAAAACTCCTGACAATCTTGCTGATTATTTTCAGAGAAGTCTGTTTGACCTAAACATTCATCTAACAGATAACGAACTTCAGACACACTTTCTACTTTTGTTCGATCAGTGCTACATTTCTCGAAAACAGAATTCAACAAACAGCATAAACTTTGTTCTGAATTCAACACAATCTGTTCTTTTAAACTCTCTAGTGAAAAGAGAACATTAACCACTACATTTGCATAGCAGTTGACACCAGAACTGTTTTCAAATTGAAAACCGACAACATCTTCAACAGAATCCACTTTCTTTCTGCTAACAATTTTCGGTTCATCGACTTTTGGTCTTTTTGCTACAACCTCCCTACTATTACTGATATTTCTTCGTTTCCGACCTACCACACGTTTCTCAAACAAAGGATATTGAGGCAAATGTGGCGCATACTCTTTTCTTAACCTATTGTATTCCTTAACACAATCTAGATCCGCACAAATGTTTGTGACATCACAGTCAATCAAGTACAATCCCGATAAAGTTCTAACTCGTGACAATGCCACATATGCCATACCCTCCTTGAACACAGAACTGCCAATATTCACCAATGCACTATCTACACTTAAACCTTGCGATTTATGGATTGTCACCGCATATGCCAAGCAAACAGGAAACTGTTTACGGCGAACATATAAGTCTTTAACAAGCAAAAACCTAGCAGAACAACGACCAATTAGCTGTACTTCCTCAATGCCATCAAATTTAATTTTTAAAAATTCAATTCCATCTCTATTTCGGTATTTCTCAAAATCCACAACATTACCCATTGATCCATTTACCAGACCTCTTTCAACATGTAAATTCCTTCTCAAAATGATTCGGCAATTTAAACACACATTCAAAGTCTTTTCAAAACCCGCTGTTTTAGATATAGTCTTCTCTAATGAATCCAATTTTGATTTCAAATTCTCAGACAAAATAATTGTTGATCCCATATGCTCTATTCTGTCAATAGCTTCAAGTTTCACAATCTCTTGCTTTTCTAAATTCAACATTTTGTTGTTGAAGATGGCACATTCTGCAAGAGTTGGCATCAAACATATTCCGGATTTCTTCTCAGTAATTTTCTGAAAAATATTCTCAGGCACAATGTCTTGTTCGGGATATAAATTTGAAAGTAATCGTGCATTTAAAGCTTCTTTTCCATGCTCGGTCACTTTTCCAATTCTAATATCTTGTAAAATATTCTTGTAATCTTCATCCTTCGCCTGACGCATATTTTCATGCAGTTCAGCATAATTGAAGTTTAACCATATATTGACGTTGCCAATGCTCCCTAGGCACTTCCTGGTATCTTCATGCGTGAGTATTTTGAACACAGGTTGACCTTTTACTGGTGTCAGCTGCAGAAGATCTCCGAAAACAATGATGTGTTTGCCACCAAATAACACATCATACTCAGTTTTAAGAACTTCTTGCATTCTCAAATGCACAAAGGCAAGCATGACATTGGAAACCATGCTTACTTCATCAATGATAAGAAGTTTCATTTTCCTCAAGACTCTTGAAACTTCACAACAAGCATCCCCAGATAACTTGTGGTATTGTAATTTGTTGTCATGCTCCACTGGCAGCATCAGTAGACGATGCAAAGTAATACCTTTAATGTTATGTGCTGCCAGTCCAGTAGGAGCGGTGACAACACAAGACAGCGATGACTCAGTCCTTTCCTGCAAATAACAAGAAATTGCTTTAATAAGGAAACTTTTTCCAGTTCCCGCTTCTCCACTCACGTACAGTCGGACAGGCTTCAACGATGTACATGAGCACTCTTTCTTCTCATGACTTAATCCATGCTCAATTTGCTTGGTAACTTCATCATATATTTTCCTCTGCTCAACGTTGAGTTGTTTTTCCAAGTCTTCTAAGTTAACTGAATCCTCCTGAGCATGTGCCATGGCTCTTTCCACTTCATTCATAGCAGTGGCAGCTTCATTTTCGATAATAGGTCCTCCTAGTGGATCCTGACTCAATGAAACAGAACTCTGACTATCCTGAGAACTGTCTCTGGCAATTTCGGCTGCAATCGTTGCTTCCTGCTCAATTTCCAAAGTCAACATTTCTTGATATTTGGGAAAAGCAGGACATTCTATGGTCTTCTTAGCAGCAGTGAAAGAGTCTTCGTAACAGAGGAAATCTCCAAGCAGTTCCTCTTCTGCACGCCAAGGCTTGAAAAGTTGCAAAAGTGCTAAATAGAAAAACTCCTTTTTTTCTGGAGATTCGCCACTCAATTTTCGATGGTTTACTAATTGGCATTTTCTTTGCTTGACCAGACATCCCTCACTTCCAATTACAGCATACACTCCTTTCTCAATATCTTCTTTGATGTTCCTCTTGAATATATAATTTTGGAGAACCTCATATAGACAAACATTCTCAAGATGACTGCTTCGATTTGGATAATATGTATCCAACATGTTGGTCTTCAAAATGTCGGTACTGTTTGGTTCCTTTTCTGCCAAATACTCAATTTCCCGGACAGGTTTTAGAACTCGATTTCGCGTTGCAGCAAGACCAAGACTCGCCCAAACGATACTCCTGGATTTGGCATAGAGACTTGCTGAAGACAACCGGTCAGAACATTCGTAAGCTCTGATTTCTCGATGCGACAACATCTTCAGACTGAAACTGTACAACTTCTTGCTGAGGCTCTTTTCATGGGAAATGTCCTCCCACATATCCTTCAATTCTGTCTTTTCTTTTTTGGTGATGTAAGATGTCACATACCGAGCCACAGCCATACAGTTGTCAACCACAAACTGTATATCCATGTTAGCATTCCACATGGACAAAATCACTGGGTTGTAGTCGTTGATGTACTTGGACTCTTCATTCCTTTTCAAATTGTATGTATTTTTGGGTGATTTCCTCGTGACATTATGTCGCAGCGAAGACATCAAACTGTTCACTCTTCCTTTAGAAATCACCGGTCGTGGAAAGTTGAAAAGACATTTGGTGTAGAACTTGTCCTTGTTTCTGAATTTACGACGACAGTACTTTCCACAACGATGGCTTTGGAAACGTAGAACTTGTTCTCTTAGGCTTTTCTTCTCCGTTGCGTTTGGAACAGCACACGTAGAATACTGTTCTATGAAGTTCATCACTAAGTCATCCGGATCTGTTCCAAATTTAGGTGCATCCTTGATCCACAGCAACATATGTATATGAGGAGCACCTCTTGCTTGGTACTCCTTTCTCCAGAAGAAATCCAACACCTCTCCAAGAGGTGGATTCTTCTTATTTGTGATGAAAGACATCATAGCTTCAAATCTATGATTGAAGTACCTGCATACATTCACTGGATCCAAAGAACACAGTTCTCCAGGTGTCTTGAATTCAATGTTTTCAATATTTCCATTTGCCTCTCGTAGAAATTCAAGTAAGTCTTCCCAGCCATACTCGGCACAGCTCAGAGTAAGGAACCATGTTGGAGTTCCTAGGTTCCTCAGCATACATTTTAAATCACCATGACGACGGTACCAGTACTCATTAGTACCACGCTGACACGCCATGAGATTAATTAGGTGAGAATCCAAAATACTGTCTTGGACATTGACTTTATGCATAAAGTCACTTGCCGAGATGTTTCGCATCTGTATACCACTTTTTAAGATGTGGTTCACTGCATATGACAGTCCAGACAGATCGCTTTCAAACAGGAGATGAAACAAATAGGGAATGCATTGGCGAAACCTAGGATCTTCTGCATACAATCGTAAAGTCCGGTATTCAGACGCAGGAATTTGATGAGGCCGCTCATCATATCTTCCTCCTTGACCTGTTGGAAATAGCTGTGGGAAACACCGAGCTTCTAAACTTTCCTCCCAAACACTAATGGGACTCCCTTTGGCTTGTTTCATTTGAAACAACTCAATTGCATTCCCCATGACTTCCTTGGAATGCAAAGGATGAACACTATAATGTTCATATATTTCTTCACTTTTAGAGGCCTCTACTTTCTCAATTTGGCCAGCACACAAATCGCTATCCTCTTCATCACTTACTTCCTCTTCTGCAACATATACATTTATATAGTACTTATTATTTTTCTTCAAATACAATGTTGCCTTTTTGACTTTCCTAACATCCACTAAATCTTGCCATATTTTCTTATTCTTTGTCGGAACCCCATTAACCAAGATAACCAGAGGTTCCCCTTCCACTTTTTCTACTCCAATTGTGTTAATGTTTTTGTTCAAATCTAGAGGCAAATAAACAACTCTTCCCTTTAATCCTCTCTGTAAATCTGATGGAGGCAACTTCCCTGTCTTTGGCTCCATTCTTACAATAGCCTGAAAGGGATGGATACTTTGAATCAAAATAGATTCATAAGTATTTAAATCCTTCAATTCAGAAGGAACCTCAACCAATTCCAGATTATTATGAACCGCCCTAGCAGGCATCTGGTTTTGGTTTAATTTGTTACAACAATAAGTACATACACGTTGATCCAATCCCAAATCAAAATAATTTTCTACCATCAAGTATGTGGCAAAATCCTTCCATTCACTATTATTTTCCCTTTCACTTTTTGCATATAAATCCACTAACTTAGTCTGATTCTTATAATAAGTACGTCGACAACACACACAAGTGAAATTAGTCCTCTCACTTGATTTCATCTGAAACGTGGCAATTTCCTTCTGAAATTTATCTGTACTAGAAACCTGTACATTATCTTCAACATTACCCTCTACTTCTGGGTCAATTTGAACATTCTCATCTTTACTACCAAAGTAACAAAACTCAATTTCTTCACAAATATTCTTGACATCTATTTCAGAACCATGCAAAAGAGCAGCACATAATTGTTTAAGCATAATTGCTGGACTCTTAGCATAATACGACATTCTCACTAATTTTCTCACTTTATTATGATGCACTGCTAGCATCCTGAAATGATGAAAAACACTCTGGCATACTCTCCTGGAAAGACAAGCCAGTGAATGACCACGCAAACCTGTCATTTGTCTCACTCTGCAAGGATCTAAATCTTGCAACAACTTCATTTTCTGCTTCAAACTTTTCTTATTAAATGTCCGTATAAAATCACAAAACAAATTGATGGAAACCTGTCGCACACTGCAAATAGAACTACACTTCCAAATGTACACAGGACCCTTAGGACGTCTTCCTAAAACCTCATTACCTAACACCTCGTCTGTCTCTGTGTCACAAGTTTTTCTTTTTCAACTGGACAACCATCCTTCACTTCATAAGCTCGACCACTGGTGTCAACTGTAAACACCAAATCATTATCCTGAAAATAACTCTCCTCATTAAAAAATGCCTCACAACTTGAACTATGCATCCATTCTCCGGAAAAAACTTCACAAAAGTTACTACGATTTACTACTCTCTTCCATCTACTATTTGATTTGAAATCAGAAATTACCTTGTTTAGTTTCCTAATTCTATTGATTATCAAAATAAACAACTTTTGCTTAATTTCAAAAGCATGATCAATAATTTTCTCTACATTTTTCTTCTTCTTATAAAATGCCACTTTCTGTTGGCCTTTCTTAATATTTTTTAATAAATTAACTATTATCCTGTTGCGGAACATTCGTTTTCGAATGTCCCTAAACTGTTGTTTCCTTCTACTATCATGCACAGAGTTATCTCTTCCTCTACCAGTAACATTTTTGATGGGTCTTTCCTTTCCATTTAAATTGCTTTTCTTTTTCTGGACTGGAACATTTTTTGGAGAAATACTTTTTTTACTACAAATATTTCTTATGAATGATTTTGTGCTCTTACCCGGAGCTTTCTTGGTGATTTCACGAGTATTTTGGGTAGAGGACTGCTGCAATAATACATGATCTTGCTGTCTTTGACGTTTTCTCGCCTTTCTAATTCGATTCTTAGTTGGCATTTTTTAAATTTAGAAATGATGTGCAGTTGAATCTGTGGAAAAATATAATAAAAAATGTTATTAACCACTATTACCAAACAGTAAATGAATAACAGTCATCAAAAACTTAACACCCTACTTATTATATAACATAGCAAATCTTTTGCACCACCACTGCGTCTCAAAAATGACACACAGTGGTATAAAACAGGCATACAACAATCATAAATCTCTCCCTAACATTTTAAATGATTTATTCAGGTTGACGATAAAGTGTGGCCTATCTAGAGGTTTGTTTGGGCCCAGATCTTTGGACTGGGGTAAATGGGTGTCATTGATCCACATTCGGTCCATCACCTGTTTTGTTTGTTTGAGGTGAGGCCAACACATGGTTGCAGATGAGATTTTCACTTGTTTAAGAAAACAAAGGAGATAATACATGTGAAGGCCTAGCAATGAAGTAAGTCATGTCCACTTCACTCTTGAACAAAGGGCAGACATCTTTTGAATCTGTGGTCACACCTAAACTTCATCTGCACAATGTCATTCATAAACTTAGCAAACACTAGTGATGTAATTGAAAAATGTGAAGTTTCTTTTCCTCATTTCAGAATTACATCACCTGTGTTTCCTTATTGACTTAAAATGTCCTTAATGTACATGAAACCGTTTTTTAGATTGCCCTTGCACCATTTAAGGGTCATTTTGAACATGGCTATGTTACTCCCATAATCAAAATCTAAATTTGCCAACCACAGGTGAGAGCGAATTTACAAGAAACTTGCCCCATGAGGAACGCTTTCCATTTAAAAAGGGAAAAATAACATCATAGACACTCAAATGCCTTATAAATATGACCCAAAACAACCTATGAAGCTCTAGCAGTACATATCTAGAAATGTAATTGATTTCAAAAAATCTTTTTAAACACAGCATATAAATCAATTGTATACCTGCATTCAAGAGGAAATGACTGAAAATGTCCTTGAGACACATGAAAGCATTTTATTGAATGCCCTTGCACCATTTTTGGGACATTATTAACATGGCTATGCAACTCCCATAATCAAAATCTAAATTTGCCAAGCACAGGTGGGAGCGTATTTACGACAAACTTGCCCCATGAAGAACGCTTTCCATTTAAAAAGGGAAAAATAACATCATAGACACTCAAATGCCTTATAAATATGACCCAAACAACCTATGAAGCTCTAGCAGTACATATCCAGAAATGTAATTGATTTCAAAAAATCGTTTTTAAACACAGCAAATAAATCAATTGTATACCTACATTCAAGAGGAAATGATTAAAAATGTCCTTGAAACACACGAAAGCGTTTTTAGGAATGCCCTTGCACCATTTTTGGGACATTAATAACATGGCTATGTTACTCCCATAATCAAAATCTAAATTTGCCAACCACAGGTGGAAGCGTATTTACAAGAAACTTGCCCCATGAGGAACGCTTTCCATTTAAAAAGGGAAAAATAACATCATAGACACTCAAATGCCTTATAAATATGACCCAAAACAACCTATGAAGCTCTAGCAGTACATATCCAGAAATGTAATTGATTTCAAAAAAACGTTTTTAAACACAGCATATAAATCAATTGTATACCTGCATTCAAGAGGAAATGACTGAAAATGTCCTTGAGACACATGAAAGCGTTTTATTGAATGCCCTTGCACCATTTTTGGGACATTATTAACATGGCTATGTAACTCCCATAATCAAAATCTAAATTTGCCAAGCACAGGTGGGAGCGTATTTACAACAAACTTGCCCCATGAGGAACGCTTTCCATTTAAAAAGGGAAAAATAACATCATAGACACTCAAATGCCTTATAAATATGACCCAAAACAACCTATGAAGCTCTAGCAGTACATATCCAGAAATGTAATTGATTTCAAAATATCGTTTTTAAACACAGCATATAAATCAATTGTATACCTGCATTCAAGAGGAAATGACTGAAAATGTCCTTGAGACACATGAAAGCGTTTTATTGAATGCCCTTGCACCATTTTTGGGACATTATTAACATGGCTATGTAACTCCCATAATCAAAATCTAAATTTGCAAAGCACAGGTGGGAGCGTATTTACAACAAACTTGCCCCATGAAGAACGCTTTCCATTTAAAAAGGGAAAAATAACATCATAGACACTCAAATGCCTTATAAATATGACCCAAACAACCTATGAAGCTCTAGCAGAACATATCCAGAAATGTAATTGTTTTCAAAAATCGTTTTTAAACACAACATATCTGTTTCAGCTTACATGAGAGACCATGGAATGGGCTCCATGTACAACAATAACTTGTGTTACTGCATGCCAGATTGCCACACAAAATATGCAATTAAAATTTCTCAAAGAAACAAAATCTATTTGTATATCACTTGAGACAAAGCCACATTTTAAAAACACAGCTTTCTTCATCATTTTCTCCTTAAATCATACTATTCTCTATCTAAATTAAATAAATCTTTTCTCACCTTAGCAAATACTTTTTGAGTTTCAAAACAGTCTCAGAAATACACCAAATTGTCTTCAGCAGAACAAAGAGGATGCACTCCAGAGGCTGCAGCTATTGAAAGCACAGAAATACAGATATTCATTACACATATCTCTCATATTAGCCAATCATAACTCTTCCCTCTCTTTTTTCAAATCAAAACCCTTCCCCCCTCTGCCCTCTCTGTCTTTGTTGCTTAGCAACCACCTCCTGAAAGACCTCTCATGTTTGCAAGTTCACACAACAATGTTTCAATTGAACTCTGAACTCTCAGTGCACCTGCGTATCCAGTGCAATCTTTCATTAAATGTTTTTTCCTTGACCATTCAAATTACATCTTTCAAAGAACACATCCATGCACCCTAACTTTCTGTTTTCAGAAATGGAAATCCACCAATCACTGCTAATGAATCATTAGCACTGAAACTCCACATTTTTTTTTCTTTACCAACTCCTACTGTTTCAACTGTCCTTTCATTACCACACTTCATCTGACTGCAGCACAACCTTCTCTCACCATGTTTAAAGTCTGGATTGTTGGACATAGTTACATCCACTGGGCTCAAAGGTATGCTGAGAACAGAAATTTACCTAACCTCAATTTACAAGATGTGGAAATTAAGTGGTTGGGCCAAAGAGGATTAAAATGTCACCAATTGATACCATTGGTGAAAACCTTTATGCATTTGCCAAAACATGACCTGTTAATTGTGCACTGTGGAGGTAATGATTTGGGCACTTTGACTGGGGTAGGTCTGGAAATGCTTTTAAAGGACACCTTTGAGCAATTAATGGCACTTTTTCCTCAAACTGCCTTGGTATATTCCAATATATGCCAAAGACAGAAATGGAGGTGGTCCAACCAATTTTGTCCACAAATTGAGAAAGTGAGGAAGCATGTAAACAAATCTGTTTCAGCTTACATGAGAGACCATGGAATGGGCTCCTTGTACAACAATACCTTGCGTTACTACATGCAAGATATCTACAGAGGAGATGGAGTTCACTTCTCAGATGAGGGCAACAGAATTTTCATTCTGAATTTAAGACTGTGCATTGGTACCTACTTATAAGTACCTAAATGTACCATAAACCCAAAAGTTCTTCTCAGAGCTACCCTTCATCTGATCACTCACAATTATTATTTTTTTCTAACTTTTTTCACTAATTTTCCACAAAATACGCTCCCCGGGGCGCTACCCGGTTCGCGAACCGGAAGCTAACCTCGCGGAATTTTTAAAAAAAATGTTTTTTCCCGCACATATAAGCCTCCTCAGCCACCCTCAGAAAACCTAGGGGGTCAAGATAAGTCTACCATGACCCCTTCTACCCATTCTAAACATTATTTGCCTTCCATCTTGTATCTTAATGCGACCGAAACACAAAATGGTGGACTCCCGTGACGCTTAAAGTTCGCGAACCGAGCCGCTTCCCGGGAAGCGGTCCAAAAAAAAGGTGGGAAAGTAATTTACAGAAAAACGACCAGAGACACTCTCACCAAATATAGATTAGCTCATACTACATAACAATCCCTTTCATTTTCACAAATTTGATTGAAACTCCATTTAGCCATTTAGCCTGTAGACCTCTCTAAGTACCGTGAGGTAAATTACTTCACAAAACACATCTGAAGTGTTGGAATTGACAACCAATGAAAATGTTACTTTCATTTTCTACTTTTATTACCTGACATTTGATTGGTTATATACCTGAATATATATAAAGGAAGAGAAGGAAACACAGCCATTTTGACTACTACTTCTTGTTGTATATATCATTTGGAATATCAGTAATCACTTCAACTTGTTTCTAAAGGTAAGTTGTTATTTTTAAAACTGAAGTATATTGTGCACTATAAGTAAATATGGTAAACTTTTTCAGATAGTTATATACTATCCCTCTGTAGTAGTTATAGATTTAGATAGACTTCTCTGTTATAGTCATGGATGGACTTAGACTTCTCTTGTATAATTATAAATTTACTTACGTTAAATCACATACACTTTTTTATATTCCTACTTCCACTCTGATACTATACACTGCCCAAAGATAAATTCACTGATAAAAAATGCCTATCTAAAATTATTCCCAACAGTGCCCTATCTCTACTAATATATATTTTTTTAATCCAAATTTCAGGCAAAATGGAAGGCGAAAACCAAGTTTCTTTTGAAATGGACCTGCAAGAGAGCAGCCAAGAATTGATTGATACAATTGATCAAATTGACATTGAATTTATGGATGAAACTTTGGATAAAGAACTGCTGCAATGTGTCCAAGCAGTAGATGACCTCCTTGAAAATGAGGACATTTTACAACCTCACAGATTGCAAACAATATTCCAAGAAAATAATGACATTTCAGACACTGAAATGTTAGAAAGTTTAATAAATTATGAAAAACAATCAAAATCAAAAAAAATACTTTAAAAATAAAGAAAACAAAAAAAAAACAACAAAAACAACAAACAATTAACATACAGTATTAGAAAAGTCTATCATTCTTTTATCCTTATAGTACGCTGCCCAGAACGCTTCCCGGTTCGCGAACTTGGCGCTCACCACGCAAAAAAAATAAAAAAACATTTTTTTTTTACCCTCCTGGGCCTTTTTAAAACCTCCACATAAAACCTAGGGGGTCAACGAGGATCTACTATGCCCCCTTATGGTAATTTCCCCCTTTGTTTTGGCCTCCTCTTGTCTCTCGATCCTACCGAGAGACAATATGGCGGCCGCTCCGGACTGTTTAGAATTTTGACAGACACCGGAGAGCCAATCAGCTTCGCTTCGCAAAGTTCCGATACGCGAAAAGTTCGCGAACCGGAGCGCTGCCCGGAGCGCTGTTACAGATATATATCTTGTTTTAAACGTTAATTTCTCAAAATCCACTGAAGCACATATATTGAGACCTAGCAAAGGCACATCGGGCTAACAGTCCCTACAATTTTGCCAAGTTTCGTGGAAATCCATTCAGCCGTTCGGGCTAAAAGTGAGGCCAACCGCCCTATGGAAATTAACATGGGAAAAACGCGTTTTGGGTCCCCCCTTTTACCTCAGCCCCCCCTTGCCGAACACCCCCCAAATTTCCAGGAGCTGCTCAGAAACAAAATGTGCCATTTTCCTGAAAATTTCAGCCGATTCCGTCCACAAACGCCAAAGTTATTAGACATAGAATTTTCAGAAATCCCATAGGGAAAAAATCCTAACTATATATACCTACTGGCGACCGCCAGTAGGTAATATATATATATATATATATATATATATATATATATATATATATATATATATATATATATATATATATATATATATATATATATATCCTTCACCAAACAGAAAATTATGTCTGCACTCGTCCAATTGCTCAGAATAGGGTTTTATTCAAGAGACTCAAGGAGCCCCATTCACCTTGATCACAGTGTTACCATTAGTCCATTTTCTATTTTCACCTTATATACATTTACTACCCATCAACTTATAATGAAGCATCCTGGGAGATGTAGTTTACCAAATCAATTGGAAATCAAAAACGTGTTTAAAGCATTGCATGTAAATACATTTTACCAAATTAAGCATTCTGTTCATCACTGTTAAATTATATACAAGAGTTTAAGAGGGGACAGGGCAGTCCTTCAAGGATTTTTTATAAAGGTCGGTTTGAAGCATGGAATAATTCCATTTAACCTAAGTATTGGTTGTTCCGACACACAGTACATTATTCACCAAATTTACGGATATAATGTCTATGTTGTAATCGTTCATTTATTGGCTTAGTGCCATAGTTCCTCATAGATAGTCCCATCCATTATCAAACATTATATTGGGCTCAGTGCCCGAAAAGGTATATTAAGAAAAGTGATTTTCAAAAAAGTCTGCATAATGTATGGAGTCAAGAGCTCTCATATCTAATTTGTTGTCTTAGTCCCCATTGATCAGAAGATCATTAGAGATGTACGTACATCTCATCGTCCATGTTCAATCCTCTCGGCGTCTTAGTTTGAAAGCGTATGATTAGACGTGACTCTAATCTTTTCGATTACCTCCTCTTTCAGTGGGAAGTATAGTTGCTATCCCACTGTAGCGTATGTCTTTCCATGTTTTTCCAATGTGCAACAACATATGCTTAGCAATGGCGTAGGACATGTCCCCATTTTGAATTGCTCGGATATGCTCCAGAATTCTTTTATGTAACGGACACGTCGTCATTCCAATGTAATTCTTACCACACGCACAAGTCAAAATATAAACTACATGTGTGGTTTTGCAAGTTATTGTATCCTCTATGTTGAAGGTCTTTCCTTGTGGATCTTTTAAGGATTTCAGGGACGATCCTACGGTGCAAGCCTTACAATGAAGACATTTGGTGAAGCCTTTCTGTCTAGAGGTCAGCCAGTCATTTTTCCTTTTCATCTTAAAGTGACTGTTCACTAGTTTATCTTGCAATGAAGGTGGTTTTCTAAATGTTACAAGAGGATGTTCGCTTACTTGGTCACCGATATCTGGATCTTTTTTAATGATGTTCCAATATTTGTTAAAGATCCTTCTTACGTTTTGACTCTCTTTGCTATAGGTCATGATCATTCTGATCGGTTCTGGTTTAGATGGTGATTCCACTTGCTTTTTATCGATCAGAGTTTGTGTTCTGCTAAGTTTTCTAACTTTCAGTTCTCCTTTTTTAATATCTTTATAGTTGTATCCTTGCTTAAGGAATCTTTTTGTTGTCTCCTTGTATTTTTGATTCATTTCCTCTGGATTCGAGCAGTTTCTTTTCATACGAACGAATTCACCGTAAGGTATACTCTTTTTTAAGGTTGTAGGATGAAAGCTGTCTCCATGTAAAACACTGTTGGTTGCAGTACTTTTTCTGTGAATAGTGGTTTCCAATTGTCCATTTTCTATGTATACCTTTGTATCTAAAAACACAATCTCCTTTTCGCTAATAGCTGATGTAAATTTCAGTCCCAGATCGTTGTTGTTCAATTTGTTTAGATATTCGGAAAATTCAATTTCAGTACCATTCCCGATCAGGAATAAATCGTCGATAAAACAGAGCCAAATTACAATCTTTGACGTGTGGAGGTCATTCATCCCAGGCTATTGTTCTTTCCCAGTAGCCCATTGATAGGTTAGCGTAGCTCGGTGAAAAAGCCACACCCATAGCAGTTCCACATCTTTGGGCATAATGTATTTTATTAAAGAGAAAGACATTATTGTTAAGACATAGCTCCATCATTTCTTTGATCATTTGCCAATGTTGGAGTTCTTCCAATGGTTTCTGTTTGAGGAAAAAGTCCATGGCAGTAAGTCCCATTTTGTGAGTTATGGAAGTATACAGGGAGACTACATCGATGGTAGCCAGTTTGTATCCATCGACCCAAGCAATGTTCATCAAGTTACGTAGGAAGTCTCCTGTATCTTTTAGATACAATGTTAATGTGGGGACTATGGGTGCCAGAAAAGAGTCCACGTAGATAGAAAGATTTTCATACAATGAACCACAACTTGCTATAATGGGCCTGCCCGGTGGTTTCCTTAGTGTTATATGTACATATATACGGTTATATTGACAAGCCCAGAGAACGACTGGTGATGCGAGAACAGCACTCACCACCAGCGCTGAATAATATCCACAACAATCCTTATTCCACAAAGAAGAAGGCACGCACACGAAGGCTGAAGGAATAAGGCTTCTTTATTTAAAAGGGCCTCTCTCGACCCAGAGAATGAGGAGACGCGTTTCGGCTAACTCAGCAGCCTTTCTCAATCTGGTAGGCGCCATTTTGTTTCAACATTATATAGCCCACAACTAGTAGACATGAAAAAAATCCTAATCACAGAATATGAAATAATAAAGTACATAAAATGTAAATATGTACATTAGACATGTAATACAATTAGTACAAAAGTGCATGGTGAAAATTGCAAATAAATAAACAATATTAGAAACACAGATTGTGTTCAAATGTAATATATGTCTGCCTAATGCAATGACAATCCACCATGAAATGTGCATATTTATATAATTGACATGCATAATGTATCACCTTGTCTGCTAATGACCTAGGGGCATTGGACACTGACTACCATCTTTTATTTGTGTGGCATATACATGGCGCCAACCTCCTCAAATAATAATTTAAAAAACGAAAACACTGTGCTAATAAAATCTGACAAATGTGGGAGACTCAGATAGGCCACTGCTTATTTGCTTCTATTGGGAGCCTAACAACCCCACAGAGCTGTGTCATGACAAGCCATTAGAGCGCTGTGATTAAGCATTAAGCAATCAGTTCATAACAAAAGTGCGCCACCTAGCTGTTCGATTGTATAATATACAACAAACACAATCAATGACTAATTGTAGATACATAATTGAAGCTACAAAGCATATTGTGTCACATTCGATATGCAGGTTTCTTCATATTCATGTGGACTACCAGTCCCATAACGCCTCATTCTGGCAAAATGCATTGTTGTAAGGCATCATGGGTTAATGTCTCGCAGAACCTGACACACAAGGCATGCCCAGTTCAAAGTTATTGATGACACTCTTAGAAGAACTGAAAAGGGTCCGATCTTGATGGCATAAACAGTCACAGCGCTTCATAACATGGCTTTGCACAAGAGCTCCATGTCCATTTGTAAGCAGAATGTATTCACAACAAACGTATCGCAGACCAGTTGATAAAAAAGTCATTAAGCCTGAACAGCCCTCACCGCTTCCGCATAAGCTTCCACAGTGCCCAGTCACCAGAGGCACGTCGGTCTTCAGAAAGCGCACCTGAAGAAGTCCAGAGAATCTTTCACTCGAGTGGAGTAACGCTGGTCGATATTCGGCTAGAGGCAAAAGGATTTCTATGAGTGATTGAATTATCTCTTTTTTGTGGGATAGACAAAGCATTAGTGTTTTGTGTTGTTTCTAATAATGTTTGTATTTAAAAAGATTTAGTAAACTCATTGCCGAAATATTTTGTAAAGGAAGGGTCAGTAGTAGGAGTTATACTGACGTCACAAAGAGCCACACTGGTATTGGTCAGTTTTGCAGAAACGTCATCACAGAGTATTGTGCTGTTATTGGTTGGTTGGTGTGAGTTGCGCTGGTATTGGACAGTGTGAACAATTAGCGTGAGTGGAATTACGGGAGGATTTCTTTGTTTGTTTCTTGGTTTAGAGTACCAAGAGAGAGTGAGAATGAAGTTATTAAAAATGTTAAAGACTTTGTTTAGAGAAGATGAGCCTATACCTATTAGACAGGGAGTTCCTGTGCCACCTGCTGGTTCACCTGCTTCTTATATGACATTAGAGAGAAGATATAATAAGTGTACATGGTTGGAGAACTGGGTGAAGTATACAGAAGGAGGTGCAAATATGGCTTTCCCAGAAAATGGTACTTTTAATGTGAGGGTATTAGAAAACTTGAGATATCAGATGAATTGATTGAGATGAAATCTTAGACCTATGCAGTAAACTGCGACAAAATATAGAAATACTGTGAGTAGGTATTCAGAGGCAAAATGGGAACAAGAGATGGAGGAGAGATGTGATCGCAGAGTGTTTATATCTGGTGATTTTTGGTGAGGATCAGGCTGGTGGGAAATGCAAGGAGAAAAAGAATAATATAGAGACTACAGATCCAGATCCAAATGAGATAGATGATGAGTTAGTGGATGAGTTGTTGTTAAATTGACCTCCACCATATCAGGAAGATCAGGAAATAATTTCTCCAAATTTTCCTTTGATTGAAACAGAAGCTCCGCAAGCTTCACAAGCTCCACATATTTCACGGAAGAGAGATACAGATGCAGTTAATAAGGGGAAAGATGATTTGACAGAGAGAATTAATCAAATGAATTTAAATGCAGAGTCATTATCAGTTCCAGTCCCATTGTATAGTGAGGGCCAGAATGTTTCATGAGTACATGGATTAACGGTGCCAATTAATAATGCTAGTAGTAGTAATGGTGTTGGAGCAAATGAGATGGGAACCTTAATTGATATAGCAGAGAGACAAATGGAAACCCCAAACAGAAATGTGCAAGTAGAACCTAGGAGATTAATGCAGAATGTAAGAGAAGAGACTCCCACTTTCGGTGGATCCGTAGGATCGTCTACAGAGGAGTTAGATTAATGGATTAGAGGGATGGTGTCTAGTAAAGTGAAAACAAGCGTAGATATTAGTAGATTAATAGCAGATTTAAAAGAGATGATCCTAGGTATGATTAGTCCAGAGAGATTGAGCAAATATCAGGAAGAAGAATTGTTATTCTAGTGTAAGAACATTACGATGAGAGCAAAAGGTTTGCATGAGAGGTTTGCTGAAGTTGCACAGACATATGGCGTTGACATTGAGAAATCAAAGGCTCTGCAAAAGACATATAGATTGGATTTTAGTAACAAAGATTTGGAGAGTTTGAATGCTTCTGGTAAACGACTGCAGATCAAAGAATGACTTAATATGTTGAAAAGTTGAGATGAATTCACATACCTTTGTCAAGGCAAGACATAGAGATGTAAAAGCTGAAGCTCTGTCAGATAAAGTGATGAAGAAAAAAATAAGAGGTAATTACTTACTTGAAGAGTAAGATTTCACCAAAAGAGATGGATTGGGTTAAGATTGATAGAACTCAGGAGTCAAAGAAATCAGTGCATGCTTATTATGAGAGAGGTGTTCAAGCAATATAGTGGTTTTGAAAGTTTAAGTGACATGGATATGGGTCACTTAGTATATATGTTTGTGTTGTATTGAAACTGGAGATTAGTAACATGTTTCAGCAGCATTTGATCTGCTGGTAAAACAAAACAGTGGATGAAATACTGTGATATGCGAAATATTGTAGTGGTGATATTGAATCAAGACATAAGAAATTGAAAGTGAAATTGATGTGGGCTCAAATGAAAGCAGCACAGAAGAGTGGGAATTTTGTGGATTATTCTCAAGCAGGTTTTCAAGCAAATGAGCAGAATCAGAATGTTCAAAATGGCCAGGTTTCTAACATGGGTGGTGTTGAGAAAAATTGTGGTATTCTTGTTCAAGGAAAAGGTAGAGTTAAATGTAATAAGGAAGATATGAAAAGGAGATTTCCTTGTCATGCGTGCAGAAAATTGGAACCCTGGAAAAACGAGTGTAAAACCTTATAAGGGAATAATGGAATTAATCAAAATTTCAATCCACAGATGCAGAATGAGGTGAATGTGAATCAACAGCAGCTGCATCAGCAACAGGTAGTTGCATCACAGGTATAATTACCACTAGCTCCTATGCCTGATAATGTGAATGTTCAAATACAGAGATACAGTGCCAATGCTGGTTTCCATACAGGAGAACAAGTTTGTAAGAATCGAAATGTACAAATGGTTTCAAAATACTGGTTACAGTGTCAGGAGAGTGATTTGGATACATCTCAATGACGGTGTCTGAGGGGGGAGGAGGAGTGCGTGGTTGGTGCATCTCTTGAGGTAGATCAGTGTGTTCCTTTTTTGGATGGGAAAGTTGAAGGTAATGGTATTACATTCCTTGTGGACACTGATGCTACCTGTTCTACTGTGAGAACAGCAGAAATTCAAACCTACCCCTCTCAGGAGATACTATCCAAGTTGTGGGCGAATAAAATCAGTTAATAAATACTCCAGTGACAAAACTAATGAAGGTACACATTTGAGAGTTTAGAGATTTACATCGAATTGTGGTGTGTGATACAGGTCTGGTAAACCTATTAGGTAGAGACTTGTTATGTAAAATGAATTGCTCCATCTATTGTACACCGGATGGTATTGCATTTCAAACACCAGATGAGGATGTTGCAATCAAAGGGATTATGACAAGGCAAGTGACAGAAGTGAATGATTTGTATTCTTTACTTACATTGAAGGATCTGC
Source organism: Lissotriton vulgaris (assembly GCF_964263255.1). Taxonomy (NCBI): domain Eukaryota; kingdom Metazoa; phylum Chordata; class Amphibia; order Caudata; family Salamandridae; genus Lissotriton; species Lissotriton vulgaris. The sequence goes on from NC_141689.1 coordinate 2,126,556,651, forward strand.
CTGTTTTGTTGAGAAAAACAGTGATGACAGATGTGTCGGATTTTTCAGGGAAAGACATTGGATTGATTAAAGGAGTTGATCCTATTCATATCTCAATTAGACAGGGAGCAGAATTTCCCATAACGCCAGACTAGAAAATCAGTCCTGAAACTAATGCAGGAGTAACGCTTGTAATTGTGCAAATGATTGACCATGGCATTTTGAGAGAGATACTAGGGAGTCCTTGTCATTCTCCTATTATGGGAATTAAGAAACTGAGTGGAAAGTATAGGATAGTTTAGGACCTGAAAAAGGTGAATAAGATTGTAATACCTTGTTGTCCAATAGTGCCAAACCCAACAGTGATTCTTTTTTTTTTTGTTTTTGTTTTTGTGGTCCTCATTGTGCAACATTTATAGTAAGGAGATCTCAGGGTCCTTTGTGCCTTTATTCGATCTATACCATCACTGCCATCAAGGGTGGATTTTGGCAGAACACACAAGGATATTCAGGAAAAGAAAAGGAACCCCTTACTTCCAATTACTTTTAGAGAAGGTTACTTTTCGAGGGGGATGATCTTGGGATGACTACTCTTTTTGGCCTTCATCTATTTTAAGTTGCTCGCACTTAATCATCGGACTTGATTACACAAAATAAGGAGTACGTGTGAATACATTAATAAACTACAAACCCTGTGGACCCATATGATGATTTTCCCATACCTCCCAGAAACTATATATTTCTAGAAAAGGGTTTCTTTTATTTATCCTGATTATAAACTTTTAACACCGAAGATAGCCAATCCCTGTGAAGTGGAGGAGTTGGACTGATCCATTTTACACATATCTCTCTCCTAGCCAAAGTATCAATAGAAAAACCAAGTTTTCTTAACGTTTTGTTCACTTTTCTGCTGAAGTTGAGCCCATCACCCCAAAAATAACTAAGTCAATACTCACGGTTAGATGCTTTCCCACTACCTCTTCTAGGGTCTTACCCAATTCTTTCCAGAAACCATCGAGATGGGGGCACTGCCGGAACATATGCAGGTCATTGGCCCTCAGTAATCCGCATTTCGGGCAGCTCTTCACTGTTTACCCGCTTAATTTTGATAGCTTTTCCGGTGTCCAGTATGCTCTGAGGGTGGTATATAAATGGTTTCTTTTTAGTGCAGCAGATGTCACAATAGACCAGCATTTGCTCCTTGATACTTGCCATAAATTATTTGTATCCATCGTTGGCAGCTCTTCCCCCCATATTCTCTCTGGTATCCAGAATTCTTCCTCCCCTGATGAAATTAGGGGAGCAATACCAGTAAGATATCTCTTTCTTAAAGGGTTTTTCCAGCATCTTTACTTCTATCGGTTTGTTGCCTTTTCTAACTTCTTTAAGTGACTTTGCCCAACTTAAAAGTTGATAATATTTAAACTTAGATAATAGTGAGTTCGTGATTTCATATAAAATCTCCCATTCCGTAATCTTGTTCTGAAACAGAAGTTGTCCCCATACTATTATTCCAGCTGATTTTAGGGGAATCGTAAGACAGTCTTTGAGACACTCTGGGGTGCTCGGCGAATCCCAAATTGGGGCTTTGTCACTGTAGAGAGGGATATCCAAAGTAGATCTTATACAGTACCACAACTTGATGGCTGCATTCAGTATCTTCAGCTTAACGTTTTAGAAAAATTTCGGGTGACCGAATTTAAATAGGAAATGGCTGGTGTTATTTGTCATTTTCTGTATATACGTTGGGTAGTCTTCATATGGGGCTAACATTATCCTATGAACGTTTTGGATGAGTGCACAGCTAACGTTGCTGTCCTTTTTAAAGTATTCTTAGGGTGCTCCGTGGGTGACGACCAACGTCCCTGGGCGTCTACTTGTTAAATGTTGTGTTGTATCCCTAATGAAACATTACGGATATCCCCTTGGGCACACCTTAATTCTCCTCGTTTGAAATCAGAGGATTCCACACTTTCTAACATTATCCTGCCAGATTTAAATTGGAATGATTTACAGTATTCTAGGAGATCAAGTCTAGCTAGCCCTCCCAGATTCTTTCTTCTCCTGATTTTGTTCCAGGCGATTCTCGTTTTTTTAGAGGACCAAATAACACTCAATAGTTCTCCCTGAATTTTCTTTATGGTCTCCCTTTTAAAATCCAACGGGATAGCACCAAAGACAAAAGTAAATTTCGGCAAGACTGACATTTTAAGGATGTTTGATTTACCCTGAATCGATATTGGAAGGCAACTCCAAACTTTCAGCAACGTTTTCACCTCCACCTCTATTCTGTGGATGTTAATCTGGGCCACCTTGTCTAGATCTTTAATTAGGTCAATACCCAAATATCTAATTTTATCCTTATTATAGGGGCACTGGATTTCCTCGTTCCAGGACATGGTTTCTGTCTTAAACTTGTTTATTTGACAGCCGGAGATTTTTCCAAATTTAATTAACATCTCTTCTGTTACTTTTAGGGCCTCCTCCAGATCACAAGTAAAGATCATAGGGTTGTCAGCATAGAGGGCCACTTTTTTATGCCAGCCTTGATAACAAAAAGGAGCATTTAAAGGATGGTTCCTAAGATTTTTAGCTGCTGGTTCGATGTAAAAATTGAAATACAGTGGGGAGAGGGGGCACCCCTGACGTGTTGACCTCTTTATCTGAATATTTTCAGTTAGGTCACCATTGATTAGTATTTTTGCTTTAGGGGAATTATAAATGTTTTCCACCATATTCAATATATTTACCCCTAAATCAAATTTTTTTAATACCTCACTCAGATAGGTCCAGTTGACTCTATTGAATGCCTTGGCAGCGTCAATAGTAATTATAGATAGAGGTAACTTCTCACAGATGGTAATATCAATCGCTCCAATAAGCTCATGTGTTAAGTCTTGTAGATGTCTTCCTGCCATGAAGCCTTTTTGGTTGGAGTTTATAAGGGACCCTACTACTTTCCCAAGTCTTATCGCCATGATTTGTGTAAAGATTTTGTAATCACAATTTAAGATAGATATTGGGCGATAGGACTCGCATTTTGGGGGGTTTTTGCCTGGTTTTAGGAGGATGGAAATTGTTGCGTCATTCCAGGACTCTAGGAGTTTACCATTTTTGACAAAGATTTTGTTAAAAAGGGTAGTAAGGGGGATGACCAGTGTATGTTTTAGTTTTATATAAAACTCGTTTGGGAGGGCATCAGGGCCCACGGCCTTACCTCTTTTTAGGTTTTTTATAATGCCTTCTACTTCTTGAGTTGTTCTTTCTGCATTTAATTTAATTCTCACCTCCCGTGCGAATCTAGGGGTGTTTTTCTGCATCTAGGAAGTTATTTATCTCTTATACCGTTGGGTTAGAATCCTCAGAGTAGAAATCTGCAAAAAAGCGGTAAATTCCTGTTTTATTACAGCCTCCTCCGAGCCATTGTGGGATGTATTACGTGGATGTATGGTGCCGATTTTATTTCTAGACCTGTCAGTTTTCGTTTTCCAGGCTAGCAATTTTCCACAGCCTTCCCCATATTCATAGTGGGCCATTTTGCTGTACTCTCACCTCTCCCTAATTTTATCTTCCAATATTTCTGAAAGCGTGTCCTTTTGCTTTAATCTTTCGGTTTCTAACTCTAGCCCCCCAGGATCTGCAAATATTTGCTGGTCTAATATTTGGATGTTACCTTCTAGCCTCTGGATCTCATTTTTAAGCCCTCAAGATTTATAGGATGCTAAACTTAGGAGCATCCCCCTAATCACAGCCTTGTATGCGTCCCATACTATTTGAGTTGAGGCGCCCTCGTTGTTAATCTCAAAATATCGTTTTGTCTCCTATATAATTTGGTTATTGATTTCGGGGTCCAAAAAAATCGTACGATCCATCGTCCATCTAGGGACCTTCACTTTATCTCTTAGTATGATTATAATCTGTACTGATGAGTGGTCTGAGAGGTGAGCGGGAAGATGGACCACTTTTTGTGTCTTTTCTAATAGTCCTTGATCTATTAAAAATAAATCAATTCTAGATTGTATTCCTAATTTCCTGTTTTTAAAAGTATAGTTTTCTTTCTTATCTCCCTTCTCTTTCCAGATGTAAATTAGGCTCAGATCCATTTTATATATTCTTAACCACTCTCTCATTTTCTGAAGATTTGCCTGTTTCCCCCTAGGGTACCGATCCGCTTTCCGGTCAGGAATAATATTAAAATCTCCACCTACAATAAGTGAGCCTGACACCAAAATCAAATGAGTATATAAAGATTGTAGATGGGTCGGATCATCCAGATTTGGCCCATAATAGCCAACCACCGAAAGAGTTTCGTTAAATACTCTAATATTGGCTATTGCCCACCTTCCTTTTGGGTCCGTTTCTGCTGATTCTACTCTCGCTTTCAGAGATTCCTTAAAGAGAATGGCCACCTCCTTTATGACACACTCATGATTCGTGCATATATACGAGTCAACCCAGTTTAGTTTTTTCATTATTTCCTCCCATTCTTTTTTTAGTAGGTGAGTTTCCTGTAAAATTATTTTTTCACTATCAATTGATTTCAAATACTCGAAGATCCTCCTTTGCCTACTCTTAGTTCGTAGCCCATTTACATTCCAGGAAGTTATCTTTATATATTTAAGTTCATCATCATTTCATTTTCCTGTGTCGCCAACCCTCGATTTTCTCCTCCTTTTTATATCCTATAATTTGCTGAGGACAATTTTTTTTCCCCCTAACTTGCTCCTATCCCTCGTGCATTTTCACCCCTTTTTTCCCTTCTTTTCTTATTTTCAAGTATATAAATTAAGACCAAAGTGATAGTAAAAAGAAACAGAAATAAAGAGAAAAAACACACCCTCCCCCCTTGGAGCAGCCTCCCTTTTTCCTCCTTGGGCTCTATTACTAGCCCACTTTGAGCTCCATGCCTCTATTTATATATTTTTGTAGGAGTGCGCTGCTGCTTTCTCTGTGGCTAAATTATTTTTGTGTTTGTGTCAATGATCTGATCGCGCATTTGGTCGAGGAACATTTCCACTTCCTTGGGGTCCCTGATGTTATACATCTTATTCCTCCACATTATTCTAAGAGAAGCAGGGAATTTTATTTGGACAGTTGCACCTAGGGATTTTAATTCAGGCATCAACTGTCCTAGCTCCTACTGCCTGTCCTGTGTTACTTTTGTGATATCTGATCGGATTTTAAAAGACCAGTCATCTTTGCTGTATAACCCGCCTTTCAGAGCCTCACTCAGAAATCTTTCTTTGAGTGTGTATGTCTTAAAGTTTATTAACGGAGCTGTTCCCCTTCACTGCGAGCCTTTGGAGCCTTCATTGCCCCCAGCCGCTTAGATTCATTCAGGCACTGTCCTCCCCAACTCGCCCCGCCTTCGTCTAACGCCTTTCAGATTGATCTTCAATTGCCTTCGCCCACAGACCCAGGAATATCACGGTCATCTGCTTTTTCACAAAACAGACGGGACTCGCTCTATTTCCTGGGCACCCACCCAAACTACCCAGCAGCCCACCTCTCTGTTACACACGAGCACTTCCTGAACCCGACAACCCTGTCCTAAAGACTATCCCGACTCACGGGGATTGAAATGCCGTTGACATCACAGCGCAACTCTATGGCGCATTTAATGTCTGTGGCTCTTGAAAAATGTTGAAACCATTATCTAAGTGACTAAAAGCTAAGTCTTGCTGATCCAACACTGTATATTTCTTTGTCACCTTGCACCGTTCACGCTGTTCATGTTCAGAACCAGCATCATCACTTTTCACCAATTGTATATATCACTATTCGCCAAGTGCCTTCGGGTTGTCACATGATTTCCTCTGTACAGTGCTGCTTAACTGTATTCCCATGTGAAACGTCCTTTCTGAATCTGTGAATTACAAGCTCTTATACCGCACGAGTCTCCTTGTCTCTTTCTCATGTAATGCTGACTGCATTCATTATTGAACTGCCTTAAATTGATACCTGTTGGGAATTGTTTCTTATACACTTAAAGTTTATTAAGATCTTCCTCTGATTTTTTCTCTCTTTGGGTTTACCAAAGGGGTCCCGATGTACCCGCTGGATGTCGTCTTCAAGCCCAAATGATTTACTCCAAGGGAAATTATCTTCCAGTAGCGATACCACAAATGTATTTACTTCTGAGCCTTCTAGCCCTTCTGGAACATTGAGAAGTCTAAGATTACATCTTCGAGATTGATCTTCCAATGCCTCTAGCTTCTCTTTGATGCTTTTGTCCTTGGCTTTTAGGTATCTAATTTCTTTCTGGGTTGTTTCTACTTCCATCTCTGCTTAGACTGTAGTAACTCTCTCGCTTAATGCATTTAGTTTGACATCCAGCACCTCAAATTTTTCATGTATCTTATTTTGATTGCCCTCAAATATTTCGAACCTTGACCTAATCTCATCCAGCATTTTTTCCAGAAAAATGTCTGTATTGCTTTGAGGTTTGTCTTGTAATGCTTCTGGACTCTTAACCGGACTCTTAGGTGGACTTTTAGGCGGATTTTGGATGTATTTCTAGCTGGACTCTGGACCGGACTCTGGATTGGGCTAGGGACCGGACTGGGGACCCAATTTTGAAATGGAGCCGGGACCTTACTGATGCCATGATCTTGCTCTGTTATCTACCCTTCTGAGCCATTTATTGTACCATCTATTGAGACCGTTGCTGAACAGTTTTCCATTTCAGCTCTAGGATTAACTAACTTCCCTTGCTCCTGGATTTTTTTCCCTGCTCGGACCCCGCTCTTGTATCTTAAAATAAGATCTTAATGACGGGGTGATCTTTATTTTGGGGGCTTTAACCCCCTCACCTATCTCTAGGTTGTCCCCTGGTTGCCCTTTGTTGTTATTAGATTTATTTGCTTGAGGCATCAAAGCTTTACGGGTAATTCTTTTAGGAACCTTTGGAACAACCGGTTGTTTTGTGACCGGGGGGAGGCTTGTTTTAAGAAATTGCCTGTTCCTTAAGCAATAGGAGGATCTCCCCTTCCCATCAAGATCAACAATACCGATACCTTTACATCCGGATAGCCAATATTTTCTCCGTTCTGGTTCAGAGACTGTGTTTTGGCATGTGCCTGCGTCTTTCCTTACTACCCCTGTTTCTCCAGTAATGCCCTGATCTAATTTTTGAGCTTTTAGGGTTTTTCCCCGTCCTCTCTAGAGTGAGTCAAGCCTAGCTGTGGCTCTTTCTTTTTATTTAGGACCACCAGCCCCGTGGGTGCTGCAGCATCAGCTAAAATTAAAGGGGAGATGACTGCATTATCTGTGGTTAAAGTTACCCCCTCCACCTTTACTGCAAGAAGCCTCCTTATAGATTTATTCCTCTGAGTAGACAGTGATTCTTTACCAAATTCCCTGTGATGCAGAGTGGTTTACACTGATTGATTTGTGTCAAGCGTTTTTCTCGATACCTTTACATCCGGATAGCCAATATCTTTTCCGATCTGGTTCGGAGACTGTGTTATGGCATGGTGCCGAGTTCATCAAGTATATACAGAGAGTCCCTGAATTTTCAATCAGATTTTGAAAACGTGTCTAGAGTCATTGGTAATGCCAGAAGACTCGGTGTTCGTGCAGTATGGGGACAATTTATTGGTTGCATCAAAGACACGAGAAGCATGTGTGACAAATACTATTACTTTACTGAACCATTTGGAAGTGGATGGGCCTAAGGTGCACGAGCTAAATTACAATTTTGTCAGAAATAGGTTCAGTATATGGGACACCAAATTGAAAAAAGAGTCAGGAAAGTATCACAAGATCGAATTGCTGTGATCTTGCAAATGTGTCCTCCCAGAACACAAAATTAAATTCAAATGTTTCTGGGTATAATTGGATACTGCAGACAGTGGATCAGTGGTTTCTCACTGACAGCGAAGCCATTATAGAGATTGACTCATAAAGATATAGTCGATCCAATTCATTTGGATTAGGAAAGCATGAAGGCATTTGTAGAGTTGCAAGACAGCCTTTGTCGAGCACATGCACTAGGCATGCCAGATTACAGTAAGGATTTTGCACTATTCTGTTGTGAAAAAGATGGATATGCACTTCTAGTCCGAATGCAAATGCATGGAATGGCACATCGTTCAGTGGCATATTTTTCTGCTACTTTATAGTCAGTGGCTGCATCATTGCCAGGTTGTTTGAAAGCAGTGATTGCAACTTGTGTGAGTTTAGAACAGAGTCAATTGTGATGGGACATCCAGTGAAAGTGTATGTGCCACATTCTGTTGAGATTTTGTTGACAAGAAATCATACACTGCACCTTACTAGTAGTTGATTGACTAGTTATGAAAGAGTGATATTGGGAGCAGAAAATGTGACTGTGACAAAATGTAGCACACCAAACCCAGCAACTTTGTTGTCAAGTTCAAATTGCGAGGAAGTGATGGATGAAGCAGATCATGTTTGTCTGGATGTGAAAGAGATGTGTATGAAACCAAGGCCAGATATAAAAGATACACCATTGGCAGAGTCAGATTGTGCAATATGTGTGGATGGCTCTTGTTTGCGAGATGAAAGGGGCACTCTTCATGCTTCCTATGCTGCTTGTACTGTGGCCATTGTTCTTGAAGCATTGTGTCTAAAAGGAGTAAATTCTGCACACATTTCTGAATTGGTTGCTTAAACCAGGGCTTGTATAATTGTCAAAAGTCTGAAAGTAACCATATTCACGGACAGTAAATATGGTTTTGGGATGGTGCATGACTTTCGACAATTGTGGATGCAACATGGTTTCCCGAATTCTTCAGGATCACTAATCAGGAATAGTAAAGATGCAAAGGATTTGTTGGTTACACTACAATTGCCTAAATAAATTGCAGTGGTTAAATGTCTGGCACGTAAATCTGGAATTGACTGTGACAAGTGGGAATCGGTACGCTGATCAAGTAGCACGATTCTTTGCACAAAATTCAAAACCAATAAACAAAGGAACAGAAAAATCAAATACAAATTGTCACCTAATGTTCTCTCCTGTAGAAACATGGGAGGAGGTTAGACAATTGAAGAAGGAAACTAGTGAAGAAGAAAAAGAAATCTGGATTAAAGCAGGTTGTACACGAAAAGTAGAGGATGAAGTTTGGGTGTACACTGACGGAAGACCAATAATGCCAGAGAGTTTATTGTCTCAGATGGTGAGGATGTATCATGGCTTAACACAAGTAGGAAGCACTGTAATGATTAGACATTTCAAACAGTCTTGGTATAACCCATAATTTAGGGTCATGGCTGAGAGTCTTTGCAAGAGATGCATAATATGCCAGCAGCAGAATCCAGGGAGAAACACTGTTCTTAGTTGGAGACGAATTGGAGAAGCAGCAGGACCATTTACACAATTACAGGCTGATTTCATCGAACTACCTCCTTGTAATGGACTACAATATGTGTTGGTTGTGGTTTGTTTGTTCTCTCGTTGGGTAGAAGTATATCTAACAAAACAAAATGGTAGTCTAACCAATGCTAAATTGCTTTTGAGAGAGATAATACAGCGGTTGGATTACCAGTCTCTTTAGAAACAGATAGAGGGACACACTTTAATAATGAGATAATTCAGATGATTTGTGTAGCATTACAAATTGAGAAAAAGCTGCATTGTGCCTATCAACCAGAAGCCACAGGTGTGGTCGAGCAGATTAATGGCACCATAAAATCGAGACTTTCAAATGTTTGTGCATCAACAGCATTGAAGTGGCCAGGTGCTTTAACCTTTGGTTCTGATGAGTCTGAAAAGCATTCCTGATAGAAAGACTGGATTGTCTCCACATGAAGTGATTATGTGGAGAGTAATGAGACAGCCAATAGTAACAGCAAATCAACTGATGAATATAACTGATGATCCGGTGCTTGATTATTGCAAAGGATTGGTTGATGTGGTGCGTTCTGTGTCTCATCAGGTTAGAGAAGTTGTAACCACAACACAGCAAGAACAAGGAAATGGCCTAAGTTCAGAAGAGTGGATTCTGATGAAGAAGCATGTGACAAAAATGTGTTCGAAGCCACATTGGCATGGACCATACCAAGTGATACTAGTGACAACGACAGCAGTAAAGTATGGTGACTTGTCAAACTGGATAAATGTGAGCCACACATGAAGAGTCTCAAGTCTGCTTGAAAGCCTAGAGGAAGAAGAACAGCAACAGTCAGAGAGTCAAGAAGAGCCACTCATATAGAGGGGACCCCTTTAAGCGAAATGTAGGTAGAGATATACAGGAGAAATCAGCAAACTGCTCAAAAGAACCATTCTCTTCCTGTTGTAAATAATAAATTGCAATATGTCACAATTTTACAGCCATTTGAATTGCTGGCCTACTGACAAGAACACAACAAAATTGAATTGTCCAAACATATCAATTTTGTATTTCAATTCAAAAGATTTCATTATTAAATAGAGACATGATAAAACCAGAGCACATCCCACACCACACACACTCAGCCATTCAAGCATCCAAATTCATACCCACACATACTCATACGTCCTAGAATTCAGAAATCCAACAATACATAGTTCACAAATGCGAAGCAAGCGGACCAATTCCCCCCACATGAGAATGACATCAATACTTGTCCATTAGAGAGCAGTGAACATTTTTTGTCAAGGGCAACACAAACATTAGATATGACATATACCGATGGCAAAACAACAATGTATAATCGGATGATCCATATGATTCCGTTCAACATTTTCAAACATATATCTTGGGGGGATTAAGAGAAGACAATAGATAATTGAGGTCCACAGAGGTTCGAAAATATATATCATCAAGATAACTCTATTAATGATTTTTCATTAAATGTCTTTACTAAACTCTTATATGAGTACTTTGATACTGTGGATGTGAGAGATTGTTATGTGAGCAGGCAACTACCATTGTCTGTCACTGAGCGAGTGAACTATCATCACTTACCTTTAATCTATGGAGTTTCTTTTAGTGTATTAACCAGACTGCTTTATGAGAAGGGTAGTCTACAATATTATTACTAGAATATTGATCTAGTGTTTTCTGAAATTCAAATTAGAAGAAATATGAATAGAGTGCCTAGTGCTAGAAATTCAGAGTTTACGGGTGAGTTTTTCCATTTGCTAAAACAATTGATACAGTATTTGCACATAGAAATAACTTGACCTGTAGATTGCATCAGGATGAGATTGAGTTTATTAATCTGAAAGAAGATAGAAGACAGAGTTTTCAGAAAAAGGCTGCTGAGCAGAAGTCCCATGTACCTCAGTGGGATTTTTAGAGAAGGTGATTATAAGAAGGGTGAGACATATTCTGCAAGGACTTTTGACTGGCATCATAAAGGAAAGCTTTGCTTGCTTAAATTAAAAACTGACTTTAATATCTATTTCATTGGTTCTAGTGAATGTGATCATGTTTTCCTAATCACGGGAGGATGGGGAATAAGAGGAGGTACTAATCATGTTTTCCCTGTAATCTATTATGTGCGTTGTAAGAATGCCTATTATAGGTGGCCTGCACATTGGTATGGGTGTTGTTATATGGGAATAGATTTTCCCAAGGTCTATCATTTAGAGAAGAGTCATAGAATCAATGAAAGTAAGAGTGAGCTAACTTGTAGAAAGAGGGGAATTAGTGCTGCGGAAATTGTGGGTGATATTTTTGGAGCAAAGATACCTCCAGTTGGGGTCATTTTAAATTCACACAAAATGAGGAAATTATCCACAGGGGTTGATCATTTATCAACAGACACTGCTGTTTTTTTTTTAATGATTGATACTGAGATGGTTTGCGATAAGGTCGATGGCTTTGAAGAATAGACTTGCCATTGATGTATTTTGGCAAAAGAGGGTGAAGTCTGTAACATGTTGAAAATCCAACAATGTTGCACATATATCCCTGACAAAAGTAAAAGTTTGGAGGGATATATTAAGAAAATTACACATTTGCGTGGAGATTTGACAGAACCGAAGGTTAAGGGTGCTTGGGAGAGTCTTGGTAAGGGTTTCTCCTTGGTGGGAAATTGGTTTTGATTTTTGATAATAGCTTGTTAGGGAGAAAACTAACACTGATTGTTGAAGTTGCTACAAGGATACTAATGCTGTTAATGATATGCAAGTTTTGCAAATTTAACAAAGGAACACAGGATGTTAAATAAAGAGCAAGAAAGAGGAAGAGGGAAGAAATAGAATTAGAAGACAGGAAAGAAAACTAGTACTATAAAATTGTAAAGGATAGAGACGGAGTTAAGTTGAAACAAAAGAGAACTACAGCTTTCTAAATGAGAAAATGGTGACAAATTGTATTGTGGGTTGGGTTTATGATGGTTCAAATTTGCCATCAATGGGGGGATTGATGGAGCGGGCTTTTCGGGAAATGAAACCTGCTCGGATTGAACCCCCATAGGGTGAAATACCTATTGTGTGATGTGAAAACTAAATGCAAAACAGGCTAACATAAGGGAAAATTAAACTGCTAAAGTAGGCCGCAAATGCTTATGACTAATGGAATACAATGTACTAATGCAGTTTGTTTGTTTCATATTAATTTGCATTGAAAGTAATATATTTGGGGTGAGCATGGGGATAAACAAGAAATATGCAGCACATAGGGTGGGTGCATTTATGATATATCATTATAAGTTATTAATAATAATTGTGTTTGTTTCACATAGAAGTATGATTTTCTGCTCTGCAGAAAATGCCCGAGAGTCATTTTAGAAAATAAATGGGTGTTTAAACTGTGCAAGAAAGGGGAGTCGGAAACTGTCCGTGCTTCATGGGTCCTCTGTGCCTGCCAAAATTTGCGTGGAGAAACAAAATAATCTTCGGAGGTGGAATACTTCCTTAGAGAGCGGTGCAATTGAACAAGCAAGGCACAAAAGAATAAAAGGGACAATAGACTATCTTGCAGAGATGTGTTCAGAGGCCATGCCCCTTTTTACACCTCCCTGCAACGCAGATATTTGGTGCTTACTGGAGGTACATGGTAGGCTAGTTGGTGGCCAGGGACCCTCAGGATTGAGGGAACTTAATTTCATAATTTACAATGTGCTAGGGGGTGCATTTGTAAATTTCTTATGTCAGGCCCCGCCCCCTCCTTATACCACTGTGTAAATGCGCCCCTGGTGCATTGTAAATTGGGGGATTAATTCCCCTTGAGTCCTGAGGGTTCCTAGGGGCCAACTAGCCCACCAGTATGTGCCACAGAGCTGCATTGCAGAGAGGTGTAACAAGGGGCGAGGCTTCTGAACACCTCTCTGCAACACAGCTCCCTGGTGCATACGGGAGGTACCCGGTGGGAAGTTTGCCCCCAGGGATCCTCACAATTACATTGGCCTTAATTCCCCAATTTACAATGTGCCAGGGGTGTGTTTGCACACTTGCAATGTCTGGCCCACCCCCTCCATGCACCTCTGTGCAAATGTGCCCTTTGGTGTGTTGTAAATTGGGGGATTAATTCCCCTTGAATCCTGAGGGTCCCTGAGGGCCAACTAGCCCACCAGGTACCTCCAGTAAGCGCCACAGAGCTGCATTGCAGAGAGGTGTAAAAATGGCCACGGCCTCTGAACACCTTTCTGCAACGCAGCTCCCTGGGTCATACTGGAGGTACCTGGTGGGCTAGTTTGCCCTCAGGGACCTTCAGGATTGAAGGGGACTTATTCCCCCAATTTACAATGTGCCAGGGGGTGCATTTGCACACTTGCTCTGTCTGGCCCCGCCCCCTCCCTGCACCACTGTGTAAACGTGCCCCCTGGCGTGTTGTAAATTGGAAGATTGATTCCCCTTGAGTCCTGAGGGTCCCTGACGGCCAACTAGCCCACCAGGTACCTCCAGTAAGTACCTCAGAGCTGCACTGCAGAGAGGTGTAAAAAGGGCCGCGGCCTCTGAACACCTTTCTGCAACGCAGCTCCCTGGGTCATACTGGAGGTACCTGGTGGGCTACTTTTCCCTCAGGGACCTCCAGGATTGAAGGTGACTTAATCCCTCAATTTACAATGTGCCAGGGGGTGCGTTTGCACACTTGCTCTGTCTGGCCCCGCCCCCTCCCTGCACCACTGTGCAAACATGCCCCCTGGCGCATTGTAAATTGGGGGATTAATTCCCCTTGAGTCCTGAGGGTCCCTGAGGGCCAACTAGCCCACCAGGTACCTCCAGTAAGTGCCACAGTGCTGCTTTGCAGAGAGGTGTAAAAAGGGGTGTGGCCTCTGATTACCTCTCTGCAACGCAGCTCCCTGGCACATACTGGAGGTTCCTGGTGGGCTAGTTGGCCCCCAGGGACCCTCAGTATTCAAAGGGAATTCATTCCTCAACTTACAACTTGCCAGGGGGCGCGTTTGCTGAGTGCTTCAGGGAGGGGGCGGGGCAGGGTTTTAAACATTTTTTTTTAAGAAGGGGGACTGTGTGGCCCCCCTTCTGTTGCCTTTTTTCGGGCTCTGGGGACCCCATCCACCAGGGCCTGGCCCAGGGGTGTAACACAGGCCCCCCCAGCCCACGCAGTGCAGTGGGGTCCCACGCTCCAGGGGGCCCCGCTGGGCCCCTCCACGGCCGCGCAGCCAGCTACTATTCGCAGCCATTTGGACACATTGCAGGGCCTGCTCTCAGCAGTCTATGTATTACTGGCTGTGTCGGGGGATAAACAAACTTCACTTCAATTCATCAGATTCCTCGCTGCAGCGCTAACGCCTCTGATGATAGCCTGACGTCATGACCCCGTGATCCAAAGTAGTTCATAACACAGCCAGTCAGGTGTCAACTCGAGGGGGACGTCATTCATATCCTGCTGCCGGAAATCGGAAAGCTGTGAGGAAGGTTCAGCGCGGCTCCACGCCAGCTGGTTGGCGAGCTGCCTCCTATAACAAAAGAAAGATTAAACCCGTTTGAAATAGAGTTATGAGGTTTCCCTTCGCGTGAGAGAAACTGACAGTATCAAACTGGAAAAGTTGATACCAGTTCAGAGATCACTTACGGAGGTGGAGTCCTGACAGCGTGGGCGGGAAGGCTCTGGAGCTGAAGGGTGAAATGACAAAGCTGCATTTTTTTTATGTAAGTGTATGTTTAAAGTTACATAAATGCTTTCTGGTTGCTACAGAATACTCACTGTTCTTTAGTTTATTAACTGTTGCAAGTAAGTGTTGACTTAACTATCTGAACTCGCAGCAGTAGCAGGCGGCCCACCGGACACCCGGGCTGCTCACTTAATTATACTGCTGTCATATTTTTGAAATAATATTTGAAATAATAGTCAGCCTGCCTGACTGTGACCTCTATGTGTTCCTCACAGGCTCTCCTAAGGCTTCCGCAAAAATCACAGGTGATGGACAGAATGCAGAACAATGTCATACATTCACCCCAGTACAGAGATCTGGGCCTAAATCCATCGTTTTATTGCACTCCACATCACCCCAGTTCAGACATGGCCATATGCAAATCAGTCTGACCCTGTGCCTCATGGGAACAGTCCAGCCCGAACTGCCAAGCCAGGCCTTCCCTGGACCGGAAACAAGCTTCCGAGGACCGGTTTCTGGCATTCTAGCCGTCTTCAGCCCGGCTTGCTTGAATCCAGTAGTGTGGAGTGCATGGGACTCACATCTGAGCATACCCATCCCACTCGGGGTGACGAATGCAAAAACTACAGGTGATGGACAGAATGCAGAACAATGTCATACATTCACCCTAGTACAGAGATCTGGGCCTAAATCCATCGTTTTTTTGCACTGCACACCACCCCAGTTCAGACATGGCCATATGAAATCAGTCTGACCCTGTGCCTCATGGGAACAGTCCAGCCCAAACTGCCAAGCCGTGCCTTTCCTGGACCGGAAACAAGCTTCCGAGGACCGGTTTCTGGCATTCCAGCCGTCTTCAGCCCGGCTTGCTTGAATCCAGTGGTGTGGAGTGCATGGGACTCACGTCTGAGCATACCCATCTCACTCGGGTGACAAATGCAAAAACCTCAGGTGATGGACAGAATGCAGAACAATGTCATACATTCACCCCAGTACAGAGATCTGGGCCTAAATCCATTGTTTTTTGCACTCCACACCACCCCAGTTCAGACATGGCCATATGCAAATCAGTCTGACCCTGTGCCTCATGGGAACAGTCCAGCCCGAACTGCCAAGCCATGCCTTCCCTGGACCGGAAACAAGCTTCCGAGGACCGGTTTCTGGCATTCCAGCCATCTTCAGCCCGGCTTGCTTGAATCCAGTGGTGTGTGGTGTAGAGTGCATGGGACTCACGTCTGAGCATACCCATCCCACTCGGGGTAACAAATGCAAAAACCACAGTTGATGGACAGAATCTAGAACAATGTCATACATTCACCCCAGTACAGAGATCTGGGCCTAAATCCATCTTTTTTAGCACTCCACACCACCCCTGTTCAGACATGGCCATATGCAAATCAGTCTGACCCTGTGCCTCATGGGAACAGTCCAACCCGAACTGCCAAGCCATGCCTTCCCTGGACCGGAAACAAGCTTCCGAGGACCAGTTTCTGGCATTCCAGCCGTCTTCAGCCCGGCTTGCTTGAATCCGAAACCGGTCCCAGGATGCTTGTTTCCGGTCCAGGGAAGACATGGCTTGGCAGTTCGGGCTGGACTGTTCCCATTAGGCACAGGGTCAGACTGATTTACATATGGCTTTGTCTGAACTGGGGTGGCTGAGTGAGCTAAAGAATGGTGATGGATTAAACCCAGATCAGTTGACTGGGGGTGAGTGTTTGATTTGCTCAAACGCTCCGTCCATCATCCCCTTTTGTTTCGCTTTGTTCGCCCTAAGTTGGCAGGGTATGCTCAGACGTTAGGCCCTTGCTCACTTGGCCACTGGATTCAAGATAGCCTGGCTGATGAGGATTATGAATCCGAAACCGGTCCCAGGATGCTTGTTTCCGGTCCAGGGAAGACATGGCTTGGTAGTTCGGGCTGGACTGTTCCCATAAGGCACAGGGTCAGACTGATTTGCATATGGCCATGTCTGAACTGGGGTGGCTGAGTGAGCTAAAGAATGGTGATGGATTAAACCCAGATCAGTTGACTGGGGGTGAGTGTTTGATTTTCTCAAACGCTCCGTCCATCATCCCCTTTTTGTTTCTCCTAAGGCTTCACCAACATTCTAATGGAATCACACACTTCTTGCCCATGCACATTTAAATCTTTGCTAGTAGTAACATCTAGTGTGTAACTTATCACTCGGTGGATGTTTGTTACCAGCTTCATTGTTTTGCCTTTGCTAAGCTCTATAACCCACATAACGAGGAGGGCAAGGAGGCTGATGTGGTATTCTTCTCCCAAATAAAATGATTACTATGGCAGATAATTAGTTGTAAATTTGGGAACTACTGTTATTTTGACATTGACATTGACCATGGTCTTTGAAAAATGGGGATTTACTTCAGGAATTTCTATTACCGCCGCACACACATTTGTGTAGCAATTCTCCATTTTCATCCGATCTCTCACCCAGAGATTAAACCACGTTTAGCGCGTAAAAATGCTGGGGAATGGGTAAGCACAAACAGGAGATTATTCTGTGGAAGTTGCAATCCACATTCAACCGGTAACTTGTGATGGCTGAATCCTGATTACCACAGCAGAGAAAATCAGGAGCGTCCATTACCCCTCCTTGCACTGACTCAGACATCAAGACAGGCACAGCAGTACCAGCTCTGCAGCACTCCGAGCCCTCACCCACCCAGCACCTCTCTGGCGCTGCAGCACTCCGTGCTCTCGCCCACCCAGCTTCTCTCCAGACCTCTGGTGCTGCAGCTCTCCGAGCCCTCGAGACAAGGCAGCACTGGTCTGACCGACGTTATTGCACCCCTAGCTCTCACCTCGGCTGTCATCTCTTCACCCCTGGAGCAACCTAGCAGGCCCAAAACCGGGAACTCAACATCTCTAGTGCTGCAGCAGCCCTGATCAACACCCACCCAGGGCGGCACCTCTTGCACTGCTGCATCCAGACATCACAACTGGGCCACCACTTCTCTGGCACTGCAGCCCTCCTAGAAATCATCGTGTGCGACACCTCCCTGGCACTGCAGCACTCTGAACTTTCACCCAAGCCAGCACCTCTCTATATCACTATAGCAACCCTAATCAACACCTTATCCAGGTCCTGTCTAGCACTGCAGTACCCCAAACCCTCAGCCAGGTCGGCACTTCTCAGGCACTGCAGCACCTAAATCCCTCACCTAAGCCTGCACCGCTCTACACAGCCTCAGCACTCTGAGGTCCCATCTAATCCACCAAAGCAGAATCTCTCTAGTATTGAAAAAGCCATGGTCACTTTCAAGGGTGGCACCTCTCTGGCACTGCAGTATCCTGAGCTCTCGCCATCTAGCACCCCTCCAGTGCCCCAGCACCTCTGGCTACTGCTGCCCTCGGTACCTCAGTACCTGTCTGGTACTGTAGTATCCTGAGATCTCGCCCAGACTAGCACCTTCGCATAGTGCTGTGCCCTCACACACCACCCAACACAGCCCCTTCTTGCAGCAGGGTACCCTGACATAACCCAGCCTCCCCAGACGGAATCTTACAATAAAACAACCCCCGCCGGTAAAAAAAAGTGACATGATGGGGAGCCAAGGCCAACTACCAACTATGTCAGGTCGAAAAAGTTTGGAAACCACTATCTTAGAACTACACACATCCGTCTAAGATAGGAGTTATGTTACTTACTTAACGCTCGCCGTAGTTGCAATCGCAGCCTCATCATGAATGCAAAATCTTCATCTTGGGGTGGAGCATAGGGTGGGGCTGGGCATTCATATGCACATGCCACTTTGGGCAATTAAAAGTGCATGTGAGGTGAGGAGGCGGCTGAGAGGGACCGACGGGGGGTTGCATGCAGGGGACAACAGTTTCAAAGTGAGTACGAAAAATATTATTTCACTAGGTTAGTGAATAACGCTGTAAGTTTCCTCTGGGTGTTTGATTCCTGCAGGCCTCAGGTTAGGACTTGAGCCAGCTTGCAGGACTTCGGCAAGTGCCAATCTTATCTCATGAAGGCATCCATGCACTGAGGCTCGCACTTCTCGTGGCCTCACTGCGGCGCTGCGGGAGTTGGGTGGTAGTCATCCCTCCTCCTGCAGGACTTTAAAGCAAAGTGTAAGAAACAAATGTTGTTGATAGCATTGCCGATCTGACTGTGCGAGCTTTAAAAGCATGTGTTTAACCGCACAGGAGGCAAAAAATGCAGTAGTAGCAGGTGGAGCCGATCACTGTTACACCGTCCTCTGCAGCACGGGCAGGCCCACACCCCGGCCACCACCCAAAGCCTCTTCAGCAAGGACTCACCCTGGTGATGTAGCGCAGCGCCGACGGGCTTCAGAGCGCCCTACTCTCCTCCAACAACAGCCAGCAGGCCAAACTGTAGCATGCAGGCTTCTGTAAGGAGGGAACGCGAACCCACCAGGCCACCCCAGTTCCCAGTCGACACATGCACCTGGGGGAGGCTGAGACGGTGAGGGGCTTGCTGTAGTCATAGCAGAACCTTCCCTGCTCCCCAGCATCAAAATGAGCCTCTCTGGAAAATGCCCCATGCCCAATAGGGCCAGTAAGGGTCTGATAACAGCTTAATTATTGAAAACTGATTGCATTTTCGTTTTTTCTGTGACAAACCGCGAGTGATCTAGACTGCAGCCCCCGATCTGAGGGTATGTTTCAAGGCACTCGAAAGCCAGGGTTGTTCCAATGATAAACTGTGACAAGGTAACAGACCAGGTCACCCTCAGCAAAGAGCGGCCATTTAAAAGGCCCACCACTGTGGGTAACGACCAGAAGCAGTACTTCATTTAGTGCAGCAAAGATCCTTGGGCTTGCCCTGCGTACCAGCTTCATCCTTTCACATCTGAAAGCACTAAACTAACCTTCCATGCACGTCTCACCACAATTGGCTGAACCAGGCGAGATTAAAAATGAAAGGTTTTACCTGACCGCCCGAAAATGGAAATTTATTCCACCAGCAGTAGCAGATAGCTCAAGCAGATAATCTCCCTCCTGCTGATCTAGTGATGGCCTGTTGGGTAGGGTACCCTGTACCCTCCTCCCAAAGCTATAGCTGTAATGTGTGCCTGCCTGTCTGGTCGCATTATAGAAATAATGTGAAAGGGTTCTAAAACTAGAGAGAGGAATATTGAAACTTGCCTAGGTTCGGTTGGGGTGGGTTCCTCTCTTTCACTCAGGTGGATCTTGGCAGCATGTTGGCCTGTTATGCACATATGTAAATAAAATACTCCTCCATGGCATAACATGCAGTTTAACTTAATGGTATCTTTCTAGTACAGTGTGCTTTAATGGAAATCTCTTGCAGGTATATAATAAGGCATGTCAGGAGCTACTGCGGGACCTGGGACAATAAAAATATTCCTTATTTGTAAAGCGCAAACATATTGCCTCCTTAAGGGTTTCAAGGCACTGGGGGGCATCAGGGAGATTAACTGAGATATTTCCCAGAGTCACATGATGCTGAGCTGGCGCCGGTGATCCCTTTGCTCCGGACTCCGCCGCTGCGGCACACCTCTCCCTGGAATGGGGCCCCTGTGGAATGAAGATCTGTTTCAATCTTTTTAAAACAAAATGTTCTGCAGGGAAAGATAAAGCACAACAGATCTAGCACCGGGTGCCATCCTGTGGTGTTTCACATGGCGCCATCCTGTGGTGATAGACATGGCGCCATATTGTGACGTTGCACATGGCGCCATCCTGAGGTGATAGACATGGCATCATCCTGTGGCGTTACACACGGCACCATCCTGTAATGATAGACATGAAGCCATCCTGTGGTGTTACACCTGGCGCCATCCTGTAATGATAGACATGGCGCCATTCTGTGGTGTTAGACATGTTAGCGCCCTCAACATTAAATCAGGCAGGCTAGCTTTAAACTTTATAATTAATTGTTGCAAAAGATTATGGGGGCCTATATTGTGGTCTAATGGATGAGGATCCCAACAGCCCCCTTATGGATGGCCTGGTATATATGTATGTATTTGCTGTTTGCACTAACCTAGCTGAAAGGAAACAGCGGTTTGTTCAGAAAGTTATATTTTGGATATTAACAATAAAATGTCCATAAAGCCATCACTTACATATTAAGATAAATGTAATATTATCTCTTGTTACAAATTATCAGGTCTCTCCAAATTATATTAAAAACAAAATCTAATTTAAAAGAGGTACTCATTCTGGATAGCAGCTTTGCTATATTCTTGCAGCCTGGGATAAAAATCGACGCAAAGGAAGAAAAACCTATAAAAGGATTTTCCATGGTACATAAAAGAATTCAATGCAAGTGTACAAGTGATAAATGCTGATTATAGGTACAAATATAAGACATATCGGGCCTAAATGTCTCCTAAAAGGGATAGAAAAATAAAAGTGTATTTCTAGTTCTTAATATGAACTGATGGGGCCAACAGGTATTAATTTTTGGGGACCAGCACTTATTTTTCCCTATCAGTCTTTGATCCAGAGCAAAATAGAGAAAAACACAAAAGTGGGAAGAAGGAGAAAGGAAAAAGACAAAAAAACAGTGACAAAAAAGAAAGGAGATACGGAACCTGATAGAGTGAGATACATGGGCAGGGAGTTTCTGGGGGTGAATGAAAGGCATGGGGTTGGAATCAAGATTATAAAGCAGTGGAATTTACGCCCACCAAAAAAGGACTTTATGCAGGCCCCAAACCCTTGAAGGGCCCGTCCAGTGGCGTAACATAGGACCCCGCAGCCCTCGTTGTGAGGGGGCCTCCCTCAGCACAGTACCCCGGGCAGGTAGCTCCTGATTGAGTTCGGAGGGTGCCCCTCCACAAACCTTGCAGGGGGGCCTCCTCAAGTTTTGTTACGCCACTGACCTGGCTGCTTTTTGTTTTTTATTAAAATGTAAACGGGAGGGGGGCCACGTGAACCCCCCTCCCATGGCCAATTCCGGCCCTGGGGACACCATCCCTGGGGCATGACCACATATTTTTTTATAGGAAGGGGGGCCACTTGGCCTCCCTCCTGTGGCCTCTATTGGCCCCAGGGACCCTATCCCCCGGGACTAACCATGGGCGGAAAATCCGTTTCGCTCGCGGATTTTGCGGATTTTCGGTAAATTCGCAATCCGCGAGATTCGCGAATCTCCCACAAAATCCGCAAATCCGCGAGCAGCGGATTTTGCTCGCACTGTTCGCACTGTTCGCGTGAGTTCGCGCCCCGCGAATAAGTGCAAAATTGCAGAAATACGTTCTTAGCAAAACTGAAAGTAACTACTTACCAGGTTCAAAAGTTCAGGCTCATCATTAGTAGCCATTTCCTGTAGTGCTTCCTGAGGGGCCCCTCCAGAGTTCAGTTGCCAGTTGAAACTATTATGTGACCCTGCTCTGAACCTCAGAATAGTTACACATATGCCACAAAGGTCCTGAATTACAGCTAAGGGAGACAAGCAGGAGCCAGGCTGGAAGTTCAAATCCATTAATCAGCCCCTAATGCATTATTGTCAGTTGGGGCAGGGCAGGTGTTGTAACTAATTTTGCAACAATGAAAGCACTTAGCAAGTGCAAAAGATCACTAATCAGGAAGCACTAAGGAAGCAGGTGCCAGCTAAAAAAATATTCTGTGACACATTAATCAGCCCCAAATTAATTCAGGTCACTTGAGGCAGGGAAGGTGTGCTTGCGTTGCCACAATAATGTACACTGACTGGACAACCAGAGGGTGCTGTGATGAAACAGAGGGTGGCATGGGTGGGCCAGAGGGTGGCATGAGTAGTCAGAGAGTGGCAGTGGTGACAGAGAGTGGCAGTGATGAAGAAGAGTGTCCCAAACAGGCTGGACACGTAGAAACAACAAGTTCGCGAAACTTGCGACCCGACAGGTAAGTTCGCAATTTGCGACATTGTAAAAAACCCTCGCGAACTGGCAGAAACCCGCGCAAACACACAAAAAAAAAAAATTCGCGAGAATTCGCGGATTTTGCGGATTGCGAGTTCGCAAATCCGCAAAATTCGCGATCGCGAGATTCGCAAAATTCGCCCATGCTACCCGGGACAGGCCTTTATTTATAACATTTTTTATTTGGGAAGGTGGGCCACTTCTGGCCCCGGGGACCCCATCCTCCAGGGCCTGGCCACTCCATTTCTATTTTTTCAATTATTCACAGTGGAGGGGGGTCACTTGTCCCCCTTCCTGGGCCACTTCTGGCCCCAGGGACCCCATCCCCCAGGGCCTGCCCACTTCATTGGGGACCGTGGGGGAGCACCAATGCCCCCGCAGTCCCTGCCGGCACCCCACCTCCTATATGAGCCGGCATTGCTTTTCCACATGTTGAGCTGCTGACATGCAACAACCTTAAAGGCATCCCACTCCACTGCAGACTAGGCTGCTGTGCCCGCAATTTCAGTGAAGTACTGAGTAATACCAGTCCCAACCTCTTCCCGGAAAACCTGGTCCTTCAGGGACTCTAGGCGCAATCGCCAGCTCGGGATCGCGGGGCGCGGCTGGGACCAGTGAAACTGCAGAAGCAGTGGATTATGATCCGACAGTGTTCTAGTGAGATATTCGCTATGTCTAACTGTGGCATGTATGTCAGGTGAACATAATATTGCATTTAGCCTCACATGGAGCTTGTGAATCGCTGAATAAAAAGAATAATCATGTTCTCCCGGGTGCAGTGCTTGCCAGGTATCAACTAGTCCGCATATAAGCCGCCAATTCCGTCTGGCCTTGGAGGTCTTATGTATTGGTGTATCAAGGAGTGGGGAATGAGAGCGATTTAATGAAACATCAGGCACCAAGTTAAAGTCCCAGCCCATAATTACTGAGCCAGTTAGATAAGGCGCTAGTTTTCAGGATAATTGAATAAAATAGGCCAGCTGATCCGTGTTGGGTGCATAAATGCTCCTCAGCATTACATCTCTACCATTGAACGGCCCGCAGCCACCAAATATCTCCCCTCAGAGTTTACTAGTTGCTGAGTTGGTTGGAAAGGGACTCCCTCTCTAGCCCAGATCGGCACTCCCTGTGCAAAGGTAGAATACGTGGTGTAAAAAAGCTCTCCATCTGAGTTATAAAGCCTACCCTTCGATGAGTGATGTGCGTTTCTTGGAGATAGCATTTTGAACCCCTCTACGCACTAAATAAGCATGTACTTTGTGGCGTTACACCATTGTATGGATTCCTCTGACATTCCCTGAAATGCATTTCAAATCAAGTAATGACCCCATGGTGCAATCAAAGACTAACATCAAAGAGCACTCTCCAAAAGGACATGCCAAAGTCCCCAACTACCCACTCCCTCGCCCCAGAAGAGGCTCCAAAACACTAGTGCCCATCCAAACTAAATAACACACAATATCCTCTAGTAGCTACAGGGGATTAAGAGGGGAGGTGGCCGCAAGCCAAAGGTACTGCGCTAACATTCTGGCAGCAGGGCAGCACCAGGCCCCAACCAGTAACCAAGCCCGACATCCGAAAGCAACCATTTCTGAGCTAACCATCTTGGCCCGTACCTCTAATAGCTTAGTAGTGCAACAACTGAAATTGTATCAGCAATATGGCCAGGTGGCTGTATATTAGTAAAGAAGAGGGGAAAAAAAAGAAGGGAAAGCAATTAAGGCAATACGGTAAGTTATCAAACAATCTTATCAGCAGTCCCCAGTGTAACATGTGGCAGGGCGACACTGTCCGCATTGGATTCATTAGAGTCAGATCCAACCGAACCCTTCTCCGGCTCAGTGTCCGCTGGCTGCAGATGGTGAGAGGCGCTCTTGGAATAGTTCCGACACAACCTGTAAAGCAGCCGACCTCTGCTTCTCTGTCTGTGATGCAGTAGGCACCTGCAGAACAGTTTGTTGGTGCCTCATGCGGTTTTATCTTCTGGGGCGTTGTTCCCTCACAGTTGATTCCGTATGGCATCCCGCTGATCCGCATTCAGACTAATAAGATTCTAATTAGCTCCATGCTTCCTCAGGGTTCTCGCAAAAGTGAGTCTTGTTGTCTAAAATTATCCGTAGTCATGCCGAGAACATCAGCGAGTACTGCAGACCTTTGTCATGCAATGCCTTCATGACCACCAAGAAAGAGGAGTGGCAGCGCTGAACTTCGAGAGTATAGTCAGGGAACAGCGACACTTTGCCATTATCCACCCTATAGAGGCCCGAAGAGCATGCTTTTTGCAACAGGAAGTCCCTGTCTTTATACTGGAGCAAGCGGGCAACCACCAGTCTAGGAGGTCTCCCCTGCGCCAGGGGTCGGGCAGGGGCTCTGCGGGCCCTCTCCAATGTATAGAATTGTGTCAAGCCCTCAGGCACCACTACATCTCAAAGCCAGCACCCCAGGTAGTCAATCATGCTAGCCCCTTCCACTCCTTCCGGCAAGCCTATCACACGCATATTGTTTCTGCGATTGCGACCCTCGCATCTTCAGCCCTCCTCTCCAATGTTTGAATGCTGTGAGTGACATCCCCCATCTGGCAACCAGCGTCTTCTGGGTCGACTCTAAGCTCTCCAGGGACACCTCTGTCTGTTTCTATAAGTCAGCCAACTTGGCATGCTCCATTCGGAGAAGTCCAAGCCCCACGGCCACATTCGCAATGTCCTGTTGTTGAGCGTCTCTTGTATCCGCTATGGCCTTCAAGATTTGAGCCACCTGTTGTTGTACGGCGGTTCAGGGAAATCCTTCTTCCTACAGTCCGATGTCGAGTCTTTGGAGTCCGGGGGGGCTCCTCCCTGCTTTCCCCATGGTTTCCCCATGGCCTCGGGAGATCAGTGTCACCAAGTAGCCTCCCAGCAGAGCAGGTGCACATTCGCAATTCAGGGCTCTCAGTCTCCAACTCAAGCCCGAAGTCTGTAGGCCCCTTACACCTCTCTGGACCGGAGCTGGGGAGTTCTGCAATGACCCAGAAACCGAAAATCACTTCCCACAGCAACCTGAGAAATGGCGGTGAGCCCCGCCCTCACTAATCCAGCCAGCAACGAATGTCCCGGAGGCTGTAAACTCGATTGAGTACCTTTCTAGTACCCACAAACCAGCACGGCTCCGATGGGGAGTTTGGTCTACTGCTCCGGTCATTCCATTTAACCAACCCAACGGTAGTGGTGGAGTTCGCCGTAGCGCCCGACTTGCCTCTGCAGGAGAAACCAAAACCATTGGATTCCATCCCGCTTGGTCTTCCCACATCAGCGCTGGGTCCACAGTTGGTCGCTTATCATCCCTGGGGAACACGTCGCTGGCAATGGAATCAGCCGTGTCCTCTTCGAGGCCTCCACTACACTCGCATCGGAGTAGCAATCAGTGCCATCTTGGTGATCTCGACTACGCCTCGCTCGGTTGGCACGGCTCTTCAAGTGCTCAAAACCTCTCAGGAACTTGGTCCATCACCCCCGGCTCAATGGGGCCAAGCACAAGCCCTCGGATCTGAGGACACAGCACTTTTAGTCAGGATAATGAGCGGGGTCGGCACGGAGCTCCAAGCTCACGCATCCGTCTCCATTGGCTCGTTAGCCACGCCCCCCTAGGACTTTTGTTTGTTGTTTTAGTTTTTATCACTGACAATAATTCAGTGTAAGTTGTGGATTTTTTATCCGGGAGTAAACTGTAAACTATGGGATCTACTGTATTATTAATATATGTGTAATAGTGTATATTTGGGTGCTTCGATGGTACATGCATTTAAATGTCCCATCCATCATCCAAATATCACTGTTCTCCAACCTTACAAGATTACCGGTTGTGCTAAAGAATAGTATTCTTTTACAGGGTGTTTGTTGTCATGCAAAAGAAATGGTTCATTAGTAACAGTTACAGTTACAGAGAGTTCTGGTGGAATGATTATGTCAGAAAAGGTTTGGGGTGTTACACTTTGTGGGTTACTTGCCTGTTTTTTACGTTGAACAATTCTTCTCAGATTAGGAATCGTGGGCATACTACTTGCAACATGTTGTGGAATGTATTGGGCTACCTCCCTCAAAACTGCACCGCAGGGTTTATTGGAGGTGGATGCAATATCTTTAATTTGATTAATTGTTTCTCTTACCTCAATCTTCATTGCAGAGGCAGAGTGGTTATGTTTGGTGGATCTAAAAACAGAGTCACCAAGAGCAACCGCTCTGCCTGTGCAATGGGTTGAGCAGTATTGCACACACCTATAATGACACCTTGGCTAACTTAGTCTCTCCTTACAATAAACATACCCACTATGTTTGAGAAGAAGGCTTTAGCCCCTGGAGGTGATATATTTCGCTCCCTGATTTGAAGTCATTTTCTGTTATGGATTGAAACAGAAAAAGAAAATGTGTTATTTTTGATTTCTTTTAAAAAACAGTTTTTAACTTAAAATATCATTGCTTTTGGGATTTTTCGTTTATATTTTTCAAAATAAATTACCTTTTTTAATAATTTTCTGATGGTCTTCTGTTGTTTCTTTTCTTAAAAAATATATTGGGGTTTTTTCCAGCTATTTTTTGTTGTTGTTTTTCTCTGTTGACATATAAAAACATATAATAAAAATTACATATTTTTAAATAATGTTTGAAACAAAAAACAACATCCAGCAAGCAAGCACATGTCGGAGTAGGAATAGTAATTTTGCCCTGACCACCATCCAGCACTTTCTCTGAGGCAAGCACCTGTCAGAGTAGGAATAGTAATGTTGTCCCACCACCATCCAGTATTTTCTTTGAGGTAAGCACATTTAGGAGTAGGAACAGTAATTTTCCACCCGCGACTATCTATTAGTTATCCATCAGCAACTCGTACCCTGCCTTGAGAAAATAGGCTCCTGGATGGCGGACTGTAGACTTAAGTTGAATGGCGAC
This sequence comes from Lissotriton vulgaris, assembly GCF_964263255.1. Classification (NCBI taxonomy): domain Eukaryota; kingdom Metazoa; phylum Chordata; class Amphibia; order Caudata; family Salamandridae; genus Lissotriton; species Lissotriton vulgaris. The sequence goes on from NC_141689.1 coordinate 2,126,584,390, forward strand.
AAGAAGGAATTAATGATCCTGGGAAATAACTTCAACCCTCACTCACAAATTCCGTGGCCAATCAGCTGGGGATCTCCCCCCTCTCCCAAGCCAGTTATAAATAATCTTGGTATGTGGCTGGACCAAAATCTCACTATGGAGATACAGGCCAGAAAACAATCCGGGACCTGCTTTGGGACATTACGCCTGATCAGGAAAATCATCTCCCTACTCCCAGAAGATGCCAGGAGGACAGTAGTCCAGGCCTTGGTAATCTCGAGGTTGGATTGCGGGAGCTCCCTCTTTCTAGGCTCCCCCAACTTTGTAATAAACCGCCTACAAATTGTCCAGAACGCAGCAGCGCGACTACTACTGAAAATACCTATACGCCAGTCAGTAAAAAAAGGACTAAAGAAACTACACTTGCTCCTGATTAAAGCCAGAATTAAATTTAAGTCACTCAACCTGGCTCACTGTGCTATGCACGGAAGGGGTCCAGCACTCATTCAAAATCTAGTTGCTCATTATATCCCTCATCGTCAGCTCTGATCGAACTCAAAATTCTTCATGAAAGATACCACAATAAAAAGAGCCAGATGGGGCGGAAGGTCTTTCACCCATCTGATACCCACGCTCTGGAACAGCCTAGATACAGACATTCGATTTACTCACAATGAAGTGCAATTCAGAAAAAAACTTAAGACCTGGCTCTTTCCACAAGAGTAAGCGCTCAGCTCCTCTATCTGATTCATGTAGCGCTGGGATGCCCTAGGGTAGTCACGCGCTCTATAAATTCCATAAACATAAACATAAACATAAACATTACTTTCCCTGAGGCATGCACCTGTCGGGGTAAGAATAGTAATTTTACCCCCACCACTATCCATTACTTTCCCTGAGGCAAGCATCCGTCGGAGATTTATAAATGCTCATTATTTTTTTTAATATCTGTTTTGTCCGCCATTTTGGCGACTTGCGGGTCAAGGTGATTTCATAGAAAATGTTGTAGGAGTTTCGATTTTGTGAAGTTTAAAATGGTGGATTATTTGTTTTGTTTTTTATTTGTTTTTTTATTGGCGTTTAATCATGCTTTATATTTTTTTATATAGTGGTAGATATTTTGGTAAATTAAAGTGTGTTAATGTTAGTTTTTGGGGTGGTCTTCATTTTAAAAATTGTGTTTGCAAATTGAATATGATGTGTATTTAATTTACATGTTTATATTAAAATTATATTGTATTTTGTGTGATAAATATATGTTCATTATATAAATTTAAATAATATTTTTTTAGAGGTATATATTTTTTATTGTACATGATTTTAAAAAAAATATACCAGTAATAATTCAAAGTACTTGAATATTATTTTAATATTTAGTACTAATTTACAATACTTTGTATTAATACACTACACCACCCAAAACCCCCCTTTTCCCTGCATCCCATCCCAGTGGTTAGTATGACATTTTTATATTTAAAAAATGAGTGTTCATTTTTGTACTCGAGTATTAATTTTAATACTTAGTACTCATTTTAAATATCTGTGTTTTAATATACTACAACACCCAAAACCCCTATTTTCCCTGCATCCCGTCCCAGGGGTTTATTATACATTTTAAAACAAAATGCGTTTTAATTGTATCCGTAGCACTTGTATGCATTGTAAATGTTTGCGTTGTAATGGATCACTTAATGCATTAAGATTAATTTGGATTGTAATGGTATGCGTTGTAAAAACATGCGATATAATGGTAGTTGGGTTGTAAAAACCTCATTGTAAAAGCATGCATTGTAATGGCTTGCATTGTAACGTCATATATTCGTGTCTCATTCCCAGAGTATTGTGCCTGCTCGTGTGGTTTCTTAGACTATGCACCGTGCCTCAAATCTTAATTACTTTAGCCAGTTATCTTTGTGCTCCCCTCTGCCCAAGGCATTTTCTTATTGGTGCAGCAGTGTATGGCCTGCTTGTGCCCATCCGACATGCAGGCAGGGTAACAATATTGGCCTTGCTAAGCCGTGCAGGGATAATTGATAGATTGGTGAAGGCGACTCACCGCTCCTGGGCCTGGTCCATCACAACCAGAGGCACCAGACACTGTTTCTGCACACCGGGTGATGTGTGAGCATCCCCCTAAACCTTCAGTGCTATATTTGAGGAACCTTGCTCTTTATCATAATTTGGACATGTTCTTCTGCAATACCTGCACCATAGATTTACTCCACTGTGATTGCCTATTTTTTCACGTGACCTTGCATGATAGTTTCTGTTGATCTATTCTCAAGAGGCCCAGGCATAGGCAAATAGGTCTTTTTTGGGTTCACTTGCTTCACAGTTTTTCTCAGGTTGCATGTACATTGCACTTTCCAGTTTTCAGTTTCAGTGCCATCAGGGGCCTGCCTTTTGGGACATGCTTAATTCTCCCCCTCTCTGTCATTATAATCTGAGAACTCCTCCATTGGCAGAAAGGTTCACACATCTCAGTTTCCTCTGTAAAATCAGTTCTTCTGTGTACAGCCTGGAACTTATACTGCTCCATTCTTGCTTTTGGGCTGCAATCCCCTGATCAGTTCTGTTACAGCCACGGTTTACTCCCTCTGTCTTAGCATGTGAGCGTAACCCTTTTTGCATAAGAATCCACAACCATCTCTCATGTTGGTCTCGTGTGTGCACTTAGGCCTGGATTTCTGAAAAATTCATGCAATGCAGAGACGAAAGCTACTCTGCTACGTTTCGTGAAAGAGAGAAAGCAAACAGTGCCATATCTACTAAGATATAATGCTGCCTGATTCCCTTTTCTCATGGCTTCGGCATCCTTGCATTGCCTTCTCTGTTTGGCTTCCCTGTTCAGGTTAATTGTCCACAAACCTTTTCAAGTGATCTTTTCTGCACCTTATGTGTCCTGTGCCCCATGTTTTTTGGAGAAGAAGTTCCGAAGGTGGTGGGAGGACTCCCCCTAAATCCCCAACGCTATCCCCAGCTCTGCTCCCCATTAGACACTGTGTTGTTCTGCAGTGCCTTACATGTAGACCCCATGATCTTTTCATAACCTCTCCTTCAAGTGATTGATGCTGTGCATCTCGACGGCCGCAGTGTCGGATGATCTCAGAAGTTGCAGCGTGGGTGCCATTTGGATTTGGCCTTACTCCACAGCCCAGCACTTTGTCTCTGCGGTCAGTTTCTATGCAGTGTACAGTGACCACGCAACAATCCTCTTGTCCTCCAGGGGTCGGGTGATATTCCAACATTTAAAGCATCGGAGCAGGATCAGTACTGGGTGAAGTTGCAGACTGACAAAGGTGCTTAAGGCACCATTGGCTACAAGCAACTCTCCAAAATAGAGTTCACTTTTAGCATGACATTGGGGACAAGTAGAATGTATGGCTGATTGAAGGTTAATATACTGTGAGCTCTACTTGCTTCAGGATAAAACAACCCATCGGAGCAGGACCGTGTACTGGGTGAGGTTGCAGACTGGGAGCTCACAAAGGGGGTGCTTAAGGAAGAGTATGCCCCCTGTCTTCTTTGATTGACAGAGATGAGCTTGAAAAAGATAGGAATTTAATGTCAATTTGCAATGTTTTGGGGTGCCTGTCACCGACTTATTTTTATAAGTGATGGCAATGCTGTGAAAGTATAACTGTAAAAACTTCCAATTCCTTCTTTTTTAAATCGTTCACGCTTTAGCAGAAACACATTTTTCCACGACCTATCTAAATCAGTGTATAATTATTTGGAAGGTGGCCGTATTAATTAGCCATTCTAATTAACTTTTACAACCTGTCTTGTATTGGAGAGTACCCAACTGTTATCACATTGAGATACACACAAAAATAGCTCAAAACAACAAGTACATGGATGCACACACTGACTAATAAAACCACGATGCTACTTGGAACGCAATGTGTGCGGATAAACAAAAATCTACTAAGGAAACTGAATTTGTCAAATTATGACTCAACGACAGGAAAAACACACACATCAGCAAGCTGCACAGCAAGCCACACAATATGTTTGGGACCGTGCATTGTTCAGATAAAAAAGCAGTGTGCAAATCCTAATTAAACTAATTCTAATAAGTGCTTGATAAATATTTCATCAAGCCCCTGACCCACGGTGCATAGCAGGTGCTCATTAGATATGTCAGAATTTATATTAATTAAACTTTTTCACCTGTGGAAAGGGCAGCAGGAGGAAAATGACATTATCAATGCTTTGTAGCTGTACAGAATAATAACAGAAGGAAAATTGCCATGAAGTAAATAACTGCAGCAAAATGTATTAGCGTCAAGCTCCACTCTTTCCAACATTACTAAAAAAAAGCTGGTTAGAATTTACAAAGTGCCGATAACATTCATTCCAGTTATTTTCAAAAGGCGTCAATGCGCTTCTGATGAAGGTTTTCCTAACGTCTGAATAAATGTATTATTTATACGAGATTCACAACACATTTAAGGTCTGTTGCACACGCCTAAAGCAGTGGGGTTTCCAGACAGGCTGTCTAGAATTTACATCTATTTCTGAGAAAAAGCATTAACTTTAGTATTCATTGACATATAGTTGAAACATACTCCCTCTATATTGCGCAAATAGGTGTTTGGTTTGAGTGAAATGCAAAACCAAATAATACCTGTTCCTTTTCCTCCCTTCAGCTGGGCCCAGAGAGTTCTGATACGATACTCTGTTTTCGTCCACGGCAGTAAAGCATGTTTTCCAGCTCACTAGTTGCTCAGCAGGTGCTATGCCAGGTCTAACAGAGTGTTTTAAAGTACCTATGAAAATCGTGCTATGTTTGAGAGGTACGAAGGAAGAGATTCGTGTTTGAAATCGATCAAATCTGAGATTTTCTCAGATTTGATCGCTTTCAAACACGAATCTCTTCCTTCGTACCTCTCAAACATAGCACGATTTTCATAGGTACTTTAAAACACTCTGTTAGACCTGGCATCTTTTGGCTTGGTCTCCCTTTACTTTTTGACTTCAACCTCTTGTTTGGACCTTGTTCTGCTGGCTTGGGCCTTTAAGCGTTTTGCCACTGCCATTCAAGGCCAAAGTGCTCTGCTTATCAAATACATACCAGTGACTGGTGTACACATGATTGGCTGATTTGATTTAGCTAGAGTCCCTTGTCCAGTTGTAAGACATATACCTAGGACATGCAACTCATATGCTAGCTACTATGTTGGCCTGCAGCATTGGTTGTGCCACTCACAGAGGTAGCTCTTCAAACGTATCACAGGTTTGTCATGGCAGGGCCTGTGTGTGCAGGTTACTGTTACTCAGATTGGCATTTAATAGCTACTTGCCAAGTTTTACATGTCTCTCGCTACATCTGAGTACTTCCTGGGGGCAGGGTGTGGTGTAGGGAAGACAGAGGGCATGTGCACATGTGGGCTACCTGCCGTAGTAGTGAATAAAATCGGATAGCGTGTTCAGTACTGTGATGCCTGCTTATCACATTGATTAAATGGTTGATCTGTGGAAAGGCTATTGAGCTGTATTTCCTAACTGCAGTATGGGGTTTGGTATTGATGGATTAGTAATGACAAATTCTCTCCAGTGGTTAGTGTAGTAACATTTCTAATGTGGAAATGGTACTTTGTGAAAGTGAGCATTTTTATGGTCGTGGCTCTATGTTTGCTTGTCTGACTGTCTCCAATTCATATTTGGGTGCTGGAGGGACAGCTACATCTGTGCATTCCTGATAGACTGCCATAAACTAGGGGCATTCAAGGAAACTGCAGACCTCTGACTTTTAGGGGCTTTCCTGGGACCGAAAATAGGGTGTGGAATTGGCACTTGCATTCCAAGGGGTAGGGTCCTGGCCCCACTAAACATATTGGCCAACCCTCCCAAGGTAGGGGGTAGACAGGACTACATTTAGACGGGCCAGTGCATTTTAATGGTGGCTTTTTGAACTGATCTAATCTTCAAAGGCCATTTGAGGTATAAGTACTGGGGCTCTGTCCTCAGGAGTTTAGAGACATTTTTGGGGTTAGAGCCATTCTATGCTGGTTCGATGCTGGGAACTCTACAAGTGAAGCCATTGGGCCAGGAGGGACTGTAACTGGATTATCCACAGACTTGTGGTGGCCTGGAAATTGTTATGCTCCAGGAAGAGGTCAATCGCCTCCTGTTGTGGCCTGGGGCCCTAAACACTTTCCAAAGAAAAGTTGGCTGGCCTCCTGACCACGAGATCGCAGGGACACAAGGATCTCTAACTTCAACAAGATCATAATATATATGCAGTGTGTGGCAGAAATGGGTGCAAGTTATTGTCATTTGGGACAAGGACTGTCCTAACGTTTGCAGTAATAACGCTGTGCAGAAGAGTGTGCTCATAAAGATCAGCAGCCCACCTGGGGTGCCTTAATGTGAGGAGTACTAGGGAAGTTTGCTGAGTCCGAGGGATCCGAGCTTGCAACTGGAAACCTGTGCTAGCTTGCACTTCATAGCTTGTGGTGTTGAGAGGTGTTGGGGGAAGTTTGCCAAGTTCGCAGGACCTGAGCCAGACGTCTGGACTGTCCCCGACCTCTAGATCGGGAGGATGACAGTTCCTGCATTGTGGCCTCGGTCCGAGTTTGCAGGCTCTCTCACCCCCTGGACTCACGGCAGAAGGTACTCTGTTATTGGTAACATTGTGACTGGATCCGAGTGGTCTTGTTGTGTCTTGTGTGCACCCTTGCCTGGCTGCCTGGGCAACTACGGCTCATACCACTGCCTAGGAGGAATCATTTCTCCAACTGGAAGCGCACCAGTTTCCGGTGTCACAGTCTATGACCTAAAGGGGGGATAGGGATCCCGCACTCATTACGGTGCCGCTTAGTGTCTTGACAGCTTAATCTGGATCGACAAAACCAATGAACCATTTCCTTCCGCTTTACGTGGTCCCGACGATCTAATAAAAGTGTCTCAAGCAGGTGCATTGTGTATCATTGGCTGGTGTAGTTTCAGTGACTGGCAGGCTAGGTCACGAGGAATAGTCAAAACCTCTGATTTCCTGGCTATTACAACTGTGTGGGGTATGCAATATTTGGGAATGTCGTGTTTTATGTTAGTGTGATAGTGGGAAAGTTGAATTTCTCTGAACAGCCTGCTTATATGTTTCTATCATTTTTGAGGTGGATGGGATCTCTTGGGAAGTACGCACTTGAGTTTTAGCCCTTTTGAGACTGAGGGGATAATAGGGCAATTGAATACCTATGATTGGTACATATATATTCATGCCGTTCGGCTGCTAATGGGAAAGTTCAACAATTGCATATATCTGTAACGCATATATAATATTTGGACCTTGATGTGTAAATAAAGAAACTTATCTACATCCCTGCTTAAGGAGTCTGTGCCCTGTTGTTGCACCGCTGTGGCTGGGATACTTTGGGATTTGATTTGAGCATATATAAGATGTGTATGTTGTTCTGATTTCAGTGTCTGTGTAGTACAAAGACCAGTCTTTTATACATACAGGGTGGATTCTTTTTGTAGTATACTCAGTGAAATTTTGAGGATGGTGCTGTGCCAATATTTTACACTTTGACCCGTAGGATAAGCCTCACTGCTCTGCACCAGGCTACCAAAGGGTGAGCACAGGTTATCTTACAAGTGTATCATACTCATCCTTTATGAGTCAGTGGATTCTGTCTGGCTTTGATTGTGGATGTGTTTGTGAGACCCAGCCAGAAACCGCTGGGTCTCACAAACACATTTGATCACAAAGAAGCTTTAACTAATAATAATAAATATCTTAAATCAAGATTCATAGCTCACTATTCATGGGTGTGGGCCACATTTTTAATGTGGCTCCCACTCCTTCACAGGGTGCAGCCATCTGGTGTGACAATTAATACAAGACACTGATAGACTCATAGCACGTTATTCAATCTTAAATCATGGATTATAACCATTATAACCAGTCCCAAAATTAAATATATCTTGAATTCAGCCGAACACGGTCACACCTTTGATCAGACCCAGTGTTTGGCTTAGAAGACTGATGGTCAATAGAAATCCAAAAGACATTTGGAAAAGCTCTAAAGCACTTTCAAAGATAATGACTTAGAAATATTTATGTTGTTCAACATCAATTGCACCTGATGTTAATCAGAAATCAAATCCAGTTTGGAAAAACATAAAGCATCTGTCTGCCCAGCAATGATTTCATCAATGTGTGTAAATCAATGCGGAGTGGTGTGGCTCACTGGTTAGAGGCGGCAGACCCGAGAGCAGAGGACGGCCTGGGACCAGGGTTCAATTCCCGACGCGGCAGGGTTGTGGACCAGGGCCAGCGGACTTGATAATTCTCATCTCTGTGCCTACTCTAACCAGGGTAACTCTGGGCATTAGCTTGCCTCATCTCCACAACGGCCCCCACATACGCCGGGGATGCCTGGTTTCACCTTGGAGATACCCAGTAGCGACCATCTTACAGGGAAAGCCAGGACGGGTTCCCCAGCGGATTACTGCGCAGAGATACTCCTTCGGGAGTCGATTCTAGCGCATTACAAACTCACAATTAATTGATTATTAATTAATGCAAAGAAGTAAACTTCTATTTTTGGGTTTCACGTGCACAGTGATGTGCACGTGAAATCTCTTGTAGTAAATATGTCTTAAAAGGACCTTCACTTCTTATTGGTCTTTGTGCTTGTCACTTGACATTTCCTCATTTCTAATAATTGTAGGCAATCTGTTTCCTGTTGTTTTGGGTGTCTTTCTCTTATCAGTTTCTAATCAGCAGAGTACTGTGTTAATTCACTACGGTGGAACTTCTTTTAAGCGTCTCTAGCAACAATTGGCAAAATAAAATAAAAATATGTGTTACACCCTTGTATTAAAGTTACAGCACTGCCCAAGTGCCGTGGTCTGAGCAAGCTGGTATTGTCTTGGTGGAGATCCTCTGACATACCTTTTCCCTTCTCCATGCTTGGGACGAAGCACACACTACCTGGTGCCCCCAGGGCACAAGCAGAGGCCCACTTGTGTGTGTTGTTCCCCGCGTGAACTCCACCACCCCCTCCCGTGGCACAGGCAGGCATCCACTTCAGAACTTGTTAACTGATCAGTACTCTATCTCCCCCAATCTAAGGATCTGAGATGCTCTTCACTCTGTCTCCCCTCCCACGACAGTTTGCTGATCAAATTGATTACATTGATTAAATCCAAATATCTGCAGTGCATGCACCTTTGTTTCATTTCCAGCCCATTGTTTCTCAGTTATACCTAAGCCTGGGCATGCTCGCATGCCCGTGCATTTCTCTCAAGGAATGTAAATGCCCGGGCGCACACATGCGCAGATCATCGTGAAACCAAGGAAGAGGAGGACGGCAGCCCTGGGACACACCAGTTAAGGTAAGTGTTGATTTCTTTAACCTTTAGACGTACAGTTAATGTAATTCTCCTGGGGTGTGGAGGCGGGGGCTGGGCAACTCTGCTCCACCGCGGAGTGTGCCGAGTTAGGCACACTTCCGCACACTGCACGGGCGGAGTGGAGCTCTGCGCCCACGGTTAATTATACCCAGGCAGACAAACATGAGCCGGTGCACTAACTATACATTCGAGAACATGGCACAATAAGAGAATCTTAGTCACTGCATCGTAACAGAGTGCAGAAAGATGTAGTCTAGGTGATATAATTTGTGTAAATACCATAGACTGTGATTTATTAAACTGCCAAAGTACTATTTTTCATTAACGTGTGCTAAAAAAGTGCAAATGGTGAACTCTCACATTATGGAATTTATCTCTAATTATACTGTATTATCATTTATACATGTGTATAACTAAAGAGAACTAGTTAATCATCAAGATTTGACCTGAACATGATGACAAATTCAATTTAAATGTATCTTTGAAGTGTAGATGTGTGCACCGAAATGACAAAAGTAAAGTTGCTGTTACACATTCCTAATTAATGATGCCTTCATGAAACTTTCATAGATTGTATTTCATACATGTATTAATGTCATAAACCTAAAATGAATTTAATACATTAGTATTTTAAATGTATTTACATGCTAGTACATTCGATTACAGAAGACTATCATACTGACCCCAATGATCATAATGTCTTTATATTTCCTACAAATGTATGTTTAATAATTCTATATATGTTACAATAAATTAGCTTGATTTAATTTAGACCTAACTGAAAATATGAAGTCTCTTGACTTGCTGAGTCTACTGCTAGTGAGAGAATAACATGAAACAGTGTTTTTTCCCTGAGTTCTCATATATTCTTCAAGATATGTTGCTACATTTTTCAGATACAACCCTGAACAGCTACCTGGGAAACTGTCCTTTTGCACTTGCTTATGTGCTCTTACTGAAGGAGCATTGTTCTAACATTTCACATATAGGATTGCATAAGGACTGCATAGTGGTCTCACCTATTTCTCTACAATTTGTGTCTTTATGTCACCTGACACCCACCAGATACGAGCTGACCAAATGACCACATGATGGAGTTCTAGTAGATGTCACCCCCTGACTCTTGAGCCTTGGTATCTTATTCATTCAACCAATCAAGGATTAATAAAGCGCACTACTCACCCATAAGGGTCTCAAGGCGCTGCTCCGAATGTCCTTATTATTCCTTATATAAATGACTTATTAGAATTTAACAAACTATGTCTTATAACCTGATTTATTGATGAACTGGTCTTACCTTAAACATTTATAAGCTAAACTAAATTACCACATTGACTCAGCTATCATGAGTTATTTTCCTCCAAATGAGAGTGCATTCCTAATTTGGTGTTACTAATGACTAGAGTAGATCCTATTAGAGAGATATCTGAGCATCACATAGTAATATTATTATTCTGTATAGCTTTGACTGAACTCTTAGTGTATATTATTTTGGCTCGCCTATGTTTCTTCATGAGATTTGGTTTTGCAGTGATAATAATTTACCTCTCTAGTATTTTTTAAGTGTAATCTACATGAGCCTAATTTCTTGTTTGTAATTCAGTTATCCAGTTCCTTGTCCTCATTGGATGACTGTTCGGACACTTTATATCCAACCCCTCTCGACACGAAACAAGATCAATCTGCAGACCAAGAGAGTGGTACAAATGATTGGCAGGGCAAAAGGTAAGAAGAAAACTAAAAGATGGGCCTAGTAACGCTACAACAGTTCTGGTAGTGTGTTGGATGGTATCCTGTCAGATGAAGTTAGGATATAAGAGGGATTTCTACTGAGACCTCGATCAAGAACCTGATTAAATTTGGACCGAATACAAAGATCTATGTTTAGTCGAAGGTGACCAAGTGCCAGTATTGGAGGAGTATGACAAAGGCAACAAGACAGTGGTGTGAGTATTAGTTTGATTGCGTGTTGCTTTCGCTTAAAGGTTAGATTGTGGTAAGATGGGTGTGTGAGTTTCTATAAAGTACTTAGAGTTTAAGTTCGAGTGATGCACTTTATGCAGTAGAGTTGAAGTTGTTATTGGGTCAGAAGTGGCCTAAGATCCTCGAATATACACCTAACCGTGGTTTCAGTGTGGCATATACTGAGTAAGACTGTCTGCTGTAGTTTTGAAGGTGCTCTGCATGAGACGTTGACGGCAGTACCACTAAGTGAAGGGAACTTTATATTTGTGAGATTGAAAAATCACAATCATTACAATTGTTCTCAGTGCACAGCGAATGGTGTAATATTAGAGTGAAGTCGCACTAGTTGAGACTTCATTCAGAGTGGGTGTCAGACAAAGGTAGATTAGTGTTTTTATTGAATCTTATGAGTGAATGGATTCTACCCTTCTTTTAGTGGAGCAGACAGGGTTTTTTTGAAAACACTTGCATGCTTGTGAATATTGCTTAGAAGAGTACACGCATGGAGGATTGTGAAGGAGGGGTAGTTGCTGCAAGGAGCGAGATGATAACGTCATAGGGTGCCTTGCTGGTGTTGGTCAGTTGGTGTAATGCCACGCTGGGATAGATTGACAATGCCATAGAGTGTTGCACTGGTATTGGTTGGTTGAAACTAAACAAGGAAGTCTATATCAGAAGTTATCGAGCAAATTATTTGTAAAGGACAATATAAAACCTTGAAGAAAGTGAATTTTTTAAGATATAAAGAGTTTTTCGCAGGGAGTTGTGACCATGCCCACTAAAGAAGAGGTATTGATACCACCTACGGGTAAACCAGCTTTCTACATGAGACAAGAGAGAGGATATCACACATGTACATGGCTTGTGAACACAATAAAATATACTGAGAAAGACGGACCTTTTGCTTTTCCACAGTATGGAATACTATTCAAATTCTTGAGAACTTACAAAAACATTTGTATGAAATCAAACTGCCTCCGAGACCTCTACAATTTGAAGCCCTTAGTGAATGGAAGCATATAGCTCATCAGAAAGAGAAACAAAAATTTCAGGGAAGATACCAAAAAATCGGTATGTTGAGGCTAGATGGGATGCACAGCAGAACGCTTGCAGAACAGATATAGCCAAGGGAACTTGTTTGTATGCTGTATTAGTTGCAGAAAAAGAAGAGGGAAAAAAATGTAAAGGAAATTAAAACACATAGAGGATTCCCAGACACTGACACTGACACAGACAGATGATAGTCCGAATGAGATTGATGACAAATTCTTAAATGAATTATTATTAAATCGTCCACCACCAGCTAATGAGGATTAACCCCAGAGTGTAGTCAATTCTTATGGTCGGAAAATTATGAACGTGCCTGTGATACCCAAAAGTCTAAATTCACACAATCCTTTCTTACCGGCAAATGATATTGCAGGAAGACCTGGAATAAATAATCAGACTGTACTAAATGCTTGAGATGCTCTCACTGTCCCAGCAACAACAGGTCCTGTAGTTCTGATATACCAATCTCGGAGTAGAGGACAAAACATACATACTTTAGCGTCCCTACTGGGATAATTGGGTCAGTTCATACAGTGACAGACAAGATATCATGACAGACAGATCAACATCAATTAATTTTGACCGTTCCTAGTGAAATGAATGGAGGTTCAAATGTAGATGCTGCTCGACAAACCACTTTAGGTGGGAGGTCTGAAAATGGTATAGAAACCCCACAACCGGAAACCAAAAAAATAGCAGGAAGAACCCTTCAGTTGGAATCGCCAGATTCTGACAAGTCCCTTTTACTGTCTACTCCTGTTACAGGTGCAGAAAGATGAAGTGAAGATTTGCTTGGAAATTCCCCAGAAAGACAGATAGGCCCTACACCCAGGGAACTTGACAATTTGATCAGAGAGATAGCTTCTTTACTATACGATAGGAGTAAAGAAACTCAAGGAACAACTGCTTCAAAAACTAATAAGGATAAGACTCTTGATGTGGCAAAACTCAAGGTATAATTTGAAGAAATCATAATGGAAACTATACGTCCTGCTACGCTAGGTACTTATCAGGACCACAGACTGCTGTTCATAAGCAAATACATTACCAGGCATACTCATAACTCATATGAAAAAGTGTCTAAATTGGCACAGAAGTATAGGGTGGACATACAAAAATTGAAGACACAACATAAATCATACAGATTAGACTTCAGTAACAGAGACACTGAAAATATGAGACCTCTGGGAATGAGATTGCAAATCAAAGAGTTGTTGATCATACTCAAAAAATGGGGAGAGTTGTAAAAGTGGGAAGGGAGATGGGCTAAAGAGAAGTTAGCAAAGCGAAATTAAATCCCAAGGTTCCCAATCTTTGAAGATGATGGAGGTGAGGGAGTAAATATGCGTCCTATGATAGAGGTAGCTGGGGGAGGGTATGTAAATGTTCCATTGGCGAGACCAGATCTTCTGTCCTTTACAAATAATTTCACGAAATGAGAGAAAATCCAGTGAAATTATATAAGCAAGTTGAGAGATCTGTGAAGATTTTGAAGGTTTTGTTGAAATATTTGAATACTCTGTTTGACATTGTAGTTCCAGGTGATTTGTGGGCAGAATGTAAAATCACTATAGATTGGCCTGAAATTAAACCAGCTAGACATCCACAATAAGGTAAGGGAAAATCACAATCAAACCATTACCTATTTGAAGGGAAACATCTCTACTAAAGAGATTGGGGGAAGATTGACAGGACAACACAGGAATTGAACGAGACAGGACATGTTTATTATAAATGGTTATTGCAGGAATTTATGGAATATAGCGAGATGGAGAATGTTTCAGTAAAGGATATGGGGCATTTCATCTATTGGATTGGGTATGGATTGAGACCCAAATTAGCAGTATGAGTAGTAGTATTAGTAGTAGGCTTAGTTTGCCAGCAGCTGCTGGCAAAACAAGCCTACAGATGAAATTCTTGAATATGCCAAGTATTGTGGAGAATGTGTTGAGACCAAGTATAAGAAGCTCAAGGAGAAGCTGATGCTAGCTCACATAAAAACTGCTAAGAAAGGTTACAGCGGTGCTGGTGCTGATTTCACTACTATGGTACAGGGAGATTGTCAGTCAAATCCTGGGATGGGAGTAGTAGGTGGAGGAGAGGAGCATAGTATGCAACCACAAGGTAGAGGTGTTTCAAATGAGATGATGAAGAAGACTAATCTGTGTCACATTTGTAGCAGATTTGTGCATTGGAAGCACAAGTGTTGATTGAATCCTCTTAATCAGATGAGTAGGCAGGTTCAACAGGTTGGGAATGCACAGTCACAAGGAGGTAACATGGTACAAAGTCAGCAAACTAAGAGCCAGAAAAATTAAAAATCAAACATTCCCTAAGCCCCGATGCCTCAAATAAAAGGTCGGGTTCAGAAATAAAATTTGAACAAAGGATTTCACAGAAAATGCTCACGCAGACTCAAATCAAAATGTAGCCCAACAATACCTGATTCATATTGATGATGCCTGGTAGGGGAAGGAGGAATTCGTGCTTGGCGCCTCATTAAAGGTAGAGCAGAGTGGTCCCTACATGGATGGCAAAGTAAATGGGTCTCCAATCTTGTTCCTTGTTGATACTGGTGCTACCGTTCTACTCTGAGAACAGCAGAAGCTTCAAATCTACCCCTCTCGGGAGAAAGAATCCACGTTGTAGGAGTTTCAAATCAATCAATGTCCAACCCAGTGACAAAACCTATTCCAGTTGAAATTGGGTCCTTTAGGACTTACATACATTTGTGGTGTGTGATTCAAGCCCAGTAAATCTGTTAGGACGAGACTTGTTATGCAAGCTCAACTGCTCAATTTAATGCACACCTGAGGGAATCAATTCCCATGTACTAATTATGAAGACATTGTTTTCAAATTGGCTAAAAGAAATTCTGAAGTTGAATGATTGTTTTACCATACACACCAGTGATGATTTGCCTCTGGAATTGAGAGATTCTGTGTCTCCTGAAGTTTGGGATTTTACAGGAAAAGATAATGGCCTAATTAGAGGGGTGGCTCCAATATGAATTACTGTGAAGCCCAATGCTAAATTTCCTCGAATTCCTCAGTACAATCTGAGTCCAGAAACAATTGGTGGGATTACTCCTTTAATCAAATCAGTGATCGAACTGGGAATTCTAAAGGAAATCATGGGGAGTCCATGCAGCGCTCCTATGGATTTGCAGAATCCCAATGGAAAGTATTGGATAGTACAGGACTTGCAACAAGTTAGATTGTGGTTCCACGCTGTCATATTCTTCCAAAACCAGATGTGAATCTTTTCCAAATTCCATGTAAAGCTGACTGTTTTCCTGTCATTGACTTGTGCCAAGCCTTCTTTTCTCTTCCATTGCATGAGGACAGCCAATATTTATTTGCTTTCGGGTTCCACAATTGTGTCTTGGCATGGTGCTGAGTCGCTTCAGGGTACAAGGAATACTCTCAATTTTTAATCAAATGTTGAAAAAGAATCTGAAGTCGTTAGTGAGGCCAAATCACTCTGTCCTCATTCAGTATATTGACGACCTGCTGGTAGTGTCAAGTCCACAGGAGGTTTGCTTATTCGATACTGTTGCAGTATTGAATCATTTGGTAGAGAATAGATATAAAGTGTCACCATCTAAATTGCAGTTCTGCAAAGGGGATATTCTTTATCTAGAACATCACATTGAAAAAGGAGCCAGAAAGGTATCACAGGACAGGATCACTGTGATTCTAAAAATGAATCCACCTACTACACAGAAGTTGGCATGTTTTTGGGAATGGTTGACTATTATCGACAATGGAATCCCAATTTCTCTTTGACAGAAAAGCCCCTTCAGAGGCTGTTAGAAATGGGATTTCTGGTTGGCTGAGGCTTGCACCAAAGCCAGGCAGAAACCACCACTCTAGTCAGGGTAAGGAAGTTACACACCAAAGATAACCCCTGCTCACCCCCTTGGTAGCTTGGTACGAGCAGTCCGGCTTATCCCGGAGGCAATGTGTAAAGCATTTACGCACGCACCCACCAGCAACAACATCCCAGGACCCCCACAAAAGGAACTCCACACAAGGTTATATCAAAAATAACCTTTGTATTATCAAAACACATCAGAATAATGATCACAGGATGTACAGTGTACCAACTGGCACAGGCAATATTTACAAGGGATTATCTACACCTGACAGAGCCACATAGACCATTGTCAGGATCATCACAAAGTGAACTTGGTAAAGGTGAACTAAAACATACAAGTAAAAATAGGTTACAGAACGTACAGTTAGTAAACATTGATAATCACTGCACTTGCAACAGTCTGTGCCATGAAATCCACCATACACAGTATCTCACCAGTCTAACTACATTAGACCCTCACCACCTAAGTAAAACCTTACACTAGGGGCGGAACTCACACATGGAAGTACAATCTCCCTAACATAAACCTAAACAGGTAAAACAACCTGCTATGCAGAAATCATATCTAGAGGCATCAAACACATGATGCGCAAAACATACTACACACAGTACATTTCCTAACACCCAGAGCATTAGCACATAATTCACATCAAGGTCCAGGTTGCGCCACTGCGCCAAACCCTTAACAATGCAGCTGCCCACTACTTGCTGGGCAGCTGAGGACAAGAACAGGGCATAAACGCTGCAGCTGGCACTAAGTGCTGCGCATCTGGTGAAGGCCAAGGTAGGGGCGAAGGAGTGCGACTCACTCCTGAGTCCAAAGACATGTCCCTAGGAAGAAAAGAATCTAAACGGTGCAGCTGCCCACTACTTGCTGGGCAGCTGTGAAGCAACCTGCAACATTGGCCTTCACTGGCCCTTTGGATTAAGACTGCGCCAACTGCTGGAGCCCTCCGGCTCTTGAAATACATTTTGTGCATTTTGGAGCCCTCTAGGCTTTGAACCAACACTTGCCCCTGGTTGGAGCCACATAGGCTCTGGTAGGCATCTGCCTCTAGGGGTGCACTGGCTCCTTGAAGAAATAAATGGCCCCATGTTTGGAGTGCAATGGCTCAGGGGGAACACAGGCGCCCGGGACCTCCACAGGGCCCCTGATACAAGAGATGCCCCCTAGGAGCCTCATGGGCTCTAAATACCAAAATGCCCAATCGTTGGATCAGCCGTTTTTCTCCCCCCAGCCGGCTGTACTCACCGGGCGGCTATCTCCGGGGTCGGTCTCCTCCTCCTGTGCTGCAGGACCGGCAGGGCTTCTCTTGCGGTGCGGGGCTTCCCTTTCAATCATGGGAACCCCGCGCTGCCATCGGCGGCCTCTGCCACCTTCCTATTTTACCCAGGCCCCCTCCTGGGGGCCCCGGGCCTTCATACCGGCACTCGAGGAGGCAGGGTGGGCTCCCGGCCTCCTCCTTCGAAGCCTTCCTCTCCTGCTGGGACAGGCGCGGGACTTCAGCCAATACTAGCGCGGCAGCGGGCAGGACTTCCTGGAAGCAAGCGAAAGTCCTGCCCCTTCCAGGCTCCCGGCCACCTGACTTCCAGTTTTGCCATGGCGCCGCCATCACTTTTTCATGCATAACGAGGGGTAGGCACCCTCGAAGCACAAAATAAAAGTAGAGATGGGGTGGGCACCCGTCAAGGCTCCTTAACACGGGGTGGGCACCCGTACCATAAATAATTAAAATATCGGAAATGTCGGGGTGGGCACCCGCGATGAACCTAAAGAAGAGAGGGGAGATCCCCAGACAGGGGATTCCCTTGCACATGCTGCAGGGTTAAAGTAAAGCACTCACAGGCAGCTAAAAGGAACAGCAAGGTCCTGGAGACTTTAAGGACAAAGCAAAAAGGGACCCAAGGTCCAGGAGCATTTAAGGATGGAGCCAACAGTTTCCACATGAAAGTAAAGTCCCTCAGGAATCCTGGTGCTGAGCAGGGCAGAAGGGTCCCAAATAAATCCTCCAGCATCCAGGGCATCCAGGGGCTGGGCAGGGCCCAGGGAGGCACGCCTTCCCCTGGGCCTCAGCAGCAGCACGCCCCTGGTAGATTCAAGTCAGGAAACAAGAACATTTTACATGAGGTCACAGCCTCTTTTTATACACACAAATCCTTTGTCTACAAAGGTGCAGGCAAGGGGCGAACCAGTTGCAACTGGTTCTGGAGCACTTTGTTTTGCTCAGCCCCTCTGCCTATTCACATGGTGGGTCAGGGACATCAGACATACCACAGGGGGTGGAGCCAGCATTGTAGAGGGGAGGCCCAGCCCTATTCAGATGCACTCCTCACTACCTTCAACATGCAGATCTCTCCATTCGCCACCGGGGCAGACCCATCCTGACTTCTGGAGCCAGGCACACCAGCAAGCTCCAGCCAATCACAAGCCAGACAGTCAATTCACATTCACTGCACAGACAGGCCAACTTCTAGAAGTGGCACTTCCACACTAGGCACATTAAATCTGCACACATCATCACGCAGCATTCAATCTCACTAGTCCGCACATACCAAACTCGATCCTGCACTCCCCACACATCAGTAACTACCATGGACACACATATCACCTTGCATTCCTATGCGAGGGCAGGTCAATCTCACATACGCACTCAGAGAGCGCACGCATTTTACACTGGGACACAGTGTCAAAGTTGGCAAAGACCAGAAATCACTATACTTAGGTAACATTACAAGGCAAAAAGTTCAGGGGTGAACCTGCCAGAAGGGCCAAGTCCAACAGAGGCTTACCCACAAACATGTGTCAGATCCAGTGCCTTTAATGATGAATGCATGCACACTTTCGCTGACCTGCAAGAGAGTCTTTGTTGAGCTCCAGTTTTGGGAATGCCTGACTACAACAAAAGCTTTACTCTGTTTTGCTGTGTGTGTAAAGATTGAGCATTGTCATTGTTAGCTCAAATGCACGGCACTGCGTGTAGACCTGTGGCATGTTTTTCAGCTACTTGTGGCCCTGTAGCTGCTGCCTTGCTTGGATGCCTTAAAGCTGTTGCTGCAACATGTGTGAGGTTGTAACAGAGTGAGAGCATTGTGATGGGACATCCGTTGAGAGTTCATGTACCTAATTCTGTTAGGATATTGCTTATTCGTACTGAAATGCAACATCTCACTAGCAGCCATCTCACAAAATATAAGCAGGCTGTTTTGGGAGCAGAGAACATAAATCTGATGATATGTACAAGTTTGAATCCTGCAACTTTGATGCCTTTCCCTGGAAATTAGATTGTGTTTGATAAAGAAGATCATGATTGCTTGGTTGGGACTGGATTGTGTACCAAGTCAAGGCCGTCTATCTGAGGTACCCCACTCCCTGAATCTGATCATGTGTTGTTTGTGGATGGATCATGTTTGTGAGACGCAGGAGTAAATCTGAAAGCTGCCTCTTCTGTATGTATGGGTGTATACACTGCTCAGTTTTTTGAGTTGCTGGCGTTAACGCAAGCTTGTAACTTATCTGACAAATTGAGAGTTACCATCTTCACCGATAGTCAGTATAGATTTAATGTTGTACATCACTTCGGGCAGTTGTGGTCACTGCATGGGTTAATGACATCATCAGGATCCCCCATTCAAAATGGGGAAAGCGTGAAGAACCTTCTGCTGTCATTGCAACTGCATGTCCAAATTGCCGTGGAGAAGTGCTGTGCCCATTGGCAGGGCAATGATTATGTCATAGTCGGCAACCACTATGCAGATGAGACTGTGCTCTAAATTCTTACACCTACAATGGAGATCCCCTTCAAGAGAACACTGATGTCACTGAGTGTTGGCTGTTGTTGTCAACATTTGAGACCTGGAAGGAAGTGAAGGCATTGAAGATGTGTATCAGAGGTGGAGAGACAGAGTTGGGTAAGAGCAGGTTGTACCAAAAGACAAGAAGATGAGTTCTGGGTATACACAGATGGGAGACCTGTACTACCTAATAGTTTGCTGCCTCATAGTGGCACAGCTCTATCATGGACCTTCACACATTGGAAGAGATGCTATGATGCATCTCTTTCACCAGAAATGGTTCAATTTCCAATTCAGAGTTGTAGCTGAAGCATTTTGCCATCGGTGCATGGTGTGCCAACAGCAAAATGTAGGCAAAAGAGCACCAGTCAAAATGGGTCATGTAGGAAGATCTGGAGGAATGTTTAATAGGATGCAACTCCATTTCATTGAGATGCATTTTTTGTGATGGTCTGAGATACATTCTTGTAATTGTATGCATTTATTCATGATGGGTAGAGTCTTACCCCTCAAGGAGGAATGACAGCTTGACAGTAGCCAAGTTATTACTGAGGGAGCTCATACTCCATTTTGGATTCTTGACTTCTTTGGAATCAGACCGAGGGACACATTTCAATAATGAGGTCCTAAAGATGTTATGTTCAAGACTACAGATTGATTCAAAGTGCTTACCGTCCAGAAGCCTCTGGCATAGTGGAATAAATTAATGGGACATTAAAGTATAGGTTGGCAAAAGTGTATGCTTCAACGTCTCTGAAATTACCTGACACTTAGCCTCTTGTGTTGATGAGTTTGAGAAGTACTCCAGACAGAAGAACAAGACTATCCCCTCATGAAAATATTGTGGGGAGGGCTCTGAAACAGCCTGCAGCTTCTGCAAATCAATTGGTCAATATTAGAGATGATTTGGTGCTCAATTATTGTAATGGACTGGCTCACGTGGTACATTATATCTCAGCAGGTTGGGGAAGTTGCAACTTTGCCTCAACAGGAGCAGTGCCATGGCCTCATTCCCGGTGACATGGTCCTGGTGAGGAACCACGTATGCAAGATGTGCCTGGAACCTCCTCGGCGTGGGCCACTCCGAGTCATTCTGGTAAACACAACTGCTGTCAAATGAGGTGCTCTTCCAAACTGGGTACACACTGTCCCTACATGCAGAGTCCCATGTCCCCTTGAAGATGCAGTGTCTGCTTTGGATGTGCCAGTGGTTACAGTGAGGCAGCCATCTTAGGTTAGCCAAACTGTAGAGGGGGCTCCCGCTACTGGTACTCTTAGTTCTGGCTCTGAGAAGGGTCCGAGAGAGTCAGCTTTTATAAGTACTGAAGGGTCGCGAGAAGAAGAACTGACAAGGCAAAATACTGACCTGAACAAAGGGAACAGTGCAACTGAAACGCGACTAGTAAATGAAGGCATTTGGTCCAAAAGAACTGACGGATTGAGATGCATTCTAAGTGAACACTAAGTATAATGAACAATTGCAGACGTCTCTAGTTAGATAGAACAAAGCGACAGTGATGGCGAGGGACAATCAGTGATGAGGTCCAAAAGAACAAAGATACCAAGACACAAATACACTGCACCAGAGTGGACCTACCTGGCATCAAACGATTGGGAGAAAGCATATCACACCTTTTTGCTTAACAATTCAATCTAATATGAACACCTTGAGAGACTGTGGTGCTTTAGTTGAACTTTGCAAACATAGTGTAATCAATATAAAGAAACGGGAGTACAAGAATCTATAGAATTTCATGGACTGAATCAATCAACTCATAAGTGAATACAAATACAATAAAGAGATGTTAAGGTCATTTAAGCAAGCTCCTAATTTTCATTTGTGCTGAATGCTGCTGACATTTAATCTCAAAGTCTAACAAAATTGTGATGCCTGATACTAGAAAAGCCATTGATACAAATCCGGTATCGTTGAAATGCAAATGCGTATGTGGATGTATACTTGCTATATTTTCTATAATTCTTGTCACATTTCTTAGCATTCGAAATTTGCCTCATCATGGGTATTTAGAAATGACTAAACCTACTTCTGATACTAAATCTCTATTAGAAAACAATAACAGTGGACTAAGCGTGTAAGCTGACAAAATTTTACATGGAGCTCAGTCTGCTTACGATTTTTCATTGAATGTTTTTACTAAACTTTTGTATGAATATGTAAAGACCATCATTTACCTGCTACTTATAGAATTTCTTGCAACATACAAACTATTCTGTCTTCTTGCAAAGGACAATATCAGTATTATTATTCTAACTATGACTTAGGGCCAGATGTAGGTAAAATAGATTTACCGAATCTTAATTACCGAAAATTACCGAATTTTACCGATTCGGTAATTAAGAATCGGTAAATCTGAGGGGTGGATATGTAGGTATTCCAGATGTGCTGGAATAACGAATCGGAAACATTCGGTATTTACAGATTCGGTAAATACGAATCGGTAATGCCCATTCATTCCTATGGGCTTTGAAGCCCATAGGAATGAATGGGCATTACCGATTCGGTATTTACCGAATCGGTAGATACCGATTTTCACAAGGGTGCAGGGAGTGTCACTTTGACACCCTCTGGCACCTCCAAAACAGGCTCGGGTGCAATGTGGCAGGCATACATGCCCTAAGGGCAGGTCTGCCTGTCACATGGCATAGGTGTGCATGCACACATGTGCATACACACCGGAATCGGTATTTTACCATCAAATTGGATTTGATGGTAAAATACCGATTGAGTAAGGCCTCTGGGACTCAGAAGAGTCCCACCTACATCTGGGTGCCTCAGATTCGGTAAATTTACCGAATTTTTATTTTACCGATTCGGTAAAATTACCGAATTGGTAATTTTACCGAATCGGTAAAAAAATGCCCCCTACATACCTGTCACCCATTTACCAATCGGTAACGGCCAAAATCGGCCGTTACCAGACGGTAAATGGCCGGAAACGGCCACCTACATCTGGCCCTTAGTCTTTTCTAAAGTACCTATTGAAAAGCATTGAAATCCTGTGTCTGATACTCAAACTGCTGAGATAATGGGGGAATTTTTCAAACCCACTCAAAGCTTAAACATTGGGTATGCACATCGACACAATCTAACATGCCTTTTACATAAAGTAGAAAAGGAAACCATAGACTCAATTGAAGACAGACATAGAGATATGTAAATGTAAATGTAAATGTATTTGAGCTTATATAGCGCACAGCTACCCACAAAGGGTTTCCCGGCGCTTGCTTAGGGAACCCGTCCTGGTATTCCCCTGTGAGATAACCCTGGCAGGGTATCCACAAGGTGAAAGCCAGGCATCCCGCCGCGAGGGGCCGTTGTGGAGATTAAGCAAGCTATTGCCCAGAGTCGCAGAGTGTGAACCCGTGAGTCGAGAAGGCACCGGAGCGAGAATTATCGAGTCCGTGGAATTTTTGAGCCCAAGACCCGCCGAGGCGGGGAATTGAACCCTGGTCCAGGGCCGATCTCAGCTTCCAGGTCTGCCGCCTCTAACCCCTGAGCCACACTTCTCCACCAGAGATATCATGGGCTAAGTTGCAAATCACATGAAAATTCCACCATGTGCTTTAGAGAACCTGAGCTTAAACAGACAGGAACACCAGCAATTAATATACATAGAGAAAAGCTATGTATATTATGGCGCAAAACTGAATACAGTAACAACTTTGTTGGTTCCAGCAAATGTGACCATACTTTCCAAATTGTAGGTGTTTGGGGATCATATTTGGGAGGTGTAAATCCTGTTTTTCTAGCAATTTACTACATTTGTGGGAAAAATGGCTATTACTGGCGGCCCAAAAAATGGTTTGGATCTTGTTATATGGGAATAATTTTTCCCAAAATTTATGATCAATCTGATGAAACCAATGAAGTAAAATATACGGGACTAAAAAGAGGTGCTTGTGCTGCTGAACTCATAGGAGATATCTTTGATGCAATAATCCCATTAGTTGGGGTGATACAAAATTTTCATGTTTGGAAACATTTTACAGTAGTTGAAAAACTGTCATCTGATAATGCGGGAGGGTTCCTCGCCATAGTTACTGAAACTCTTGCTATGGGATCCATGGTGCTCCAAAACCTTCTAGCATTGGACGTTCTCCTTGCAAAAAAGGCAGAGTCTCTCGAACGCTGAAGGTGCAACAATGTTGTACTTATATCCCTGATAAGAGTAAAGATCTTAAGAGATATACCACTAACATTACAGACCTGGAAAACGATTTGAGGGGAGAAAAAGCTGGTGGTGCTTGTGAATCAATTGGGAAGGGATTCTCAGCAATTGGAAAATAGCTTACTAATTTGGGAAGTGGATTAGTGGGACAGATTTTAAATCCCATACTAACAATTGTTGCTAGTATACTAAATGTAAATGTATGTAAATGTATTTGAGCTTATATAGCGCACAGCTACCCACAAAGGGTTTCCCGGCGCTTGCTTAGGGAACCCGTCCTGGTATTCCCCTGTGAGATAATCCCGGCAGGGTATCCACAAGGTGAAAGCCAGGCATCCCGCCGCGAGGGGCCGTTGTGGAGATTAAGCAAGCTATTGCCCAGAGTCGCAGAGTGTGAACCCATGAGTTGAGAAGGCACCGGAGCGAGAATTATCGAGTCCGTGGAAATTTTGAGCCCAAGACCCACCGAGGCGGGGAATTGAACCCTGGTCCAGGGCCGATCTCAGCTTCCGGGTCTGCCGCCTCTAACCCCTGAGCCACACTTCTCCACTCCACTAATAATAATAATTTGTGTTAAAATCTACAGATGCCTAAAAACAAAACAAGAGAAAAGAAGGGTAAAGAGGAAGAGAGATGAGATAGAATTGGATGATAGACGATGCAGATATTTTGATGAAATTAAAGCTCTAGAGCAATCTAGACTAAAACCGATGAGGACAACAGAACTATAAAGCTTCATCAGATGAGATAAAGATAAGAGCATGATGGCTTGATTTGCAATCAAAGGGGGAATTGTTGGACAGGAAAATGCATTTAAACTTTTAATGAAATGAGAAACTTGATTATGACACTTTCTGAGAGAAAATTAATAAACCTGCACCAACTATACATTCAAGAACATGACAAAATAAGAGAATCTTAGTTACTGCATCGTAAAAGCCTGCAGAAAAGATGTAGATGAGATGATATAATTTGTGTAATTAATATAAACTGTTATTTATTAAATTGACACTACAAAAGTACTATTTTTCATTAACCTGTACCAGGAATGTGATGTAAATGGTGAACACTCATGCTATGGAGTTTATCTCTAATTATAAGTTATTATCATGTATACATATGTATAACTAATGGGAACAAGTTAATCATTAGGATTTATCCTGACTATGATGACAAATTCAATTTAAATGTATCTTTTAAGTGTAAACATGCGTACCAAAATGAGAAAAGAAAAGTAGGTGTTACACAATCCTAATTAATGATGCCTTTATGAAACTTTCATAAATTGTACTTCATACATGCACTAATGTCATACATCTCAAATGAATGTAATACATAAGGATTTTTTTTACACGTTAGTATATTCGAAAAGAAGTCTGTCATACTGACGTGTTATTTGTAACCATACTCAATTATTTTGAGTGGATCAGAGTTATACTTGAATCATAATGTCTTAATATTTCCTATGAATGTATTCTTAATAATTCGATATATATTTCATGTTAAATTAGCTTGATTTAATGTGGACCTGACCGAAAATGTGAAGTCCCTTGACTTGCTGAGTCTTCACCTTGTGAGAGCATTTCTTAGTATAACCAATAATATCAAACACTGTTTTTCTTTCCTGAGTTCTCATGTATTGTACAAGATACTTTGCTGCAATTTTCTGATACAATAATGAACAGCTGCCTGGGAAACTGTCCTCTTGAACCCTCTTATATGCTATTGCTCAAAGAGCATTGTTCTAAAATTTCACATATTGGATTGCTGAAGGACTGCGTAATTGTCCCATCTATTTCTTTACAATTTGTGTCTTCTTTATGTCGCCTGACACCCATCCTGTATGAACTGACCAAGGAACTGAGGGATCTGACCAGAAGAGGTGATTCGAGGAGGTGTCACCTTTGGAACTTCAAGAATATACTATTGCCCAATGTAACTGATGGGGTTGGTTGCCTGGCTGGAGTTAGCTGGCTGGCTATTTCCTTACTTACAGAATTCTTTGATGAACTTTCCTTGGCAATCTTGACTTGCCTGATTGCGGACTGACCTGGCTTCCATTACGAACTGATGCATATGCCACGTGCGCCAAGTGGTCTCTTTTTTCTTGTGAGACTACTTGAACTGGCATGTTTCATGTCCCTTCCTTTACCCTTGAGCTTTGGTATCGTATTTAAAATGTCTTATTAGAATTTGACAAAATATATCTTATAACCAGATTTATTGATGCACTGGTCTTACCTTAAATATATATAAACTAAACTAAATTACCATATTGACTCAGGTATCATGATTTATTTTTCTACAAATGAATGTGCATTCCTAATTTGGGGCTACTAATAACTAGAATAGATCATATTAGAGAGGTCTCGGAGCATCACATACTAATGGTATTATTCTGTATAGCTTTGAATGAACTCTTAGTATGTATCATTTTGGCTCACCTACGTTTCTTCAGGGTTTCCTTGATAATTCTTTATCTTTATAGTATTGTTTTAAGGGTATTCTACTTGAGTCTGATTTCTAGTTTGTGGTTCAGTTATCCAGTTCTTGGTCCTCATTGCATGACTATTATAGCCAGCCCCCCTAAGCACTAAAAAAGATCCATCGGAGGACCAAGTATGTGGTACAAATCATTGGCTGGGGATAAAGATACGAAAAAAACTAAAAGATGGGCCTAGTAATGATACAACACCGGGAAACTGACAAATTCACACGCTGATTCATAGCAAAAATGTTTCATTTTGAGGACGTATTTAAGAATGTCAAATTATTAGAAATGTGATATGTCAATATCGTTTTCTGCTTCCACCGCAACAAAAACACATCCCAATATGACTTCCATGTGCCCCTTGCTGTATTGATCAGGTCTGAACTCTATTGTCCATTTTCACATTCTATGTTCATTACATGAATAACGCCTCATATCACTTCCTGTCTGGAGCTGTTTAGCTTTGAGGTCGGCAAGTATTAAGAGTGGGGGAAAGGGGTTTAGTCTGTCTTCTGTGTGCTTCAGAAAAATCATCATGGCTGTAATGCAACTGGTCATCTCTTAGAACAAGTTCAAGACACAAAAAAGCATAAACACTGTATCCTTCATGCTGTAAGTATTGAAACTTGACAATTGGGTCAGTAGTTCCCATTAGCAGGGCATCGCTTTAAAAATAAAGAAATCAGTGTTTCCCACCTTTTTTTATTCATATAACTAGTCATTAATTTTTCCTTATTTTATTGTTGATTGTTTTATTTGTTGCTGCAGCATGATTTATTTTTTTGGCGCTATTGCCAAGCCTGTGGTGGTCAGGTTTTCTTCACTGACTGTTCAGAGACATGAGCACATTTATTTATTTATGTATTTATTTATTTTTGACATTTGTACAGCGCTCTGTTACCTGTAGGTGTCCTGGCGCTAAGTGTTACTCCTGAGATAGATGCAGGTTAGGGAATCAGTTGGTAAACAGCCATGTCTTTAATGCTCTTCTAAAGGCCATGAGGTCCCTCAATTTTCTGAGAGCGTGGGGCAAGGCATTCCAAGCTCTGCCTGCGCCCAGCACAAAGCTTCTGCTCCCCACCGTGTCCTCTTAAACCGAGGGATCACAATCAACCCCATATCGGCTGATCTAAGATTTCTCGTCGGACGGTACCAACAAAAGTGTCGCCAAAAGAATAAAGGTCCCTTGCCTTGTAAGGACTTAAAAACTAGGCATAGGGCTTTGAAAAGAATTCTCTTTCGCATTGGAAGCCAGTGCAACTTGACCAGCTCCTGAGACACAGAGGCAAATTTAGGGATTCCCAAAATAAGCCTGCCGCCGCATTTTGGAGTACCTGCAATTTGTTAAGTACCCCCTGTTGGGCACCAAGGAATAAACCATTGCAATAATCCACTTTGCCATGACCAGCGTTGTAACAACTGTTTTCCTGTCACTGTCGGGGATGAATGGAAGGACCTTGCGAATAGATTTAAGCAGGTAGGCCACCGAAGAAGATAAAGCACTGACCTGAGGACAAAAGGTAAGATGATCATCGATAAACACCCCTAGATTTTTTACCTCCGCTACTGGGGTGGGGGCATTGCCCATCTGGTCTGGCCATCAGCTTGGGCTCCAGAAGTTGGTGTTTGTATCAAACACTAAAACTTCGGTTTTAGCCGAATTCAATTTAAAGCAGTTAACTGCCATCCAGTTCCCAACCGCCAGCATGCACTCTTGGAAATTCCTAGCTGCCACTTCTTCCCTACCTGGTAATACCGACACCACAATCTGGGTGTCGTCAGCATAAGATGTGAGATCAAACCCTTGTGCCCGAATTATTGGCGCCAGTGAGCTAACGTAAACGTTAAACAACGTAGGGCTCAAGGACGAGCCCTGAGGCACTCCGCAGGGCAGAATAAAGGGTTTCGACTCGTAGTCACCCAAGGCCACCTTCTGGACTCCACCGGATAGCCTCTATTATTTAATTTGGCACTGCCTTTCTGTTTGTTTAAGTGGCCTCTGGAATGAGCTCGAGGATGTATCTGTTCTCAGTGAGCATGCGGTCCTGTGAAGTCTCTGACAAATTATGGGCTCAGAAGTCACACTACTTACCTTTTCCAGGCACCTGCAGGGGTACTTCTGATTAGCTTGCATGATCTCACTTTTTACATATTTCGCAGAGAGGCTAACATTTGGTATGTCTGATTCTACCTTTTTTTGGCATTTATACCTGTCCCTAAACACTGTAATGTCATCTAAATGGCCCGCAAAGCTGTATTTTTCCCAACACTACCCCAGTGTGACATGTAGTTGGGTATCACAGTGCTCACAATAAGTGAACACTCCGTCATTAGACACACCTGATGCGTACTTACAACAAAACACATTAGAGGTTTTAAAAAATATCTGGCACAGTGCACGTAAAGCAATAGCTTATTTTACTTGTTAACAACATCATTTCCTAATGTGTTAACGGTGTCTCAAATCACTTCAAACTGTGAACTAAAGTTCCAAACCACACTTGTAGTGAAAGCAACGTTTGGCGCTAGAAAGCTAGGCACCTGAGGATACAGTGTACCTCAGCTTTCTCTATGTAATACATTATTTTTATCATCAAAATGTATTTTATACATTTCAGAATTTTCATTTTCTTTATCTTGTGGCTTCTTCACGTGACTCTAAAATAGAAGCAGTAGTTTTCAATAGGTAGTTCCGCCTCTGCACAGTTCTACTAGGTGTTGAGGACATGAGTGATGATAAACAGAAGCCAGGGACAGAACTGAAGAGTTCTAATAACCAGGCACCATGTGCGGTCTTGTACATCTGCCTTAAAAACCCTGGGGACTGCATCCACCATGTCTCCGAGTACGCAAGCATGCCGTTTCAAGGGTGCAACGCTGCGTTGTTGCTGATTACAGGGTTTGTTGTCCTGCTCACAACTCACCACCAGATTCTGTCTGTATGTATCTCTGCTCTGGTAAAACAGCTCAGTGGGTTGAGAGCTGGCTACGGTGACATCCCCAATGCAGGCACTGTGTTTTTGTCACCCAAACACCTCTTCGGTAGCACATGCACATCACTTACCCCACAGCCACTGCCAGATATGTAGATCATTTCCCCTCTCCTGTTTCTTCATTCCAAACTGGAACCTTCCAGTCTAAAAGTTAATCTGCCACTATCTTCTTACTTCCCATCGTGCTTCATTTGCCACCTATCCAGTTCCCCTACTACTAGCAACAGCTACTACTTGTTATAAATAGAATCCAGTGTGTTTATTCTGAAATATGATGCCAGCGTGCCCTGCAGTCTGCTTCCCTCTGCTGTCTTCTGTTTTTCACCACCTCTGCTCCTTTTTTGCTCTTTTCTGATGATAAATTGAGTAGATCCTCAAGCCAGCTCCCCCTGCAGCAGTTCTCCTGTCCAGTGGACTGCGGGCACACGCTTCGATTGAGATCTTTCAGCCACAGTGCCCAGGTACCCATAGGAATGACAGGGCTATGCTATACAAACACGGATTGATTAGTCGACTGTTGTGCAACAAGTACACATGCCATTATAGCGAGCCACCACAAACCCAGCCTGCCACTTTTTTCAACCATGTGCCTGGTTCTCTCCCATTACTGCTGTGTGTTTGTGTTCTTTTTACCTCTCTGCACGTAATCTCCAGGCCCTTTTATTTATCTCTCTCCTCTTCTTGTATACTGTGCATTTTCGCAACTCATATCATCATCTTTGTAATTATGTGTACCTTATCCCTCTAAAGCTTTGTCTTTGGAGAAACCCACAACATCATTCGGATTCGCATGCATCATAACTCCGGCACCAGCATGCTCACTCGCAGCTCATTCTGATTCGAGCCTATGAGTCGTGCGCTGCTTTGTGGTTAGCGTTGATCTATGGCCTTCATTTGTGAGGTTTGTGGGACCTGGGAAATAACTCTACCATAAGAAGTGGACACTTAATAGATTTGGATAACCTGAAGATTGCTTTGTCATGTGATGAATTGTCCAATGATCATGTTACAATTTCCCATGACAGAAAGATCTGTGTTTAGAATCAATACCTATCAACTTGTTTGTCTTGGAGATAGTGTGCTGTCCACCACAAAGGTCTTATACTATCACATCTGAGTTAACCTACTTGCATGTGTGTCTGCGTGTCTGCATGTATGCCACATTTGTGCATCCACACATATCTCACAGCATACAGCTATTACAACAGTTAACAATGTCACCTCAAATATCTCCGACCTACTCGTTTTGCCAGTGCTTGCTTAGGGACTGGTACAGTGATCTTTCTGAAGCCTGCATGCCACAGGTTTGAATGCTGGTTACTTAAAGGATGTAGGCAGGTGACAGAGCCATATTGACCGGGCACAGCTTCCAGACATAACTTACATTTCACAAATGCATTCATACCTTTTGGTGGGCATTTCTATGCAAGATTGCAAACGCATGCAGAGTTTTTTCGTCTGCAAGCTCAGGTTTAAAAAAACAAAAAACTCTTGCAAGTCAAAGTTTTCACAGAAATATGAAGAGCAAACATTGTGACTTTTTCCATTAAACTTTGCTAGGGTTGCTTATTGTTGTATAAAAGAACTTTTACTTAATATTACCATTAATGCGTTCACCTCATCCTAGCTTTAGTGCACACACTTGTTTCGACAGCTCCAGTTGTTTACGTATTAAGCGAGCTATGCATTCTCTTTTTCTTGTTCAGGTTTTGCATGCACATCGCTTATGCTATGCTTGTTTGGTTTGTCCTCTGCCCTTCACCTTCTCTCCCTGCGATATCACACATTTCAAACATGTTCGTTGGATGCACGTTCTTTTTTCTTTGTCTTCCACCCTTTACCTAAGCAGGGAACTCTGGGTGCTTCCCAAGTGTAGGTGGCGAGCAGCTCCTGTATAGAGCACTCTAAAACACCACCCACACTCTGAATTTGCTCAAATCAAATGTCAGCTTTTTTATCAAAGTAATTAAGCATGCGATTAGCACAGTGCCATCTACATCGAGATAGAAAGGGACAAAGGGGCAGATTTATGTTAACTGGCTCATCCCCAGGGATGCGCCAGTTAACATGCGCCACAGTGCGCCACAGCTCCGCCAGCCATGGTGCGCCTCATTTATAATGCGGCGCACCATGGTGCAAAAACGGCAAAGATGCGTGACGCATCTGTGCCGGAAATGTGGCGCATTGCTGGAGTTGCGTCGCAAGCGCGATGCAGCTCCAGCAAGGCTCGGGGGGGCCCCATCTTCACAATGCTGCGTCAAGACCTACGCCTGCTTCAAGCAGGCGCTGGCTTTTGACGCAGCATTGGCTTAAAAGTGACTGAGTGAAATCTCATAGATTTCTCTCAGCCACTTTTGCCAAGCGCACCTGCCCCGGAACGCCCACCCTGCGCCGGAACGCCCACAAGCGGCGCAGGGCTTTACAACGTGACGCATCTGCCTAGATGCGTCACGTTGTAAATCGTTCGTAGGGATGCGCCACGTTTACGCCGCCTTGCGTGACGCAACAGCGGCGTAAACGTGGCGCAAGGGCCTCATAAATCTGCCCCAAAGTCTTTTGCATTTCTACAGCAAAGTCCATAAGCATAGAAATAGCACAGTGCTATCCAAGCTCAGCTGTAAAATGGCAAAAGCCTTTTACCACTCGCGGATCCTGCTTAAATTTAATTGGCTGCCAACGTTTCAACCAGGAAGTGTTAGCAATTATCCTGAGACTCGTCTTAAAGCCGAGTAACCGAAAAAATAAAACAAATAAAGGAAAGGGGACAGGGTAGGAATAGCCTGAATGCTCACATATGGTGGGGGTCCCATAGGGATCCCCCTGGGTGTTAAAAGTATTTTTTTAATTCAATGTTGCCGCAGAATCGCAAGTGAACCCACTGATCCATAGAAAAATTGAAAAAAAAGGCTCTCGTGGGGAATTGTCTTATAATTATGCAGGGTGCTCATGCGGCACCCCCATGCCTTGAGAACTGCAAGCTCCCTGGGACAAACAGTAATAAACTGATGAAGAGGGACCCATATGGCCTCCCCCAAAGCCCCGGGGACTGCCATCTCCCAGGGCCTAATGTATGAACAAAGGAGGTTGGCCTTCACCTCCCAGGGCTTTAAATTTTAATAATTAACGGGCCACACAGAGCCAGCGCAGCCCCAGGGACCGCAACCTTCCTGGGGCTTTAGCCAAAATAAATGGAGGGGGACCGCGCGGCTCTCTCGCAGCCCCAGGGACCACCAGTGATATCATCAGTGATGTCATTTAAGATGTCATCAGTGATGTCACTGACCATGTCATGAGTGATGTAATATGTGAGGTCATAAGCAGTGCGATGGAGGGGCATAAGTTACAGTTAGTTCAGGTAACTATAACTGCTGAATTTCACTGGTTTTGTAAGGGAAAGGTGAGCCTAACCATAACGTCCCTATAATCTTTGTTTTTTTCCGTGAAAGCATATATATATATGGCCACGATACCAACAGAAACAAAATGCTCAAACACTGAACGGAACAGGAGCCGCCGCAAACGCAGGCAAAGCAACAAGAGGGCGCGGAAACTGGCAGCAAAAAAGAAGCAATTGGAACAAATAAAAAATAATATCAATACTGACCGGACAATCGTTAATCTATCCAAAATTGAGCTCAACAAGGCGGAGAAACAATTATTAACCCTGGGCCTTAGCTATTGTCCCGAAAGTAACTTTGACTTTGTTAAAACGAGAGTAGATGTATACAAATATATTAGAAAATTAAAATTAACTAGATACTTTGCCATAAAAAAGCCCGAAACAAAAGAACAACGCAAGACATCACAATTGACTCAGGAAACGGTGGGCCTTGCAGTAAGAGAAATCCCCTTGTTAAGGACATTACGTAATTTAAGAACTGATGAAACAAATGAAATGTCCCCAAACACGCAAGAACTCTTACAAGAGGAAAATATCTTGGGAGGAAAAGGAGGAGATAGTCCCTTCAAAGCCCCGTCAACGTTTGTCCCGGTAATGCCGAGGGACGCAGTAGATGTCTTCCACGACAGGGTGGTGGATGAATTAAAATCTCTCTATAAAAGAACGTGCATAAGAAAATCAAAAACTGGAAATAAAGACAAACAATATTTTCAACTTATGGCCAAACTAAAGAACAATGACTCAGTAGTGATAAATCGGGCAGATAAAGGGGGCAATATTGTCCTGTGGGACAAAAAAAATGTATAGAGAAGAAGCGTGTAGGCATCTCAATAAAGCGGAATGTTATGAAATTTCCAATGGAGCAGCGGTCCATAAAGTAAATGAACAATATAAAAGAGATCTCAATAAATGGACACAAGAAGGTTTGATTACCAAAGATGAAAACAAATTCCTATTGAACAATCACCCTAAGCTGCCCACTTTTTACCTTATTCCAAAAGTCCATAAGGGAATCAATCCGCTACAAGGAAGACCCATTATCTCTGCCCAGAACAGTACTTTTGAGAATACATCTAAGTACGTGGACTTCTTTTTACAGGACTTTGTCAGGACATTGCCCTCCTTTATACAAGATTCAAGAGACTTTCTAGCCAAACTGAACAAAAAAAAGTGGGAAGATGAATACTTGTTAATAACTCTGGACATTAAATCACTTTACACGTGCATCAAACACACTGATGGCCTGTCAGCAGTAGAGTATTATTTGAATCTACGTAACATTGAATATTATGGTCATAATAAAATGTTGCTTAGCATGATACACTGGTGCCTCCACAATAACAGGTGCTTATATGATGGCACAATATATAGGCAAAAACAAGGAGTGGCTATGGGGCATGCTTCTCCCCCAGTTACGCATGTTTACATGTGGGCTGGGGGGAGGAGCATGTCCTCAGGGGGGAACATAAAGCCCTCTATGACCGTCATATTGTACGTCTGTGGAGATTTATAGACAACATATTTATTATCTGGAAAGGTACGGAGGTGGAGGCAATTGAATTCATGGACATCATTAATAACAACTTGTGTAATTTGGAATTCACACACCACATAAATGCAACCACTATCAGTTTCCTTGACATTCAGGTCAACATCAGGGCAGGGCAAATAGAGACAAGCTTGTTCCAGACACCTACAGCAGGGAATACCCTGCTTCATGTGAGTAGTTTTCACTCCAGCCACACCATAGCTAGCCTACCCTATGGCGAATTTCTCAGGGTAAAAAGAGCATGCAGCACGGAACTTTCATGTGAGGAAGCTCTTACTTTAACCAAACATAGATTGTTGGAAAGGGGCTACAAGGAGGAAAATCTGGCAGCTACCCTGCGAAAAGTCGCCCTAATTAAAAGAGAAACCCTTTTACAACCTAGGGCAGATAGCAACATTCAAGGAACATCCCATACATTGAACATAAGTGAAGAGAAAGACAGTTCCAATAAAACATGTAGATTCATATCAACCTACAGTAGGCAGTCTAAGGTCATTAGAAAGATTGTGAACAAAGAATGGCCAATATTGATGACTGATGGTATCTTGAAAGATATTTATGCTAATAAGCCCAACTTCACCTTTCGTAAGGCCCATTCCATGAAATCTGACTTGGTGAAAACCAGTTCTGAGATTTTCAATAAAGATAACTGGCTTTCTTCCCGTAATGGCTTCTTAAAGTGCTCTTCTTGCCGAGCCTGCAAATTTGGCTCTAACACCACAACATACACTAACGCATTCTCAGATTTGCCCATTAACATCAAAGGGCATTACACTTGCAAAACTGAGTATACTGTGTATATTTTAACCTGTGAATGTGGATTTAGATACGTCGGGCGCACTAAGCTTCCGGTACAGGCAAGGATCTTACAGCACCCAGTGGGCCACGGTAAATTTGGACCCTACATGCCCTGTTGCTAGGCACGTAAAAGCTGAACATGGAGGTAATCTCAATGTTCTCAGCTATTTCGTAATAGATCATATCCCTAGTAATAAAAGGGGTGGAGATAGGGAAAAACAACTCCGTCGGTTAGAAACCAGTTATATAGTGGAATCAGAAACCAAGAGTCCACGGGGCCTAAATATTTGTGAAGACCTACACCACTTCCTAGGATAATTCTGAGATACTGTAGACATTTAAAACTACACAGGATCATTTACATATGTGAGAATTACCATGGACAAAAATTGAACACATAGCATTCCATTTTTAGTACTTTGAAATGTATAGAAAACTTTTCATATTTGTAGCAATAGGTTTTAAATCTATTTATTTATTTATTTTTTATGCAGTGTACCTATTTGATAGGATACTGTGTAGTAAATGAATGGTATTAGACCAAATATTTAAACCTAAGAAAACATACAAGAAAAGGCACTATTAATTTTAAAGGTCATGAATGCCATCTCGGATACAATGATTGTAAAGAACAATAGGAAATGGTGTGGTGATAAATGGAAATTCTAAATTGAGGTCTGGGCAGAAACATTAATGTAAGATTTCCATGATTAAGATGAGTAATTCAGGAACCATCTTAGTCAAATGAATCGGAGAATATATTTGTACAGTTATAATTTCTAACCATCAGACAATAGGTCATCTGCCCCCTTTCCCTTGACTCCCCCTCTGCTGTTAAAATTTATATTATCGAAGCTCGCATACAACCTTGTCTTTACACTCCCAGCTGGGAGATGTGATGATTGAACTTCGACAAGAAATGTTTTAAATTTTTGCACTTTGCACGTTTGGTGAGAGGTTTGAAACTGCTCTCACCAAGCGAAAGCAAACACAGGTTTCCCTGTACCTGCCAGTGCAGGCAGGGAGACCGGTATGTTCTGGGGTGTCTCCACGGGACATAGCCTGAACTAGCCTTGGGGTCCCTAAGGTCATTAATGGCTTGGGGAGGGGGGTATCCCGGCCCTACTCTTCATTTCATGCTCAGCTGGGCTCCAAAGGATGGGGTCCCTGGGGCTGAATGCAGACTGGGGTGGGACTATGCGGCCCCATTCCCCTTTACAAATATGGGTGGGCCCCATTTGTTTGGGTCCCATTGGCTAAAGTCCGCACGGGGAGTGGGGACATGTACCCTCTCCCCTTTGATATTACAGTTAGGCTTTGGGGAATGGGGTGTCTGAGGACAAAAGCAGTCTGTGGAGGAGGGATGCATGCCACCCTCCCCCTTTATTTAGCAGCCAGTCCACTGGG
The DNA here is from genome assembly GCF_964263255.1 of Lissotriton vulgaris. NCBI lineage: Eukaryota > Metazoa > Chordata > Amphibia > Caudata > Salamandridae > Lissotriton > Lissotriton vulgaris. The sequence continues at coordinate 2,126,621,249 of NC_141689.1, forward strand.
GAGTGTGACACCTGGGGCAAAAATCTGCCCAGGGAGATGGGCTGTGTATCTCTAGCTCCCTTTTTTAATAGGAGCGGACCCAGGGGGATGTGGCCCCAGGACCAAAATTGGCATTGGGAAGGGGTCACATGTGCCCTCTCTCCCCAAATGTATCTGTGTTTCTCCCCCCGGATCTGCCAGACTTGGGGGGAGTAAAAAAAAGATAAGCCCGGCAGACAGTCCTTTTTTTATCAAGGATCCTCCAAGAACTTTGGGCAAACTTTTTTAAAGTAATGTTCTTGGCCCTTGATGGCCAGGCCTAGCGGGTCAGGGTATTCCTATCCAGCCCCCTTAATCTATTTCTTTCTACATTGAAGTGGTGGGAGATAATCATGGCATTGCTGTTGGCATGAAGATACCCAGATCCGAGGGTCTGTGCCTCTAGATATACATAATCTTTTTTGTTTATTATTCCAAAAATCCTAAACAGATTTATGATAAATTACAGAAAGCGAAGATCTAGCTTTCTGCCAATTCTGTTCTAATTTCGTTCAGCCATTCTGGCTGTGGTTGTGTCCAAATCCCTCTGGGAAAATGAATGGGGAAAATGTGTTTAGGGACCCCCTTTTTCTTGGCCCCCAGTCGACGAATCACCCTGGACCTTTCCATGCAGCATCTGAAGTGAATGTCAAATTAGTTTGGAAAATTCCATGACCATTCATCAAATGGTGACAACTTTATAAGCAAAACAAAACATGCTTTTCCTCTGAAAACTAGGTCCTAACTATAACTACCTACTGGCGGCTGCCAGTATGTAATATATATATATATATTGTGAGCAAGGCTCCTCGGAGCCGAAACGTCATGCGGCTGAATTTGCACTAAAATAAAAATTCTAGCACTTAACTGGCCCGTGTCCGTGCTATCCTTGCCTGGGCGAAGTTCTGCGCTCTGGGAGTGAGACGCGGCTCTTTGGATATATATATATATATCAAAACTAAAGTGAGTAATCACCAGCAATCACACTTGTATATCCTATATATATATATATATATATATATATATATATATATATATATATATATATATATATATATATATATATATATATATAGGATATACAAGTGTGATTATATATATATATATATATATATATATATATATATATATATATATGATATACAAGTGTGATTGCTGGTGATTACTATATATATATATATATATAGGATATACAAGTGTGATTGCTGGTGATTACTCACTTTAGTTTTGAAAGTAATCTACTTATATTTGATATGGAACACCCTTTCCTGAGCAAAAATTGCCAATTTGTGCTGTATATCGTTTGTGATACTTCCATGTAATAACCCTTTTTTATATTTATTTTTTCTTCAAGGTTGACTTGAAATCATGTCAATAATACGTATCTGCTGATTTGAGATTAGAGCAGATTTATGTAGAAAACAGAGGAATGGATATAATTAACCATGGGGCTTATTACCAAGCAATAGCGATAATTATCGCTATTGCTTGGTTAGCGTGAAAAAATTATTGCCGAGCTGCGGCGATTTTTATCGCAGATAAACCTTGGTATTACCAAGGTTGATCGCAAATGCGTTAAAAATCGTCCGCAATGCATGAATATCGCTGAAAAGTCAGCGATATTCAGGCATTACTGAGATAATGCTCTTAGCCATGTTATCCACCTCCCCATGGATAACATGGCTAAGAACTGCTCAGGGCAGGTGTTAGCTTTTGGAGATATTCGCGCTTAGCGCGAATATCTCCAAAAGTTGGTAATAGGAGATAGCGATGTTAGCAACTGTTTCCAGTCGCTAACATCTTGGCACGCCCACTTTGCAGTTCATTAGTGATAAATATCACTGACATGCAAAGTGGGGCACAAGATGGTCGCTATCTCCTACTAGCTGTCGCTAACTGGTGTTAGCGACAGCTAGGTAATAGGGAGATAATTTTATCTCCGCTTTCTTGGCTTTTAAAGCCAAAAAAGCGGAGATAAACCCCCTTGATAATATGCCCCCATATGCTATACGCATTTCAATACACACCATGTAATGAATTTTGGCTTGTAATTGGGACACTCTTCACTGTATTTTAATTTTTGGTGCATTTTCACTTCTGTGTTTTTTTTAAAATCTTTTTATTATTTTAAACAAGAAAAAGGAACAGACGTATCTGGTGCCATACATACATATGTTGATAATAGGGTGAACGGGATTGCCAACAGGATAAACATGGAGCAACAGAAGAATCCCTGAGAGGCCAACAGAAATGAATACGGAGTAGGACTAGCAACCTTACCATCAATAGACAATTTAATTGCGGACCCTCAGGACCCTCCCACCCATAAAATCAAAACAGCAGAAGAGTCATGGCAACCAGATACTAGAAGTCGAAAAACAGATTCAGGATATTTCGACAATATTGCTAGTATAGGAAAAGCTTAAAAAGAGATTAAAAAAAGGGAAACCAAATTAGCGATAACAGAAAGAAAACAAAAAACCCAACCCCCCACCCTGCACCCCTGCAACGGCTGTCGCCCCAACTAACTAAAATCTAAAAGTAGAAAAGAGAAACTGTGGGGGAGGGCATTTCCATATAAGCTCCCGGTCCCCTTTCACCCTGCCAGAGACAGGCACCCCCTATAATGAAGAGTCCATAATATCTATAATCAACAAAAGAGAAATTAGGGGGAGCCATGATGCACCGCCCAACCTCCTGTGAGACCAACAGCCACAAAATCTACATCCATTAAGGCCGTCATACCAACTACAGTCAATCACTCTCAGCCCTGGTCCTTCCAAACCATTATATGAACCCCTCCCATTACTTCAGCAGGAGAACCAAAGTGAAAAAAGAGTCTGAATAAATGCAGTACAATACAATTCAAAGTCAGCAGGTTGCCAAGAACTTCAGCAGCACAGGAACACTCCTTCATGGACGGATAGTCCCAATGTAGTTTTCTCCAAGATCGGAAAGTCACCAAAGAGGGAAAGGATGGAACAGAAGTCCAATGACAATCACCCACAAGATTCTCCGGGAAGGGAACGCAAATCGATTCTCCCAAAGTCAGCGATGATGGTAGGTATGCCAACATGTTCAAAACACTGGGTTCAGGATTTTCCAGAAGACCAACCAAGGGCTGCTGCTCCTCTTGTCGAACGGGGCTCTTGTTCAGATTCAAGATGGTCATAGCCGAAATCATAGCTTGCGGTAATACTTGAGATGCAGCCGGTTCCGGTTCCACACACTCCATCCCCAATAAGCCCGTCATCATATTGTGAATCAGGGCATCCACATGGGAATGAAATGCCCTGATGGCTGCCAATATCGTCTTTAGCGACAGCTCACTCTCTGTCCGGTCCATTTCTCCACGCTCAGCAACGATCATGTTCACTTCCCCCGGGGAGCTGGCTTCTTCGGGGGGAACACCAGGAGTGGAACGGACGACGTCAGAGGGGACTGATCAGTTTCTGCTGCAACAATATGTATCTCGGTGCAAAAGCGAAGACCCCAAACCACCGAACACCGGCCGGGCCACACCGGGTCCGCAGGTCAGGGACCTCCACCCCCGACCACTGTCGTGCCACGTCACTCCTCCTTCAATGTTGGTCAGGCAAGATGAGCGCCGTCGAAATCGGGCAAAGAAAAAACCTCCACCTTGGTGGACCGGACCCTGACTGCCACTCACGGACGATGTTGTTCAACTTTGACACGGCCAGATCAAAACTTGAGGCCCCGGCTCTCCTGCTGGATTAGGCCACAAACTTCAACTCGACGCAGCTCCGTCACCCAAGCGAATTTAAGTTTTCGAAATTGCACCATCGGAGTGAGCGTTTGTTCATCTACACTGAGGTCGGGCGTAAAATCAGGATTATCGACAGGATCTTTTGGCAGGATACGGAAGTCATGGTTGCTAGCGTAGCTCCTTCCCCCTTCCGTGTTTTTTTTAACAAATTTAGATCATGGCGTGATGAGGCAGTATGATGTGAATGCAGTATATTTTCCATGTCATTGCCGCTTTTTATTGCAAACAAAATTGAGCTACTGAATTTTGGCGATGTCTGTGCCTATTCATTATCACGGAAACAGTTTGGGAGAGAAATAAATATAGTATCACTCATTAGTAGTACAGAAAGTATACTAATTTAACTTATGTATTAGCTTAGTATATATGTTTAACACTCATAAACATTTAGAAAACACTCACAATCATTGGACAACGTCATCAGGGATGTCATCAGTGATGTCACTAAGCATGTCATGAATATATATACAGACTGTATTTAAGGTTCGTTACTATTTGTAAAGCCCAATGGGGCAGGAAGATTGTTAGTAAATACCCGCGGCTAGTTTAACTGCCATGTCTAAATGTTAATAAATCTAAAAATCAAAACAATCATAAAATTGAATGCCATCCTTATTCAAAACAGTATGACAAATATAATACTTTTTGTGGAGAAACTTGCCTTTTTATTTTATTTTATGCAATTTGAAGGTGACTTAACACAATGTGTGACAATTTCATTTACATTTTTTTGCTCTGCACATTTGTTGTAAATAGTCGTATTTTAAATTTCCTCTGACCTAGCATTTGATGTCATAAGATGGCCACCACTGTAAGCCGAACAGCCAATGCATCTGTGCAGGCATTCATTTCTCTATGTTTACTTACTTCATGTTTATTAGTTGCCCAGTAACTGTTTATCAGTGTTGTTACAAAGGTTTCTTGACGAAACGCGTAGATGCTCTTTTACCGATTTTTTTTCTTGATGGAATAAACTAAATCCTGATTAATGCAGGCCCTGTTGAGTGCCGTTCCTCCCTGCTGGATATTGTGGGTCAGAAGTCTATTGCAATATTGTTGGACATGACCCTTTTTGCAGGGTCATCCCCAAACTTTTTGCCTTCCTCCTGTATTTTGTCTGACCTGTTTTTGTTGGTTTTATGACTCTGGGCACTTTACCACTGCTGATCAGTGCTAAAGTGCATATGCTCTCCCTATTGTAAATTGATGTATGGATTAGTGATTCCATGAGTGGCTGATTTGGTTTAGTTGTCTGACCCTAGTACAGTGCACTGAGTGTCCCCAGGACTTGTAAACCAAATGCTGCTAGTGGGCTTCAGCACTGGCTGTGCCACCTACAGAAGCAGCCTGTAAACGAGAGTCTCAGGTCTGCCATTGCAGAACCTGTGTGCAGTCTGGTACTGCCATGCTTACTGAGAAAGTGCACCCACAAGCCAGTCCCTAAATCTTCCCTTTTCTTCATATCAAACCCCCCTATGGTAGGCCCAAGGGCAGGGTGAATTGTAAGAATTAAGGTAGAGAAGCCCTGATGTGTGTGGCATGTCCTAATAGTGAATTACAGCCATTTTCATTTTTCACTATTGCAAGGCTACTTATTCCCAATAGGCCATAATGGGCAGTTTGATTATTACATCTTATAATCCAACTAGGTAGAAATTCAAGTTTAGTGTGCCTGAACTCAAAATGATAAAATGCATATTTTAGTGAAGTGGGTTTTAACATTCTATGTTTGAAAATACCACTTTTAGAACGTTGGTATTTTCTTGCCTAACTATCCAAGCCTGCCTCTGCTAGCTTGTGTATTCCTTGTCTGGAGTTTGAGTGACAGGGGCTGGGGGATTCTAGGAGACAGGGTGAGTCAGCACAGGGATGAATAGAGAGATCGATGTCACAGCAGACGCCTCTGCATCACCAGGAAGCTTGTCGCAGAAAAATCGTTGAGGCATTGCAGGGCCACTGAAGCGCCTCGCCTCACCTGGAAAGAGGATCGACATCGCAGCAGACGCCACTGCATCACTAGGAAGCGTGACGCAGGGTCTGTCGCGGCTCATTGCCGGAGACGAGGATTGATGTTGCATCAGACGCCGCCGCATCTTAGGGAAGCACGTCGCAGGGCCTGTCGTGGCTCATCGCCAAAGAAGAGGATCGACGTTGCAGCAGTCGCCGCTGCATCACCCGGAAGAGTGTTGCAGGGCCTGTCGCGGTTTGCACCGTTGGTGAAGCATCTCGCATTGCGGGAGAAGAGGATCGACATCGCAGCAGACGCCGCCGTATCACCGGGAAGTGTGTTGCATCAAGAAGAAAGCACCATCTTTGCTTCTTAGCACCATATCTTCAACACATCACTGTCCTTGCAACAATTTTGTTGTCTTGCGTTACGCATCTTAAGGTATAGTGAACTCAGAGTGTCTCATTTACCATTGTTAGAGAACCAAGCTAATGCTACCATTTCAAGTACAGTATTGTGGATTTTTGTCATTTATGGTTTTGTATTAAATCTATATAAAAGGTACTTATTTTAAATATACAACTTGTGTGGTGTTCATCTGTAGTGTTGTAACTTGATTCTTGTATGTGTTCACAAATGCTTTACTCACTGCCTCTGAGGTAAGACTCTCTGCTTGTGCCAAGCTACCAAGGGGGTGAGCAGGGGTTATTTTATGAGTGTACCCCCTTACCCTGATTGGAGGCAGGGTCCCTATTTGTCACAAGTACTACCTGTGCCAACTAGAGACCCCCAAATCTAACATTGGTGGCAGCAGTGGGATTCTGAACTTGCATTTGTGACTCATATACAGTGATTGGTGAACACTACTAGTGAGTGCAGACCAAAACGTGACCACATACTTTTGGTAGATTGTTTTTCCTGCGATTTTCTATTTTTGCTAAGTTTAACAACCATGGAGAAAGCAGCAACCATAGCATCTGCTGATTGTGATTGGGAAGAGGAGAGACTAGAATGCTACAACTTAAGGCAGCTTAAGCATTTCTGCAGAAGATTCAAAGTTTCAATGACCGGTCTCACCAAGAAGGATGAGTTCTAAAAGGTGCTGAGGGCCTGGGTCGAAGCAAGCAATACCCCTGAGGAAGGGGGTGAGAATGCAAATCAGCAGCTAGAGGTGCCATTGGGTCCAGGGGAGCGGAGAGCACCCTCCCCAATGGTAGCAGTGTCTCTGCCAAAAGTCTGTCCCCAGAAGAGCTGGAGGACAAGGAAAAGTTTAGGATGCATGAAATGGAGCTGACCAAGCTCAAGTTAAATGGGCAATTAGAATTTGAGTTGCAAACTAGGAAAATGGCCCTAGAGGAAAGGAGGATGCTGTTTGAGCATGAGTTGAGAATGAGGGAGCTTGATTTGGAGCTCGAGAAGCTTGAGGCCATGAGTGTCTCAGCCCAGAAAAAAGAAATGGGTGTAGCTCAGGAAGTGAGCTTTGCTGAGTTGGAGGTGGAATCCAGCTCATATGGTGGCAGAAAAATAGAATTTTCTAGTGCTGAGGGAATAGTACACACACCCAGAGATGTGGCGCCTGACTTGAAGGAGGGGCTTAACATACACCAGGAGGTTCAAAGACATGAGGTAGCTCCATGTGTGCGCAGTGTCCCTGAGGAGAATGGGTAACTGGTCCTAGTGGCGGGAGGGACACTCTACTGACTCTAGATGAGAGGTGCAGGGTAAGGGGTTCCCCCAAAGTTGAAGGCCTGGTATTTGAGTGTGAAGACTGCGCATAAGAGTGTGGGTTGAGTGACAGAGACAGTCAGATACAGTCTTGCCAATCAGGGACGTTATAGTTAGTTGAACATTTGACTCATATAAAACCAGAGAAATTCACCTGTTGTAGGTAGTTGAGCTAACTATGACTTGTGCGCCCGCAATGCACTGCTGATGATGTCACATATTACATCAGTCATGACATGGTCAGTGACATCACTGATGATATCACTGATGACATCTCAAATGACATCACTCATGACATCATCCAGTGAATGTGTGTTTCTGTAAAGTTTGAATATGTTGTATATGTATATGCCAGGGTGTACTGAAGAATGAATACATTTACTATTGCCTAAAGGAATTATTTCGTAGTTGCGTGACTGACTGTTCAAGTGAGTGATTGAACTTGTCTTACTGAATGCATGGGTTAGTAACTAAACTGTGTGAAAGTCTGCGTTAGTCTCTCTATTGCTGTGCAAGCAACTGCATGGATTGCTGAATAGCTTCATGAGTGTCTATATAGGTTATTGATTTGTTTTCTGAGTATCTGTATGGGTCCCTGAGTGTCTGTGTGGGTGGGTGGGTGTATAATTCAGTGCATAGATGTCTGACTGGGTGACTCATGGTTGTATGGATTAAAAAGTGAATCTGGGAAGGGATGAATGGGTGAGTTAGTGTGTTTATGGGTGTGTTGGTGAGTGAATAAATGTCTTAGTGGTATATCTGTGACTAACTACACATGTTTTAAGCCACTATATGTGAGTGTTGGAGTATATAAAGGAGTATACGTTAGACTAAGTTATTTGAAGAGTGGGTGTATAAATAAGTGTCTGCTTCTATCAGTGATTGTATAGGACAGTAAATATGTGTTAGTATCTGTATAAATAAGTGATGTGGTATGTCTATAAATAACGGATTTGGTGTGTATAACTGTATACATGATTACATGGGTATATGATTGATGCTTTGCATTACTGGCTAGGTGTGTGAGTAAGTCTATGGATGACTGGTAGAGTGTGACTGCATGTATAGATGTATGAGTGGATATTATTGTCCTGTATTGATGAGTAACTACATGTATAAGTGACTGGATGTGTGTGTAGACCTAGGAAATAGTGAGTGCTTTGTAGTATATGGCATTCTTCTGTGTATGGTTTCAAAAATAGTAGTCAGCATTTTAGAATGGGTGTATCAAAGTTTATATTAGAGCATCAGTATGTGCATCAGATTGTCACGTGCATGATGTCATGAGTGATGTAATCAGTGATGTAATTTGAGATGTCATCAGTGATGTCATCAGTGAGGTCACTGACCATGTCATGAGTGATGTAATATGTGACATCATCAGCAGTGCCTTGCGGGCGTGCGAGTTATAGTTAGCTAAACTAACTATAACAGGCGAATTCCTATGTTTTTTTAGTGAATTTCAAAGGTTTTTTAAATGCTAATTCCTAACTATAACGTCTGTAAAACCTATGGTTTTTTCAGTGAATTTCGAAGGTTTTGATAATTTCATATTTTAATGTTTCTAAAACCTATAATTTTACAATTATTTTTTAAAATATTTTTTATATTTTGGAACTCTAATATACTTCTTTTTTTTAACTTTAAAAATTATGTAATCTTTTATATCTTCCCCCAAAAATATGTATATATTTTTTGGGGGGGACAAAGCTGCACTCCCATACCGGTAGCGTACCAAGCTCCATCACCACACAAATCCTATCCACCATATTGCTAAACTCGTAAATGCTGCTCATTTTGTATCCAATGACTTTGTGGCACCGCGTCCCCTGTAACATCATATACGCATGAAGTCACCCCAGGTGCTACGTTGGTATCCGACGGGTACGCAGTACCATGCCATGCGTTACCTCATGTACATATGAGGTCGCACCCACTGCGCTTTGCGTATGCGACGAGTACACGCTGCCAGGCCCAGTGTTACATCACAGACGTATAGTATCGCGCCGGGTACGCCATTCGCTTTTTTTGTCTCAAAAGTATATCTAAATAACTTTAAACACTATATGACAGCAAGCAATATTCTAAAATATTTTAGACATTTATATATTTCTAACTGTAATAAACTTATATTATGGTAAATATATTTTGTCAAAATGGCATCAGGTGCGGCCTCCTTGCGCGCTTGGTGCGCAATTGCCATGTGACCTTAAAAAAAGCATTTGATTGGTTCATAACATTTCCCATTGTAACAGTTGGACGACCACACCCACTTTCCTCATTCTGTCTACAGTGTTTGATGAGAGACACCTCTTCTGCTTAGAATTTTTTTTGAAAAGTGTTTTCCTGTATACACATATCTTATACTACACACAACATGCAACGATCATCTTGATCAATATTCATGCTTTGTACATTAGTCTTCCACGTTTGATTGCCATGCATCTCAAACGATCCATCAAAAAACAAATAAGTGTTACATGATGCCCCTGATGTGTGTGTGGGTATTGGTGGCTCTAAGGAGTATCATCAGCCACAAGCAGAGAGCACATCCTAGATCACATGTAACAAATAGTAAACAGTAATGTATAGATTTGTATTGCTGTATGCTGTGCTGTCAGGCTTTACCAGTATAGTAGTGTGTCATATGTGAGACTTTCAGATTCACATTTTTATAAATACATTGCTTGACTGTAATGAGCATTATCACTGTGTATGACGTAGCCTCACTGCTGATCCTCCCTCCATCCGACCACATTCACATTTGTAGCAGCACTTTCAATAATACCGCATACCATTGACATGCGTGTCTGCGCATATCCACAACCTTGACAACGACATGTAATGTTCACCGTTCAATCTTTTCAAACACCATCTCATTAACAATAGTTTCCTCCCTCCTGACACACGCTACACTAATCTAAATGGCAGACCCTGTGAGTTCAAAGCTACAAAAGAAACACACATAAGTACACATCCTGGCCAGTCAGGAACTGGACAATACCCAGGTGCCAGGAATAATTATTCACACCCCTACGCTGGCTAGGTGTATGCAAGCCCAGCCCACTTTACGTATGTATAAATAGGAAAACCACGACGCCAAACGTCCCTCTTCTTCCACACTACCTCAAGTGATATGCCGCATCCACCTCGCATATCACAATGCACAATAGAAGAAAGAAATGGATCCATGAGGTGTACACCATCCTGGCAATCAACACGAGCTCTAAATTGTGAGCCCTACTGCTCGTTGTCTATGAAAGGGATCCATGAGGTGTACAATATCCTGCAATCAACACTCCATCTGAATTGTGAGCACTGCTGCTCGTAGTGTTTGCTTACACAACAATGACAGCAGGTTAACAGAGCGGACTGGGTGAACAGGGTCTCCAATTGAGCGTGGTGTGGAGGGAGGGGTGGGGTGCTTCAGCCTGGCTGCGCAGGTGCAAGCAAACGATATTGCTGTGCGTAATGATGTGATCTCTAACCTAATTTTCTCTCATCTCTGTCTCAGTTTAAAGACCTGCTGGACCGTACTGTAGGCCTGAGCCAGCGGGCAACACTGCTCTACAGACACCTCTTGAGCGCGATGCTGCGGGAGGGGGTGGGGTGCATCTCCCCGAGTGTGCAAGTGCAAAAAAACAATGTTGACGTGCGTAATGATGTGGTTTCTGACCTCATTCAATCGCATTGGTCTCATTTTAAGGACCTGCTGGACCGTACTGTAGGCCTGAGCCAGCGGGCAGCGCTGCCCTACAGACACGTGGCATTGGCTTTTAGGACACTGTAGTGAGCTTGAGTGTACATCCACACATGCTCCCACCACTGCATTACACATGCACATTTTGCTTCTAGCATGCACTCTGTTCCTTTCTATAAAAACCTTTGTATAACTTATAATTATTTAACCTTGTGAATTCTCGAGCACTCCATCTCCTCTTTGAACCACGATTGCCGCTAACAGTTGGTAGATCGTACTTCAAAAACAAAGGATGCACTCAACTCCTATTTTGTATCAAGCTTGAAATAAACCTTCATTTACCTGCAGACGTTTCCACCATTAAATTATTTCTCCCTTGTCAGACATTCTATTGATTGCTTCAAGAGGGGCGGAGCAGGAGCTGACCCCGCAATGATGCCCTGGGCATTCTGATACCTTCCATCGTGGTATCAAGACACCATCCCCGACTGGAGACCTGGTCTACCATACCCCAGACTAGGAGCTTGCACCAACACGTCGTGGGACACACCAGTGGTGGCAGATGAGCAGTGAAGCCTCGGTGTGCAAGACCTACATTTGAGCACAGTGCAGGGGAAGGGGCTGGGGTGCAGCACCCTGGGTGCACAGGTGCATTCAAGCAATTTTCCCATAGCTAATAATGTAGGACTATATTATCAAAGAACGGCGAAAATATTATCACTGTTTTAGCGGCAGGAAACAGCAGCTAAAGCGGCAATAAGGGGTTGATAATAGGTCCTTGTGAATTCCCATAGAAGCCCAGGTTCACACCCGAATATATCTAATAATTGGATTGGCCACGGAACATTACCCACCAGGGGCCTCAGTTAAAAGAACGGGTAAGACCCAGCTTTTTTTTTGTTCTGTTTAATCTTTTCTCTCCATTTTTACCATCCGCTTCCCCTCTATTGAAGCAATACAAGGTTTTCCTCCTCTCGCTTCAAGTAGTCGAACAAGTATTTGCTGTCACAGGGTGGAAGCCATGCACTACCCTCTAATAGAAAACAAAAATGTCCTGTGAATGCACACCAAGGGACATTGTATGAGCTGCCCCAGGGAGGTCGCCCTCCCTAGGACCATGATACATTTGTTAGTGTAAACGCATACTAACACCACTTACACACGTGAAGTACAGGGATCAGAATGTAGTGAGGAAGCAGAGGAAGCGCAAAATATAAATCCTACCATAAGTCAGATGACACTTCAATGAGCCGATTATCCTGGCATGAGTAGAAACAGCTACATGAAGAAAACGGGTCTTCAGCACAACGCAAGCAATTTTTAAATATTGCTGAGTGATACTTTCTTTTTACCTTCTCCCGCTCGTCGCCAAATTCATGTAGTGAAGAGGCAGACAGCAGTGGATCCAATAATTAATATTATTACAAGAAAACAAGACACCTGAAACAACCACCAACAGGAGCAGACAGCAAGGCAACTGTCTAATCCAGCACCGTGTACAAACTCCACAAGGTTCCCCTCATGAAAGCCCTATATTCTAACATTACATACTTAGATTCTAGTAGAATTACATACTAACATTATTCTAGGGCTTACATTGGAATACAAAAACACATATTTACAAAAGAGGGTCCTAGGGAAAAGTTATTTAACGACCCAATAGTCTCTGATCCCCAACTAATACTGAAAGAACAAAAGAGGGAACTATCGGTCAACAAAACTCGAGAAAGAAAGATAAGATTGGATGGAAATGTCATGATACAAAAGAGCAATCCACGTTCAGCCTCACTGAGTTGAGATGAATCCCATCAGCCCACCTCACTGGCGGAGCATCGTCATCTGGGAGTGAATATTGTTATACGAATAAGTGCAGCTCACACCTCTCAAGGCGGAACCATGCTGCACTCAATCCACAACCAGGGATCAGTCCAGCCAAGATAAAATCTCAAACAGTGGTGCTAATGATTTGCAGTGCAAAGAAAAAGTGAGAAGTTAAAAATGACTACTGAGACACACAATTGAATTTAATAGAAGCTATTCTAGGGTCAAGATTAAAAACATGCTAATAGTTTGAAAAAATAACTATCTATAGCAATAGGACAAGGGTCGCCATGTTTCAGCTTTATAGGTGGTACTAACCTAGCTTTCATCAGGACCAAAAGAACTTAACGCTACTGCAATAATTGTTACAAACTTTCGTGAAAGAAAACAAAAAAAAGGGGGGTTGTTACGCTACACTCTACCAGAACCTGTTTAGCACAGATACATATTAGAATTCTGTTTTCACCGGAGGTGTATTGTTCTTCCTAAAAAACAGATAAAAATTAAAATGATTGTCTTATGTTCTGATTCATGCTTATTATACCAATCACTGTCTCTTGTCACATACTATCCGGATTAGAATTCACAACAGTAATTAGCCCAATATGTGGCTAAAAACTATGCAATTTGAAGCACTGTATACACAATAAGTAATTTATTAATTTAGTAAGTACTCACCCAGATTTATGTGGGAGTACGCCTCACCTCACCCGGCAACTGCTCGGTAAATGAGGCCCGCTCTGTGTAGGGTATAAAAGGGCACAAAAGGATGAAAAACTCATGCACCCCCTGCTTATTTCATACACATTTATAACCTTGTTGTTGATAACAAATGAACTGACTATGGACCACAGTAGAGCCCCAGTTTTGATAGAAAGGTGGGAGAGGAGGAGGGGACAGACAGCATGTCAGGGAGCCTCATAGAGACTCCTAAGGGGAACCTCTCTCCTGAAATACAAACTATACACAAATATATACTCTCATCCATAGCCTCACACATTACATGAGGCACTAGAATTATTAAAAAGGAAGGTAAAGCTCTAAAAACCTTTTTCTGCACTCTAAGATATACAGTAGTGTCTTTAAGGGACCAAACATAAGTTAAGCCACGGAAATGCTACAGGAACGAACCCAAGTTAAAGGAAAGCTCTAATGGACTAACCTGTCCATCGGTACCTCTGGCAGGAACGAAGCCGAAGGGGAGGTAACTAGATGGCAGGCAGAGCCTCTTTAAATAGGTCTGCTAATTGGATGATTATGAGCAGATGAATAATTCATCGTCCTTCGCATCCATTGCAGAAGCCTTCATACTCCTCCATTCATGTGCAATATTATGTGCATTATCCTATGGAGAGAACGCATGCGTGACAGCGCATGCGCACACAGGCACCACTGATAATAATCAGTGCCCATACTCCGTTGTCAGACGCACTATATTCCTGATGGTAATTGTAATTTAAGTTAACGGCAGACTATGCACTACTGAAAAGCGGAAAACGAAGACCTGCCGATATAGTGATACTGAGAAAGGGAGAAAAAACTCCTTCATGAAAGGCGGCCAAGTGTAGGAATGCCAACGATGCTCAATACCTGATATTTAGCCAGATGTTGTAAGTTCATACGGGTGTGTGATATTTGAAATGGTTTGATAATAGTCAAAGCGCTAGCCCGGGGATCTACGCGCATGCTCATTGGACGACGAGTATCCACAGCTCCTTTCATCAAGTGCTGACGATCTCCCTACATCTGTGGGATATTCAAATGGTGTCAAGTGTACTGACTCTTACTACATTATCCAATGTCAACCAACAACCCATGAAGTTGCAAATAATTCAAACCGCATAAACGGTACTTGCCTAGCAAGGTTTCATACACCGACCTCTGATGTGACAACACATCTAGCAGGCTCAAATAACAATATATTTATCTCTCAAAGTACTTGGATCAGAAATTGTTGGTAGTATAAAAGTTTTTGAGCCAAGAAAAAGAGAGAAAAAAAATAAAAGAGGTGATAAGCGAACCATAAAGCTGGGTTTATGAATCAAAAATGATCTCATGGGAAAAATAGAAAAATGGCATTTAAATATACAGAAGCCTAGTCACAAAATATCTAATGTATGTAAATGATCAAGTTGTGATCACACTGGGCAGACACGCTCATAACGTCACCCAGGGAATCTCATCATTAAGACCCACACTGTCACATTTTAATTTATATATCCATTTTTGTTCCTTGACAAAAAGGAACCTCGAGATGTCACTGATGTGTGACGGAATGTATGGTCGCTCAAGCACCACCCACTTGAGGTCTTCTGCCTTATGTTTGAGAGTGAGAAAGTGATTTGTAAGACGTGTAGATGGTTTGCTGCATCTAATGGTGCTACATCTAATGGTGCTCTTATGTTTGCTGATCCTCAGCTTAATCTTCCGTGTGGTGAAGCCAATATGCCTGCGCGAACAAGGACAAGTGATCATGTAAATGACTCTGTCAGAGTTACAATTAGTGTGTGTCTTAAGAATCCATGGGTTCCCGGTGCCAATGTCCACACATTTAGTTTTCTGGATTTGTGGACACGCATTACAGCAACCACAAGTAATATGGCCGCGAACTGCGGGGAGATTCCTGAGTGTATTGGTGGCCTCATGAATCCTAGTCATAGGCCTTGTGTGCACCAGACTGACTCGTAAACTGAGGCCCTTCTTGAAGGAGAACAATGGAGTGGGGATATTGTCAGTCGCCACATTCAAAATTCTCCAGTGTCTCCGTAATGACTTCTGTACCTGGTTGGAAAGTGTACTAAAGGTGTTCACAAAAGTGAGCCTCTTTAAAGGTTCTTTATCAACCCTGACATCCAATAAGGCGTCTAGATTATTATTGGCAGCCCGTTTCCATGCCTGGTGTACCAGACGTCTAGGGTAATCTCAATCCTTAAGTTGTTCCGTTACATTGGAATACTACACAGAGCACATGATTTTACAGCAATGAGCTCATGGTTTCATCCACGAGTCGTGAGACCGGTAAGGGTAAGTATTTCGCTTCCCACTCCCTATATTGTATAAACATAAACTAACACTTTTTCCACATGTATGCTACAGTGCCCGGAGCACATCACTTTACAGCAATGAGCTCACAATTTAGGCTCACGATTTAATCCCGAGCCTTTGTACCAGTAGGGGTGAGTGAGTAGTTAGCTTCCCACTCCCTATGTATTATAAATGCATACTAACACTACTTACACACTTATACCACAGCGGCTAGTATCCTACAGTGCCCAGTGCCCATCACTTTACAGCAATCAGCTCGGTTTCATCCCCAAGTCTTCAGACCAGTAGTCATAACTACTTCGCATCCCACTTCCGGTATACTATCAACACACAGTAGCGGTCAGTAGTTTGCTTCCCACTCCCGGTATGGTATAAACGCCTACTAACACTACTTGCACACGTATGCTACAAACACCAGACCACATCACTTTAAAGCAATGACCTCACGGTTTAGACTCTTGGTTTCATACCCGAGTGTAGCACCATATCATATCACCATGCCACTCTGAGCAACACCGCACTTTCAGACCGGTAACAGTGATAACTACCTACTGGCGACCACCTCTAGGAAATAAAGAAGCTTTCAAAAGTTCTCTATATTACTGTCTTTCTACTTTTCCATATAAACAGTTTTTTAAATATTCAAATACACATCGAAGTCAGAAATGCAATGTATTCTATCAACACACTTTCTAGAACATTCTACAACACGCGGAGGATAAAAGTTCATCAATTTTATTAAACCTAACAATATATTTTTGCAACATTTTCTCGAACATTTAACGGCATGTGCAGGTTAAAAGTTCACAATTGTTTTAAGTTCGAAAAGTGCCTTCCAAATGCAAGTAGCAGGTGTGGTTGAGTTGAGCAAATTTTATCCTATAATATGTACTCCATGTGCAAACTGCTTTTTCTTAACCAATCACCAAGATACTGTTCCAAAAAATGAATGTGCACCCTAATTAAAAAAAATTGCTTTTCATCTCCCATTCAGGTACCGTTTTGTATGCGAAAAGAAACTAGTTCCCCATCTTTAAACATATCTCTTATTCTATGAAGGAACTGCATGAGCTTCAGACATCTTTCCATACCCTGCAGCCATACCTTCAAAATGCTAGTGTCGATCGTAGGACATAGCTATGTTTTCTGGTGCAGGAGCTATGCAGAACAGAGACGTATTGACTTAAATCTAGGTTTTCAAAATGTGGACATTAAATGGTTTGGACAGAGAGGATTGAAGTCGCTCTATGGCACCTGTTTGCATCTCCAATACCCTGACCTCATGATTGTGCACTGTGGTGGAAACGACCTAGGCACATTGACTGGGGTAGGTTTGGAAATGCTTATGAAAGACACCTTTGGACAATTAATGTTAATTTTGTCTCACATTGTCTTTGTATATTCCAATATATGCCAAAGACAGAAGTGGAAATGGTCCAAACAATTTTGTCCTCAGATTGAATTTTTTTTTTTTTAAAGTCAACAAAGCTGTACCTGTATACCTCAGAGACCACAAAAATGGGCTCCATCTACAACAACAACATATCTTTTGATATGGCGGATATATACAGAAGTGATGGAGTACACTTTACAGATCAGGGAAACTGAGTTTTCCTGAATAACTTGAAGCTGTGCATCCGCACTTATATGGAGCTCCAACTAATGAACACAAGGGCTCTTTTTATAGCCATCCTATAACTTACAACTTAGGCCTGCTATTTTAGGGCCATGTAGCAACAACTCCCGGACACTCGCCAAAATGTATTCTCCACACAGCTGTGGCGCAGTGTTCAGACCATCTCACTGTGCAACACAGACTCTCACTTTGATCCCCAGCTCTACTCACCCATAGGGTTGAGTAGTTTGCACTTTACAAATACCGTATTGAATTACCTTTGTACTCCTCATACAACACCACCTAAGCACCATATACAAGCTTCAATGTTCGAAACAAAAGTTTATCCAAGTAGCTATAACTACATGCTGACACTACTTGCACAGATGTGGCACAGTGGCCAGAGCACATGACTTCAGAGCATATGACACACAGTTTGGGCTCAGGCTTTAATCCCTGACTCCAGGAGCAGCTCAGCTTAGCAGCATGAGACTGTAGACAATATCTTACATACTTTCTGTACCCCAGGACTTTCAGACCAGTACGGGTCAGTAGTTCATCCTAGTAGTTATAAACACAGGCTGACACTACTTCCACATCTGTAGTGCATTGGCCACGGCACATGACTTCACAGCATAAGACACACAATTTGGGCTCACGCTTTAATCACCGAGTCCCGCACCATCTCACCTCATCCACATCAGACTCTACGCAATACCTCATTTAATTTCCATAGCACACCACTTACGCACCGGTAGAGGTGAATACTTCACTTCGCACCCCTCTATAGCACACCCTAAACACCCCACAGAGGTTACAGTGCTCCTACCCTCCTATTTCTCACTGTTTCCCCCTTTTTTCCCCTTGTTCGCTAAAATTGAATCACAAAATAGCGGCCAAAACTTCCTAGTTGCAATCACTAGCACTGCTCGCAGCCAATCAGCAGCACTCTTGTGCTCGTAACACCTCAGCCAATCAGATGGCAGAATTCCCAAATATCGATATCTGTAAATTTCGATATTTCTCAAAATTTACACCAAGAATTTACACCAAATAAAGAAAGGCGTGCTTGCTAGACCAAGACTCTTCTCCCTGCCAAATTTGGGGTAATTCCGTTCACCCGTTCGACCTGTAGCCTTGTCTAAAGTGTCCTATAGAAATTAACTTGGAGAAAACACAAATCACCCCCAAACTTTCAAACTTTCAACATAGGAGCTGATATCAATAAAGAATTCATTTTGAAAATGTTGTGAAGGTTTGTCAATTGGCTCCACAGTTATTGGGAATAAAATGTTGCCATTTTCCTATGGTAACTAGGTCCTGAATTGTCAGAGTCCAGGCGTGCTCAAACTCACACCTGGTAAAATGAGTCCCTACGGGGAGAAAGGAAAAAAATGTAAAATCTTAGAGCGGGTCTGAAGGCGGTCATATGATGATACTGCTAAACACACGTACAGAAAGGCCATAAAAAGTTATCACAACTTAGTTCCAAAAAACGAAAGTCTCGTTTTTTGCAGCATCTATCGCCTCCAGCTCCAATCCTTCCAAAACTATCTTTTCCATTGTGAAAGATATGTTGCAACCTCCAACAGGCTCCAGTGACCCCATTTCCTCCAACTCCCAATGTGACTCACTGGCTAAGTTCTTTATTAATGAGGTTGATCTTATTTATAGCGCCCTAGATGCAAAGCAATGCCCGGTCGAATCCGTGGCAATCATTACTCCTGGTGCAACCTCTCACTACCTAGAAATTCTGCCGCCTGTGTCCTTTGAAGACTTAGCCATTTTAACAGCAAAAGTCAAATCAGGTTCCCCTGACAACCCAGTAAAATCTGACATTTTTAGAAAATGTTACAATTGTCTGATGATGGAGGGTAGGACATTCATCAACAACTCCCTTTAATCAGCAGTGATTCCTCATCCTTGGAAACACGCTAAGGTTGTACCGCTACTTAAAAAAACCCACTCTTGATTTATTCTTATCAGAGAATTTTAGACCTATATCTCTGCTTCCATATCTGGCCAAGATAACGAATCTCATGTTAACACCATCATGACTAACTATCTTGAATGCAATGCGATTCTGGACAGTTCTCAGATAGGGTTCCGCCCCAGACATAGTACGGAATCAGCGCTCTTGACAGTTACAGAGCAGCTCTGGGCAGCACTAGACGAGGGCAGCACATAGGCACTATTTTTACCCGATCTTAGTAC
This sequence comes from Lissotriton vulgaris, assembly GCF_964263255.1. Classification (NCBI taxonomy): domain Eukaryota; kingdom Metazoa; phylum Chordata; class Amphibia; order Caudata; family Salamandridae; genus Lissotriton; species Lissotriton vulgaris. The sequence continues at coordinate 2,126,641,122 of NC_141689.1, forward strand.
AGCCTTTGACACGGTCTCCCATAAATTTCTTCTCCATTGACTTGAAGAGATCGGAGTCAAAGGTGAGGCTCTGGCCTGGCTTACGGCATTTCTCTCGGAATGTTCCTTCCAAGTTCAGGCCCTCGTTATCTCTTCAGTATCTACCCTCTAAAGTGCGGTGTCCCCCATGGCTCTGCATTGAGCCCTACGCTATTCAATGTATACGTCCGCCCTTTGGCTCTGCTAGCCAAAGAACGTAACATCAAAATGATATCTTACGCGGACGACACGCAGCTGGTGTTCACCTTCACTAACAGTCTGATCACTGACCAATTGAAGTTCTGTGCGGATGTCCTGGCTATCACTGAGTGGATGATTAACAACTACCTGCAGCTGAACTCTGCTAAAACAGAGTTGCTCCTGGTAGACCATGACACCCATAAATGGGACTTCCAGTGGTGGCCTACGGCCTTAGGCTTTCCCCAACCTAAAAACACTGTTAAGGATCTGGGGGTTCTGATTGATATTGCCCTTACCTTCGAGCCTCATGCAAAGAAGGTGGCCAAGGCAAACGTTACTGAATATGGGAACAGACAAAAGGATACCTGAGTTGAAGTGCAAGACTTTCAGGAGGAATATGGGAGCATACTTGCAAGGGAATGGCGAAGTGTGGCATTAAGCACAAATGCTAAAGCCACTCTATGCCATTCCAAAACCACAGGGCTGCACCATATTTACAGAGACACAGCACATCCCTCCGTTTTCCCTAGCACTGGTGCCAAATTAAACTGCCTAACGCCAATGCAGGCACCCTTACACCCACGTTGAGGGAATGATTGGTTATGTGCAGGAAGGGACACCTTCCTGCAATCAAAATGGTGATTTGAAATGTCTATGTGTGCTGCATTGTGCAGCACACATAGAAGTTGCAAATCATAATTTTTTAATGATTGCTTATGTGTAGGAAGGCACACCTTCCTGCACATAAACAATCATTCATGGTGTTTGCTGTTTTTATGTGTGCTGCACAACGCAAAACTGATAGAAACAGTAAAAACGAGGAGAAATAAAGCGTTCCTCCTTGTTTCACCATGTTAAACCAGGTTTTCCTGGTCTTAATTTTCGTGCTGCCTCCTATTTAGGTCACCCTTGTAAAAAGGGGGCAGCGTCATAACTCATAATCAATGGGTGTTGTGGTGAAACGCCCACCGCAACACCCATTGCCTACCCCTTTCACGCAAAGTATAGCGTGAAAGGATGCCTTTTCTATAAGGTGGCATTAAGACATGTTAAGTGGCTTCACTCTATCTTGTAAATAAGGTGAAACCCCTATCGCCACAGGAACTTCATTATAAGTGACGTTCCTGTGGCAATAGGGGCTTGTAAAAATGCCCCATAGTGTTTAAAGTAGGAATAAGAGTAGGAAAAAGTAGAGTGAATAAACTTTGAGAAAGGCAGAGTGCCTTGAACGTGCAACATTGTTTTATAGAAAGGCAATATAGGGATTTCAGATTGAATGACACTTGGAATGAGTTTGGCTGCTAAAATCTGAATATGTTGAAGCTAGCCAACTGCATATGAGGTAAGCTGGCAAAGAGTAACAGTACTCAAGATGGGACAGGATAGTAACTGTGTTAAGATGGAGCAAGGTGCTATTCATCCATTCTGATACTGCACATATACAGGAACTGCAGAATATCAATGTAAATGTGGTTTGCAGATTGTGGTCATGGTTGAATAGTCAGAGACTAAGGGAAAGTATTGAGACAGCAAAACATTGAGTGAAAACCTTTCATTGCATAAATTCGAAGAGCTGTAAGCAAATGATTGCTTGCTATTGTATCGTGCCTCCAGTCTAGCATCTGCTTTAAGCTGTAAAAGAGGCTTATGTTTGACCACATTGCTTAATAAACTAATTGCTTCATTTGCTTTCATGAAACTATTTAATTATTGGAACGTGTACACCATGATTTCACCTTCTGTCCAATTTCTACAAATCATACAGTAAAGTAAGCAGAGTGAACCACCTGCAGCTAAAACACATGACATTTCCCAGCACTGTGTAAATGCTTTCAGAAGTAATCAATTTTAGGTTCATGCTGGGCATGTGTGAGAGACAGAAGAGGCTGAAGAATGTTAGATGACCTTTTATATCGAGCAACACCACTGTAGGTTTAAAGCGAAGAAGAGACACATGAATGTATTTACTAAGAGAAAGAGAAGGAGGAGGCCGTGCTGGCCTTACTGTACTACTGATAAGGAGTTTGACGGTGTAAAGGAGAAAATGGGCTAAATAAGACACACAACCAGAGGTGAATTTCACCAGGGACAGGGGAACATTCTGCATATTTTAAATGTGTGATTTAGTTGGAAAGGAATCATTAACACATACGTTGGCTAAGAGGAAAAGTGTACAGACTCCTGGTGGGTTGGCCATTCTGCGACCTCCCATTTAATTACTGTTAGGGCCTTGGTGGATGGGGTCCCAGGGGGCCTTTTTAAGGCTCGTGGAGGGGACCTTGTGGCCCACACTTCCTTTTTATTAAACATTTCTGCCTTTGGGGTGCTTGGAGTCTGGCTAGGCTCTGATAGGAGGCAGTGCAAACCCCTGGCTTCATTTATTTATTCACCCCAGGAGTGGTGGTCTCTGGTGCCTTTTTAGGCTTCTATAGGTGGGCCATGTGCCCCCCTTCTGCTTTTATTGTACATTTAGGCCCCAGGGTTTGGAGTCCCTGGGGCCTAATTGGGCTCTGGGATGGTGGCCATGTGCCCCCCTCCATCATTATTTTACCATGGCCCTGAGGGTTGAGGTCCCTGGGGCCTCTTAGAGGCTGGGGGGGGTCCATATGTCCCCTCCACAAAATAAAAACCCACCATTGCTCCAAGGACCCTGGCTCACACAGGTTTTGTTAAAGAAGCACAGGAGCACCTGTGTTGTTGTTGTTGCTGTGCAGCCACAGCAATTTTGTTGCAAAATAAAAATAACATTTTTTGGGCACCAGGCCAAACAGAGTCTTGAGCCCTAAGATGGCTGCTACCACTTCTTGGTTGATGTGGTGGCATCCAATCAGATTTCCTGAATCTGCAGAGCTCGCTCAGCTCGCATGTCCAGGGAGCCAACTTCAGGCGCAAGTCATGTTTTTCCTCCCACTTTGTGGGAGCCTTTATAAATCTCCCTTCCCGCCAGATGAGAACAAACATGCCTTACCTGTCTGCAGGAGTGAGGGCAGGGAAAGGCAGCCTGGACCCACCCAGAGGGAGATTTATTCATGATCCTGTCAGCTTGGAGCAGGCTTCAGTTCTGTGTTGGGAAACAGAACTGATGTTGCTCCCGCCTAGAGAAAGCATGAAAAAACAGCTGCTCCCTCCAGGCCAGACCAGAGCTCGTACCTGCAGCATGCAGAGAGCTGGCTATGACCGCCGGGGCCCAAGGCTCCCCCTCAATGCGCAGTTTGTGGGTGGGCAATGAGGCACCCACCTCTGGCCCTGGGGTATGGAGTCCCTGGGCATGAGAAGGCTTGAAGAGGATGCCCATATTCCACCCTCTCCATTTAACTAACATGTGGCTCCAGGGGGTGAAATCCCCCGAATCTATGAAGGCTCAGGGAGGAGAGTTGTGTGACCCCCTCACTTTCTTAGTTAAATTTGCTCCCTTGGAATGGGGTCCCCAAAGCCTAAGAAGGCTTGGGGAGGAGTGGCCCCTTGGTTCCTCCCATTCTCTTTCAATTGAATTTGGCCATGGGCGATGGGAATTCTTAGGGCCTAACGAGGCTCAATATTAATTCACTGAAAAAACACAAAGGTTAAAGTAACGCTAAAGTTAGGTTAGAATTTCAGCCACAACGTAATGTTTTAAGCATTCAAAACCAATGCAATTCACCATTTATAGTTTGCTCTGGTAACTATAACTGGTGCTGTAAGGTAACTATAACTCCAGTCCCAGCCATTCACTGTTAATTGCCCTACATATAAAATGACTCAAAACATCTTCTCTGACACCATTAATAATATCACTGCAACATTTGCAATACAATTGTTGATAATAAAACTGTGCATTGACGGGTTACAAGTTAAAGTTACTTTAGGGCACGAGTTATAGTTACCAAAGATAACCATAACTGGTGAATTTCAATTGTTTTGTATGTTTGAAATGTTACATTGTCACTGAAATTCTCACCTTACTAGAACGTAACTTTAACCTTTATTTTTCTTCATTGTGTGTATTTATATATATTCACTGAAAAAACCATAGGTATTTACAGACGTTATAGTTATTAATTAGCATTTAAAAATACCTAAGAAATTCACTCAAAAAATCATATATTTCAGGGACATTATAGTTATAGTTAGTTGGACATTATACTCATATAAAACCAAAGAAATTCGCCAGTTATAGTTAGTGGAGCTAACTATAACGTGTGCGCCCGCAATGCCCTGCTGATTATGTCACATATTACATCACTCATGACATGGTCAGTGACATCACTGATGACATCTCAAATTACATCACTGATGACATCATCTATTGAATGTGTGTTTCTGTAAACTTTACATATTTTCATATATATCAATGCCAAGGTGTATTAAAGAATGAGTGGATTTACAAGTGCCTGAATGGATTATTTAGGAGGTGCGTGACTAACTGTATAAGTGAGTGATTGAACGTGTCTTACTGAATGGATGGGTTAGTGACTAAACTGGGTGAAAGGCTGTATTAGTCTCTCAGTTGGTGTTTACGCGGCTACATGGGTTGGTCAGTAGCTACATGAGTGACTTTATAGGTTATTGATTTGTTGTCTGAGTATCTGTATGGGTGCCTGAGTGTCTGTGTGGGTCAGTGGACGGTGGTGTAACTGATGTCTGAGTGGGTGATTCACTGGTTGTATGGATTCAAAAGTGCTTCTGGGAAGGGCTGTATGAGTGAGTTAGTGTGTGTATGGGTGTGTTGATCAGTGAATGAATATCTCAGTCATATATCTGTGACTAACTATATATGTTTTAAGGCACTATATGTGAGTGTTGGAGTATATAAATGACTTTACGTGAGAGGAAGTTATTTGAAGTGTTGGGGTATCAATACGTGTCTGATTCTGTCAGTCATTGTAAGAGACATTGTATAAGACACATGTGTTAGTATCTGTATAAATAGGTGTGTGGTATGTCTATAAATAACGGAGTTGGTGTGTATAACTGTATACATGAGTAAATGGGTATGTGATTGATCCTTCGCATTACTGACTACGTGTGTGAGTAACTCTATGGAAGAGTGGCAGAGTGTGACTACATGTATACTTGTATGAGTGCGTATTATAGACCTGTATTGATAAGTACCTACATGTATAAATGACTGGATGTGTGTGTAGACCTAGGAAATTGTGAGTGGTATGTAGAATATGGCATTCTTACATGTATGGTTTCAAAAATATTAGCCTGCATTTTAGAATGGGTGTATCAAAGTTTATGTTAGGGCATCAGTATGTGCATCAGATTATGACGTGGATGTTGTCATCAGTGATATCATTAGTGATGTCATTTGAGATGTCATCAGTGATGTCATCAGTAATGTCACTGACCATGTCATGGGTGATGTAATATGTGACATCATCAGCAGTGCAATGCGGGCGCACAAGTTATAGTTAGCACAACTAACTATAACAGGCAAATTTATCTGGTTTTTTGAGTCAAATGTCCAACTAACTATAATGTCCCTGAAACCTATGGTTTTTTCAGTGCATTTCTAAAGTTTTTTAAATGCTAATTCCGAACTATAACGTCTGTAAAACCTATGTTTTTTTTCAATGAATTTCAAAGATTTTTTAATTATTGAACTACTATTGTTTATTTGTCATTAGTAGTGTTTTTTCTAACTTTTCAACTACAGAAAACAAACTGCAACAGTGCTGTAACATAATACATTTAACCAATTACAATAAGTTTTTAAATAATACAAAACAATTTAACATTCAGATAACAATTTTTCTCCCTTTTTTTCTGTCATCAATTACTACTTAACTTCACTATTCACAGTGATATCAGTCTAGTTTCATCATAAAAAGCAGGGAAAAAAACAATCAACTAGCTTGTTAAAAAAAAACCCTAAGGGCCCGATTCACAGAATGAACTTAAGACTAAATCCTAAACTTACTACTATTTGGTATTCACAGAATGCACTTACTACTTTCGGGATTCACAGAGTGAACTTACTACTTTCGGTATTCACAGAATAGATTTAAAACTACTAACTTTACGTCTGCACTCGGGCTGGAAATTCCGGCCTGGAGGCGGAGTTTACAGCCCGGAGGCGGAGCTTCCAGCTTGGGGGCAGAGCTTGCGGGCCGGAGGCACAGCTTGCGACTTGGAGGAGGAGGTTCCGGCTCGGAGGTGGGGATTTAGCCATTGCTGAAATCTCCACCTCGGGACCGCAAGCTCCGCCTCCGGGCCGGAAGCTCCGCCTCTGGGCCACAAGCTCTTCCCCCAAGCTGGAAGCTCCGCCTCCGGGCCGATATTTACGGCCTGATGGCGGACGAAAAGTTAGTAGTCTTAAATCTATTCTGTGAATCCCGAAAGTAGTAAGTTCATGCTTTGAATCCCAAAAGTAGTAAGTTCACTCTGTGAATCCCGAAAGTAGTAAGTGCATTCTGTGAATACCAAATAGTAGTAAGTTTAGGAATTAGTCTTAAGTTCATTTTGTGAATTGGGCCCTAAGTCTCCCAAATATAATTCAAAATCACCACAAATAACACATCCAATACTACTTCAAATGTTCAAATCTTACCTTTACTTTGTAGTTTTTCTGCACATTTTCCCAATACACCAGATAATCTATCAAAAATTCTGCTTTGAAAGCATCCAGTATGAATTCCTTAAAAATCCTACGTAGTTTCTCTGCACATTTTCCCAATACACCAGATAAGGTTTCCAAAATTTTGCTTTGAAGGCATCCAGCATGAATTCCTTAAAGAATCTATACACCTTCCCATTAAAGCCGAATGGTGTATCTAAAATCTTTGTTTCAGAAAAATTAAGCATGAGTTGGGTAATTCATAAGGCAATCTCCATTTCATTTCCAAGTGTGCATCATTGCAGTAACTCAATCCATTATTACACTTTAAATAAACTGTATAATGTCCACTTATCATCATCATCATTGATAACTTTATTTTGGTCACCACAGACCATAAAAGTGCAAATAAAATACATTCATAGAAGCACAAGAATAATAAAACAATAAATTACAGATCCAGTAAAAATTAGACCTAAAACTGAATTAAACTTGATAGTTATTACACTGTTCAATACAATGAATAAGTGGACACAAATATTATAAAAAACTTCTCAGTCTATGCCACATACCAAATAAAAACCATGATACAGCGAAGAAGATAGGGGGGTGGGTATCATATCTTATAACCCTGCAGGCTTGGGCACATTGACTAAAACCTAGGTTCCTACAAAGTGGGATCAACCAACATTTCCTTATTGCCTGGTAGGCAGGGCAGAAGAACAAAACATGGCATACATCTTCTTGCTTATAATTACGTGCCGGGCATGCAATATTCTCTGTGTTAGCCCATTTACAGGTAAATGCCATAAGTGGAAGGCTGCCAATCCTAAACTGTATGTAGAGTTTCCTCACAAGAAAAGGATAGGTTAAGTCCAGAAAATCCTCCATTCTAGATTCAATTTTTACTTGGAGGAACTCCACCGTCAATCTTCCCACAGTCGTACATCTCTGCAGAGATATTAACTTCTGATACCTAAGATGACACCACAGCTCAGCTTTAGTTATCCTTAGGCAACTTTCTTCAGGATTCTCCCACAGCTCAGATAAACCAACACGCTCACAGAGTGCCCTAATGTGCAAGAGCCACGGAATGTTGTTGGTTTTTAGAGAAGCCCACACCTCTATAAATTCCTCTTTATAGGAATATAATTCAGGCACGGACCAAAGCCTCTTCCAATACATCATCGGCCGTGCTGCTGCTGCCTTCTCTATTTGTTCTAACCCCAAGTCCATACGCAGGGTAATAAGCGGTGTACTTGCTGGTAGGCCCAATAGATTCTGCATGAAGGCATGTTCTACCCTCATGAGGTTGATTATGCATTTGTATCCCCATAATTCTGCTCAGTACATAGAAGCCGTTCTGGCCTGAAGTCTATACATTTCAACGACCGGGGCCGCAGGCTTAAAATCCAAAATTCTATGCACTTTACTGATTCCTCCCACCACTTGGGACAGCCTAAGGGCCGCCTTTGCTGTCTGAGAGCCCCAATCAAAGTTTTCCATTGAGGTAATACCCAGGTACTCAAAAGTCTTGACTCTTTCCAGATGAGTACCATTTAAAAGGGGGTTAGGGTGAGTCTGTTTAGGGGGATTCAAAATCATAAACTTGGTCTTATTCAAGTTTATCTCTAGCCCACGCAGTGCGCAGAAAGATGCGAAACCGTCCAGGGTGCACTGGATGCCTGTTGATGTTTTGGACAACAACAAAGTGTCATCTGCAAACATCAGAGTGGGCACCCACCCGGTCACCAGCCTTGGGGTATCATTGTCTTTTACTCTAATTAGATGGTCTACTAGCCCATTTATATGGAGACCAAATAAGGTTGGGGCCAGGACGCACCCCTGGCGTACATACTTCTTCACAGGGAAACGAGCCGACAATTCCCCATGCCTCCTACACCTGACTTGAGCATAGTTATTCGTGTGGAATCTATTCAGGATATCCAACATATAAGTGGGTGCGCCCAAATCTCTCAATACTCCCCACAACTTTTCCCTCTGCACTAAATCAAATGTGGCCCAAAGGTCCACAAAGATGAGGTAGAGGCTGCCACCCTCCACTCTCACCGTTTTCCAGAATACTACCTGCAGCCTAAAAATTTGGTCTATTATGGAAATGCCCATCCTAAACCCAGATTGGAGTATGGTCAAAATCTAATTTTCCTCTATCCACCCCTGGATTCTGCCTAAAATGATCCTGCCCATCAGTTTTTGTGTAGTATCTATCAAGCTGATGGGCCTATAATTAGATTGGGTTAGCGGACAACCTTTTTAGTGGACAGGGACAATCTCGGCTCCGAGCTAGGTATCTGGCGGGTCATTCCCCTTAAGTATTGCGTTAAATAAAACAACCAAATAAGGTGCCCACATTTTTGGTTGTGATCGGAATAAATCCCCAGGCAGCTTATCCAAGCCAGGGGCCTTGTTAGGTAGGAGTTTAGCTATTGCGGTCTCAACCTCAATAAGCGTGATGTCCAGGAGCCCACCCAATCAATACTCACACAGGGGGGCCACTAACACCTGGCCCGCTCAGTATCCAAGGGCCCCTCCAATCGATGCTGATGGAGAGGTCCTGGGGTAAGGAGCAGGGTGATCTCTTCCGCATCTCCCATTACAGGATCAGTTGGCCCCTCCAATCTATACTCATGGAGGGGTCCGAGGGTAGGGAGTAAAGATGCCTCTTCCGCCGGGTTAGCATATAGTGTCCCAAAATGGGCTTCCCAAACTACAGGTGCTATGTTCGCTATGGGTGGTGGTCCACCACCCCATGTCCCAGTGGTGACGATGGCCCAAAATGACTTGGAATCCTTGCATGAAAGTGCTCATCTTAATTCTTCCCATCTGTTCTCCTCCCAGTCTTTATTTTCCCTGTTAGTAACCTATTAATACCTGAGCCGACACTGCTATATACTAGTTCTATCCTTATCTTTCATTGCGGCTAGCAGGTCTTTTTTTGCTTTCTGACAGGATGGGTCATACCAGGGATGAGTTTGAACTCGGGTAACCTTCATTCTACCACTAGGGTAAAACACATCAGATAGTTTAGCAATCAACTGCTTGTGGATTTCTAAAGTCCTAGTCCGAGACTCTCGGTCAGAATCCTTTTCTCCCATATCACCCATTTCTATCAGCTAGGGTAATGCCAGCTGTTATATTCCTGCAGGTTTAGTCGGGGCGCCCTGGAATTTAGACCATTAGATTCGCCGCCTATTGTTAGATAGCAGGAAAGGCGGTTGACCAGCATTAGGCTCAGGGGCGGGGTTGGACAGCCCAAATCTCCCGGGTTTCAATCTCAGGACCAGGGCATTGTGGTCACTATCGTTCCTCGGATAAACCCTGAAATCCAAAACCCTGTCCCAGTGTCTGGCGTCAACCATTATATAATCAATAATGGAATTTTGCCCTAATCTGTTGAAGGTAGATGAGCCCGGTCTTTCTGGTTCCACCCTCCCATTACACGCCCGCAGAGACGCTGTAAGGGAAAATGATTTAATTTGGAGAACCAGCGGAGTCCAAGCTCTAACAGATGCTATCTGCGGCACAGGGATGCACCAATACTGGTCCTCATCATCTAATTCACCCATTTCTGAGCTAGCAAGAGGTTAAAACTGGCAATTACAATCTCCTCCAACTAATAGGGCTACTGCTGGGTCAAGGGAAGGAATCAACTGCCTTAATGTATTGATGGTACCAGATTCTTGCCCACCCTGCATAGGCCTAGAATAGATGTTAAGTAAGGCAACCTGGGTGGAATCAGGGAGTGTTAGAAGAACACATTGAACATCAAGGGCCGGATAAAGGTAATCCCAGATTACCAATTCTTAAATACCGAATCATACCGATTCAGTATTTAAGAACAGGCAAATGGGATGTAGGTAATTTTTCTGAAAAAGTTACCGAATCGTTAAGTTTCGGTAATTACCGAATTGGTATTTACTAATTCAGTAATTGCCATTCATTTGTATGGGCCTGGAGGCCCATAGAAATGAATGTTAATTACCGAATCGGTAAATACCGATTCAGTAATTGGGGGAAACATTGAAGGGTGTCCCTTTGACACCCTGTTGCACCCCTCAATTGTGTATGGGTGCACATGTTGCAGACATACATGCATGTCTGCAACATGTCACTGTTGGAAAAGCAAAAAAAATGCTTTTTCAAGGGTTTTCATTATTTACCACCAACTTCTAGTTGGTGGTAAATAACGAATCCTTAACTGAGGCATACACTAATTGAGTGCTTCCTACATCCTGGATTCGGTATTTTACCGAATCGATATGTTAAAAATTCGGTATTTTACTGAATCCTTAAATTACCGATTCGATAAAATAGCGAATCCTTAAAAAATGCCACCTACATCTGGAAAGCTCAATACCGGTCGGTAACAGCCGAAATTTGGTAATTTCGTCCGTTACCGACCGGTATTGGGTGACCTACATCTGGCCCTAAGTGAGTTGGTTGGAATATGGACTGCTTTAGCACCCAAGTGCGTACCCACCCAAATCGACAGGCCACCCGAGGGTCTCCCCCTACCCCGAGTTGTGGCCAGGATATCAAAAGTGGCAAAGCCAGCCCTCGCAATCTCTTTCAATGCCCACGTCTCCTGCATCAAGCAGATATCATGATTTTCTATAAAAAGGCCCCACTCAGGCAAAGATAATGTATTTCTCATCCCTGCCAAATTCCAGGACAGGACTTTGATACTACCATCAATTGCCCCGATACTGGGTGGGCCTAGATCTTCCACTAGGCCGTGTTCACCAGTTACTACCCCACTCGGACACATTGGCTGCTCAATCACTTGCCTTCGTTCTATTTCTTCACCCATTGGCTGCTCAGCAACAGGGACAGATGCATCCACCTGCGTCTCATGCGATAGAACATCAGAATCTACAGCCACGTGGTCCCTCCCCATACTCTGCTCCACGTTAGCTCCAGTTATCACCCTGCCCCCCGCACCCTCTTGTTGGATAATAATTGGGGCACAGAGAGTATTAGCATCATCATTACTCCCCACTCTCTCTGCTTGGGGGCCTAGTTCACTGGCTGTTAAGGGTGGGGGCCATTGGGTATCCACTAGGTCTAAAATACTAAACCTGTTAGTTTGGGGAAACAATGAAAGTAAAGGAGTAGTTGGTTGTGGGCCCTTCCAGTTTATTGCCCCCTCTTGATCTTTGTGTGGTGATATGTTCTGAGCCCCCCAAAGCTGCACACCTCTATTTCGGTTAATACCCCACTGAGGAGCAGGATAGAAATAGGATAGATGTAGGGGTAGAATTTGTGTTTTAGACCAGACTGGGACCCCGTTGCAGATGTACTCCACAGCACGGATGTTCGTGAAGTTGATTATGACACAATTTCCTGCAATGGTTTTTGGCCTTGTCCCTACCCAGTTAACGCGTCTTGCAAACATTATTTCACCAGAGACCTGTGGGGGAAGAGGTCAATTAAGGTTAAGCCAATGTATACATTTATTTTTAAGTTCGGTGTACTCCTCCTTTTTCTCCTTACCTAACTCTGGAACCCCGGCAAGCACCACCACACGTTGTAATGACGCTGGGGGGGGTTTAATACAGGGTAGGGCTTTTACGTGCTCATCCTCAGCAATATTTCTTCTGGCTTGAAGTTATTGGTCCGCGTGCCCTGACACCCCCCCAGATGCCCCTCTTCTAGGTAGAGCATTGCTATTATCTACATTTCTTTCCCATACTGGTGGAAGGACAACATTAGTGGGGGGATTATAATTTACCACCAAAGGTGGTGCAGCAGGTATGTTATTACTAATGGGGAAATTATTGGAATTGGCTTCATTATTTTCAAATTGCTGCTCCCCATCACGGGAGACATAACCCCCTATAACTTGCGGATCTGCCTGTACCTGGACACGATCAGACTGTGACTCTAAATGCAAAAGCCTATTTTCAATCTGGGTGAGTCTATCATATATGGGGAGACAAGTCCTTGTGAAGATAATTTCCAATTTCGCTCAGAATGCAGTTCCCAGGTCTGCTGGGTCCACATCTCTGAAGTTCGCAGCAGCAGTAGCCATTTGAGTAGGCAGTGGGCTTGTGGCTGGGGTATTTGAGGGTCTTTTACTTGGTCCCTCACTCTTGTCATTCCTTTTTTTAATCTTCGCTTTTTTATTTGTTAAAGGGGTGCCGCCACGCTTCCTTTTCACCACCGGATCTGCTACCACCTTTGTAGCCTCAGTTTTGGAATTCTGTAAAGATCTCGTTTTTGATCTAAGGTTTGGTGGACCTGATTCTTCATAATTAAGGTCAAGCGTACTCGCTCTTATTAGGAAAGTACCAGTCCCAGGTTGGTGGTTTGGGGACACTACATACAATAATGGGCCCAGGGATGAGCGTTTATCAAAGGCTGGGTCCAGTGACAGTCTTTTTTCAGTTAGTTCAATTTTGCTAGAGAGCACAGATGTTGCCCTGGAAATAAAACGATCCAACGTGCCCACAAGGCAGCCACCAATGTTAGACTTCTTCCCCTTCAGTTCAACATTGGTAGCCATAGCAGAGACTACAGAGCAAGTAACTCTCTAGGTGGTTGCCACTAAGGTTACCAGTCTACCGAAATGCAATGTGATAATTTAGATGCACTGACCTTAAATCTGCAGATGTTAGAGGGAGGCCCGTCTCGTCTTCTTCTAGGCTCTACCGGGCTAAAACGGGCCCGCCCTTGGCCCGGGCTTCACCCGGCGCACGTCCGCGTGCGTTCCGCGCAGCGGGAGCGGCGAGGCGATTTGTATGCGCCGATCCAGCCGTCAAGCATGCTCAGGTGTGGGCTCAGTAGCACGCACCCTGGGACTTGTGGTTTTCCTGCAGCTTGTGGCCCAAAACAGCAATGCAGCTCCCGTGCCAGCGGGAGCGGCGAGGCGCTTTGTATGCGCCGGTCCAACCATCAAGCAGGCTCAGGTGTGGGCTCAATAGCACACCCACTGGGACTTGTGGTTTTCCTGCAGAGTGTGGCCCAAAACAGCGATGCGGCTCCACTTATAGTAGTACTTCCAGAATGGAAAACAATAGCAACTGTTCTAAAAGTTCTTCCAGAAACAGATACTTGATTAGCAACACATTTTTTAAATTTGGTTTCCACTTTTCTTCCATTTGGTGGACAGCGTTGCAGCATTATAATCAAATATTTTAAATATCTTTGTAGGCGTAATGTAGATAGCATTGTTGATTTACAACGAGAACACACCATTTCATGATCAGCTTCTTTTACTAATTTGGAAAATGGTACAGATTTGCAGTCAGGTATTGTTAAATATAAAAATCATTGTCTGTCAACTATAGTCCTTGAAGATAATAAACACTCTTCACATGTATGTTTCCATTTGTAACCGAGTCCAAATAAACTCTCAATCTGAATTCCTTCATCTTCTAATACTCCAAGCATAACTATCAGAAATTCTTGTGCATCTTCCTGTATGTTAGCACTGAACGTAAATGATTTAGTACATGTATCCAACAGTTGACGAATACCAGAAGCAGAATGGATCTTACTTCTATTAGTTCTCCATTCTTGAAATAGACTGTAAAGTGCTGAACATAAAGTTTTTCCCTGACTTTCCATAATTTCACCACAAACATCTTCAAGATAAAATATAACATTTAGAAGAACATTACCATAGCAGTTGACACCAGAAGCATTTTCTAATTGGTATTCAACAATATCATCACTACTTTGTATTTTCTGCTTCTTTACAGCTTTTCTTTTCTGTTGATTTTCTTTCTGCTTTTCAACCATAGTTAACTCTTCAACATGTTTGCGTTTTGAACACACAACACATTTCTCATAAGTAGGATATTCACCTAAATGGGGTGCATAAAGCCTTCTCAAACGATTATATTCTCTTATACAATTAACATCAGCACTAACCTTGTTCTCATCAAAATCAATTAAATACAAACCAGACAACGTTCTAACTCATGATAATGCAACATATACCATTCCCTCTTTAAACACAGTTCTTCAAATATTTACTAAAGCATTAATATCTACACTTAAACCTTGTGATTTTTGAATAATTATTGCATATGCTAAACAGAAGGGAAACTGTTTTCGACGAACATACAAGTCTTTTACAAGCAAAAAACGTGCAGCAGAATGTGCAATCTGTCTTACCTCTGCAATCTGATCAAATTTTTCTTCAAAAATTCAATTCCATTTCTATTTTGATATTTCACAAAATCAATAACTTTCCCCATTGCTTCATTCACTAAACCTTCTTCTACATTCGGATAATGCTTCAAAATTACCCCACAGTTTAAACATACATCTATATTGTTTTCTAAGCCAGCAGGTTTTGATACAGACTTTTCCAAAGAATCCAATTTAGTCTGTAGTTTTTCTGAAAGAACCATTGTTATTACTTGATGCTCTATTTTATCAATAGATTCAATGTGAACTATTTCTTGATTTTACAATTTCATAAGCTCTCTATTAAATGTATGACACTCTTCCACTGTAGGCATTAAACAAACTATAGACTTTTTTCTTTCATTTTCTTGTACATTACTTCTGGTGGTGTGTTTTTATTTCTAAACAACTTCTTTATTAGACGACTTTGAAAAGCTTGTTTACCATGTTTGCTTAGAAAACTAATTCTCACATCTTTTAGAATATTAGCATAATCTTTATATCTTGCTTGTCGCATATTCTGAGTGAGTTCTTTATATTCGTAAAGTAACCACAGATTCACATTTCCAATACTTCCCAAAGATTTCTTAGTGTCTTCATGTAGAAGAATTTTAAACACTGGTTCTCCTTTTACAGGAGTTAGTTGTAGCAGATCTCCATACAATTAAATGTTTTCCCCCAAAAAGAACGTTGAAATCTGTTTTTAATACCTGTTGCATTCTTAAGTGCACACAAGCAAGCATGAAGTTTGAGACCATGCTCACCTCATCAATAATTAAAAGGGTCATTTTCTTCAGCACTCTGAATACTTCTTAAGAAGCTTCTCCAGACAACTTCTGATTTTCTATTTTACTATCATACTCCACTGGTAACATCAATAATCTATGCAAAGTAACTCCTTTATCATTGTGTGCAGCTAATCCAGTTAGAGCGGTTACCGCAAAACATAAATGTGAACCAATAGTTTCTTGAAGATATCTGGTCAAAACTTTATTTAAAAAACTTTTACCTGTCCCAACTTGACCACTGATGTACATCAGAAGAGGTTTAAAAGATGAACACAGACATTCTTTTTTTTCATGCAACAAACCATGTTCTATCCGTTCTCTCACTTGCACATATATTTATTTCTGTTCAACATGTAATTGTTCTTCTAACTTTTCCAATGTAATATTCTCCTTGTGTGCTTGTTGCATTGCAATTTTGACTTAATGCAAAGCAATAGCTGCTTCATTTTCTTGACTACATGGACCACTACTTTGACTATCTTGAGAACTTTCATGATCTATTTCAGCTATAATAGTCTTTTCCTGCTCAACTTCATCATTCAACATTTTTAAATATGTAGGGGAAATTGGACATCTAATGCAATCTTTACAAGCATTAAAAGAATCTTCGTAGCAGTCAAACTCTCCAAGTAATGCACTTTCACTACGCCGTGGTTTAAACAGTTACAAAAGTGCTAAATAGTAAAATTCTTGCTTATCTGGAATTTCACAACTACGTTTCTTGTGGTTTATAAGATTACCCTTTGCATGTTTTACTAAACAACCATGACATCCAACCACTGCAAAATTTCCTTCTTTTAAATTCTGTTTAACATTTCTTTTGAAGCTGTAATGTTGAAGTGCTTCATACAGAAATAGTTGTTCCAGATGTCGACTACTTTTCGGATAGTATGTGTCCAACATATTAGTTTTAAGAATGTCAGTACTGTCTGGCTCATTTGCTGCTAATTATTCAATTTCTTCCAATGATTTCAACACTCTATTTCGTTTGCAGGCAAGACCTAAACTTACCCAAATGATTCCTATTGTGACTTTGAATATAAACTTGAAGAGCACAAGCGGTCTGAACATTCATACGATCCAATTTCTTGGTGGAAAAGCATTTTCAAACTAAAGCTGTACATTTTTTTGCTAAGGCTATTCGCTTGTGAAATTTATTCCCACATTTGTTTGATCTCTATTTTTTCAGATTTTGTTATATATGATGTAACATAACGTGCAACAGCAATTGAGTTATCTGCAACATACTGTTTGTCCATGTTCGCATTCCACATTTTTAAAATGACTAGATTATAGTCATTGATATACTTTGACACTACTGTTCTTTTTAAGTTGTAGGTATTCTTTGGAGATTT
Organism: Lissotriton vulgaris; assembly: GCF_964263255.1. Classification (NCBI taxonomy): domain Eukaryota; kingdom Metazoa; phylum Chordata; class Amphibia; order Caudata; family Salamandridae; genus Lissotriton; species Lissotriton vulgaris. The sequence goes on from NC_141689.1 coordinate 2,126,658,182, forward strand.
CCGAGTTATTGTATGCCTTACAGAAGAAAAAAAATAATTTACTCTTCCTTTCGAAATGACTGGATGAGGAAAACCAAACCGACATTTGGTGTAAAATTTTCCTTTACACTTGTATTTTCTTCTGCTATACTTTCCACAATGATGACTTTGGAAACGTAAAACTTGCTGTCTCAAGCTTCTATCTCCTCTTTCTCTTGCAATCTCACATATCACATACTGTTCGATGAAAGACAATACTGTTTCATCAGAATCATTTCCAAATTTAGGTGCATACTTGATCCATAGTAGCATATGTATGTGAGGTGCACCTCTTGCTTGATACTCCTTTCTCCAAAAGAAATCAGTTACTTCTCCAAGAGGTGGATTCCTTTTATTACAGATGAAAGACATCATTGCTTGAAACTTATGATCAAAATATCTGCATACATTTACAGGATCCAATGAGCACAGTTCACCAGGAGTCTTTATTTCAACATTTTTTATATTGGAATTTGCTTCCCTTAGAAACTCAAGCAAATCTTCCCATGCATACTCTGTACAGCTCAGTGTGACAAACCATGTTGGTGTACCTGAGTTTCGTAACATACACTTGGGTTCTCCATGACGACGATACCAATACTCATTTGTTCTATGTTGACATGCCATCAGATTAATTAACTGTGCTTCAAAATTTTCATCTGTTTCTTGATCTTTCTCCACAAATTCTTTCGCAGAAAGAAGTGATTGATGAACTCCAGTTTTAAGTATATGATTCACTGCATACGACAGAGAAGACAGATCACTTTCAAACAAAAGGTGAAATATGTATGGAATGCACTGTCGAAATCTAGGATCTTTAGAATATAATCTTGTTGACCGATACTCTGAAGCCGGAATCCGTACAGGTCAGTCATCATATCGTCCACCTTCTCCAGTAGTAAACAACTGTGGAAAACAACGAGCTTCCAAGCTTTTCTCCCATGCACTCATTGGAGTTCCCTGTGCTTTTTTCATTTGAAATAACTCAATGCTACTTCATATCACTTTTTTGGAATGCAAAGGACATATAGTGTAATGTTCATGAATACAACCACCCTTGCTTAACTTTACACAATAAAAGAAAGAGCCCCAGCAAATGTACAAACGCCAATATAGCCATACAGAGGCTTAATTTTAACAGATGTCTCCCGAAACGCTCATCAGTAAAAAGTATTACAACATGCAAATTTGCGACTAAAACATATCCCATGCCATACGGCGCTTTATAAGTGCTCCCAGTGGTACTATATATCCTTTAGTAGCTGGACATCTGCATGTTACTGTATTCTGTGTTTCAATTAGCAACATAACCACCTCCCCCACCCCACCCTTGGTTAACCGTAGAAAATCAAACAGAAACCCCCACCATTCCTAGTAGCGCCACTATACCCATACACAGGGTTAATTTTAACAGGTGTCTGCCGGAACACTTATCAGCAAAAAGTATTCAAACATGCAAATTGGCGGTTAAAACATAAACCATTCCATAGCATGGTTTATAAATAGGCCCAGTGAAACTACATTACCTTTACTAACTACACATGCCCACGATACAAATATCCGTCTTATAATCAGCAACATATGCACCTCCCTCAACCACACCCATGCCCTTGCTTAACCTTACGAAATCAAACAACGAGCCCCAGCACTCCTGTTACCGCCACTATAGCCATACATAGACTTAAAATCAACAAGTGTCTGCCGGAACGCTCATCAGCAAATCTATTAAAACCTACAATTTTGTAACTCAAACACACACCATACCATAAGATGGTTTATAAATAGTCACAGTACCACTACACTACCTCCACACCTGCCCTTGCTTAACTTTATGCAATAAAAGAAAGAGCCCCAGAAAACGTAGAAGCGTCACTATAGCCAAACAGAGGCTTAAATTCAACAGATGTCTCTCGAAATGCTCATCAGAAAAACGTATTAAAACATGCAAATTTGAGACTAAAACATATCCCATACCATACAGCGCTTTATAAGTGCTCCCAGTGGCACTATATAACATTTAGTAGCTCGACATCTGCACGTTACTATATTCAGTGTTTCAATCAGCACATAACCACCTCCCCCACACCCACCCTGCCCTTGGTTAACCGTACAAAATCAAACAGAAACTCCACCATTGCCAGTAGCGCCACTATACCCATATACAACGGTAATTTTAACAAGTGTCTGCCTGAACACTTATCAGCAAAACATATTCAAACATCCACATTGGACGTTAAAACATAAACCATCCCATAGCATAGTTTATAAATGGGCCGAGTCAAACTATACCACTTTACTAACTAGACATCTATATGTTACGAAAATTGTTTAAACACTCTATAGAGAGTATAGCAGGGGATGGGGAAAGTAAACAAAGTTCTAATTCCCAAAACTTTTGATATACCGTCCCTTTACTGTATCTATATTAAAGATATTAAATGGAATGAATACATTGACAAGTATCTCAAAAGAGATAGTGAAACTCAGCATCAGTAAAACACGGACCACTTCAACACCTACTTATATCCACCACAGCGACACAGCCTAACAAATAGTATCAATTAAAATCACATGTAGTTCTCTAATGGCAACAAATTCATACAGAAAATATACCACACATTTTCATTTTTTTATCTCTCACACATTTATAAAATATCTCTTCTAAACAACCACTCCCCAACCACTTCTAGTCCATAAGAACAGACAATAATTAATACGTTTATTACCATATATTTTAGTATATCTACCTTTTCATTAATCCCTAGTAAGAAACTACAAAAACGATTAACTATACCCAAATGCAAACCAGAAACCATGTTCATAATATATCTCAACCTAGGATCACATGATTCAAACTATGCATACAAATAAAAGGAACGTATCACTTTTACTATCTCCATCTCCTCTCCATGTAGTCTCCAAACACTGTAGATGGCCCCACTGTACAACAACTTACCTTGACTTACATTCAAATCTACCTCTCAGTGTAAAAAATGAGACCACAACCTGCCCACTTAACATTTCTGGATTGCGTTTTACCGCTTTTAACTTAACAACACATACATCTCCTACCACCACCCCCCACCCCACTATTTCCACAAAAAGTATAATTTGCAAATGTGCGAAAATGTTCTATCTCCCCGAAAACATTACAAACCCAAATTAATGCTGTACCTCATTTTCAAAACCATACAGTCCTATAAAGATGGCAAACTACACTTCTTCTCTGTGAAAAATTCTTAAACATATATAAAGTACTTATTTAACAACAGCTCAATTGTTATGCATATTTTATAACCAATATCAAACACCACAGTTTACTAACACTTTATGACTTTGAAATAAAAAATACTTTCAAAATTAAAAACATCACCTCAAATACTTAATCAGTACTATAGAACACATAACACACCTTGTTCATTTCTAACTCACCTTTGTAGTTGGTATGCAGATTGCAAATATCACACACACATGGAATTCTTTCTTTGTCACACACTACATTTAAAGCACCAATTTCATCAAGAATGCAACCAGGAATGGCACAATTTCTCTGTCACTCTACATATAAATACATGTAAAGAACAAATCAAAATACTTAGGGCCAGATGTAGGTAATTCCGATTTACCGACTCTTAAATACCGAATCATACCAAATCTGTATTTAAGAGTCGGTAAATCGGAAGGGGGCCGATGTAGGCAATTCTAATTTTAGAATTACTGAATCTGCATGATTCGGTATTTACCGATTCGGTAAATACCGAATCGGTATTGCCCATTGATTCCTATGGGCCTTGAAGCCCATAGGAATTAATGGGAAATACTGATTCGGTATTTACCCAATCGGTAAATACTGAATCCTGCAACACCCTCTAGCACCCCAAGTACAGGCTTGTGTGCCATGTGGCACACATACATGCCCTAAGGGCATGTCTGTGTGTCACATGGCACAGGTGTACATGCACAGATGTGCATGTACACCTGAATTCGGTATTTTACCACCCAATTGGATTGGGTGGTAAAATACCGAATTCTGAAGGCCTGTAGCACTGTCAACAGTGCTACCTACATCTGGGTTTTACCGAATCGGTAACATTACCGATTCGGTATTTTACAGAATCGGTAAATTTACCGATTCGGTAAATTTACCTGATTCTGAAAAATAATGGTCCCTACATCTCAAAAACCAATTACCGGTCAGTAACGGCCGTTACGGCCCGGTAATTGGCGACCTACATCTGGCCATTAATTCCTTCAACGACATTCCAAAACTTTCCTCCATTGGTTAATTTTCCATGCGAAAAGCTACTTAATATTCCGCGCCACATACAGGTCACAAGTTCAACCTATTTTATCACCACAATTCATGGACCATTCTACAACACCTGCAGGTTAAAAGTTCATAATTTTTTTTATCCTAACAATATACTTTTGCAACATTTTATCGAACATTTAACGGCACCTGCAGGTTAAAAGTTCACAATAGGGGTCAGTAGTTCAGCAGCTTTCTCCCCAACTCCATGGGCAACTCAACTTACGCCCCCAGCACCGTCAGACCCGTAGGAGTCAGTGCTTTCCACTTTTCAAATACTAATTTAATTTCATACACATGGATTTACCTTCGCACTCCCTATATAACACCCCCTAAGCACCATACACAAGTTACAATGTTCGAAACAAAAGTTCCTCTGAGTAGCTATAACTACATGCTGACACTACTTGGTCGGGTGTGGCACAGCTGCCAGAGCACATGACTTCACAGCATATGACACAGTTTGGGCTAACGCTTTAATCCCCGGGTCCGGCAGCTGCTCAGCTTAGCAGCATGAGACTCTACACTCTACCTCACATATTTTCAGTACCCCAGGACTTTCAGACCAGTATTGGTCAGTAGTTCATCCTAGTAGTTCTAAGCACATGCTGACACTACTTCCACAGCTGTAGTGCAGCAACCATGACACATGACTTCACAGCATTAGACACACAACTTGGGCTCACCCTTTAATCCTAGAGTCCCGCACCAGCTCACCTTAGCAGCATCACACTCTAGGCAATACCTCACTTAATTGTCATAGCCTAGCACTTTCAGACATGTAAGTATGAGTAGTTCACTTTGCGCCTCCTGTATAGCACACCCTAAACACCCCACCAAGGTTACAGTGCTCCTACCCTCCTATTTCCCATTTTTTTCGGTCTTATTTCCCCTAACTCGCTTCAACAGAATCACAAAATGGCGGCCAAAACTTCCTCCTTCCATGAGACTCTAGACAATACCTCACATATTTTCTGTACCCATGACTTTTACACCAATACGGATCAGTAGTTCGCCCTAGTAGGTATAAACACACACTGACACTACTTCCACAGCTGTAGTGCAGCGGCTATGGCACATGACTTCACACATAAGGCATGCAGTTTGCACTCACGCTTTAATCCCTGAATCCTGCACCATCTCACCTTACCAGCAACAGACTCTAGGCAATACCTCACTTAATTTCCATAGCTCAGCACTTTCACACCGGTAGGGGTGAATACTTGGCTTCCCACCCCCTCTATAGCACACCCTAAACACCCCACAGAGCTTACAGTGCTTGCACCCTCTTATTTCCCACTTTTTTTTCCCCTTTTTTCCCCTTACTCACTTCAACAGAATCACAGAATGGCAGCTAACACTTCCTAGTTGCAACCGCTCGCAGCCAATAAGCAGCAAGCTCGTGCTTGTAACGCCTCAGCCAATCAGATGGCAGAATTCCCAAATATCAATATCTGTAAATTTCGATAATTCTCAAAAACTACTTAACGGATTTACACCAAATAAACAAGAGCGTGCTTTCTAGACCAAGACCTTTCTCCCTGGCAAATTTGGGGTAATTCCGTTCACCCGTTTGACCTGTAGCCTTGTCTAAAGTTTCCTATGGAAATTAACATTGAGAAAAACACGTTTTGGGACCCCACCTTTTTTCTCGGCCCGCTTGACGAATCACCCCCAAACTTTCAACATAGAAGCTGATCTTAACGAAGAATTAGATTTGAAAATTTTGCGAAGATTGCTGATTCACGCCAAAGTTATTGGGAATAGAATGTTGCCATTTTCCTATGGTAACTAGGTCCTAACTATAACTACCTACTGGCGGTCGCCATGCAGTTTCCCATAGGACCTTTAGCCACGTCTACAGCCTGAACGGCTGAACGGAATTACATCAAATTTGGCAAAAAAGTAGTCCTCAGTTCAGACTTGTGCCCTTTGTTCATATGGTGTCAATCTGTTCAGTAGTTCCTGAGAAAATTACAATTAAAGTCATTTATATATCTACAGGCGCGGTGGAGATCCGCGGATTGTGCAAGGATTGGCATCGTAGCATAAGCGCACCGTCCCAATCACGCACTCAATGTTAATTGGCTGACAAGAGGTTGTAAACATTCGAAACCAGGAACTGTTGGCACATTTTGTGCCTCGGTAGAAGCGAGGCTGAGGCAGTCAGTGGAATATGTGTGCAAAACGGAGAAAGGGGGCAGGGTAGAAATAATTTTACCCTCTAGACCTGCTTAGGTGGTCCCAGAAGGACCCCCAGGGCCCAGACTTTTTTTTTAAACCGGAAGGTGCGTGTAGGGTGCGTGCACTGTGCCGTAAAATAAATAATATAAAACTGATTTTTTTTATAATTGGTCTTCTCTGGGGGGTTAAATACCAGGGGCAAAATTATTAAATTTTAAGTGGGGCCAAGTGGGGCCCCCCAGCCTCAGGGATCGTCAGCCCCCGGGGCTAAAAACAAAAAAATGGCCGGGGAGGGGTTGAAAGTCCTCAAAGCCACTGGGACCATCATCCCCGGGGCTTTATGTATTGTGGGAGGGGGACTACGTGGCCCCCCTCCTGGAGTACTCAAGGGCCCGCTACCCCCCAGGGCTACAAAAAAAAATCATGGCTGGGGAGGGGGGGCTGTAAAGTCTCCAAACCCTGGGGACCACCACTACCGGAGGCTTTATGTATTGTGGGAGGACCGGCTTTTGCAGTGTCCTGGGGTGCCCATCCTGCCCTCTCATAGCAAGGAAATCTGTTCCCTCTTTCAAAATCTAATTTAGATTGCTTTTCCACATGGGGAGCTGCTTGTTAGTAGCTCGTGATGTGGAAAGGTAATGCCCGCTCCCAACCGCGTAGGAGTTGTGCATCAAAGGTGCTGGAGTCGCCCACCCTACAGATTATGAGTCATGTATCCTGGGCGTGCACACCAGGGGGCCACACTGAACTCTGCGCTGGGTGCGCAGCTTTTACTTTTTCCGTTAAAAAATAGGCCTTATCAGTACTTTCTAATATTCCCGGGGATTGTATCCCCCGGGTCTTATAAATAATGTTGAGGACTGTGACCCAACTGTCCCGCCGGCTTCCCGCTTTCTTCGGGAGCCGGCATTGCTTTTCCACAAGGGGATATGCTAACTTGCACGTGGAAAAGCAATCTGCTTTGGATTTTGAAAGTGAGAACAGATTTCACTGCACTGTCTTTCAAAATGCAAACTATGTTTGCTATGGGAGGGCAGGAGCCATGAGAGTCCCGCCCTGTTAAAGCAAGCAGCAGTGTCCCAGGGGTAGGCATCCCTGGACACTGGAGGAGCCGGCTCTCGGGCGTGGCGGTCCCCATGGCCCTCGAGGGCACCCAGCGGAGGGCCACGCAGCCTGCCTTCACAATACACAAATTCCCGGGTGGTGGTGGTTCCTGGGGGTTGAGGGGCGTCGTTGAGGCCCACACACTTCTAATTTTGTAGGGGGAGGCTTGGACACGAAAGTGGTGCAAGGAGGTTGTAAATATTGTACTCAGTGTTTTGTTTTACTTTGCTTTCCTTTTTGTCTTATAGAGGATCCAGGGTTAATATCACGGTTTTTGTGCAGCCAGTACCTTTCAACCCTACCGCCAAACAGCTTTCTACCTGTTACCATAGTAACGGTTCATGGAACACTTACATGAGCACAGATGTTAGAAGTTCACAACACTATGTTGCTAAAGGAAAAAGTTACTGTGCTGGAGTTTTAAAACTTTTCCACAGGAACCGTTAGTTGTAGCTATATACTCTGGTAAAGATCTGGTAAAGAGTTAGCCTTCAGAATTATACTTCAAATCCTAAATATCTTTTCTATTGGGGACCACTACCCCCCCCAAAAAAAAGACACATATACTTTTGTTTATTAACTTTTATTGAAACAACAATAAATAACTGGAAACGTAAATTAAAGATAACAATGTAATAAATAACTAGAAACATCACTTTAAAAAACAATTAAAGAAAATGTGATATGGACACCAATAGAAGTACAGTAGGTAATCTGCAAAACAAAAATGAAAATAAGTGTTCAAAATTAGATCGATGTGTCTAATTTGAGGTCAAACATTACAAGTTAAGGTAATACTTGGCAATCATTTTTAATTTGCACATCTGCAGTGTGCCTGATACATTCTACCTCTCTTATAGGCCTGCGTTCAAGAGGTGTCTGTACGGAAGTGCCTACTGTGTTAGATTTACAGTATGGACCAACAGGTATATAAAATGATTCAGAGATGAGACAGAATTATGTGAGAGATCAAGTCATTATGCAGGACAATATTATTTAGGGCTTATTTACAAGCCTCTTGCACCACTTTTGTGTTACTTTTCCCATGTTAAAAGTGACGCGAAAGTGGCGCAAGGGACTTGTAAATAAGGTCCTTTATTTCGAATGCATTTAATCGGAGGCATTGTATATCTAGGCCGCTCTGCTGACCTTGTGTAAACACTGTGACCAACAGAGTTCACAACTTGAACTCAACTTTGGTTGTACACGGTAGAGTGGACAGCAGCGTCCACAACTTTAAAAGAGAAAGAGAAACGATGTGAGAGAGAGTGAGAAAGATATGGAGATAAAAAACGATATTAACATGTGGGAGAGAGAAAGTTATAGATGGAGCAGTTAATACTGGAGAAAATACTCCTAGCTCACCTTTTGCCTCTGTTGTGTGTCCAAGCAGGTGCTGGTTTATAGTGCACCCTCCAGTTTAGTGATCTGAAAAATAGGATATAGAGTTAGTAATAGCATAGTACATACAAATGTACACGTATATTTTTAGTTTCTTTTTTTTGTACACTCAGGATACTATATTACAACAAGTTTCCCTGTAAGGAGGTGCCTGTGCGGTGTTTTTTTCCAAAGTACTATATCTCATTCATTCCCATTGCATAGCGGTGAGTTCTCAATATTGGGTATCTACACTGTTGCACCCCATTGACTGTCTGAGTATGGTGGTGAGTGTTTTTCTTGGGAAGTAAGAGGCAGATTTAGATGCTCCTTGCGCCACTTTTCCCATGTTAAAAGGGACACAAAAGCAGCGCAAGAGGTTGTACATCTGCCCTTCAAACTGTTGTAACTTATCTATTCTCAGTGGCCGGAGGTAATTGTACATTCTACGCAGTGAAGCTACTGCACACTACCCACTTTCTCCTTTTACTGATGACTTGTCGTTGTTTCGGAAACAAGCTTTTTTGCTCACCATGTGCCATTGGCCTGATTCAGAGAGGGTGCACTACGTGTCGAGGCAGCTTCCTCAGAAGTTGATACGAGGGCCAGGCATCATCGCAGAATCCTCGTACGTTGAGTTTTAGATACGTTGTGGGGGGATGCCGTCCCAATCATGCGCTCAATGTTAATTGGCTGACAAGAGGTTGTAAACATTCGAAACCAGGAACTGTTGGCAGCCATTTTGTGCCTCGGTAGAAGCGAGGATGAGGAAGTCAGTGGAATATGTGTGCAAAACGGACAAAGGGGGCAGGGTAGAAATAATTTTACCCTCTAGACCCGCTTAGGGGGTCCCAGAAGGACCCCCAGGGCCCAAACTTTTTTTTTAAACCGGCAGGTGCATGTAGGGTGCGTGCACTGTGCCGTAAAATAAATATTATAAAACTGATTTTTTTTATAATTCGTCTTCTCTGGGGTTAAATACCAGGGGCAAAATTATTAAATTTTAAGTGGGGCCAAGTGGGGCCCCCCAGCCTCAGAGATCGTCAGCCCCGGGGCTAAAAACAAAAAAATGGCGGGGAGGGGTTGAAGGTCCTCAAAGCCACTGGGACCATCACCCCCGGGGCTTTATGTATTGTGGGAGGGGGACTACGTGGCCACCCTCCTGGAGTACTCAAGGGCCCCTTTACCCCCCAGGGCTACATAAAAAATCATGGCTGGGGAGGGGGGGCTGTAAAGTCTCCAAACCCTGGGGACCAATACTACCCGAGGCTTTATGTATTGTGGGAGGACCGGCTTTTGCAGTGTTCCGGGGTGCCCATCCTGCCCTCTCATAGAAAAGGAAATCTGTTCTCTTTTTCAAAATCTAATTTAGATTGCTTTTCCACATGGGGAGCTGCTTGTTAGTAGCTCCTGATGTGGAAAAGTAATGCCCGCTCCCAAACGCGTAGGAGTTGTGCATCAAAGGTGCTGGAGTCGCGCACCCTACAAATTATGAGTTATGTATCCTGGGCGTGCACACCAGGGGGCCGCACTGAGCGCTGCGCTGGGTGCGCAGCTTTTACTTTTTCCGTTAAAAAATAGGCCTTATCAGTACTTTCTAATATTCCTGGGGATTGTATCCCCCGGGTCTTATAAATAATGTTGAGGACTGTGACCCAACTGTCCCGCCGGCTTCCCGCTTTCTTCGGGAGCCGGCATTGCTTTTCCACAAGGGGATATGCTAACTTGCACGTGGAAAAGCAATCTGCTTTGGATTTTGAAAGTGAGAACAGATTTCACTGCACTGTCTTTCAAAATGCAAACTATGTTTGCTATGGGAGGGCAGGAGCCATGAGAGTCCCGCCCTGTTAAAGCAAGCAGCAGTGTCCCAGGGGTAGGCATCCCTGGACACTGGAGGAGCCGGCTCTCGGGCGTGGCGGTCCCCATGGCCCTCGAGGGCACCCAGCGGAGGGCCACGCAGCCTGCTTTCACAATACACAAATTCCCGGGTGGTGGTGGTTCCCGGGGGTTGAGGGGCGTCGTTGAGGCCCACACACTTCTAATTTTGTAGGGGGAGGCTTGGACACGAAAGTGGTGCAAGGAGGTTGTAAATATTGTACTCAGTGTTTTGTTTTACTTTGCTTTCCTTTTTGTCTTGTAGAGGATCCAGGGTTAATATCACGGTTTTTGTGCAGCCAGTACCTTTCAACCCTACCGCCAAACAGCTTTCTACCTGTTACCATAGTAACGGTTCATGGAACACTTACATGAGCACAGATGTTAGAAGTTCACAACACTATGTTGCTAAAGGAAAAAGTTACTGTGCTGGAGTTTTAAAACTTTTCCACAGGAACCGTTAGTTGTAGCTATATACTCTGGTAAAGATCTGGTAAAGAGTTAGCCTTCAGAATTATACTTCAAATCCTAAATATCTTTTCTATTGGGGACCACTACCCCCCCAAAAAAAAGACACATATACTTTTGTTTATTAACTTTTATTGAAACAACAATAAATAACTGGAAACGTAAATTAAAGATAACAATGTAATAAATAACTAGAAACATAACTTTAAAAAACAATTAAAGAAAATGTGATATGGACACCAATAGAAGTACAGTAGGTAATCTGCAAAACAAAAATGAAAATAAGTGTTCAAAATTAGATCGATGTGTCTAATTTGAGGTCAAACATTACAAGTTAAGGTAATACTTGGCAATCATTTTTAATTTGCACATCTGCAGTGTGCCTGATACATTCTACCTCTCTTATAGGCCTGCGTTCAAGAGGTGTCTGTACGGAAGTGCCTACTGTGTTAGATTTACAGTATGGACCAACAGGTATATAAAATGATTCAGAGATGAGACAGAATTATGTGAGAGATCAAGTCATTATGCAGGACAATATTATTTAGGGCTTATTTACAAGCCTCTTGCACCACTTTTGTGTTACTTTTCCCATGTTAAAAGTGACGCGAAAGTGGCGCAAGGGACTTGTAAACAAGGTCTTTTATTTCGAATGCATTTAATCGGAGGCATTGTATATCTAGGCCGCTCTGCTGACCTTGTGTAAACACTGTGACCAACAGAGTTCACAACTTGAACTCAACTTTGGTTGTACACGGTAGAGTGGACAGCAGCGTCCACAACTTTAAAAGAGAAAGAGAAACGATGTGAGAGAGAGTGAGAAAGATATGGAGATAAAAAACGATATTAACATGTGGGAGAGAGAAAGTTATAGATGGAGCAGTTAATACTGGAGAAAATACTCCTAGCTCACCTTTTGCCTCTGTTGTGTGTCCAAGCAGGTGCTGGTTTATAGTGCACCCTCCAGTTTAGTGATCTGAAAGATAGTATATAGAGTTAGTAATAGCATAGTACATACAAATGTACACGTATATTTTTAGTTTCTTTTTTTTGTACACTCAGGATACTATATTACAACAAGTTTCCCTGTAAGGAGGTGCCTGTGCGGTGTTTTTTTCCAAAGTACTATATCTCATTCATTCCCATTGCATAGCGGTGAGTTCTCAATATTGGGTATCTACACTGTTGCACCCCATTGACTTTCTGAGTATGGTGGTGAGTGTTTTTCTTGGGAAGTAAGAGGCAGATTTAGATGCTCCTTGCGCCACTTTTCCCATGTTAAAAGGGACACAAAAGTAGTGCAAGAGGTTGTACATCTGCCCTTCAAACTGTTGTAACTTATCTATTCTCAGTGGCCGGAGGTAATTGTACATTCTACGCAGTGAAGCTACTGCACACTACCCACTTTCTCCTTTTACTGATGACTTGTCGTTGTTTCGGAAACAAGCTTTTTTGCTCACCATGTGCCATTGGCCTGATTCAGAGAGGGTGCACTACGTGTCGAGGCAGCTTCCTCAGAAGTTGATACGAGGGCCAGGCATCATCGCAGAATCCTCGTACGTTGAGTTTTAGATACGTTGTGGGGGGATGCCGTCCCAATCATGCGCTCAATGTTAATTGGCTGACAAGAGGTTGTAAACATTCGAAACCAGGAACTGTTGGCAGCCATTTTGTGCCTCTGTAGAAGCGAGGATGAGGAAGTCAGTGGAATATGTGTGCAAAACGGACAAAGGGGGCAGGGTAGAAATAATTTTACCCTCTAGACCCGCTTAGGGGGTCCCAGAAGGACCCCCAGGGCCCAAACTTTTTTTTTAAACCCGCAGGTGCATGTAGGGTGCGTGCACTGTGCCGTAAAATAAATATTATAAAACTGATTTTTTTTATAATTCGTCTTCTCTGGGGTTAAATACCAGGGGCAAAATTATTAAATTTTAAGTGGGGCCAAGTGGGGCCCCCCAGCCTCAGAGATCGTCAGCCCCCGGGGCTAAAAACAAAAAAATGGCGGGGAGGGGTTGAAGGTCCTCAAAGCCACTGGGACCATCACCCCCGGGGCTTTATGTATTGTGGGAGGGGGACTACGTGGCCACCCTCCTGGAGTACTCAAGGGCCCCGTTACCCCCCAGGGCTACATAAAAAATCATGGCTGGGGAGGGGGGGCTGTAAAGTCTCCAAACCCTGGGGACCAATACTACCCGAGGCTTTATGTATTGTGGGAGGACCGGCTTTTGCAGTGTCCCGGGGTGCCCATCCTGCCCTCTCATAGAAAAGGAAATCTGTTCTCTTTTTCAAAATCTAATTTAGATTGCTTTTCCACATGGGGAGCTGCTTGTTAGTAGCTCCTGATGTGGAAAAGTAATGCCCGCTCCCAAACGCGTAGGAGTTGTGTATCAAAGGTGCTGGAGTCGCGCACCCTACAAATTATGAGTTATGTATCTTGGGCGTGCACACCAGGGGGCCGCACTGAGCGCTGCGCTGGGTGCGCAGCTTTTACTTTTTCCGTTAAAAAATAGGCCTTATCAGTACTTTCTAATATTCCTGGGGATTGTATCCCCCGGGTCTTATAAATAATGTTGAGGACTGTGACCCAACTGTCCCGCCGGCTTCCCGCTTTCTTCGGGAGCCGGCATTGCTTTTCCACAAGGGGATATGCTAACTTGCACGTGGAAAAGCAATCTGCTTTGGATTTTGAAAGTGAGAACAGATTTCACTGCACTGTCTTTCAAAATGCAAACTAAGTTTGCTATGGGAGGGCAGGAGCCATGAGAGTCCCGCCCTGTTAAAGCAAGCAGCAGTGTCCCAGGGGTAGGCATCCCTGGACACTGGAGGAGCCGGCTCTCGGGCGTGGCGGTCCCCATGGCCCTCGAGGGCACTCGGCGGAGGGCCACGCAGCCTGCTTTCACAATACACAAATTCCCGGGTGGTGGTGGTTCCCGGGGGTTGAGGGGCGTCGTTGAGGCCCACACACTTCTAATTTTGTAGGCGGAGGCTTGGACACGAAAGTGGTGCAAGGAGGTTGTAAATATTGTACTCAGTGTTTTGTTTTACTTTGCTTTCCTTTTTGTCTTGTAGAGGATCCAGGGTTAATATCACGGTTTTTGTTCAGCCAGTACCTTTCAACCCTATCGCCAAACAGCTTTCTACCTGTTACCATAGTAACGGTTCATGGAACACTTACATGAGCACAGATGTTAGAAGTTCACAACACTATGTTGCTAAAGGAAAAAGTTACTGTGCTGGAGTTTTAAAACGTTTCCACAGGAACCGTTAGTTGTAGCTATATACTCTGGTAAAGATCTGGTAAAGAGTTAGCCTTCAGAATTATACTTCAAATCCTAAATATCTTTTCTATTGGGGACCACTACCCCCCCCCCAAAAAAAGACACATATACTTTTGTTTATTAACTTTTATTGAAACAACAATAAATAACTGGAAACGTAAATTAAAGATAACAATGTAATAAATAACTAGAAACTAGAAACGTAACTTTAAAAAAACAATTAAAGAAAATGTGATATGGACACCAATAGAAGTACAGTAGGTAATCTGCAAAACAAAAATGAAAATAAGTGTTCAAAATTAGATCGATGTGACTAATTTGAGGTCAAACATTACAAGTTAAGGTAATACTTGGCAATCATTTTTAATTTGCACATCTGCAGTGTGCCTGATACATTCTACCTCTCTTATAGGCCTGCGTTCAAGAGGTGTCTGTACGGAAGTGCCTACTGTGTTAGATTTACAGTATGGACCAACAGGTGTATAAAATGATTCAGAGATGAGACAGAATTAGGTGAGAGATCAAGTCATTATGCAGGACAATATTCTTTAGGGCTTATTTACAAGCCTCTTGCACCACTTTTGTGTTACTTTTCCCATGTTAAAAGTGACGCAAAAGTGGCGCAAGGGACTTGTAAATAAGGTCTTTTATTTCGAATGCATTTAATCGGAGGCATTGTATATCTAGGCCGCTCTGCTGACCTTGTGTAAACACTGTGACCAACAGAGTTCACAACTTGAACTCAGCTGTGGTTGTACACGGTAGAGTGGACAGCAGCGTCCACAACTTTAAAAGAGAAAGAGAAACGATTTGAGAGAGAGTGAGAAAGAGATGGAGAGAAAAAACGATATTAAAATGTGGGAGAGAGAAAGTTATAGATGGAGCAGTTAATACTGGGGAAAATACTCCTAGCTCACCTTTTGCCTCTGTTGTGTGTCCAAGCAGGTGCTGGTTTATAGTGCACCCTCCAGTTTAGTGATCTGAAAGATAGTATATAGAGTTAGTAATAGCATAGTACATACAAATGTACACACATATTTTTGGATTCTTTTGTTTGTATACTCAGGATACTATATTACAACAAGTTTCCCTGTAAGGAGGTGCCTGTTCGGTGTTTTTTTCCAAAGTACTATATCCCATTCATTCCCATTGCATAGTGGTGAGTTTTCAATATTGGGTATCTACACTGTTGCACCCAATTGACTTGCTGAGTATGGAGGTGAGTGTTTTTCTTGGGAAGTAAGAGGCAGATTTAGATGCTCCTTGCGCCACTTTTCTCATGTTAAAAGTGACACAAAAGTAGCGCAAGAGGTTGTACATCTGCCCTTCAAACTGTTGTAACTTATCTATTCTCAGTGGCCGGAGGTAATTGTACATTCTACGCAGTGAAGCTGCTGCACACTACCCACTTTCTCCTTTTACTGATGACCTGTCGTTGTTTCGGAAACAAGCTTTTTTGCTGACCATGTGCCATTGGCCTGATTCAGAGAGGGTGCACTACGTGTCGAGGCAGCTTTCTCAGAAGTTGTTACGAGGGCCAGGCATCATCGCAGAATCCTCGTACGTTGAGTTTTAGAGGTGTTGTGGGTGGATGCCAATTTGTGAAACACCACCTGTAAGATAAAAAGGAAGTTAACATTGTGTGAAATTTCTTTATCAAAGGAGAGAGAAAGTGAGAGAGTGACTGCAAAAAATATACGCAGCTCACCTTTCTGTCACCGGTGTTTTTCACCACATGCCAACTATAATGCACCATGAAGCTCTACATCTAAAGGATAGTGAAAGAAAGATGTTATTGTTGGTAATTGTTTCTATCTTTATGTGGAGTTGAATAACATCGGCCTTTCACACACGTTCCCTCTCACAGTTAAAATAACTTTTTGTATAGTTTATATTCCGGACATTTGACCGATTATAAAAACGTTCCTGCCATTGGAAAAAAAATATATACATTTAATTTGATACACTATATAGGACTGGGTTCATCTTAATCGTTAAGTCGCTTTTTTGTATCCAGTGTATCCAGTCTGCTACACCCCATCGACTCCCTCCGATGCGCACCCAGGCCTCACTGCTCACCTTATCATGGACAGGACACCTTCTACATCATGTAGTCCTGATCTGCCACTAAGAAGTCTCACCTATAGTGCTGAGTCTTGATATCGGTATGGCTAACTAGACACTCTTGCTCCCATCATCATCATTGCAGGTTCTTCATGCGCTCAGTCCTTCCGGTACCACTAACTCAGTGACCATAGAGGCCAGACAGGTAGTGGTGGGCCTACTGTTTGCTGGTTTGGGCCTACATGAGGCGTCCGAACTACCAGGACGGGCCATCACAGCGCTTGCGATGGGAGCAACTCAAAATGGCATAGAGCACATGCGCACTGTCTTTTTTATTGGTAGGGTCACATGTGTGTAGTGACACATGTGCTGGATGGGTATGGAGTGGGTGTATACCAGCCATGAGGGAGTGTATGTGTGCCATTTTGAAAAATAGACCTGGAACTATGAAATCACTACAATGGAAATCTGGGCAATGTTGCGTTTTTGTTTGTTCCTGGTAGCGTAAGTGGTGTGGGCTTGCCTGACATATGCTGCGTGAGGCTCTGAATCATGATGCTGGAGCTATGGGCATGGTCCCTTCGTGAGCTATATGAGAAATCAAGAGATTGGGATGTCCGTTTTGTAGTGCTGACGTCACCCGGGCATTAAAAGCAAATTTGTCATTATATCTGTAAAGTTCCACAACTTGGCCAACATGGAAGGTACGGGGTATCACTGACTCTATATTCGTTCATAGCTGCACACATAAAAGATGGTGGACATGACGTATTTCTGCGATTATGAATGTTTACTGTACATTCAGTGGAGTGTTGTCGCTGTAGTAATACAGGGCTGTGAATGGTTTAAGTTGCAGTTTTTGCACATGAAGGGCAGCTAATATATATACATATGTGGTCATTCAGGTAGAGTGAAGAACTTGATGCTGGAAATCAGTGTTCGAGTCTCGGAGTTGCGTACACATCCTGTTATTGTAGAGAAATGACGTAATCTATGCATGCCTGAAAATGTACTGTAAATACGGTGCTTCTGTTTTATGCTGATATACTTTTGGGTTGATTTGGGGCTATATAAATATGCTTTATAAAAAAGGAGGAATAGCCCACACTGACTGTCCCAGGTAAGATGGTTGCATACGCTATTTATAGTACAATATTATGTGGTAGGACCCTGGGGCAGCATTTTAGAAACATAATAAATACACAGACACAGATAGATAGTTGAAGTGGATACGGGCACGTGTGCTCAACTCGATTTTATTACATTGTTGTTGGTAACAAGTAGAATAGTAATCATGATATCATACACAGAGTGTTTTTCTTGGGAAGTCAGGGGCAGATTTAGAAGCTCCTTGCGCCACTTTTCCCATGTTGAAAGTGACACAAAAGTGGCACAAGAGGTTGTACATCTGCCCTTCAAACTGTTGTAACTTATCTATTCTCACTAGTCGGAGGTAATTGTACATTCCTACGCAGTGAAGCTGCTGCACACTACCCACTTTCTCCTTTTACTGATGACTTGTCGTTGTTTCGGAAACAAGCTTTTTTTCTTACATTGTGCCATTGGCCTGATTCAGAGAGGGTGCACTTGGTGTCGAAGCAGCTTTGTCAGAAGTTGTTACAATGGCCACGCATCATCGCAGAATCCTCGTATGGTGAGTTTTAGAGGTGTTGTGGGGGGACGCCAATTTGTGAAACACAACCTGTCAGATAAAAAGGAAGTTAACATTGTGTGTAATTTTTTTATCAAAGGAGAGTGGAAGGAAGAGAGTGACTGCAAAAAATATACACAGCTCACCTTTCTGTCATTGGTGTTTTTCACCACATG
Organism: Lissotriton vulgaris; assembly: GCF_964263255.1. NCBI lineage: Eukaryota > Metazoa > Chordata > Amphibia > Caudata > Salamandridae > Lissotriton > Lissotriton vulgaris. The sequence goes on from NC_141689.1 coordinate 2,126,676,689, forward strand.
CAGGGACATAATGCACCCTGAAGCTCTACATCTAAAAGATAGTGAAAGAAAGATGTTATTGTTGGTAATTGTTACTATCTTTATGTGGAGTTGAATAACATCAGCCTTTCACACATGTTCCCTCTCACATTTAAAATAACTATTTTTATAGTTTATATTCCGGACAGTTGACCAAATATAAAAACGTTCCTGCTATTGGAAAAAAAATATATACGTTTAATTTGATACACTATGTAGGACTGTGTTCATCTAAATCGTTGCGTTGCTTTTTTGTATCCAGTCTGCTGAACCCCATCGACTCGCTCTGATGCGCACCCAGGCCTCACTGCTCACCTTATCGTGGACAGGACACCTTCTACATCATGTATTCCTGATCTGCCACTAAGAAGTCTCACGTATGGTGCTGAGTCTTGATATCGGTATGGCTAACTAAATTCTCTTGCTCCCTTCATCATCATAACAGGTTCTTCACCCACTCAGTCCTTCTGGTACCACTAACTCAGTGACCAAAGAGGCCACTCACATAGTGGTGGATCCACTGCTTGGTGGTTTGGGCCTACATGAGGAGTCCAAACTACCAGGATGGGCCATCACAGCGCTTGCGATGGGAGCAACTCCAAAATGGCGTAGAGCACGTCTTTGTTATTGGTAGGGTCACGTGTGTAGTGACACATGTGCTGGGTGGGGTGGTGTGGGTGTATACCAGCCATGAGGGAGTGTGTGTGTGTGCCATTTTGAAAACTAGACCTGGAACTAAGAAATCACTACAATGGAAATCTGGGCAATGTTGCGTTTTTGTTTGTTTCTGGTAGCGTAAGTGGAGTGGGCTGGCCTGACGAAAGCCAGTGCTGCGTGAGGCTCTGAACCATGATGCCAGAGCTAGGGGCGTGGTCCCTTTGTGAGCTATATGAGAAATCAAGTGATTTTGGTATCCGTTTTGTAGTGCTGACGTCACCCGGTGTTGTACCTGTTATTAATTTACATTATTGTGCAGGGGGATACGTAGCACAGTATGTTTTCCAGCTCCATGGACTGACATCATGTGGTGTCATCATGGAATGTTCATTGCCTATTTACATGACGTCACCGTGATTGTCTGACAGTTGACAGCTGACTCTCACGGTGATCGCTGTTCTTCTTTCTGCGCCCAGTGGGCCCTTGTCATCTTATGAATAAAGTAACGTTCCATATCTCATGTGGCTGTCATTTGTCCACACTACAATTGGCGACGAGGGTTTCGAACCAGCCAGGGCCTGCGGGTGAAGTATCGGAACAAGATGCGGGTTTGACTCAAGAAGCCCGCGGTAAACCTAATAGAAGCAAAGAAAGAAAAATGGGGAACTGAAAATACGCGGAGTAAGTACACCGTGTTATGACTGCAAAGCGCCGCCTGAAAGAGGAGCTCCGTTGCGTGTGTTTGAAGAAGCGCTGCATGTACGCTTAAGGAGCCGGCTGCGTATAAACTAACAAGCGATGAAAACACCAGCACCAGGGACGCCTTCAAAAACGCCACCCGCATACACCACCAACTAATCCGGTCTGCCAAGAAAGCTGCATTCAAAGACCGACTAGATAACAAAGCCCACAACAGCAAGGAATTATTCAACATCGTCAAAGAATTTACCAACCCCTCAGCCAACTCCAACGACTTCACCCCCTCTCAAGCCCTCTGCGACTCCCTAGCTTCATTCTTCCACAACAAAATGGCAGACATCCACAACAGCTTCGACAACCGACCCGGAGACCAACCCACCCAACCTTCTGCAGGACCTTCACCCCCCTTGAACATCCTTAATGACTGGAACCCAATCTCCACTGAGGACACCATCCGCCTGATGAACTCCATCCACTCAGGATCCCCCACAGACCCATGCCCTCACCACATCTTCAACAAAGCAGACTCCATCATAGCACCACACCTCCGAGACATCATCAACTGCTCCCTCAACTCCGCCACCTTCCCGGAAAGCTGGAAACACGCAGAACTCAGCGCCCTTCTGAAAAAACCCACAGCTGACCCCACCGAACTCAAAAACTACCGCCCCATCTCGCTCCTTCCATTCCCGGCCAAAGTCATCGAGAAAGCTGTCAACAACCAGCTCGCGGCCTTCCTCGAAACCAACAAATCCCTCGACTCCTCACAGTCCGGCTTCCGAGCCAAACACAGCACTGAGACCGCCCTCATCGCAGCAACAGACGACATTCGAACTCTACTGGACAATGGAGACACAGTCGCTCTCATCCTCCTCAACCTCTCCGCAGCCTTCGACACAGTCTGTCATAGCACCCTATTACAGCGCCTCAGAAACATCGGAATCCAAGGAAAAGCACTGGAATGGATCACCTCGTTCCTCACCGGAAGAACCCAGAGAGTCCGCCTCCCACCATTCAAGTCAGAGGCCACTGAAGTCATCTGCGGCGTACCAAAAGGATCTTCACGCAGCCCCACCCTCTTCAACGTATACATGAGCCCCCTCGCGGTCATCGCTCGCCAACACAACCTCAACATCATCTCCTACGCTGATGACACTCAACTGATCCTATCACTCACCAAAGACCCTAACACTGCCAAAACCAACCTACATGAAGGAATGAAAGAAGTAGCCGAGTGGATGAAGCACAGCCGTCTGAAACTGAACTCAGACAAAACAGAAGTCCTTATCTTAGGTACCTCCCCCTCCGCCTGGGATGACTCTTGGTGGCCAGAGGCCCTTGGAAAAGCACCCATCCCGACGGACCACGCACGGAACCTGGGCGTCATCCTGGACTCCTCACTCTCTATGAACAGACAAGTCAACGCTGTTTCATCATCTTGCTTCAACATTCTTCTCATGCTCAAAAAAACATTTCGCTGGATCCCCACCGAAACTAGAAAAACGGTCACCCACGCACTGGTCACGAGCCGCCTGGACTACGGAAACACCCTATACGCCGGTACCACCGCAAAACTCCAGAAAAAACTCCAACGCATCCAGAACGCTTCAGTCAGACTCATACTAGACATCCCGCGTAAAGACCACATCTCTGGTCACCTGAAAAACCTCCACTGGCTCCCCGTCAACAAGAGGATTACTTTCCGCCTCCTAACCCATGCACACAAAGCACTCTACGAACTTGGACCCGAATGCCTCAACACACGACTTTCCTTCTACACCCCCTCCCGCCAGCTACGATCCTCCAACCAAGACGTTGCTACTGTACCTCGCATCAACAAAACCACCATGGGAGGTAGATCCTTCTCCTACCTGGCAGCTAAAACCTGGAACTCACTTCCCACTCACCTTCGCCTCACTCAGAACCACCTAGCATTCAGAAAACAACTTAAAACTTGGATATTCGACAAGTAATTCCCCACCCTTCCTCAAGCGCCTTGAGACCCTCTGGGTATGTAGCGCGCTATATAAATCTCTAACTTGAACTTGAACTTGAACTTGATAAACTGAAACAAATAGTATGGAACAGCGAATTTGAATTGAAGTAAAGAACCAGCTGTTGTGTTACCACAGGATTTGGCGCGTTTTCAGTCAGTGTCAGGCAACAGCTGAAGGTGCAGAGAATCACCTCAGCTGTGCCGCGTGAGGCATGCTGGGATAGGTGAACAAGGAATTCATTGGCTGTGGCAATAAACGTCATCGAGCCTGAGCTGCGTGCGGCCATTTTGGATTCAGTTTTTGCCTCTGTGTAAACAAGTAACGGGGCGGTAAGCTAACACGTCAAGCGCCGATGCGCTAGTGAAAATCTGTGACTCTACATATTGAGAAAGGAAAATCTAAGTAAGTCCACGACGTAGTTGAGCTCATAAAGAGTATTTGACAAAGTAAATCCAGTATAAGAACGAGGTGAAATTCCTGTAACATTTGGCAGAGTAAGGAAAACATATGAAGGTATAATCTGCTGACAAGAATGTTTGGAAGGTAGAGTTAAGTAAGAGATATAATACAAAGGAGCAATATAAAAAGAAAAAGACTAATTTGAAATAAAAAAAAAAGAACAAGGATATCTGAGGAAAACATGGCCCAAAGCAATAATATATGTGCACCTCCTCGTTTTCTGGATGAGCCTGGGAAACCCACGATGAAGTGGAAGAAATGGATTAGAGCATTTGAAAATTATATCATATCCATAGATGGAAAAGCATTTGATGCAGAGAGAAAGTGTTCATTGTTATTTGGGTTATTAGGAAAAGCTGGGCAGGATGTTTTTGACAGCCTGCCCGAATATGAGAGTCCTCCAGGAACATTTATACCTTTAAACGAATATCAGGAAGCCTTAAAGAGGCTAGAAAAGCAATTTGATGAAGAAAATAACATTATGGTGGCGAGGCACAAGTTTGCTCTAAGGAAACAACAAGAAGGGCAAACAGTTGATGAATATATTGCATGTTTGAGAATCCTTGCTGTAGAATGCGAATATGAAGAAATGACCGATGTGTACATAAGAGATCAAATTGTTTTTTATTGTTATTCGAAAAAGGTGCAAGAGATATTATTGGCATGCAAAAGGCCAACCTTGCAGGAAGTTATAGATATTGCAAGGGGAATTGAAAGATCGCTAGTATCTACTAAAGAGCTATCGTTTGCAGGAAATATCACAAGTGTATTTTATTTGCAGGAGAAAAGGAAGGGTGAAGGTAAAACATATGAGAAAAATTCGGGTGAAAGAAAGGTAGGAGGTAAGCAGTTAAGTTGTTTCAGATGTGGGTCTACAGAGCACTTAGCTGATTACAAGAGTTGCCCTGCAGTTGGTAAAAAATGTGTCAAATGTAAAAAGTACGGTCATTATTCTACCTTATGCAAAACTAAAAGAATGAACAGTAGTATGAGCCTAAACACTGTAGGAAATTTTGATGAGGAAATGTGTGCAAACATTGTTCTGTATGTTGAGATGGTGGATGGTAGAATAAAGGGTCCAATCGGGGATGTAAAGATTGGGGAGGTCGAGCTAAAGTTCACCGCGGATTCTGGGTCTCCCATAACAACCATTTCAGATATTCTTTTTAAGGAAAAATGGCAGAATATTGAGCTAATAGAATCTGATGTTAACCCCAAAGCCTTTGGAGAAAAGGATATAAATGTGTTAGGATATTTCAATGACACTGTCTGTTTCAGGGGAAGAACAATTGAAACTAAAATCTATGTGGCAGAAAAAGGGAAAATATTAGGGGGATGGAGAGATCTAGCCCAGTTAGGAGTCATTTTAAAACCTGGAGCCAAAGACCCAATTATCTTGAGTGAGGAATGGGTGAACAGTGTGAGCATAGAGGAGGATAAAGTTGAGTTAACAGCAACACTTGACAAACATAAAGATGTGTTTAGCAATGAAATTGGTTGCGTCAAAGGTTTTAGCCATGATATTAATTTGAAAGAAGGTGCCATACCATGCAAACATAAAGTAAGAACCATTCCATTGTCAGTAAAGAAAGAGTTGAAAGAGGTACTAGAGAAATTAATGAAAGAAAAAGTTATTGAGGAAGCAGATGAGTCCGAATGGGTTTCTGCAATTGTTGTTTCGAAGAAGAAAAAGACTGGGGACATCAGGTTGTGCGTGGACCTGAGGTCGCTAAACAAAAATATAATTGTAAACTGCCATCCTCTACCAAAAATTCAAGACATACTCCAGTCTGTATCAGGTTCAAAGTTTTTCTCATTAATTGACTTGAGGGCTGCATACCATCAGGTTTGTCTATCTGAAAGGTCTAAAAAACTGACTACGTTCATTACTCCATTTGGAGCGTATAGGTATGTGCGACTTCCATTTGGGTTAGTATCATGCTCTGGAGTGTTCCAGAAACTTATGGACAACCTGATTGGGGGAATGAAAGGGGTAGAAGCCTTTCAAGATGACATTCTTTTGCATTCAGAAACGGAACAGGACCATTTGAAACTAATTGAAAAAGTGTTGGAGGTTCTCAAAAAGAAAGGCATGACTGTCTCAAAGGACAAATGCAAATTTATGACAAATAAAATTGAATATCTGGGACACATCTTAACAGCAGAAGGTATCATGCCAAAGGATGATCTTGTGCAAACAATAAGGGAGGCCCCAGAACCCAAAAATAAGGAAACCCTTAAATCATTTCTTGGCCTCAGTGAATATTATGCAAAGTTCATACAGAGATATGCAGAAAAGGTGGAACCACTTAGAAGTCTGTTAAAAAAAATGTGGCGTTTAAATGGACGGACGAGCAGGAACAAGCTTTTAGAACTGTCAAAGAGGAAATAGCTAATGCTTCTGCTCTGAAAACATACAACCCGGAATTAGAAAACATAGTAACTGTGGATGCCAGTGTTGAAGGTATTGGCGCTGTGTTCTGTCAGAAGGAAGAAAACAAAGAAAACAATATTGCCTTCATCTCCAGAAGGCTGAATGAGACAGAGGTCAATTACAGTACCATTGCACGGGAAACTTTAGCATGTGTATGGGCCGTTCACAAGCTTAAAGACTATTTATGGGGAAAAAGTTTCACTTTGGTCACTGACCATAAACCTTTGATATACATGGTGGACGGTGAAGGTAGAGGCAATGGCAATGCAAGCTCAAGACTGATAAGGTTGATGTCAAAACTTCAAGAATTTAATTTTAAAATAATGCACATAAAAGGGGGCAAGAACAGTAGAGCAGACTGCTTGTCACGGTTCCTGAAACATATGGAGAGTAAGGAATTGCGTCCGTGGATCTTGGACGGGGAATACTCCTTGATCCCCTGGTCAAGAATTTTAAAGAACAAATGAAGGAGTATTACCCGATGAGAGGGATGACGGCTTTCCAAACGTGGAATCAGTGTTCCTTGTTAATAAACCCCTCACTCACCACCTAGTGGTGACTTGCTTCATCATCGGGGCCCACCCAAGTGGCCTAGCGTCACTTGGGTGTGCTTCGACACCTGAGTTACCGTGGAGCAGGTTGTGAAGTGTGGATGCAAACAAAAAAGTTTAGAGTGTTAAAAATTGTCCTGGTTTATAACTTTGTATTACAGTTTTAATAAAAAAGCAACTGGACAATATTAAAATAGAGGTGAGATACTGGAAGGGGAGTTACGACCTACGTATCTCAATTATGTGTTGGTCAACATGTTTCAACCATTTGGGGTGATCCCCGGTATTCATCAGGACCAATAGAAGGAAGTGGGAGGTGTGGGTCCCCTAAAAGACGCACCCTATCCTAAATCCTTTGTCATCCAGAGGAAAAAGTGTTCCACTGGGAAGACACTCCTAAAAATGTAGGGTGCCAGTAAAAACCTGTGGAGAAAAAAGAGAGGAAAGGAAGTGATTACTATCCTGTAACGTAGTGCAGATTCTTAGTGCATTATAAGTGCAATCGTACTTGCATTCCACGGTGGTGTTTGGAAAAAGTGCCTTCTGGAGTTGAGGATGTGCCTTCTCAGGGAGTCGAAGCGTGCTCTTATCGTGAGAGTGTACGCTTCATTGGAGGATATTTAAGGCTATATAAAAAATCATTGCTGATGTTCTTAGTGCGTGCCTGAAAAGCATGCAACGGCGCTATATTAAGTCAAATGGGCTTTTGTGCTCATTTCTTAAGTGGCGAAGAGTTGTGAACTATGCCAGATGGCTGCTATTTATAGCAGGTGAGCTAAAAGATGTCCTATTTGGGACTTGTGGTGCTTAAGAAAAAGAGACATACCAGACTCACAAAACATATAACACGAAGGTTGTCAAAGAACGTGACATGTCAGAGAGCAGGCTTACTAGAGGAATTCTCTTGTTTGGCTTCAACGAGCAGGGGGTAGGTGCTGCACGTTGTACAACATATTCTAAGTAAAAAGATGTATATCACATGGATAGGTATACGGAAGCAGGCCTGGGTAATGGCTCGTGATTGTAGGCAGTGGTAGATCCTGTGTGGAAGGAAAGGTTACTTACAGTTGGCTGTCGTGGAGAGAGGCTAATCACCTACGTCTACCGTCCACCGCTCGGCTATGAGAAATGGGTGAGCGTGGTGATTATTTGACTACTGGCTGGCTTCCGGGTGTGGTCATGTGACCGCTACGGAGGCCCGTGAGGAAATGGGTTGTCATGGAGACAGTGAGATGCTGCGCATGCGTGGTGTTGGGTTTGTCAAAGGTTTCAGATTAGTTTGCTGCGCATGCATGTTAGGTGGGACTATACAAAGGAATGTGGATATTTCAAACAGTTGTCCTATTTGAGTACAGAGCCCCACGGGATATTATCATTAAGACCTCTTTTATGTGTGGAAATTCTGTATATCCATCTCTGTTCTTTCTCGAACAAACGGGCATGGATGTTGGGACCTGGTTGAAACTGTTCAATGACTGTCCACCTCATGTCATTGGTGGTATGGTGGACAGTTAGGAAGTGATCCGTGAGTTTTGTTATATTCTTTTTGCATCTTATGGTACTTCTGTGTTCGCAAATGCGCTGTTTGATTTTGCGAGTTGTCATACCCACGTAAGGTTTTCCACAGGTGCAGGTGATGAGATAGATGACATTGCTGCTGTTGCAGTTAGTGTGGGACCTCTGCTCCCACACTTTGCCGGGTTCCAAGCTGAGTGTCTTGGTGTTTTCTGTCAGGTGGCAGACACTACAGTCTCCACACCGGGAATGTCCAGTTATTGGGGGGAGACCCCATATCTGTGTCAAGGTTGGATCGTTGGTAGTTGTGCTGTTTTTCGGTCTTGTGTTGACCAAAGTATTTTTCAGACTTGGGGCTTTTTTGTATGAGAAGAGAGGTTTTTCCCAGTTAAAGGTTCCAGAGTTGATTATGGACCAGTGTTTCCTGATGCTTTTGCTGACTAGGTTGGAAATCGCATTGTATGTAGTCACACATGTTAGGGGTGTGTTGTCATTGTTTTTTGTGGTTTCTTCCAGAAGAGCTTGGGGCGGTTGATTTCTGGCTCGTTTTTGGCATTTGTTTGTGATCTTTTTTGGGTAACCACGTTGTGCTAATTTCACAGTAAGGTCTTCAGCCTGTTCTTTGTAATCCGTGAGTTTGCTGCAATTCCTACGTAGTCGTAAGTATTGGCCATAGGGAAGATTTTCCCTCAGCGGTCGTGGGTGAAAACTCTCGAATCTTAAAAGGTTGTTTTTTGCTGTAGGCTTGAAGTGTGTTTTGGTGGTCAGGACTTCCTGTTCTCTTTTGATCTGTATGTCTAAGAAGACCATTTCATTCTTATCCATATTGTGGGTGAAGTGGAGGTGTTGGTCACAAGTGTTGAGCCAAGTTATGAATGTTGTTAAGGTTTCTTGTGGGCCCTTCCAGATTGCTAGCACGTCATCAATATATCTGCGCCAGAATTTGATGTTATCTAGGTATGGATTGTTAGGTGAGAGGATGTGCTTTTTTTCAAACTCAAACACATACAATCCCGCTATGCTTGGCGCGAAAACACTGCCCATCGACGTGCCCCCTATTTGTAGTTATAAGGACCCTTCAAACTCAAAGAAATTTCTTTTGAGGGCTAGTGTCGCGCATCTGATGATGAATTCTTTTGGTGTTCGGTGTTCCCATGTGGTTTGTTCCAAAGTGTCTTTTAGAACATTTATGGTCGCATCTTGAGGGATGTTGGTGTAGAGGCTTTCAATATCAAAGCTTACTAAGATCATATCTTCCTCCATTTTGATGGTCTCCAGGAGTGTTAGTAAGCTTTTAGTGTCTTTGAGATAGGTGGTAGTTCCTTGCACAATGGGTTTCAAGAAAAAGTCACAAAACCTGGAAAGAGGTTCAAGAAGTGAGCCTATACCAGATACTATTGGTCTTCCAGGTGGTGGTAGTCTGTTTTTGTGCATTTTAGGGACCACGTAAAAGTATGGTATTTTGGCCTCAGTTTTTGTTAGATAATCCGCTTATTGTTTAGAAATGTGACCTGCATGTTCTGCTTCTTCTACCAGATCGACAATCTCTCTCCGTAGGTCATCTGTGGGGTCGTTAGCGAGAGGTAAGTAGTTATTTCGATGCTCAAGTAAACGTTTGCATTCTTGTTGGTAATCCGTTTTATTCATGACTACTAGGCCTCCGCCTTTGTCAGCAGGTTTGATGATAATGGTATCATCACTTTTGAGGTCCGATATGGCCTTTTTCTCGGATCTGCTGGTGTTTTGATATCGAGAGGGAGTGGTGGTGGATTCGATGTCATTGAATACTGCCTGTTTAAACGTGTTTATTTCCACTGGAATAGTATGTGGTGGTGGGACAAAGGTGGATTTTCTTCTCAGTCCTGTTTCGTTGGTGACTTCTTCATTGTTATCGGTGTTTGTTTTTTCAAAAAAAGGTTTGAGTTTTAGTTTTCTGAAAAAGGCTGCTAACTCGCAGTGTAGTTTAAACTTGTCCAGGTTAGCTGTGGGGCAAATCCCAGTCCTTTGTTTAGGACTTTCTTCTCTGTGGCTGTTAGGATGCGTGACGACAAGTTTGTCACTAGGTCCTCGTGTTGCTGGGGCCTGCTCTGTTGGCTCTGTTGGGGTCTCCCCCCAATAACTGGACATTCCCGGTGTGGAGACTGTAGTGTCTGCCACCTGACAGAAAACACCAAGACACTCAGCTTGGAACCCGGCAAAGTGTGGGAGCAGAGGTCCCACACTAACTGCAACAGCAGCAATGTCATCTATCTCATCACCTGCACCTGTGGAAAACCTTACGTGGGTATGACGACTCGCAAAATCAAACAGCGCATTTGCGAACACAGAAGTACCATAAGATGCAAAAAGAATGTAACAAAACTCACAGATCACTTCCTAACTGTCCACCATACCACCAATGACATGAGGTGGACAGTCATTGAACAGTTGCAACCAGGTCCCAACATCCAAGCCCGTTTGTTCGAGAAAGAACAGAGATGGATATACAGACTTTCCACACATAAAAGAGGTCTTAATGATAATATCTCGTGGAGCTCTGTACTCAAATAGGACAACTGTTTGAAATATCCACATTCCTTTGTATAGTCCCACCTAACATGCATGCGCAGCAAACTAATCTGAAACCTTTGACAAACCCAACACCACGCATGCGCAGCATCTCACTGTCTCCATGACAACCCATTTCCTCACGGGCCTCCGTAGCGGTCACATGACCACACCCGGAAGCCAGCCAGTAGTCAAATAATCACCACGCTCACCCATTTCTTCATAGCCGAGCGGTGGACGGTAGACGTAGGTGATTAGCCTCTCTCCACGACAGCCAACTGTAAGTAACCTTTCCTTCCACACAGGATCTACCACTGCCTACAATCACGAGCCATTACCCAGGCCTGCTTCCGTATACCTATCCATGTGATATACATCTTTTTACTTAGAATATGTTGTACAACGTGAAGCACCTACCCCCTGCTCGTTGAAGCCAAACAAGAGAATTCCTCTAGTAAGCCTGCTCTCTGACATGTCACGTTCTGTGACAACCTTCGTGTTATATGTTTTGTGAGTCTGGTATGTCTCTTTTTCTTAAGCACCACAAGTCCCAAATAGGACATCTTTTAGCTCACCTGCTATAAATAGCAGCCATCTGGCATAGTTCACAACTCTTCACCACTTAAGAAATGAACACAAAAGCCCATTTGACTTAATATAGCGCCGTTGCATGCTTTTCAGGCACGCACTAAGAACATCAGCAATGATTTTTTATATAGCCTTAAATATCCTCCAATGAAGCGTACACTCTCACGATAAGAGCACGCTTCGACTCCCTGAGAAGGCACATCCTCAACTCCAGAAGGCACTTTTTCCAAACACCACCGTGGAATGCAAGTACGATTGCACTTATAATGCACTAAGAATCTGCACTACGTTACAGGATAGTAATCACTTCCTTTCCTCTCTTTTTTCTCCACAGGTTTTTACTGGCACCCTACATTTTTAGGAGTGTCTTCCCAGTGGAACACTTTTTCCTCTGGATGACAAAGGATTTAGGATAGGGTGCGTCTTTTAGGGGACCCACACCTCCCACTTCCTTCTATTGGTCCTGAATACTGGGGATCACCCCAAATGGTTGAAACATGTTGACCAACACATAATTGAGATACGTAGGTCGTAACTCCCCTTCCAGTATCTCACCTCTATTTTAATATTGTCCAGTTGCTTTTTTATTAAAACTGTAATACAAAGTTATAAACCAGGACAATTTTTAACACTCTAAACTTTTTTGTTTGCATCCACACTTCACAACCTGCTCCACTGTAACTCAGGTGTCGAAGCACACCCAAGTGACGCTAGGCCACTTGGGTGGGCCCCGATGATGAAGCAAGTCACCACTAGGTGGTGAGTGAGGGGTTTATTAACAAGGAACACTGATTCCACGTTTGGAAAGCCGTCATCCCTCTCATCGGGTAATACTCCTTCATTTGTTCTTTAAAATGCTTATCACGGTTACCTATACAAAATCAAAAAGAGGAAGTGCAGGATGACACAGAATGTGTGGTGGCACTCATCGATGCCACGATGATGTGTGAAGGGTCAATAACTGAGAAGGAATGGCAGGAGAGCATGGCAAAGGATACTGTTCTAGCAAAAGTAAACACATATGTGTGATCTAAATGGCCACCCATAAGGAACGTGCCGAATGAACTGAAAAATTACCAACAGGTAGGTGAAGAACTAACGTTGGAAAGTGGTTTCTTAAAGAGGGGTGAAGTCTTTGTGCCGCCATATGGACTCAGACAAAAAATTATAAAGCTGGCCCACATAGGGCATCCAGGTATCACTGCAACGAGGAACATTATAAGGATGCATTACTGGTGGCCAGGTGTGGACAGTGAGATAAGAAACTACGCAGAAGAATGCGAGCAATGTTTAAAATCAGATAAGCATTGGAGGGTGGAAAAGAATGAACTGCAAATTGTTGAAATCCCAGATGGACCCTGGGCTAAAATTGCTATTGACTTCGCAGGATCATTCAATTTGTTGCCAAATGAATGCAAATACTTGGTAGTATTGACAGACTACTACTCAAAATGGATATGTTATAAATTTGTGAATGCAGTAACGACAGAAGTAGTCATAGCATTTTTGAAGAAAGTCTTTGACAAAGAGGGTCAACCTAAGGTCCTTGTGTCAGACAATGGGTCTCAATTAGTTTCCCATATGATGATGGAGTTTTTAGAAAACTCCGGTATTGCACAAGAAAAAACACCACTGTATAGTCCTAAGAGCAATGGCCAAGTTGAAAGAATGAACAGGTTCTTTAAAGAAGGGATACAAATGGCCATTGCAAATGAAATGGACGTGAAAGAGTTCATAAGGATGAAAATAAACACATACAACAATACACCTAATGAAACTACTAGACATACTCCATTCCTCTTGATGAGAGGTAGAATGTGTAACAACATGATAACACCTAAAATAGGTGGATGGAAAGGAACTGATGTTGAGTCGAAATAAATATGTGAGAAAGAGCTCAAAGTAAAAGTGAACATAGAGAAAAAACAGATGAAAGCAAAAGCATACTCTGATATGGTAAACAGGGTGAAAGACAAATGTGTGGCACCAGGTGACTGGGTATTGGTGAAAAAACCTGGCTTAGTGAGCAAAGGAGAATCTAAGTTCAGCAAACCCCTGAGGATCTGTAAGGCTTCTAGCAGTGCTGTGTATATAGAAGGTGAAGGATGGCATAGTAAAGACGATGTGGTAAGACTGAAACAAGGACAGGAGAAGATAATTATGAAAAATGATGAAAGGGAAGAAGGGAGCATTAACAATAGTGTGCTTGAATGGGAAGACATATCAGAAAGTCAAAACCAATCACTTGCTGATGCCAGGACCAGTTGTTCGCCGCAAGTAGGAAAAAGGTCTAGGAGTTCCAATGTTGAACATAATGACATTGTCCTAGCCCAGGAAGACTTTGTGGTGAGCCCAACTAAAGAAGGAGCAAGTTCCTCCGCCGCAGGCATGGGGAACATTGCACCTACTCCTGTGGTGGGTCTAACATCCAGAGGGGGTAGAGTTGTCAACTTGCCAAAAAGTTTCAAGGACTATGTGATGGAGTAAAGGTTACTGTTTGGTTTTTCCAATGGGGAAAAAATGAAGATGTTGTACCTGTTATTAATTTACATTATTGTGCAGGGGGATACGTAGCTTAGTATGTTTTCCAGCTCCATAGACTGACATCATGTGGTGTCATCATGGAATGTTCATTGCCTATTTACATGACGTCACCGTGATTGTCTGACAGTTGACAGCTGACTCTCACAGTGATCGCTGTTATTCTTTCTGCGTCCAGTGGGCCCTTGTCATCTTATGAATAAAGTAACGTTCCATATCTCATGTGGCTGTCATTTGTCCACACTACACCCGGGTCTGAAAGCAAATTTGTCATTATATCTGTAAAGTTCCTCAACTTGGCCAACATGGAAGGTACGGGGTATCACTGACTCTATATTTGTTCATAGTTGCACACATAAAAGATGGTGGACATGACTTATTTCTGGGATTATGAATGTTTATTGTACATTCAGTGGAGTGTTGTAGCTGTTGTAATGCAGGGTTGTGAATGATTTAAGTTGCAGTTTTTGGTACATGAAAGGCAGCTAATATATATACATATGTGGTCATTCAGGTAGAGTGAAGAACTTGATGCTGGAAATCAGTATTCAAGTCTCGGAGTTGCGTCCACATCCTGTTATTGTAGAGAAATTATGTAATCTATGCGTGCCTGAAAATGTACTGTAAATACGGTGCTTATGTAAATTGCTGATATGCTTTCGGGTTGATTTTGCGCTATATAAATATGCTTTAAAAAAAAGGAGGAATAGCCCACACTGACTGTCCCAGGTAAGATGGTTTCATTCGCTACTTATAGTACAATATAATGTGGTAGGACCCTGGGGCAGCATTTTAGAAACATAATAAATACACAGATACAGATCGATAGTTGAAGTGGGTACGGGCACGTGTGCTCAACTCCATTTTATTACGCTATTGTTGGTAACAAGTAGAATAGTATTCATGATATCATACACAGATATTTAATCATAAACAGTTTATGACTTCTGTTGTATTAATGTAGGAGCATTGTATGTGAAATAATACAGAGAACATTCTATCGTAAAGGATTCATGAGTTGTGGTGCACTGAGGTAGGGGCAGTTTGTGTGCAGCCTGCGATGATGCGTGGTCCAGGCAGACCGCACTTTTAAAAATGTGTTTTGACTATTGAATTTTGCACTAACAAAGGCACGTGGCAATTATTTACGGTGTACTGAGTTAGTGGTACATCTGGCGTTTATCATTCGCTCCTCCTGCGATAATGCGTGGTCTGAGCGGGCTGCACTGAAATCATTCACTGTTGTATACTGGACTATATGAACTTTGAGGGGGACAAAACAAAGTAGCATCGATGGTTATCAATTGCTCTTAAAATTAGGTCTACTGATTGCTCCCCATAACAAATTAAACAATTGCACTTCACTCTGTGCATTCTAACTTTCTCAAATTGTGAACGTTTGTCTGGTGGCGATGTTGAAGATGATACCCCAGAGGTACTTGGTATTGCCTGTGGTGGAGGTAAATTTTGGCACAATCTTCTACATTCTTTGTTATCATAGTTCACAGAATGCAATGATTGAAGGTGGTTGCGCTTAGTAGCAGTGCAACAGCACTATATTTGTCTCTGCTTTCAATAAATCGAGGCTGAATTTAATGCTGTCTATAGTGTAGATGAAAAGGTACATTCAAGTTGTGAACCCTACTGTGAACAGTCTACATGGAAGCTAGTAGTCAGTACAGTTATAGAACAATGCTTTTTTTCACTTTTTTTGACATAATCTGAATACATACAGTATAATTGACTCTGCATTAAATAAATCAAGGTTGAATTTCCTACTGTCTGTAGGGTATATGCAAAGGTGAATTAAAGTTGTAAACCCTGCCGTCTGCAGTGTACATCTTAGGGTGGAGGGCATCATCTTCAATTATGATTGAAGTGGAAGATAGAATATGTATGCAGCGTGCATTTTATTATTGAGCTGCTAACAATATTTTATCTAATGCCCAATATGGGTTCAGAAGGGGAAGGGGGACCGAGGACCAGTGTCTTAATTTACACCTGATCCTAGGAAAGTATACAGTGGCGTCTAGTGGATCAATCTATTTAGGTTTTATGGATTTGTCCACAGCCTTCGACCTGGTCAACAGGTCTAGGCTGTGGGAAATTCTTTTGGACCTGGGAATGGACCATTCCTTGGTACATTTTTTGGCTGAAGCGCACCGGGACCTAGAAGCCTCTATCAGGATGACACAGGAGGGAGTTTGTACTGCTGACTTTAAGTCTACTAGAGGGGTGCGACAAGGTTGCATTCTCACCCCAATGTTATTCACCCTATACATAAACCACCTCGAATCCACACTGGGCCTGGCGACACTAGACGTCCCGCGTTTTGGAGGGCTGTCTATTCCGGTCCTCCTTTACGCGGATGACGCCGTGCTCGTGGCACGCACACCTCTAGGTCTTCAGAGACTTTTGGCGGACTTTGACGCCTTTATGACCTCCCTTGACCTGAAAATAAACACAGACAAGTCACACGTCATGTCAGTGGGCGGGAGAAAGAATAAAAACTTGAAGCCCTTCTTTTGTGCTAACACACAAATCTCCAGTGTAAAAACTTTTACACATTTAGGGTTGGTCTATGATGTAAATGGCACCTGGGCACCCCAAATATCGGTAAAAGTCAATGCCATGAAAAGATCTGCGGCTGCTATCGCTGGCTTTTCAAAACGACTGGGCGGTAAACCTACAGAAGCAATGCTTGCAATCTATAGAGCCAAATCAATTGCAATAGCAAGGTATGGGGCTTATATATGGGGCTATAACAACAATGCTGCAGCAATTCAGGTCAAGGAAAACAAGATCCTCCGTATGCTTTTAGGTTTGCCACAATCCACGGCTACCTTCTCTGTCCATATGGAATTAGGCCAGAGGTATATAAGCGACATTATCAAACAGTCCCCTATCTTGATGTGGCTAAGAACCTGGCTGAACCCCAACTTAACCTTGAATCATACAATTATAAGGGACTGCCTACGGTTGGATAACATGAAAAATATCCCGTGGTTAGCATACATTAATAGTACCCTTAGCTCCTTGGGCCGCCCGGATTTATTTTGTAAACCTGAAAGTATTGTCAAGGCTGACTTGGAATGGTTGCAAACAACTTTTATCAAACACAGAGAATTAGAGCGGGAGAGCGGTGAGCTTGTGAAATCTTCAGTGAGGGAGCACTATATTACCAAGACAACCATAGCTATTGAACCATACCTAACGGTTGTGTCAATCCCGTTTCACCGCTGGTTACTAACCAAACTAAGATTTAACCAGATCCATCTTGTGTTAAATGATTCTAAGGTGTGGGCTAAGCCCGAGGATTTGCCCGTCTGCAATTGCGATTGTTATTCCTTGCAGGATACCTTACATTTTATGTTCTTTTGTAGTTTTTATGCCCTGCCGCGGAAAAAATATATTACCCCGCTGCTTAAAAACAAGGGGTTTGTCCAAGCCAAACCAGCTCTCCTTTACTTAAAACAGCTAGACTCCCCACTTATAATGTTTTGTGTTGCTAATTTTCTGGTGTCTGCTTTCCGTCTTAAAAAAAAAAACCCACAAGGAACAGACAACATAACATCATTGGCGATATTTTACAAAATTACTGAAAATCTGCCTTTATTTTTTAAAATTTGTAAATATTTTAATTGTTCAATTTTAATGGTGTGATTAACTTAATGCAATTGTATTCCCCTGACTATGTAATAGTGTTCATGTGCTTTTTATGAATTATTACTATTCGAAATAAAGTTGTTTTGAATTGAATATTATTGAACTAAATTTATAAGTGATATAAAATAGGTTTTTCTAGGAACCATAATAAAGGGATATTGTGTAGGGTTTGATGGGTGTTATACTTACTTTAGTTTACACTGAGTTAGTGGTATGTAAAACAAGAAGGTTCTGTGGAGCCTGCTATGATGCCTGGTCCAAGCAGGCTGTATTGATAATAATGTTTTTTGTGTTGTGAATGGTGCCTTAGTAAGGCCACGTGATAATCATTTTTGGAGCACTGAGCTACTAGTATCTTTGGTGCTTAGCGTGTACATATTCTGCAATTATGCGTGGTCTGGGGGACTGAAAGTAATTGAAGAAATTTGTTTTGTTGAATGGATTCTGCATGAATTCCACTTAAAAGTGATGGTATGCCTCATTGCTGACATAAAACTGACAACACAGTAGTATTGTTCTCCCTTTAATAAATCAAGAGTGAATTTTATGTTGTTTGTAGTGCTTATGCGCCACTGGTATGAAGCCGTAAACTCTTTTGATCGCAGTGTACATCTCAAAACAGAACTCACTGTTTTTTGTGGCATCCTTTTACAAAATAGTCTTTGCCTTATATAAATCAATAATATCTTGAATGCTGTCCGTAGTGTAGATGGAAAGCTGAATTCAAGTTGTGAACCCTGCTGTCCGCAGAGTACATTTATGGCAGTATTCTACAGAAGTCGATGAATGCTTTTTTGTCACATATGTTAACACAATCTGACGACACAGTAGAATTGTCTCTGCCTGAAATAAATCGAGAATAAATTCAATGTTGTCTGTAGTTCTTAACCGCTTCTGGTATCAAGTTGTAAACCCTGCTGTGGGCAGTGCACATTTGAAGGCAGTACTTAGTACAGACATTGAGGAATGTTTTTTGTGGCATTCATTAACAAAATTGTCTCTGCCTTACATAAATCAAGGATATCTTGAATGCTGTCTGTAGTGTAGATGAAAAGCTGAATTTAAGTTGTGATACCTGTTGTACGCAGTGTAGATTTAAGGCAGCAGTAGTTGACACAAAGATTGATGAATGCTATTTTGTCACAGTTACTAGAATCTGAGGACACAGTACAATTATCTCTGCCTTAAATACATCGAGAGTGAATTAAATGTTGTTTGTAGTGCTTCTCCGCTTCTCGTATCAAGTTGTGAATCTTGCTGTGCACAGTGTACATTTGAAGGCAGTACTTAGTGCATACATTGAGGAATGTTTTTTGTGGCATTCATTAACAAAATTGTCTCTGCCTTACATAAATCAAGGATATCTTGAATGCTGTCCGTAGAGTAGACGGAAAGCTGAATTCAAGTTGTGAACCTTGTTGTACGCAGTGTAAATTGAAGGCAGTAGTCGACACAAAGATCGATGAATGGTATTTTGTCACAGTTAACAGAATCTGAGGAATTGTCTCTGCCTTAAATAAAACAAGGCTGGATTCAATGCTGTCCGTAGTGTTGATGCAAAGCTGAATTCAATTTGTGAACCCTGCTGTCCGCGGTGTAGATTGAAGACTGTAGTGAGCACAGTTATAGATGAATGTTTTTTGTCACATTCTTTTACAAAATCGAAAGACATGGAATCCATTTGTCTCTACCTTAAATAAAGCAAGGCTGGATTCAACGCTGTCCGTAGTACAGAAGCAAATCTGAATTCAAGTTGTGAACCCTGCTGTCCGCAATGGAGATCGAAGGCAGAAGTTGATACAGACATACGTTTGCGGTGCTGTGGCGCTGAGTTTGCAATCGGCCTGTATCGAGGAAGCATGCGGTCATGGCGTCAGCCACGTGGCAGGGTGCGGACCTTCGCTGTGGCAGGGTCTCTTCTCTTTGCAGAAGTGACCCATGCCCAAGGCGTAGCCTGATTATTTGTAGTCTTACGTTGACATTGTGTACGTTGGAGTAGCCCACTCCACTTCTGTTTTAAAGGGGGGTGATCACAGCTACATGAGCGAAATATTCCCCGGCGTCTGAGATAATATGGTTGCGTCCACTATTCAGTGCACTATACGTATCAATGTTATATGTTCACACTGAAAAGTTTTTGATTTCTATAGTGAATTGTGTATAGTATTTCACCGGTAGTCTTAGCATTGTATACATTATTGTTGATGTTCGCGTTCTTTCCCTTATACATACTTGGTTGACACATCTCTGTAGATTAAGGTAGTGTACTGTTGAGGAGATATATTATTTTGGAAAGGTCCCTAGTACTGTTTTGTGCTGCCTCTGAGGTAGTAGGGCGGAGGGGTCCATGGGGATGGTTGTGGTGATCGTGGCGCTGGGTATTGTGATTTTGTTGGGTGTCGGAGGTTTATCATTAGAACCTCTATCACATATTGCTCTTTAAACATGGGTGTGAGTTGAATGTAATTCACGCAGTACATATTTGACGTTCTTACAGTACTTAAATGTTGATGTTAATTTGTTAGTGGTAAGTGGAACTATTGCCTGA
Organism: Lissotriton vulgaris; assembly: GCF_964263255.1. NCBI lineage: Eukaryota > Metazoa > Chordata > Amphibia > Caudata > Salamandridae > Lissotriton > Lissotriton vulgaris. Next base: position 2,126,696,909 of record NC_141689.1, read on the forward strand.
TTTTTTAGGTGGCATTGCAGATTTAGTTTCTTGTTGAAAATATGGGGAAGTGGTCAACGTTATAAGTAGGACTTGTCATTTAAAAAAACTTTTGAAATTGACTGAAAAAACCATAGCTTTAAGGCAGGTTATAGTTAGGAATTAGCATTAAAAAAACCTTTGAAATTCACTGAAAAAACCATAGGTTTCAGGCAGGTTATAGTTAGGAATTAGCATTGAAAAAACCTTTGAGAGTCACTGAAAAAAGCATAGGTTTTTGGGGTGTTATAGTTAGCTGAACAGTTCACTCATAGAAAACCATTGAAATTCCTCAGTTATAGTTAGTTGTACTAACTGTAACTCTCGCGCCTGCAATCCACTGGTGATGATGTTGAATATTACATCATATATATATATTTTTGCCACCAATGTGATCCTTCAAACCTGTGCTCTCTCCTACGGGTGTTCAGCGTGGGGGCTGGATCCTAGTCCAAATTCAATCTTTCCACACACAAAGGATTGGGTATTAATCTATTTTAAGTATAAACTGCCTTGAAATTCGTTAAAACTGCTGCGCAAATGTGATTGGATGTATCTGAAAGTAATTATGAATTCTATTTCACATTGGTTTTATAGAAATTATATCAAAATGTAAATATGGTGATAAACTCAGTATCCCAGAATGCATCCTAACAGCAAAATGGAATAAAAAGTAGAAACAAATGACAGCTCACTTCCTGTCTTGAAAGTTTTGGGGTGATTTTACAAGGGTGGGCTGAGAAAAAAGGGGGTCCCAAACCATGTTTTCCCCAAGTAATGTTCCATAGGAAACTTTAGACACAGCTACATCCCGAACTGCTGAACGGAATTACACCAAATTTGGCAAAAAGGTAGCCCTTGGTTCAGAAAGAACCCTTTTTTAAATGGTATAAATCTGTTCAGTAGTTCATGAGAAATTTGAAAAAGAAAAAAGTTTCTATATCTATGGACGCAGTGGAGTTGTGACCCCTTCTGAGCACAAGCTTCACTGAGATTGGCTGCCAGCACTCCAAACCAGGAAGTGTTGGCAGCCATCTTGTGACTCAGTAGAACAGAGTCACAAGAAAACAGTGAAACAAAGAGAAAAAACAAGAAAAGGGGGCAGGGTAGCAACACCCTGACTCCCTAGACCTGCTCAAGGGGTCCCACAGGGACCCCCAGGGCCAAAAAAAGTATTTTTTTAAAAACAAAATCTGCCGAATTCGTGCTGGGGTCCCGAATCCGACGGGAAAAAAACAAATAAAATTGAAGCATGGGCTCAGGCTCTTTGCTGTATTTAAGCCCCTGGGTGGGCCAGGTCCCGGGGGCACTGAAAAAAATGCATGGGTGACCCCAACCCCCCCACGCTGCCCCGGGGAATGCCACTTGCCCGGGGCAAGATTTATGTGTTGCGGGGGGTACACAGCCCCCCTGCAGCCCCGGTGACCGCCACCTCCCCGGTCTTAGTTTAATAATAAAATAATTATGTGTGGGGGGCCCCAATCTTACCCACATTGATCCTGGGATTGCCATCTCCCTTGGGCAAGATTTATGAGTTGCGGGTGGGGCACACAGCCCCCCCGCAGCCCCGGGGACCACCTCATCCCGGGGCTCAGTTTAGTAATACATTTTTTTTAAATGTGTGGAGAGGGCATGAGCCCCCCTCACATGGCCCGGGGACCACCACCTCCCAGGGGCACTGTTTATTTAAATGTGGGGGTCTAACACCTCCACGAGGCTTTCCAAATGAAGGCAGGGGGCCGTGCGGTCCCCTCCTGGAGCCTTTGATGCCGCTGGGGACGCCACCCCTCAGGTCTCACTCCTGCAGTGTCCTGGGGTGCCCATCCCCGGGACACTTCTGTTTGCTATGGCAGGGCGGACCGGTGCAGCTCCCACCGTGTCATAGCAAACACTGCCAACTGCCAACCTTGTGTACCCTGGACCGGAAACAAGGATCTTGGGACCAGTTTCTGGCTAATCAGTCATCATCAGCCAGGCTAGCTTGAATCCAGTGGCAAAGTGAGCAAGGGACCCACGTCTAGGCAAACCCTGCCATAGCTTGGCAATTTGGGCTGGACTGTTCCCATGAGGCACAGGGTCAGACTGATTTGCATATGGCCATGTTCAACACTCCGTCCATCATCCCCTTTGATTAATCTTTGTTCACCCTAAGTTGTCAGGGTATGCCCAGACGTGGGCCCTTGCTCACTTTGCCACTGGATTCAAGCTGGCGTGGCTTATGACGGCTGATTAACCAGAAACCGGTCACAGGATGCTTGTTTCCGGTCCAGGGAAGACATGGCTTGGCAGTACAGGCTGGGCTGTTCCCATGAGGCACAGGGTCAGACTGATTTGCATATGGCCATGTCTGAACTGGGGTGGTGGAGTGAGCTAAAGAATTATGATGGATTAAACCTAGATCAGTTGATTGGGGTGATTGCTTGCAATTTTCAACACTCCATCCATCATTCCCTTTGGTTTTGCTTTGTCCGCCCTAAGTTGACAGGGTATGCCCGGACGCGGGCCCCTTGCTCATTTTGCCACTGGATTCAAGCTAGCCTGGCTGATGATGGCTGATTAGCCAGAAACCGGTCCCAGGATGCTTGTTTCTGGTCCAGGAAACATATGACTTGGCAGTTCGGGCTGGACTGTTCTCATGAGGTATAGGGTCAGACTGATTTGCATATGGCCATGTCTGAACTGGGGTGGCGGAGTGACATAAAGAATGATGATGGATTAAACCCAGATTAGTTGACTGGGGGTGAGTCCTTGCAATGTTCAACACTTCGTCCATCATTTATCATGGTTTTGACCAATATATACTAACTGGCATGGGCAACTAAGAGCATATACGCAGAAATCTGATTTACAACTCAGATTTCTGGAGATAACAAATGGTTCCTGGGCTGTTGAGAGTTTCACTTGCTTACAGTTAGTACTATTTCTGTATGCCTTCTAGGCTTTGTAAGTATAAAAACCTTGCACTTTGAATTGAGAGTTGGTGTCTACAGGCAACATACTTTTACATAGTATATCTTTCAATGCTGGGCATCTCTAAAATGTAATGCTGGGATTGTCTCCCACGCCTTTAGCCAGAGTCTCATTTGTGCTTAATACACTCCAGAATTTCCTCAGACATTTGCGTACATCACCCACCTGAATAATGAATGATGTGATAAATCTAAGAAAGTTTCCCTCTTCCTTGTCATCAGTTTTGACTTTTAATAACTCTTCCCTCTCCACTTTTTTCAATTTTTCACCTGCTTTATTGATGACTTTCTGTGAGTATCCTCGTTCAGCAAACCTTTTTCTCATGTTCTCCATTTCCTCTAGAAATGCTATGTCAGAACTACAATTCCAACGTGCGCTCAATAGCTCCCCACAAGGTATACTATTGATAAGGTTCACTGGGTGGCAACTTTAGGCATGTAATAAACTGTTGCCGGCTGTTTTCTTCCTGTAAAGTTTTCTTTCTGGTCGATTCATGCACCTGTACTTCTACATCAAGGAATTTGATGGTTTTCCTATCCATGGTACACATGAACTTTAAATTCAAATTGTTGCTGTTAAAAGATTCCACAAAATCGAGAGCTTCTTTTTCATCACCCCTCCAAACACAGAATATGTCATCTATATACCTTACCCAGAGGACGCCATGGTTATCAAAGGCTTCGATGTTGTTAGCCACCTGCTCCTCCCACCAGCCTAGGTATAAACCCACATAGCTGGGGGCGAAGCAAGTTCCAATCACCATTCTCTGGGCTTGGCAATAGATTGTGTGATCGAAAATGAAGAAATTGTTAGTTAAACAAATCAACATCATATTCAGTAACATTACAGTATGCATTAGATAACACCATGTAACTTTTTAAATAGTAACGTCAGGTTTCCAGGCCCAAATCATGGGGTATGCATGTATATAAGCTATAAACATCTAGTGTCAGCAATAACATTCCTTGTTCCTAATTGGCTTTTACAATTTGACTTCAAAAGTCTCCTGTATCCTGCACATAGGAAGGCAACAATTGAACATACGGTCCTAAAAAATAATCAATATACTTTGAAGTATTTTCATACATACTTCCTATAGAAGACACAATAGGCCTGCCAGAGGATTGCATTTATCCTTATGGACGTTTGGCAATACGTACATTGCAGGCAGCTCCGGAAATTCACAATTTAAAATGTTTAACTTCAGTATATAATCATTTTCCATTTTTCCATTTCACAACACACTCCCTGTATTTTTCATTACTTGCATTATCACTTAGTTGTCTTTTGCCTTCATCTAAATACATTTTAAGGGGCCAAAAAACTACATTCCCTCCCTTGTCCGATTTTCTAATGAGCAGGTCTCTATTGTTCTGCAGTTCTTTATTAGCTGTTTGTTGGCCTAAGGTTAGGTTACTAAAGGAATGTACTTTCCAACTTGCTAGTTTTTTAAATCCCTTTTGAACCCCCTTCTTGAATACTTCAATAGCTTCATTGTGTATCTGTGGTAAATAGCTCGATTTGGGTTTAAACCCACTCGAGCTAGCTCTATCAATGGTAACATCCTCTCGGGCTAGACTTAATAATGGGTCATCTACCCAATTGTCTACTCCACCTAATTCTCTAAGTGTATGCAAAGTATCAATGTCCTCAATGGCTAAGTTAGATTCCATTTCTAGATCTCTGTGTACCAGGGGCCCCATTTATGAAAAGTGACGCATCGCTGCGTGAAAACAGCGATGCGTCACTTTTCACTGCGCACTCCTTGCGACACCAATGATGCGTCATATTTAATGTATGACTCATCATGTCGCAAGGATGCAGGTATAATGTGGCGCAGGGGTTTAAAAAGTGACGCATCTACCTAGATGCGTCACTTTTTAAATATGGCGCAACAAGGCGCATTTTGTACGCCGCTGGTGCGTCACAAAAAGTTACGCACCGGCGGCGCAAAACTGACGAAAGGCCTCATAAATAAGGGCCCCCATGTTTTTGTCTATAGTCATGGCATTTTTTTTAATTTACAAGTGAAGTAAAACAGATCAATTCTACTACCCGTATAATCAAACCTCCTGGTGGGACAGAAAGTTAAACCTAGGGATAAAACATCGATTTGATCACCAATCAACAGAATATTAGATAAGTTCAATACCGTAAATGTGTCCTTCATTTTGATGCAGTTTTTCCTCTTGTTACATATATACACAGACACTACACACACTACAAAACTTGTCAACCAAAATATTTACGTGAACTGCATAAACTGCAGTAGTATTTCATAGTTCATCATCAGAATGCCACCCCCCAATCTATTCTGCAGAGTTGTAGCATTGTCAAGGTTACTATAATTTTGTGAAATCATGTGGCAAGGTTATCTTCATTAGGCAGCAAAATCTTAAAGTGTGTGGCGCCTTCTCTGGCAGTATTGCTTTCACCTGTTTGAGATGGAAACCATAACTATCAAGATACGAAGCATTCCTGTCCTCTGCCTGTACTGGTGCACAATTAAGGAGTTTACCTCCAACACAGGCACATTTGAGCCATGGGGAAAGGTGTCTGCATTATTGGCAGGATTGTTTTTGTGCACAAAGTTATACCTTCCTGTACAAAAACAATCCTAAGAGGCATATTCCTCATTCAAAGTAGTGCTGCAGAATTGCAGCACAATTTGACAGAGTTAATAGCACAGATAAATATAGTTATTACTCCTTGTTGTGCCTCTAGTAGGAAAGCGTACAATTCTGACACATTCCCAGGTCTACCAATATTAATAAGAATGGGAACACCTCAGAATACATGAGTGGATGTGTGGGGCCATCCACACTTCACCCATGTAACGTCCCACCACGGACAGTAACGCAAGGCAGTGACTTGCGCTGCCTTGCATTACTCCAGATTTACTTAAACACGCAGGGCCAAGCAAGGTGGCCTTGCATGGCTTAGTAAAATTCATCTAGAGTTTCCATCACCCTTGCATTACCTTGTATGGTGCAAAGGCAACACAGAACTTTGATAAATAGGGCCACAAATCATTAACTAAATCTCACACCCATTACAGATTTACACATACTCAGAATACCAGGTACCACTTCAAGAATGGAGTTGGAGTTGGCCTAACGGCTTGAGCGGTCGACCTAATACCTGGGGAACCGGTTTCGAGTCTCAGCAAGGACGCGAATATCCTGGGATTTTGGGCAAATCACTTCATTTCCCTGGGCCGAACAAAAATGAATGTGTCCTCATGTAACACAACTGGTGCTTGTGTAAGCAATCTGATACCCGATACCTTCAGGTCAAGTTCGCGTTATATAAAAATCGGTAAAAATATATAAAAGGAATGACACCCATCCCAACCTGTGAAGGAAATTTATGGGTATGCCGACATCCCCTGCATAGGCATCCTGTAGACTACCATAGAGGCCCATTACATACAGTAGAAAGTAAACTGATCGAACACATGGGAATTTTGAGAAGGCAGTAACCATTAGCTCAACTAATAGGTAAGAAGTTGAAAAAAAAATTACAGCTTCATAGAGATGTCCTTGGAACCTCATTCGCAGAATTATTGAAACATTGATGTTTAATTAATATGATCAGTAATAACTAGGATTATCACTAAAGAAATGTAAATTCAAAATGTATAGACCCAGGGCTGAATTTTTGTGATGGCAAATCCACATACACCTATAAAAAATACTTGATGACTTTTCATGTGAATAAGTTTACATTAGAGGACGAAAAAAAACTGGGCAGCGGAGGTGCAAAGTGGAGCACAGTGTGATTTGTAACAAAATGTTCTCATCCATGAAGTTGCATTTAGTGGGCATTGTTATGATGTGCCAAGTTGCTTCTGAAAAGGTAAGGAGTAACGGAACTGCCACAATGAAAAAGGAAATGAATGTCCTTTTATTTTTGGGGGGTTTAAAGAGAAGGTTATCAGAGTGGGGTCATAGATAGTTAGTCTACATACCCTGAACACGATCGTGATGATATGGAGACTACTGCTCACATGACAAGAGGTTTAGTCAAAGAAGAAATGCATTTAAGAGCTCTTATTGGAAATATATTAATGGGAGCAAATGTCAGTAAAGTCGGGATACAATAGAGACACAGCAGAGCAGAGGGATGGCTACACAATGGTGAAGAATCGAGGGGTAGGTGGAGAGAATCCATATCACAGTCACATGTACAGCATATTACTTATGCAGTTAGTTCAAATGCACAAAGGACAGAATGGGGCAGGAAAAAGAAGCGAAGCATGTTGTATGGAAAGCCATAGTGAGACACCTTCGGAAGACATGAAAGGCAATGTAAGCCAACACATGAATCAAAAGCATTGTATTGTATGGTCAAATAGAGAGTTTTATAATTTTGAGAGAGGTGCAGTATGCATTACATTAGTAATCTCTGAGGCTGGGCTTAAAGATCTCTTTGTTCAACACGCATGTCTTGTGAAACATGATCAGCACACTATTGTGCTTACCTCTTTTTGCAGTTTGGAGTATTTCTAGTCACAGGGTTTCCTAGTGCATTTATCAACCAACCATCAGTGTCAATGCATATGGGCAAACCCACACCAGTTGTTGTTCACTCCTAATATGGACAAGAACAAGCATCTGAAAGTAGAGTTGCAAGAACAATTTTCAGAGTGGGGGGTGCTGCCAATGTGTTATGTCACAAAAGTCATGGAGATTGTGAAAAATTCAAGCATCACAAAAAGAACTGCAGCAAATGAACCATTCCCTTTCAGCAGGAGCGTGGTAAGGGTGTGTGGTATGAAGCTGTTGGTGCATTTTGGAACACAGTCACAGATATAAGACTAAAGCATGGTGTGGTAGTGCATTGTCGTTAACAGACAACACATTTCCATTAAAATGAGCACTACATTTGTACACAAATGTAGGGGCATATTTACAAGGGCATTGCGCCATAGGTAATGTTATGTTATGTTATATGTATTTATAGCACGTACAGATACTCAACAGAGTGTCCCAGCGCGTACTTGAAAAAGGAAACAGAAACAGAAGCAGAAGTAGAAGTGAAAGGTTTTAAACATTTTCTTAAAGATTGCAGGATCATGAATGCTGTGCCGAACCAGGGGTAGTGCATTTCATGCCAGAGCCGCTTTCCAGGAAAAGGAGCTCCCACCGTGGCTTTGGTGGTTGAGCCTAGGGGTCTGCGCCAGAAGTTGAGAAGAAGAACGCAGCTGTCTCATTGGGTTATAAAAAGCAAATCTTTTCTGTAGATAGATAGATCCCAGGCCATGGAGAGCACTATGGGCAAAAGCCAAAATTTTGAATTTTATTTGGGACTCCACTGGAAGCCAGTGCAAAGAACGCAAGTGAGTAAGCACACTGCACCTGCTAGACAGACCCAGCAGGAGTCTGGCAGCTGAATTCTGAACAACCTGCAATATATTCGTGAGGTAGCCCGGGATGCCAACATAAAGAGCATTGGCATAGTCCAGATGGGACAAGATCAGAGCATGAACAACAGTTTCTTTAGCAGGTCTTGGAAGGAGAGGAAGAAACTTCCTCAGAACTTTCAGAGTGCCGAAGCAGGTCCCAGCCAGCTTCTTGACCTGGGTCGAAAAAGTTAGGTTCTCATTGAACCAGACACTGGGCAAGGGAAATCCCGGGGAACACAGCCTCTCTCTGAAGTTAGCAGGAAATACACCATACAAGAGGACCTCAGACTTCTCTTTGCAACTCTTCAGCTCCGCCTGAGCGAGCCAGTGAAAAACAGAAGACAGAAAAGACTGAGTCATCGTCCCTTCCCCAAGATGACAGGAGCTGTGTGTCATCAGCGTAGGCCATCGCCTTAGCCCCTAACGTCTTTAATGACGTCCCTGTGGCGTAATGCCCTGCTCCATATTTACAAGGTGGCGATAAGCTACTTAACCACATCAGTGCTAAGGGAATTCCCCTGCAGTGCTGTTACTCCAGGATCCCCATTGTTCATGACGAGCTCATGAGCTCACGACCAGTGTACTGCATGACGAGCTGAGCTCGTCATGAGCAGCGAAGGGGTTAACGTGGCTTAATGCCACCTTCTAAATATGCCCTTTACTGCAGCATTCCACTACGTCAAAGGAGCAGGCAATGGGTGTTACTGTAAGCCTTCCACCGCAACACCAATTACTTTTTGACACTGCTCCTTATTAACAAGGGTGGCAGCGTCACATATGGAGAGGCTTCAAAAATAAGACCATGGAAAACCTGGTCTTGAACAGGCACAATGAGGAGAAATGGATGATTTTCCTCGTTTTTTGCTTTTTCTAACTGCCATTAGTGATTGTTCATGGACAGGAAAGTGTCCCTTCCTACACATAAACAATCATTAAAAAATGACATTTTGCAACTACTGTATGTGCTGCATTCTGCTGCACACATAGAAGTTACAAATCACCATTACTGATTGCTTATTTGCAGGCAATGACAACTTCCTCCACATAAACAATCATTTCCTGCAATACAGGCACCCTTGCACTAAGGTGCAACGGTGCCTAATGTGGCACTAGGCAGCTAAATTTAGTGGCAGCACTAGGGGAAACGCTGCGGTGCGCCACATTCTTATAAATACAGAGCATCCCTGTGTTTTGAAAGGTTTGGAGTGTGACGTTAGCAGTTTTGGCTTAACAGAGAGCTCCAACAGTTTCCTTGTAAATATGGTACAAAAGGGGGTGGTGATGGACGGAGCATCTGAATCAATCAAACACTCACACCCAGTCAAAATATCTGGGTTTGATCCATCACCGTTCTTTAGCCCACTCTGCCACCCCAGTTCAGACAGTCCTTGTAAATATGCCCTGTACTTTTAATGATAATATTATACAGCACACAAATCATAATATGGTGAATTGTGGTTTCAGTGAATAATTATCATTTGTACATCACCAAATAAAGTGTCTTGATTTGTTTTGATCTCCATCACACTTCAGAATGACAAAAGACAGTGCTTAATTTGTCCATTCATAACTGCTGACTAATTTAGAAATATTTGTACATTTCAGGTTTGTTGGGTTAGAAAAAATGGACACAATCAGCAAGCTTGTCATATAGTTCACATTAAACATCCTCTCACTTTGCGATCAGAAAAATAAAAGTAAACACCAACCTCCATGTTAGAGGAATAAGCTGCAATTTGCCAGAAGACAGAGCTTGATATTTGACCTCCATGAAAAGATAACATTTAAAGGCATCTTTATTGCGCTTTCCTTACTGGTAATTCTGCAATAGTTGTGATTTATTAAATGCACCCTCCACATTTCTTATTCTCATGCCTATTGTACTATGTGAAAGGACTCAAGTGATATATCAATCAACCCCATGATTCCTGCAAAGCAATCATTGGCCTAAAGAGTTTCTGCTTCTGGGTGCTCAAGGCAGGAATCCTCAACAGGGTTTCACCTGATATTTTATGCTTTTATTAGCAATTGATGATTTATTTGGTAAATGCATGAGTTTATGGTTACCTGATAGTGAGGTATTTGGGCCCTTGGCAATAGGGGAGTCGATGATATGGCAGAAGTCTATTTTGGAACCTTGAGGTCCTGGAGTTTGTATGACCAACACTGCCCCTTGGGGATGAGTCTGTTAGTGACTTGAACGATTGCCTTGCAAACATGAAGCTGTTTTCAGCCTTAAACTTACGTTATGAAATCCCTCAGAAAATTATTGCATCTTCAAGTATAACATGTTATTAGCAGGAACTGCTACTGACAGTGTAACATTTAGAAGGATGTTCCTTGGTATGCAACAGGGTGTGGCGCGAGTCATCAATCCAAGCAATTGTGATCAGTGTTCCCTGATAGTTTACTATATAACCAAAAACGTATGGCTTTTGATGCGATGCCTCATCTTTTAATAGTGATAGGCAGGGCTATACACAAAAAAGAAAATGCATCCTTGAGGCAAGAGTTAACAAGGAATAATGCTTTGATTTCTCCTAACGTTTAACAAATTCCATGACCGCTGCATTGTAGAGCATACATCCAGTGTGTGAAAAGAGTTAAAGTCCGTTTAAGCATAGTATTTGGTAGTGAAAGGGTACACTTTCAGTAAAAATCCTACGCTAGACTTCAAACTCTAACTTTTATAACATGGTGCTAAGTAGCCTCTTTGTGCACCAGTACTAGGTAAGAGAATAGCAGTACCCTCTCTTAGTAGATACAGGTCTGCGATGCTCTTTCCACCATAGTGCACCAGTAGAGCAACTTACGTTGCTAACTTTTTAATAACTCTGCCCCTGAATGTAACTTCATAGTAATCAGTCCGCAACAGGAAATCTGCAGAATAAGTAATGGGGTAATCAGAATTTCTTTCACGTCAATAAAAGTTAGTAATTTCTATAGGCACACAGACACATTTTCATTTTAGGACTCTTTAACATGACCCTTCTTCACGAGAGGAACTTATTATCTTCAAAGCACCTTGACATATAGGTTCATGAATTAGAGCACGGTTATATTGGAAACTTACTAAGCAATCGTATTTCAGCACTTGTTCCTCCTCCCAAACTATATGTAGAACATAAACGGAAGATTACTTAATATCTAAGCACTCGTCTGAATACTCATCCTAATTGGTTTCCCTCTTGGGTGTCACCTAAAGGGCTCCCATGTCAATGATAGCTAATATATTTCTACACATATATCCAAGGGCCATATATTTGAAACCTACATTTGTGCGATTTCCAAATAGTGAATATATGGATCCGCAATTAGGAAATCTCAAAATGAGATGTATGCAACAGTCAATTTGCACTTGCAAATCGGAAATTGCTATTTAGGAAATCTCAAAATATAGATTTACTAATAAGAACTTGCAAATTAGGAAAAGTCACCTTTTGGATGTAGAATGATGATGTCAGACCAGAGAGGTGTAAAAATACAGGGTGGTGGCCACAACTCTGAAGCCTAGCAAGGCGCTGGAAGGAAGGAGTGCTCCTGGACCATTACCTGAAGTGTTTTTGGCAATTCTTGTACAACACTGTGTCCAAGGAAGATGGGTACAAGGATTCTGGCAGCAGGAATAGGAAGGGCACATTTTCTGAGAAGGAGTTTGCACTAACTATATACATGCATTTCCACAGATCTCATCCAGGATGTGTCAGAAACAATTGAGGCTGATGAAGCTACTTACACATATGTAGAAATAGAAGACATCACATTACCATCTCCTATGCCCATCGTTCTAACTCCAACTGCTAGAATAGCAACCAGTGTACCACTACCAGACTTTGTGGATGGTGATGAAGGACAATACCAAAGCAGCATCTGTGGGTTGGATACACAGACAGTGTAGAGACCAACCAGTAACAGTCCACAATGAGAATGAGTAAGACGACACATCAAAAAGCGCTCCTGTGTTCAGTGGTCTAGAGAAGTCTATCATCTGTCTGCCAGCCTAACAAGTCAGGACTGTCAATTAGGCATTTGCTAAAAATGACAAGTCCATGCAGCAAATGCAGCAAGGGAAAGACCAGTGGATTGCTGCAATGGAGAAGGTGCACCGTGTGCATAGACAGAGGCAAAGACAGTAACTGGCATGCTTTCATGCTGTCACCTGTTCCATAAAGTGATTGGCAGTAGGCACATACAAACTGATGTGAGGTACTGCTGTCAGAATGTTGCACGTAGGCTCGTTCAAGTGACCACAGCCCTTGAAAATATACACACCCACAACCTCTGTGTGCACTACATTCTGCCCACGCCTGAGAGAAAAGAGGGCTCCAGCCTCAGTGGCACATATATGCAGGACAGAACAACATAGCTGATCAGGATTGTTTCAAGAGAATTCAGGGTCCACACAGCCAGACTGTATTGCGTAGCCGATGGTTTTATATTTCCAAACAAATTTATTATTTTTTATAATCAGTTTGCATTACTCCATTGAAAGCATGACATCAAAGGAACTTTCTATCCAGACAGTCAGTTCAAAAACATGCAAGAATATGTACAATATATACAAATATACAGACATTTAAGGTGAAAAATCAAGATTTAGGTGACACCGACAAAAACCTTTGAAACAGATTACATTGCAAATTAATTACAACATCAACAACCTTTACATAAAAAAACAATTTATAGGTGGAGAAAACCAGTCCTTTGACGGAAAAACCAGTGGACGGGCGGATCAAGAATGGATTTGCCTGCCTGTCTCACAACACCTGTGGTAGGAAATTTTATAGATTGACAGAAAGGGCCCACACAAGTGGTATTAGTTAATCCCTAACTGCACCCTACTTTCTTGACAGAGGCTGGGGGTCAACGCGTTTCGAACCATCATAAGTATAGGTTCTCCTCAGGACAGGGACTGGGTAAGCGTTTGCCTGAAAGAAGAATTAAGGAATGGTGTCAAGAACTATATATATTGTTTACATAGCCATATTGAGAGAGTCCTCTCTGCCTCTCTACCAGGGGGTGAAAAAATTATTTTACATTGTCAGTCAGCACAGGGGCTGCACGAGGAACAGAGGTTGAACATCAAGTGAGTATTCTGAAAAAGCAAGGATGTAAGCAGTCAGAACTATGGGGTACATGATAAGCGTGCAAGCACAGACACGAGGTTGCGGTGGGGAAAAAAACAAAGTACCTGTTGTGGTATCAGAGGTGTCTGGATACAGAGCGCCCAGGTCGCTATGCGCTGTTCAAGGGACGGCTAGCATGCTCGTTTTCTTTTTGGCTTATTGATTTTTGAAAAGGCTGGGGGGCAAAGAAGAAAGATTGGGGATGATACTTAGAGGGACGTTAAAAATGTGTCCGGTTAGATTAATTTTGCAGACAAGCATGTATGGCATTAGCCGGACGTCTCCTACCTGAACCCGAGTTGAGCTCATGTGGAAACGGCTGAGCCACGGAGAAAGCCGGGCAGCGGGGCGGGAATCAAACTGCCGCGTACCGCTATGGAGAAGCAGAGACCAGCGAGGCACAATTAACACACGTTTAGCATGTTGCGCCGTTGAAAAGAAACATCAGGGCAGCTCGGAAAGTACTTACTTGGAGCCCTCGAGGAAAGGAGTCTGTTATTAGACGTGTCTGGCAACAAAGTCTCAAGCTGAGCTTGTCGCGCGTAGATCAAACATATTACTGTGGGGAGGACGTAACAATAGAAAAGGGACTCAGTGTCAGTCCCGGGAGGCCTGGTACTCGTAGTTCTGTGTGGCTAGGGGTTGGAAAAGAAGATGCGCTGGGGGTTTGCAGGATGACAAACTGTTTCTGAATCACGATGTAACTTCTTCGTCAAAGTGAATACATTTTTGAAAAAAGTTATACACAACATCACACCGCATTGACATGTAACCAGAGTACAAACAATAATTGCATGGAATCTAAATTATTGCCAGTGCATGCACGTATCTGAAACTAGAACCATATTGGCACATAAAGTCCTCTTCATAAATCCTGTGTTATAAGGCATATCCCCAGAGGTAGCACACTGTACCACCAATGCCCATTATAGATTTTGCTCAAAACCATGCCAATGCCCCCAGTACTTCCAAAAATGAAAAAGTGTCAGTGATAGAGGCTAAGCAATATAAAAAAAAAATTGCGACAAAGTAAGGGAGCGGAGATTGATATTTAGAAGACACCAGAGTAAAAGAGAGACGTCAGCAGGAGCACAGCTTAAACTCAGAGCCGCCGAAGCGGAGTCCGAAAAAACCTCTGTACTCCGCTCGGCACATGAAGCACATTTAGGCTAAAACTAAGGAGAGATTGTGCTCTTCTTATTGGTGACCTGGTTTGGATTTACAAGTTGAGCTGCTTGTCAGGGATTGTGTCCAATGTTCTCTTAGTGAAAAAAAGTCTAAACATCAGAACTCAACCTATGGAAATGAGGTCTCGCCCCAGTGGCCCTTGGAAAGACATAGCTCTTGATATTGTGGGACTTGTTCATGGTGGTGGGTATGATACTTATGTAATTGTTGTGTTAGATATCTATTCCAGGTGGCCTGAAATTGCTTTTGTGAAAAATGTTAACACAAAAGTTATTATTGATTTTCTTTAAAAATTAATCTCTAGAGAAGGAATACCTGAAACCATATTGACAGATAATGATGTACAACTTGTCTCTAAGTACATGGAAGAATTTCTTGTCAATTGTGGGATTGTTCACAAGAAATGTGCTTTATATCACCCTGAGGCAAATGGTACTGTTGAGAGTTTTAACAGAGTTTTTAGGGAAACCATTTCACTTGCGAAGCAAAACTGCCTTGATTGGCAAGATGAGGTTGAAAAGAGAGTTTGTGTTTATTGTTTTGCGCCTCACTCTACTATTGGTAGAACTCCTTTTCTTTTGTTTCATAGTAAGTAGGCAACCAGACACTTTCTTAGAACCACCATTGGTCAATACATTTCTTTCTGACAGGTGTGATGATCCTGATTTGGTTTCCTGGAAGGAGAAAGAAGATCAAATGTGTTTGAAAAGTAAAGAAAACGATGATGTGACGCATGCATGCGGTCAAATCAACCAAGGTTGTTGTTAGTGATCTTGTCATGATCAAAAAACCTGTTTTTTGTGTTTCTGGTGCTAAGTTCTCATGACCTTTGAAAGACATCAAAGTTTTTGATAATGCGTTAAGAACCTCAGATCATAGAGGTTGGAATTTAAGCAGGATTGCTTTTGCGGACAGAAGGATCAAGTGAATAATTTTATTTTTGATGAAGGTGACAAGTGTGTGCCTGGAATTTTAAACAGTTCTAAGAGGGAGTCTTGTGTTGCTTCATACTTGAATAACTATGTTATATAAATTTGTTTTTAAGTGATTTAAAATACAAGGAGCCTCATGCTCTCACATGTTATTCGCTATGTTACATAACTTTGTTTATTGCATGTTTCTCTCTTCTTTTGTTTTTTTTGTGTTTTAGTCTAACAGAGGGAGATGTGTTGTAATGATACTTCATCCTATTTATCTCTCTGGGTCTCTGTGCTGACATCAATGTATTCTGGTACTGTAGTGTCACCCTGGCTTAAGAGTAGAATCTTTAGGGACTGATGACTGAGCTTGAGCCAGAGGCAGTTGGGTGGCTGAGCTGTTGACTTGTGTACTTAAGAATAAACTTCAAGACAAAATATCCCCCACTCCTGTCTTCATTGAAAGATTCTACTATTTAACATTTGTGCTTATGTCCTATTTCTACCAATGGCAGTTACCACCGTTTGTAAGTGTAATTCAACATTACCTACTTTTGAACACAGACAAATATGAAGTGACAATGAACACTGCAGTCTTAAATTAAAAGAGAGACCCTCACGATTAAAAAAAACAAGAAAGACTGTCGCCCTTTGTGACTAAAGCCATACATTGCTGATCAGAAGGAAAGTACTGAGTCCTTTTTGTGCCATCCAAGCAGAATTGCACTGTGTTCAGAGACAAAAATATCTTAGATTGATGGTTTAAGTGTAATACTGTATTTTCGAGGGGACAACTGTTTTAATTAAAATATTCTTTCAGTCCCTTCTTTAACTTGTTTGTATACATCTATATTTATGCTATTCAGATACCTCCTGACAACGGGAGAAGGCAAAAGATCCATAAACACATTGAGGTGTTTCAACAAGGAAATAAAAAACATTTATTGATGTGAGAGAACTGCTGAATTTTAACCTTTATCCTTAATTCAACACAACTGCAGGATAGGTAAACCTGTGCAGTGATGGAGTATTTTTGGACTTGACCCTTTCTGCAGGTTCACCTCATATTTATGCCTTCCTCTGCCTTCCTTTGCTGAACTTGTTTTTGTTGACTTTTAGGAATTGTTTCCAGCTAACTGGTGGTAAAGTGATTGTGCTCTCTGCTTTAAACATGATACAATTGCCTACATCTGAAAGGAGTTGAATCAATTCTTTATTGTATGATTACCTAAAATCATTTACAAATACAATGCATGTTACTTTCATAGTTAAAACAGTAGATTAGTAAAAAAGCATATATAAAATGTATTTAAAAGAAAAAACATCTAGTGATATATACATCTGTTGATCAGTCAATGCCCTAATATTAATATAGCCTTAGAGCCCGCCGTAGCGGGCTATACCGGGTATTAAAGGCCCGCTGCAGCGTTAAAAGCCAGAACCGAAGGCGAGGGACTTTAACAAAGCAGAGGGACTTTAAAAGCATGTATAGCCCTGCTACGAAGGGGTATAAGGCTATTTTGAACATTCTGCCACTAGAGGGCAGAATGTTCTAACAAATAAAATGAATGAAATCCCCTCAGGCTCCCTGAAGCCTTTGTTCACAGCCAGAGCTGTGAACAAGAAACATTGGAATGTTGGCGCTCCAGGCTTTTACCAGCCATTGTAAGCCTGGAGTACTCCATTGTTTTCAATAGAGCTACCCACATTCCAATGTTCTAATTCATCTTAACTGTTTTGGCTTAGTGCAAGAATACTAATGGCCATTACGTGGCCATTACGTGCTGTGATATTAATTGCTAAGCAAAAATAGCAATGTTCTTGACCATTGGATTAACACAGGATCACTGGTGGTGACATTGATGCTCATAGACAGTCGGGATTTAGATTGTTATTATGTTGTTATTTTTTGTTCATTGAGTTTGACATAAAGTCTTTCCATCAGCGGCAAAGAAATTCCTGACACGTGCAAGCTCCTCCATTGATACTGTCGTAGTATATATGTATGTTAAAGCCTCCTTCCATGGGAGGGCGCGCGACGCGGCAAACAAGATGGCTGCTCCCCCCTGAGCTCCGCGTTTTCGGCGGCGCTTTCCTCACGAAGGGACCACTTCTGGGCAGCGTTTCCTGCCAAAAACGGCTGTTTTGTGCGTCGGAACTGCCCCTCCACACATGGGTATGTTTCTGTACGCCTTATTCGTTTTTTGAGGCTAGAATTTGCATAAATGCTTTCTCCACGGAAACGGCCGCCATTTTGTTTTTTTCTCTTCATCATTTTTCGATAATTTTTCTCAACTGACTCTATTTTTGTACCTTCCTGATGCTTCTTGTCTACTGGCTGTGCTTCTTCAACTTTGTAGCGCTTCCACGGTTATTTGACATTTAATATGGTGTTTTGAGTCATTTTTGCTTCTCATTTGATCGTTGGACCTCTGCCTCATTTTTTTCTCTCCTCAGCATTCGATTTGGCTGTGCGCTGTTGCTTTTCTGCCTCCTCGGCACTCATCATTTCTTCATTTCTGCGCTCTGTTGACATCCAGTTCGACCTTTTCTTGACTGTGGTCTCCATTTTTCACAGTTTCAGTGTGTTTCTTCAGGGAATTTGCAGTCCGTCGCTCTTTTTTTGCCTCACGCTGATCCTGTCTGAGGCTTTTACATCATGGAGCACGGACATGTTTCTAAGGCCTCTAATATTGCTTCCGCTTCACGCAACGACTCTGTTCCTGTGGGCAAACGCCTCAAGAAGGACCCACCGTCTCCCTCCAAATCTCCTCTTCCTGTTACCCTTGAGGATCTAATGGAGGAACTCAAATTAATCCGCCCTTTTATTGCGGACACCACTGCTACATTGCAAAGACTGGATGATAAGTGGCCCAACCTTGATAAACAAGTTACTGAAGTTGAGCAGAAAATCAGTGACGCACAAGATGTTGTTGCCAAAGTGGACACCCTCACCAAGGAGATTCAAGTCCTCAAGAAGACGTCTGAGGATTTTGAAAATCGTAATAGACGCAAAAACCTTCGTATTTATGGTGTTCCGGAAAATTCTGAATGGTCTGACATCATCTTATTCCTGAAGACACAAGTTTTACCGATACTTGGCCTGCCTAAACAGCTGGATGTCTACATTCAACGAGCGCACCGTCTTGGTCCCAAAACTTCTTCCACTTCATCAAAACCCCGTGGTATCATCGCCTACTTTCTCCTCTAATCTGACCTCATGACTATTCTTTATTCAGCCAAACAACACAAGCAACTGTTATGGTCCGACCATAAACTTTTTTTCTCTCAGGATGTCTCCAAACAGACTGCGGCGCGTCGTAAAGAATTCCTGGATCTGCGGCCTACGCTTCGAACCATGAACGCTAGATACGGTTTGATTCATCCTTGCTTTTTCAAGGTTACATACAAGGAACGGTCCTACAGTTTCGAAGACCCGGCTGATCTCCGCAGATTCATCCACTCCCACAGAGAAGACTCCATGGCACAAAGCAGCTCTTAATTTTTTTTTTATTTATTTGTTTCCTCTCTGTGTTTCTTTTATTGTCTGTTATGACTTGTTGTTTCTCCTCACATCACCTCACTTTTTTGTTTCCATTATTTCTTAGGTGCGTTTCCTGATGTTTCGATAGTCCTCCTCTGCATTGTATTGTTTTATCGTTCGTCTCCGTCATCCCAGTATGCTGTTTTTTCCTGCATATCTGTTTGGTAAGTCTCCTTCATTTGTTCTTATGTCGTGCTTGGTCCCAGGTTCTCCTTGCATTTTTTCCTCTCTCCTCTGGTTTTTTCTCTTTTGTTCCTTGGACTGTGTTTTCGACTTATTCCCTTTTATTTGGTCGTCTTTTATTGCTGCTCCGCTCTCACCTCATTGTTTTTCTCTGTTACATGTTCTGTATGGCTAGAACCACCTTGGTTCTTTTTGCCGTCCTCCTTTTCGCTGTCTTCTTTTGGGTTGCATTAGGCTCCCTCCTTCCTCCCTCTTGCTTCACTTTCTTCTCATTCCTCTTCTTTTTTTGCCTTTTTCAGTTTTTTCTACTTTACCTACCTTACTCTTGCTCTTCTTTCCACCTTCCTTTTGACATTGCGGTATTAGTCATTTCTTCTCTTTCTCCTCCATTTATATCTCTTCACTTCTTCTCAATTTACCTTCCTATGATGGCCTTGCTCCTTTTCCTTTCGCTCTCTCTACTTGGGTTTCTTTACTACTTCCATCGTTCCTCTTTGTACTATATCTGGCTTGTTCCCATCTCTCCTTGCCAATCTCTCTGTATATTCTCTCTCTTTACCTGTATTACTCTCTCTTTTTACTTTTACTTTAATCTCCTCATATGAAAGGTTTTCGACTCATTTCCTGGAATGTTAAGGGTCTTCGTAACCCTATCAAGAAACAACGTGTTTTATCTCATCTTGCTAGTTTAAAGTGTCAAATTGCCTTTTTACAAGAAACACATCTTTCTACACAGGAGTTATCGATGTTACGTAGACAATGGGTTGGGGATGTTTTTTGCTCTCCTGCTATTAATCACAAAAATGGTATTGTTATTTTATTTCATAAAGCATTGTCTGTTCAAATTCTAAATGAAACTGTTGATACTAATGGCAGGTGGCTGCTCCTTGATTGTACTGTTAATGATGTTCATCTCTCTCTTTGTAATGTCTATGGTCCAAATGGCATTGATTCTTCCTTTTGGAATGATTTCTCCTCCCTTCTCTCTTCTAATGCTAATGAAGATTTGATTGTTGGGGGGGATTGTAATCAATTGATGGACCCTTTTTTGGACCGCAAATCACAAGCTCGTTATATTCCCAATAAAATGCAAAAGTCCTTCCACAGATCCATTTCCTCCAGAGGCTTTATAGATTCATGGAGGTTGTCCCACCCCGACTCTCTGGAATTTTCCTTTTTTTCTCCTGTGCATAATTCCCTCTCCTGTATTGACTATATTTTTCTCTCCCACCATGCTTTTTAATTTATGACCTACTCAGAAATAGGCTCTATCCTCATCTCAGATCATGCCCCGGTTATTTTAGATATGGACTACCCCTCTCCCACGCCTCAGGCTCGCAGATGGCGCTTTAACAACTCCCTTTTACTTGATCCCACTTTCATTGAACGCTTCACTCAATTGATGGATGACTTTTTCACTACTAACTCACACTCTTCCTCTGACTTTCATTTTCTCTGGGATGCTTTTAAGGCCACTGCTCGAGGTTGTATTGTTGATTTCGTGTCACGTAAAAAAAAGAAAGCACTTTCCCGGGCTTCTTCCTATCTAAAACGCATCAAAGAACTTGAGCATCTTTATTACACTTCCAACTCTCCTGATTCTCTGTCCTCTCTCATTACCGCTAAAATGCAATTTAATAAACATTCTTGGGAATTGGCCTCCAATCAGCTTCTTCAATTTAATGCGAAGATATATGGTGGTCGTAATAAAGCTGGTAGGGCTCTGGCAAATTACCTCAAAATTAAGAAACACAAATCGAAAATAGTCTCGATTAAAGATTCATAAGGCTCGCCCCAATCTTCCAGTGCCAAAATTCTGGATTGCTTTGTTCAATTTTATTCTTCTCTTTATACCCCTGAGTCTTCCCCTTCAGCAGAGCAATTAGATTCTTTCTTTAATTATGTCCCTAAACCTCCCAATCTTTTGGTGGATTTCTCTTCTCTTGATGCCCCGATTTCAGAAAAAGAAATTCTTGCTGCCCTCTCTCTTCTCCCCAAAGATAAGACACCTGGCCCCGACGGCTTTACTGTTCGTTTCTTTCTCCAATTTAAATCTGTACTGATTCCTCATTTTCTTCAGTTAATTAACCACTTTCTCTCCTCTGGTGAATCCAAAGGTTCCTTCACGCAGGCTATGCTTGTTCTTCTCCCCAAAAAAGATAAGGACCCTTTCCTGTGTAAAAATTATCGACCCATCTCCCTAATTAATACTGATTGTAAATAATATGCAAAACTTCTGGCTCTACGGATTAATTCCATTATCCCTGATTTGGTCAACATTCATCAATCCGGCTTCGTTAAGATGAGATCCATTACAGACAATTCTAGGACCCTTCTCAATATCATACATCTCTCTGCTAAAATGGACAATCCTTTGGCGGCCATTACTCTAGACGCCGAGAAGGCATTTGACCGTGTCAACTGGGATTTTATGTTTGGTGCCTTACGCTGACACGGTTTTAGTCCCACTTTTCTTAAATTCGTTCAGTTGCTTTATTCTGCTCCTTCTACTTCTATATGGATTAATGGTATGCAATCCGATTATTTTCCCCTTCATAGAGGAACCAGACAAGGCTGTCCACTTTCCCCACTCCTCTTTATTTTGGCACTCGAACCTTTTCTTGAGAAAATTCGACAATCCCCTTCCTATTCGGGCTTTCTTTATAAATATGTGGAGATTAAGTTTACTGCTTATGCCGACGATATTCTCCTTTACATTTCCAACCCTGCTGTTGCTCTTCCTGGTTTCTTTTCTTTATTACATGATTATTCCTCAGTTTCTGGTTATAAATTAAATATTGATAAAACAGAAGCGCTTCCCCTCAATAAATTTTGTCTTCCTCACATGTTTCAGGCTCCGGTTTCCAATGGAATTCTGGTTCTATTAAATGTCTTGGTGTCTTATATGCTAACACCATTAGAGAAACTATCATAATTAATCACTCCGATATACTTAAAAAGCTCTCTTCTCTTATAGAACGTTTGTCCCCTCTTTTTCTTTCCTGGTGGGGTCGTCTTTCCACTATTAAAATGATGCTCCTTCCTATTGTGAACTTCTGTCTCTCCATGTTTCCTATCTCTCTCCCCCATTTCTTTTTTAAGTCTATCAATAGTCTTTTTTCCAAACTCCTGTGGAATAAGCGTAAGGCTAGAGTCTCTCTCCTCCGTCTTCAACAACCTAAACATCTTGGTGGTGTTAACTTCCCCAACATCTCACGCTTTCACTCTGCATTTTCGCTCAAGCAAATTTGGCCTTTTCTTCTCGAAACCTCATCTCCTCCTACTACGGCTTGGAGCTCTCTGGAATTGGCTCAACTTCACCCCTTCTCCTTTCTTCTTGCCTCCAATCTCACTCAACCACCTCCTAAGCTGCCTTCGCCTATTTTTAAGCACTCCAAAGCTTTAACACTTGCCCTTTTTCGCTCATTCTCTTTACCATCTACTCTTCATTTGAATACCCCACTTTGGTATAATAAATCTCTTAAACTACGCAGTTGTGCGTTTTTTGGAAGGAATGGATCGACAAAGGAATTTTCACTTATAGACAACTCATTTCCAACAATTCCTTATTAACCTTTCCAGCACTCCGTGACTCCTTTGGTATCTCTAAGAAATACTGTGCACATTTTCACGAACTTCTACCTAAAATATCCACTATTATCCTGCAAAACATCCCTTCACCCTCTTCACCTCCCCTCCTTGCCTCTCAACCAAACTTTCAGGTTCCCCTTAAGGCCTCTGCTATTTATAGACTACTTTCTCCCTCACCTACTGATAGGCCTAAAACTAACCTCAAACTTATCTGGGAATCGGACCTCAATCAAACTTTTCCCTCACTTACCTGGGACTCTATTTGGTCCAAACTTCATTCCACCTCTCGGTCCGCTAGTACCACACAAACCCTTTACTTTTTTTATAATAGATTATTTTATACTCCCTGTGACTTGTTCAAATTTAAATTGTTAGATGCTAAGAAGTGTTGGTCTTGTTCATGCATTTCTGGTGATTTGGTTCACATGTTCTTTCTTTGTCCTAAGGTTCAACTTATGTGGTCCCATGTTTGGTCTACACTTAACAAGATTTTATCCACTAATGTTCCCTTTCTTCTTTCTTCTGTATTTCTGGGTGGTTTGGCCCCAGTTTGGGATGTCCCACTTCATACTCGTAAATTTATTGACCTTTGCATTGCTATTGCCTTTCAAATCATAACAACTTACTGGAAAGATACCATGCATGCGCTTCTTCTATTTCCATGTTGATTAAACGTGATTTACTTTGGTCCCCTTTAACAGACTTTTTATCTAAAAGTGCCTCATGATCACCTGTTATTGTTATTATTAGTATTACTGTTATTACTATTATTATGTACTTTTATTATTTTATACCTCTTTACTCTGTTTACCATTTATTTTTTACTGCTGTTCCCCCTCCCTCCCCCTTTTTCCCTTCTTCTCTCCTTCTTTCTCTCTTTCTTCCCCCCACAAAATGAAAAGTTATAAAAGCATTTTTTCATATGTATAGTGTTTTCCCCCTTTTGGGGCTTTTCTTGATATGATGGTACAATATTCTCCATAATTATTTTGATTCCTGCTGCTCTTTATTTGTGCTGTTGTACTGATGTTTTACATTGTTTTATTTAACTCAATAAAGCTTTCTAAACTTTAAAAAAAAGCCTCCTTCCATGTTCTTATTTTATTTAGGTTGAACATTGTCCTTAAGTATTTACGCCTTGGACTTACCAAGGCTGGACAACAACAGATAATATGCCCTGCTGATTCTGTGTGGTATTGACACAGGCGACATCCTCTTTTTCCAGCTGGTATGGATTTCCAATGTTCCCTTTAGCCCTTTATTGGTAGAGTTAGCAGCCTGGCTGTTTTGAAGAGCTTGTCTGCCCAGACCGGTTTTCCGGTATGGTTGGCATAGAGTGGCTTCATGTAATTTGGTCAGGCCCTCTGCGCCACGGATAGATCTGATAGTTTCTATGTCCTGGTTCCTTGAGATGATCTTTCCCTGTTTTTTTTAACAGGTTTTTTAGGCTAGCCGTTGGCAGTTGTAATACCGTTGTATGATTAGCAGTGAGGCATAGTGTGTGGTTAGCTGAAACAAGGTACCTAGCCCATTGATTAGTTTTGTCCTTGAAGAGTGTTTGACGTGCTTCCCTCAAGGTGCCCGGGCTAGCCTTGTTCCCATGGTGATACAGCTTCATTATATCTTTTTTTTATTCTATGTCCATTGATGTTAAGTTAAACTCAAGTCGGATCAGTGTACGCCTTGTCGAGTGTGGTAGCCTAAAGTCCTTTCTGAAAGCCATGATGTACAAGTGCTCCAATTTACAGGACAATAAGCCCGGGAAGGCCAGATGGCCGTAGCTAATTGTTGAAAGTAGCTTGGCTTGTATTACTCTTCGGATACCCGCAGTTGAATGGCTCACAAGCTTCTGGTGTATTTTGCATAGGGGATGTGTGATCTTAGCCGCTTTTGTCTCCAGTGTTTTGACCAGGAGAATTGCTTTACCAGTATCTGAGAATTGTACTCCCAGGTAGGTGTACTTATTTCCAGTTGCAATTGTTTGTGGTCCGATATTCCTGCCCAGCAAGGATTTTTTTGGTTTAAGTCCAAAAACCAATAGTTTGGTTTTATTTGCATTGGTTTGGAGTTTGCTTCAGGATGACAAGGTCTTCCGCGTATTGCATGATAGGTATTCTGAGGTGACCCAATTTGAGTGGGAAGATATTGGTTTTTGAGAGTGCAGCAACTAAGTCCGCAGTCTATAGGTTAACTAGTGTTGGTGCAATCACACAGCCCTGTTTTAACCCCTTGTTTGTGTAGATCTTCGCGGTGGCGTGTTTCTGTGTTATTTTAGAACGGACCCATGTGCCATTTGGAGGGACATAATGGCTGCCAGAAGTTTCCTTCGCAACCATGTCCCACAGTATGTTGCTGTCGATGCCATCAAAAGCAGCACTATAGTGGACGAAGCAGGCATATAAGGGAGGGGTTACGACCTCTATGGCTTTAATTGCCAGGTATGATAATACAATTGGCATTGTCCATTGTTGATGAGTTTGGCAGAAAACCTGTCTGATATTGTGATATTATTTGATTGTCAGTTATCCATGCCTCTAGCTCTTTCAAAAGCACTTTTGCATATGCCTTCCCATCAACGTCTAGTAGAGCAATTAATCTGCAATTCTCAAGGGAGGAGCTTCGCGCGCAACCAAGATGGTCGCATGAGCACAGGGCTTCCGAGACCCACGTAACCTCCCGAATATATCCTGTCACTGATCCTGTTCGCTGTTGACGTCTTCGTGTGGATGAACCACAGGAGAAGCGAAAACTGAAATTTATTTCCCGATCGGATCACGGAGACCGGAGTTGTGGCGCTGGAAAGTTTGCAGCCTTCGCCTCTATGATCCCCGGCGCCCGAGTTGGCACGGTGCCCAGGGCGCAGTTGAACAATAACGGCCTAAGGCAGCTGAGGCAGTTGGTCTGATTCCACTTTCACTTTAGTTTTTGTCATCTGGGTTGGATCCCTGGCCATAGGACGCCTCAATCGCTTCGAAAGCTTGTATCCTGAGCGGTACTTGGGCGTGCCAAACAATATTTGGAGTTTTGGCCTTGGACTGCACCATAAATTGTCTTTTTGTCCATTTTTGTTCCTTCGTCTGAGGGCCATTTTGGACTTTCCCTTTCTCGACTCCATGCTGCTCTAGCATTTTGGTCGACATCCCTTACAGTTGGGTGCTGTCTACCGCTTTCTGGTTGGCCTGCTTGTGTCCCCCCCCTGCTCTTGATTTGGATAATACCTGGGACTATCACGAAATGGCGAATAAATCGGAAGGGTACAAACAGAGGTTGTAAACCACCAGACGGGGTGGCTATACCCAAACCAACGTGATGGATGGCTATGCTCAGGTTAAGGGGTCGCCCAGCGGACCTAGCCGATCGCTGGAGGAAGCGGGGGGTTCATCGACTACGGCAACGGAACCGACTTTGCAGGATGTATCAAGTCTTCCCTCGGAAAGCAAATGGAGATCCTTGCCCATAAGTTGGATACAGTGGCGATCAACATTAATTTGATCCGTACGGACCTTACAAAAACCAACGAAAAGGTCAAGTCTTTAGACATAAAAATGTTGAGCTTTACCACTGATGTCGTCGACCTACAGACCGTAGTCCGTAACCTGATATCCTCCAATGACTTTGCTATCCATCGTCTAGAGGAATTTGAAGGGAGGGCTCGGCGGAACAATGTCTGCATAGTTGGTGTTCCGGAACAGGCGGAGGAACAAGCTGCTGACTTTTTTGTTGCAGACCTTATCACCAAACATCTAGCCCCCAAGGGACTGAGCAAGATTTTTACTGTGGAACGGGCCCATAGGATCCCGGGTGGCAGACCGAAGGTGGGAGCCCCGCCGAGGCCTATGATAGCAAGGATCT
Source organism: Lissotriton vulgaris (assembly GCF_964263255.1). Taxonomy (NCBI): domain Eukaryota; kingdom Metazoa; phylum Chordata; class Amphibia; order Caudata; family Salamandridae; genus Lissotriton; species Lissotriton vulgaris. The sequence continues at coordinate 2,126,723,705 of NC_141689.1, forward strand.
TCAATTTTCGGGACAGAGATGCTATCCTACAGGCTTCGAGGGTGGGTGGACCCTTGAAGTTTGAGAACTCTTCTATCAGCTTCTACCCGGACTTCACTCAGGCGGTACAGAAACAGAGGCTCAGTTTTCTGGGAGTAAAAAGAAGACTACGAGATATGGGACTCAAATATGCCATGCTTTTCTCGGACAAGCTGAGGATCGAATACAACGAACGGGTTCACTTCTTTAATAAGCCCGAGGTGGTAGCCGACTGGTTGGACACTCTGCCGGCCCAACAGGAACCAGAGAGTCAGCCTGGTGGAGCAGAGGGAGGACTTAGGATGCAGGAATGAGTGCCATTTGTCCGATTTCTAGGGACATTTGTGGGATTGCTCCTGTGATGGATCCAATTAATGATATGCATCTGATTGTGGTTTGAACAGGGGGTTGCAGGAATATGGGTGGGTCTTTCTCCTCCTCAGCTTTACTTCTCGTAGTTTAGTTTAGATGTGGGGGCGACAGGCACACTGCAAGTTGGGGTGGCTCTTTAGTCGTATCCAGGGGTGCATGGTGGGGGGTGTTGTAATGGGTTGTTTTAGTGGGAGTGGGGGGTGTTTGTTTTCTGGTTACTGTTTTTGCAAGGCGCTCTATTACTGGACTTTCTTATTGATGTGCTGGACTCTGCTTGGGTCTGGATCCTTTTTCTCTTTCATGATGGGGGTAGGGGGTTGAGGTTGATGAGTTGGAATGTTAACAGGTTGGGGGATAAGATTAAGCATGGGGTAGTACTGCAGCTCCTGAAACGTCACTCCCCTGAAATTGTTCTACTGCAGGAGACCCACTTGGTAGGGATCACATGTCATGCCATGAACAGGAAGGGGTATCGTCTAGTTGCCCATGCCGGGTTCTCCTCTGGATCCAGGGGTGTTGGATTTCTTATTAAGAACGCATTCCTACTTGAAATAGACTCCACGGTTCTTGATGATAGGGGACGCTATGCTGCTATTTTGGGACGGTGGGAGGGCTGCACGCTTTCCCTTTTCTCTGTTCATGTCCCTCCTGGCCTAAAATCCACTACCTTTGCTGATTTGGGACGGGTTTTGCTCGATCTCCCCGGGGGTCTCTGATACTTGGTGGGGATTTCAACGCTGTGGTTTCCGGTTTGCTCGATAGACACCCCCCTAGGGATCTATGGGGGGCGCTTGGATGGCTACCTGACTTTATGGACACTCTGGGACTGGTGGACTGCTGGAGATTGCTTCACTCTGATCAGCGGCAGTATACGTTTCACTTGGGCGCCCATGGTAGCCTCTCTAGGATTGATTATGTGTTTGTGCCGGCTGCACAGGCGTTTTGTATTAAAGAGATCAGGCATATGGCCCGGGGTATTTTCGATCACTCCCCGCTGTGGCTTCAGTTGGAATTAACATCGGGTGACGAGGGACGGGTAGCCCCGATTAACCCTTGGTATTTTCACAATCCCAAGACCCGCAGTGAACTTGTAAAGGCTTTGGATCACTATTTTCGGGAGAATGAAGGTTAGGTTTCCTCCGCAGTCTCCTTATGGGAAGTGTTAAGGCTGTTATTATGGGTCAAGCTCTATCATTGATTGCTGGAGTCAAGAAGCAGAAAGAGGAAGAAGTGGTAAAGATAGAGACTGAGATAGCTGACTTGGAACTAGTGCTAGAACGGTAGGTGACCCGTTCTGGATTGCATGTTCTGCAATTGAAGCAGCTGGAATATAAGATGTTGGTGACGGAGGCTGCGAAAGCTCTTAGTCGGGAACAACAGGGGCGACTTTATGATGTTGGAGACAAGGCAGGCAAGTTGATAGCATGGTTAGATAGAAAGGATAGAGCGAGTCGTGTGGTACCAGAGATTGTGATAGTGAGTGGAGCTATTGTGACAGACCGACAAGAGATAGTGGCGTGTTTTGCGGATCATTTTCATACTGTGTACTCTTCTGTGTCTGATAGGCCGGAGGAGGACTCGTGCTTATTGTTACGAGATATTGCACTACCGTGTCTCTCTGTGGAAGACAGGGAACTTATGGATGGCACAATTAATGCCGATGAGGTGGCGTTAGCTATGCGTTCCCTACGTTCCGGTAAAGCGATGGGTCCCAACGGTCTGCCGATAGAATTGTACAAGCTCCGGCCTGACAAGATTGCTCCATATTTAAGGGACATGTTCCTAGAGTCCCGGGACCGTGGTTTTCTCCCCCGTGACCAGAGGTTAGCAACGATAGTTGTAATACACAAGGAAGGGAAACCGAGGAATAGGTGTGCCTCATACAGACCGATTTCTCTGTTAAATGCAGAGCCTAAAATTCTTGCCAAGCTACTGGCTAATAGATTGATCAAAACCATTAGTGCTCTAATCCATCCGGATCAGTCTGGTTTTATCCCGCATAGTTCGCGCGAGGGCCGCAACGTTGCGTGAGCCGGCCATATTGGCATCTTTGGACGCCACTATGGTGTTCGATAATGTGGAATGGCCGTATTTGTGGGCAGTGCTGTCTAAATTGGGGTTTGGATTGGATTTTATTGGTTGGGTTCCGCTTCTTTATGTGGACCCCCTTGCACAGATTGTGGTTAATGGTCGTGTTTCGGCTCCGTTTTGTCTCGGTCGGGGTACCCATCAGGGTTGCCCACTCTCCCCCCTTTTGTACGCACTGGCCCTGGAGCCCCTTGCTGCCTGGATCCGTTGGGAGAACTCCATGAGGGGTATTTACTGGTCTCCGGAGTACGAAGATCGCATCTCCCTATATGCAGATGACATCCTGCTTTACTTGACTTCCCCTTGGAAGTCTTTGATAGTTTTGTGTGACGTTTTGACTTCCTTCGGTAAAAACTCGGCCGTGATTATCAACTGGGCTAAATCCTATCTTTACGTCCTCTGTGGTGATACTCCAGTTTTGCCGCGTAACTGTCCCATTCAGATAGCGCAAGAGGGGTTTAAATATCTTGGTATTTATGTTTCGTTGGATCCCCGGGTTCGATATGAGCAAAACCTTCTCCCTCCCCATAATCGGTTGAAGCGAGATGTTGCGAGCTGGCGGAAGCTTCCGCTTTCCTTGCTTGGGCGGGCGGCCCTTTTTAAGATGATGTCTCTTCCTTGTTTTTGTATGCCCTTCAGAACACGCTTGACATAGTTCCTGCTAGTTACTTTCGGATAGTTGAGGGTTTACAGAGGAAACTGTTGTGGGATGGCAGGCCCCGTACTGCGATTGCCAAATTGACACTCCCGTGGTACGACGGGGGTATTGCTCTTCCCGATATCAAAGGGTACTATTGGGCATCGCAGTTAGGGGCCATCAACCATGGTATATATGGCCCGAGTTAAACCCTGGTTTCGCCATGGATCGGTGGTTACTTCCCGGGGGCAACTGTTACAGGGCGCTATATTCTAAATCGGTGGTGAGGTCTTTGTCGGGTCCGACGAGGGCAGCCGTTCTGGTCTGACAGGATGCCACTATTGCGTTAGGCTGGAAAGATCGCTTGACCTTGGCGACACCACTTTTTGGATCTGATAGGTTTGGCAAATTGTGGAAAACTAGGGGGTTCGACAAGTGGGGTCTTATTGGCATTAACAAGGTGGGAGACCTCTGGGTCAAGGGACAGGTAAAGTTGTTTGCGGCCCTGCAGGTTGAGTTTGAAATGGGTGGGTCTGAGTATTTCCGTTATGCTAAGGTTCGTCATGCATTGACTTCGGTCTTCCCAGTTGGGGAGGAGATACTAGAATCTACCCCACTGGAGGACAAAGTGTTGGATGGTCATATACCGGACAGTACCATCTCCCTGGTATGTAAAAAATTGATCAATCACAGGGCAGACCTACTGTTGAAATTGCGAGATCAGTGGACCCGTGATGGCCTTGAGCTTAATGATGAGGACTGGCAGTCGGCGATCTCCTCCCCCAAGGAGGTCGCGATTCCGGCACGACTCAGATTAGTTCAACTCAAAATATTACACAGAGTATATGTCACGGGTCCCCGTCTGGTTCGCATGGGCTGTTCTGAAGAGGGTCTGTGCCAACGGGGTTGCGGGCAGCTGGGTACCTTTTTTCCACATTATCTGGGAATGCAGGGAAGTTGCTGTTTATTGGAGGAAGGTTCACGAGGTTATTCAGGAAGTCAGGGGGGGTGGCTCTCTTGCCAGAAGCAAGGCGCTGCTTGCTAAATGTCTGGGAGCCCACCGACCATAACGTTGCTCAAACTCAATGGGTGACCCTAGGGGCTATGATCGCCAAGTTATGGGGATCCCAGAGGCACCCTACCCCCGAGGTGTGGATGAAAAACATGGATTGGTGCATGTTTAGGGAAAAAACTGTATACCTGGCTCGGGGTCGTCACCGGAAGTGGCACAAAATATGGGGTCCTTGGAACCGATATAGAGGTGACATATGTGTTTCACCAGCGACGCCTGCCCTTGATGTCCCGCTTTCCCCCTGACCCCGCATTATTTGTTGATTGCTTTAAGGTGTTTGATGCTCCCTCCTCTCCTCCCCCGTCAATGTGTCGATTATTCCATTGTTGATATAATGATGTACCGCCTTTGCACAGTCTATGCACTTCATGTAATTTGTTGCTGCCTTGCTTGTTTTTTCTAATAAAAAGAAATATAAAAAAATAATAATCTGTAATTCTCTGGCTGTGAGGCGTTGTCTTACTTATAGATCTGTTGCAGAATGGAGCCTTTCCATGAGTCTGGTACTCCTGAAGTTTTGTAGCAGTAGTTAAATAGACAATGCATATGGGGGGCCCAAAAGGACGATCTTCATTAAAAACACTTCCCGGTAACACGTTAGGACTTGGAGCCCCGTCCTTCCTTGTGCCTTTCAGTGTATTCAGGATTTGTTTTACGCTGAAAATGAGAGCCTCATTCTCATATCTTTCTGGACCATAGTTTTCAGCTACTACAGTTTTTATCCTGGATTTATCCTGATCGACTTATAACCTTGTTGCATAGGTTGCCCATTCTTTGGCGGGTACCACATTGTGTATTTAGCTTCCACCATTGAGGTTGTTGACATAGCTCCAAAATTCCCTGCTCTTACAGGGGGCATGCAATGCATAAATGCATTTCCAATTATCATCCATGATGTTCTGTTTCAACTGCCAGACAGTGTTTTTATGAGACCTTCTGGCTGCTTTCAATAGTGAATCTGAAATTGATTTTTTTTCTCAGATGCTGTTGCTCCACCAAGCCACACTGCTTTTTGCTCTCTTTAAATTCTTTAAAGTCAGCAAGGTTGGCTGGACCATAGCTGCAACGTTTTCCTTTGTGTACCAATTATTTTCCTGTGGTCACAGCTTTGGACGATGACAAAATGATTTCCAACCAATTTGTCTGTGGACTGGTTATGCATGTTTCCAGGTGTTATATTTCTCTTGGCTTATAGGTCCCGATTTTATACGTTTTATTGGAGTGGTATCAGTATTTGTATGAAGCGTTTTGCACGCAGTTGAATGTTGAAGGTACATTGTTGTGCTTATATTAACAAGGATAAATAATGGGTGGTGGTCACTCGTGGTAGTGTTAGTCACCTTGTAGTCTTCGCACCTCCTCAGTAAGACCTGGCTCAAAAAGATGTAGTCCAGCGTGGATATGTTTTTGAAAGTTTGTTGTGGTTTCGTATTTGGCTGCACCACTTAATTTGCCTGCTCCAGGCTGAATTAATTGATGCAAGCTTCCATAATGTTCTGGCCTTTATCTCCTTGGTGTATGGCCGAGAGGCACAGATCCCTCATGTTGAAATCCCCAGTAATAATGCATTCATGGCCTGGGTTTTCGTGCAGATATTCTTTAATGAGGCTAGTGACCATCCTTGTGTTCTCTGTTTTTGTCTTGTTGTTTGGGTTCGTGTATAGGTTAATTACTGCAGTTGTGTTTGGAATTCCCTCTAGCAATGTACCCTTTATGCTGACGATCTGGATATCGGGTGAATTTGTGGGCCATTCCTCCATCTGTACTTGCAAGTTTAAATTTACATAGATTGATACCCCACCAGTAGGTCTTCCAAATATGGTTTTCTTACAGGCTAAGGCGTGTATTGCCTGGAAGCCTTTAATGCAGGTTGGTGATGTCGTTCATGTTTCCTGTAAACATAAGATGTCTCCTGTTTGAAGTAGATTTATGGCCTCCTTGTTTGCTAAGGTTGATTTAAGGCCTGCAATATTCCAGCTTATTAATCTGAGGTTTGTTCTTGTTTTTCTACTTGTGTGCTAGGGATTTGTCCTCCCTTTGGTGTGCAGAGCCGTTGAGATACAGGCCCAGTCTTCTGTGATGGTGTCCTGAGTTACTCCTGTCTCACTGCATTGTCTAGTGGCTTCCCCCTTCATAAGTTTGATTTTGATGTTGTTATCCCAGTATACACTCGGGATTGCTCTTTTGCCTTTTAAATTGCAATTCTGTGATGCTATTGTGGTTGGTCTTTGCAGCCTCTGCAGTAGTATGTGTGGATACTTTTATTTTGGGCATGTATCTACGTGTATCCCCCAGCCCCTGAGTACTTCTTTTTCTGCCAAGATGTTTTGGATATCTTGGTTATTGGTCCATTTTGTTAGAGCAGACTCCCTATGACTTATCCAGGGATAGTTTTTAAAATACACCAAATCCAGGTAGGCCGAGTTTAGGTAGGTCAATGAGGATATACAAGACAGGATGTATAGTATATTTGAGCGGTTTAAGATGTCTCCCAGGCCTCTTGTCTCAAATTCAGGCGTAAAAATTACTGTATGTTCTGTATCCAACAAGTGTGCTTTTCCCGGGTTATTTCCCTTTTGCACATTACTTTGACCCTCCAGCTCAGTTAATTGAACAGTAAGCCCTATTTGGCTGTTGTTCCAGCAAGGTGTGGTTTGCAATTTCCCATTCGGGACATTATTTAGAAAGTGTTCACAAGTCTGATGTTGAATTCTCAGCGGCATCATCCATGCTGGTGTGGATTTTGAAACTGCTTTATTTTAGGCATTGCATTGTGGTTACGTTCCGGATGGGCATGTTTTCATTGAGCTGGTTTCCTGCATGGATGCACTTGTTTTCTTTTCTGCCTTTTCATATGGTTGTGTTTCCATCCTGTTGTGTCCTGACGTTAGGCTTTTTGTATTTTTGTTGGACTTGTGTGGTGCCTTTACCACCGAGTCTTCTACTATTTTGATAGCGTTTCTGATATTGGTGTTTGTGACCTCGGCGTAGGAATGTGTTTGGGGATTGACAGCATTAGGGGTTTTATGCTGCGTGGTGGTCACGTTGGTGGGACCCTCGGTTGGGATTTCATTCAGATGGTTTGGTGATGAAGTTTCCTGACAGGTGTTTGCTGACGAGGCCTTAAATGTGCTGCTATTTTTCGATTTATTTATGGGATAATTCATTGGCCCCTTGTCAGAGCTAGTTGCGCTTTTAACATCCTGTTTGTTTTTTTGTTTGAGTGTGGTCAACCTTTCATTCATTTTCTGTAGGACTGTTCGACTGATTTTTGTTTTATGATTGGTCGTTCAATGTTGTTAGCTGGCGTGGAACAGTTCTGTTTTATCCCCTGGTCACGTAGATTTGTAGCACCTTCTAATGTTTCCCGATGCTGTTCATTTGTATGGTGAATGAGGGCCTCTTTTTCAATCACCATTTTGTTACGGGTGTCTGCTGGTATTGATGGACCCTGTAATTGGTTGATGAGTCGCCGTCATTTAAAGCCGATAAAATTTCGATGATCTCAGTTTGCTCAACCCAATGTTCTACTTTGTTGTGATTTTTATTATAATCTTTGTATTGATAGTTGGTATTTGAGGGGTTCGTTCATGTACTTTGCAGATTCTACTAACTCTGTGAATCCTTCCATCTCTAGTACTATTGATTCACCCAGGCTGTCCTCGGCTGTTTGATTTGAAACTAGGGTGGGTCTACCCCTGAAGTTGCTGCTTCCTGGCTGAGCCTTGAGCCGATGGTGATCTCCTCTAACTCCCTATGCCTAGGGCAATCTGTTTTAGATTCTGACTTGAGCCTTGTGAATTATTTGTGTATAGGTGCGCTCCCAATTGGGGGATTGCCTGAGTCTAGTGTGTTCTTCAGGCCTTTTGTAGTTCCCTGTTGCTGCCTTGCTCTTGTTTCCTTGTTGGCAGATCCGGTGCCCCTAATTTTTCTCGAGGCGATCTTGATGGTTGTCCACTTCCTACATACCTTGAATACTTTATATGAGAGATTCCAATTAGTGTGAACTGTTTCAGCATGTAGCCCAGACATTGACCCACTCACGTGATTTTTTTTCCTCGTTTGACTATGCCTGTCGCTATACATGGTACGTTTTTGGGCAGGCTCATGCAGACCAGTCTTCCCTGATTGAAGAATTGATATCATTGACTCTGGTTTGGACCTGTTTGGGCCTGTTTGGCTGGTTTGACTGATGAGTTTGAAAGTATTGGGTGTGCACAAGTATGATTGAGTGTACCATTGTTGAGCAGCAGTGATAGATGAATTTTTATTATTTTATTGTTTTTGTCGATGATGTCAACGGGCTTGACTATGCACTCAGAGCCTTGGCTTGGTTTATGCTGACTTACTCTATCCCTGCCGAATGAGGATGTTGTGAAGATGTTATGGCCGGGAGATGCCAGTGATAGATGAATTTTTATTATTTTACTGTTTTTGTCGATGATGTTAACGGGCTTGACAATGCACTCAGAGCTTTGGCTTAGTTTATGCTGACTTACTCTATCCCTGCCGAATGAGGATGTTGTGAAGATGTTATGGCGGGAGATGCAACGAGATACAGTGAGAAGGCGTCTTCCTTGCATCCTCCTTGCTCGCACTCTGTGCACTGTACTAAAAAACAAGCGGGCAAGCCCAGAGCCCGAGCCAGAGTCGAGGCTAAGATTGGTTTTCAGAGGACACCGGATCTCTCAGAGGGGCAGGTAAGAGAACCGCAAGCTAGAGAGCCCGCTGTCCGCTGTAGGAGGCACTTCCAGCTGATGGGTAGGGGCGAGTGCAATGGCAGGGGTTCAAGCGGGGTCGCAAGAAAGCACTATAAGCTTCAGTAACTCTTGCGTATCACACCTCTTCCTGTGTCCCACACCCCCACACCTTACCTTGCCTGAGGTGTCTAGTTCCGCTTTCACTCTGCTGCCGGCAAATTGTTTTGACAATCAAGAAAAGAAGATATTGGGTCCTATAACTGACCAGCCTGGACCTCAGCAGTCGCAAAACAGAACAAAGTGGCTAATCAGATTTGTTTTGTAATTTGTTAGGACACACTCAGCCAATTTGTGCTGCATGAAGCACGAGTTTTGTTTTATAAAAAACATTTTATTTTCATTTTTAGTTAAGTTTCATTGATTTATCCGTATGTCTTCAAATGAATGTTTTGTCAAAACAGACGAATCAACAACAGACAATTATGTGCGCAATATATACAAGTGTAAAAAATGTTCACAATAGATACTCGAAGTTCAGGACACCAACATACAAATTATTACATACAATGCAAATTGAAACATAGAAAGCATTTCACAAAAAAAACCAGTCCTTTAACTTATATACCAATGGACAGGCGGAAATCAGAATACAATGAAACTGCCTGCCTGTCTCACAAAACCTGTGATTAGGTGTTTTAAGGATTAACAGCTAGGGCCAACGACAGTGGTATTAATTATTCCCTGGCTGCACCCTTCTTTCTTGTCACAGGCTGGGGGTTAACGCGTTTCGATCCGTGGATGATTGCAAGGTTCTCCTCAGGACGGGGACTGCGTGAATCCTTCACTGCGGAAAGCGCGCAGGAGCTGCAAGAGGGGGGATTAGCTTCACACAGTGTGTATTTTCTGCACTTGGAATTGGAGGCAGAGAGAAGAAGACACGTTGGTCGGGACGCCCGGGAATTAGTCCTGAAGCGGGGGGTGGAGCTGCTCACCTTTTCTGAAATACTGCACTTGAGTATGACAGCAGGTAGACGGAGACGCCCGGGAGAAAGTCCGGAGGTTACAGGGGTTATTACTCTCCTTCGCTAGACCGTCGAATGGGGACTGCATTCAATCCATTCCGCTACCGTCGTCACGACGACGGTAGCGGAATGGATTGAATGCAGTCCCCGTTCGACGGGGTAGCGGAATGGATTGAATACAGTCCCCTTTCGACGGGGAGACGCCTAACCTGTTAACTGCTGACCAGGGAGCTTACCTTCTAATCCCTGCAACGTGCTTGCTGTTAACTCATCTTTGTCAACGCTGCAGCTCGCGGTACCCACTGCGCGGGTCCCGCATTGCCCGTCCTTGCTGGGTGTCCAACCGAGGAGAAGGATCATCGCTGGTGATATTTGCTGCACCAGAGGGCGGGAGAGGAACACTCCTTCAGGGCTGCGAGCGCCAGGTGAGGGACAGGGACTCCATTTCCCAGGAGTCCCTGTGTTGCCATCACGTGCACCTGGACGCTCTCCCTGCTTGCCCCGCCCCCGACCGCCGAGCTAAAGGTGCTGCCTGCCCAGGACGTTTGGGAGACGCCTAACCTGTTAACTGCTGACCAGGGAGCTCACCTTCTAACCCCTGCAATGTTCTTGCTGTTAAACTCATCTTTGTCAACGCTGCAGCTCGCGGTACCCGCTGCGCGGGTCCCGCATCGCCCGTCCTTGCTGGGTGTCCAACCGAGGAGAAGGATCATCGCTGGCGATATTTGCTGCACCAGAGGGCGGGAGAGGAACACTCCTTCAGGCCTGCGAGCGCCAGGTGAGGAAACAGGGACTCCATTTCCCAGGAGTCCCTGTGTTGCCATCACCTGCACCTGGACGCTCTCCCTGCTTGCCCCGCCCCCGACCGCCGGGCTAAAGGTGCCGCCTGCCCAGGACGTTTGGGAGACGCCTAACCTGTTAACTGCTGACCAGGGAGCTTACCTTCTAATCCCTGCAACGTGCTTGCTGTTAACTCATCTTTGTCAACGCTGCAGCTCGCGGTACCCGCTGCGCGGGTCCCGCATCGCCCGTCCTTGCTGGGTGTCCAACCGAGGAGAAGGATCATCGCTGGCGATATTTGCTGCACCAGAGGGCGGGAGAGGAACACTCCTTCAGGGCTGCGAGCGCCAGGTGAGGGACAGGGACTCCATTTCCCAGGAGTCCCTGTGTTGCCATCACCTGCACCTGGACGCTCTCCCTGCTTGCCCCGCCCCCAACCACCTCATCACCTTAATAGAAACGGCTGACCCGTGCGGGACGCCCGGGGCTAAGCCTCGTAGGCCAGAGTAGGCTGGGCTGGGCCTACCCCTTAACACCTGCAGTTCAGTGGCCCGTGCCCTGCCTCACGTCGGACATGTCGACAGAAGAGGAAACCACTGGGAAAAAAGGAAGATTACACAATGGGTCATTGGATAATTATTTTCCCAAGGTTCAGAGTGAGGGTGATAAGGATTCTATCTGAGCAGAGCGTAGGGCCGAGCGGCGTCGCTCAGTTGAGAGCATGAAACATAGACCCCTCATTGACAGTTCCCTGCTTGTTTTGACCCGGGAGGGAGGCTCAGTGGATTTGAGTGGGGATAATGCTAGTCAAGAAGGCGTCCCCCTTTTGTTTCGTGATATTGTATCCACACCTTGTTTGCCCTTGGATAACATTATAACTGTTTCTCCTACCCTAGTCCAAGTCGCATCACTGTCACAACCAAGCCTAGGAAACAGAAACCTAAGCATTTAGTTGCTGCCCAGATCCACCGCCCACCACCTAGTAAAAAAAGGAGGAAACTAAGGGTGGCACCAGGTAAAGCTAAAATCCCGCATACTGACTTTGGTAAAGGGGCAAAAACCCTCATTTCAACTGAGACTACCCTAGCAGATGAGCCGGATCTTACACCAGCAGTAGTACCACCATTGGTAAATAGTTCATCTGAAGCAGCTGCACAGGCTGTGGTTCCTGACAGCAATGCTGGAGCTACAGCATCAGTTACTCCACCACCCCCCACATTAATAGGGAACTTAGAGTTTTTGCTGAGATCTCTCCTTTTACCTATTAATGAGTCCATTAAAAAGGTGGAAATTAGACTGACCATACTGGAATCCACCATAACTAGCATGGTTACTCTGACTAAACCCAGGGGAGTGGGGTGGCACATCCCACACCTCTGGTCAGGCCCCCTTCTACCACTGTTCCAAAAAACCCAACTGCCCCAGCTCAGCCGGCCAAACAAACTACACAGCCCCAGGGTAGAGTTGACCTTCCCTCCCAAAACCCACCGCCTCCCAAACAGTTAAACACACCAGCAATTGAAACGGGTGGTGACCCCAAAAAACCAGTCTCAAAGGCCCCGACAAGTAACAACCAGAACGACCAAGGGGAAGGTAGATATAATAGAATACCACGGAAAAAGGTGCCACAAGTGGAGATTCCCCCAGAAGCAGTGCCCTTTGTGGTGGTCTTGACTGGGGTCCCCCCGTTAGCAGAAAATAAGAAGGAGGGATACGCTGATCTCAAAAATAAAATTATTCATTGGTTGAGGACACATAGGCCGATAGCGCCCAATATAGATGGGGATATAGTGCATGTCAGACGGATCAACTGGCTGGGGAGCAGAACTAAAGATATAGAGGGGGACCTAGTGGTGGTCAACTTTAGAGACCCCCGGGCAGTAGATTATATCTTAAATTGGCCACCTGGAAACGGGGAAACTCGCATCATCCCTCGGACCCTAACACACTTCTATCCCAGGTCAGAGGCTGTTCCTCTTAAATATCCAAATAAGTTCCAACCCTATAGGCCACCCCCCACCCTGCCCTATAACAACAATTATCCCCAGTATGGGCAACACTTTGCCTTGGTGCCTGACCAGCATTCTGCCTGGTCTACGGTGCCCTATAGACACACGATGAACCACGGCACCAGGATGGAACATCTAAGACCCTTCACTCCCTTGGACACTTACAATCAGTTTTCGCAGCTCTCTGGGCTGGAAGATTGCGATTGAAGTTCAGCGCCCAGGGGGGAGATATGTGAACTCCCTGGGGAGGAGGCCCCACGACTTTGTGGCAGTATAGACGCAGGGCAAGTTAGACCACCTTTAGCTCAAATTGCCATTACTAACAACATTACTGAGGCTTCCATGTTAGCCGGGTCTATGGCCAGCATGGCTAGTTGTCCTGCAAACCCTATTCCATTGGTCCAGGATGGGGGCAGCTGCATGACCATGGCGGATAATGAGGGTGTGAATAAGGGGGGACACACCATAGTGCCCAAGGGACGGCGGGTAATAAACCTCCTATCTTGGAACGTTGCGGGGTTAAAAAGGAAGTTAGATATACCAGAGTGGCACACGTTCATCGAGAGGTTCGATGTTTGCCTGTTTTAGGAAACCTGGAGCCTATTACCCTTACATAAATCGGGGTATACCACCCACTTTTTGCCAGCAGTAAGTAAAGGAAAGGGTAGACCAGCGGGTGGCCTCATGGTCTGGATTAAAATAGAGCCGGACTGGGTGGTCACACGCCACAACTCGGAGTGTAGTGATATACTCCACCTCTCTTCTAGAGGGAACGCGGAGAGTAGCAGGCTTGACCTTTTCAACGTTTACGCCAGAGGGGCACCTGGGGACTCCGCCTCTTCAATTTTAACAGCTCTGGACTCTGCCTTAGCTAACTGCCCTTCATCAGCAAAAATCATCGTGGGGGATGATTTCTGATTTCAATTGCACGTTTGAACCCCTCCTCGGAGATGACCCCCCGGGTATTGAAGACGAAGATTAAAAATGGTCCATCCCAACCCTATCCCTGCCCCCTATTAGAAAATGGTCAGCTAGGGCAATCCAAATCAATGCACTAACTAGGGACCACAAGTTAAGAGCCCTCAATGGCAGAACTATAACCGACCAGGCAGGTGCACTGACCTTCAATAGACTTACTGGGCCGTCCCGAATTGACTACATCCTAATGGATGTTAGTTTATGGGCAGACCTTATTGACATGGAGGTGCTCCCAAGTCAGGATAGCGACCATAATCCCCTGAAGGAGGATGACCTAGGGGCCATTAAATCTCTGGTAGAGGGCCTGTCCTCTGATCTGGAGGCCTGGGACTGTGAAAATCAGATTAGTATGTTTCCGCACTCTTCCCTTGACTCAGCTTATAAAGCTACATTAGATCATGTCAGTCAATTTTTTACCTCGAAAGGGAAAAGCCACAGAAAAACTATCACACCTCCCACTTCAAATAAACCTTGGTATACAGATCAGTGTAAGGGCAAAAGGAAAAATCTGACAAAAGCCCTGCTTTCTGGGGATCCTTTGCTGGTTAGAGCGGCCAGGAAGGACTACCTAAAAGCACTATCGCTGGCTAAACGTGAGTGGGAGGAACAGCATTGGCAGGACCTATCCAATGCTGTGAGTAGAAGGAACCCGAACCTTTTTTGGGATCTGATTAACAGAACTAGGCAGAGGAAATCGCAACCATTAGCAGCTCACATAACCAGTCAGCAATGGTTTAATCACTTTTCATCCCTATATGGAGGTAATGATGAACCAATCAGCCCCGGGGCAGCTAGTTTTGGTGCTGGGGATACCTCAGGGGTGGATGACCTCCCATTCACGACCACAGAAGTAGTGATGGCGATTAGACATCCAACCCCAAAGAAGGCGGCCGGTCCGGATGGGATCCCTGGGGACCTGTTGATCACGGAGCCGCAGGCTTGGGCCAAGTTAATCGCCACAATTATGAACTTGATTACTAGGGGTCACCAGGTGCCAGATTCTTGGAAGGGGGCAGAGGTGGTAACTGTGTTCAAGAAGGGGGCAAGAGATGATCCTGCGAACTACAGACCTATCAGCTTGATAGATATAATTCAGAAAGTGGTCGGCAGGGTCATCATTTCAAGGGTAGGCGATTGGATGGAAGAGGCCAGTATTCTCTCCCACCTTCAAGCGGGCTTTAGAAGAAAGGTAGGCACGATGGACCAGGTCTTTCGCTTTTTTGTTATCTATTGGAAGGCAGTTACCATCAAGAAAGGCAGTTTATACATGGCCTTCATAGATCTCAAGACGGCTTTCGACCTGGTCCCCCAGGCAAAATTATGGGAGATCCTAGGAGAGATGGGATTTCCCAGTAGACTCCTGAGTCTAATCGTAAAGCTCCACGAGGGGAACTACGCGAGGGTCAGATGGGGATCCCAGGGACAGTTAACAGATAGGGTCCCTGTGAGGAGAGGAGTACGCCAGGGCTGTGTTATGGCTTCGACCCTTTTCTCCCTATTCGTGAATGGAGTGGTGGAGCACCTGAAAGGGGAAGAGTCGGATGCCCCATCCCTGGCGGGGGAAAGAATCCCCACTTTACTCTTCGCCGACGACACCTTATTGATCTCCAAATCCCCAGTGGGTCTGCATAAACTCTTGAACCGGTTTAGTTCCTTTTGTACCAACAGAGGCTTAACCATCAATACCTCGAAAACTAAACTGATGGCACTCTCCCCCTCTAAAAGATTTAAAAATAACTTCCTGCTCAATGGTGCTCCCCTGGAGTTGGTCGATTCATTTGACTATCTTGGTGTCCGGATAAATAGTCGAATGACCTGGAAGGACCACTTGGCCAAAATGTTACTCAGCCACCAAAGAGTATCTGGGGTGACTCTGAGGGAGCTCCGCGAGTCAAGTAGCAAACCTGTCTCCCCGGCCATGGCAATTTATGAGGGTCAGATTCTTCCGGCGGCATTATATGGCTCCGAACTCTGGGGGTTCGAAAATGTTTCAGATCTATCGACAGCGGAAAACAATTTTCTAAGAAAGGTGGTGGCTCTTCCCGCTTTTACCCCACTGATCCCCCTGAGACTAGATTTGGGCATAAGAGCACTAAAGGACTTGGTAAGGCTATGCCCGTTGCTCTTCTGGACTCGTTTAAGAAGAACTGAGGAGCTCGCAAAATACACTGAAGGGTTGGATGATCTTCTTCTGTTGGACACGGGGAAAAAAATAGGATGGCTGAATAAATTGAGAGACCTGGTTCTTAACTTGGGACTAAGGGATGCTTGGGAGTCACAAACGCCGCCACCCAAGGAAGTGATCAAAAAACTATATTGGGATTGGGTACAGAGTAATGCACTGAGGGGTATGGATGGGGGCTCACTCACGGATCAATTTCTGTTAATTAAATGGGTGAGAAAACTGGAACCCTCCCTCGACCTGATAACTAAACCTCTAGATCGAGCGCTATATCTAAAACTGAGATATGGGACGCTTCCGGTGCATGACTTCATGGCGAGGTGGTCGAACTCTGGTGCCCCCCTGCGTTCGTGCCCTGGCTGTGCAGCACCAAAGGAGTCTGTGGCCCACCTATTTTTTGCCTGCCCCGCTTACAAAGTGGCGCGGAAATTCTGGCTGAAACCTGTGTGTAGGGAACTGGGGTTGAGGTGCCATAGCCAGGCACTACGTGTACTTTCTACTGACTCTTCATCCTCCATCATGATTTGCGGGGTGGCAAAATTCTTGGGCAGTGCGTGGGTGACGCGCTCCCGTTTACTGAAATTGCACTCGGGGGGGCCTACGGTCTGATGCTTGTAACAGCCTGTAGCAAACTAATGACTGTGGTGCATTTCTTCCCTTTTATCCGTATCTTTTTATAGTTTTAACCGTAGAATTGGAAATGTATTATGTATATGTATTCTTTTATGGTGATCAAATTGCCGAATAAAGATATTTAGATTAGATTAAAATGTTATTTGTAAATGTTTAGCATTTTTCTGTTCAAAGTATCTGTGCCTTCCTGCCAGTGTCCTGGGTTACATGACTGTGAATGGCTCTGTTGTGAGTTGTGTATTGTTTTAAGACAGTGAGACAAAGCAAGTCTAGGTGTGAGGGCTGAAGTTGTTCCTGACAGGATAGCTGGGAAGACGTAGTACCCTGCGCTGATTACACTTCAAAGGGCTCTGCCTGCATCACACACAAAGGAACCTGACACCAGGTTTGTCCTTGCCTCTCTCACCCAACTGTTCAGGAAATTCGCCCACACAAAGGTTGGTACCATGCATAAAAGTGGGAGTTTACAATCCTTTCATCAGAATACTCCTGGGCCCAAATATCAGTTGACACAACAAGCTTCCAGAGACCTCCCTGCAACTGCCCAGCTGACCAGCACCAACTGAACCATCCTGCAGAAGGCCTAAGCACCTCTGCTGGCCTCTGCAGGAGTGAGTCCTGATCCCCAAGATTCATAAGAGGTGCCCCTAGGTCCTGAAACATAGGGGGCATCTGTGCAAAGTCCTCTTAAAGAAAAGGTGAAGCTGCAGATGTTTTGGGCTCCTTGCAACTGCGTAGTGACTTCTCTGCCCCCATAACTGACCACCCATGACAATGGGAAATGGGAAGTTCTAGCAAGACCTGTACTTTATCCCATCTGCAGCCATCCATGATGACCAGCAATATGAGATCTGCATTTCACACAGACAGCCTGCGATGATCACCAAAACAAAGCTCCAGTGATGACCGGCCCTTTGTACTGCAGCAACGGCCATCCACAATGCTCATCCTGCTCCATATGCTGACAATCACCTCCTTGTGACACCTACCAACTTTAATGACTCTCTTTGTGCAGACTTGGAGAAGGTAATTCTTCAGTAGGACAAACCTGCTCCCTGTATCTGCCCTGCAATCATATCTTCGGTTTTACTGATTGGATATGTATCATTTTGGTGTTATTTTATTTATTGAAATGTACTCTATTTTTCTAAGTTTGTTTAGAAATAATGTAAACCTTGCCTCTAAGTTAAGCCTAAATGCTTTGTTCCAAGCTATCAGAAAGTTAAGCAAAGGTTGTTTTAGTGACTGTTTAGATTCACCCTGACACAGACTGTTTATGACTTGGATTGGACTTCCACCCCCTCAACTAATACCCAGGTTTCTTACATGTATCAGCTTCATTGTGTTCATTAGTGAAGCACGGAAAGGTGTCCCCAACTAAGGAATATCACTTTCTGATAGTAAAGCTTGATACTAGGGGCTAGTGTGGGTAGTGTCAGCTCCCATACGGACCCGTTTGATGTACTGAGGCCCTATTTATGTTTCCTTAACTTTTTATTGTACTTTTAATATTTCTGTGCACAAGTCCTGCGCTGAGGCGCCTTTGCTTATTTTTATCGCATCGCTCAGACAATTCCTTTTTTGGGGTAATGCACGTACCTGTTCTGTTGTCTGGTGTGCTGAGGTGTGCCTTCCCTGCGTATTCCACCGTGGCTGTTGTGCCGATTGAGTGGGGGGCGGCCATCTTGCGTGTAGTCCCGGACCCCGGCTGGACCAGTGGCAGCGTTCTAGCTGGGGGAGTGAGGTGCAACCATAAATTGAGCTTCGATTAGAGACCTTGGCGGCTAGTGTGGGTGGTGGCAGCTCCCATATGGACCCGTTTGATGTACTGAGGCCCTATTTATGTTTCCTTAACTTTTTATGGTACTTTTAATATTTCTGTGCACGAGTCCTGCACTGAGGCGCCTTTGCTTATTTTTATCGCATCGCTCAGACAATTCCTTATTTTTAGGGTGATAAACATACCTGTTCTGTTATCTGGTGTACTGAGGTGTGCCTTCTCTGCCCAATTCCACCGCGGCTGTTGTGCCGATTGAGTGGAGGGCGGGCGGCCATCTTGCGTGTTATCCCGGACCCCGGCTGGACCAGTCGCAGTGTTCTAGCTGGGGGAGGGAGGTGCATCTGTAAACTGAACTTCGATTAGAGACCTTGGCGGCTAGTGTGGGTGGTGGCAGCTCCCATACAGTCCCGTTTGATGTACTGAGGCCCTATTTATGTTTCCTTAACTTTTTATTGTAATTTTAATATTTCTCTGCACAAGTCCTGCGCTGCGGCGCCTTTGCTTATTTTTTTTGCATCGCTCAGACAATTCCTTTTTTTGGGTGATACACGTACCTGTTCTGCAATCTGGTGTGCCGAGGGGTGCCTTCCCTGCCCCGCTCCACCGTGGCTGTTGTGCTGATTGAGTGGAAGGTGGGTGGCCATCTTGTGTGTAGTCCCGGACCCCGGCTGGACCAGTGGCAGCGTTCTAGCTGGAGAGGGAGATGCAACCATAAATTGAGCTTGGATTAGAGACGTTGGCGGCTAGTGTGGGTGGTGGCAGCTCCCATACGGACCCGTTTCATGTACTGAGGCCCTATTTATGTTTCCTTAACTTTTTATTGTACTTTTAATATTTCTATGCACAAGTCCTGCGCTGAGGCACTTTTGCTTATTTTTATTGCATTGCTCAGACAATTCCTTTTTTTGGGGCAATACACGTACCTGTTCTGTTATCTGGTGTGCTGAGGTGTGCCTTCCCTGCCCCGTTCCACCGCGGCTGTAGTGCTGATTGAGTGGAGGGCGGGTGGCCATCTTGCCTGTAGTCCCGGACCCCGGCTGGACCAGTGGCAGCTGGGGGAGGGAGGTGCAACCATAAATTGAACGCGCAGCGGTCGCGCGCAGATTGTGCGCCGCTGGTAAGCCGAAGGTAAGCCAAAGGTCTACCCGTCGGCGCCCGTCCACGCCCTGGCGCGCCTAGCACTGGTCATGCTGCCCGAAATCTTACCACTCGGAGAGAAGCCTCAATAAGGTATTCACGAGAGGAATTATTTGCACTAAAAACTGTCGAGTGCATGGGCTTTGTGCCATGGGCTCTGACAGAAGGTATCCCTAGCCCCTGCCCCACGTGTGATTTTAGCCTCGCACAAACCTTGGCTGCTTCCACACTCGTCACCAACCACTCACAAGTAATTGCTGCTGCTCTTATAAAAGCTCGCTCTATGAGCAAACATGCCGCTGACATATTTGAACTTTTGTCTGACGGCCACCTTGATATTTTGTTTATTACACAAACATGGCTTACTAATTCTAGTGCCCCCGTTATTGAGCTTGCCATTCCTAGAGGCTTTAAAATCATTAGGTCGGATCGAGCTATAGGGAGAGGGGGAGGATCGGCCATTGTATTTAAAGATACATGGTCCTTTCACAGTGACTCCTCCGATTAGTTAGGTGATGGTGAAGTCCTTAATTTTTCTCTCACCCTCTCACCTCATTTTACGCTGGGAGGCACGTTGGTCTATCGTCCCCCAGGTCCCGCCGGGGACATTAAGGCGTTGGCAGATGTCATTGTGCCCCGCGCCCTGAGGTTTTCTAGATTTCTCCTCTTGGGCGATTTTAACATCCATATTGAGGTGGCCGAGCTGCCAGACTTCAAAAATTTTCTGGAGTCCCTTAGCCTAGCCCAACTAACCCAATGGGTCTCGCTGCCCACACACTCCACGGGCCATATCCTGGATGTGGTTTGCTCTAATTTTCCCCTATCTGTCTCTGACCCTGAAATGCTTACCTTGTCGGATCATATTCTGATCAGGTTTTCCTGGTCCTTAGAAAAAA
Source organism: Lissotriton vulgaris (assembly GCF_964263255.1). NCBI lineage: Eukaryota > Metazoa > Chordata > Amphibia > Caudata > Salamandridae > Lissotriton > Lissotriton vulgaris. The sequence continues at coordinate 2,126,744,009 of NC_141689.1, forward strand.
TTCCTGTCAATTGCAAACCTATTACTTGCCCCCAAAAGATCAATCTGTCTGCCCTGTCCAATGCCCTTCGTATGGGCCGTCCAGCATTAAGCCCGGAGCTGACCACTGCTGTGCAGACCTTTAACACCTGGATTTGCTCAGGGGTGGAGTCCTCCTCAAAAGGGAGCACCAGGTCTAAAATCCGCTCCACCACCTCAAAACCCTGGTTCTCGCCAGCCCTGAGAGAGCTTAAACTTGGCTGTAAAAGACTGGAAAAACGTTGGCGGCTCTCCTATTGCCCTACCGCTAAAGGGGTATTACGTACAGCTCAGAGGGAATATTATGCTAGTATCAGGACGGCTAAGAGCAAATATTTTGCGGGTAGGATCTCTAAGGCCAACAATACCAGCAGGGAAATGTTTGCCAATGTCAACAGCTTTCTTTCCTCCTGTGCCGAGCAACCAATAGTGCCATCTTCTGCACGCTGGTGCGAGCAATTATCCTCATTTTTCAAAAATAAAATAGCAGGGATCCAGGCTGGCCTGCGGACTACCTGTCTCAGTCAGAGCCTCTTTGCTCCTGTGTTTTCCTCTCCTCTTTCTCCCAGGGCTTACGCCTTTGAGGAATTGAGCGGACACACTAGCAATCCTAAAATCCTTGAAATCAGGATCACCTACTGACCCATGTCCCGCGCATGTTCTTGGTGGGGTGGCTGAGGTAGTGTGTCAGGAGCTTACCAAAATTGTTAGCCTCTCTTTCAGGTCGGCGACTGTTCCGGAATGCTGGAAGCAGGCCAAACTTTTGCCACTGTTGAAGAAAGTGGGTTTGGACCCAGCAGTTCCTGTTAACTACCGCCCAATTTCTCTACTGCCAGTCATGGCCAAGGTCTGTGAAAAGATTGCCTTCCGTCAACTGAACACATTTGTGGAAACATCCTACGCCCTCCACCCTGCCCAGTCCGGATTCCGCGCTGCTCACAGCACGGAATTGGCATTGGTGGAAATTTCGGAGGCCATTAGGGACTGTTTGTATCACAAAAAAGGGGGAACCCGGTAAGCCTATGGCATCTGGGTAGATAACATAATATACAAAAAAATGATGCCTAGGGCATAATTAACACAAATTATTTTTAAGGGACGAGAGAAATAAATTATCCCCTCCTGTGAGAAATGTATCACATCCACAAAACAAATTCTACCTCATTTCTAACCCTCCAAACCCAAACCAAAACATAACACAAATTTTAACTGCTTTTTTATTTTTACGTCAATTAGAAAGATTTAGCAAAAGGTTTTTTTTTAATTTTCAGACCCATATTTAGATACAAAAACAAACAAACACATATATGTACATCACTTTTTACACATATATATATATATATACACAATATGCATACTGTTATATTCGCCTTGTGCTCTATGTCACTGTCCATGTCGCGCGCTGTGCTCGCGCTGCTCGACTTGGTGACATGTTCTGTGTTCGGTCCAACGGCCGGCAGTTGCCCGTTTGGTCCCGTTCACGTTGGTTGGGTTTCCTACGTCTCAACTGAATAAATTACCCTGAACTACACGACGCTGGTGTGCCGCCTCATTACTTCCATTTATAACATTTTGGCGATTGCTGGAGGCGGAGGGTAACCCGAGGAAGGAAAACAGAGCCTGTCGGAAAAGACGACGCGAGAAAGGAAACCCGACCGGAGGAGATTTTCACTGACAAGAGGAAGCGCTTTAAAGTATAAAGTAAGCCACAACGGAAGGTATGTCTGAAAATCACTCACCGTGAAGGGAACTGTGACTGAAACTGTCAAGCCTGACGGAGCGTTAACTATCGTCTCTTAGCCCGTCAACGCAGGCGACAGCGCCCCCTTGGTGCCACTAGTCTTAAAGGGGAAATCATAATTTAAAAGAAAGGCAGTACCAGTGAGCCCCACTGCTCGGAGGGCGGAAAGTCTTAAAAGGGAAACGCTAAACTAAAGGGAAAGCGTTTCAAAATACATCAGCGCAATTCTGCCTACAGTGACACACTCACTTCTAAGCAAGTTCGCCTCGGTGTGTCACGCAGCCACAAAAACGTTTGTCATTTAAGACGACCGTCTTTGGAGGAAAGCAAATTTACAGTGACACACTCACTTTAAAGTCGACCTCGTCACAGTGTGTTACTCACAGCGTCAGTGACACACACACTTTAGATTAGACTTTACGAACTTTGCTGAGTGTTTAAAATTTACCTGCTTAACTTTTCTTCTTTTGTGATTTGTGTATCACCCTTGGCTGCTCACTATGAATGTGAGCAACGCTATTCAAGCACCTGTCCCTTTTCTAAGTGCCCCTGGTGAACCCTCAATGGAATGGGATGACTGGTGTGAGGCGTTTGAAAATTATATCATAGCATTAGATGGTACAAAGTTTTCTGCCATCAGGAAGAAAGCTTTGCTTCTGGGTGCCCTAGGAAAAGAGGGACAAAGGGTGTTTAAATATTTGCCAAATCCGCCTCTTGACATTGATGATGTTTACAAAGATGCTTTGTTTAGACTTTATACTAGGTTTGCTAAGCAGGAAAATGTTGTAATGCGCAGGCACAAATTCTATACTGCCCCCCAAAAGGAAAATGAAACAATTGATGAATTTGTCTCTAGGCTAAGGGAACTCTCTATGAAATGTCAGTTTGGGAACATACAGGATGAGATGATTCGGGATCAATTAATCGTACAATGTTTTAGTAAAAAAACACAGGAAAAGTTGTGGGCAGCCAAGAACCCCACCCTTACTGAGGCAATTACCATTGCTAAAGTCGCTGAAGAAAGCGATAGGTGTATGAAGGAGCTCAAAAGAATACAACTGGGACACACTAGTTGTCAGGAAGTTGCAAGTTTACAAGCAGATGCTTCAGAAAGCATTGCTTTAATACAAGGGAAACAGACAAATAGGGGGGGGGAAACCCACAACCTCTTTTAATAAAAGTGGGACAAGCAAGTTTAAACCGACCACACGGTCTTGTAATAGGTGCGGAAGTCCTTTTCATTTAGCTGATTCTAAGAATTGTACGGCCTTGTCCAGAGATTGTTTAAAATGTGGGAAAAAAGGGCATTATGCACGAATGTGTAGAACAGTTGGCTCTAAAAAGGTTGCCATGGTGGAGGGTGAGGTTACTGATGATGAAGCAGAGGTAATGATGATTACGTCTGCTGGCAGCCTGGAGTCAACAGAGGGTGTTGTCCTATCCCGGCCTAAAGCAGACTTCGAGTTGAATGATGTTGTTGTTAATTTAATGGTGGATACAGGGTCACTTTACACAATCATCCCTAAGAAGCTGTATAATTCATCTTGCACTGGTTCGATTTTAGTGAAATCTGACATCACACTAAGGGGTTATCAAGGTGTGAACATTGGTGTCCTTGGATACTTTGAGGCCAATATTAAGTTTAAAGGGAGAGTTACGCGGGGGAAGGTTTATGTGTCCCCACATGGCCCTGCTATTTTAGGGTGGTTACACCAATATGAGCTCAATATAAGGGTGAACCCAAGAGCTGATCCACCTGTAATGTGTGTAGAGGTAGAAAGTGCATGCAATGTAGTTCAGAAGAACTTAGAAGTTATTCTTAAAAAACATGAAAGCATTTTCAATGAGAAGTTGGGGGAGGCCATTGGTTACCAACATGTCATCAAAACCAAAAGAAGTGTAGCTCCTGTGAAACACACTGCAAGGAAGATACCCCTATCTGCAAGAGATGAGGTCAGAAAGATCATCAAGCAATTATTAGAGGATGACATAATTGAGCCTGTGGAGGCCACACAGTGGTTGAGTCCTGTGGTTATCACACAGAAACCGGACAAATCCTTGCGCTTCTGTGTGGACATGCGGAGCCTTAACAAAGCCGTGATAATGGATCACTTTCCGCTCCCGAACATAAATGAAATTGTCTTGAGTCTGGGTGGAGGCAGGATCTTTTCAAAGTTGGACCTTCGCAGCGCGTACCACCAGGTTAAGCTTCATCTGGACTCGAAGCAATTTACATCGTTCATCACTCCGGAAGGTACTTACCAATTCAAAAGACTCCCTTTTGGCCTCTGCTCTGCAGCAAGCGCTTTCCAAAGGATCATTACAGATGTACTCAAAGACATTGAAAGGGTAGTATTTTTCCAGGATGACATCCTGATTCATGGTTTGGATGTTGATGACCATGATGTTATCCTGGATAAAGTTCTCACTGCTCTTTCAAGGGCTGGTTTAACATTGCGCAGGGAAAAATGTGTGTTTGCTGTTGAGGAAGTAGATTACCTGGGGTACCACGTATCTGGCCTTGGTATACAACCCAAAAAAGACCTTGTAAGTGCTATATGTAATGTGTCTGAACCTGATGACAAAGACAAACTAAGGTCTTTTATGGGCATGGTCGAGTACTATGCGAAATTCGTAAAGAACTTTGGGGAAAAGGTTGAACCCTTGCGGATTATCATGCAGAAAGGGAAAGGTTTCTCTTGGGGTGCGGATCAGAGGAATGCCTTTTTATTGATCAAACAAAACATATTAGATGCTAACATTCTTTCAAGTTTTGTGCAGTCTTATCACACCATCCTCACTGTTGACGCCAGTTCTGTTGGGATTGGTGCCGTCTTAACACAAAAAGGGGGGGGCAAACAGAACACCGTTGCTTTTGCGTCGCGTTCTCTGACTGAGACCGAAAGGAATTACTCGGTCATAGAGCGTGAGGCACTGGCGGCTGCGTGGGCAACTCGATATTTCAGGGTGTATTTGTGGGGAATCACCTTCACACTCAGAACAGACCATAAGCCCCTGTTGAAGGTTTTAGCCCCTGGGGGGATTAGGAACTGCTCCGGGAGGTTAGCGAGACTTGCTGTTAGTGTACAAGAGTTCACGTGTAGTGTAGAATACTTGCCTGGTTGGTGCAACAGTGTTGCGGACTGCCTATCTAGATTACCTGACACTAAAGAGCCGCCTAAGGAGTTGGTGACCGAAAATGTAGTCGCGTTTTTAGATGATTTAGAAAGTGACTTACCCAGCTCTATATCTAGGAGTGAATGGATTGAGGAAATGGGAAAAGATCCTGTTATGGTTGGCTTAATCAAGATGTGCAAAGAAGGGGTGTCAATGCAAAGTACGGTCTCACCTGCTCTTAGGCCTTATGTTCAGTTACAGGATGAGATTTTTTTACAAGGGGAGCATCCTTGTACGGGGTGAAAAATACATACCTCCGGTATCCCTCAGACCCCGTGTCATTGCCCTGGCGCATGAGGGCCATCTAGGCCAAACCCTTACTGGCAAACGTGTTAAGGCTGATTTTTGGTGGCCGGGGGTAGATGCACAGGTGAAGAGTTGGGTTGAGCAATGCCAGCCCTGTAAGGAGTCTGAAAAGAGGTTGCAGGTTTGTGCAAGTAAAAGTGGCATTGGGAAAATTATTTCTGACGATGGTGTATGGCAGAAGGTCTGCATTGATTTCATAGGACCCTTTCATGAGCTAACAGATGCTGAAAAGTTCGCTTTGGTATTGGTAGATTCTACTTCAAGGTGGGTTGAGGTTGCCTTCATGAAAAGCATTACTGCTGAGTCCACTGTTAAGGTCCTTGATGAGATTTTTCGACGTGAGGGTATTCCCTCAATGGTGTTAACGGATAATGGCACGCAGCTTACCTCTGCCATTATGGAGGATTATTTTGTCTTTCTTGGTTTAAAGCATTTGCGTACGTCGCTTTACAACCCACAAGGGAATGGACTTTGTGAGAGAATAAACAGGCTGGTCAAGGGCACTATGCAGCTCGCTTTAGCGTCAGGCCGCCCTGTGCAGAAGGAGATTAAAGAAATGCTGTGGGCTTACCGCACAACTGTTCATAGCAACATGTCTGCAACACTTTTGAGCTCATGAGGGGGAGGGTGCCAGGCACGAAACTCATTCCCACCTGGCTACATGAGAAAAAGAACAAGGTGGGAGGCGACATCCTGGGGAAAACTGTCTCTACCAAAATAGCTGAAGGAGACCTGGTTAAAGTAAAACCTGGAGGTAATCAGAGGATGTTCAACAAATTTAGGGGACCCTACCTGGTAAAGTCTGTAGTTGGCAATAATGTTAAGTTGCAAAATGGTCAAACGTGGAACCTCCGCAGGGTAGCACTTTACCAAAAAAGGGTTAAATCTGTTCTTTCAGCTCAAACTTCTAAGTATGTGGTTGCTGATAAGGTTTGTAGACCTCTTCGCTGTAAGGTTGCTCCTGCCTATTTGAAAGACTATGTGTAATTTCGTCTGTTTAAGGGAGGATGTGGGGTTGAATGGCCTGTTTTATCTTGTCCTGCATTCTCAAGAGTAAGTAGTGTGTTCGACTCTGCTTTGTTTTTTTCCTTGTATTTCACCTTTTCCTTGCGAAAGGTTACTATGAGCTTTTTGACTTATTTATTCTGTTGCATTCTTTTCATTCTCCATTTAAGGGAAAGAGATGTGTTATATTCGCCTTGTGCTCTATGTCACTGTCCATGTCGTGCGCTGTGCTCGCGCTGCTCGACTTGGTGACATGTTCTGTGTTCGGTCCAACGGCCGGCAGTTGCCCGTTTGGTCCCGTTCACGTTGGTTGGGTTTCCCACGTCTCAACTGAATAAATTACCCTGAACTACACGACGCTGGTGTGCCGCCTCATTACTTCCATTTATAACACATACATTAATACGATGACGTTTTTTTATCTTTTTCAAATATTCTAGCCAATATTTAGATTGTGTTAATTATGCCCTAGGCATCATTTTTTTGTATATTATATTAGGGACTGTTTGGACGCTGGCGGCAGAGCGGCTCTAATATTGTTGGACCTCTCTGCTGCGTTCGACACAGTTCCCCATCAGCTCCTTCTTTCCCGTCTGTCAGCCATTGGCGTCACTGGTTTGGCTTTAGAGTGGTTGACTTCTTTTCTTTTTCTCCGGAATCAGCAAGTCTGGCTACCCGCTTTGTCGTCATTGGCAAAGCTTCTTTCCACCAGGGTGCCTCAAGGGTCAACTGTAAGCCCGCTGTTGTTTAATATATATATGACCCCTCTGATTGCCTTGGCCGAAAAACTGGGCACCAAAATAATAGCTCATGCCGATGACACACATCTGTTGTTTACCTGGCCGGCTACGGACTTGGATACCGCTTCCACCCAGACCTGTCTCTCTGCAGTCTTTCACTTGGTTGGCTTCTGCCCAGCTAAATTGTAATGAAGATAAAACTGAAATTTTACTTTACGGGCAGTTCCCCCCACATTTTAGAGAGTCCCCGTGGCCGGCTGGCTTCCCATTCCCTAGCTCTGTGGAGATCCCAGCAAAAAATCTGTGGGTGTGGTTTGGGGAAGACTTAAAATTTGAGGCTTACATTAAGAAACTCACCTGCGGCTGCTTTGGCACTCTTAAGGCCCTCCGAAAAAATGTTCCTCTTCTTCCCAGAACGGTAAGAGAAACAGTGGCTAGAGTGCTTATTCTCTCCCGCCTCGAGTATGCTAATGCCCTGTTCAGTGGCTCCCAGGCATATTTGACCAATTGTCTCCAGATAATCCAAAATGCGAATGTCAGTCTCCTCTTTAACATCTCAAGGAGGACTAGCGTTCGATACCATCTGCGCAGTCTGCACTGGCTTCCGGTGTCTCAACTGATTATCTTTAAGACCCTTACTTTCCCCCATAGAGCCATCTATGATCAGGGCCCACTTTATCTGAGGAAACGGTTCTCTCTCTATCTTCCCAATCGCCCCCTGCGTTCTGCCACCCAACACCGGCCCAACACCGGCTGGTGGTTCCTCGATTCCAGCGCTCCCGAGGTCAATGCATTGCTGTGAAAGCAGCAACTGCTTGGCATTCCCTCCCTATGGCCCTCCGTTCCAATCAGAACTATGCGCTCTTTAAAAAAGCACTTAAGACCCATCTGTTTAAACTGGCGCTCTACCTTTCCGCCTTCACTTCGCTCACTTCTGCCTTCTGCATCGCTCCCTTCGTGCCAGGATACTCCAGTAGTAATTGAGCACGCTACAAAACCCCATATAACATAACATAACATACTGAACCATGATTATAAATGTATTTTTGAAAAAGATACATGCATGCAGCACACTGACAGTAGGTTGCTGTAATTTGATTGAAATGCTGTAGAATAGATGTTGTATTCTGAAATGGCACTTATTTCATATTGTAAAACATCACATACATGAAGGGGCAGCACTCCAATATTTACTTAGTTTTAATTATCCATTTTTAATTGACGCAGTCCTTTTAATCCATCGCGTGCACACGTAACGTGCTCAGCCCATACTGCACGTAATAATCTGAACACCATAACTGTGGGACACCTTTTTGTTCCACATCGCAGCACTGCTTTCTTTGATTGCATTTGCCGCAATATATTTCATTTTTCACTGTTTTTTCTTAGCGCTCTTGCTTTTAATCCTCAATCTTTTCCACAATCATCCTTCTTTCCAACCTCAAGCCAGGAAACGCAATTTTCCAAAATTTTTCTCATGTTAATGTTGGGCCATCCGAACCTCTTGACAAAAACACGTACTGATGCCAAAATCCATTTAAAAAGCAGTTTATTTAAACCCAATGCATTTCAGGCCTCTTGGGGCCTTTCGTCAGGGGTAACTGAAAGTACAAAATAAATCCATTAAGATTCCATCCACCCGTTTAAAACCACAATATCATGTACTTCAATGATTATTATCCAGATTAACATTATGTAATTGTGTTAAAAATAAGCATATTGTTCATTTTTTGCTTTTAATAGTTGAGTCTGCACGCCAAATAGATCTGTCCTTTATTCCATTTTGTTTATCAGATATAGGATGTGCAGGCAAACACGTTTGAAATGATTTTACTTTCGCAGTCTCATGTTTGAATATGAATTGAGAGCAGGCAGAGCTAACTTGAGAGCCAAAGGTATAGATATAAATGTCTCTATACTTACGAATATTTCTTAAATTCAAAATCATTTGTTTCACGCTCTTATGAAGTAATTCATCTTCAGCTTCAACTCTCCTCGCTGTCATGACTACTAATGTTTGGGTGCACACTTGACCTGGCAACCTATTAAAAGTAAAGCACTTTAGTAAGGAGTTGCAAGCAGTAGCAACGCCTTCGCAAAACATCTGTTTGGATAGAATTTATGGATTTATTTATGTTTTGCTGCAACTGAGATTTCAATGCCATCCTCAGTACAATGTATCGTAGAAATAGATAATTTTATATCTGGTAAAGTCATGTCATGGCATTTTTAAGGCAATTCACAGAGCACCAACACTTTCTGATGGCAGCTTCAAAGTGCTTGTTGTTGGGTTACAGTGTAACAGTGGGTGAATGACTTGTGAAATGTTTTGTTAGATCAATTGGAGAGATGAATGATCTAACAAGAGAAGATGCCTACCTGTCTTTACATGATGCATCCTTAATGCGTTTCTGAAATTTAGAGTGTGAGATTTCAGCTAGATGTGACTCCAATTCATTTAATAATTGAAAGCCATGGGAAGAGAAAAACCTTAACAAATATGGACAGGCAATCCTGGAGCCCCCTGCTTGATCGCGTTAGTGCGTTTTAGGTTGATAGATATGGTTCTCTTTTTTATTTTATTTTAACCAGAGTGTAAAAAGGGGTTCAAAGACAACCAGTAACCAAAGACCCTTTTATGTTGCCCGGCGGTGTCGCCTCTATGACCCACCAATATTAATCAACGAAGAAGCAGGCGCTGGAGACTGGAAGGCAGGAAACTAGGATTTTATTCTCTCCGGAGGAGAACACATCAGTTCAGACAGCAAGTATCATCACGAGGTGCTCTAACCACATTTCTGAGGCCGGGCCTCTTATACTAGGGTTTATGACCTTTATTGCACGTAACACATTCTCGCCACATTTTGATATTTGAAAGAACATCCTCGGAATCTCCCCTACAGGCCCGTTCCCACATACATTTACAGTTGAATTCCCCACCCCGGTCACAACAGGTGATGATTGTCACGCAGCAGGGCATTCCGCCGATTCACGGAATGCATGGGGTTGATCGGATCTCATAGGGTGGAGGCTTTGATCGGCTCGAGGGTCTTTTGATGGGGAGGGGAAGCTTCCTACTGTACGGGGTAATAAACAGTATCCGCAGGGCCAGGTGGTGGCCTGGGAATAAGGAAGACAAACGGGGACGCAGGAAAAGGGGGTTTGCATCAAAAGGATCTGAGACCATGAAAGGAATGAAGGGAGGTGTCGCGCTGGGAACAGGATGGGATTCTGTGGCGGAGCTGCGCTGAAGAGGGGTCTATGACCCAAGGCATGAGAGAGTGGGGGGGGGTTGTCAGCGTGCGGGGGATGCTTGCGAGGTTAGGAGAGAGAGAGAGAGAGAGAGAGAGAGAGAGAGACGCGCTGGCTATCAGCGAGGGGCAGGGAGGCCATGGTGTTTAAAATGGCTGCTGCTTACGCGCAAGGCATGTGAGAGTGGGAATGACCGGTGCGTGGGGGTCTTTCGTGAGGGTGATTCTGATCGTAACGGCTAAAATATGGCGGATGTGCATGACGAAAAGTGTGGCATCGGAAAAAGGCAAGATGGCGTAGATAATGTTCACTAAACTATATTAATTTTCCACAGTCCTCCCTTTAACATTTCCAAGACATCTTGCTGGCCTATTTCCTATCTATACCTATTGCAGCGGTCATAAGTAAAGGAGAGGGGACTTAGGCAAATGAACTGTACATAAACATCACATTGAATAATCTCATCATCTAGTAGGCGGGTTCATCGTTAAGTTGGTTGCAGAAAAAGTCATAGTATTGCAATATCAGACTAGAATTATGTAGCGAGGGCGTTGGGTACAGATCATAGATACTTATAGTCATTTGGGATAGGAACTGGTAAGTTATCATATAAGTAAGTCCTTTTTGTACTCGGCGAGAGCATAGTCAGTCCAATGGTGGTTGGGAGAGAAATGAGATATAATAAAAATAAAAATCAGAGTTCACAGTGTCTTCGTCGTCTTCTGTTGGCACTGTTAAGCACCCGGATTACAATTCGTTCTGTCAACAGGAATGTTCATGTGGATTGAGCCGTTGGAGGTCTGCGGGCAGGGGTACACTTTGTTTTGTTTCGCCAGACCTCATAGGAGAAATGCGTTACGGTTTTGGAGCAGGTGCATTTTCTTCCGTGACCCAGAGTATAGTTATTAGGAGGCAGAGGAAGGATTGTGATGAAAAGTGCGACAGTCTTTGAGTTGTGGGGTCTGTTTGTTTCTTGAGTCTCTGTGGTGGGTATTTCCTGTTGCTTCCATCATCATCGAGGCGTTCAGCAGTGGGTAGAACCACATACTTCGTTCATCTTCTCTTTAGGGGCGACCCTTGGTGGAGTTCTAGGTTACCGTTCTGAGATTAACATAGTTCGTGGTCTACTTAGTCGGAGCTCCCTCCCTTTTGACGCAGGGAATACCCTTCTCTGGATAGCTCAGCAGGATTTTGGTGGAACTTGGAAGTTCAGGTGGAAAGGTGTGTGTGTGAACAGTCCTTATGGTAGGTCGGAGGAGGAGGGGATGGAGCAGGGCCAAGTTGGGAATAGATCAGGGGGACGGAGAATTTGAGACAGGCGGGTCCATAACCAGGTTCAGAGAGCGGGGACTTTTTGGCACACGTTGATCATAGAGCAGGGGCTTCAGGTCAGCCCTTTCCTTAGCTTTGTCTGACACAGTGCCTCATCCTGCGACTCCTTACTGCTGTGGTCTCGCCTTGGCCTCCGTCGCTGAGGTTCCACGATCCGCAGTCAGGCCGCGTGCTCCCACATCCGGTCTCTTTCTCCTCCGACAGTGGTACCCTTAAATGAGTTCGAAAAGACAGTCTTTAGAGATTTTGCAGAAGAAGGTAATTACGTAAACCTATTTCTCTCCCAACACCAAGCAACTGGGGTAAACATCCGCTACATTGAGATTTGCAGCCAACATATAAACAATTGATGATGGATTAGCTGGATTTTCTACAACTTCCCTTTGTGGCTAATTCTTTGGTGTTTTTGTTGGTTATTACATTCATTTGTCGTGGTACGAGGTCTGGTACCCATTCATTGCATTCGTCTATTACAGTAGATGTCAGTTCTTCTGGTAGAGACCCATTTCCCTAATACGAGTCTTGCAAGGCTAGGCCGGTCTTCAGGGCTTTGTTACCTTATAAAAAAGTGCAACGTGCTATTCACCATAGTCTGATAGGCATCCTTCTGAGGGATGAACATAGGCTAAACGACTCTCTATTACATCAAAACATCCTATTTTCAACAAGGTTTACTGCAACAAGTTCTTTCGGTTTTCGATCTAATTTTAACTTTGCACACATCTTTCTAACTTTCTATATAAATTCTCGCAACTTGGTCACTACAAAGAAACTCGGGGGGAGGGGGGGGGGCTTGCGATCATTATTAAACTTATCCTTGGGGCGGGTGGGATCTTATGGGAAACGATAGGAACACGGCGAATTGGAGCAAGGGGCGTTTTTCAGATTCACATTCAGGGCAGCTGATACCAAACTGGGGGCATTTTGGGAAGACGGGGGTGTCTCGATTATTTCTTACTGCTTGGGGTATGGAGACAATTTGGAATGGGAAGGTCGCATTACTACAGACACATTTTTATCATAGAAGCCACTGACAAATAGCTCCCTGACTGTGGGTCAAATTCAGGGAACCGTAGTCGTCTTACCTGTCCCTTTTCTTTTGGCCAATTTAAATTTCATCCATATTTAGCAGAAAAGGAGAGGTAGTAACGTGGCATCGATACAGTTTTATTTAGGACGAATTTGTGCAAATACTTGTGGTATTTGGGGCCAATCAGGAGGTGCACCAGGTTCGCCAATTAGGTGCCAGTCGCTAGGAAGAGGGAAAGTGTGGAGGGGTGAAAGAGAGAGAGAGAGAGAGAGAGAGAGAGAGAGAGAGAGAGAGAGAGAGAGGGAAAGAGAGAGAGGGAGAAGGAGAGAGAGAGTAACAATAGGCCAGACAGTACACGTGTGACATGGAGAATGACCGTGTATTGTTTGGGCTATTCAGTGCGTTACCCAACGTTAGTCGTTTCGGGTCTGTGTTAAGATGTAGAAAGCATGCAGTTTTGGGACGGAGGAGCATTAGGTCAGGTACAAAAAGGTCGCGCATTGGGTAGGGCGTCTTTTTGTGTCGTCTTGCAGCGTTAGTCCGTTTTCATGCATCGGACGTGACGCGGCTCCAGATCCCTTATGATGCCCTAATCGGGACTCCAATGTAACCTGCAGAGGAAAAAAAAAAGGGAGGAAAAGGAAGGGGGAACAACATTCGAGCACATCAAATGTACGGGCAAGAAAGTCCTTTACTTACCACATACTCGTACTTATCTCCTCGGGATATAATCCTTAGGGTCTTGGTTCCTGAAGTCAAGGGGGCGGGCAGTGTGATAGGTGGTTCATGGGGGGGTTCGAGGGTGGCACTATGGATCGTGTGTAGGGAAACGCCAAAAAAGGAATCAGAGGTGCCTAGCGAGAGGTACCTGGTTTTGGAGATGTATCTGGTCATCAGGATCCTTAAATCATTCCCAAAGCTGTGATGTTCTAAGGCATATCAGTTCTTCGGTCAACCCTGTCCCTTAGTATTTTCGACCACCATACCTTTATAACATTTTAACAATCATACCGCATTACTTTACCCATTCTCAGAAGTCGAGGTCCTTCTTCATACGTTAGTTTACACATCTTAGTTGCATATTTTGGAGGCAGCGTATCATATCTTTTGATTCGATCATCAATTCAGGGCCGAACAACCATTTTCCAGATAACCTTAAAAAAAGAGCAGAACGGTTGCGCACAGAGAAAACCCTCCCACCAATTCCCACATTCACAAAAGCATGTGATGCCTATTCATAGTTTGGAAAACCTTTATTTGCATAATCGTTCAGTACGTAAAATGTGAGAGTGCAATCATATTCTGGTCGGACATGTCGACGATGGAAGCACATACAGTAGGGAGGTTATTTCGCGGCACAAGAACATGTTAAAAAGGCCCAATTAATTATTTGCAAGTAACTAAAAACGTTTCATTGCGTGATGAGGGATCAGGGGCATTTCAGTCCATAAATGGAAACACAGTCAAGCTCATTGTAATCACATTTCCTAGATGTATACCATGGGTGTGCATCATAAGCGACGTTATGTACCAGTTACAATAAATATCAAAATAAATCGTTCATTGAAATCAACATTTTTACGGGACCCCTTTCATATGTTCGTCAAGCGAACCCTCCTCCCTTTTTCATCAAGTGCGCAAAGGTTCGTATATAAATCTTAGTACATCAAGTTTCATTAGCTAAGGAACGCCACGAGGCATCCGTTAGTTCCTATTGATACCGGCGCCATTTTGGGCGAGGCCGGTTTAGTCCGGAAGTAGCATCAGGGGCAAAAAATGTCTCCGACGATTTGGCGGTTGGACCAGGGTCCCTTTCGGCAGTTCAAAAAAACTGTGCTAACAGAGGGGCTGGTGGTGTGGGCCGTCAATCAAGAGAGGGAGGGGGATAGAGTCTTTCTTACCGGGTCATGTTGATGTTCAGCCGGAACTTACTCGAGTTCGTTAGCCCATAATGTTCCTGGGTGGTTCAGACGGAAGCTGATGCAGACACGAGAGCACCGCCATCTTGTTGCTGTGCCGCGGTTATTTCATTAGTGATCAATGCAGCTGTTCCCCACTGGAAGCCTGAAGGGGCTGAGGGCTCTTGGGACTTTGGTAGAATCTTCAAAGTCGAGGGGATGGTTGTCGATGGTGGGGGCTTACGCCCAGGTGGGCAAGCGCCCGAGTTGCAATTTCGGACAAAGTTACTCCAGAGGCCTAGACCCGCCTTCCGAGGGCCCAGACGCCATTTTGAGATCCTGCGGCAGCCGCCCTCCGTCGTCGAAAATGACAGAGCATCATGCTGCTGGAGCAGGACATTTTGGTTCGGGGCGCCAGGATGCAGCAGTGGAGCCTTCATCTGGGGAGGTGAGGGAGGCTCGTCCGTGCCGCCTCCCTCTCCCGGCGCATCCTACGCCGTCCCTTTGAATCAGGGGTGCACATGATGACCACCCTACACCCCTGATTCCGACTCTTGGGGGATCATTGGACGTCCGGTGTTATTCAGGTATGCCCGTCGGACATTGTATGTCCCGTGCTGCGAAAATATACCAACCGGACATTGTAATGTTCTGGGCAGCGCAGGTATATGGCCGTCGTCCGGCTGGAGGACATCGGCGCCGGACCAGGGCAGGGAGGCCTCCTACCTGCGGAGGCGGGAGAGGGCTCGTCCGTGTCGCCTCTCCCTCCCCGCCCACCCTGCATCCGTTCGATGGAGGAATTCGTGATGGCCGGACCAGGAGATACGAGGGAGGGGGCCATTTGCATCCGCCCCCTCCCTACTCGCGGCCCGGGGGACGCCATCCCTGGAAGGGCAGTATGGGGAGACCATTTCATTGCCTGCTTTGTGGAGCCTCCGGTACCTTCCCGCCGGTGATCTCCTTTGGTCCATGGCTGCTGGCAGGCCCCGCCCCACACGTGCTATGTGTTTCAGGTGGGCGGGACCATCGAACTGTTACATTTCGAGGACTTCCGGAGTGAGCATAATATGTTTTGTATTTTTCCTATTAGTACAGTTTGTTTTAAAGTGAGTTCTACTAGTTATTCTATTTACCGTTGGTTGTGTGTTTTCTTTACCGTAATTAAATCCTAAGTTATATAATAGACGTTTTTGGCTTCCTTGAGTCCTTTCTCTAACGGGGGTTGTTTACACTGGCCTGTAATTGTGTTTGTTTTTCAGAGTGGGGGGGAGCAACAGAGAGCAATCAGTCCCAGAACTCTAACATGTCGTTAAAATTGGTCTGACGAAACCTATGCCATCGAGCATAATCAAATGGGGTGGTCCTATCTGTTCCGTCTGCACTAGTCTGATTGGTTTTTATCTCGCGCCTTTTCCCTTTCTGCCGGCCTGTTCTTTCTGTCGACCCTTCGTTCTTACCTATGCTCTGTAGAGTCGGGCATTGGGCTTTCCAGTGCCCGAGGCGTCTACAGAAAGCACATTGGTTTTGTTTTAAATCTGTTCGTCCTGTGCATAGTGTCGGGGGATTACTTTCGGGTCGTCGCGTCCCGGGTTTGTCCTGTCGACACATCCCTTTATACCGTTCCCTTTTCATGTCTACTCCTCGGAGCTGTGCCATCGCTGGCCCTTCCATTTGCCTACTAGACGTTTGGAGGGTCGTCCGCCGTGTCCCTTCACCTTTTCTGGATTCGTCGCTTTCCCTTCGTCGTGTGGCTTCTTTGCGCCACATACCGAGACTATCGAGCATAATAGGTGTTGTTTCATTCCTACGAAGGGCTATTTCTACCGTTTCTATTTTGTCAAGATCGAAGGATCCTCTCAGTGGCCACTGACTTTCTCGATCCCTTTTCGTATATTTATGCCACAGCTCACTATAGGCTATAGCGATCAATCCATGCTTCATGAACATGTCCTTATTAGGGGTGCCTTCCAGCGGAGCCGGATGGTTCACCTCTAATAAGCGGTCCGGGCTAAACAGGCTACTAACCAGGGGGGAGAAGACAGGCATGACGGATCACAATGGGATAATAGTCAGCACTACCTATCTTATCACTGCTTGCAAAGACTAGACAGAATATTTCTATTCTACGTTGTTTGCAGGTAGTGAATACCTCATGAACCAATCTTGAGCAATCAATGTTAGGTCAAAAATAAAAAATCAATATGGTCAATGGGGAGAATAAGTAGGCTCGCAAAGGTCCGCGTCACCTACCCTTTCACTATCTGCAAAGAGGGGACCTAATCTTCCCTGTTTGCAGACAGAGAATCTCCAGAAAACAATCTATAACAGTTAATCAATGGGGGAGGGGCAATTGTTCAGTGGGGGAGAAAGATAGGTCCGACGGAAGCGTACCTATCCTTCGCGGTTTATAAAGGGAGAGCCTGTTGTTTCTCCGTTTGCAGACAGCGAATCTCCAAATAAATTAACAAAAAGTAATACTAGTATTTTCTCATCAATTATCAATCACTTTCAATTATCAATCACTTTCGCAATTCGTCGTGTTTACACGACCTTACCCAGACCGCATGGACAGTTTCTTGTCTTCCGAATCCAGCGCCCGATCGTCCTCTTCTCTTCGTAATCCACGTGGCACTCCTGATGGTTCCCAGTCAGGACCGCAGATCACTCGAGAGAGGTCTGTTCGGAACCAGTGAAGTTCGGATGATCGGCTGTCAGACGAGGGTCTATCGGACAGGGTACCTTCCGATCGTTGCAGTTGTTCACTCTGTCGTCAGGACCTCTCCCACTGGATCCACGAGTCGCTGATGGGCCCCACGTTTGGGACGCCAATTGTAAAAAGGGGTTCAAAGACAACCAGTAACCAAAGACCCTTTTATGTTGCCCGGCGGTGTCGCCTCTATGACCCACCAATATTAATCAACGAAGAAGCAGGCGCTGGAGACTGGAAGGCAGGAAACTAGGATTTTATTCTCTCCGGAGGAGAACACATCAGTTCAGACAGCAAGTATCATCACGAGGTGCTCTAACCACATTTCTGAGGCCGGGCCTCTTATACTAGGGTTTATGACCTTTATTGCACGTAACACATTCTCGCCACATTTTGATATTTGAAAGAACATCCTCGGAATCTCCCCTACAGGCCCGTTCCCACATACATTTACAGTTGAATTCCCCACCCCGGTCACAACAGGTGATGATTGTCACGCAGCAGGGCATTCCGCCAATTCACGGAATGCATGGGGTTGATCGGATCTCATAGGGTGGAGGCTTTGATCGGCTCGAGGGTCTTTTGATGGGGAGGGGAAGCTTCCTACTGTACGGGGTAATAAACAGTATCCGCAGGGCCAGGTGGTGGCCTGGGAATAAGGAAGACAAACGGGGACGCAGGAAAAGGGGGTTTGCATCAAAAGGATCTGAGACCATGAAAGGAATGAAGGGAGGTGTCGCGCTGGGAACAGGATGGGATTCTGTGGCAGAGCTGCGCTGAAGAGGGGTCTATGACCCAAGGCATGAGAGAGTGGGGGGGGGTTGTCAGCGTGCGGGGGATGCTTGCGAGGTTAGGAGAGAGAGAGAGAGAGAGAGAGAGAGAGAGAGAGAGAGAGAGAGAGACGCGCTGGCTATCAGCGAGGGGCAGGGAGGCCATGGTGTTTAAAATGGCTGCTGCTTACGCGCAAGGCATGTGAGAGTGGGAATGACCGGTGCGTGGGGGTCTTTCGTGAGGGTGATTCTGATCGTAACGGCTAAAATATGGCGGATGTGCATGACGAAAAGTGTGGCATCGGAAAAAGGCAAGATGGCGTAGATAATGTTCACTAAACTATATTAATTTTCCACAAGAGAGAAACATGTAGTTGATAATACAATATGCTAGCAATCATTAATAAATACCGTGCATATATATATATATATTTTAAAAGCCAGATTACGTATAGTTTAGCGAAAATAGAGACAACTTGACCAATACATTTCATCCATATTTTCATTGAATAGCTGCAATTTCTTTGAAAGGGATACAGCGAACTGCCCTAAGGCTTTTAATCTGTGGTGAATGGGGCCTGGCTGTTAAAAGCAGCCATTTCGATACCCACTGAGTATCTTCAACATGTGTCATTAGGTGTTATTAGGCAAAAAAGCATCTTTATACAACCCCCAAGTAAACTAATTGTGCAGCCTCTGTTGTTTTCCAGGCCACAATAGGAGACCATATTTTCTCCCCCAACTTCCTGGCCTGTCTGCCCTTACATTCATAAAGTGCTATCTCTTGATTAAAAATATAATCAGGCTAGCCAGGTCTGGAACGAGGGGGGCCCTCGGGTCCTTCCATCTAGCAGCAATTAGCAATCTAGCGATAGCGACAGGTACAAAAAAAAGTAAGTCTAAGTAGTATCCACGCCGCTGTTGCTGTTGTAACCTAAAATCATCACAGAAGGGCGAAGGCTATGCCTGCGATCAAACAGTCCTTCCCAGAACTGCTCCATCCCGTTCTTCAAAGGGATTAGTTTAGCACAATCAAGAAACATATGGACCAGGATGGCTGGGCCTTCCCCGCATCTGGGACACTTGTCGTCTGTTCTTTTGCCCCACCCCAACAACTTAGCCGGGGTAAAATAAAGATGAAATATAGGCTAGATGTATCAAGCCATTTACGATTCGCAAAGGCCAGAATTCGCAGAATTCCGGCGTTTGTGAATCGCAAACTGTATTTTTGCATGTTTTGGCATGCATCAAAAAAAATCGCAAAATAAGGAATCGCAAAAATGTGCGATTCCTTATTTTGCTATAGCATTTAGGAAATCGCAATTTTGCGATTCCTTAAATGCTATGTATGTAGCATTTTCTATTTGCGAATTTTGGTTAAGAAATCGCAAATTACCACCAACTTGTAGTTGATGGTAAGTTGCGAATTCTTTTAAAAATGCACAATTTGGCATTTTTCAAGGTGGCATGTGACGCACATACATGCCCATAGGGCATGTATGTGCGCCATATGCACACACATGTTAATTTCAGGGGTGCAGCAGGGTGTCCTTGAGACACCCCTGCACCCTTGAAAATTATTCTCATTTTGCAATTAGAAAAAATTGCGAATCGCAAATTGAGATGTATTTCACAATCATTACTATGGGCCTCCTGGCCCATAGGAATGAATGGGAAATTATTCCTTATTTGCGAATTCACAAATTGCGAATTCGCAAATAAGGAAGATTAAGAAATCGCAAAAAAATAGCGATTTTTTACATACATCCCAATTTGCGATTTCTAAATAGCGATTCCTTAAAAATCACTATTTAGAAATCGCAAAGGGGAATGTTGATACATCTACCCCCTGGTCTTATAATGTTGTGCCTTCAGTCTAGTGGCAGGAAGATCTTTGCGGCTAGTGCGATTGCTTTATCTAAATCAACATCGGGTTCACCTAGCTTCCTAGCCCAGTTTGCTTCTGTCTTTTCGAGATCGCCCAAAAGGTTATCCAACAAAATACTATGGATATTTCTTATTTTGCAATCAACACAAGCTATCACCATGGAGTTGTTAAAAAATTCCCTAATTTGCACACACTTAAAATATAGACTGCCTGGGATACCAAACTCATGCTGTAGATGAGTGAAAGGGCAGATCTGACCTAGGGCACAAAGGTCCCCTATTTCCGTAAGGCCGTGCTGCTCCCACTGCCTTCTCATTACATCATAAAATAAAAATGGGAAAAAGGAAGAATGCCACAGCGATGTGTACCTGCAATATTTCGGAATCTTCATACTTTTACAAATCTTGCTCCATACTTTCCAGGCATTAAGTATAACCTTACATCGGACTTTCTTAAAGTAGCTCGGTTCTAGCTGCCACAGCAACAGCCGTCCCCCTTTTTGCCCCAGGGCAAGCTGGTAAATAGTAGAAAGAACATTGAGGCTGTCCTGAGCTGTCCTATCTTTCTTATTCACAAAAAATAATATGTGCATCTGTTGTAGAAGAGCCACCCAGTAATACAGTGTGATGTTGGGAACTGACCACCCAGTCCCTGAGGGCAAGAGCAAAATTTTATTGAGCGCCTCACCTTCTCATACTGCCAAATGAAGTTTATAAAAATAGAATCCAAAGTTTTCAGTATTGATTCACTATGGCTCCTGGTAATGACCGAAATAAACATAAATTCTTAACGAGCATTATCATCTTAAGAACGTTGCCCCTACCGATGATTGATAGTTATAGCCCATTCATACGTCTTAAGCCAGTGGTTTGTTTTTTTAGCCATGGTATTAAAACTAATCTTGCCTTTGATGTCTATTTTAGAGCTGATGTGGACGCCAAGATTTGTAGCTGTATCCACAGGTCATAAAACATAAAAAATAAGGTTACCCAGGCAAATGATTTGACTTTTCCCCTTATTCACGTGTAACCAGAGGCTTACCCATACTCTCCCGTAGTAGCTTTGATTTCCCTGATAGCCCCTTCAGGATTGGTTGTGACAATAGCGATATCGTCTGCGTATGCAATCACTTTGATCTTCTGATTATTTATGATCAGCCGATTTATATAGAGGGTGAACAGGATGGAGAGCAAGGGCACCTCTGCCTAGTTACCCTGGACACCTTTATAATCTCCGACTCTTCGCCCGTTAGCTGAAGCCATGCATATGGATCAAGGTACATAGCCTTCATAGAGGTGATCAACCGGGGGCCCAAGCCCTTTAGCTCTACTATTCCCCATAAGAAGCTCCAGGCCACCCGGTCAAAGGCCTTCTCAGCATCGAGGAGGGCCAAAGCAATTTTCCCCCCTGTCTCAGCTGTAATATTGAATAACGCTATGGTCCGCCTTATGTGGTCAGTTGTTCCTCGGCCAAGTATAAAGCCATTCTGCCAAGGTTATACCAGGCTGGCTATTATCCTCCCCAATTTACCTGCCAGTATTTTGGAATATATCTTGGCGTCAGTATTTATCAATGATATTGGCTGATACGAAGCCGTATTGTCCGGAGGTTTATCCTTCTTAAGGAATATAATGATGTTGGTACCTTTCCAGGACTCTGGTGGGAGCCCATTGTGCTGTACCCATAAAAAGAGGTCTAACTTAGTTATTTTACTCATTTATTTATTTGACTTTTTATAGAGCGCAAACTGGATCCGTTAGGGTGTCAGAGTGCTTTACAGGAATCCACAGTAGTAGACAAAAGCCTTGGAGTGGGGGCAGGGGTTGCTGGATACATAGGGGATAAAATAACAAGTAACTAAATTTTACATGTACAATATGCAGGAAACAAGGTCCCAGGGTCCATGGTGGGAAGTCCGGAGGTGCCGGGTGGATGGTGGATGGGTACTCCAGGGGGATGCATTAGACGGAAGTGGAGCAAGGTCTCTGGATGATTAGAAGGCAAAATTTAGGTGAGGAATTTTCCCATTAGCAAGGTTTTGGTATCTTTTTTTAAGCTAGCCAGAGAAGGGAGTCTTCTAATGGCGGGTGGAAGTGAGTTCCATACTCTTGGTGCGTCCCCAGAGAAGGCCTGATTCTAAGTTGTCTTTTTCCAAAAACGTGCAGGTTGAAGCAAGAGGTCTCTGGTGGATCAGGAGTTTCTGGTTCCTCCAGATATTAAGACTCTCTGGGCAAGATATGCAGGGGAGTTTGAGTATAATGCCTTGTGCCTGATACATGCCAATCTGAGTTGGATTCTGGCCTTTTAGAGGAAGCCAGTACAGAGCCTACAGATGTGGTGAAATGTGGTTGAATTTCCTTGAGCCAGTTAGTAGTCTAGCGGCCGTGTTGAGGCAGGCTTTTAAATGTGCCAGGGAGATCTTGGGTAGAGCCTAGAGGGTGGAGCAGCTATATTCGAGTCTCGAGATGACAAGTGAATGGACTGCCATTTTTAGGTCGGGAGTATCAAGGAAAGGTTTGAGTTTCCTTAGGTAGCTCAGGTGGAATCTGGCAGATTTTGTCATCGAGCTGATGTGGTCCTGCATGCTCAAGTGACAGGCAAGGGTTATTCCGAGGAATTTGGCCAAGTCCACGATGGTCGGAGGACAGTTTGAGGCTGTGATGGCCTTCATCCATACCTGAGTCTCAGGATTGTTTTTGGGAGGGGAAATTAGTAGAAATTCTGTCTTTTTTTCATTGAATTTGAGTTGATTGGAGGAAAGCCATTGGATAGTCAATTTCATGGCTTCATTCAGGGAAAGAATATCTTCAAGGGAGGAGTTTTTGATGTAGATCTCGGTATTGTCAGCGTACATGTGGTAGGAGATATTTGCGGTGTGTGTTACTTCGGCAAGCGGCTTGAGGTAAAGGTTGAAGAGGGTTTAGGAATCTCTGAGAGCAGTTGTGGAGGAATGACCTAAACCATTCAAGAACAGAGCCATCCATTCCCATCCTGAGTTTGAGGCGTTCAAGTAGTTTTTCATGGTTGACCGTTGAAGGCCGAGGATAGATCTAGGAGGATTAGGAGACAGGTTTTGCCTTGGTCAAGTGCTCGGAGGACATTATCCATGATGTGGAGAATGTTGGTTTCCGTGTTGTGCAAAAACCACAGTTGATGGACAGAATGCAGAACAATGTCATACATTCACCACAGTACAGAGATCTGGGCCTAAATCCATCGTTTTTTTGCACTCCACACCACCCCAGTTCAGACATGGCCATATGCAAATCAGTCTGACCCTGTGCCTCATGGGAACAGTCCAGCCCGAACTGCCAAGCCATGCCTTCCCTGGACCGGAAACAAGCTTCTGAGGACCGGTTTCTGGCATTCAAGCCGTCTTCAGCCGGGCTTGCTTGAATCTAGTGGTGTGGAGAGCATGGGACTCACGTCTGAGCATACCCATCCCAACTGGATTGGAAGTCATCTAGTAGGTGGAAGTTGGTGATGTGTTGGCTCAGCTGCTGTTGCACACACTTCTCCAGAACTTTAGCTAAGAGTAGGATGTTAGAGATGGTTCTAAAGTTGTCAGGGGAAGGAGGAGTTAGCTCTGATTGAAGTATCTTATAAAACTCAAAGGGTATATTTTCAGGGCCGGCAGCTTTCCTTGAGTATAGGTGGTGTACAGAGGTTAAAACCTCTTCAAGCTTAATATCTGCTTCTAATTAATTCCTAGTAGATTGATCGTGGATAGCCCCAAGATCTGAGTCAGACATTACTAGACGAACATCCAGATGTGCTAAGCTTCCTTCCTTATATATTGCCTGATACATTTTTTTAAATACACGGAGTAAGTCATTGACCTCTGAGCAGATTTTACCATCCTTCTTAATTGCAGTTAACCTGTTCCTTGTTGTTTTCTGCTGTGTACGCACACAAGCCTTCTCCCTACAAATTCTCCATACTCATACATCTTGTTCTTGTGTGTCTGAAATTCTGCAGCCAGTCTCTGAATATAACAACTATTTATCTTTGCTTTTAAAGCTATAATTTTAAGCTGGGTTTGCGCTATTTCTAGTCACTGTGCTATCCTTGTGACATGCCCTAGTTCTGCCTCAGATAATTCCCCCAACAGCCTCTCTTTCTCGGCTTGGCGCTGCCTTTTGGCGAGGGCAACAAAGCTAATGATCTAACCCCTCAAGCTAGCTTTGAAGGTGTCCCATACTATATTTCGTGGCGCACTAAACCTACTAGTGTCGAAGTACGACTGTGCCCAGTTCTTTAGATGTTCGACAAAGATTGTATTCACCAATAACTTCCTTTCAAAAAAGTCCACTTGTGCAGATGATTTGTAATTGCTTGAAACTTTATCTCTAGAATCAGCGGGCTGTGGTCTGAGATTATCTTTGGGAGCTTCCTGAGCTCTGCTTTATTTAGCAGACCCGCTGATATTAAAAAATAGTCAAGTCAGAAATATTTATTGTGTGGGCATGAGTAATAGGTGTAACCTGGAACACTAGGATACTAATGTTCCAAGTATCTGCCAGGCCATGACTAGCCATGAGGGAGGCTAGAGCCCTATATACTCAAGGTTTTTTCTCCTGATATTGCTGGGTCTGTAAGATCTTGACTGCCTGATCTATGTTCAGATCTCCACAGGTAATCAGCAGATGCAGCCAGGAGGCTTACTGAACCTCAAGGTACTCCCGTACCTTGGGATCATCCTGATTTGAACCATATATGGCACAAACTGTCAGTCCCTTCTCAAGCTCGGCCAGCGCCCACCTACTAAGGCTGTCCGTAACTTAGCACCTTATCAACCCCATTTGGGGTTTAGCCAGAATAGACACTCCTCGAATATTAGAGCTCTGGGAGGAACAGGTCAACAAAGTGTACCTCCTGATTGTTAACATCTCTAATTTTACCCCATGGGATACGTGTCTCTTGCATGGAAACCAAATCAGGGGCGCTGGTCCTCTCAAACTCAGCCACAAGTGATCATTTGCTTCTATCATTCAGCCCTCCCACGTTAACTGAACATATAGTTATTTTACCCATCTAACCCTTGGTTGAGATACCCTTTTGTTCCTAATCACGGCTTTACTAAATAAAGATACAGTGTAATCATCATTGCTCTATCTCTGGGTAAGATTTTTAAATTGCTCCCCCTACACCTGCCTTCTACCAGTATGACCATCCAACCCACCATAACCACCACTCTCACCCTCCTGTGCCCTTCTGTCCCAAGCCCACCCCCTGACATCCCTCCCACTCCCCCTCCCACTTCCAAAACCCCCCAACTTTGAGAAGCTATCAGACCACAATGCGGTCTGTGGAAAGATGTGAATGGCACCAGTGCCCAGTGCAATACATTAAAAAAATAAGGTAGGAGTTATAATACCGCCATGAATCTCACAACTTAGCCCAGGAAATATAATCAGTTACCAGTTTCTTTGCCCACCTCCCAATTACAGACTCTGAACAAGGGGGATTCCTGAAAAAGTAAGAAGGGCTAGGGGCTGCTACTTCAACACTACTCTTCTACCTTTTAAGGTTTAACGCTATCTAAAAACTCCTTTGCCTTAATTTTGGATACCAAAAAAGCGTGTTTGTCCTTCCAAGATGACTTTCAGTTGTGCAGGATCGACCAAATATGCCTTTATGTTTTTGTCCTGAAAAGGTTTGATCAGCTGCAGCAGTCGCCATCGTCTTTCGACGCTGGAATGGCAAAAGTCAGGCCGGACAAAGAATGAAACATTACGGCCAGACCGCTTCGCTGATTGCCTTAGCAAATAGTTCCCGAAATATGGCTTGGAGTCTTCCCTAAATGGCTGTTGCAGGACACTGTGGGCTCGCTGCAATTCTTGCGACCAGTTCCATCCTGTTAACTCGGGAAGGGCAGTTCGAAGTAGTTGTACCACATACGCCCGGATTTCTGTGCCTCGATTCCTTCCTTGACTCCTAATAGACACAGATTATTTGCCACTGGCAATTCTCATGATCCTCCAGCTTCCATTGTATGTCAACAAGCTGGGAATCATGTGCCTCAGTTCTGTCTGTACTCGAAGTGGCTGCCTGATCCATCTCTGCCACAGAAGTTCTTGCCTCGAGATCTGTCAAGCTTTCCTTAATAGTGTTGCACACTTTTGCCAGCTTCCTGACCATTCCTCAAACTTTTCTCAATGCAGTTTGAGCCTTTCGACTGTTTTGACGCATCTCCTCCTGGTGCATTAGTACAGCTTGGTAAATAGAGCCCAGTTTAGGAGAGTCATGGTCACCGGTATTCTGTACTGCCCCATCGAGCCGTTCTGTAGGTGTGTAGTCCCAAGCCATTTTTTTACCTTCAGATGTCTGCTGACCCACCTTCTTAGAAAACTTACGGGAGGTCATTGTGGAGGCCCCTTTACCCACATCTAGGTCACTACTGTTCTCGCTGGATTAATCAGACGACCCGGCTCCATCTAATGGCCATTCAGCATCGTTGTCGGACAATGAAAAAAAGCAATCAATTTGTTCCTTTTCCAGGTCAAAATTCCTGTTTCTGTTCCCTCTTTTGGATCGCCAGTTGATGGGTGAGGTTTGGGGGATGGTAATTGATAGCTTGAGATAGCTCTACCATGTAAGGGCAGATATTATTGCATGTATCGGGTGGGGGAAGACTTAAACAAGGGCCCGCCTATAGATGTAATCTCAGATGCAGTATTGACATCCCTGGCCCCCCTTGATGACACGGTCCCCCCAGTTCTCTGGGGGATCGTCCCCAGCATTTGGTACAGCATTTGGTACACCCTAACCCGCAGCTTGTGGCTTTCTGGGTTAGGACAGTAGGTACCGCAGGCAAGTTTGTGAGGTCTCCCACTCCCACAGCACAGTGAGGGCCTGGGGTAAAGAAGAAGAAGAGGAGGCCTGCATACCTTCATCATTGTCCTTTGAAATCCTAGGCTTGGATGCAGCCGGAAAAACCTGTGCTTCAGCAGCTGGGGTAATAGACTGGTCTGACTCATGTGCTTCCAGCATTCTCTGTGTCTGCCGATCCTCCTGTTTCCCGTCTGACCCATTCAACAGCTCCATCGCCAAGGGGCCGGCCGGCCGGACGCTGACTGTTGGCAGCCCCGCCTCTCTCTTTCCTCTCTGGTGGAGGCTCCACATGCTGAGCCAATGGTGCAAGCCTCCTAGCTTGTCGCTGCATTGGTCCCCCAGTAATTTTATGCCCCTGCTCCATTAAGCCTGAAGTTGTTATTGCTGTGGAGGAGTGATTAGCCTTGCCCTTCCGGGCTCCACCAGCCACCTTCGGACCCATTCCTGGCGTTGAAGCCACAGTGCGGCAAACAATGCAGTCTGAGTGCCTCCCAGCCTCAGCAACAAGATGTCTAAGTGGGAGCAGCCCTTCAAAAATCAAAGCTACTCTGGAGCAGCCTCCAGGGGCCAGTTGAGTGTCCGCCAATATACCGGGGGCCATTGCAACAGTTTAGTTCAGTATTGCACTGCTGAATTAATACACGGACCGCAGTGCTACTACCAACAATCTGAAGTGGCCGCCATCTTACTTCTCCTCCCTGACAAAAAAGCCAACAGGAAGCTTCGTAAAAGAGGTTCTCCAGGGAATAGGTGAAGGCATCTTTATTAAAATTGCAAACAAAAAAACCTTCTGGCCTCCATAAAGCTTCTTAAGTAAACAGTGAGGTGATATTGGATCACAGCTGCTGAACTTGTGCAGCAAACATATTACATCAGTCTTTTAGTAAACAAATAATCTAACATTTTAGAGGTCACTGTTTTGGTGCTTTTTTCTGGTAAAACATATGCCCACATTGTGATAATCCTGATTTGACTCTAGAGATCAATTTGGCAACATCAACCATCCCGACATGTACATGGGAAGGGGCGAGGCTCAGTAATTGAATGTGTCTTTGTCTCACTGAGTATGCACCCTTTTGCTGTGGAAGGGGACATTATTCCCACTATACATGACAATCAAAACCCCCTAATGTTGCCCATAAAAATCCAGAAAAAAGGTTTGAAGAGTAATGGTAGGTATTATTTACGAAAGATGCAGGGCGTAGACTTGTTTGGTATTCAGCAAATATGAAGCCAATAATGTGTCAGCTTACCGCTGGGTTTGAGAGCTTGGTTAACTCTTGTTCATTGGAGGAAATTGTACCCCCTGCAATTTTGAGTAGCTTTGTAGAATGAGGCACAATAAGTAATGGTTTGATAAGGCCTGCGGAATTACAAATGCTATGATATGAAATAAACTGAAGCAACCTATTAGGGATCAAAAAGCAATTGGTACATGTAGGAAGGCTTATATTTTGGCTCTAAAGAAGAGAAAGCCAGACCTGAAGGATGGGAAATGGGAAACCTTCGTATTTGCATGTCAGACCAAAGACCCCCAGGCTTTTTGGAAAGCAGTGTGTGTTGGTCTTGTCCCCGGTGCACCGCCTGACAAGGTGAGCACCCATGTTGGTCCGGAAAGCTGGATAGACCATTTTCGTTCAATGTATCATTCTAATGTTTCAAACTTAGAGGAATGAATGGCTGATTGTCTCTGCCCCTAAATATTCAATTATTTGGAGAGGATGTTCTTTAGGCCATCTTTAGCAGCCCCTCAAATAAAGCTCTAGGGCTGGATGGGATCCCTATGGACATATTTAAGGAAAGCCCAGGGATCGGTCCCCCTTCCTTACTAATGTTATATTTTCAGCCTGCAAGATTGATGTCCCTTCCTCCTGGTGACAGTCCATAATCGTGCCAGTTTTTAAAAAGGGAAATGTACACGACTCCAAGTGTTATTGCCCAATCTCACTTCTTGATTCAATTGCAGAATAATTGGGAGAATCCTACGGAACCGTTTGCTCCTTTGGACCACAGAGAAGAATATTCCCCTACAGGTTCAGTATGGTTTTTAGAAAAGGCCTTGGCAATCTAGGACAGTGTTTACATTTTCACCTTCTTCTTTCTAAATACCAGCTTGCCAAGAGCAGCTTCCTTAAGCTGGCTTTTAAGGATCTAACAAGTGCCAATGACTGTTTAAATAGAACCAAGTTATGGGATATTTTAATCTCCTTTGGTCTCACGGCAGACTTGGTGGCTTTTTAAAGAATCTTCATTGGGATTGATCTGCATCAGTGAGGTATGGGGACAGTGGAGAGTGATCATCCCCCTTGTTAGATAATCGGGGAGTGTGCCAGAGATATGTGCTGGCGGCCATTCACATTTTGCTGTACAAAATGACCTAAGCCCTTATTTATGAGGCCTTGCCTCAGTTTTGCGCCGCCGGTGCGTCACTTTTTGTGACGCACCAGCGGCGTAAAAAATGCGCCTTGTTGCGCCATATTTAAAAAGTGACGCATCTAGGTAGATGCGTCACTTTTTAAACCCCTGCGCCACATTTTACCTGCGTCAGGTATAATGTATGCAGAGGGGGCGTTCCCCCGCAAAAAGCCTCGTAATAGTGACGCAGTGAAATCTATGAGATTTCACTGCGTCCCTTTTAGGATGCTGTTGCATCAAAATCTTGCGCCTGCCTCACAGCAGGCGTAAGACTGATGCAAGCCCTTTCACATGGGGCTTTCCCCATGTGAAAGGACGCATTGCTGGAGTTGCGTCACTTTTGTGACACACTCCAGCAATGCGTCACTTTTGCGCTTACAGATACGTCAGAAATACTGACGTATCTGTAAGTCCTTGCAACATGATGCATCATACATTAAATATGACGCATCATTGGTGTCGCAAGGAGTGCGCACTGAAAAGTGACGCATCGCTGATATCTCGCAGCGATGCGTCACTTTTCATAAATGAGGCCCCTAGAACTTAAACTACTGAACGTGAGGCTGATATTTCGCTGGTCAACAAAAAACCTATATCCCCACTATACTTATATAATGCTGAGTTACTTGTTGGGACGGCCAACAGCTTAAAGTTATTATTCTCCACTTTTGTTGTATTTATGAAAAAGCTTGACTTGGAAATTAACTTTTGAAAAATCTTCACCATGGTGTGTGGACTAAAAAGAATCAAAACCCATTCTACACAAATTGTGGGAAGATCAATAGAGAAAGTGAGTCAGTTCCAGTACCTCAGGCTGATATTTAATAATGCATGTACTTGGGCACCGTGTGTAGCGAATAGGAGAAATCGTTTTTGCACAAGGTTGGCTCTATTTTCTCTCTAGCTGCCTTGATAAGAAAAACACCCATAGCCCCTAGAGATTTACAGGAGAAATACCTTACTATTTTGACTTATGGCTCAGGTATGGGACTATAGTGATGTGGAAAGTATACAAATTGAGGAAAATAGAGAATGCAGGCATGGGTTGGGGGTCCCGCCATCTACTTTCAGAGTTTCCAACCCATCTGGAACTGGTCTTGGAACATGAGGAAGCTCTGATTAAACTTGCCATTTTTGCTTTGGTGTTCAATCTGGTTGAACCAGGAAGCCGGTTCAAATTGTGCAATTATTTCCTATGGAACTAAAATCCCTTGGCTTACATACATCTGGAAGACAACTTCTGCCTTATACTGTTTCTACATGTATGAGAAGACAGCGGTAATTTCCAAAAACCATACAGGATCGGTCAGGGTTTGCTTTTTATCTCAAATAATGGTTTGGAGGGGGTACAGGGAAGTAATGAAACCCTCCATTAGACATTACCGCCTTTTACAAACCACTAAGGAGGTCGGTCCTTACTTGAATCTGGTCTTGAGTACATGGGAACGGATGTTGCTGCCTTAAATCAGTCTTGGTTCTATTAGGTGGTGCCTATGTTTCCAGCAATAATAGACAAAAAATGTCCTTAATTTAAAAAAAGTCATACAGGGCAATTAATGAATTATAGACAACAATGTGTACTATAAGCAAAACTTGTCCAGCCGGACAATGATTTAATCAATGTAAATGATTTAGCAAAATAAAGTGAACAATTATACAGTGGGATACAATCCTGTATCAAGTACATATAACACAAGGAGGACAAACCAATATTAACATAAAAGGGAAATTAGCAGGCAATTCTAAAACTAAGGGGGCGCTGGTAATGAGTTAGAGTTAAACCAAGCTGACCACATGTATTAAACACAGTTGGGTAACACAATGGAAAACTAGTGTAAAACTACGTAAATTGTCGACGGCGTTTCGATCCTATACAAAATAAAGGATCATCATCAGGACTAAAAGTACATTGCCTGATTGTTAACCATAACCCTTCCAAGTGCAAGAGTAACGAGGGGGTCGGGGCAGACAACCAATGGGTTGTTTCACGGGCGGGGTGCAAATCTCCTTGTATCCTGAGGAGAGATGCGACGGTGCCGCGGTTTGCAGGGCGCCAACGAGTTCCTTCCACAGGATAGGGAACAAGGGCCTCTGATTATGATTGCGGATAATCCGCATCCTCCGGGCCGGCGGAAGCCACCGCCGGCCCGGAGGATGCGGATTAACCGCTGCGTACTGAAAAACGACCCCCCGCTAGAATAGGATGGCTGGGGGATCTTTTTTCTGTCCGCTGCTTTTCCGCTGCGGTCGCCTTCCGACTGCGGCGGAAAAGCTCTAACATGGCTGGCGGTGTCTATCAGACACCACCAGCCATATTAGGATGTCAGCGGTCCTATGCCTTTCCACGGCGGCATTTCCGCCGTGGAAAGGCATACAGACTTTTCTTTGGGGGCCCGTTGCGGGCCCCCAGGGGTGAAGGGGGTGGGTGGTGCACTTCGGGGGTACCTATGGTACCCCCCTGCCTTTGCGTGCACGAAGCGGCAGGCACCACACGGTGCATGCCGCTTCGTGCATGCAAAGGAAAACATGCACTTTTAACCTTGCGGCGGGTGCTGCTTGAGGCAGCATCCGTCGCAATGTTAAAGATAGAGGATGTGACCGTCAGTGTAACCAGCGTGGATCCGGCTGGCCGCGGTAGGCGGGGAGGGATTCCTTAATTATCCAGAGGGGTAGTCCTACGAACGTGACCGGGCGCCGGGCGCAATGGCTGATGTCAGTGATCAAAATTAAGGACCTTTGTTGTCTATTATAACTGTTACCCCTGGTCCTTGATTACCTAGTGGGTTCCCTTATTGCCTTATAACAGTATGTTTCCAGCAAGGCCAGTTTGTCCCATCTGATATATGTATGTCAGTGTGATGAGTTATCCCCCCAGACCCTTCTGTAGTTTGTCTTTTTTGCAAGGTTTTCCCTCCACTCACAAAACGTTTTTTATTACCTCTGGTTTGAAAAGGTAAGTTAAGTAAGTGTGGAGTGGAGGATCACTGACATAATATCAATTACACTAATATAGAATTACACTAATATCGAAGATAAAATATTGAATACAAAAATATCGAATTCCTATCTATAAACAGGTAAGTACAAAAATATCGAAACATAAATATAGTTTGAAAAAATATAGTTAGTCAAAATATAGAATTTTTTTAAATGTCTTAAAAATAATTTACATTAATTAAATATTAAAAATAATTAAGTAAAATTATCTTAAAAATACTTAAATAACCTTAAAAGTATTAACTAATTAATTTAAGTTATAAAAAAACATACAAATGTATTTTTCAAATATATATATATTAACATAATATTAATAAAATCATATCAAATATTTTTACCGTAGGATAGCGGGAGGGTAACATTTACTATTACCACTCCAGTGAGTGTAACAGTAGGAAAACGTTGGATAGCGTAGGGGTAAAAATTACTATTCCCACTCCAAAGAGTGCAACAGTAGGGAAAGCGTTGGATAGCGTAGGGGTAAAAATTACTATTCCCACTCCAGTGAATGCAGCGTTGGATAGCGTAGGGGTAAAAACTACTATTCCCACTCCAGTGAGTGCAACAGTAGGGAAAGCATTGGATAGGGTAGGGGTAAAAATGAATATTCCCACTCCAGAGAGTGCAACAGTAGGGAAAGCGTTGGATAGCGTAGGGTTAAAATTACTATTCCCACTCCAGAGAGTGCAACAGTACGGAAAACGTTGGATAGTGTAGGGGTAAAAATTACTAATCCCACTCCAGTGAGTGCAACAGTAGGGAAAGCATTGGATAGCTTAGGGGTAAAAATTACTATTCCCACTCCAGAGAGTGCTACAGTAGGGAAAGCGTTGGATAGCGTAGGGGTAAAAATTACTATTCCCATTCCAGAGAGTGCAACAGTAGGAAAAGCGTTGGATAGCTTACGGGTAAAAATTAGTATTCCCACTCCAGAGAGTGCAACAGTAGGGAAAGTAAATATTGAATACATTAATAAAAAAAATTAAGTATCAATACTAATTAAAAATAATTAAAAGTAATTACCAATGTAATATAATATTTAATCAATTGAAAACACAAATACATATTAATTATTAAAATTCATTGCCTATTAATACAAATAAATTACCAATTACCAATTAATTAATTAGCAATTAAGAATTAATTAACAATTAATTCAAAATAAATATCAATAAATAAATTAAAATATTTAATTAATTACAATTAAATTAATTCCCACCCTATTCCCCTATAATCCCACAACCCGCTATGGAAAATGAATTATTAAAATTAACATATTCATCAATTACTCAATTAATAAAAATGTATTACCAATTAACAATTCATTAATTACCAAATAAAGAATGATGAACAATTAATTCAAAATAAATACCAATAAATAAATTAAAATATTTAATTAATTACAATTAAATTACTTCCCACCCTAGTCCCCTATAAACCCACAACCCGCTACAGAATTAAATAACGCAAAAATTAAATAACAAAAAATTCATTACTTAAAATAAATTATAATAAAAATATACACTTTTCACACATATACTAAATACAAAACACTTAAAAAAATGATATTATTATAAATTCGATATATTTTAATACGTATATTATATACTTTGATATTTTGACTTTCTATATTTATAAAAATATATATTAAATATTTAATTTAAGGTAAGTAACTTACCTTAAATTCGATATTTTTGTTGACTATATTCTGTCCATTCGATATTTTGTCCATTCTATATTTTTACTTCGATATTAATGTAAGTCTATATTTTGTATTCGATATTTTGTGTAGTTACAGGAGGGGCATTGATTTCTTCCACTACTTTCCTCAAGCTATATACATCCTCCGGTTGCTATCATACCTCTCACTTTTGATCTGCACTATATATCGTCCATGATTAATCTTTAGCACAGTGCCGTTTTTTATATTTCTGAATGATACCACGTTGCTGCATGACCCGAGCTATTTTACCACTCGGTTCACATCGAATTTTTTGGGCACCAAGCATGAACACGTTTTAACATCCACAGAGTTTGGTTCACATATTTCCTATACATGCTTATAGACTTTGTTTTGATTGAAGGCCTTCCTGTAAGGTTTGCATATATTTTTTTCATTTTTCAGAACATTCCCCTGACGAAGGGCACAGTTGATGCCCGAAATGCATTGGGTTGGATTCGAATATTGGATGGATGTGGTTTTGATACTTTAATGATTTGGGTGTTAAACCACTAAAGACTTTTCACGATGATCCATATCTTGAATAAGCATTGACATGAAGAGATAATGTCAGACTCGTGACATTTAACGGTCAATAAACAGATGCCTACATATTGCTACACTAGTTTCCAGGATCTTTCATTTGATTTACATGACTGTACCTGTTTATGGTCCTTTGCGCTGTGCACTGGGGGACGGCTCCTCTGTAGAAGCTGCAGCATAATTGATCTCTCAGCAAGACTTGGCGGAACAGAAAGTAAAGCCTAGGTAGCACGCCACACCTTTTTTCACGTTGAAAAAATTAGTTCAACCCCTGCTGTGCGTGTCCTTTTCGTATTCTATTTCCACAATCCCATTGGATTCTTACAAGGATTACTCTAATTTATGCAATCTGGTGACCCTCACAGGTATGGGAGGCACAGTGCTATGTCATTGTTGCACAGGGCATTTATCAATTTTACCAAGTTCCTTAAGCATGCTGGTGGCACACGCTGCTTTTGGATGTGCCACCTGCCATTTCTGTCTATTTTATATCTCAACTGTATTCTATGAAATAGGCTGTGCTGATATTACGTAACAATGTAAATACATTTTTTAAAAACCAATCCAAGTTAAAGGTGCATTAGCAATGTGCTAGGGGTTCCCTGTGTTTTTAAATTGTTAATATCTTCTTAGATTGCATCAATACTTAACAGGATACCTGCACAAGGTCCCTCCCTTAACTAGGTGGCCAGTGCATTGGAGCCTTTATTTTGCGGGCAATGTGTTGATTCTCTGTCATTCCCTACTGCTCTGGACCTTCACTAAACTGGCACCCTATTCATATACCAATGATCTCAAAGGCAATTTGAATAAAACCAAAATTCTATAATTTGACAAGTCAAGCTTAAGGTTATTTTGAATTCCAACAGTAGAGAAATTGAAGTAGTTTCTACTGTTTAGTATTTGAGGGTACATTTTGATAATAAACTCAGTTGGGAACCCCTTATCAAATCAAGAAAAAGTAATTGAACATACTGCTAGGCACCCTCGTAAGATAATTTTTTATCATGGTTTCTACTCACTTGGTCCTTTAAGAAAAGACTAGAACGCCACGCCATTTCATAATGAATTTATGGCCGTCCCATTTTGCTCATGACATTACTATACTGTTGGTTCCACTGAGGGTCAAATTTGGCATACATTCTTATGACTTAAGAAGTTTCCCTCTGATGTACTTTTTTCATTGAGAAGGGGAATGCAATTTGTGTACGAATATTTCACGTAGCAAATTGTATATTAGCTGGGAGTTGACAAACATCCAGCCTAATGAATAGTAAATGTACATTAATTAGGAAGGTAATAATTTGTAACCCCCTGTGATTGACGATAAATGAAGGGAGCCAGCAGACCTCTGTCATTTACATCATCAAATGGAAACATATTTTTAAAGAAGCTTGTACAATTAAATACAC
Organism: Lissotriton vulgaris; assembly: GCF_964263255.1. Taxonomy (NCBI): domain Eukaryota; kingdom Metazoa; phylum Chordata; class Amphibia; order Caudata; family Salamandridae; genus Lissotriton; species Lissotriton vulgaris. Next base: position 2,126,779,793 of record NC_141689.1, read on the forward strand.
TGGAGATGCTTCAAAAATAGGTTTCCCATCTGGTAAGAAACTGGGGGAAAACAGGTCCTCTAAACTACTAACTTTTTTCCCCTGAGGCCACCATCTCAATTTCCAAATGGGAAGATATCCATGTGGACGGCTTCCTTTTTGAGAATGAAATAGTACCCTCTTTTGAGTTGTTTGTATCTGATCAATGGTTTGCCACTGCCATATGGTCACAAATCATTCATACATTCATACATTCCTCTCTATATCACAAATTAGAGGGAGACGCCCCTTTCACACACCCTCCTATTTACAATTGGGACAGGGTCTGAAGGACTGTTCCAACAGGGAAAAGGGCTTTTATAAAAAGATTTTTATTTTGCAAACTCTGATTTTGCAAATTGCAGGTTTTTTACGTGCAAAATATCTTTGACTATCAGGTCCCAAAATCCCTTTGGAATATCTAGTTTGGAAGGCAGTTCGACTGTGTTTCTAGACAATATTTTTTTGACTCTTTAAATCCTAAGGTGACCGTGCATCCGTTCTAAGGAAAGTTTGAAACTCGCTATTGTCAACTTTATAAGGGCGCTGTTGCAAAAATCTTAGTCAGAGTCTGCAGGAATTTTCACTCAACCGACTGGCAATCAGGACTTCATGTGGTAGCGCAGCTGAAGGTGCTCCTTTGAATTCTACTAGTCACGATACGTGCATTGAAGAAGCCTATTTTTTGGCAATATTAGTGCTTAGCCGTGTGATGTACTCAATTCATCTATTTATAGGATTTTTTATAACACAATAAAACATTTCTTTAAAAACTGGTGCTCACATAGAACAACTAAATAAGTTGTCACAAATGACAAAATACCAGATAATTTGTCCAGGCAATTACGTTTAATAGGTAAATCACGAACTTATCTAAGTTAAATGTAATAGTTGAAGGGATCCTATTTACCCCCAAAAAAGTCTACAGCACAAGAGACCCATATTGTGAGCATTCAAAGTGTTTGCTTGGTTTGAAATGGATTTGCTAGTGGGGGTCAAACTGAAGCCATTTAGATAGTTGGTTTTGTGTGTTTGTAGGTTGTATACCTTTATTGAACCTAACACAAGTCAGTTGCCAACTTTTAAAAACGTATCATAAAAGCGCGTCTAGTAAACACTTGCTTCATTCAATAAAATGTAAAATTGATGCTTTCATCTCATTACTAAATGTGACCGTTTGTATGGGAGTTCAAGGACTAGTTAATATAACTGAAAGAAGAAATTGTACTTTCGAAACAGAGAAAAGGAAATCTGAGAATCCAATTTCAAGTTCCAGTTTGCCGGCAGCATGTGCTGCTCTTTGCTTTGTTGTTGCTATGGGGTTCAACACTAACTCAACAGTCTGTTCTATATGTATGCTGTTATATCAAAGCAAGAGAAGGTCGAACATTTTTCAGCACGTGGTCGTTATATTACCATGCTACAAATCCACAGATACTTTCTTCGTTTTTTAATAAGCTCTCCACCGTTTGGGCAATAACAGAACATGCAATGACGGTCACGCTTCTTCCAGGCGTACTTTCTGTTGCCACTCTGGTTTTCATTATGTTTCATCTGTTGGCTGATGTAGACGAGGCCATCTGTTCCTTAGCATGTCCTAAGGGTGAGCCACCAGCTATATTTAAAATCGTTATTCGTCTTTTCAATATTACTTTCCAAATCTGACTAGAGGCAGCTCTGGCTGGTTCCCGAAGGCATTTCATACCAGAAAAGAAATAACATTTTATACCCAAAGAGACTTTGGCTTTGCCCTTCTTACATCAGCTCAACATTTGATTGGCCAGCAGTTATTTTCATCGGCTTGAGGAGTGCTTCTATTGTAGAGCAAGGAGAGTGAAATGCCCTTGCTCTGCAATGTGGGTGCAGTGTTATAAACAGGGCTAGACTATCAATAGTGCCACTCTGGCATTTTTCACGGTGGGATGCAGGATGGTGGGGGAGGAGGTGCATTTAGTGCTGAATCGGCTCCCATGACAAAAAATACTCCTATTTCCACGGTTTAGTTAGGGTCCCCTGCATCGTGGATATGACCGAACATTTTTGCCAGAATTAATTTCAGTTTCCTGTCTGGTCATGGTTATAATTATGTCTCTCAGTTGCATTGTATTTTTTTAATACATTTCCGTCTGTATGTATCCATCTTTAATTTTTGGCCATCTCCATGATGTTTATCCATATTTTTTTGAGAATAATTGGAACCGTAAAATTGTACATTTCCATATTATTCCACTGATGAAAATACACTCATACTTTCGTGCCTGTCACGTTTTAGCACATTAAGCAGTCATATCTAACAAAACACTACAACGCAGGCAAATAATATACTCCATACATACATTAACATATGCTTGTATCAAATGCATTCTCATCCTGTCTATTAACACCCCATGCTGTCTATATGCTCAGCTGTTGACCAGGAATTTACAAAAGGAAAGCATGGCGGATCAGTTGCCAACTTTCAAAAACTTATCATAGAAGTGCGTCAAGTAAACACTTGCTTCATTCTATAAAAGGTAAAATTGCTGCTCCACAAGAAGCACAATTTTCGTTTTTTTCCAGGGAGTAAGTCCCTGACCTTAGGTCAGGGCTAACTCTCTCCCCCACAGCTCTACAGTCAAGTCGCTTTGCCGCAGCTCTCAGCCCTCCTCCTGGTGAGGGGTTGCGCCTGCAGCCTCCAGCATTCCGCCCTCCAGCCTCATCGCTACCATTGTCCCCGCCCACCTTCTGTCCCTTCCTTGCCCTTAGTGAACTCCTCAGGTTCCCCTTAAATATACTTTGAGCTCACTTAAGCTAACTTTACTTTACTTAAGCTTACTTGAAGTTTATTCTACTCGCCGGTTTCCTGCCACCGCTGCTGCCCCTGCGGTCCCTCCCCCCGCTCACACCCCTCTACCACCTCCTAACCCGTATCCTGCCCCCTCCCCTACTTAATGGTGACAGCGCAGCAGGCACGCTGTTGACACACCAAAGGTGCGCCTAAGGCAAGTCCATCTGCCCCATCCGTGACCCGAACGTGGCCAGCACCAGGCAACCTGTATCTCCGACCATTCAACACCACCACCTCAGAAGACTTAGAGACTGCCAACAGGCGTCACTGGACACAACCCACTGCCATTTCTCCCGATTCCACTGCCCCACACCTTCACCACTATCCCGGCCTCCAAAATTACTGTCTACAGACCCCCCGGCCCCCAGACACCCTTCGCCACCACCATCACCGACTTCATTGCCGCCCACGCCATCGCCTCAATGACCTACATACTCATTGCAGACCTGAACTTCCACCTCGACAACCCCAGTGACCCCAACTCCACCATCGTTTGTGACAACCTCGCCAACATCGGACTTAAACAACTCATCACCACACTGACCCACAGAGCAGGACACACCCTCAACCCCATCTTCGCAGCAGGGAACAGTGTCCACTTCAGCCACATAACCCAACCACCATGGACGGACCACAACTGCATACACTTCGCCATCGACAAACACAAGGCAACCAAACTAGCCCAATGCCCACCATTAATGAGCTGGAGCAAAGTTACTGACGAACAACCTAACTCCACCTTCACCAGAGACAACCACACGTGGGCATCCGATGTAAAAATCTCAGCCAGAGAACTCTATACTTGGATCTCCAACTGCGCAAATGAGCTTGCCCCACTATGCAACCTCGACAAACAGCACCCCAGGAAAGCTGATTCGTTCACCACCGATCTCCAAGAAGCCTGGGGCACCTGCAGATGCCTGGGGAAGAACTGGAGAAACACCAAGACAACTAAAAACTACTCCACCTACAAGGTCTCCATGACAGACTACCACAAGTAAATCAGAACCACCAACAGGAACCTCATCCATAACAAAATCCTCGCCAACTCCACCAACTCTAAGGGACTCTTTACCATATTTCAGGAATTCACTAACCTACACAGTGAAGCCACAGACATCACCCCATCTCAAGAACTCTGCAACAAGCTTGTAACATAGTCAACCTCAAGATCAAAACCCTTTATGAGAACTTTGTCAGCCACCCATCAAACACCACAGCCGCCCCCGCCCTCCAGAGACACCAGCCGGCCCACCATCTCCAACTGGACTCTGATCATGACCGTAGACACGGCCCGACCATGAAAGGCATCAACTCGGGGGCCCCCACTGACCCCTGCCTTCCTCACATCTACCACAGAGTTGTGGCCGCAATTGCACCGAACTACAATGCACCATCAATACCACCTTCAAAACAGGCACCTTCCCAGATGACTGGAAGTGTGCAGAAGTCAGGCCCCTGCTCAAGAAGCCCACAGCTGACCACACTGACCTCAAGAACTACTGGCCCATCTCGCTCCTCCCCTTCGTAGCTAAAGTTGCAGAGGAAACAGTCAACACAGAACTGACTCGATTCATTGAAGAGAACGCTGTACTCGACCCGTCCCAGTCTGGACTCTGAAGCAACCACAGCACCGAGACCGTCTGACTCTCTGCCACAGAAGACATCCACACCCTCCTAAACCAAGGCCACTCCACAGCCCTAATCCTACTTGACCTATCAGCGGCTTTCGACAATGTCTCCTACCACACACTAGTCGCCAGACTACATGAAGCCGGCATGCAAGGAACAGCCCTAGACTGGATGCTATCATTCCTCACCAGAAGAAGCTAAAAGATCAGACTACCACCCTTCCTCTCTGATCCCACGAAAATCACCTGCAGAGTCCCACAGGGGTCATCACTGAGCCTGACACTCTTCAACATCTACATGGCCCCCCTCGCAGCCATTGTCCGACAGCATGAACACAACATTGTATCCTATGCCAATGACATCCAGCTCATCCTCTCCCTCACCAAAGACTCCAACACTGCCAAACTTAACTTCCCCAAAGGAATGCAAGATGTTACAATCTGGATGACCAACAGCTGCCCGAAGCTCAATGGCAAGAAGACAGAAGTCCTCGTCCTTGGAACCACCCCTTCAGTATGGGACAGCACCTGGTGGTGGACCACGCTCCGAAGCCCATTTACCCCCTCAGACCATGGCATCGTACTCGACTCATCGCTCAGCATGAACTGGCAACGACGCTGTCACATCCAGCTGTTTCAACACCCTCTGCATCCTCTGCAAGACCTTCAAATGAACCCCCCATGAGTCAAGGAAGACAGTCGCCCACACATACATCACCAGCAGACTGGACTATTGAAACGCGTTCTACGCCGGCATCAACAAGTCCCTACTCAGCAAACTCCAGACAATAACACCACCACCAGACTCAGTGGGGGTAAACAAATTTATTGTGTATGGTTAATCAAAACCTTTACAATATTGCAAGTATTAAAAAAGAGTTCAAACTGTTTTTAAAATAAAAAGTGCTGTTACATTCTGTAATGTCCTTAAACTTTGAAAGAAAAAGGAAAGAAAGAAAAGATAAGAAGCAAATATTGCTTAGTCAATGTTCTTGGCCGTTAATTGTGGTTCATGCCTTCTGTTTAGTGCCATTGGTCACAATTTGTTTGGTTTTCTGTAGTAGAACGGTCACCTTCGGTAAAAATCTGGTGGCCCTGCAAGCTGTCTGCAACTGGTCACTGTTCAGTGCTAACATGACTGCGGGCCGACATGATCTGATTTGGGATAAACGAAATATATACAATAAGTAATGACGTCTCAGGTTGGCCAAAGATGGACAGATGCACAGTGTATGAGTCAATGTTTCATCTGATTGGCCACAGAGTCTACAGAGTGATGTCGGCCATGATTGCTTCCATGCAGGGGTTTGATCTTTTGAAATGTAGGTTCCCATCCGGACTCTTAGGAGCGTTTGTTGAACGGCTGGAGTTATATGGGTGACTAAATAAGGTTGCGGTGCACATTTCTCATTCGAACCGAGCACCATCCAGCCATGTTTTTTCTTTGCTAAGGCGGCTTTATCTGTCATCCAGGATTTTAATTTTGCTGCACTGTTGACTACTTTTTTAAAAGCCGCAAATGTGTGGTTGCTGTTCCATACATCACGCATATTGAGATTTGTCAGTTCTTCTTCAAGTGCTAATTTCCAAGGTTTTCTTGCATTTGTTTGGTGGTTTATTTCGGACTAGCAAAAAGCCATCAGCGTATCCTCTTGTGCTGCTCTTAGTTTCCAACTCAATTTCAGGAGGGCAGCTTGTCTGACTTGTTGCTGATTTAGTAACCCAAATTCAAGTCGTACTTGCGCTTGAGATGCAAACCTCGGGATCTGAAAGATGTATTTAAACAGCTCTGACTGTTGTAAGTTCAGAAAGTTTGCGTCTTTGCCTCTATATAGTTCGGAACCATACGTAAGGGATGGTAAAAACTTTGCCGCGATCACCTTCAGTAGGTGTGAGTTGGATGGACATTTCAGGTTTGTTTTTATTAAGTTTAAAGCGAACCGAAGTTTATTATACTGGGCTTTCCTGTGCTGTTGTTGTTCTTTTAATGTCCACCTTGAATCAATGACTACTCCCAGGTACTTGTAGGAAAGGCTTTGCTGTATGGTGTTACCTGCTATGTGCCATTTGAATGATTTCCGCCCTGACCGAGATCCAAAGCAGACGATCTTCGTTTTGTTGTAGTAAAATAACAGTCTGTGCGCACTGATGTATTCATGCAGCCTTACGATGGAGCGTTGTAGACCCACTGGGGTCTGGCTGCAAAGTACGATGTCATCAGCGTACTGTATACTCCTTATTTTGTATTGCGCCAACTTCGGGGGATCTGTTTCTGTCTCGGAGATGTACTTATCAAGGTCGGCAGTAAAGATATTAAAAGGGGGTCGGGGCCAGTACGCATCCCTGCTTCAGGCCCACATGGGTGGGGATTTTTGCTGTTGTTCTGTCACCATTGCCTATTTTTATTTTGACCCAGGTTGATGTGTATAAGTTTATAATGGCCGTTAGCAGCTTCGATGGTGTTCCCCAATTGGCCATCTTTTGCCATAAGATCTCCCTTGGGACTGTGTCGAATGCCGCTTTTAGGTCGCCCACACATTCATCACCAGCAGACTGGACTATTGAAACGCGTTCTACGCCGGCATCAACAAGTCCCTACTCAGCAAACTCCAGACAATAACACCACCACCAGACTCGTCCTCGGCATCCCCCAGCACGAACATATCAGCCAACACCTATGAAGATTCCACTGGCTCCCCATGGAGAAAAGAGTCACCTTCAAAATCCTCACTCACGCCTACAAATGCCTTCACAACAACGGAACCAAATACCTCAACAATAGAACCAACTTCCACATACCCAAAAGAAACCTCTGATCTTCCAATCTTGCACTGGCCTAAACCCTGTGCATCCACAGAGCCAGAGCAGGCGGAAGATCCTTCTCTCACATTGCAGCCATGACCTGGAATGAGCTACTGGCAGACATCAGATGCGCCACCTCTATGAAAACCTTTGGGAAGACCCAAAAGACCTGGCTCTTTGGCTAAACAGATCTGGGACCCCCCCCCCCCACCTCCACCCCCCCCAGCGCCTTGAGACCCTCACGGGGGAGTAGCGTGCTTACAATTCCCCTGATTGATTGACTTTTAAAAACAAATATAGATAAAAACACCGTTTTAAAAACAAATATAGATAAAAACACAGTGTTTTCAGTCTGTATTTATCTGTAAAAATCAGTAAACCAGAAAACTGGGAGCCTAATAATACAGTTTCTACCTAAACAGTGAAAAAAACTAGCGATGTAGCTGCTGTGATGCCCCCAGTGCACATTTACCACTAAATGAAAATCCATAACCCCTCTTGCTGCTTGTTATAGCACCAGCAGGGCCAGATTGATGAAATCCTCTGTCAACAGTGAGGTAATCAAAATTTTATGGTCAAGTTGTGTTCCCTAGCGAGTACCCCACCGTCTCCATGTACGAGTTAAAGTGCATGTAACTTCCCTCCTGTACCAGCTATGAAGACGCAAATACATTTGCGTCCAACGTTAACATGTCCTCTTTCAGACCCACCATGAATGGGTTGAATGGTCCGTTCCTACGTATGCTATGCCAACGTCTTTTTGTAGTGTACTCCTACGTTTTTCAGCCCTGGCTGAAGTAGGCCCTGAATCTCTGCCACCGAGCCTCTTTTCTGGCTTCTGACTCCGAGAAATCTCTGCCCAGGCAGCCCCTGTACTCGTGAACTCTGACTTACTTTCAGCGCGGCCCCTCGCGCTCGGCTCAGCCTGCTGCCTGCCAAGATTGACTATAACCTTCGAGTTATCTGTTTCCCTCCCCGAAAATACATTCCTGCCTGCTAGCTTCAGTAAACATCCTTCCTCAGCTGCAGGGCCAAAGGGCCGACCTGTCTCTGTGCAAGTAATTCATAGCCTCTGTTGCCATGCTTCCCTGGAAGGCCCCATGCCCCCACGCTTCTCATACAGACACTCAGGCGCTTATACACGCACTCACAGCAAGTATAGAATAGCTTCTGCTCTAGAGACCTTTCTGCCCAGATAGCTTAGTTCCTAAACATCAGATATCAGATATGATAGAAGCACAAGTTGATCTGACATGCCAGACTTCTGTCTCTTTCCGTCAGTGTAAATGTCAAGTCCCCTGCACCCCTCCAATTACACGTCATGCAGCTGCGCGCGCATCCAAGTTTCCGATTTCTGCTGACATTGCAACATTTTCTGTTAGTGCCACCCCTTTGTGACACCTATCAGTGACGTTTCTAGAACGCACCTCTAGTTCACGCCTCTTGATTACGCACATGTACCACGTGTATATTGTTATCTTGTCTTCTCTCAGCTGTTACGCCTTCTATACTGTTTTCAATGGTGTACAATAAGTATATAAGCTATGTACTGTTAATAAAATGTTAGCGCGCTCTATCCCTTCTGACACCCTGTGTGGTGGTCAGAACATGATATCTTGGCCATGACCATTCCTTTTTAAGGAATAAAACCCTTAGAACTCTAACACCACGGACTTTGTCTTTTTTCACCCGATCTGAGTTATTATTGATTAAGTACCTACCTGCATAGAAATTAAGAGAGTAAATTATTTATTTACATCATTTTGGCGCCCGAACAGGGACCCCTCCCCCACCTCACGCGCCGGTTGGTGCGTTGCAACCTGTGTCCCCTGCCGTCAGTTAGCCGGAACATACGCGTACCGGCAGGATTTCCTGCATCTCCCTCTGACCCACGGAGGTGACGAAGACTGCGATCAGTACCCAGACGAGGCGGTGAGGAGTGCGGAGGATCCCGACCAGAGCCTAGCCGAAAGAAGCAAGGTCCGAGGTGTCAAGAGGCCCACCAGGTTTCCGAAGTTTTCCGAAGTTTTCCGAAGTTTTCCGAAGTTTTCCGAAGTATCGAGTCGAGTCCAGTCGAGTTTTCCGAGGCCTTCTGTTTCCGTGCTTCCCGGTGAGTACCATTGCTGGGTCGTATCTAGACGGGTTTGGGTACACAAGTCCGGTCTGCACTGTTTTTAGGCAGTGTATCTGTACTGTTGAGCAGTACATCTAGTATAGTGGGGTAGTCATCTATGTTTTAAACGTTTTTTTGTGATTAATGTCGTGGTATGAATGTGACTGTTTTTCTTGTGCATTATTGTGTTTTCTTGTATAACTAGTTACATTCAGAATTAAGTATCAAGGATCGAGCATTTCAGTATCAAGTAGGCACAATGCCGTTTTTCAACAAGTTAAAGCAGATAGGAACTAGAAAAGGGATGTTAGAGGAAGAAATTCCGATCCCCCCTAGGGACACTCCAGGTAATTTCATGTATAACAAACATGGCATAGACGCCATATTGTATCTAGAGTTATGGACCGATTATACAAAGCACCTAGAGGAAAGATACCGATGGCCAGTTAACGGAACATGGGATGCCGAGTGCATCATAAAGGTAGAAGAAGCATTACGGAAAAAGAAAGCCAGACAATCTCAGAAAGACGCCATAGAATTTTGGCGTAAGGAATCACATAAACGTGCTGAAAGAGCACTTCGTAGAGAAGACAGACTAAAAGAATCAGAAAAGGCCCAAGAAAACGAATTAGTTATTGAAGGAATTCGAGTAAAATCAGAACAAATAGATCGCATCCGAAATAGCCAAGTGAACAACATGTATCTTCTGGCCGAGGGTACATCTGACGCCATTTCAGAAATACCGAAAAATTTGCCGTCACCATTAGTTCCAACTAAAGTAATGCACAAGACTACTAAAGACATATTCCTAAATTCATACTTAGAGGATGTAGCACCAGCTTACACCAATCTGCCTGTTCGTGCCCTGCCTACTGACAGGGACGGGGGTGGCACTCCACCCCCAGGTCACGTTCCGCCGGTACCACAACAGACCTCCCCTGTTCCGCCAGCCCCACCACTTCCCGTACTCAAAACTGACCTACCGAAACCACGTTTGCCTGATCCACCCAAACGACAAATTCAAGTTCAGATACAGACTCCACAGGGAGGTAATGCACAAGCTTCCGCTTCAGGAGGTGCGACCGCGGGTCCTCAGACCCCGCCACCGACTCACAGATTCAATCTCAGAGGTATGCAGAGTCCCCTTACGTACAGGTCTCCCCACTCCTCTAATTCATCCCGCCTTGACGCATTAAAAGAAAACATGTCAGTTTGCAGATATGATCCAGTACCCGGAAAGGACGATTTAATGATATTGGCATCATTACGGTTAAGATCTGCTACTGATAACTTGTTATGCTATGTAGGAATGAAGGAGCGTCTAGATAGAATATATGAGTTTGTTCAGACAGGGAAAGACCCTGACAGTATTAAGGATGCCATGGAAAAACAGAAAGTTGACATGCAAGCATTGATACTACGATTTTTCATAAATTGTCTAATAAGAGAACGAGACAGGCCCGGAACAGATCAGAGTGAATTAGATGCATTGAACAAGTGGGGTCAAAATATAGCTGAAGGGAAACATGACAGACAGAATTGCATAGCCTCTATGTACAAGAAGATTAGGAAAGCAGTGATAGCAGTACACGAGAAAGGGAACGAAAAGGCTTCCTCCGAGGAGGAAGAAGAACAGGAAGAATCCGAAAGAAATGTAGGCACCATAGCATATGTAGGTAAGGGAACTTACCTTAGGAAGGGTATCCGTCCAGAGAGCAAGAGAGTTTTCTTCTCTGCCTTGACAAATCCGAATTCTGCTGAGCATCAGTTCCAGGAAACTGATAAACGGCTTCGAGATCGAGTCGGGTACCATGTACTCAATTCTATGGATGAACAAGAACTAGCCCGATCAGCTGTATCATGGGCCGAAAATGCAGACATATATAATGATGACACAGTGGCGCAGACATTTCTGAACCTCTCCCCCGACGAACAGAAATTAGCAGGTGTATACATGATTCAGCACCTTCTTATCAAATACAGAAAGCACTATTCTGATCCAGGTCCCTTACATGAAACACTAGAAGCACTACTGATGGATAGATGGAGAGGCTTAAGTACCAAACTAATTCAAATAATTCTAGAACAGCGACATAGATATGATACCTTTGTAAGCTCTGAATATGTTCCCGCCCCACCTCCAGAAAGAAAAATGTACCACATGCAATGCGGGGGTAGTATTGAAAGTCAGAACCCCTTACGAGAAGTACACCCTGTTATGGGTGAGGATAAAACCTTGAAACGCGTGTATGTACACACGCCTCTGACTAAATTAGAACTGTTAGAAATGAAGAAACTAGTACCATGCCATGATAAAGACCCTGCAGGTTTTCATAGAGAGCTTAAAGACATGTTACTAATGGGGGATTACACGTATGATGATATCATGAAAATGTTAAAGGTACTATTGCCTACGGGTATATTCGAGAAATTGAAGGAAAAGGAATGGGAGGTGGGAGACACAAAGATTGCCTGGGCAGAAATAGAGGATGAAGAAAAGAAACGGGTCCCAGGGTTAGGCCTTGGGGACAAAACTAAAGCATTACCAGGTTTGATAGTACAGGTCCTGCCCAGATTATTAACAACTAGAAAAGAGGATTGGGATGCAATCTCGTCCTGTAAACAGAAACATGATGAAGATACTAGTGACTTCTATTCAAGATTCGAGAAATGTTTCATTATTAATAGTGGCCTCCAGCCCAGTAGCGAGTCGTACCCGCATCTTTTTGTATCAAAGTTAGTCGAGAATTCCTTACCGTTAGTTAAAAATCGAGTGTACAAGGTCGAGAGTACATGGCAAGCAAATACGCCATCCCAGATGTTACAGATGTTACAATATCATCAGAACAGAATTAGAGAAGAACAAGATCAGGAACAGAAACGTATGAAAGACACAAAGATGAAAATGTTAGTAGCTCAGACGGTCCCATCCGACGGTCACAGAAAGGGTGCGACCCAGACAAGTCACACTACAGCTCCCGTTAAAGGGACATGTAATTACTGCAAGCAGCCAGGTCACTACGTACACGAATGCCCCGTTCTGAAACATAACATAGCGACAGGTAAAACTAAGGAAAGACCGCATCCGCATAGACAGGACCATAACCAGCATCAGTCTTCACAGAATACACAGAGTACACAGCCTATGCATGCTTCTTCGACCCCAGCACAGACAGTAGCGATACCACAGCCACAGCCTATTGCCGCGTCTCAGCAAGTCTCACAACAGATGTATCAGTATGCTCAGTCCGCTTATCCCGAATATTCCCGATATACATGAAACAGCCTAGAGAGGGAAGGTGGCTTGCCTCTTATTGAGATTCCTGTAGATCAAGAAGGTCCTTATGTACACAGTCAAGTATTGGGAAAAGACAGAACGTTTTTAATTGACACAGGGGCAAGTCGCACTACAATCAGCCATGATGAAGTTCCAGGGGCACCCCTCTCAGGCTTACAAAATGTTTCCCTTGGTTTTTCAGGACAGCCTATTGTAAATGAGGTATCAGAACCAGTTCCCCTGGCTGTGGGTCCATTATCACGTGTTACAGACCTGTTACTGACGAAATCATGTCCGGAAAATCTGTTAGGAATTAAAACATTGAAGGCTCTAGGAGCTATAATATGCTGTTCCCCGGAGGGAGTTAGACTTTTTCTGCGGGATTTCAAGGGTCATTATGTTTTGCGAGAATTCGATGTCAGATTGAAAAATGTACCAGATTTCTTATGGGCAAAAGGCCCAACTGATGTAGGTTGTATGCACATTACACCATACCGCGTTACACTCAAGGCAGGTGTTGTATTACCCAGAATCAGACAATACAAGTTACCACCCGATGCTGTAGTGGCTTTACTGAAAATTATTGAAGAGCTCATTGCCCAAGGAGTGGTCGTCGAGACCGACTCCAATATCTGTAATTCACCCATCATTCCGATTCTTAAACGTACAGATCCCAATGCACCGCCAGTATATCGGCTGGTGATTGATCTTCGAGAATTAAATAAATGCATTATTCCACAGTATCCTGTGGTCCCGGATATCTCATCCTTATTGACTGCCATTGATTCAGAAGCAACGTTCTTTACTGTAATTGATCTCAAGAACGCCTTCTTCAGCGTGCCTATTGATCCAGAGAGCCAATATCTCTTCGGATTCAGTTTAAATGGACGCAGCTTCAAATTTTCGCGCGCACCTCAAGGATTCACAGAAAGCCCCAGCATCTATAGTCAAGCACTGAAAAGACAACTAGATTGTATTCAAATGCCAGTTAACACCGCTTTACTGCAATACGTCGATGATCTACTGATCACCGCACGAAGTGAGCCCGAATGTGAAAAAGCATCACTGACAGTTTTACATTTCCTGGCCGACAAGGGACACAAGGTGTCTCCTTCGAAGCTACAATTCTGTGTTCAGCAAGTTGTGTACTTGGGTCACTTGCTGTCCAAAGTGGGGAGACAGCTCACTCCCGATCGCATTCAGTTAATTGCAAATATGCCGCAACCCCAGACACAAAAGGAAGTGCGGGCCTTCATAGGCCTCACCTCGTACTGCAGACAATGGATTCCCCAGTATGCATTTCTAGCCAAGCCACTCATCCAGTTAACGACACAGGAGGCAGCGACTTCGACTGCCCTCCCTTGGACTCAGGAACACACACAAGCTTTTGAAGAATTAAAGAAAGCCTTATGTCAAGCACCAGTTTTAGCGACACCATGTTACAGCAAACCGTTTACACTTTTCGTTACAGAACGTGATGGTACAGCGTTGTCTGTCCTCACTCAAGATCAAGCAGGTTCACATAAGCCTTGCGCTTATTTTTCTAGTACATTGGATTCAGTAGCCCAAGCACTCCCTGCGTGCTTAAAGTCAGTGGCAGCAACAGCGTTAGCAATAAGACAAAGTGATTCAATTGTTTTAGGTCACCAGTTAACAGTTCAAGTACCACATTCTGTAGAGGTTTTGTTAAACAGAACCCAGACTCAACACTTAACTATAGCACGACTGACAGGTTATGAATTAACACTATTTCAGCCACACATAGAAATCAGACGCTGTGGCATCCTGAACCCAGCAACACTGTTACCCACAAGTATGACAGATTCAGCCCCGCATGATTGTATAGAAATCATTAATGCAGTAACAAAGCCTAGACGAGATTTAACAGACGTTCCATTGACAAATCCAGACCTGACACTTTATGTGGACGGTTCATGCATGAGAACAAGTACAGGAGAATTAGTGGCCGCATATGCCGTGACCACTGAAACTGAAGTTAAAGAAACACATCGTATTGACACACTGTCTGCTCAAGCAGCAGAGCTCATCGCTCTGACCCGAGCTTGTATTCTAGCCAAGAACAGAAATGTTAACATATACACAGATTCACGTTATGCCTTCGGAGTTGTACACGACTTCGGAGTCCTCTGGCAAGAACGAGGTTTCCTGACCTCTCATGGGGCCAAGATTCTACACGGTCCCCTCATTCAAGCACTGTTAGAAGCAATACATTTGCCCTCGGGCATATCAGTCATGAAGTGTAAAGCACATACTAAAGTTACAGATTCTGTGTCCCAGGGTAACGACCTGGCAGACCAGACAGCAAAACATACAGCACTGACTCACACCCAGATTACTGATGTGACAAAGACAATAGTACCGACAAAGTGTATGACAGTTAGAGATCCCGCCCTAGACGTAATTGATATCCAGACACATGCTACTCCAGACGAAATAAAGAAATGGACTGAACTAGGAGGGATTCAGACAGATCAAGGTTGGGTGACGAAGGGAAAATCTATATGGTTTCTCCCCGACTCAATGGTTCAAGTCATGATAAACACAGCACATAGCCCGGCACATCTAGGAGAGAAAGCGATGTTAGACAGTTTGCAAAATCTCTGGTACAACAAACACTTACGAGCAGCAGCAAAACAGAAAGTGCGTACTTGCATGATCTGTTGTCAGTTCAATCCAGGTAAAAGCGTCCCTGTAGAGCAAGGTGGATTTCATCCTCCCGATCACCCTTTTGAAGTCCTCCAGATGGATTATATCCAGATGGACCGTTGTCGAGGTTTTAAATATGTTCTCGTAGTTGTCTGTGCTCTGTCCCGCTGGACCGAAGCATACCCAGTATCAGATTATACTGCTCCGACCACTGCCAAGCAGCTGGTTCATGAATTCTTCCCACGATACTGCTTGCCTCGTGTCGTATACTCAGATAACGGTCAGCCATTCTCATCTGCATTAATGAAAGAAGTTTCTCTACTGCTAGGATATCAGTGGAGGTTCCATTGTGTCCGACATCCCGAAGCAGCAGGCCTTGTAGAAAGGCATAATCAGACACTAAAATTACGTCTTGCAAAGATCTGTCAGGAAAAGGGGGTCGACTGGATAGTCGCCCTGCCCGTGGCACTATTCTACATGAGAATGGTCGCCCATTCAAGATCAGGGCTATCCCCGTACGAAGTGGTCTTTGGCAGACCACCGAATATGTGGGGGACGCCCATTCCGAAGAAAATAACTGATGTTGATTGCAATATGTTGACAGATTACCTTGCCTCCTTGATGTCTGCACTCCAATCATGTCGTTCACAGGTTGCCGCAGCTTTCCCTGACAACACTGATATAAAGCCGCACGAGGTCCGTCCTGGGGACCTGGTATTCGTCCGGAATTTCGACCGGAAAAGCCCGTTGGAGCCCCGCTGGAAAGCACCGAAGATCGTCCTCCTTACCACCAGGACCGCCGTGAAAATAGAGGGGAGAAAGGGGTGGGTCCACACGAGTCACATCAAACTTTGCAATGAACTAAAAAACGGACTAAAACAGGACTCTGACTCGTCCACCCCCACCAAAGACTGTGTTGAGGGAAAAGACTTTGCAGTATCTGAACGAGAAAAGACTCCCCAAGAACAATATCGTATGAAACTCCGATCTAGCAAGTCAGACAGTTTAATTGTTTAAGTCCTCCCCTAGGTGAATCGGTTAAATAGTTTCTGACCTGTATCCCCTAGATCGAGATAGAGAGAGAGAGAGACAAGTCAAAAGAAATACATACTGTAAATCACTGCGTAGTCACTGTATAGTGACGTTGTTAATCATGTTTTTTCTAAGTATTCTAATTATTATTGCCAGCATTCTGCTACCTATATATTGGCCTATTTTCAGGCGTGAACAATCTGTTTACAATGTCTCTGCTGAACACACTTTTAGTGAACTTCCTGCACACGAACTCTCTTACAGACTTGCGCTGCGCAACAATACATTCATTAGTATGTTACACCACTCCCATCAGACAAACAATGCTACCGACTGCTGGATATGTGGTCGACTCCCTCCCTACCAGAATTACAAGGGAGCTCTGCCCCTCTTTCCGTACCCGTTCACTCACAATGGCTCCTGTGGTGCATGGTTTAAAATAATTAATTCCTTAGATCCTGATATTGCTGTTTTCGATGGGGGCTGGGTTTGGGGAAACCTGAACTTAGTCCTGCTCGATGTCTGTTATCCTGATAAAGAGGGACTCCCCACTCGAATAGGAACTGATCTAGAAAATGAAGTATATGGATTAGGTAATTACACAATTAGTCTCATGATCCTTACTGTTGAATCTGAAGCCGCTCCAGTTCTGCCCCATATGTTAGTATTACCAGTCACAGGTGAATTATGTGTTAGCAAGAAAGGTTCAGTACACGTAGTTCATAGTAAATGCACTACTGTGGTCGAATTCAGTGATCATGGTAAATCGTCTTTCAAAGCTATCAGTCACTCCTATTTTGTTTGTGGTCATACCGCATACATACGTTTGCCTCCAGATTGGGATGGTACCTGTTATATTGCATTCCTTCTGCCACCTGTTTTTCTAGCTCCCCCAGATTACCATAGAAATACGAATCTATTACCGAATAGACCCAAAAGAGATATTCCACTTGTCGACTACACAGAAACGGCATGGGAACAGTACACTGATTTCAATAAAGGATTCTTTTTCTTTCTAGGACCTGTCCAAAACAGTAAATTAATACGTAGATTAACTAGAACACTTGAAGCTGTAGTACATGAAACTGCTTCCGCCTTAGGTAACTTAACAGAGGAGCAATCTGCTATACGGGTTGTTGTCCTTCAAAATCGTCTTGTTATTGACGTCATCTTGGCAGATAGAGGTGGAGCCTGTAAGGTCATCGGGTCAAGTTGCTGCGTTTTCATCCCACAAAATGCACCATCTGTCTATCAAGCTATTACCCGTCTGCATAAAATTGCGAATCAGATACATCAGAATCCAGGCACCTGGACTTGGTCCGGTTGGTTCTGGACAACGTTAACAGCTTGGGGATGGAAGATCTTATCATTCCTAGGCATTGGCCTTGTTATAGTATTCAGCTGCTGTCTGTGCCTACAGTGTGGGCCAGCGATATGTGGACTGTGTGCCACATCGTGCATTGAACATTCCAGTTTTCTCTCAAATAGTCAAAAGAAGAAAGATGAACATATAATGTTACAAGAACAGACTGATCGATTCATGAGGATCGATATATCATGAAGGGTCCGTAGGGAACAAGGAGGGAATGAGGTAATCAAAATTTTATGGTCAAGTTGTGTTCCCTAGCGAGTACCCCACCGTCTCCATGTACGAGTTAAAGTGCATGTAACTTCCCTCCTGTACCAGCTATGAAGACGCAAATACATTTGCGTCCAACGTTAACATGTCCTCTTTCAGACCCACCATGAATGGGTTGAATGGTCCGTTCCTACGTATGCTATGCCAACGTCTTTTTGTAGTGTACTCCTACGTTTTTTAGCCCTGGCTGAAGTAGGCCCTGAATCTCTGCCACCAAGCCTCTTTTCTGGCTTCTGACTCCGAGAAATCTCTGCCCAGGCAGCCCCTGTACTCGTGAACTCTGACTTACTTTCAGCGCGGCCCCTCGCGCTCGGCTCAGCCTGCTGCCTGCCAAGATTGACTATAACCTTCGAGTTATCTGTTTCCCTCCCCGAAAATACATTCCTGCCTGCTAGCTTCAGTAAACATCCTTCCTCAGCTGCAGGGCCAAAGGGCCGACCTGTCTCTGTGCAAGTAATTCATAGCCTCTGTTGCCATGCTTCCCTGGAAGGCCCCATGCCCCCACGCTTCTCATACAGACACTCAGGCGCTTATACACGCACTCACAGCAAGTATAGAATAGCTTCTGCTCTAGAGACCTTTCTGCCCAGATAGCTTAGTTCCTAAACATCAGATATCAGATATGATAGAAGCACAAGTTGATCTGACATGCCAGACTTCTGTCTCTTTCCGTCAGTGTAAATGTCAAGTCCCCTGCACCCCTCCAATTACACGTCATGCAGCTGCGCGCGCATCCAAGTTTCCGATTTCTGCTGACATTGCAACATTTTCTGTTAGTGCCACCCCTTTGTGACACCTATCAGTGACGTTTCTAGAACGCACCTCTAGTTCACGCCTCTTGATTACGCACATGTACCACGTGTATATTGTTATCTTGTCTTCTCTCAGCTGTTACGCCTTCTATACTGTTTTCAATGGTGTACAATAAGTATATAAGCTATGTACTGTTAATAAAATGTTAGCGCGCTCTATCCCTTCTGACACCCTGTGTGGTGGTCAGAACATGATATCTTGGCCATGACCATTCCTTTTTAAGGAATAAAACCCTTAGAACTCTAACACCACGGACTTTGTCTTTTTTCACCCGATCTGAGTTATTATTGATTAAGTACCTACCTGCATAGAAATTAAGAGAGTAAATTATTTATTTACATCAACAGAACAGAAGCATAGAGAGAAAGAGGAAGAGCTACCTGTGATTACTGTACAACCTAGAGCACTAAGGGCTAGATCTATGAATCATTTTGTGATCACAAATGACCCAATGATGTGAATTGGGCAGTTTGTGAACACATTTTTTTTTTCGATGTACAAAGCTCAAATTGCGATTCGGTAACTTGTTACTGAAGTGCAATTTGGTTTTTGCTATTCAGTATTTGGAAGGGGCGTGTTGAGGGCGTCCCTTCCTAAAACCGAATTGGAATGGTATGTACTAATGCTTTGTGACTGAAATACGGTTGCAAAACATTTGCAATACACAGCCATTGAAAGTTGATGGTAACCCATTCGCAAAAAGGAAGGGGTCCCTAAATATATATATTTGTATGCTGCCTATCATCAGGTTAAAATAGATACTGCCACCATGGATCTGACTGCCTTTATGACCCCTTTTGGGACTTACAAGTTCACACGTCTTCCTTTCGGCTTGGTCTCTGCAGCCTCTGTTTTTCAGAGGGTCGTGAAGGATGTGTTAAAGGGGATAGAGGGAGTCAAGATCTACCAAGATGACGTATTGATTCATGGCTCTTCAGAAACTGAGCATGATTCAAAACTGAGATGTGCTCTAGTATGTTTTCTCATGAGGGGTTTAACTCTTTGTGAAAAAAAAATGTACTTTTAATCTTGCTGAAATCGATTATCTTGGACACCGTTTGACACGTGATGGTGTCAGACCTAGGGAGCACTTAGTAAAGACCATTGATGAGCTGCCTGTTCCTCAATCTTTGCCAGCCACACTCATGCTCCTAGGTCTCACCTTAAAAAGGGGGAAACATTTTTGTGGTCACCCTAGATTTAATTGGAGTTTGAGGAGGTCAAGAGAGCACTCAATTCAGCTCCTTCCTTGCAGACCTTCAACACTTCTTCAGACTCCGTTCTTATCGCTGACGCGAGAACTAAAGGTTTAGGAGCTGTCCTTAAACAAATTAAAGATGGAAAAGTGGAAACCATTATGTTTCTTTCGAGAGCTCTTGTTTGCCCAGAATTACAGTATTCAGTGATTGAAAAAGAAGCACTTTGTATTTATTGGTCTATCAAGAAGCTCAAGAAATTTCTATGGAGTTCTCTTTTTGTTCTGCACTCAGATCACAAACCACTTAAAGATTTGTTTTGCAAGAAAGATCTGGATGCAGTTTCCTCTAGGATTTGTAAGTGGGTTATTGCACTCCAAGACTTTGATTCTGTTGTTAAGTATATCCCAGGGGTTGACAACAAAGTTATCGACAGTTATCCGTGAATCTCCCACTAGGTGTCGGCAACATGTTGCACTTGAACTCTTGGGTTGGTGTAAGGTTTTGAAAAAATTTTTTTTAGAGGGAAGGTCTTCCTGAGACCCTTTTGACTGACAATGACGTGCAACTTGTCTCGAGAGGGATGAAAGACTTTCAGCTATAAGAGGAATTGTGCATAAACGGTGCTCTCTTTACCACCCAGAATGTAATGGGATGGTTGAGAGATTCCACTGTGTCTTAAAAGTATCTATCCAATCAGCGAAGGAACAAGGTCGTGACTGGAGAAGTGCAATACTTGAGAAAGTTATGGCTTATCGTTTGACTCTTCATTCTTCTTCTGAGAAAGTTCTCTTTGAGTTGTTTAGGGGACGCGCACCTAACACTCATTTATTTCAGTCCTGGATGAGAGGGAATGGGGCGGACATTAGTGTTCCTGAGGATCCTCAGTGGAGGTCTCTTCAGGATATCAAGTAAAAAAAATGAAAGCTAATTTTGTTACCATACACGTACAGTTGCTCATACTAGTTAATGTAGGTGATTGTGTGAGAGTACGGTTTCCACAAAAAAATGGAGGAACTAAGTTCTCTACTCCACGTAAAGTAGATAAGTTGTTTCTCAATGCTGTAAAACTTGATGATGGCCACATTTGGAATCTAAAAAGAATTGCTCTTGTTCATACCTCTGCACCTCTAATTTCTCATACACAACCTTCCTCTTCAAAATGTATTCCTCCTCTGAGTAGGAGTATTCGAGCTTGTTCAACTCCTGTAAAATTTCATGATTACATCTGTAACTAAGTTTATCAGATACTGTTCACATGTTTGTGTTTGGAGGAAGGTGTATGGTATGCACTTACACAATTTCATAGCATGGTTTTGCTACTCTATCTATTTATTTGTATGACTCATGTAAGCAGCTCTGGAATTTAGAATGTGCTTGGTGCCTAGCTACGATGTTCTCCAGAGAGCAGTTGCTGCTGGATGTCCTGTGGTTAGGACGCTTCTACTTCTGCTCTAAGAGGAATCTCTAACTTCCCTCTGCCTCCTGGTACTTCATTACAGCCTCTAAAACTCTTTTTCCACATAATGTATCCATGCCAAACTTGTGTCTTTTTTTTTTACATCCTGGGGATTGTAAAGGTACCCAGGGTTTGTGGATTCTGCTGTAGGGCACGCGAAAATATATCAAAATTTGATGTTTTTGCGAAAAATGGAAACAAAGTGCTGTGGAAAAGTGTCTTTTTCATAAAAATTGCATCAACAAACAGTTTGATGTGCTAAAGTCACCATCTTTCCATCTTTCAGAAATATGCAGAGCTAAATCAAAAAACGTAATTTTTTAACACAGTTTTGGCATTTTTCCTATTTTTTTGTGATTTCAACTAATTTCCAGTTGGCCCTGTTGTGATGGAAACCAGTGTGCAACCCATGGGAGTACCTGTAAAGCACACAACATTCTGAATTCATCAATGAGTAATATGTGTAGATCCCTCAAGGTTTTCACAAAAAAACTAACTGTTGAAATAAAGAAATTATGAAAAAGAGTAGGAAAAAATAGCTATTTGTGACAATGTTTTCATCTGTAACTTTTGTGATGATGGCTGATATGCAAAAGCAAAATGTACCACTACATTTGCTAGACTCTTTTGGTTGTGGGGATATATAGGGTTTGTAGGCTCTCCTAGAACCTGAAGTATCCAGAGCCAACAACTGAGCCGGAAAGTACAATGGTTTTTCATTGTGTACTAAATACAGACCAATTTGTATAGTGAAATATGTTGAGTGAAAACTAGGTATCAAGGTAACCTATGTATTTAAGAAATGGGCACAAGATATGCCACATCTCTGAATTTGTGGGTACTCCTACCCGCATATGACTTAGAGGATACTTTTCAAAATGTCTTCTTCCTTACACACTGGCTTACATTTCAAATGGGAACAAATGCAGCAAAATGCAGTCAAAACTGAACCTCTTTTGCAAAGTGGGTAGCTGTGGATTTTCAGCTGTAGCTAACCAGGCACATAGGGAAACCTAGTAAACCTGTACATTTTTTAGAACTAGACAACTAGGGCAGTCCAGGGTGGGGTAAATTTGTGTGGCTCTCACCAGGTTGTTCAACCCAGACTCCTATGCAATCTTCCAACTGTGACAAATATATCACATTTTCCTTTTATTTCTGTGATGGAAAGTTCTGGAATCAGTGAGGAGCAACAAACTTCCTTCCACTCAGCATTCCCTCTAAGCCTTCTGATGAACATGGTACCTCACTTGTGTGGGCAGGCCTAGTACCCACAACAGAAAAAAGCTCAGCATTGATACATCACTTTTTTCCACTCAATGCGGAACCTTTTTGCAAAGTGGGTTGGTGTGGATTCTGAGACCTAACTCAGAAGGCACCTAGAGAAATCTGGCAAACCTGCACATTTTAAAAAGCGGACACCTTGGGAAATGCAGGTTGGGTTGACTTGTGTGGTTTTCACCTGGATGATGTACCCAGAATGCCTTGCAAACCTCAAACTTTGACTAAAAACACATTTATCTCACATTTCTGGGATGGAAAGTTCTGGATTCTGCAGGGACCCTCAAACGTCCCTCCACAAAGCATTCTCTTAAGTCTTCCGATAAAAATGGTACCTCACTTGTCTGGGTAGACCTAGTGCCCTTGACAGACACCGCCCAAAATGCAACATGGATACATCATGTTTTTCCATCAAAATCTGACCCGTTTTTGGCAAAGTTGGTAGCTGTGGATTTTGGGACCTCACTCAGGAGGCACCTCGAGTAACCAAGTAAGCCTGCTCAAATGTTTAAAAATTATACAACTAGGGGAGTCTAGGGTGGTGTGCCTTGTGTGGATCCCTTGAGGTTTTTTACTCACAATGCCATGCAAACCTGAAACTTTTCTTGAAATCACACATTTTCCTTACATTTTTATGATGGAAACTTCTAGAATCTGCAGGAATACACAAATTCCTACCACCCAGCATTACCACACTTGTGCTGATTAAAATGCTGCCCTACTTGTGTGGCTGGTTATTTACCTTGTTTTGATCCATTCCTGTCGCAAGCTCCAGGCTCATTAGGGAAAACAGGCTGCGTTAAAAAAAATGCTTTATTTAAAAGCGATCACGGACATGTTGGTCGGCTACCTCAGCAGGCCACAATTCCTGTGATGGGAGAGATTCTTAATGGGTCATTAATTGTGACCTAACCTCATATATTCATGAGAGAGGGCAATTGAGACCCCATTAGGAATCTCTAAATTTGCAAAGAATCGCAATTAAGAAATCGCAATTCCTAAAATGTATGCATATGGCCATAAGTCTTCATGTTGTTAAAAGAGTCATTCATTTTCATGGAAAGGCCCTTTTTCCCTTTAGGCGGCTGTTTTGTCCAAACAGGATCAATAGTTGTGTGTGAGCTTGTTCTGTAAAAAGGTATTTCCCACCTGCCACTACACTTGGGTTGGAGTAGTTCCTGTCGTCTGGGGCATGTAATGAAGCACAGTGCTGCCAACTAGATTAGTCAAGCCCCCATCACCCCAGAGCAGCCTGAAACTTGACCACAAAAAAGACAGTACTGAAACACAGAAGTGCACAGAAAAGACACCATGCATAATATTCTGATCTGATCCTCTGTGTAGCATTTGAACTACCTTCAAGGCAATGTTCTTTTGAGAATAATGAAGCTAGGGCATTTCAATGGCATACATCACATAAGAAGCAGCTTTGTTTTGCCACAAACACCTCAATATCTAATGCAGTACTTTCGGAATAGCCAAAGGTGCATGTAATCTGCTGTTTATACCCCAGGTATGACTTTCACACTATTACTAACAAGACAAAACAAACCGGCACTAAAAGATCACATGAGATATACCTTCTTTGCTCTGGAAATTATTATAATGGCAGTCTAAAGCTGATTTAGAATTATTATTCCCAGTGTTGGGAATACAGATAAGGCCTTCAAGAACATTTTGTATTAAAGACTGTAAGAAACTGGGTTGTTAGCTGAGAGAGGTGTGAGCCCCACTCAAGTAAAAAGCACAATCCTTGTCAGGGTGAACCACAAAAGTCAATAAATAAATCTCTGCTGAACCCTCTGGCAGCTTGGAACAAAAGCATTCAGTCTTAACTTATAGGAAACGTGTAAAGTATTTATGCAACATTCAAATAGTAATAATGTGAAAACACAACAAAAGAAAAATCCCAAATCAAAATAGACAAATAGAGCCAACTTTAATAACTAAAATGCCACCAAAACAACTAGGATCCGATCAGTAGAACTGGAGCTATAAATCTTTAAAGTTTCAAGTACAAATAGCGCCAAAAAGAACAGTGCACCAATCATGGGTATCTGGATGAGCTGTACAAAGTCACAAATTCTGGTTGACCTCGATGGTGCACAGGTCGGACACAGGGACAAGATTAATTCTGTTAAAGAGTTTAACTTCTTTGAGTCCATGTCCAGGCAAAGAGCCTCAGTCGGAGCTTTAAGTTCTCAGTGGCCATGAGGAGTTCTCAGTCAGCACGAGCAGGATGTGAGGAGAGCGGTCAAGATGAGTGCCAAACATCTGGATTTTCAACTGTAGAGCTGATTTTGTATATTTGAAGCAGGAGGAGTGCACTCTGTTGCAAGTCAAGAAACCAGACCTGGGGCCACCTCCTGGGGATCAGTACTCACACCAGCAGAGGCCAGCATGAGGGCTTAAGCAGGTCTAGGCTGGTCAGATAGGCACTTTCAGGGAAGTCTCAGAAATCTTCTTGTGTCCCTGTGGCTCAAACAGGAGGTCTGCCAAATGATACTTGAGGTCATTTCTGGGGATCCTGGATTCAAGGCAACATGTCTGGTCTTCCTTCTGCCTGCAGACAGCAGGGTGGTTCAGTCCTTCTTCTGAATCCTTCACAGGTCCAGGAGTGTTCTGATGAGAGATTATAAAGGTGCTTGTCTTATACCCATAGCAGACCAAGGGTGGGGAGTGCCCCTTTGCCTTTGCCTTTGGCCTTTGGCTACAAACTGGCTAGAGTAACACATTGCAGGTAGGCCTAGGTGTGAGCTGAATTTGTCAGTAACAGGGTGGTTGCCCTGAACAGTCAGACAGGGAATGGACAAACCCTGGGGATATCCTTTGAAACTCAGGAAGGTTGAATACAACACCCTCAGCACATCCTGCTGAAGAGAGCAACACCCTTCCCGACACCGTAGGCCCCTTTGTCCCCATGTCTGAAAGGAACACACCACAGGTGATCCATCCATAGGCATGTACCCCTGGACACTGGCAGAAATGCACATTTTGTTGCTGCAGTAAAATGCCAACTATTCTAAAAGAAGAAATGATTGACGGAATGCTGAACAAAACAAACATTCACCCCAGTCACTGATCTGGGTTTAATCCATCATTTGTTTGCTCAACACCCCACCCCACTTTGGACCCAACCATATGCAAATCAGTCTTGACCCTCCTCTCCATGAGAACAGTCCAGTTCAAACTGCCAGGCCAGGTCCTCCCGGTAGTGAAACAAGCATCCTGGAACAGGTTTTAGGGTATCACCCCTCATCGGCCAGGTTAAGTTGAATCGAGTGGCACAGTGAGCACGGGACCCACATCTGGGCATACCCGTCCCACTTAGGGCATCAAAGGCAAAAAGAAAAAATTATGAAGGGCATGCTGAACAAATCACACATTCACCCCAATTGTAGATCTAGGTTTAATTCATAATCTTTTTACTCACCACACCCTAGTTTGGGCCCAACAATATGCAAATCTCTCTTGACTCCACATGGGAACGGTCATCCCAAACTGCCAGGTCAGGTCCTCTTTAGTGCGGAAACAATCATGCTGGGACCGGTTTCGGTGTCAACCAGGCAAGCTTCAATCCAGTGGCACAGTGAGCAAGGGACCCATGTCTGGGCATATCCTTTCCACTTTCGTGACAAAAGCTAAAAGAGCACATGATGTACAGAATGCTGAACAAAGCAAACATACATCCCGTCACAGAGACTTTCTAAAAGTAGCATTTCCGGAATCGCAACTTAAAATCCAGCTTTGCAATTAAAGAGGTTTTGAAAAAATACAATTCATTTGAGTTGAAAAAGCTTTTCTCTATTTGGTCCCAAACTGGAGATATTACTTTTTAAGTGTAATATGCTAAACCAGTGTTTGCCTATGGGAGAGAAAGCTTAAAAACAGTGAAAAATGGTGTTAGGAGTTTTTCACTGTCAGGAGATGTAAAACATAAACACAAATGCCCTACTTATTAAATAACAAGCAATTTACCCTATGAGCTTGTAAGACCTACCTTAGGGATTGCTTATATTAAAGTAAATGGGGTTTTAGGTATGGCAAAAGGTTAATTTTTCCAGGTCGAAATGGCAGTTCAAAACTGCACTAAAAGGCTTTGAGGCAGGCCTAAGGCATATTCTACAATGCTACTTTGTGAGAGGTAACAATGAATACTGCTGCTCTATAGTAGAAATAATTTACACGCCCTAGGTACATGTAGTACCATTTAGTAGGGATGTATAAGTACATTAAAGGGTCGATTCCGATCCGGGAAAAAGCGCTCCGATTGGCTGTACGGAGCCTTTTTCCCGTACGAATCGTACACCTACAACGTCCCCGTACGAACGAGCAAGTACGATCAAAACTCAAAGCGCCACTCCGTACAGCTCGTACCAAACACCGTACAACTACAAAGTACATACGGATTCACTCAGGCCGACGCAGTACGCCACGTCTGTACGTAAATAGGCAGCCATTTCGGAACCAGGAAGTACGATCCGCGTTGACGACACTCCGTACGGCCCTTTTGCTACGAGACCTGTAAACTGCCGTAAAACCAGAGTCCGACACGAACTGCACCCCGGTACGCGACATACACGTCATTAACCCCATCGACCGTGTCATCCGAGCCCTGTACGCCTACGACCTCATACATAGAAACCGACGACGGCGCAGACGGTGAGTACAACCCACCGCAACAACGGAAGTATACCTGTACAGTGGGTCACACGCCAGCGCATATCACCATTGCAATAGGGATACGTGCCGCACACACGTCATAAATCTCGGGGTACGGTGCGTCACACGCTAGCGCATAGCACCATTGCAATTATGATACGTGCCACACACACGTCAGAAAGCTCAGGGTACGGTGCGTCACACGCTAGCGCATATCACCATTGCAATTGTGATATGTGCCGCACACACGTCAGAAAGCCAGGGTACGGTGCGTGACATGCTAGCGCATATCACAATTGCAATAGTGATACGTGCCGCACACACGCCGAAATATGGGGGTACGGTTCGTCACATCTGAGTGGTGGTTGGAAAAGACCCCCAGCAGTGCCCAACAGTATAGGGGGTGGGTGCAGAGGACCCCCAGCAGTCCCCAGCAGTGTACAAGGGTATAGGGGGTGGGTGCAGAGGACTCCCAGCAGTGCCCAACAGTATAGGGGGTGGGTGCAGAGGACCCCTAGCAGTGCCCAAGGGTATAGGGGGTGGGTGCAGAGGACTCCCAGCAGTGCCCAAAAGTGCCCAACAGTATAGGGGGTGGGTGCAGAGGACTCCCAGCAGTGCCCAACAGTGCCCAACAGTATAGGGGGTGGGTGCAGAGGACTCCCAGCAGTGCCCAAGGGTATAGGGGGTGGGTGCAGAGGACTCCCAGCAGTGCCCAACAGTATAGGGGGTGGGTGCAGAGGACCCCCAGCAGTGCCCAAGGGTATAGGGGGTGGGTGCAGAGGACTCCCTGCAGTGCCCAACAGTGCCCAACAGTATAGGGGGTGGGTGCAGAGGACTCCCAGCAGTGCCCAACAGTATAGGGGGTGGGTGCAGAGGAGCCCCAGCAGTGCCCAACAGTATAGGGGTGGCTGCAGAGGACTCCCAGCAGTGCCCAGCAGTGCCCAACAGTATAGGGGGTGGGTGCAGAGGACCCCCAGCAGTGCCAAACAGTATAGGGGTGGGTGTAGAGGACTCCCAGCAGTGCCCAACAGTGCCCCACAGTATAGGGGGTGGGTGCAGAGGACCCCCAGCAGTGCCAAACAGTATAGGGGTGGGTGTAGAGGACTCCCAGCAGTGCCCAACAGTGCCCCACAGTATAGGGGGTGGGTGCAGAGGACTCCCAGCAGTGCCCAGCAGTGCCCAACAGTATAGGGGGTGGGTGCAGAGGACCCCGAGCAGTGCCCAAGTGTATAGGGGGTGGGTGCATAGGATCCCCAGCAGTGCCCAAGGGTATAGGGGGTGGGTGCAGAGGACCCCCAGCAGTGCCCAGACATAGGGGTGTGCATTTCCAACATCATACAACAACTACATGCCTGTATGTGTACATCCCTAATTTGTGACACTCATGATAGTTGCATATCAACAAATCACTCACAGCAGTGACCTACTCCACGGAAAATAGTCTCCTGTCACACACTGAGTGACACACCACATGTGGTTGTTTTGGCAGATCCCACAGCCATATCCACCCATGTAGTTTGCTGGCACATCCCCCCTCTCCAGCATGACTCAATAGTGTGTAGTCATGCAACAGACCACTCAACAAATGAAGCACAAATGGAATTAGGAAGAGTCATGTCCATCCCGGACATGATGTGACTGTCCATGTGGTGAAACGTGTACTCGCTCATGGAAGGAACAGGGTAGGAAAGCCCTAGATACAAAGCACCCAAATGTGTATTTTTAACACATTTTTGAAATGTGACTATCTGAATCATGAGGTCAAGGCAGATAACATTGTCATGCATAGTGTGGAATATTATGATGGACTCCCTGAAGGCATTAATACACACCACAAACCCAAGCACAGTGAGTAGCATGGATGGCACTGACCAATTGTCAGATAGCATTTGTGAGCAGGCATGGCCATTGCGCAAGTGAATGCACGAATCAATGGGAAATCCATACTGAAGTCACCACAGCAATTGTGCAACTGCCTGTAGTCAATATCTCATGTGTCACAGAGGAAGGGACACTCTTTTGAATAATGTCTGTATGCAAACTGCACACACACAAATCTATATAATTATCAGAAACATTGTGATAGCACAGAGATACCATGGTCCACCTCATTCCCAACTGAAAAGTAGACATCTTTCTCAATACCAAAACATTAACATTACACCAACTTGTAGGCACACAGCACCTAAAGCAATTCCCTGAAATGCAATAGTTCAGACTGAAAAATAAAATGCTTTATTCAGCGTCAATATGTAAAAGAACAAATAAATGAGTCCAGGCTCACAGTAGGCCAATGGCCAGTCCAAAATACAGTCCATAACAGTGGTGACTTTGTGGAGGCTGTCATCCCAAAACGTGCGTGCACATGTTGGACTTAGAGGTCCGTGGACCCCTGGGGGCATCATCGCGGGGACAGGAGAGGGAAGGGTATGTGTAGTGGGCGCAGGTGGGGAGGATTCCTCCACAGTGTCAGGTTTAGAGCAAAAGGTTGCAACATATTCAGCGCTGCACACTGCTGCCAGTTCAGACAGGCTACCACCTGATCCCGGGGACACAATGGGAGTGGAGGTAGAGGGCTGTGAGTCAGGTGTATGGTGCCTGTGGGTGGGTGGGTGATGTGTGTCCCCTGTGCCTGTGAGTATGCGTACATCCCCCTGATATTGGGTGAATGGAGGTCTGTGCTTAGACTTACGTGTGGGTATGCTGGGTGTCTCTGTTGGGGTGTGTGATCTTGTGTGTCTGCATGTATGGTGGACAGGGATGGGAAAGAGGGATGTAGATGGGTCAGAAGGAGTGGGGGGGATTGACGCTGCAGGATGGCAAGTGCTGCCGTCAGTGTTGAGTCCATGGACGCCAAACTCCGACGTTGATCAGACATGTCAGCTGACATGCCCTCCATGAATGACAACAACTGTGTCATTATTTGTGTCTGGCCATGGAGGACAGTCACCATTGACGCCTGACCAACTTGAATCAGCCGGAGTAGATCAACAGACTCAGCACATAGGGCAGCAGCGGAGACAGGGGCAGGGGCTGCGGTGCCGGGGACAAAGGAGACATGGGGTAGAACGGACTCTAGGGCCCCTAACAACTGGGAGGGTGGAGATGGGTCTAAAGGAGGAGGGGACAGACATAGTTGCAGTAGATGGCATTGCTGCATATTCCCCCTCCTCCTGGGAGTCAGAATACGAGCCGTCTGCATGGTAGGAGTTGTGGTGCTCATGAGGTCCGGCCGCCTGACTCCCCTCACCCTCTGTGTCACTGCCTCCCTCCGACTCCTCAAAGTGGGTGGCACTGTTGCAAGGTCCTTCTATTCGTTCTGTGTCTGTGTCTCCTCCAGGTTGTGGTGATGATGCTGTTGGCAACGAGAAAATGAACAATATATCAGTCACCTGTCCACATTATACATATCAGCAACAAAAAATTGGGGGGCATTTGTAATCATGGCATGCATCATGAGTCACATGCCACATAACTCTGCACATATATATGTCTATTAATGTGCAATTGTAAGAGACACAGCGCTCATTGTATACAAAGATCAAAGTCACAGACTAGGCCACAACTTGGATTAAAGTCACAACGACGAGCCACTGCCTGTCAGCAGGATAGGTGTTGAGCAATCACCATCAAGTTGCCCACTCTGCCACCCAAGGCCAGAGATGGACATGTTCAAATCTGGTTTAGCCTGTGCCACATGGGAACAGTCTTGCCTGGACAGCCATGTGATGCCATCCCTGGAGCTGAAACAAGTATGCCATCAACTCTCACTGGCATCACAGCTGTATACAGCCAGGCTTGTGTGAAACACAGATGTGTATACAAACAAGCATGGCTGAAGACGGCTGTAATTCCAGAAAGTTGTTGCAGGAATCTTGTTACCAGTCCAGGGAATGCATGGCTTGACAATTAGGGCTAGACTGTTCCCATGAGGCACATGGATAGACAGATTTGCACATGGCCATGTTTGAACTTGGGGGCAGAGTGTGCAATAGAGAGGTGATGGCAAAAAATCTGACCTGTTGACTGTGTGTGAGTATATGATTGGTACATAGGCTCACTCCATCACCAGACACCTTAGTGAAACTCCTCACAGTGGCATCTATCCCCAGACCATAGAGCTGCTAGCACATAACACACACTGGCTGTCAAGTGAAGTTGCACACATGTACAAAAGCAAGAAAATGGCAAAGCAAATGTGCCTACAATTGTGAATGTCAGAAACATTGATACATTATTGACACATCTGCAACCAGATGGGACAAGTTAATACAGTAGTGTGGACACCAAGCCAAAACTGCGTAGCACCACCAATACATATATGTATCATAAAATGCTGTGGAACAATCATCTCTGGGAGCTAACAACATTGCCTGTATATGCTACAATGACTACATTCTCCAGCAGCACAGCCTAAGTGCATAGTGACAAGCCCACATCAGATATGACATCCTCAGCACACCACTGACAAGGCCAAACAGTTGGTCCCATCACACCTCCCATGCACAACATCCCAAGCACTCCGTCAATGTGAGTAATACTGGCCAAGTAGTAGAAAAAATGAATCTGTCTCTCAATAACTGGGAAGCTATATAAAGTAAGCCAAGGTCACATTGTTTTGGTGCACATCAATATTAGTTCCAAAGTACCTGCAACATTTCTTGTGAATATGCACACACGCACTGCCCAGTGTGAGTATGCACAAGCCAAAATTTGTATACATGGACAGTGTGCACATGTAGCTAACACATGCAAAATACAAAGCATACCAAGGACAAAGGCCACTGATGCAGACCTGTGCAGAACTCCTTGTTGAGACTCATGATCAGTGCCAAGCTATCATGAAGGGCAACCACAGTGCACAGGTTGTTGAACAGTTAAGGTACCAACAAGTGTCACAGACCCCCCTCTAACATCATGATGTGCTAATCAATCTGCATACTAATACCTTTCTTCCCTAGGAGGACATGCACAAATATGAAATAGACAAAGCAGGGGCCAAATGTGGAGGAGGGAAAGGGATGTAAAAGAGCATTAGCTGAAATGACAATGCATAAAGTGCCTGTCTGACCACCCCACCCCAACTGTGGAAATGTTACCAGGCTTCCAAACACTGCAGGTAGCATGTGACACACATGACACGAAACAGACATGTACCTACCCCCTCCTTGCTGCTGTCCCTTCTGCATCTGCCTATGGAGGTCAGGGAAAACGACGGCCAGGACCCGGAGAAGGTTGGGGGTGAGGTGACGTGTGCCTCCATGCTGGCGTGGAGCCTCAAGCTTCAGCTGCACCCGGGCGATACGGCGGGTCCTGCACCGAATGTCCTGCCACCTCTTGCGGATGTTCCGGACCCTGCGGTAAGGTCCCCCCTCAGACCTGACATCCCGACAGCCCTGGCAATGTCCAGCCAGATGTCCTCCTTCTCATGGGCCGATACCTGTCAGGAATAAAAAGAGAAAGTACATCAGTACACCTGCTCCATGTCCCAAAGACACACACTCGCCCCACATTGATGATAACAACAGGGCAGAGGATGCAGCCAGGACTAGTATCATTGTTCAAGTGAATGTGGCCTGTGAGCAAACAACAATGCACTACATGCCTGTGAAAGGCAACAGATGCCCTAGGTCTTTCAAAACTCTCACTGAGCATGGCTAACACTGAACAAGGTATGCTTTTGCAGAGTGGTGTACAGCACGTGACATTCTGGCACATATCTCACTACACCTAAGAACTCTGAGCAGACCACACATTCTCCAGTGAATGTACTTAGCACAATGCCGGTAAGCAGTAAACA
Source organism: Lissotriton vulgaris (assembly GCF_964263255.1). Lineage (NCBI taxonomy): Eukaryota > Metazoa > Chordata > Amphibia > Caudata > Salamandridae > Lissotriton > Lissotriton vulgaris. The sequence continues at coordinate 2,126,813,010 of NC_141689.1, forward strand.
CTATTTAGATACATCATTTACTGCATGGTAGATATTTTAATGTACACACCAGGCACTGTATCAAAACTACATTGCATCTCTCTGTCCCATAAAAACACAATGACTGCAGTGACACTGACACATTCATCAATCACCTGATCCCCTGGTTTCCCATACAGCTTGCTGTAGTTGGGTAGAAGGGCATCCAGTAGGGCCTGGTTCTCCTCCTCTCTGAATGCAGGTGCTCTCTCCATGCTCAGCAAAAACTGGGTCCAGGGAATGCAGAGACAGCAGCTGTGTTGTCCACTCCTATGTTGTTCAGGCAAGTGCCCTCTCACAGCCACATGCAGCCTTAAATCTGTGCTGCTGAGGGGCTGTCATTCTCAGGAAGACAGTGTGATAGGGCACATTACTTTGCATCCCATGTTTCATCCAATCCCATTCCACATAAGGCCCTGACACACATTTGCATGGTTTGAAATGTTAGCTCTAGCTACACAACAAACATTGCAACATTGTATAGTTTTGGCCAACTGAATTTTGCTAGACACCTGTAGCACACTCAAATCTCTGTTTCCTTGACAACCAGCCTGCATTCATTGCATCCAACTCGTCCCCTAGGTGTTCCCTGTGTATTTTCAGGCATCCACACACAAGTACGGTACGTGAATCGTTGCAAACGCCATGTTTCGATAGTGATACAACCCGTACACCCGCACTTACTAGTGGGGTACGCTCCTGACTTGTATCGCGTATGGGCACAATGCATTGGTGAGAAGACCCGTACACCCGCACGCACGCACCAGTGTGGTATGCTCCACACGTGTATGGGCACAATGCATTGGTGAGACGACCCGTACACCCGCACGCACCAGTGGGAGATGCTCCTGACTTGTATCGCGTATGGGCATAATGCATTGGTGAGACAACCCGGACACCCGCACGCACCAGTGGGGTACGCTCCACACGCGTATGGGCACAATGCATTGGTGAGACGACCCGTACACCCGCACGCACCAGTGGGGTACACTCCACACGCATATGGGCACAATGCATTGGTGAGACGACCCGTACACCTGCACGTACCAGTGGGGTACGCTCCTGACTTGTATCGCGTATGGGCACAATTCATTGGTGAGATGACCCGTACACCCGCACGCACCAGTGGGGTATGCTCCTCACGCGTATGGGCACAATGCATTTGTGAGATGACCCGTACACCCGCACGCACCAGTGGTGTACGCTCCACAAGCGTATGGGCACAATGCATTGGTGAGATGACCCGTACACCCGCACGTACCAGTGGGGTACGTACGCTCCTGACTTGTATCGAGGATGGGCACAATGGATTGGTGAGACAACCCATACACCCGCAAGCTCCAGTGGGGTACGCTCCACACGCGTATGGGCACAATGCATTGGTGAGATGACCCGTACACCCACACGCACCAGTGGGGTACGCTCCACACGCGTATGGGCACAATGCATTGGTGAGACGACCGGTACACCCGCACGTACCAGTGGGGTACGCTCCTGACTTGTATCGCGTATGGGCACAATGCATTGGTGAGATGACCCGTACACCCGCACGCACCAGTGGGGTACGTTCCTGACTTGTATCGCATATGGGCACAATGCATTGGTGAGACCACCCGTACACCCGCACGCACCAGTGGGATACGCTCCACACACGTATGGGCACAATGCATTGGTGAGATGACCCGTACACACGCACGCACCAGTGGGGTACTGGGCGTATCACATGCTCCAGTGAATGCATGTGTACAGTGCGTTCCACAAGCTCATGCATGGCACCATTACTATAGTGACAACAGGAAAACACATGGCAGGGATGTGGGTGTGAGGTCATCATGAGGATGTCCATGTATGTCGTTGCATGTCAGACCTACATGAGCAGGCCCCCGGTGTGGCATACAGTCATATAGCAGAGGGCATTTGAACTAGTGGCACTGTTGATGTGTGATGGGCTGTGGAGACATGACATTTGTGATCGGCCACTATGTGGTTTACATTACCTTGACACTTGTCACATGAGTAACATAATGCACATGTAGTTATTCACATGAACACTGTGATGGCACACTCTGCATTACGGACATCTGTCACAAGATGCCAGGGGCAGGGGCACTGTCTCACGTACCAATTGATGCTATGCATGACCCTGTGTGACAATGTAATGTGTGTGCCATGTAATGTATAGGACATGCTGTTTGTATCGGGTAAACGTCATCCTCTATAGGTGAATCTATGATGGGTCTGTGTCGTGATAGCAAGTGTCTCACATGTACGCACACCATGTCACAGGGGCATTTCAGCAGATCATGTTTGTGATGGCATCATAGAGCATTTAGCACTGCTCAGAAATGAGGAGTGTCCCCCGGGCTCCTTTCTAGTCCTTATATAAAGGTTTCATCAAAATCCACGATGAGAATCGAAAGTTTTTTCAATGCTTGTTTATTAATTCTTCAAGTCTTGTTGTGTTCACAAGGACATGGTAAATTCAAGAAAAGCTTTTTCAACAATCAGAATTGCACTCATATAAATCCCAATGCATTTCGGCATTACTAGCAATGAGGAGGAGGAGGATGATATCCAGAGTCAACTCATACGCAACTTCTTCTCATAACGGTGAGTACCTGTATAATAGTGTGCAGTGTACTACCATAGAGTGACATGTGTAGCATAATGTGTGTCCAGCAGACTGTACACAATATCACTTTGATGTTTGTGGTGCTGTGTCACACAAGTGACGATGTAATGCCACACACATGAGCACAATGATTGAAGTTGGAATGTACAAGTGTACTACGTTGTTTGTGTATTGTACGTGACCATGTCTGAATGAATCTATACAGTACGTGACCCCTTGTGTGCCTGTCCTTTCCAGGTCACCCGGGCTGTGTCTGTTTGTGTCATCTTGGTCCTCCTGCAATTCCTCTTGATGATAGCAACATCGGGTGAATCTGCGTACCCTGCACAGACATGTGGAAATGTCAGTTTGGGTAAGGATTCCAAAAAGGCAGTTCATTGTTGGTATGGTTTGTTATTGTGCAGAAACTGATCCTGCGCATGTTGTAGGCCCATACATCACATCACATTGCCATGTATCTAATTGCATGTAGCGCCACTCTCATGACAAGACCGTCACCTTACTTGACAGTCATCTGTAGTCAAGTTTAGAATTTGGTGAATGCATCAATGTGTGTTAACATTGACCCTGACACATTGCGGATGGCACGGGTTGCCATTGTGTGTGACATCACAAACATAGGCACTGTGGAGAATTGCTGCCTCACTGTGTGCAGCAGGATGTGTCTAAATCATCCACTCAACCTTGTGGGCCAGTACAGTTTGATTTCCTGTGAACCATGTTGTGCCGGTGTGGGCCAGTGTATGTCCCACATGTTCTGTCAATTGTCCTGTGAGTCTGTTTGCATGGATGCCTTGCCCCTCGTGGCAGTATGTCATGTCACTGTCACATCGTTACCTCAGTGCCGGTGGAGAACACTGCTTCGCTAGCCTTCTCAGTAAGTTGATGTTAACATTCCTTTCTCATGTTGCGCAGATTACATCACAACGTTGGCCTGTAGGTAATGTTCACACTTAGGTTGCAACAGTCCGTTGAGGTCATTGTCTGAAATCTCTTCTGCCATGCAGCATATCCTGGTCACGGTAGGGTTGTATCTTTTAGCATTGTTCCTATGTACTCGCAGTTGAGTTTGTTTACACATGATTGTCCTGTCTAGCATAATAAGGCACAGTTGCAAGAGGTAATGACTGGCCCCTATGGCGCTTCCTGGTCTTTAGGTTATTTCCTTCCTCATTTGAGGAGCTGCTTACGGCTCTTGCGGGTGATGTCTACTTTCCCTTCATGACCCTCACTGATTCACAGGTCTGAGTACGGATAGTTGGCTTTGTGTCATTTGCACTGCTATACGTCACAATTACTGAGATAGCGAGCATCAATCATAAACTGTGACGTCGTTCATGACTGCATGGATGTAATTGCATTGTAGCAGCCTAGTGAGCGTCATACATGCTCCATTTTGGTGACAACATCTACCAACTCTCATCTGTCCGTGTTGAAGGATCTGATCTTTTCTCTTTGCAAGATCTGTGATCAGTAATAGGACACAGTGGCAGTGGATACACTACACAGGTGTGAGTGGTACAGTGTAGGTGCCAAGGTAATCTGTGAATCTGTAACTGAAAGTATGGAATCCTTATGCTTGTTTTGCTTTTTTTCAGATCTCCCTCCCTGCAGTTCCCATCCTCACCTTCCCTCGCCTGATCATCCTAATGTGTCTGTCATTAGTAGTCAGACCAAGGGGATATTGGGAGATGGAAATCTTCCAGCATCACACCACTCTGATGGCCACAGGTACGGACAGTCCCTGGCAGTTGCGTGGAGAGTGTATCACCATCATTACAGGTAACATCATTGCATGAGTGTTATAGTCGTCAGAGCAATGCCACTGGCCATGTAAACTGGCTGATGCAGCATGGCCTTGCAACTAAGTTCTTGCTATTGTGTAGGAACTGTGTTGCACACTGTACATTGTGCCTCATTGCTGTCACCGCCGGTATCTTTCCAGACTGCATGCGTTTAATATGTTATACTTTACAATGATTGTTCATATGTGCTTATGTGTACAGTGACAACAAGCATGCTGTTCGTAATGGCTAATGGACCATTTAGTGCATGATGTACATGGTTCTGTATGTGTTCTTTTGGTTGCTACACACAACGTGCAGGCTACAGCTGCTGTCGCAGTGTGTCCTGTGCCCGCTTGGCATTATGGTGCCTGGTCCTGTGGCCGTGATCTTTATTCAATATTCACACATTTGCTGGGACTGACCCCTGGTTAACCAGCCACTCCAGGCTCACATACACATGTAAATTATTACCTAGCAAGAATCCTTGGGTTGTGTGGCTGTTTGGCATGTTCTATAGCCCCTTCTGCCGTCATGTGTTCACTCCTCCCGGCTGCAGCATCCCCAGCCACTACGCTGCAACGCGTGCCCCAATCCAGCCACACACACCTATGAGATACCATCCATTCATCCATCCATCATTGAAGCATGCCGCAGCTTGTCTGTGCCACTGTTGCACAACTGCCATGACAAAGGCAGGTCCGTCAGCACCTGCAACATGCACACTGCTAGACACTCAGCTCATTTGATGACACATGTGACCGCATCAGTAAGAAGTTGTTTAGCTAGCAAGTCCCTCCCCTTTTTAATAGTGGTGGACGATTGTCTTTGGCTATCATAGGGGTACCAGGTGCACACACACACATTAGTTTCACCTTAATTGACATGAGGGGACAGAGTGGTTGTTTATTTTTGCACCATATTAATAGTAGTTAGGGAATCACTGTTTGTATTTTACTCTTTGTTCTTTACTCAGACGAAGACAGAGTGGCCGATGATGAGAAGTGGGTAAACTGGTAATTGTCTGTCAGTAAGCCCCTCGGGTGTTGCTACCGTGAGGCACTCTCTCTTTGCTCTCTTCATTTTTAATTTTGTGAGTGGGATCAGACCTTGGTGTAAAATAAATTTGATGTAAACGTGAAACACACCATGACCCTATGGATTAGTGTAAAGGTACACCTCTGAGGCAGTATTTTGAATTGGCCATGTAACTCTGCCATTGTTTTTAAGGAATTTGTTGAGAGTTTGGTTAGGACTTTTTGTTGTTGAGCAGTGTCTGAATGGGGTGCGGCATTTTCCCTTTGAATCCACTTAGGCTCCTTTTGATTGAATGACACATGTGACACAACAGACTCGTGCCCCAGCCAACCTCCACACAGTGAACAGCAGACAATCATCCACCTACTAACACGCTACCACAAACACACCCATGACAGCCTCTCAGGCTGTGTGTGCAACTGATACTGACAACACGATGCAGCCACACTTAACAGTGTGTGTACGTACAACCAGGTCACGTGCCTCTAACTGCACACACACTACTTCCAGCAGCACCACATTGTGGTGTAGTACCTTGTTGACACAACACCACCACACATCGCCTCCAATGCTATAACGTGGGAGTACGCAACCTGAGAACACCACTTCTGCCGGGACATCACAGACGGATTGTCCAAATCCCACAGGGATCACACACCCAAACCAGGATTATGATTGGTCAGACTTAACGGCCTAAACCCTCAGAGTCACATCCAATACCATGGACACACTCTGCATTGTCAAACATCTGCACAGCCAGTTTCACACCAGCATCCTGACCAGCATAATTGTAACTATCATCTACAGCTCTCCTACCCTACACACAAAATTTGTCTAAGCCATCTATCAATCAGTTGATTCATTAGTTAAACGCACTACCTTCCTGTGACAGTCTCAATGCGCTGGGGGGTGCTGGTACTGATCTAAACACACTGGGCTTGAGAAGTATTGTGAAGGGCAGCAGGTCCTGGGTCTGTAGTTGACTTGTACAGAGGGTGTTCCAGGTCTTGGAGTCGAGGGAGGAGAATGATCTGTCACTGTCCGTGTTATTCCGGATGTGAGGGACAGTGGCAAGAGTCATGGTTGTGGTATGCTGGTCCTGCGTGGTGTAGAGATTTGTGTTCGTGGATGTGGAGTTGGAAGCTGATTCTGTTGTTGACAGGGAGCCAGTGCAGGCCTCTCGGGTGTTGTGTGATGTGGCTGGGTTGTGGCAAATGAGGATCAGATGTGCCGATGTGTTCCAGATGCGTTGCAGCAGGCTCAGGAGTTTGTTTGTTGTAGCTGCGTAGATGGCGTTCACTTACTCAAGTCACCTGTTGGAGAGGGGCAGGGTGACTGTTTTTTGTGTATTTGAGCTGATCCATTATAAGATCATGTGGGCCATTCAGAGGGTGTTGAAGCTGAAAGCAGAGAAGGTGTTGTCCTGCTTGGTCATGGGGAGTGAGTAGTCCAGGATGCCCCCCAGGTAGTGTGCGTGTTTGGTGGATTATGGTGCTGTTCCTAGCAATGTTGGCCACGAGGAGTCGTCACAGGCTGAGCTGGTTGGGATGAGGATGTTTTCCTCAGATTTTTCTTGATTCTGCATCAACCTACTGTCCTTACTCCATTTTGCTACAGCCGTGATTCCTCTGTGGAGGTAGATGTTGCCAGTGTGTGGGTCCTTGGTGAGGGATATGATCAAATGGGTGTAATTGGCATAGTAGATGATATTGAGGCTCTGTTGTTGTGCCACATGGGTGAGTTGTGCCATGTGGATATTTAAGTCAGTTGGGCTGTGGGATGATCCCTGTGTGACGCTGCGGATGGTGTCAGTGGTATTGGAACAGTACTGTGGGAGGCAGATGCTCTGGGTTGTTCCAGTGGGAAAGGATGTGGTCCTGCCAGGGCACTCGCTTTGATTCCTGCATCATGGATGTGTACTGTTCGGGTGCCGTGGGAGACCATGTGGAAGTCTGCTGATAGGTCCTGCTGGATGTGGTTGTCTGTTTCTCCTTTGTCCATGAGGATGCTGATGTGGTTGGTGTTGGCAATGAGGGCGGGGTCCGTGCTCTCGTTGATGTAGGATCCAGACTGTGTTGGTTCTATGAGGTTTTTGTCTTTGTGGTTGTGGGTCAGCTGTCTGTTGATGATCTTCAACATGACTTGTTCTGGGAAGGGGAGCAGGGAGATGTGCAGGAATTTCGAGATGTATTTGTGGTCCACCTTACGTTTATTCAGTAAGGCGGTAATCACGACATTCTCCAAACTCCCAGTGAAGCTTGTTGTCTTGATGGAGATGTAGGATATTTGTACGGAGAAGGGGTGAGATGGTTTTTCTGGCTTGTTAGGAAATGTGGATATGCCATGGGTCGGATGGGGATCCAGAGTGAATGTAGTCCTTGCTTATGGTGGTGTCTTCAGTGCGGACGTTGTAGCAGGCGATGAGGTGAATTTAGTGGGTGTTTGTCGCAGGGGGGGTTGTCTCGGTTGTGGATGTCGGGCTAGTGGAGTAGAAGCTTTTGTGAATATCGTTGATCTTATCGTGAGTGGAGTTGGCCAGTGAGTCACACAGGTCTTGTGATGGTGGAATGTAGTTGGCGCTATATTTGGCTTTAGAGAGTTGAAAAGCGATGTTGATGTGCTATTTGCTGGTGTGTGAGTTGCTGTCTAGCCAGTCCTTGATGGGTGTCCTGTTGTCGGTCATGATGAGTTGGTGGTGTCTGCGGGTGGCACTCTTGTGTGCCTTGTAGCCTTATGGTGATTGTTTGCAGTGCGTGCTCCTCTACATCTTCCAACTGGTGCACTTGGAGGTCCTGGTTCTTTGATGAACAATGTGGCAATGTTGTTGTTGTGTTAGGTGGCGGAGGACTTGATTGGGATGCAGGTGTCTGCGCAGTCGGTGATCCACTGTTTGAGGAAGATGGCAGTGGTGTGGGGGTCGGTGGGGTAGGCTTGTGGGCCCAGGATAAGGGTGGCTGTCAGTTAGTCCTTGTTGAGCTTGCACCAGCAGCTGCCTGGCATGGTCTGTGTGCCGGGGTTTTGTGGTGGGTTTCCTGAAGGTGAAGTGTAGGCTTCTGGGGTCTCTCCAGTGTTGTGAGGTGTTGTTGTTGGATGAGACGTGTAGAGTTTCTGCAAAGATGGGGTCCTGTGTGTGCCTAGCAGTGTGGGTGTGGGTTGTCACGAGTTGTTGTAATCCAAGGATGGCAAGGTTGTGCATCAGGGTGGTGTAGTTTACGTCATTATTGTAATTATGGTGAAAGTAAATTTCCCCAAGGAGGATGTAATCCGTGTAGGCAAGGGCATGCGTGCTGATGAGGTCAGCGATGGAGTTGATGAATAGTGTTAGGACTCCAGGTGGTCTGTAGATGAGTGTTCCTCAGAGTTCCTCCATTGGTTTGCAGCGTCATCTGGATGTTTTAACTAAATATGCGGAGGACCACTGTTTGAAACTCAATATTGCTAAAAGCAAAATTTTAGTCTTTCGCAAGAAAGGTTTTCCAATAAAGAAAGGGTATAAGTGGCTGTTGGGGCACGAAGATCTTGAATTGGTCAATACGTATCTGTATCTGGGGAAGGTTGTCTGAAAAAACGAGCGTGACTCAGAGCACATCAAAAGGTGTGCTGGCAAGGCCGCCTCCCAGGCTGGAGCTCTAAATAGATTTTATAAGACCTGTGGGAGACGTCACTTTAATCATGTTCTGTCAGTATTTAAGGTTAAAATCCCCCCGACATTAACTTATGCTGCAGAAGTTTTGGATAGGAATTACTGGCTCTCTTTTGATAAGGCTGAAGCCGTTTTTTCCGTCAAATTTGTAATTTAAATTCCTTGGCTGCCCCACATGTTCTTCGTCTGGAATTCCATTTAGTTTCTTCTTATATTTCGTCTTTGGCAGCGGTTCTGAGGTGGGGGAACTCCTTTTTTGGGGGGATGAGGGCACCCTAAGGGCCGCCTTGAAGTTGGAAATTTTTGCAAAAATTAAAAGACAAATCAGATTTTTTTAGATCATTTGCAAATGCAAACCATTTATTTGGGCTTAATTTAATCTGTGATTTACCCATGCCAAAGCCTGTTTTGAAGTTATTTCTAAAAAAGTCAATAAGCACGATTAACGGCAAGAGATATAGCTTTAAGTCACCCTAAAGCCCGTAACGGGGTGATCTGTGTGAGTATGATGTGGAGCAGACCCCAGCCCTATCTCTCATGGAATATCCCACACGGAATCTGAAGGCTAATACTACTTTTAAGAACTAACTTGCTTCCCCTGAGAGAAGTAACAAGCATTTGGGAAAATACTCCTAGACAGGAGAGAATCTGTGAAATTTGTTGTTCCCAAATACAGGATCTTAATCATGTGTTATTTGTATGCCCAGAACTTCTAAGGGCAAGGCGAATGTTTTTGAGACCCTTATTTATTAAATGTAATATTCGTTCTGCTCAGGAGCCACGATCTTTTGTGTTGTCCCCTCCAAATGAAATTACTTGTTATAGAATATTTCAATTTTTTAAAACATTCCGAGGATATTTATTAGAATTGTATTTTATGTATTTTTTTATTGTGTTGGTGTATTTTTGTGGACCTCCGTTGGAGTTCCGTAACAAATAAACGAATTGAATTGAGTGTTCCTCAGAAGGTGGTGTTGGTGTGGATCTGTAAATGCATGTTTTAGGCAATGGGGAGGGTGTTGTTGTTGTTGGTAGTGACTCTGGGAGTGTTAATGTGGATGATGGCAATTCCTTCTACCACTCTATCGGTGTGGTGTTAGCGGGATTTGTCATTTCCTACTGGAATGTCTATGGTGATGTCCATTGGCAAGGTGGTGTTCAGCCTGGTTACCATCCAAAACACCAGCCAGCCCTACTACAGCAACTACCTCTACACAGGAACAAGAACGTGACTTACGGAGTACTTGTGGAAATCTAGGGTGCATGCACACACCTCATCCTCAACATCCCCTGCTGCTGCCACGTGACCATCCGCCTGAGATACCTACAATGGTCCCACAGTCAAATGCAGGTTCACCTTCATACTCATCAGCCACACTCAGTCGGCACTCCACAGACCCAGGCTAAATAAATGATATGGACGTCTAACATCTAACACCCTATTGCCCACAGTCCCTGTTGGCACCCTAGGCCAGGCCATCAATCTTCACATCCACAGTACAACACCATGTGGCTGCCAGTTCTCATACCTCATTACACAGATCCTGGTGCTCCCTCCGTGGACACCTAGCATATTTGCCATGCTCTTGACACCTCACACACTCTGGTATGACTGTCTGTAAGTGCAGTATTTCAAGCAAACCCCATCTTCTGCAGTTAGTAACCATCACGGTGAGTATTGCTATCCATGTATGTAATTTAGGCTATCTTGTGACCTATGTGGTTCCACTGCCAGAATAAGATCCCAGTGTGTAGATGGCTAGAGTTTGCAGAAGACAGTGGCATTTGAAGACATTTCACCTCACAAATGTATTAGAATCTGGGAACATACAAATACATAAATGCTTTTTGTGCGAGTTAGATTTATTTTTTACTCTTGTGAGTGTAACGTGAGTAGGTGCTGTACAACAAGGGGGGAATCCAAAGTTCACCACGGGAGATGTGATGCCTTACAGTATGAGTCAACAGAGTCCAGGTCACAGTGCTTGGCATCATTGGGCACACTGCGACCAGCAAGTCCATGTGAGAGAGTCTGAAAGTCAATAGGGTGATGCTGTTGCCCATGAAGGCAAGATGCCACACCAGGTGACCTGGGAGTTGTTCATGGCCCTATGCCTCTCAACGTCTTGACCGTGGACGACCCACCTTCCTTGGGGGACCCTCAAATGCACGCCTTGACAATGCATGGGATTCTCCGTCTGACAATTCCACCTCCTCCTCCCTCCCTGTGCCTGTTGTTGGTCTTTGCCTAGATGTTTCTGGCCTTGTGACACAGGGAGGGTGCTGCATGTTGACAGCGATCAGACAGAGCGATTGGTTAATTTCCCGATGCACTGTCATGAGCTCATCCAGTCTTGCCTCCATCCGTCCCTGGTGTCGTTCTTGACTGGCATGTAGCTGGGCCTGCTGATCTGTCATTTTGTTGAGGGCCTCCACTACCAGGCTGAACTCCCTGGTGTCCCGCCGGTATTCATCCATGATGTCTCGGAGTTCGGCCATACCGGGCCCTGCAGCTGGCTGGTCAGGTTCTCGCCTCCGCCTTGCGACACATCAGCAGTGGAGGTGTCGTCTGCCACCTCATGGGTGCCCGGCGAACTATGTCCCTCATTGTCAGACAGGCTCTGTTGTGTATTATGGGCAGGGCTCCGAGCTGTCTGCTGGGATGTGGCGGGAATGGGTGTGGTGGTTTGCACAGATGTATCTGTTCCAGCTGCTGCAGGGGTTTGGGATCCAGAGGGGCCTGGTTGGTTGGGGTCATCCACAGTGTGTTGAGAGGCTTCGGTGATGGTGGGGTCACTGCTGTGCTGAGCCTGGGACTGGGATCCTTCTTCACCCTGGTTGGGGTTGTTTCCACACATTCCCCTGTGGGTGTGAGAGACAAACACTGTTAATGCAGTATCATGCAACATCCAAATGTAACATACATTGTCGTTAGCAATGTTCCCCCTGCTTTGGATTTTAGAAATTGTTCACTTGTGTATGTGTATGTTGTGAGCTGAGATTGACATGTGCTCAGGGGTGCTTGACATGTTGAGTACTGTTTACGATGAATGTCAAAGCCATTGCTGTGTATTGTGTGGCCAGCGCCACACAGATCCAGATGTGCTCTGTGTGGCCCAATCTGCACAATGCAGTCTGAATAATTATTGCTGGTTCAAGCATGCACAGTGTTTTTATGCTGCATGTTTATGATGGCGACTGATTGGAATTTTGCTGATTTCATCCAGCAACTTTAGAGAGGGGTTGCAGGGCCGTGACGGCCACGCACTGCCAACCCCCCAGGACCAGTACACCCTCTTCTGGCAGAGGGCTTTAGAACGTGGCACTTCTCTAAGTTGCTTTTCCTTGTCAATACCCACGTCCATGGTGCTACTTGAGTGCATCCACAGCATCACAAAGCTGTGGCAGCAGCACTGTGTGAGAGGCACAATGGACTTGTGATTCGGCACTGTGCTTTATTTGTTTGCATACGTCATCATATCCGTATTTTTGAGGTTATGTTACATGCCGATTGTGACAGTGGTGCACTCCATTGTCTGTCCCCAGGGGCTCAGTTTCTGTAAGGCATGTGTGTGACAGGCCATGGTAGTAGTTTGAGTGTGATTGGCAAGTGGGCATCCCTCGTGGTGTGTCTGTCCCCCCATGAAGCATGCTGCCATGATAGTGGTTGTGAGTTCCTGTGCAGGATATCTGAACAGGTCCTGGTGTTAGTGTTTGCACTGGTCACAGGAGGTCCTTGTGCTGCCTACACCAGGGCCCAGTGTCAGCTATCTTGTCAGTACTTTCACACTCCCAGTGCATTGAGCATGGTGCATGGGTGTGTACCTGGGCCATATGGGTTGAGTGCAGCCTCCCACCATACACCTTGCACCCTCTCACCCTCCCCCTTGCAGCCTTCTGCCACTCCCCTTGCACCTCCTCATACTGTTGGGCACTGCCGGGAGCCATGGCCACACCCCCCCACACCCCCCCATACTGTTGGGCACTGCTGGGAGTCATGGCCACACCCCCCAAACCCCCCCATACTGTTGGGCACTGCTGGGAGTCATGTCCACACACCCCACACACCCCCACACCCCCCCACACACACCCATAGAAATTGGGCATTGCTGGGAGTCATGGCCACACACCACACACACACCCACACCTGACCATACTGTTAGGCACTGCTGGGAGTCATGGCAACACATCCCATCCCCCCACACCCCCCATACTGTTGGGCACTGCTGGGAGTCATGGCCACATACCCCACACCCCGCACCCCCCCCACAGCCCCCCACCCCCCACCATACTGTTGGGCACCGCAGGGAGTCATGGCCACCCCCTATACTGTTGGACACTGCTGGGAGTCATGGCCACACCCCCACATCCCCCCATACTGTTGGGCACTGCTGGGAGTCATGGCCACACACCCCCACACCCGCTATACTGTTGGGCACTGCTGGGAGTCATGGCCACACACCCCACACCACCCCAATACATACTGTTGGGCACTGCAGGGAGTCATGTCCACACCCCCCATACTATTGGGCACTGCTGGGAGTCATGGCCACACCCCCCCATACTGTTGGGCACTGCTGGGAGTCCCCCCATGTTATATGAGTTGTTTGTATACTCAACAGGCTCAAGGGCTCCTTCGATTCCGTGAACTCCCACCGGTGGTAGCAGGGCCATGACTTTCTCCTCCCAGGGATGGTATTGTGCAGGTCTGTGGGGAGGTCCAACTCCAGTGTGATGAGAGTTGGCGTAGTGATCATTCATCTTGCGCTTGACCATCCTCCACAGATCGTACCACCTGTTCTGGCAAACCGCCCTGGTGCGCCTGATGGGTGCAACAGCATTGACCTTCTCGACGATCCTCTCCCACAGGCGTGTCTTTTGAGCTATGCTGGTCCGTCTGACCAATGCACCGAACTGCTGTGGAAAGACTCTGATGACTTCATCTGTAAGGATCTCCATCTCCGGGTTAGTGAACTTTGGATTATTTTGTGTGGTCATTAAGCATGGGCGGAAAATCCGTTACGCTCGCGGATTTTGCGGATTTTCGGTAAATTCGCAATCCGCGAGATTCGCGAATGTCCCGCAAAATCCGCAAATTCGCACGCAGTGGATTTTTTTTCTTTGCGGTGTAAGTTCGCAATTGCGAACATGTAGGTGCGGCGGGCAGCAACAATCTCGCACTCGCGAAATTACAAAAATTGCAATTCCGCACAAGAAATCTACTAGCAAGCAGCATAGACCTTCTGAAAATGATTATTTTTATCAGAATAACTCCTCAGGTTGACATTTGCCTGCACTTTTTTAGATTTGAGGTCTTTTGATTTTCTTTTGATAACTTTTGGATTAGAAATCAACTTTCTCATATAAGCTTGGTGGGGCATTAAAGTTGCTGTAATGCTGCTCTGCAGAAAAACGAGTTTTGCAAAAGTGAAAGCAGGTTCAAAAGTTCAAACTCATCATTAGTAACCGTTCCCTGTAGTGCTTCCTGACAAGGGCCCCTCCAAAGTTCAGTTGCTAGTTGCAACAATTGTTCAGTTGCTAGTTGCAACAATTGTATGACCCTGCTCTGACCCTCACAGCAGGCTCATAGAATAGCTACAAGTGGGCCACAAAGGTCCTGGAGAAAAAAAATTGCACTGCAACAGAAAGCAAATTACAGATAAGGATGCAGGTGCCAGACTGGAATTTTAAAACAGTGACACATTAATAAATCAACCCCAAATTAATTCATGTCAGTTGAAGCAGGCAGGTGTGCTTGCTTTTTCCCCCCATAATCTACAGTGATGATGAACCAGAGGGTGGCATAAGGCATTGATGTACCAGAGGGTGGCATGGGTAAAACAGAGGGTGGCAGGGGTGAAACAGAGGGTGCTGGGAACCTATGATGATGAACCAGACGTAGAAACAACATAATCGTGACCGTTGCAAACCGACATGTAAGTTCGCAATTGCGAACTGTTACAAAACCTTCGTGAACTGTCAGAAATCCTTGCGAACTGGCAGAAATCCTTGCGAACACAAAAAAAAAAATCCGCAAATTCGCGAGAATTCGCGGATTTTGCGGATTGCGAGTTCGCAAATTCGCAAAATTCGCGAACGCCAGATTCGCAAAATTCGCCCATGCTTAGTGGTCATGGTGTGGGGTGTATGTGATTGGGGGGTGATGGTGTGTATGGATGAGGGTGTGTGGGTCTGATTGTGAAGGGGGTGATGTGTGTGAATGAGAAAGGGTGTATGTGTGAAGGTGTATGGCTGCAGTTGTTGGTGTGATGTCAGTGTCTTAGCACGAATAGGTATGTTGCAAAGGATGATGGGTTGTATGTGTGGTCCCTTTTATTGGTCCATTTGTGGGTGTGGCTTTTTTTGATTTATTTGTGGGTGTGTCATAAGGGGTGGTTGTGACTTGGGCCCTCTGTTTGTATGTTTGTATGTGTCAAGAACATTGTTTTCCTATGCTGTGTAGACTGTAGACTTGTTTAGTGGGGTGTGCGCATCGTATTTGTTGGTGCGGCTGGCAGTTCGGGTCATTTATTGGGCCCGGGGAACGTGTACGCTTGATTGTGGGGTGTGCGCATCGTATTTGTTGGTGCGGCTGGCAGTTCGGGTCGGTTATCGGGCCCAGGGTATGTGTACGCTCGATTGTGGGGTGTGCGCGTCGTATTTGTTGGTGCGGCTGGCAGTTCAGGTCGTTTATCGGGCCCGGGGTACGTGTACGCTTTATTGTGGTGTGTGCGCGTCGTATTTGTTGGTGCGGCTGGCAGTTCGAGTCATTTATCAGGCAAGTGGTACGTGTATGCTTGATTGTGGGGTGTGCACGTCGTATTTGTTGTTGCGGTTGGCAGTTTGGTTCGTTTATTGGGCCCGGGGTACGTGTACGCTTGATTGTGGTATGTGCGCGTCGTATTTGTTGGTGCGGCTGGCAGTTCGGGTTGTTTATCGGGCCCGGGGTACGTGTACGCTTGATTGTGGGGTGTGCGCGTCATATGTGTTGGTGCGGCTGGCAGTTCGGGTCGTTTATCGAGCCCGGGGAACATGTACGCTTGATTGTGGTGTGTGTGCGTTGTATGTGTTGGTGTGGCTGGCAGTTCGAGTCGTTTATCGGGCCCGGGGTACGTGTACGCTTGATTGTGGGGTGTGCGCGTCGTATTTGTTGGTGCGGCTGGCAGTTCGAGTCGTTTATTGGGCCCGGGGTACATGTACGCTTGATTGTGGGGTGTGCGCGTCGTATTTGTTGGTGCGGATGGCAGTTTGGGTCATTTATCGGGCCCGGGGTACATGTACGCTTGAATATGGAGTATGCGCGTCGTATTTGTTGGTGCGACTCGCTCATACGCAATGTTTTCCGTGTGAATCGTGCTTCATGTGGGACAACGTTTGCCCGTACAAATAGCGTATTTGGTCCCTGGTCAGGATCGTACTTGTTAGTTCGTACGGCATGTTTACAAATTGTATGGTTGGAGTTCCAACGACATTTCGTACGGGTCTTCGATTGTGGTTCGTACGGTTCGCTGATATTCATACGTATTTTTGGAAATCGGATCGTACTACGCAATTTGGACGGTCTGTTTTTTAATCGTACGGAAACTGCTACGAATACGAATCGTACGACAGTTTTTTCTCCCGAATTGGAATCGGCCCCTATATGTGCCAATTGGGTATAGGCCAATTCTACTCTGTTTATAAGGCCCGGGGTACTTATACGCTTGATTGTGGGGTGTGCGCGTTGTATTTGTTGGTGCGGCTGGCAGTTCAGGTCGTTTATCGGGCCCGGGGTACGTGAACGCTTGATTGTGGGGTGTGCGTGTCGTATTTGTTGGTGCGGCTGGCAGTTCGGGTTCTTTATCGGGCCCGGGGTACGTGTACGCTTGATTGTGGGGTGTGCGCGTCATATTTGTTGGTGCGGCTGGCAGTTCGGGTCGTTTATCGAGCCAGGGGTACGTGTACGCTTGATTGTGGTGTGTGCGCGTCGTATTTGTTGGTGCGGCTGGCAGTTCGGGTTGTTTATCGGGCCGGGGTACGTGTACGCTTGATTGTGGGGTGTGCGCATCATATTTGCTGGTGCGGCTGGCATTTCGAGTCGTTTATCGGGCCCAGGGTACGTGTAAGCTTGATTGTGGGATGTGCACGTCGTATTTGTTGGTGCGGCTGGCAGTTCGGGTCGTTTATTGGGCCTGGGGTACATGTATGCTTGATTGTGAGGTGTGCGCGTCGTATATGTTGGTGCAGCTGGCAGTTTGGGTCATTTATCGGGCCCGGGGTATGTGTACGCTTGATTGTGGGGTGTGCGCGTCGTATTTGTTGGTGCGACTCGCTCATATGCGATGTTTTCCGTACAAATCGTGCTTTATGCGGGACAACGTTTGCCCAAACAAATCGCGTACTTGGTCCCTGGTCAGGATCGTACTTGCTAGTTCGTACGGCATGTTTACAAATTGTACGGTTGGAGTTCCGACGACATTTCTTATGGGTCTTCGATTGTGGTTCGTAAGGTTCGCTGATATTCATATGTTTTTTCGGAAATCGGATGGTACTACGCAATTCGGACGGTCTTTTTTTAATCGTACGGAAACGGCTACGAATACGAATTGTACAACGTTTTTTTTCTCCCGAATCGGAATCGGCCCCTAAATGTGCCAATTGGGTATAGCCTAATTCTACTCTGTTTATAAGGAAGAACACAACCACTTTACAACTGGTTAGTAGGGGTATTGTGAAGAGAGTCCTATTGCCAACATAAACGATTTGAGCAAAACAGGCGAGTGAAGACAAAATGTCTGAGGGAAGACCATGCCAAGGATGTGGTTAAAAAAGTATCAATATAGTCACCTTCTACACTTTATCTGTCATTTTAGTGACTCACATTGGAAAATGAATCAACTAATTTCTGTGCTTTCCTAGCAATCAATAAATGTCTTGTGCATTCATCAGGGCTTTCAGTTTGATTGATTTTTAAGACACAATGCAAATCCAGCCTTGGAGGACAGACCACCAATCTTGCCAACAAGAATATAAATGTCAAAAGGAAAGCTAAAAATTAGACATTTGAGAAATAAAGAACTGTGTCAGTAACAAAAAATACAGCTTACATTATCTTGAATATGCAGTTCTATCAATATATTCTTGTATATCCATTCTAAACACAGGTAGATCAGTGGCTCATTTTTAAAGCATGCATGCAGGACCAATTGGGAAACCTCGCTACCCGGACAAAACTATTACATTTTTTAACCTATTCATGCCTACCTTAAATAGAGGCCATTCTCCCCTGAGTAAACGAAAGTTTGTTAAGTCATCTGTAGTAAACCTCCTCAAGTCTCTATCCTGACAAACAAGTGCATTACCTTCCTGAAATTCCAACTCAAAATTTTTTCTAGTGAGGTGGGGTAGAACAGACGTGATGGAGAAGAAGTGTTCCAAACTGCACCAGGAAAATGTATATTTAGTTGTACCAAAAAGAGTATCAATATAATTGACTGTATCACAGTTGATCAGTTCTACCTACTTTGGCCTATTTCTAAATTGCCTCAGCAAAGCATATCAAACATTGAAAAAACAGGACATGCTTGAAAACCTAATTGAGCCTAGTAAGTAAGAATTTAACCTGAGTGGGAGTAAAACAAGTGATCCTGGTAATGCCAATGTGCCAGGAAACATTTACCAGTCTAATTTATTGTTCGTCAAATGTATTGCTGTGTATATTTATACAAATAGAGCCAGGAAAACATAGTATAAACCTGTCCCATGTGAATTATAAACAACTGCCACAAATTGAAATCCATTTTGGTTTAAGGATCACAATGACAGAAGAAGAATTAAAAACAAGCATTTGCAATGCAATCGGTCTCTTATTAGAGAAAGTTTGAACTATTGCCATTGCAAATGATACAGTTTGTTAATTTATTTTTATTAAAAATATCCCAGCAGTAGCATAAGGAAAAAAAGAAAATCCGCAAAGCAAGAAAAGACTCTTACTAGATGTCCCTGTATAGTTTTAAAATGACCTCTATCAGCAGGTTAAGGTATTTCACCTTTAATGCAATTATAAATATTGCAGCTAAGCACACGTTTTCATTTTTGTTATTGCAAGTGAGATGCTCAATAAACAACAATGGTGCATTTGTAAAACTCAGGCTAACAAAAATCTAATTTCCAATAAAAACATATGTAAAGTTATGTTATGTTTGCTGAGGGGGCCCCAAAGTTTTCTGGAGAGAGAGGACACCTGCATTGAAAAGCTGCTGGGGCCTGTGTTACTTACGATGCTCAGGGTCTGTGCTGATAAATGTTGTGTTCCTCACTCTCCTCTCAGAGCAGACATGTTTTTTCCAGGAGATGCCACTGTGAAGGGGATATAGAGCCAGGGGAAGAAGAACCCATCCCCTGGCATATACTCCGCTAACCTGCTTGCTCTCCTTCCCTGCAGCCCAACGCCTTAGACGATGCTCCAATGAAACAGGAAGTCCGAGCACGGGTCGTCCCGACATCACCGGCGTGGATCCTCGCGTGACCCTATATCTGCCAATGAACAATAGTACGGGCACAAGGAAACACTCGCTTTCTCACCCTTCTTACACTTCCCAGCTTCGCTGAGGCCAAGAATATCCAGAACCGATTGTGTTGTCAAGGTGTAGACTTTTATTCAATTAACCATATTTATCTACATAACCATTACAGGAGAAAACGAGTAAAGCATTATTTGGATAAATATCAAATTTGCAGCAACAGACATTGCATTCTCCATATGTCAAATGCAGTAAGGAAATTAGACACATCATTGTAATTGATTTCAGCTTAGCCATGCACATGTACATAAATTGGTCAGCCGACTCGGCCGATCCACTCAGCTGCGCACCTTGTGCCGGCAGGCCAAAACCCATTACAGCTAACATTGCATTACTTGAATAGAGGGCACTGCATAGGTCTCCGGCCCACCGAGGTACCTGACCACAGGCCTCCTTCCAAATAGTCCACACAGTCCATATGTTGCGGGATAAGGCAGTAGCAGTACCACCGGCAGATCAGTTCTAACCCTGCACCTATCCTCAGCAGTAGAGTCCAGGATCACCAGCAGGTCAGTCCCCTCCCCGCCTATCCAATGTATAGTTCCATTGTACCCCCTCTTGGGGTCCCTCCAGTTGCTGAGCCTCCGTTGCTGCGCATGCCCCCTTTGTGTTAACTGTCAGCGCACCGCTGAGCCCTTCTGCTGGGTGGGAGGGTGGCTTCAAACATTCTTGCGGCTTCCCCGGGGTCCCAGGAGACAAAGAGGAGGAGACCCCAGGGGAGCCGCCTTATGTAACCGATACTCTTAGGTTTCGGTTTCCAGGCGTGGCTCCTACGGCATGTGGAAAAGGGTCGGTGGTCGCAACCAGCCCTTCGACAAGGTCCTTGTGCTGCTGACACCAGGGCCCAGTGTCAGCTATCCTGTCAGTACTTTCACACTCCCTGTGCATTGAGCATGGTGCATGGGTGTGTACCGGAGCCATATGGGTTAAGCGCAGCCTCCTGCCATACACCTTGCACCCTCTCCCCCTCCCCCTTGCAGGCTTCTGCCACTCCTCTTGCACCCCCATACTGTTGGGCACTGCTGGGAGTCATGGCCACACCACCCCACACCCCCCCCATACTGTTGGGCACTGCTGGGAGTCATAGCCACACACCCCATACCCCCATACTGTTTGGCACTGCTGGGAGTCATGGCCACACACCCCACACACACACCCATACTGTTGGGCACTGCTGGGAGTCATGGCCACACACCACACACACACCCCACAACCCCCCCCATACTGTTGGGGACTGCTGGGAGTCATGGCCACACACCCCACACCCCCCATACTGTTGGGCACTGCTGAGAGTCATGGCAACAAATCCCACAGCCCCCACCCCCCCCATACTGTTGGGCACTGCTGGGAGTCATGGCCACACACCCCACACCCCAACACCCCCCACAGCCCCCCACACCCCACCATACTTTTGGGCACTGCAGGGCGTCATTGCCACACCCCCCATACCCCCCCATACTGTTGGGCACTGCTGGGAGTCATGGCCACACCCCCCCATACTGTTGGGCACTGCTGGGAGTCATGGCCACACACCCCACACCCCCCCACACCCCCCCACACCATACTGTTGGGCACTGCAGGGAGTCATGGCCACACCCCCCCCATGCTGTTGGGCACTGCTGGGAGTCATAGCCACACACCCCATACCCCCATACTGTTTGGCACTGCTGGGAGTCATGGCCACACACCACACACACACCCCACAACCCCCCATACTGTTGGGGACTGCTGGGAGTCATGGCCACACACCCCACACCCCCCATACTGTTGGGCACTGCTGGGAGTCATGGCAACAAATCCCACAGCCCCACCCCCCCATACTGTTGGGCACTGCATGGAGTCATGGCCACACCCCCCCCCATGCTGTTGGGCACTGCTGGGAGTCATGGCCGCACCCCCCCATACTGTTGGGCACTGCTGGGAGTCCCCCCATGTTAACTGAGTCGTTTGTATACTCACCAGGCTCAACGGCTCCTTCGATTCCGTGAACTCCCACCGGGGGTAGCAGGGCCATGACTTTCTCCTCCCAGGAATGGTATTGTGCAGGTCTGCGGGGAGGTCCACCTCCAGTGTGATGAGCGTTGGCGTAGTCCTCATCCATCTTGCGCTTGACCATCCTCCACAGATCGTACCACCTGTTCTGGCAAACCGCCCTGGTGCGCCTGATGGGTACAACAGCATTGACCTTCTCGAAGATCCTCTCCCACAGGCGTGTCTTTTAAGCTATACTGGTCTGTCTGATCAATGCACCAAACTGCTGTGGAAAGACTCTGATGACTTCATCTGTAAGGATCTCCAACTCCGGGTTAGTGAACTTTGTATTTTTTTGTGTGGTCATGGTGTGGGGTGTATGTGATTGGGGGGGTGATGGTGTGTATGGATGAGGGTGTGTGGGTCTGATTGTGAAAGGGGTGGTGTGTGTGAATGAGATAGGGTTTATGTGTGAAGGTGTATGGCTGCAGTTGTTGATGTGATGTCAGTGTCTTAGCAAGAATAGGTATGTTGCAAAGGATGATGGGTTGTATGTGTGGGCCCTTTTATAGGTCCTTTTGTGGGTGTGGCTTTTTTTGTTTTTTGTGGGTGTGTCATAAGGGGTGGTTGTGACTTGGGCCCTCTGTTTGTATGTTTGTATGTGTCAAGGACATTGTTTTCCTATGCTGTGCAGACTGTAGACTTGTTTAGTGAGGTGTGCGTGTCGTATTTGTTGGTGCGGCTGGCAGTTCGGGTCATTTATCGGGCCCCGGGTACTTATACGCTTGATTGTGGGGTGTGCGTGTCGTATTTGTTGGTGCGGCTGGCAGTTCAGGTCGTTTATTGGGCCCGGGGTACGTGTACGCTTGATTGTGGGGTGTGCGCATCGTATTTGTTGGTGCGGCTGGCAGTTCGGGTTATTTATCGGGGACGGGGTACGTGTACGCTTGATTGTGGGGTGTGCGCGTCGTATTTGTTGGTGCGGCTGGCAGTTCGGGTCGTTTATTGGGCCTGGGGTACATGTATGCTTGATTGTGAGGTGTGTGCGTCATATATGTTGGTGCAGCTGGCAGTTTGGGTCATTTATCGGGCCCGGAGTATGTGTACGCTTGATTGTGGGGTGTGCGCGTCGTATTTGTTGGTGTGACTCGCTCATACGCGATGTTTTCCGTACGAATCGTGCTTTATGCGGGACAACGTTTGCCCAAACAAATCGCGTACTTGGTCCCTGGTCAGGATTGTACTTGTTAGTTCGTACGGCATGTTTACAAATTGTACGGTTGGAGTTCCGACGACATTTCTTACGGGTCTTCAATTGTGGTTCGTACGGTTCGCTGATATTCATACGTTTTTTCGGAAATCGGATGGTACTACGCAATTCGGACGGTCTTTTTTTAATCGTACGGAAACGGCTACGAATACGAAATGTACAACGTTTTTTTTCTCCCGAATCCGAATCGGCCCCTAAATGTGCCAATTGGGTATAGCCTAATTCTACTCTGTTTATAAGGAAGAACACAAGCACTTTACAACTGGTTAGTAGGGGTATTGTGAAGCGAGTCCTATTGCCAACATAAACGATTTGAGCAAAACAGGCGAGTGAAGACAAAATGTCTGAGGGAAGATCATGCCAAGGATGTGGTTAATAAAAGTATCAATATAGTCACCTTCTACACTTTATCTGTCATTTTAGTGACTCACATTGGAAAATGAATCAACTAATTTCTGTGCTTTCCTAGCAATCAATAAATGTCTTGTGCATTCATCAGGACTTTCAGTTTGATTGATTTTTAAGACACAATGCATATCCAGCCTTGGAGGACAGACCACCAATCTTGTCAACAAGAATATAAATGTCAAAAGGAAAGCTATAAATTAGACATTTGAGAAATAAAGAACTGTGTCAGTAACAAAAAATATAGCTTACATTATCTTGAATATGCAGTTCTATCAATATATTCTTGTATATCCATTCTAAACACAGGTAGATCAGTGGCTCATTTTTAAAGCATGCATGCAGGACCAATTGGGAAACCTCGCTACCCGGACAAAACTATTAAATTTTTTAACCTATTCATGCCTACCTTAAATAGAGGCCATTCTCCCCTGAGTAAATGAAAGTTTGTTAAGTCATCTGTAGTGAACCTCCTCAAGTCTCTATCCTGACAAACAAGTGTATTACCTTCCTGAAATTCCAACTCAAAATTATTTCTAGTGAGGTGGGGTAGAACAGACGTGATGGAGAAGAAGTGTTCCAAACTGCACCAGGAAAATGTATATTTAGTTGTACCAAAAAGAGTATCAATATAATTGACTGTATCACAGTTGATCAGTTCTACCTACTTTGGCCTATTTCTAAATTGCCTCAGCAAAGCATATCAAACATTGAAAAAACAGGACATGCTTGAAAACCTAATTGAGCCTAGTAAGTAAGAATTTAACCTGAGTGGGAGTAAAACAAGTGAACCTGGTAATGCCAATGTGCCAGGAAACATTTACCAGTCTAATTTATTGTTCGTCAAATGTATTACTGTGTATATTTATACAAATAGAGCCAGGAAAACATAGTATAAACCTGTCCCATGTGAATTATAAACAACTGCCACAAATTGAAATCCATTATTGTTTAAGGATCACAATGACAGAAGAAGAATTAAAAACAAGCATTTGCAATGCAATCAGTCTCTTATTAGAGAAAGTTTGAACTATTGCCATTGCAAATGATACAGTTTGTTAATTTATTTTTATTAAAAATATCCCAGCAGTAGCATAAGGAAAAAAAAGAAAATCCACAAAGCAAGAAAAGACTCTTACTAGATGTCCCTGTATAGTTTTAAAATTACCTCTATAAGCAGGTTAAGGTATTTCACCTTTAATGCAATTATAAATATTGCAGCTAAGCACACGTTTTCATTTTTGTTATTGCAAGTGAGATGCTCAATAAACAACAATGGTGCATTTGTAAAACTCAGGCTAACAAAAATCTAATTTCCAATAAAAACATATGTAAAGTTATGTTATATTTGCTGAGGGGGCCCCAAAGTTTTCTGGAGAGAGAGGACACCTGCATTGAAAAGCTGCTGGGGCCTGTGTGACTTACGATGCTCAGGGTCTGTGCTGATAAATGTTGTGTTCCTCACTCTCCTCTCAGAGCAGACATGTTTTTTCCAGGAAATGCCACTGTGAAGGGGATATAGAGCCAGGGGAAGAAGAACCCATCCCCTGGCATATACTCCGCTAACCTGCTTGCTCTCCTTCCCTGCAGCCCAACGCCTTAGACGATGCTCCAATGAAACAGGAAGTCCGAGCACGGGTCGTCCCGACATCACCGGCGTGGATCCTCGCGTGACCCTATATCTGCCAATGAACAATAGTACGGGCACAAGGAAACACTCGCATTCTCACCCTTCTTACACTCCCCAGCTTCGCTGAGGCCAAGAATATCCAGAATCGATTGTGTTGTCAAGGTGTAGACTTTTATTCAATTAACCATATTTATCTACATGACCATTACAGAGGAAAACGAGTAAAGCATTATTTGGATAAATATCAAATTTGCAGCAACAGACTTTGAATTCTCCATATGTCAAATGCAGTAAGGAAATTAGACACATCATTGTAATTGATTTCAGCTTAGCCATTCACATGTACATAAATTGGTCAGCCGACTCGGCCGATCCACTCAGCTGCGCACCTTGTGCCGGCAGGCCAAAACCCATTACAGCCAACATTGCATTAATTGAATAGAGGGCACTGCATAGGTCTCTGGCCCACCGAGGTACCTGACCACAGGCCTCCTCCCAAATAGTCCACACAGTCCATATGTTGCGGGATAAGGCAGTAGCAGGACCACCGGCAGGTCAGTTCTAACCCTGCACCTATCCTCAGCAGTAGAGTCCAGGATCACCAGCAGGTCAGTCCCCTCCCTGCCTATCCAATGTATAGTTCCATTGTACCCCCTCTTGGGGTCCCTCCAGTTGCTGAGCCTCCGTTGCTGCGCATGCCCCCTTTGTGTTAACTGTCAGCGCACCGCTGAGACCTTCTGCCGGGTGGGAGGGTGGCTTCAAACATTCTTGCGGCTTCCCCGGGGTCCCAGGAGACAAAGAGGAGGAGACCCCAGGGGAGCCGCCTTATGTAACCGATACTATTAGGCTTCGGTTTCCAGGCGTGGCTCCTACGGCATGTGGAAAAGGGTCGGTGGTCGCAACCAGCCCTTCGACAAGGTCCTTGTGCTGCCGACACCAGGGGCCAGTGTCAGCTATCTTGTCAGTACTTTCACACTCCCTGTGCATTGAGCATGGTGCATGGGTGTGTACCGGAGCCATATTGGTTGAGCGCAGCCTCCTGCCATACACCTTGCACCCTCTCCCCCTCCCCCTTGCAGGCTTCTGCCACTCCTCTTGCACCCCCATACTGTTTGGCACTGCTGGGAGTCATGGCCACACACCCCACACACACACCCATACTGTTGGGCACTGCTGGGAGTCATGGCAACAAATCCCACAGCCCCCACCCCCCCATACTGTTGGGCACTGCTGGGAGTCATGGCCACACACCCCACACTCCAACACCCCCCCCCCCACAGCCCCCCACACCCCCACCATACTTTTGGGCACTGCAGGGAGTCATTGCCACACCCCCCACCCCCCCATACTGTTGGGCACTGCTGGGAGTCATGGCCACACACCCCCATACTGTTGGGCACTGCTGGGAGTCATGGCCACACACCCCACACCCCCCCACTCTCCCCACACCATACTGTTGGGCACTGAAGGGAGTCATGGCCACACCCCCCCATGATGTTGGGCACTGCTGGGAGTCATAGCCACACACCCCATACCCCCATACTGTTTGGCACTGCTGGGAGTCATGGCCACACACCCCACACACACACCCATACTGTTGGGCACTGCTGGGAGTCATGGCCACACACCACACACACACCCCACAACCCCCCCATACTGTTGGGGACTGCTGGGAGTCATGGCCACACACCCCACACCCCCCATATTGTTGGGCACTGCTGGGAGTCACGGCAACAAATCCCACAGCCCCCACCCCCCCATACTGTTGGGCACTGCTGGGAGTCATGGCCACACACCCCACACCCCAACACCCCCCACAGCCCCCCACACCCCCACCATACTTTTGGGCACTGCAGGGAGTCATTGCCACACCCCCCACACCCCCCAATATGGCTGGGCACTGCTTGGAGTCATGGCCACACCCTCCCCCCCATACTGTTGGGCACTGCTGGGAGTCATGGCCACACACCCCACACACCCCCATACCATACTGTTGGGCACTGCAGGGAGTCATGGCCACCCCCCCATGCTGTTGGGCACTGCTGGGAGTCATGGCCGCACCCCCCCCATACTGTTGGGCACTGCTGGGAGTCCCCCCATGTTAACTGAGTCGTTTGTATACTCACCAGGCTCAACGGCTCCTTCGATTCCGTGAACTCCCACCGGGGGTCGCAGGGCCATGACTTTCTCCTCCCAGGGATGGTATTGTGCAGGTCTGCGGGGAGGTCCACCTCCAGTGTGATGAGCGTTTAGTTTAGTTTAGTTTAGTTTATGACATTTGTTAAGCGCCTGGTTGCACAGAGAACAGTGCGTCCCCGCGCTGACAGCCCTACCTACATCTCTTCAGCTTGGCTCACAGAGGGTGAGCAAAGGGACACGGGCGTACTATGCTGAATTTATCTTGGGGAAAAGATGGGTTTTCAGCCTCTGTCTGAACCTGGTTTCAGACGGCTCCATCCTCAATTCGATAGGTAGGTTATTCCAGTCATTGCTGGCATGGTGTCTAAAGGAG
Organism: Lissotriton vulgaris; assembly: GCF_964263255.1. Taxonomy (NCBI): domain Eukaryota; kingdom Metazoa; phylum Chordata; class Amphibia; order Caudata; family Salamandridae; genus Lissotriton; species Lissotriton vulgaris. Next base: position 2,126,840,475 of record NC_141689.1, read on the forward strand.
CGTCCTCCCATCCTTGCTCTATGTATCCGAGGCACCACTAATAGCATGCTGCCCATCGACCTCAAAGGACGTGAGGGGCGATAGACTGGAAGCAGGTCCTGAAGATATGGAGGTGTTTTTTTGTGAGCTATACGGTGGGTGAAGCACATAGTTTTAAATTTGATTCTTTCCTTTATTGGGAGCCAGTGCAGGGAGCGTAATGCTTGTTTCCCAGAGGCTCTCCTAGGGAGGTTAAGGACCAGCCTAGCAGCTGCGTTCTGGACACGTTGTAGCTGTGTTAGGCCTTTTTTGCTAAGTCCACATAGGAGGGAGTTCCCATAATCTAAATGGGAGGTGACCAATGCGTGTACCATAGTTTTTCTGGAGCTGGGGGGCAATAGGTCCAGGATTTTCCTCAGGACCTTCAGAAGTCCATAGCATTTTCCCGCGACCTTACCAACATGATTGGTGTAGTCCAGATTAGAGTCGAGAAGAAAGCCAAGGTTCTTAACTGTGTCTACTGGGGCCGGGACAGAGCCCAGTTCAATGGGCCACCAGGCAGAGGTCCAGATGGAAGGACAGGGACCTACAATAAGAACTTCCGTCTTGTTACCATTAAGGCGGAGACAGTTCTGTTTCATCCAACCGTCAAGTGCCACAAGGCAGGCCGAGAAATTCTCGGCGTCCACAACTGGATCACGGGACAGATTGATCACCAGTTGAGTATCATCTGCATAGGAGACTATTGCAACACCATATGACTCTACCAGTTTGGCAAGGGGTTCCATGTACAGATTGAATATTGTAGGGCTCAAAATCGAGCCCTGTGGAACCCCTTGCCTGAGACACCTTACACTGGATTTACATGGCGGGCAGTGCACTTGAAATCTCCTGTTCTTAAGAAAGGATACCAGCCACTCATGTGCAGGTCCGGTTATTCCCTTTTCACTCAGGCGGTCCAGTAATACGGGGTGTGATATGGTATCAAACGCCGCACTTAAGTCCAATAGGACCAGTGCGGCCGTGTGACCTTCATCCGCCTTGCTCTGCAGCAATTCTATCGATAGGAGGAGGGCGGTCTCTGTCGAGTGTTTGGCTCTGAAACCCGACTGAGACGTGTGAAGGAGCAAGTTTTCCTCCACAAAGCACACCAGCTGTCGGTTAACCAATTTTTCTACTACCTTCGCACAATATGGGAGGAGGGAGATTGGTCTTAGGTTGTCTAATTGCGTTATGCTTATGTGGGCTTTCTTTTTTATTGGGACGACTTGGGCCAGTTTCCAGCTCTCCGGAACTAGACATTCATGGAAGGAAAGCGAGGCCATGTTGTCTATATGCTTCGCTACCTGGGGAAGATGACTTCGGAGAATTCTCGCTGGTACCGCATCTAGGGGAGAGCCCGAGTGAATGTCCGCTAGGATGTTGATAAGCTCCTCAGTTTGGGGAACCACAAATTTCCTAAGTTCTTCTCTGACCTTATTTCCGTAGTTAGGGTCGGGCGAATTGGTAGCATCAGAATTAGTCTGAAACGAAGCATAGATCTTTTCTACCTTCCCTATAAAGAAGTCTGCGATCTCATCGCATGACTCGGTCGTGGGGGGGACTTCCCCTGAACTCGCTGGAGGGGCGGAGATTTCCTTCAGAATCATAAAGAGCTCTTTCGATGTATTCTCTGCAGAGTCTATCCTGTTATTATAGTATTCTCTTTGAGATTTCCTGATCTGGCTGTGGTAGAATCTAAGTTCACTCTTATAGACTTCGCGTAGTGAGGGGGCATAGTCCACTCTCCATCTACACTCCAAGGTTTTACATTTGGTTTTAGCGGCGCGTAGCTCAGCAGTGAACCACGGAGCGGATTTCATGCTCCGTGCCATGGGTTTGTGAGTCCACGGGGCTACATTATCCAGCGCACCTTGAACCCATTCTTCATACATCTTGTACGCCTCCACCAAATTGTCGCTAAGCTTTGGGGGATCCTGTTCTAGGGCTTGACTGAAGGCGTCGTGACTAAATTTCCTCCAGTCCCTACGCCTAATAACGGGAGGTTTCTGTAAGGGCCCCCTTTTGGGCAGTTTTCTGAGTTGAAATGGGATCAGATAATGATCTGACCATAGGATCTTAATCGGAGCAGAGACACTTATATCGTCCCAGTTAGTAATAATTGGGTCCAGTAGATGTCCTTCTTGATGGGTGGCTCTATTGTCAGCTAAGACAAACATAAGAGCTCTAAGCTCCTTGATTAAGGAAACGGCCTCACTGCAGTTGACATCATCCAAATGCACGTTGAGGTCTCCTACAATCATGAACTTATTATGGCGTAAAGCAGATTGCGTTAGAGCATCCAGGAGGCTTTCAATGAACGCAGTTGCCACACCCGGAGGACGATATATAAGGTAGCCCTTAATAGTACAGTTGGGGCTAACCATGATAGAAAAAAGTCCTGCTTCACATTTATTAATAGAAGTTGGTTCAAGAGAGACTGGTAGGTCGCTTTTGTGAATAATAGCTATCCCCCCCCCCTCTTTGATCCCCTCTATTGATGTGAAGAATATCGAAGCCGGGAGGGAGGGCCTCTACGATATCAGGGATGGATTGTTCATCCAGCCATGTCTCGGTCAAGAAGACTAAGTCGGGTTTGTCATCAATCAGTAGGTCATAAATGTCCAAGCTATGTCGTTTCATCGATCGGCAGTTCAGTAATAAGGCAGATAGTTCCTTACCCTCCTTACTCATCGCTTGGTCTCTGAGGGTAGTAAGGCCGCAGCCCACACACTTCAGGGGCCATTGTTCCACCTGCAGCTTGTGATTGCATTCCGGCGGCAGTCTCCTGCGCAGCTGTAGTAGCGCCTGCCTCGTATAGGTTACAATCCCATGTTGGTCTGGGATGGTTTGGCCAGGGGGACGGGGCCTGGGCCGCGATGGTCGCGGACAGGGGCAGACGGGCTTGCCTTAGGCGCTCCCGCTGCGCTCGTCCGCTGCGCTTGCGTGGATGGCACATTTAGGGAGAGGGTGGGCGTGGCCAGAGAGATGGGCGTGGCCTCGCGAATGCAGCGATGGCGGCCCTTCAACTATCTGTCCCGCGATGCAGCGCTAGCTCCGCTGCTCGTGGGGTGTCCTGCTAGGCGCTAGTGCTCTCAAGCTCAGGGGAGGGTTAGGTGAGTTTTAAAATCACAAAATACACAGAAACACAATATTAAAATATCGAGTGAGTATAGCCTCCGGCTTCCGCCTCAGAGGTGTAGGAATGGCAACCTGCGCTTTCAGTCAGCGCTAGATATAAGCGGGGGAGTGGGCGTGGCCAGAGAGATGGGCGTGGCCTCGCGAATGCAGCGATGGCGGCCCTTCAACTATCTGTCCCGCGATGCAGCGCTAGCTCCGCTGCTCGTGGGGTGTCCTGCTAGGCGCTAGTGCTCTCAAGCTCAGGGGAGGGTTAGGTGAGTTCTAAAATCACAAAATACACAGAAACACAATATTAAAATATCGAGTGAGTATAGCCTCCGGCTTCCGCCTCAGAGGTGTAGGAATGGCAACCTGCGCTTTCAGTCAGCGCTAGATATAGGCGGTGGAGTGGGCGTGGCCAGAGAGATGGGCGTGGCCTCGCGAATGCAGCGATGGCGGCCCTTTAACTATCTGTCCCGCGATGCAGCGCTAGCTCCGCTGCTCGTGGGGTGTCCTGCTAGGCGCTAGTGCTCTCAAGCTCAGGGGAGGGTTAGGTGAGTTTTAAAATCACAAAATACACAGAAACACAATATTAAAATATCGAGTGAGTATAGCCTCCGGCTTCTGCCTCAGAGGTGTAGGAATGGCAACCTGCGCTTTCAGTCAGCGCTAGATATAGGCAGGGGAGTGGGCGTGGCCAGAGAGATGGGCGTGGCCTCGCGAATGCAGCGATGGCGGCCCTTCAACTATCTGTCCCACGATGCAGCGCAAGCTCCGCTGCTCGTGGGGTGTCCTGCTAGGCGCTAGTGCTCTCAAGCTCAGGGGAGGGTTAGGTGAGTTTTAAAATCACAAAATACACAGAAACACAATATTAAAATATCGAGTGAGTATAGCCTCCGGCTTCCGCCTCAGAGGTGTAGGAATGGCAACCTGCGCTTTCAGTCAGCGCTAGATATAGGCAGGGGAGTGGGCGTGGCCAGAGAGATGGGCGTGGCCTCGCGAATGCAGCGATGGCGGCCCTTCAACTATCTGTCCCGCGATGCAGCGCTAGCTCCGCTGCTCATGGGGTGTCCTGCTAGGCGCTAGTGCTCTCAAGCTCAGGGGAGGGTTAGGTGAGTTCTAAAATCACAAAATACACAGAAACACAATATTAAAATATCGAGTGAGTATAGCCTCCGGCTTCCGCCTCAGAGGTGTAGGAATGGCAACCTGCGCTTTCAGTCAGCGCTAGATATCGGCGTGGGCGTGGCCAGAGAGATGGGCGTGGCCTCGCGAATGCAGCGATGGCGGCCCTTCAACTATCTGTCCCGCGATGCAGCGCTAGCTCCGCTGCTCGTGGGGTGTCCTGCTAGGCGCTAGTGCTCTCAAGCTCAGGGGAGGGTTAGGTGAGTTTTAAAATCACAAAATACACAGAAACACAATATTAAAATATCGAGTGAGTATAGCCTCCGGCTTCCGCCTCAGAGGTGTAGGAATGGCAACCTGCGCTTTCAGTCAGCGCTAGATATAGGCGGAGGAGTGGGCGTGGCTAGAGAGATGGGCGTGGCCTCGCGAATGCAGCGATGGCGGCCCTTCAACTATCTGTCCCGCGATGCAGCGCTAGCTCCGCTGCTCGTGGGGTGTCCTGCTAGGCGCTAGTGCTCTCAAGCTCAGGGGAGGGTTAGGTGAGTTTTAAAATCACAAAATACTCAGAAACACAATATTAAAATATCGAGTGAGTATAGCCTCCGACTTCCGCCTCAGAGGTGTAGGAATGGCAACCTGCGCTTTCAGTCAGCGCTAGATATAGGCGGGGGAGTGGGCGTGGCCAGAGAGATGGGCGTGGCATCGCGAATGCAGCAATGGCGGCCCTTCAACTATCTGTCCCGCGATGCAGCGCTAGCTCCGCTGCTCGTTGGGTGTCCTGCTAGGCGCTAGTGCTCTCAAGCTCAGGGGAGGGTTAGGTGATTTTTAAAATCACAAAATACACAGAAACACAATATTAAAATATCGAGTGAGTATAGCCTCCGGCTTCCGCCTCAGAGGTGTAGGAATGGCGTTGGCGTAGTCCTCATCCATCTTGCGCTTGACCATCCTCCACAGATCGTACCACCTGTTCTGGCAAACCGCCCTGGTGCGCCTGATGGGTACAACAGCATTGACCTTCTCGAAGATCCTCTCCCACAGGCGTGTCTTTTGAGCTATACTGGTCTGTCTGACCAATGCACCAAACTGCTGTGGAAAGACTCTGATGACTTCATCTGTAAGGATCTCCAACTCCGGGTTAGTGAACTTTGTATTTTTTTGTGTGGTCATGGTGTGGGGTGTATGTGATTGGGGGGGTGATGGTGTGTATGGATGAGGGTGTGTGGGTCTGATTGTGAAAGGGGTGGTGTGTGTGAATGAGATAGGGTTTATGTGTGAAGGTGTATGGCTGCAGTTGTTGATGTGATGTCAGTGTCTTAGCAAGAATAGGTATGTTGCAAAGGATGATGGGTTGTATGTGTGGGCCCTTTTATTGGTCCTTTTGTGGGTGTGGCTTTTTTTTGTTTTTTGTGGGTGTGTCATAAGGGGTGGTTGTGACTTGGGCCCTCTGTTTGTATGTTTGTATGTGTCAAGGACATTGTTTTCCTATGCTGTGTAGACTGTAGACTTGTTTAGTGGGGTGTGCGTGTCGTATTTGTTGGTGCGGCTGGCAGTTCGGGTCATTTATCGGGCCCCGGGTACTTATACGCTTGATTGTGGGATGTGCGTGTCGTATTTGTTGGTGCGGCTGGCAGTTCAGGTCGTTTATCGGGCCCGGGGTACGTGTACGCTTGATTGTGGGGTGTGCGCATCGTATTTGTTGGTGCGGCTGGCAGTTTGGGTTATTTATCGGGCCCGGGGTACGTGTACGCTTGATTGTGGGGTGTGCGTGTCATATTTGTTGGTGCGGCTGGCAGTTCGGGTCGTTTATCGGGCCAGGGGTACGAGTACGCTTGATTGTGGTGTGTGCGCGTCGTATTTGTTTGTGCGGCTGGCAGTTCGGGTTGTTTATCGGGCCGGGGTACGTGTACGCTTGATTGTGGGGTGTGCGCATCATATTTGTTGGTGCGGCTGGCAGTTCGAGTCATTTATCGGGCCTGGGGTACGTGTACGCTTGATTGTGGGAATGTGCACGTCGTATTTGTTGGTGCGGCTGGCAGTTCGGGTCGTTTATTGGGCCTGGGGTACATGTACGCTTGATTGTGAGGTGTGCGCGTCGTATATGTTGGTGCACCTGGCAGTTTGGGTCATTTATCGGGCCCGGGGTACGTGTACGCTTGATTGTGGGGTGTGCGCGTCGTATTTGTTGGTGCGACTCGCTCATACGTGATGTTTTCCGTACGAATCGTGCTTTATGCGGGACAACGTTTGCCCAAACAAATCGCGTACTTGGTCCCTGGTCAGGATCGTACTTGTTAGTTCGTTCGGCATGTTTACAAATTGTACGGTTGGAGTTCCGACGACATTTCTTACGGGTCTTCAATTGTGGTTCGTACGGTTCGCTGATATTCATACGTTTTTTTGGAAATCGGATGGTACTACGCAATTCGGACGGTCTTTTTTTAATCGTACGGAAACGGCTACGAATACGAATTGTACAACGTTTTTTTCTCCCGAATCGGAATCGGCCCCTAAATGTGCCAATTGGGTATAGCCTAATTCTACTCTGTTTATAAGGAAGAACACAAGCACTTTACAGCTGGTTAGAGGGGTATTGTGAAGAGAGTCCTATTGCCAACATAAACGATTTGAGCAAAACAGGGGAGCGAAGACAAAATGTCTGAGGGAAGACCATGCCAAGGATGTGGTTAATAAAAGTATCAGTATAGTCACCTTCTACACTTTATCTGTCATTTTAGTGACTCACATTGGAAAATGAATCAACTAATTTCTGTGCCACCCTAGCAATCAATAAATGTCGTGTGCATTCATCAGGACTTTCAGTTTGATTGATTTTTAAGACACAATGAATATCCAGCCTTCGAGGACAGACCACCAATCTTGTCAACAAGAATATCTATGTCAAAAGGAAAGCTATAAATTAGACATTTGAGAAATAAAGAACTGTTTCAGTAACAAAATATGCAGCTTACATTATCTCGAATATGCAGTTCTATCAATATATTCTTGTATATCCATTCTAAACACAGGTAGATAAGTGGCTCATTTTTAAAGGATGCGTGCAGGACCAATTGGGAAACCTCGCTATCTGGACAAAACTATTACATTTTTTAACCTTTTCATGCCTACCTTAAACAGGGCACCGTACGCGTACGAGTCCGCGTACCTGGCCACGCAGGTACGCGTAAGTACGCGGACCTTCCCGAGCACGAGCTGCATGCTAATTGGCTGGCAACTGCCTGTCAATACTCCAAACCAGAAAGTGTTGGCAGCCATCTTGTCCCTCGGTAGACTGAGGCACAAAAAAAGCAGCGAAACAAGTGCGCAGAACACGCAAAGGGGGCAGGGTAAACACACCCTGACCCCCAAGGCCAGACACGGAAGTAAAGCTCTTTCAGTAGCAGGACCTTCCCTTTGGAACAGTCTCCCAAAAACTCTCAGGCTATGTGCGGAACACCTTCCTTTTAGAAAAATGCTGAAAACATTCTTGTTCAATCATTAGAAAGCTGCTAAATTAGCTCTTCCCCTAAACCTATGTGGTAGAAGTCAAAGGCGTGGAGATACTCCCCCGGGAGTCAAAGCCAGCGTGGTACAAACCTGCAAATAAATAAACAAAATAAATAGGCCTGCCCAGAGGGTCCCACAAGGACCCCTAAGGCCCCCCAAAAAAGAATGAATTTGAAAAATCGTGGGGTACGCGTAAGTACGCGGACCTGTATGCGGACGGATCTGCGTACGTACGTGCATGTACGCGGACCTTCCCGAGCACGAGCTGCATGCTGTTTGGCTGCGAACACTCCAAACCCGAAAGTGTTGGCAGCCATCTTGGGCTCGGTAGACCAGGGCACAAAAAAGCAGAAAACAAACCTGTTGAACGCAAAAAGTGGGCAGGGTAGAAACACCCTGACACCCTAGACCTGCTCAGGTGGTCTCACAAGCACCCCCAAGGCCGCCCATTTTTTTTTTTTTAAACCCGGTCTGCTTTTTTCTCAAATTACCCCCCGGGGGGACCAAATCCTGGGGGCATAGTGAAAAAGAAGTGTGGAGGGGCCCAATCCCCCCACAATGCCCCGGGGACCGCCACCCCCTGGGGCAAAGCAACGCACCCCCCCTGGCGCATACTGGAGGTTCCTGGTGGGCTAGTTGGCCCCCAGGGACCACCAGTATGCTAGGGGAATTAGTTCCCCCTCTGCAAAAGTGCCTGTGGGCTGCATTACAGAAGTGTAAAAAGGGGCGTCATTCCACCTCTCTGCAATGCAGCCCCCTGGCATATACTGGAGGTTAATGGTGGGCTAGTTGGCCCCCATGGACCCCACTATGCAAGGGGAATTAGTTCCCGCTCTGCAAACGTGCCCGGGGGCTGCGTTGCAGAGAGGTGTAAAAAGGGGCGTGGCCTCATTACATCTCTCAGCAACTCAGCTTTCTGGTGCATACTGGAGGTTCCAGGTGGGCTAGTTGGCCTCCAGCCACCCCCAGTATGCAAGGGGACTTAATCCCCCAACTTAGAACACTCTACAGGGCACGTTTGCACAGTGGTGAAGGTAGGGGGCGGGGCTTGAGGTGATGTGAGTGCAAACATGCCCTGAGGCGCGTTTTAAGTTGGGGAATTAATTACTGTTCAATCCAGAGGGTACCTAGGGGTCAACTAGTCCAACAGGTATCTCCAACAGGTATCTCCAGAGCTGTGTTGTAAAAAGGGGGCGTGCACTTTGAACACCTCTCTGCAACATAGCTGCCTGGCGTATACTGGAGGTACCTGGTGGGCTAGTTGGTAGTTGGATCACAGGGGACCTCAGGATTGAAGAGTAATTAATTCCCCAATCTAGCTCTATTACTACTCCTGAAAAGTAAATTTAAGTTTACTTACCAGTAACTTGAATTTCCTTCCATAGGATATCATTGCCGGATATATAAAATATATATTAATTAAAACAAATATTAAATAAAAAAAATATTACAATTTTAATATTTTTAAAACATTTTTTTTCCAATTTATATCAAAAATATGTAATGTAATTTAAAAAATGAAATATCTTAAACATTTTTTTTTTAAATGTAGTAAATCAGTATAAAAAAATATACCAATTAATACATTTAAAAATTATAATTTACAAAACCTTTGAAATTCACTGAAAAAAACCATGGGTTTCAGCCACGTTATAGTTAGGAATTAGCATTTAAAAAACCTTAGAAATTCACAGAAAAAAACATAGGTTTCAAATATGTTATAGTTAGGAATTAGTATTTAATAAATCTTAGAAATTCACAAAAAAACTATAGGTTTCATACATGTTATAGTTAGCTGGACATTTCACTCATACAAAACCATTGAAATTCCCCCGTTATAGTTAGTTCAGCTAACTATAACTCGCGCGCCCGCAATTCACTGCTGATGACGTCACATATTACATCACTCATGACATGGTCAGTGACATCACTCATGACATCACTGATGACATCTCAAATGACATCACTGATGACATCACTGATGACATCATCCTTGTGAAAGAGTGGCACACCTCCTCTCAGCGTAATATAGCCCTTGATACACACATTCAAAAATAGAAACTACAATTTTCAATAAAATGGAGATACCAATACCAGTTAGAACAACCTATTCAGTAATTCCAAAGTCTACATACACATCCAGTCATTCACTAACAGTTCTATAGAGTCACTCATACATATACTCAATCATCATATGTACTCATACACCTATATATCCTGTTACACACAGACACTCATCCATAGAGTTACTCACACACATACTCACACATGCAAATAAACTATCAAACATCCATTAATTTGCATATACAGCTATACACCCACCACTACACTTACTTCTACAGAATCGTACACATACTTACTCTCTTAACAATCACTTATAGAAACACATACTTATTCATACAGGAACTCTTACAATCTCTCACTCTCACATCTACTCACTTATATACATCAATACTCACATATACTAGTTTAAAACATATGTAGTTATTCATAAAGATACTATTGAGACAGTGATTCACTCACTAACACACCCATACACACACTCATCCACCCATACAGTCCTGCACACATGCTGTCTTCAAAATACATACAGTGAGTCACCCATTCATGCATCTTTGCGGTAAGTAATACCCCCACCAAACCATACAGACACTCATACTGATACTCTAAAAACCAACTAATAACCCATATCGACACTCATGTAGCCAGTCACCAACCCATGCAGCCACTTATACACAAAGTGAGACACTGATACAGATATTTAAATATTTAAACTTTACTCGCTAATACATGTATTCACTAAGATACACTTAATAAGTCAGTCATATAATCAATTATTTACCCATGTATTCTTCCATCGACCTTTAGATTTACATATGAAAAATATTTATTTTTCAGAAAGACACACATTCACTGGATGATGTCATCAGTGATGTCATCACTGATGTCATCAGTGATGTCACTGACCATGTCATGAGTGATGTAATATGTGACGTCATCAGCAGTGCATTGCGGGCGTGCAAGTTATATTTAGCTGAATTAACTATAACGAGGGAATTTCAGTGGTTTTGTATGAGTGAAATGTCCAGCTAACTATAAAGTGTGAAACCTATGTTTTTTTCAGTGAATTTCTAAGGTTTTTTAAATGCTAATTCCTAACTTTAATGTTCCTGAAGCCAATGGTTTTTTCAGTGAATATATATACATATATATATATACATATATATATATATATATATCTATATATATATATATATATATATATATATATATATATATATATTACCTACTGGCGGTCGCCAGTAGGTAGTTATAGTTAGGATTTTTTTCAATGTTAAATCTCAAAATTCTAATTGGAATAACTTTGGCGCCGGTTGATGAATCTGCCTGAAAATTTCCTCAAAATGGTCTTGTTGAGCTCCGGTCCTTCCCTGAAAGTTGGGGGGGGGATGCGTCAAGTGGGGGCCGAGATAAAAGGGGGGTCCCAAAACGCGTTTTCCCCATGTTAATTTCCATAGGGCGTCGACCTCACTTTTAGCCCTAACGGCTGAATGGATTTCCACCAAACTTGGCAAAATTGTAGGGACTGGTAGCCCGATGTGCCTTTGCTATGTCTCAAGATACGTGCTCCAGTGGATTTTGAGTAATTTAGGTTCAAAAAAATATATATATCTGTAAGCGCGCCCCGGTACGCGCTCCGGGGAGCGCTCCGGGCGCGACACGCGACTTGCGCGCAGAAAACTGATTGGTTCTTGGGAGTCTGTAAACATTCGAAACAGCGGCCGCCATCTTGTGTCTTGGTAGGATCGAGACACAAAAGGTGGCCGAAACAAAGGGGGAATTGACCATAAGGGTGCAGGGTAGACCCCCCCTGACCTCCTAGGTTTGATGTGGGGGCTATAAAAGGGTCCCGCTGGGCAAAATAAAAAAAAACAAATCCAATTTGCGCGGGGGGAGCGCCCGGTACACGCACCGGGGAGCGCACCATGGAGAAAAGAGAATGGCAGAGCTAAAACTTTTTTTGTTTTTTGGAACTTTTTTTGGGGGGGATTTTTAGAACAATTTTATATTTTTTTGTAGTTTTTCTGGGGTGAAACAAAGACAGGGAATTGCAAATAGCTCAAATGGAGCAAAAAAATAGAAAAAAATTAAGGTTGCTTGCTGCAGTGATGGTGGTCTGCAGCACAATTAAGTAAAGTGATGCTCTGCTCACCATAAGATATAGTTTTGTTGCAATATATGCAAACAAATTTAAATTTGGAAAAGTTTGTTTGAACATTAGGGACCATCTCCCTAGCCTCTGCACCCGATGGAGTGGGTTGGTTGGAGGTGCCTGAAGTTGAAGGATGGGGAGGGTTCTTGCTAAGTTGTATGACTTCTGCTCTTGCATAATTGTTAGGGTGCTTCCTCTGCATGTGCCTTATCATTGTGTGGTTCCCAAACGAATATTTCCTGTTTGGGATCCCTCTAGACAGTTCTTGGTCACAGATGAGGCAAGTCACCTTTGCTGCATTTACTTTTTTGGCCCCCCTTGGCATTTTGAAAAACTCCCAAATAAAATGTTCTTTGGGTTTGTATGGGGGAGTGTCCTCAGGCAGATATTGACTCTCCTCCTGCTCCTCTTCGTCCTCCTCTTCTTCATGACCACCAATGTGGTCTTGTGGTGGTCCTTGTGGTGGTGGTGGAGGTGGTGGTGGTGCAGATGCATCTGCAGCTGCTACCAGTGAAGCCATTTCTTTCACAATGCAGGTCTTCTTCACTCAAAGAACAAAGTGAAAATGAGGAAAAAAGGTGGGGTCTTTCATCATTTAGAAAACAAAACTGTTGTAAACCACTCAAAAGTCTTATTTTCAGGTCACATGACCCGACGCGCAAACGCTACGCGCTCCGGGTCGCGTCCCGGGGCGCGCCCAGGGGCGCGTCGCGTATGCGCGTCGAATGCTTCCAGGTGCGTTTACGCCGTGCGTATCACGCGGACGCGGCTACGCGATACGTCACGATCATGTTTTCGTTCGCGATATTGGTGCTTACGGGACGCTCCCCGGTGCGCGCCCCGGGGCGCTTCAAACGAGTACGCTCTCCGGGGCGCTCACCGGGGCGCGCACCGGGAGCGCTCCAAGGCAAAAAAAAAAATTATAATAATTTTAAATGGGAAAAATTGTAGGGACTGGTAGCCCGATGAGCCTTTGCTATACTCAAGTGGTTTTTACGAAAATTAACAAATGTAGCCCAAATATCAGCCATATGTAGCCCAACTATAGCCCAATGATAGAATGTTTTAAAGAATAACTAGAGCGTTAACAGTCTTACTTATAAAGTGAGACTTATAGTTAGGAATTAGCATTTAAAAAACCTATGAAATTCACTGAAAAAACACAGGTTTCACACCAGTTATAGTTAGGAATTAGCATTTAAAAAACCTATTAAATTCACTGAAAAAACCATAGGTTTCACACCAGTTATAGTTACCTGGAAATTTTACTGACATAAACCATTGAAATTCCACGTTATAGTTAGTTGGACTCACTATAACTTGCGCGTGTAATGCACTGCTGATGACGTCATATATTACATCACTCATGACATGGTCAGTGACATCACTAATGACATCACTCATGACATCACTGATGACACCATCCTTGTGACAGAGTGACAGACCTCCTATCAGTGTAATGTAACCCTTGAAACACATATTCAAAAATGGAAACTAACAGATACCTATACCAGTTACAACAACCAATTCAGTAATTTCATCATTTATATACACATCCACTCATTCACCAACAGTTCTATATAGTCATTCAAACATATACTCACTTATCATATGTAGTGAGACACCTTTACATCCGTTAACACACCGACAGTCTTCCAAAAGTTACTCACACATGCAAATAAACTATTGAACATCCATTTATTTGCATATACAGCTATACACACACTAGCACATTACTTCTAAGGAAACTTACACATACTTACTCTCTTAAACAATCACTTATAGAAACACATACTTTTTTAAACAGGAACTCTTTCGATCTCTCACTCTCATATATACTCACTTATATACATCAATACTCACATATACTAGATTAAAACATATGTAGTTACTCATGAAGACACTAGTGAGACAGTCATTCACTCACTAACACACACATATAGACACTCTTCCACCCATACAGTTCTGCACATATGCTGTCTTCAAAACACATACAAACAGTGAGTTAGTCATTGATGCATCTATGTGCTAAGTAACACTCCCACCAAACCATACAGACACTCATACTGATACTAAAAAAAACATCTAATAACACATATACACACACATGTAGCTACTCACCAACCATGCAGCCACTTATACACAAAGTGAAACACTGATACAAACATTTAAATATTTAAACAATACTCGCTAATATATGTATTCACTAAGATACACTTCATAAGCCAGTTAACCAATCATTTAAAAAAAAAAACATCCATTAAGACACTTATTTAAACATTTATTCTTCCATCGACCTTTACATATACATATATAAAACATATTTATTTTTAGAAAGACACACATTCACTGGATGGTGTCATCAGTGATGTCATGAGTGATGTCACTGACCATGTCATGAGTGATGTAATATATGACGTCATCAGCAGTGCATTACACGCGCAAGTTATAGTGAGTCCAACTAACTATAACGTGGAATTTCAATGGTTTTATGTCAGTAAAGTTTCCAGGTAACTATAACTGGTGTGAAACCTATGTTTTTTTCAGTGAAATTAATAGGTTTTTTTAAATGATAATTCCTAACTACTATAGTGTGTAAAACCTATGGTTTTTTCAGTGAATATATATATATATATACATATATATATATATATATATATATATATATATATATATATATATATATATATATATATATATATATATATATATATATATATATATATATTCACTGAAAAAACCATAGGTTATAGACCATATATAGTTAGGAATTAGCATTTACAAACCTTGAAAATTCACTGAAAAAACCATAGGTTATAGACCATATATAGTTAGGGATTAGCATTTACAAAACCTTAATTTACTCGCACAAAACCATTGAAATTCGCATATATAGTTAGTTGCACTAACTATATATCGCGCACACGCAATCCACTGCTGATGATGTCACATATTACATCATTCATGACATGGTCAGTGACATCACTGATGACATCACTGATGACATCTCAAATGACATCACTGATGACATCACTGATGACAACACCCAGTGACTGTATGTTTCTGTAAAGTTAAAATATGTCTTACATATTGAAGAATGATTGGATGTATAAGTGTCTGGATGAACGATTTAGTAGGTGTATGACTGACTGTATGAGTGAGTGATTTAATGTGTCTCACTGAGTGCATGGGTTAGTGACTAAACTGTCTTAATTTGTGCATCATTATGTCTGTTGTTCTGTAAACTACTGCATGTGTTGATCAGTAGCTATGTGAGTAACTATATGGGTTATTGATTGATTGTCGAAGTATTTGTATGAGAGACTGAGTGTGTGTGTGGCTGGCTGGGAGATGTGTGACTCTGTGCAGATCAATGTGTTCTCGTATCAATGATGGTATAAGAGAGTAAGTATGTGTTAGTATAGGTTTGAAAATGTAAGGTACTCTATGTTTAACTGTATTGATTAGAAAATGGAAGTGTGATTGATTCTTTACAGGACTGACTAGGTGTGTGAGTAACTCCATGGATGAGTGGCAGAGTGTGAGTGTCTGTATAGGTGTATGAGTGCATATGATAGTGTTGTAAAGATGAGTGATTGTATGTATGAATGATTGTATGGGTGAATGGGTGAATCTGTGTGTAGACATAGGAATCAGTGAGTGCGTATGTAGTAACTAGTATTGATGTGTCAATGGTTTAAAAAATTATATTCTGTATTTTACACTGGATGTAACAGAGGTCATATTAAAGTTTGAGGAGATGCATTGTATTGTCACATGAATGATATCATCAGTGATATCATCAGTGATGTCATTTGAGATGTCATCAGTGATGTCATCAGTGATATCATCAGTGATGTGATCAGTAATGTCAAATGAGATGTCATCAGTGATGTCATCAGTGATGTCATTTGAGATGTCATCAGTGATGTCATCAGTGATGTCATTTGAGATGTCATCAGTGATGTCATCAGTGATGTCACTGACGATGTCATGAATGATGTAATATGTGACATCATCAGCAGTGGATTGCGGGTGCGCGATATATAGTTAGTGCAACTAACTATATATGCGAATTTCAATGGTTTTGTGCGAGTAAATTAAGGTTTTGTAAATGCTAATCCCTAACTATATATGGTCTATAACCTATGGTCTTTTCAGTGAATTTTCAAGGTTTTGTAAATGCTAATTCCTAACTATATATGGTCTATAACCTATGGTTTTTTCAGTGAATTTCAATGGTTTTGTAAATGCTAATTCCTAACTATATATGGTCTATAACCTATGGTTTTTTCAGTGAATTTCAATGTTTTTTTAATAGCAAATATCAAAAGCGGTAAAATGTATTCTTATTGTAATTCAAAAATATATTTTATATTTTTGTAATATTATTTTTATATTTATTTGTTAGCTTAATAAGATTCCGCGACCCGCTCCGCGAACCGGTAAACGTTCCATTAGCGCAACCACCGCGTTAGAAAACGATATCGTGACGCATCGCGTAAGCGCGACGTATTGCGTTACCACATAATACGTCTTATGGCGCGCCGCGTTAGCGCATCCGGAAGCGTTCTGGAATGCGAACCAAGGCGCGAAGCGCAGCTACTCGGAAGCGATCCGGGTCGCGTTACGGGACGCGTAATGTAAGCATAACAGGTCATGTGACTTGAAAATAACACTTTTTATTGGTTGATTTCATTTTTTATTTCTGAATGATGTAAAGCTAGGTCATGTGACCTAAAAATTACACTTTTCATTGGTTTCGAACATTTTTTTTTCCAAAATGATGAAAGCCCCCTCCTATTTTTCTCACTCTGACTTTCAACTTTGTGAGAGGAAGAACTATTTTCATTATTGGAAGATGGCTTCAATTGTAGCTGCAGCTGGTGGACCCCCACCACCACCACAACCTCCTAGGAAGGATGGACCACCTCCCCAGTTTATTCCTAACCCTGAAGAAGAGGAGGAAGAAGAAGAACAAGATGTACATCAAATAAAATTTTTCCCTGAAGAGCCCCGGAAATCACACCGCAAGGCCAATTTTATTTGGCAGTTTTTTCATTTCCTGCAGGCCAAAAAAAGGTGAATGCACGTTATGTTACATGCCTGATATGTAAAGAACCTCTTTCTCGAGGCACGGATAAAAAGTATAGCTTTGGAAACTATACAATGCATCACCACATGCAAAGGTGGCATCCTATAAATTATAGTATGACGGAGGTGCGTAACCTAAGTGAAAATCCACCAACTCTTGTGGCCACCACCTCATCCCATGAAAGTCTTTCAGGACCAGAGGCGAGGGAGATGGTCCCCGCTATTCAAACTAATTTTCAACACATCAAGCTGGTGTGCATTTATTGTGGGGGTTTGCTTTGTTACGGGGAAATGAGCTTTCCATTAATGAACAGAGCATTTGAAAATCACAAGTGCTCAAAACGCCCCAGAAATGGATTTTTTGTTGTTGCTCCTGTTGAGCCGTTTCTAATGCCTGTTTTTCGTTCTTCCCCCTGAAAAAAACCCAAAAAAATATAAAACCGTTCAAAAAATACAAAAAAAGTATAAAAATGTTCAGAAAAATAATAAAAAAAATAAAAAACAACAAAAATAATAAAAAAAAGTTCTTTTAAGAACTACCTTCCCTTTATGAAAAATTGCTAGAATTCTAGAAGTCAATAATTCTTGTTTCCTTATAGTACGCTCCCCGGACCGCTTTCCGGTGCGCGTACCGGGCGCACCCCACGAAAAAAAACGATTTTTTTTTTTTTTTTTGTTTTGCCCCGCGGGGACCTTTTAAAGCCTCCACATCAAACCTAGGGGGTCAGGGAGGATCTACTATGCCCCCTTATGGTCATTTCCCCCTTCATTTTGGCCTCCTCTTGTCTCTCGATCCTACCGAGAGACAAGATGGCGGCCGCTCCGGACTGTTTAGAATGTTGACAGACACCGGAGAGTCAATCAGCTTCGCTTCGCAAAGCTCCGTTACGCAAAAAGTACGTGAACCGGTGCGCTACCCGGGACGCTGTCACAGATATATCTGTTTTTTTAAACGTTAATTTCTCAAAATCCACTGGAGCACATATATTGAGACCCAGCAAAGGCACATCGGGCTAACAGTCCCTACAATTTTGCAAAGTTTCGTGCAAATCCATTCAGCCGTTCGAGCTAAAAGTGAGGCCAAACGCCCTATGGAAAACTCAATGTTAAAAACGCGTTTTGGGACCCCCCTTTTTTCTCGGCCCCCCCTTGACGAAACCCCCCCAAATTCCCAGGGGCTGCTCAGAAACAAAATGTGCCATTTTCCTGAAAATTTCAGCCGATTCCGTCCACAAACGCCAAAGTTATTAGACATAGAATTTTCAAAAGTCCCATAGAGAAAAAATCCTAACTATATATACCTACTGGCGACCGCCAGTAGGTAATATATATATATATATTCACTGAAAAAACCATAGGTTTTACACACGTTATAGTTAGGAAGTAGCATTTACAAAACCTATGAAATTCACTGAAAAAACCATAGGTTTGACGCATGTTATAGTTAGCTGGACATTTCACTGATATAAAACCATTGAAATTCCCCCGTTATAGTTACTTCAGCTAACTATAACTCGCGCGCCCGCAATGCACTGCTGATGACTTCGCATATTACATCACTCATGACAGCATCTATTAAATGGGTTAGTTCTGAAAATTACATATATTTTATATATGTAGATCTGAAGGTTGGTTGAAGAAGAATTGAGTATATAAGTGTATAAACGGTTGCTTTTTTGGTGAAAAATAGATTGTATAACTGACTGATTAAGTATATCTTAATGAGTACATGGGTTAGTGAGTAATGTTTAAATATATACATATCTGTGTCAGTCTGTCAGTTTCTGTTTAAGTAGCTGCATGTGTTGATGAGTAGCTATATGACTGATACATTATGTCTATATAGGTTATTGTTTCTTTGAATATTAGTAAGAGTGTCTGAGTGTCTAAGTGTTAATATGCTACATTAGGAGATCTTACATACTGCATATATGCATGAATGAGTGACATACTGTTCCTATATGTTGTAAGCAGCCTATGTCCTAAACTGTATGAGTGAATAACTGTATGTGGGTAGTAGATATATAGGTTACTATTTCTTTCTTTTCTGTATGAATGTATATATTAATGTGTAAATGAATGAATTACGTTTTTAATAGTCTTTTTCTGACTAAGTACATATCTTTTAAAGTAATACATATAAGTTATATGTGACTAACTCTATGGTTGAGTGTCGGTGTGTAACAGGATGATTTGGATGTATCAATGTATAAGAACATATGATGACTGAGTACATATATGAATCACTATATTTAATGTATGAGTGACTATATATGTGTGTTCATGAATAAGTGGTTGTGTATATATATTTTCAAATTACTAAATAGGTGTGTTCTAAGTGGAATTGGTATGCTTATTGTATTTAAAATGTTATTTACTATTTTTGAGTGTGTGCAATAAAGATTATATTAGGGTGAGTAAAGGTCTGTCACTCTTCTACAAAAATGATGTTATACGTGATGTCATTTTAGATGTTATCAGTGATGTCATGAGTGATGTCACTGACCATGTCATGAGTGTTGTAATATGTGAAGTCATCAGCAGTGCATTGCGGGCGCGTGAGTTATAGTTAGCTGAAGTAACTATAACAGGGGAATTTCAATGGTTTTATATCAGTGAAATGTCCAGCTAACTATAACATGTGTCAAACCTATGGTTTTTTCAGTGAATTTCATAGGTTTTGTAAATGCTACTTCCTAACTATAACGTGTGTAAAACCTATGGTTTTTCCAGGAATTTCATGTTTTTTAAATGCAACTTCCTAACTATAACGTGTTTAAAACCTATGGTTTTTTCAGTGAATTTCATAGGTTTTTTGAATGCTACTTCCTAACTATAACGGGTTCAAAACCTATGGTTTTTTCAGTGAATTTCATAGGTTTTTTAAATGCTAATTATTAACTATATCGTGATTGCAACCTATAGTTTTATCAATGAATTTCAGCAAATGTTTTTATTGGAAAAAAACTGTTTTCTTGACTGGCAGAGTTGTTTTAGGACTCCTTGTAAAGCTCTAGTGGATTAGGGAGTCTCTACCTTGCCTTATTTTGAATGTTATGAAATTTGTCAGTAAATGGAGGAGATCGCCTTTGTAAACTTTCGTGCGCGACCGGGTGAGCGCACCCCACTATATATTTCGGGAAAACATTGCAGTTTTGACCCATCGAGTTTCTTCATAGACCCCCCCAGAGAACTTATAGTAGGTCAAGGAGACTGTACCTTGCCTTCTTTTCACTAAATGGAGCCGAACGCCTTTTTAAACTTTCGTGCGCGACCGGGTGCGCGCACCCCGGTATTTAAAAAAAAAAATAAAAGGTTTTATACTTTAACAATTTTGTGCTTGGATCCCCCTGAGAAGATGTACAAGATCAGGGT
Source organism: Lissotriton vulgaris (assembly GCF_964263255.1). Taxonomy (NCBI): domain Eukaryota; kingdom Metazoa; phylum Chordata; class Amphibia; order Caudata; family Salamandridae; genus Lissotriton; species Lissotriton vulgaris. The sequence goes on from NC_141689.1 coordinate 2,126,860,927, forward strand.
GTGTTTAGCTTTCCTCCTTTTCATGTTTTGAAACTTCAGTTAATTAGACCGATACTTCCAAATGACGTACGTGACCGGGTACTGTCACCGCGTACACGTCCTAATGCGCGCATGCCAAGTCATGTGACTTGAAAACAACATTTCTAATTGGTTCTTAGTAGTTTCAGTTCTGGAATTTTCACGGATCCCACCGACTTCCCTCACTATCTTTTTTACTCTCAAGGGAGAAGAACGTTTTACAGCTTTCCGAAGAGATTGGTGAAATGGCTGCCGGACAGAATTCATCTTCAGAATCTGAAGAAAATTATCGGCTACCTTTAACAAAAAGGAAGGAATCTTTCATCTGGCAATTTTTTACTTTTCCTAAGGAACAAAAAAAAGTGAATGCACCCAAAGTTACTTGCACAATTTGTAACGCAGTTCTTTCAAGAGGAAATCCTTCGAAAAAGTATTCCTTTTCAATACATACGATGATGAGGCATTTGAGACAAGTGCATCCTGAGAAATTTGCACAGGCATCGACAAGAGCTCTGGAAACGCAACTACCATCAGCTGTGGCCAGCACATCTTCTGGTGGATGACCTGCATCTCCATCCAGTGCACAGATGGACTTGAGACCATATTTTTCAAAGGTGCATATGAAATGCAACTTGTGTGGAGAAATTATTGTGTACAGAGAGTAGAGCCTCACTCTTATTGAAAAAAGAATTAATAATCATCAATGCTTCGACAAAAGATGATTTTTTTCATTTCATTTTGATCCTGTTTCACAGTTTCACAATTTCGGTTCCAGTTTTAAAAATCAAAAACAATATAAAACTTGTCAAAAAAGAAAAAAAAAAAGTTCTTTTCAGAACTAACTCATTGTACCAAAAAGAGCTCTATTCACAAGCTGAAGTATCGACGCTTTTTTTCAGGACAATTATGCAAAAAAGCGACAATACTTGGGGCATATTGTGAAGGAGACGTAATACATTATCATCGGTTTCATCGACAGCACACTGCCGATAAAACGACGATAATAGCCTTCATAGTATGTTTTACGAATTGCAACCGAAACCTATGTTAGTTGTCTTTATATCTAACATTAGGTTTGATTGTAATTCATAGAGCATATTATTAAGGCCGTTATTGCCGCTATATCTGCAGTTTTCTGCCGATAAAAGCGACGTTAATGTTTTACCTATCCTTGAAAATATTCCCCAGCACCTTATTGAAAACGGCATTACAACGCCTGCCGTAAGACCACTTTGCATATGTGCCACACAGTAAGTTAATGACATGCAAAGTGGGCGTACGTCAAAGCACATGCAAAATGTGGTTGGAGGGGAAAACACCCTATCAGGAAAACAGGAGTTGCGAGAAAAAGAGGTGGAATAAACTTTTTTATCGTAGGACTGCCAAAGCCTGCTCTAATCAAGCATTCGGCAGCGTTAACATCCGGGTGTGGAAAATAAAACTGAATCCACCCCGTCCACTAATTACAAGGCACACATTAGTGCGTGAAAACAACGCTTGTTTTCACGCGGTAATGTTAAGTACCGCCGGCTGTTACAGTACTTACTATCACATATGTGTTCGCATTGATATTAACGCACTAACAGCGCGGAAAATTCCGCCGATAGCGTCGATATTTTAAACGCCGAGCAGCGGCGATTTTTATAGCTTAGGAGCCTTCCTATTATAAAGGTTTATCTCCTAAGTCTGCGATCCCAAACTGTGCACCGCGGCTCCCCTGTGCACCGTAATGAGGTGCCAGGGGCACCGCGCACAGTCTAGGGTGACTAACCGTCCGTAAATTCCTACCTGTTATCTGTAATTGTGGCCATCACAGGGAGCAGCGCTGCTTCTCTCTGAGAGGCCTCACTCCCACTGCTGGAGCGGCCTCGCACTCCTCCAGGAGCACAGGAGCAGCCCCTCCCGCCCATTGAAGTTCTGTATCGGGCTTATTGCCACTTACTGAATGAGAATGGGGCAGTCAAGGATGTTCAAGCATGTGTAGCTCCTCCTGCTACAGCGTACAGAAGGGATTGTGTTAGGTATAAAAAAGTAAAACGCCCACGCTACAATGTTATAGAACACTTCCTTTAAAGAAGCCTGTGAAATAAGTTTAAAAGAACAGGTTAACATTCTTTTACTGTCTCATCATTCTTGAACATAAGTATTTACAATATTATATTCAACAATGCCATGGTTGCTGCTTTTTTATTTTAAGAAACTAGCAACCATTGACAAAGCCAATAGTCATGGCTTGTTGTTCGTGAAAAAATACTTGCTATATTATATATCTGCATTGAATGACAGAAACAACATAACACCAGTCGGGCGCAACACTATGCTAAGCGCAGATTTTAGCCTACGTGTTTTAAACTGCCCTCTGAATTACATCCAACACTCCCTTTGAAGAGACTCCCCCATTTTTTAAACACCTCTTAAAACCCTGGAAACAACACCATTTAACATTAACCTCACATCCTGGCACTGTAGATCATGTGTGACTCATGACTTCTACGTTTTCAGTCTGCCTATGTGCAAGGGCATAGTGAAGTCTTCCCCACCGCACCCCACCCCTTGCTGTAGTTCGTTCTTGATAGGCGTCTTCTCCCTGCAACTCTGCAGACAAAAGCTCAGCTCATAATGTGGAAAGGTGGGTGAGTAAATAAGTATGGATTGTCCGAATGGTTGGATGTATTACTGAAAGGATGAATGGATGAATAAAAGGCGAATGGATAGATAATGAAAGAAAGGATGGATAGATAAGCGAATGAGTGGAAGTATGGATGAGAGAAAAGGTAAATAGATGGATGTATGGGACGAACGGTGGATGGATGGGTAAAAGGATTAATGGGTTTGTTAAAGGATGGAAAGAAGACTGAAAGGGCACCTGATGGGTGAGTGAATTGGTGAATGGGTGTGTGAAACGATAGATGAATGGATGAATGAAAGGGTGGATGATGGGCAAGTGAATGGGTGGATGGATTAATTGATAAGTGAAATGGTGAATGGATGGATGAGTGAAACGGTGAATGTAAGCATTGATAAGTTAGTGAATGGGGTGCATGGACAAAAGAAATAGATGAGTGAAGTAAAAGGGTGGAAGGATGAGACAGTGGAAGACAGAATGCGTGAACAGATGGTTGGATAAGTGAAAGAATGGGTCCTAATTACTTTAAGGAAGATAACAAGAGGTACATACCTCCCACCCACCGGTAAAAAAACAGTGGGGAGCCACGGCCAACTGCCGATTAGGTCAAGGGAGCTACAGGTCAAAAAAGTTTGGGAACCACTGTGTTAAGCGATAAAAATCGGTCGAAATGCATGATTATTGCTGTGAAGTCAGCGATATTCATGCATTATCGAGCTTCTGCTCTTAGTCATGTTATCCACCTACCATTGAGTAACATAGGTAAGAACTGCTATGGGGCAGGTGTTAGCTTTTGGAGATATTCATGCTTAGCGCAAATATCTCCAAAAGTGGGTAATTGGAGATAGCAATGTCACCGACTGTTTCCAGTCGCTAACATCTTGGCATGCCCACTTTGCATGTCATTACTGATAAATATCACTGACAAGCAAAGTGGGGCCCAAGATGGTCGCTATCTCCTACTAGATGTTGCTAACTGGTGTTTGCAACAGCTAGGTAATAGCGACATAATTTTATCTCTTCTTTTTTGTTTTTTAAAACCAAAAAAGCGGAGATAAACCCCCTTGATATTATGCCCCAAAATTCTTTAACACTCATCATTTACCTCCAATGTTTTCATATATCAGCGTTGGTGAACTTACTCAGTGAAATGTCGCTGATTTCATAAAATCACTTTTAAGGCGCTCCTTATGACAGTGCACCCAATCCTGCCTGGAAGTGCTCACATAAAACATGGCACTGGTATGACCAGGATAGACAAAGAAATAACACAGTGATGGAAAAGTTTCTTTATTTTTTATACTTACCTAAGAAATAGTAACAAAGTAAAACTAAATTTCTTTAAAAAACATAGTATCTGTGGAAGAAAAGTAAAAATAAGGTTATAATGTACATTTCATAAAACAAAACAAAGTAGAAGTGAATGAAACAGAAAGTGAAAGAAAAAACAACTGAGGGAGAGTGAGAGACAGAGACAGAATGTGTAGTATATAAATCAATGAGTAAGATAATTAATTGAAAGAGATAATAGCACTGAAGGAATGGCTGTCTAAACGAAAGTAAAGTGAGAGATAAAATGAGAGGATGATCAGTGATAGTACACGAAATAAACAGTCTCTTAAAGAAAGGGACTAAGAGTACGGGAATGTCTTAAGGAGATAAATAAAAAAAAGGAAGTACAGTAACAGAAACAGAGTGAAAAAGGGTGAGTAACAGAAGATGAACGGAGTAGAAATAGACAAGGACTGTAAGAGACAGATAAATACAAATGAAGTGGGGTAAGGGAAGTAAACTATAGATTTAAGTTTAGGAATTGAGCATTATTAAATTAAATATTCTATAAAGGCAGAGAAGCGGAATTACATTTCTCCGTAAAATAATCCCACAATTTAAACATACATACAGATTTTTTTCTAAGCCAGCAGTTTTAGATATAGATTTCTGAAGAGAATCCAATTTTAACTTCAACTTTTCAGACAAAACAATAGTACTACCTTCATGCTCTATTCTATCTTTAGCTTCTAGTTTCTTAATTTCTTGATTTTCTAACTTCAACATTTTTACATTGAAAACCGAACATTCTTTGAGAGTTGGCATCAAGCATATGACTGACTTATCTGCTACCTCTTTACTATATATTTTCTCAGGTACATTATCTTCATTAGGAAACAGCTTGGAAAGTAATTGTGTTCGTAGAGTTTCTTTCGCATCATCAGTTAGTTTTCCAATCCTTATATCTTGAAGAATATTTCCATATTTAGTATCCTTTGCCTGTCGCATATTTTGAATCAGTTCAGTATATTTGAAATGTGACCATATATTAACATTTCCAATACTGCCCAGGCACTTTCTGGTCTCTTCATGCGTACCAGTTTCAAATACAGGTTGTCCTTTCACAGGAGTTAGCTGCAGTAGATCTCCAAAAACTATGACATGTTTGCCTCCAAATAACACATCATACTCTGTCTTAAGTATATGTTGCATTCTTAAATGCACAAAAGCAAGCATTAAATTGGATACCATGCTTACCTCATCAATAATGAGAAGTTTCATTTTTTTAAGGACTCTAGAAACTTTACAACAAGCTTCTTCAGATAGCTTGTGATATTGTAATTTATTTTCATGTTCAACTGGCAGCATCAGTAAACGATGTAAAGTAATACCTTTAATATTATGTGCTGCCAATCCAGTTGGAGCAGTAACCACACAAGACAGTGTTGACTGAATTCTTTGCTGTAGATATGTAGTAATTCCTTTAATTAGGAAACTTTTACCAGTTCCAGCTTCTCCACTTACATATAGTCGAATAGGTTCAAATGACATACATGAGCATTCTTTTTTCTTATGACGAAAGCCATGCTCAATGTGCTCTGTCATTTCATCATATATCTGTCTTTGCTCAAGATTAAGTTGCTTCTCCAATTCTTCTAAGTTTATTACTTCCTCTTGACCTTGCTGCATTACTCTTTCCACCTCATCCATGGCAGTGGCTGCTTCATTTTGGATAATTGGTTGTCCCAGTGGATCTTGACTTAACGAAGCCGATCTTTGACTACCTTGTGAAATGTCTATAGCAATCTCCGCTGCAATTGTTGCTTCTTGCTCTATTTCGTCATTCAACATTTGGAGATAATTACTGAAAACAGGACATTCTATACTACTTTTAGATGTGTTAAATGAATCTTCATAACTATCAAAGTCACCAAGTAGTTCCTCTTCTGAACGCCATGGTTTAAAGAGTTGCAAAAGAGCTAAATAGTAAAATTCTCTTTTGTCAGGTGTTTCGCAACTCAGTTTTTGGTGATTAATCAAGTGTCCTTTTCTTTGTTTCACCAAACATCCTTCATGTCCAATTACAGCGTGTACACCTTTATCAATATTCTCTGTAATATTCCTTTTAAAACTGTAGTTTTTAAGTATTTCATACAGACAAATGTTTTCAAGCAGAGTACTCCTATTTGGATAGTATGTATCCAACATATTTGTTTTCAGAATGTCTGTACTGTTTGGTTCTTTCTGTGCTAAATATTCATTTTCTTGCACAGGTTTCAGAACACGATTTCGTGTTTCTGCAAGACCCAAACTCACCCACAGGATAGTTCTTGATTTTGCATAAAGACTTGCTGATGATAAGCGATCACAACATTCATATGCTCCAATTTCTCGATGAGATAACATCTTCAAACTGTACGTATACAATTTCTTGCTTAGGCTCTTTTCATGAGAAATGTCTTCCCACATCTCCTTCAGTTCCGTCTTTTCAGATTTCGTGATGTAAGACGTTACATATCGAGCCACAGCAATAGAGTTGTCTGCAACATATTGTATATCCATGTTAGCATTCCACATGGACAAAATGACTGGGTTATAGTCATTTATATATTTGGACTCTTCACCTCTTCTCAAATTGTAGGTATTTTTAGGTGACCTTCTTGTGATGTTATGTCGCAAAGATGACATAAAATTGTTGACTCTTCCTTTTGAAAGTACCGGTCGTGCAAATCCAAAACAACATTTGGTGTAGAATTTATTCTTTGATTTGAATTTTCGCCGACAATATTTTCCACAACGATGACTTTGAAAGCGTAACACTTTTCCTCTTAAGTCCTTATCAGTTGTACTATTAGGTATGTCACAAGTGGCATATTGTTCAATAAAAGACAGTACAGTCTCATCCGAGTCTGTTCCAAATTTGGGAGCATCCTTGATCCATAATAGCATATGAATATGAGGAGCACCTCTTGCTTGATAATCTTTTCTCCAAAAGAAATCCAGAACTTCACCAAGAGGTGGATTTTTCTTGTTTGTAATAAAAGACATCATAGCTTCAAATCTATGATTAAAATATCTGCAAACATTAACCGATCCAACGAACACAGTTCTCCTGGTGTCTTGTTGGTTATATTTTCCATGTTTGCATATGGCTGAGATACCCGCCACCCCCTCTCAACACAATCCCCAAGAATTGGGAAACCGGAAACAGTTCTGAACTTTTGGAAGGCGGGAGGGAGTTACCCTCCCGGCCGTATTCATTAAAATATGAAACAAAATCAAAACATTAAAATAACAGTTTCATATCATGTACAATTTCATATCCACATTACGATGTTTGGCTAACCTTAACACATATCTAATACAAAGGTTCTCCTAGCCGATACTAACATCCTTACAAAATGCATTTCAAATTGAAATTGTACATCCTAACGTTAAGGGCCAACGGCAAGGTCGTAACCGGTGTCAGATCCCTAAACCAGAACTCCCCCCTCACTTGTGAGGGGCGGCCGCACAGAGGACTGCACCTCATGTGCCATACCAATTTCCCTTGTCTTGACGGGGGCCCCTGTTAACTCGACGCCATCTACGTGGTCGTCCGAGGACTCGTGTGAGGTGTCTAGAAGGTAGCGTAGACCCCCCTCCCCACCCCACACAACTTACCACATCTGCCGTCGCAGATGTCCTGGCCCCGGGAAATTCCCAGGAGGGGCCCGTAGCCCCTCCTATCCAGGGAGGGGCCTTGACCGCCTTCCCTTTCCTTTAGGCGTCCCGTCCTTTAGAAGGGACCGCCTCCCCGTTGAGGGGCCAATGGCCACCTCCCCCCGGGCGCTCCCATCCGTAATGGGTGACGCCCCCCCCTAGGGATCTTCCAATGACTGCTCACCGATCATGACCTTACCGCCCGACCAAACAATAAATACGACAAGATTAATTACTAAAAGAGAAAAAGACATTCCTACTTTAAACAGATCAAGTATCAACCCTCTAAAACATTACTAATCACTCTGATGCAAGTCTTTAATAAAGCATACTGCAAAGAATTATCCACTTTATTGCAACCTAATCACAAACTTTATTCAGAAACAACCTGCAAAAAAAACAACTACTACGTAAAATGACTTTATACCACAACAACTTGCTGTCTTCAGGGGATGGTGGGTGGGTTCAAAATTGGCTCTTCGTTCCGTCTCGAGCTCACGTGCAGCGAGGAGGTGCAGCTTCAGAGCACAGGAACAAGAGGATGCTTCCTTGGATTGTTGCTCCTTTTATTCTTCTCTGGGCGGGCGTAAACCCGCCTCCTCCCGCCTCCAGGGGCGTGGCTAACGGCTTCAGTGTCTAGGACAACCCACTCTTGGGCGGGAAAAAGCGCGCCCCGGCTACGCCGCTTCGGGCATACCAGCCGAGACGCGCCTCCCGCCCAAAATGGCTTCCCGGGGGGATCGGGGTACTCCACCATACGTTCGGGGGGACTGAGTGGTCGCCCCTTTCCATATGGCTGAGATACCCGCCACCCCCTCTCAACACAATCCCCAAGAATTGGGAAACCGGAAACAGTTCTGAACTTTTGGAAGGCGGGAGGGAGTTACCCTCCCGGCCGTATTTATTAAAATATGAAACAAAATCAAAACATTAAAATAACAGTTTCATATCATGTACAATTTCATATCCACATTACGATGTTTGGCTAACCTTAACACATATCTAATACAAAGGTTCTCCTAGCCGATACTAACATCCTTACAAAATGCATTTCAAATTGAAATTGTACATCCTAACGTTAAGGGCCAACGGCAAGGTCGTAACCGGTGTCAGATCCCTAAACCAGAACTCCCCCCTCACTTGTGAGGGGCGGCCGCACAGAGGACTGCACCTCATGTGCCATACCAATTTCCCTTGTCTTGACGGGGGCCCCTGTTAACTCGACGCCATCTACGTGGTCGTCCGAGGACTCGTGTGAGGTGTCTAGAAGGTAGCGTAGACCCCCCTCCCCACCCCACACAACTTACCACATCTGCCGTCGCAGATGTCCTGGCCCCGGGAAATTCCCAGGAGGGGCCCGTAGCCCCTCCTATCCAGGGAGGGGCCTTGACCGCCTTCCCTTTCCTTTAGGCGTCCCGTCCTTTAGAAGGGACCGCCTCCCCGTTGAGGGGCCAATGGCCACCTCCCCCGGGCGCTCCCATCCGTAATGGGTGACGCCCCCCCTAGGGATCTTCCAATGACTGCTCACCGATCATGACCTTACCGCCACAGGCCGGATAGTTGACCGGCTATCCGGACCCCCCACAAAACTCCTACCTAAAGGTCATGCTGTAAACTCCTTAACCAGGCTACGAGGTCTCCTATGAGTAAGGAATTCCCCACTTGGGACAAATGGACCCCATCTTCTAGATACATATTGTCCCCCCTGATACAACCATGAGGAATCGAATGCAATGTACTGGTACGGAACAGTCTACCCAGCTTGTTATTCACCTTTTTCACAGAATGATTTAATGCAGACACTGAATTAGCCCCCCGCCACACTTTCCGTGGAATCATATGGGACCATGCAATCGTGCACCCTGGAACTCTTCTCGCCAACCAACTTACTGTGGATAGTATCGCCTCGAGAAGTAGTCGTCTACCAGTGGTCACCAAATCATTGCCCCCAAGATGTACTATGAGTATAGATGGCGGTGACCTTGTCCGCCCTAACAAACCCTCGAGAAAATGTTGCAACTGGTCAATACAGAGCCCGCCCCTTCCGTAGAAGGTCACCCTGTACCCGTATTCCCCAGCTGTGTGAATCATGTCACCTGCTTTGAATACGTCCGCGGCACGCCTCACGTATGAGTGGCCCACGACCCACACCACTCTTTCCTCAGCCGGTGATCTCTGACCGCTGGTTCCCAGGTGTCGGGTCGACTGCACAGTCTGCCCCGCCTCGTAGGTTTGCGAAACTGTAACCAAACAAAGACAAGAAGCGTGAGTACATGATATCAGCTTCACAACATGTGCAACCGCACATACCTTTTGTAACAATTCGAGGACCAACGCCCCAACTGTTTCACTTTTTCCACACTCAGACCCCTGGCTGTAGCCTCTGTAGCAGCCCCTATCCGGAAGGAATGAGTCCCAAACTCGCCCGGGTTCAAGCCCGCGGCCGAAATTGCCATTGCAAACACCCGCTGGAACTGAAACCTTGTCAGTGGGGTGGCATCTGCGTGCCTCAGCAATGTCCCCCCCCATGATGCCGCCCTCTGCGCCAAATACTCCTCAACGCATGCCACCGGGCACATGGGAGATCCGGGAATCCGCTGGACTACTACACTGTCCCCGATCGCCCCCTGATCGGTCTTGGACCTGACAAACGAGACAATCATCGTCTCCCCTTTTACTTGAATGTGCTCTCGGCACAAACCACCCCCCGTATCCTGCTTGTTTCTTGCCACCAGTTCGCTTACCCGCATAGCCTCATGGAATGCTAATGCAAAAGCGGCCCGGAATAACACTGTTTCCGACTGGGATGAACATGTTGCAGGGAGTACGGACAGTAACAGGGCCAACCTATCCAGACCTATCGGGTGCCTTTCATCTACTCTGCGACCCTCAAGGCGTTGCCACCCACGCAGCGCTTTCTGTACCACGAATGACGCTGTAGGATCCTGGATACCATGGGCCCGCGCCATGAAGGAAATGGCGGCCCGATGCCTCTGGGCCGTAGCCACCGATTTGCCTGCCCTGTGTAATGACAGTAAAAACTCTATGACAAATTCCTCCTGGCCCCAAAGCTGCCTCCTAGCAGAACCCAAAAAGGACCAATAGGAACGGAACGCCCCTTCATATGCCTTCCTTGTCCTGGGTGCTAAACTCTCTCCCACGAGGTTTTGTAGTTCGGGGCACCGAGAGACCAGAGAGCTTCGGGAAATGGTGCCGCCACCGGGTCCGCTGTGGGCAGAAAACCCCAGAAGGCCTGCATACGGAAACGAGAAAGCGCATCAGCAGCCTGATTCAGCACCCCTGGCACATGCCTCGCTCTAAAGAGCACGTTCAATTGCATACATAGTAACACAATTTCTTTGAGCAACCTCAGAATCCATTTACATCGTGCTGCCTGACTATTGATACACTCAACCACAGTCATGTTATCAGACCAGAACACCACAGAGTGATCCCTAAACCCCTCAGGCCATGTTTTCAAAGCCACCAGAATAGGGAACAGTTCGAGAAAAGCAATGTTACTTGTAAGCCCACACTTGTGCCACCATGGCGGCCACCTTTGAGCCGTCCAGTGATTGCCAAATATGGCGCCAAAGCCTATACTGCCCGCCGAATCTGTCCACAGCCCCAACTCCTCGGAGGACACCGCCGGCTTGGTCCAAACAACCCGACATTGAAATCCGCCAGGAATGCCAACCAAATGCGCATGTCCTGGCGAATGTCTGCCGAGAGCCTCGTGCGGTGGTGCCCCTCTTTAAGACCGACCATGGCTTGTGCAATCGAGCGGGAAAAAGGGCGGGCCATTGGCATTATCCTAAGGGCAAAATTCAACTGACCCACAGTCTGCTGCAATTGATGCAAGTTCACCTTAGTTTCCCTAATGCATGCCTCAAGCGAGGCCCTGAATTTCTGCACCTTTTCTTCTGGCAACCGGAAGCAACCTTCTTCGGAATCGAGCTCTATTCCAAGAAACTCGAGCGAAGTTGATGGCCCCACAGTCTTACATGGCGCCAATGGCACACCAAACTGTCTCATCAGATCACAAAATTCTTTTAAAGCCTGTGCACATTCTGTATCCCCGGCAGCCCCCAGGAACAGAAAATCGTCAAGATAATGCATAACATGCTGAAACCCTGTCATTCTTGTGAATGCCCATTGCAGGAAACAACTGAATTTCTCAAGATAAGCACAAGATATGGAACAGCCCATTGGCATACATTTATCCATGTAATAGCACCCCTGAAACATAAAGCCCAGGAGACGCTGATCGTCTGGGTGTACCGGGAGCAACCGGAACGCTGACTCGATGTCCGATTTGGCCATCAGCGCTCTGGGCCCCAGGCGATTCAACATGGCGACTGCATCATCGAAGGATGCGTACCGCACCGAACAAACCTCCGGGTCTATCGCATCATTAACTGACAGACCTCTCGGAGCTGACAAATTATGTATCAGTCTAAACTCACCCGGGTCCTTCTTGGGGACCACTCCCAAGGGTGAACAAACAAAATTAGAAACTGGTGGCATGTCGAATGGTCCCGCAACCCGACCCGGGCCACTTCTTTCCCAACCTTCGCTTGCACCACCGCCGTATTATGCAGGACCGATAGTTGGTTCCTACACTGCGCTTTACCCTGAAAATTCCCCACCGGGATGCGGAAACCATAGGAAAAACCGTCTCGCAACACCCCAGCGGAGTCATGATCCGGGTATTCACTGAGCCAAGGAATCATTGCCATGGTATCAACTGGTGTAGGTAAAGGCGCCCCTCGGACTATGTCAGACCTGTTTGGCGCTTCCCCTACTTCCGTTATCACCCGTTTTGGCTCTGCACATGGTCTCGGGATGCGAGGACTGTCCACACCCCCCACAGTCGTGCCTAAACTTGCATGACCCCTGGGGCCTCATACACTTTCCCCTGTTAAAGTTCCAGCATACCCCTTTCTTACCTGTATTGCCATTCGACCTTGGGTGATGCTCATTACTTGCCCCCGCCCGAAAGGGCGCCCCAGATGAATGGCGGGAAAACTCACCCCCGCCCCCCCCAACAATGGCGCCTTTAACATGCCTGAGTTCTCCATTTTTTGCCAAGAAATGGAGTCGTAACAATCCCACGTCAGGCACGTGTCGAACTCTTTGGCCTTGCGAAAAATATTATCATAGTAAAACCACTCATTGCCCGCATATGTCTGAGAAAATTCCATAATACGTGTCTGGTACACAGGTAACTCGGCCAACAGTTCAGGCCTCCGTTCCCCCATAATTGAAGTGAATATGCCAAATGCTCTGCCCCAATTACCTATCGTCTCATCGACTCTAAAAGCGGCCATTTTTGCGCGCCAAACACTCGGATGCATAAGCTCCTTCTGGACTTTCACATGCTCAATCTCGTAATGATCAGTTAGCAAGGAAAACATGTTTACATATTTCTCAGCCCATATCCGTTCTTTGATTTCCATCGGGATATGCTGAGCCAATTTCTCCCTTCTCGAGGGTACAGACCCCTTCCCCGCAATCGGCATTAGCTGCTTACCTGAGCTAGAAGCTGTAACCGCCGTTGCTGCCAAACTCGTGCCAGCTGCGGGTTGATCTACTGGAGCCTGTGGGGAAACAAACGGACAAGGTGGTTTCGCGGCCTCCCGTGACTGCCGCAACTGCCTCATTATTTGCTTGGCCTCTTCGGCCGTGTCCCCCGGAGCCACGGAACGCCCGCTGCTATTACCCAACCATGCCGCCAGCTGGGCGGCCAACTCCGGGGGCATGTCCCCATCGTTCACTGGGGTAACCACCACGGGGATCCGCTGGCCCTCGACGGGAGCCGGCGCGGGAATCTCCGCTGGTCTAGGAGGGCTCGCCGGGGGAGCCTCCGGGACTGGGACCTCGTCCTCATTTGCCCCATTCCTGGCCCTCTTCCTTTTTCCGGCCGGGACCTCCGCCGGGTTGGATCTTTTCGGCCTTCCCGCACCGTCCCTGGCCGCCATTTTTCTCTTCATCTCTGCCATGTCTTTCACCAACATCCGGAGCATTTGGTCGGTGCTGACCTTCTTTGCGACTCTCTTGCCCGGCATTTTCCTCGTAGGTGAAAGATCCTGGACGCAATCTGCAGTGCTAGAAGAGAAAAGAGAGTAATTACAAATTTCAAAATTGCTCTTCGTTCCGTCTCGAGCTCACGTGCAGCGAGGAGGTGCAGCTTCAGAGCACAGGAACAAGAGGATGCTTCCTTGGATTGTTGCTCCTTTTATTCTTCTCTGGGCGGGCGTAAACCCGCCTCCTCCTGCCTCCAGGGGCGTGGCTGACGGCTTCAGTGTCTAGGACAACCCACTCTTGGGCGGGAAAAAGCGCGCCCCGGCTACGCCGCTTCGGGCATACCAGCCGAGACGCGCCTCCCGCCCAAAATGGCTTCCCGGGGGGATCGGGGTACTCCACCATACGTTCGGGGGGACCGAGTGGTCGCCCCTTTCCATTCGCCTCCTGAAGAAATTCAAGTAAATCTTCACAAGCATACTCTGCACAGCTTAGAGTTAAAAACCATGTAGGTGCTCTTAAGTTTCTAAGCATGCATTTCAAATCTCCATGACAACGGTACCAATACTCATTAGTACCACGCTGACATGCCATTAAATTAATTAGGTGTGAATCCAAAACACTATCTTTCTGGTGCACTTTATCCATAAATTCCTTTGCTGAAACATTTTGCAGATGCACTCCACTTTTTAAGATATGGTTTACTGAATAAGAAAGACCAGATAAGTCACTCTCAAACAGAAGATGAAACAAATATGGAATACATTGACGAAATCTCGGATCTTCTGCATATAATCTTGTTGTCCGGTACTCAGATGCAGGAATCTGCATAGGTCGATCATCATATTGTGTACCTTCACCTGTAGGGAATAACTGTGGGAAACAACGACCTTCCAAACTTTCTTCCCATACACTAATAGGACTTCCTTTTGCTATTTTCATCTGAAGTAATTTAATAGCATTCCCTATTGCTTCTTTGGAATGCAGTGGATGAACACTGTAATGTTCATACATTTCTTCACTTCTGGATAAGTCAACTTTTTCAATTTGTCCAATAGACAAATCATTGTCCTCTTCTTCACTTACTTCTTCTTCTTCTACGTATACATTTTTATAGTATTTATTGTTTTTGACTAAATACAACATTGCCTTTTTGAGTTTTCTAACATCCACTAAATCTTGCCAGATGTTCTTACTCTTTGTGGGTACACCATTAACTAGAATACCTAGAGGTTCCTCGTCTACATTTTCAAAACCAATTGTCTCCATATTTTTTTTTAAATCAAGTGGCAAATATACAACTCTACCCTTTAATCCTCTTTGTAAATCTGAAGGATTTAATTTGCCAGTCTTAGGCTCCATACGAACAATAGCCTGAAAAGGATGTACCCATTGAATCAGAATAGTCTCAAAAGTATTTAAATCCATCAGTTCCGATGGAATATTTATCAACTCAAGATTATTATGTACAGCTCTAGCAGGCATTCTATTTTCATTTAATTTATTATAACAATACTTACAAATACGTTGCTCAAAACCCAAATCAAAATAGTTTTCTACCAACAAATAAGTCGCAAAATCTTTCCACTGACTATTATTTTCATCTTCACTTTTTAAATATAAATCAACTAACCTAGATTGACTTTTGTAATGAATGCGTCGACAACACACACAAGGAAAATTTGGTTTTTCACCTGCAATGACCTTAAACTTCCAACATTTTCTAACACACTTCCTTCTATAACTATATCAGTTTCTGCATTGTCTACATCTGGACCAATATAACTTACAAATCAACAAAAGGAGAGGCAGGGAGATTCAAGGACACCCTCTTAGTCCCCGGTTATCATGTATCATGCTGAAACATTTTGCAGATGCACTCCACTTTTTAAGATATGGTTTACTGAATAAGAAAGACCAGATAAGTCACTCTCAAACAGAAGATGAAACAAATATGGAATACATTGACGAAATCTCGGATCTTCTGCATATAATCTTGTTGTCCGGTACTCAGATGCAGGAATCTGCATAGGTCGATCATCATATTGTGTACCTTCACCTGTAGGGAATAACTGTGGGAAACAACGACCTTCCAAACTTTCTTCCCATACACTAATAGGACTTCCTTTTGCTATTTTCATCTGAAGTAATTTAATAGCATTCCCTATTGCTTCTTTGGAATGCAGTGGATGAACACTGTAATGTTCATACATTTCTTCACTTCTGGATAAGTCAACTTTTTCAATTTGTCCAATAGACAAATCATTGTCCTCTTCTTCACTTACTTCTTCTTCTTCTACGTATACATTTTTATAGTATTTATTGTTTTTGACTAAATACAACATTGCCTTTTTGAGTTTTCTAACATCCACTAAATCTTGCCAGATGTTCTTACTCTTTGTGGGTACACCATTAACTAGAATACCTAGAGGTTCCTCGTCTACATTTTCAAAACCAATTGTCTCCATATTTTTTTTTAAATCAAGTGGCAAATATACAACTCTACCCTTTAATCCTCTTTGTAAATCTGAAGGATTTAATTTGCCAGTCTTAGGCTCCATACGAACAATAGCCTGAAAAGGATGTACCCATTGAATCAGAATAGTCTCAAAAGTATTTAAATCCATCAGTTCCGATGGAATATTTATCAACTCAAGATTATTATGTACAGCTCTAGCAGGCATTCTATTTTCATTTAATTTATTATAACAATACTTACAAATACGTTGCTCAAAACCCAAATCAAAATAGTTTTCTACCAACAAATAAGTCGCAAAATCTTTCCACTGACTATTATTTTCATCTTCACTTTTTAAATATAAATCAACTAACCTAGTTTGACTTTTGTAATGAATGCGTCGACAACACACACAAGGAAAATTTGGTTTTTCACCTGCAATGACCTTAAACTTCCAACATTTTCTAACACACTTCCTTCTATAACTATATCAGTTTCTGCATTGTCTACATCTGGACCAATATAACTTACAAATCAACAAAAGGAGAGGCAGGGAGATTCAAGGACACCCTCTTAGTCCCCGGTTATCATGTATAAACAAAAGAAGAGAGGTCAGTTGTCTCAACAACCACAGAGACGGAGCAACACAAAAACAGGAGGTTACCTGGCCCAACTTAGGTAGGTAAGAAAGCCCTCACACACCGACCTGGTCAGTGTCATGCTTCATCATCGGGCGCCACCAAAGAGGCCGAGTGCCTCTTTGGTGTGCTGCGACGCCAGAAGACTGCGGAGCGGGTTGTGTGAGTAGGCGTGCCCTGAAATAAAAGATAAAAGTGCCTTCAGATTATCTATAAAAAAAAATAATAGTAGATCCCTATGACACGAGTAAAAAATATTTATGTGTCTGAAATTACAGCCAAATTTAATAGTTTGGTTAGTTCAGAACAATCATTAAATCAGTCAACATGTTTCTGCCTCTGGAAACGGTGTCAATTTACCAGGCATTCTTCAGGACTTGTGCTAAACCCTGGCGGTACGGGCTCTCTAAGGCGCACCCTTACCTAGGGACGTGAAAGTGAAAAGTAAACAAAAAAGGGGGTGTAAAAAAGTGCAAAACAGAATAAGCAATTGCCCATTCCTTGATACTCCTGATTTAGGAGTGTTACTGCACCTGCAAGAGAAAAGTGACAGACAAACACACAAGACAAACACACAATTAATTCTTGGTATCTGCTATAGCGCTAGTCTGTAGGTGCTCCAATACTGTGGCAAACGATGTGGAGGCGGATAAACACTATTGTTATCACCAGCCATAGTACCCTAAGGGGAGAATACCACTAGTTCTAGGAAGTGGAGTGAACTACATGTGCATTAAAACTAGCTAAATAGCTAGAGTGATTAAAAACACGAACGAGTATACTCCTCACGACGGATCAATGGACCAAAGGTCTGTGACCCCACCGATACATTGTAAAAAGCTGTAAAAACGTCTCACTTTTTCTTTTGATGCTAAATGCACCATGGGTCTCGGGAGGGGGGTGGGAGCGTAACTGGCACACCCTGTAATCAGAAACAGAAGTTTAAGAAAAGGGTTAAGGGTTTACTTAGCTCAGATGCGGCGATCGTGTTAGTGGTGATGGCGTCAGGAAATCACTCCCTCAACGCTCGGCACCCTCTCTGCACCTAGCTTATCCTCAATACCGGACCCCGACGATGGTGACTGGGGCCGGTAACAGCGTTTAAAAAGGATCCTCACATTGTGCGGATACTTCCGTAGTGGGCGTGGTCAGGCCAGTAGGTGGGCGTGGTCTGGGAGGGTGGCAAATGTGAAACTACGTTCGGAATGACGCGGTCCGTGTTGCTATCACAACCAGTATAGCAAACTGGAGCGTAGGTGCGCGTCAAAAATACAAAACTTTAAGCGAACAAAAACACACACCTTCACTCCTTGATGGAAATACCGCATTAGCGAAGAAAGGAATGTAACAGTTAAGGTATTATTAGACATTCATGCGGAAAGCGCCTTCAGGCAAAATTGTCGGGGACGCCTGGATCCGCTAGCGGGAAGGGAAATACTGCATATTATTATGTGGGGTGCTGCAAGAAATGCGCACGATGTGGGAGAAATGCAGTGAACGGTGCCCCAAGCTATTGTTTATAGGCACAATGGGAACATAATTAAATGGACATCAAAAACCAGTGTAGGTTAAGGCGTCATTTACGTCATATGACTCAGTAAAGCCTTCCGACTGTGCTCGATTCATGGTTGGGGAAAAAATTAATTGTTGTTTCAGAGAGTGTAATAGGTAAGTGGTTGGGCTGTTATCATTAAATACACATTAGTGTTGTAAGGATAAAAATAAGGATAAAAAAGTGGAGGGATCACACCCGGATCTGTAGGGGCGCCATCTATTGTGCCTTCTCCTGTGTCAATCACGTAGCAATTTTGTGGCCAGATGTTAAAGACACATTCTACATTTGTACTGTATTCCACGGAATATCATCATTTAACCCAACCAAATGTGTGCCCAACCGATATATCCAACGTTGCTCTTTTTCAAACAGTCTGCTTGCAATGTTGTTTGTACCAGTAACCTGTTCTATAATAGTCCATTTCAGGTCATTGGTGGTGTGGTTACTGTCTAGGAAATGCCTGCTCATTTTAGTTGTTGTCTTTTTACACCTAATATTGCTTCTATGTTCACTTATCCGCTGTTTAACCCTCCGTGTGGTCATGCCTACATATCGTAAGGCACAGGGACATGTGATCAGATACACAACATTTGTAGTGTTACAGTTGGTGTGTGCAACCTGTGTCCAGACCTTCACTTGTTCCAGTGCAAGTGTTTTCGATGGATGCGTCAAATGACAAACGAGGTGGACCCCATGAGTCAGTAACGGAGGTGATTACTTTTTGAACCTTCTCCTTAGGGCGAGTGTGTACCAGAGCGTCTTTCAAACTTCGGCCCTTTTTAAAAGAGAAGAGTGGTTTCTCCCAATCCTTCTTAGTAGATGTAATTATGCTCCAATGTTTGTTTATGGATTTCTTCATCATGTTCGATAGGCTGTTATAGGTGGTCACACATGTGAGTGGAATCTCTTCCTGAATGTTGGTTCTTTCTTCAAGCAGTGCCTCCCGTAGCTGGTTACGAGCTCTCTTGTAACCTTTGTTAAGGATTGTGGTGGGGTAACCTCTGTCTTGTAATATCTCAGTTAGTCCAGCGGCCTTCTGTTTGAAGTCTTGTAAGGTACTGCAATTGCGTCTTAGTCTCAGGTATTGCCAATATGGTAAGTTCTTCTTCAAAGGGCGGGGGTGGAAGCTGGTAAACTCCAATAAGTTGTTCTTGGCTGTTGGTTTATGGTGGGTCTTAGTTGTTGAACCCGTACCGAAAACAGAGATCACCTCGTCCAAGAAGACAATTTCAGTCTTACTGGTGGTATGAGTGAACTTGAGGTTGTGGTCAAGTGTATTGATCCAGTTCAAAAATCTCTCAAGGTCACTGTCACTGCCTGTCCATAGCGCCAAAATGTCATCGATGTAGCGCTTCCATAATAATATGGAAGCGGAAAATTCTGCGGATAGTGGTAGGATGTATTTAGCCTCAAAATCTGCCACGTAAAGTCCTGCCACACTAGGGGCAAAAGTGCTGCCCATTGAAGTCCCTGAACACTGGAGGAACAGCTGGTTCTTGAAAGAGAAGAAATTCTCTTTCAAGGCAATTGCAGCACATTCAATGATGAATGCTTTTGGCGTCTGGTAATTCCTGTTGATGGAGTCAAGCGACTCCTCCAGGACTTTGATGATATCGTCCTGGGGGATGCTTGTGTAAAGGCTCTCGACATCTAGGGTCACCAGTGTAATTGTATTCTCTGCAAAGGTGATGTCTAGGAGGAGCTGTAGTAAGCTTTTTGTGTCCTTGAGATTAGTTGGGGTCGTCTGCACAATTGGTTTGAAGTATTGGTCACAGAAGTGGGACAAAGGCTCAAGAAGTGAGACAATGCCCGACACTATAGGGCGTCCGGGTGGAGGTAGCCTATTTTTATGCATCTTGGGCAGTGTGTAAAAGTATGGAATTACACCACTGCCAGTATTCCAAAAATCTGCTTCGTTCTTGGATTAGTACGTCTTTTACTGTACATATTTTCCTCTCTGCTCATTTGAGAAACATTTTGCTTTTTTCTGGCATTTCTCCTTGTAGATACTGATAACTGTTTTTCCTTTTGAAGATTATCCTTTGCATTTTTCCTTTGACATAATGTTTTTAAGAACTCCTTGCTTTTATTACCAGGAGCACTCTTCTTTTTATCGGTCCTTTGTTGTTGTTTGATAATTCTTCTAATTCTTTCCTCTTCAATTGGTATGTCCGTTTATACAGCTTTCTTTTTTCATTTGTGGTGGGCATACTAATTTATGTTTCTGATAAAAATGACAATCTGTAAAGAACAAAGATAACAAAAATTATAGACCGCTACTAGCATATAACATACAAATTATAACCACAGGTTCATTTTATAAGTAGAATAAAGACAAAGAAACAGTCTCTGAACAGAGTAGGAAATCCTGTAGTGAATGTTGGTTCTAAATTTATGACAGTCCATAGCTGTGTCAACATTATAGACGTATTTTCTGATTCTAATTTTTAAGGCATACAAACAGTACACTGTTTTTCAAGCACTGTCGGTGATCCTAGTGCTTTTACTTTTTTTTACTATAATCTCTTATACACTTCATGAGAACATGTATTGTCACTCTCATAAAGCAGATCAACGACGAATAGTACAAGAAAACTGTCTTCAAGAATGCTTTAGTTTAAAAAATAATTTTATTTATTTAAAAGTTCATATTCTAAAAGGACTTGTAGCATAAGTTCATTGGGTACTTCTTCAGATTCAAAATTCTCATCCTCCAAACTCTGTTCTTCCCCTTCCACCATCTCTAAATAGGCACTGTTGAATGTATTATCCATAAAGTCCTCATTTTCAGTATCAATTTCCTCCTCAAAAACTCGATCTAGTAATTCCTCGATTAGTTCATTAGCGATTTCAAAATTTAATTCACTTTTCTCAGAGTAATTCTCCATTTTTGTAATCTTTTTTGTGTCTTCTGTATCCTTTTAAAAAAATATAAAGACTAAATTATATCTTTTTCATCAATAGATAACTTAAATCTACCTTTACTAATTTTTAAACTGCATACAGTTTTATACTTTGTAACTCAATAACTACATATATTAAGATAGCACCTTCCTCTTGTTTGAAAACAAATTGACACTATGAGCCTAGACATTAACACTATTCCTTTTTTCATTAAATATTTACTGCTGTAAAAAGACATCTTACTGTGAAATTTGTTTTTAGGTTTTCTGGATATCACAACTATTGATAGACTTTATAATTGATTTTTGGGGATCCATTTTCTGAGTTCACCACTACAAACTGCGATTCAAACTATATACAGTCTGAAGGGGAGGCTCACATTGTACAAACCATAACATTCACTTAACAGATTACTACTTCCCACAGAGACAGTTGCTTTTATGTTTCAACAGCATACTCAGCATGTGAATTTCATAGCATGTACACAATTTCATGCTAACCATGAGGAACCACATCATATTAAAGCTCTGCAAATGTATGTAAAACAGTGCAGACAGATAGTACAGTCACAGATATGCAGAAAAGATGCCCATCACACCAAGAGCCATATCATAATACACCTCTGTAAATGAAGAAAAAAGACTGCCAAAGATAATACAGCATGAGTTAGAGAAATAATGAAGACTTAGCAAGAATTATTCAATGGAAACAGCAAAGTATTATAGTCAAAGGATAGATGAACCAGAACTGCATCGAAAAGAACACATGGACCAGGCCCATAAAAAGATAGTGTCAACAGACAGTGGAAAATTATCTCAAAATACATATCTAGTGCAAGCAGATACAGACATGGCAAAAATAGAAGATAAAATCATCCACCAAACCGAAACTTTGCAAATATTCTAAAAAATCTTGCTTATTATTTTAATCTGCACCCAAAAAAATTGCCTTTCAAAAATACCAACTCACCTGAAAAAAATAATGTGATTGCTGAAAATCCGATAACGTAGAATACAGGTTGTTGCTGTTCAGCACCAAACACTATAAAAAAGAGAAATACTGAAATGTATTTAACATATTACAGACATATTTATTACACAACATAAACCCATTGTAGCAAACAACAAGCCTAACAGATAAATTCCCTAAGATTCTCTACCATTAGATATCCTAATGCCTAACTAAGTTCAATAATTGTTTGTTCAACACATCAAATAACTAAATATTAAATAAAATATGAAATATAGAGTAGAAAAGAGACACAGGACAGGAGAGATACTGACTACAAGAGAGAGAGAGAGAGAGTAGCAGGGAGAGTAACATGCAGAGACAGACCAGCATTCTAAGCACAAATGGAGAGATAGAAAAATACCAGGAGCAGAGAAAAGTCAAGAAAGAGAGGGAAGGTACAATAAAGAAAAAGATGAACATAGAGAGGGAGTCACAGAGTAGAAATAACAGACAGAGCACAAAGGAGACAAAAGGCAGGAGGCACAGGGACAGAGAAGACAGCAGGCAAACAGTACAATAGGAAGAGAGAGAGCAGGAGGAACACAGAGATGGACAAGCATAGCAGAAGAGAGAGAGAGATGGAGAGAAGAAGGGTGAATAGGAGGGAGAGAGATATACACCACCATACAGACAATGCAGGAGGAAGACTGAGAACAGGAGACAGAGAGAGATACAAAAAGAGCACGAGAAGGAGCAAAATATCACAAGGGAGAGTGAAGGTAAGAGTGGTTTCAGGCCAGAAAGGAAAGGAATGACAGAAGGGAAAAAAATATAGTAAAAAGGACAGAGAGAGAGCAAGAGAAACAGAAAGAATAGGACACAGAGTGAGGGAGAACAAGAACTGCATAGAGAGAAAATGTATGAGAGACAGGAACGGTAGAAATCAAAGGATAGGCAACATGGAGAAAAACTGCAGAGTAGACAGAGATACAGGGCGAGCCAGACACACTAAAATATATGAAGTAAGTAGCACAAAAACAGTATGTTGAGAAAAGGAAAGCAGCAACACAGATATATGTATACTGACTCCACTAACTTAGTGCATGAATGTATCTGTTGCAGGAAGTTCTGCATAACCTCATAGTCACAACTCTTTGTTTCCCTTTAGCCCCAACCCTTTCCCCTCTGACCTCTCACCCACCAGTGCAGCTCTCGGCTACAAACCACACTGTAAATTTTGCCCTCCATATTATTGCATGTAGGTATGGTACAACACGTAACATCATACCTACAGCAACTGAGTACTAATACCTTTGACACAGATTCATAGCTGCACAAGTTAAGTAAACAGTCTGCCTACGCCAGGGCTCAAAAGCTGAGCCCGATAGACAGCAAGCCTACCTTTAAGAAACTGCCTGTGCTGAGACCCGAAGAGACCCGGCCAACTTAAAGCCCTGAAACTATCTTAATGTCTCCTCTCTCTTTAAACCTTTACATTTCACTTTCAAACCACGTTTGCTTTCCATGACACACGCTTTTTTTTCAGTGTTCCACATTTAACGCCTAGACACTTTTCCCTTTTTAGTATCAGAAGCCGCAACTGCAACATGGCTAATGCACAAATTAATTAGTCTATCTTTGGCGTTTTTTCGGTGTTCAAATTCTATAAATTTTTTCACATAAATATACGAGCGGCTCAGTAACTCCTACTGGCATAAAACTAAGTCGCTCCCTTTCACTTACAAATGCCTTGGAGACGGCAAAATAATGTCAGGCAGATTTACAAGCCCCTTACGCCACTTTAGCGTCACTTTTGGCATGGGACAAGTGAAGCAAACGTGCTGCACGGAACATGTTAATCTGCCCCTATATCTGTATAGAGATAAGTGTACTGAAACATGTAATTAGTCGTTCACATCCAGGCACTTTCAATTACATGACTTATTTAACTAGAAGCGCTGTAATGTTGCATGTCTTTTCAAAGATACACCAGTGCCTGCTATATTGCCGACTTTTTCCTTATTCTTCAACAGTAGTTATTTTTTATTTCATGCAATGAGAATTGTTATGAGTTTTTAAATGACAAAGCTTACACGGTAATAGTCACTCTGCATATGCTTCCGTGTTAGAATGTAGTTTATCCACCCCTGCATGGGAACCTTGATGTTTCCATCTGGCCGCGAATTCCAGCCTTGAATTCAAAGTTCAATCACAAGACATGAACAAGAGCCTTATTGTCACAAAAACAAGTTACCCTACCATCTGTTCACAAACATATCTCTGTCACTTAGCTAACATTCACAGATAAGTGCATACCTTATGAAATAGTGACCTTCCTTTACAATTTGCTGAGGTGACTCCCATAATCTTTAACGCATCCTCCTCTTCAGGGCAGGCATAATTTTTTTATAACTACTAAGCAATGGTTTAGTGACTTCTTTGCCAGAAATTATTTGAAGTCATTCTGCTACTCTTCACACCATAGTCGCCGACCTATTTTTCTGGACTTCCTGTTCTAATACCAGTGGCTGCTGCTTTTGTGTTCCTATTTTGTTTATTACAAAATGGATGTCCGTCCTGTCTTTGCAAATGAGCGGGAGCACTTAGAACTATTTCGCAAGAGGATGCTTGAGTACTATGGCATCCTGCCACTTGCGACTTTGAGTGCATCATATGATTTTCCTATTTCACCTGTGTGCAGCCTCTATTTCATTGCCTGAAATGTGATTTCATGTGGGCCCTGGACTTATGTCTCTGCAACTTGGTATCTCCTGAAGTGAATTACAATCATCTCATGAATCCGTTAATTGATCATGAACAGCTTTGTTCTGACGGAGGGATTATGGCCTTTGCAGCGATACATGGAGTTCTGGGTCATTGGAATATATTCGCAGCAGCGCAAGATTTCTTGGCACACAGCTACATTGAAAACCGACCGAGTTGTCCTCTGATGGTACTAGAGACTCCGGTAATTTAAGAGCATGTATGTTCTTTTCTTCTTTTCAATTGGATGGCTGACTTGTTTTCGGATAATAACAGTGACTTCCTTTTAGAAGCGGTTGCTGCTTATTTCGCCTACTCAGTTGATGGATGACTCTTATGCAAGCCATTGACGTCTACATTTTTTTTCCCTCCCTATCTTTTTCACGTTTTCTTGGACTTCTTTTTTTATATGAACAGACCTATTGGCTTTACTAACAGTGGACATTACAATTCCGTGCTGGTCAGATTTTCGTGTTTTATGTGGACTAAATTTTTTTTCCTCACCTACTCGATTTCAAACTAAACTTTTTATTGAACTCTAATTTCAACAATTCAGTTGCATATCTTATCTTATCTTCTTTGAAACGTACTCGGAGCAAAGCAGGGTAATATATGCTACATGTGCCCTGATTAATGTGTAAAGTTAGCATGAGTTTTTCATAAGTTTAAATGCCATTTTCCCTTTCAGCTGCTTATTCGCACCTCACACACCTCTGCTGCTTTAGTTTTCCATGTGCTGAAATATTTTCAATTCATACGAGAAAAATATGTTCTTACACTAATATTAGCCTTGCTTTTCGAGCTGTATCTCAGATCGAGTACTGAAACCTTCAGAGGATATGTCAATACAGTAGTTGTTCTCAACACTGATTTTCGAATGTTCCAACAGATAACATACATGCAGCTCCAGCCAACTTGTCGCTTTTTTTTCCTTACACAATAGCATAACACAAAGTTGATCGTGCTTTGCATGCAGAGAGCTGATTGTTAATGAGCTGATGTCTAACCACTAGCATTTTCATGTATGGTTGCTAAACTTAAAGTCAAGACACCTTCTTAGATTTAATAAAATGTAATATACTTCCTCAGAACGGTGTAGAATAAATTTTGCTAAACCGTATTCATTTTACATCATACTATGCTTGCACCGTTTGTATTCTATGGACTAGTGACTATGCTGATTACTTTGTTTCTTACAATATCTGTACTTGTATTAGATAAGAAACTTCCCTTGAAATCATTGCATTACTGAATAAACATTTCAAATATACACGTTCTCTCTTTTAATCCATATTCTGAACTGAAATGATTGTATACTGAAAGAGTATTCATGTGTTCCACATAACCTCAGCTGTACTAAGTTCATGTTTTCTTTTGTCGACCTGAGTTACTCATACTACAACCCGCAGGCCTGTGACGGCCCGTCAAGCCTTTCTTAGCGGGTCGTGGACCATGCAAACAGTCGTACCTCTGGTAAGAAAATAATTTATTACTGTTACCAAGCACCGCTGCAGTTGCGCTTCACTCACACTAATAATCACTGGTCCCTGCTTCTACAGACCAGACGCTATGTCGTATTTCACTACTTATCACGCTTTCATCTCCACTATAACAAACACTTCTCTGCCAGCCACCAGAGAACAGAGTGGAAAAGCGAAGGCACTAAGAAGTCAAATACGACATACCCTCTGCTCTGTGGAGCCAACCGAGAGTTAATTGTGAAAGTAGACATTCACTAGCGCTTCAAAAAAGCATCTCAATTATATAAATAGTTTTTTCAAAACCTGCCAAGTACTTTGATACGACTATCTGTGTGTGCCTGCAGAGCAAACTTCCTCAGCCCGAACTGAAGGCAGATACAGACAGACACACACACACTAAGATAACACAGGGCAACGGAGACGGAAAGCAGGAAGGAGATAAAGATGGAGTCAGACGGCAGGAGGGAGAGAGATGTATGTATACTCGGTCTGCTAGCTCAATGTATGAAGGCATGTACTGCACGAACCTGTGTACAACCTCATGGTCACAAGTTTTCATTTTATTTTACTCGGCCCCCTCCCCCTCTCACCCCACCCTCACCAGTGCAGCCCGCGGCCACAGACCACACTGTAATTCTGTCACCTGACAGAAAGTTTATGAATACCTTAAGCATTAGCACTTTTTGACGACAATATCACATGTAATGTACCATTTCTCTCTCTATCTGCATTATCTGTGTCTCTGCTAATACAATTTTTTCATCTCAAAACCAATTTCTCTGATTATATGGAAACGCTTCAAAATCACACAAATAATTACTGTCTATTTTAAACATATTTTATATTCAATTTTTTTCAGTACACCAAAATTATATACAAAACTATAATTTACACTTGAAAGAATGTGAAGAAAAGGCGCGCAACCCCCGTTAAATTCACAGGACTTCAGCCCCCCACCCCCCTCCCGTCTGGTGTGGCAGCCCAAGGTAACATATATATTCCAGATACACACACAGCCGCACCTGAACGTTTCACATCTCTGTAAACATCCATTTGAATGTTAAATAGGCCTTGGAGTTGTTTTACCCCTTGTAAGAGCCCCTGCAGCTTTACTCTGCCTACTAATTAAACATTCAAGTACGCCTAACAATTTTTTTTTAATTTGCCTCCCAAAATTTCGTTCCAGTTTCGTCTCTGACTGACAGTGAATTAAAAAAACTAACAGTAAAAGATTACATAAGAACATGACTGAAGACCATTCAGCTTATTGAAATTTATTATTCAAAATTTTAAACTAATAATTGCATACAAATAATGTCGTTAAAGAGTGATGAAATGAAATGGAAAAATAGTTTTAAAAATACAAGACATTGTCACAGTTAAAAATGAGGTTACTCAGAGACTGTGAGGGAAATGAACCAATTATAACCACATTTTACGGTACATGACAAAAGAAACAGTTACAGACTTACCTTTACCAATGCTTTGTAAGATGTAGAACAGTGACAGTCAGAAAACAGATATTCGTTTGACGGAACTCTCAATAATGCTTCTATCACTGCAACCAAAATTCAATTGCACAGATATCCTGTCAATACAGACTCATATATGTCTCTTCAACCAATCATATTTGTTCCCGCACAATTTTAAAATCAAATTAACATTTCAGTTGGTTGTCCCTTTCAATATTTTCAAAGTCACATAAACGTCACCCTTCGCACTCTGCCTTCTCTGGCTGTTACCATTGTAACAACTCATTCTGCACCTGGCTGAAGGCACAGGTCAAAAGATCATATCACATGAATGATATCATCAGTGATGTGATCAGTAATGTCAAATGAGATGTCATCAGTGATGTCATCAGTGATGTCATTTGAGATGTCATCAGTGATGTCATTTGAGATGTCATCAGTGATGTCATCAGTGATGTCACTGACCATGTCATGAATGATGTAATATGTGACATCATCAGCAGTGGATTGCGGGTGCGCGATATATAGTTAGTGCACCTAACTATATAAGGAATTTCAATGGTTTTGTGTGAGTAAAATAAGGTTTTGTAAATGCGAATTCCTAACTATATATGGTCTATAACCTATGGTTTTTTCAGTGAATTTTCAAGGTTTGGTAAATGCTAATTCCTAACTATATATGGTCTATAACCTATGGTTTTTCAGTGAATTTTCAAGGTTTTGTAAATGCTAATTCCTAACTATATATGGTCTATAGCCTATGGTTTTTTCAGTGAATATATATATATATACATACATATATAAACATATATCATCTGTATATCTATATAAATACAAACATAAATGCATGCATACATATACTTATATGCATACAGATGCATGTTATTTACATGAAAGTTGAAAAAACACTAATAAAAGCAAAGCTAAAAAGCCACCTCATTACAAACAGAATGGCTTTAACTTAAACGAGGGCAAGATCTATTGCATTTTCAATGCTTGTTTACTTTGGTTCCATCAAGAAGGCATTCAGATGTGTCACACATTTGCCATAAATTCTGAATGTTAGCACTCTAGTTGCACATTAGATCACTGTAGTAAAGCTACTGCTCACCAGGGACGTCTGCTGCTGGTATTCAAAGTGCATGTTTCAGTCTGCATGTCACAATTTTTTTAATGAAATAGAAGAGGATTTGAGAAGTCACTCAAAATGATCCCTATTTTTTCTTTCTGAAGCACTAATCATACTTTCTATGGCAAAATTAACCCCCTCATGTTGTTCCTTTTTAAATTGAGTGTTTTCAGACTTACCACTTCATTCCAATCAAGATGGCTTCTGGTGTGCCATACTTTTGTCATAAGTAAGACTGTTAGCGCTCTAGTTGTTCTTTAGAACCCCCTGGGACATTCTGTCATTGGGCTATACTTGGGCTACAACTGGGTGATATTTGGGTTACATTTATGCTCTTTTGTCTCTGGTGGCCATCTTGGGAGACTGTATGTCAGAATTTCTTAATGAAATTGAAGATGGTTTGAGAAGTCACTCAAAATGTGCCCTAATTTTTCTTTCTGCAGCACTAATCATAATTCATATGGCAAAATATACCCCCTCATTTTGTTCCTTTTTAAATTAAATGTTTTAAGAGTTACCACTTTATTCCAATCAAGATGGCTTCAGGTGTGCCATACCTTTGTAATAAGTAGGACTGTTAGCGCTCTAGTTGTTCTTTAGAACACTCTAGGAGGCTGCAGTAGAACACAAAGGAATCAACTGACAGTCTCTGTCCTTGTTGGATGTACATGTTTTACTGAGAATTTCAGACTTCATTTTCACATGACTGAGAAAGATAATGTGAATTTACAGAAAATATGCTTTCAGTTTAGCTTATAGATCCCCTTCCAAACCACTGTGGGAAAATCATGAGATATTAGTTTTCTTTCAAACAATATTCATGATATCACAGCAGAAGGTTTTTTCACATGGTAAAATCACCTTATAACCCACCACAATTCCTAAAACGAGTATGGTACCATCAACAAATGATTTATAATGTAACTAAAGTCCTAAAACCCTCTATTAACTTCAATGCTTTTTAATGAGGTGCTATCATGTATATTGGTCCCAAGATGGCTGCCAACACTTCTTGGATGAAGTGCTGACAGCCAATCAGATCAGATGTGTGGTTAGGCTCCGCCCAGATATATATCTTTTTTTGAACCTAAATTACTCAAAATCCACTGGAGCACATATATTGAGACCTAGCAAAGGCACATCGGGCTAACAGTCCCTACAATTTTGCCAAGTTTCGTGCAAATCCATTCAGCCGTTCGAGCTAAAAGTGAGGCCAACCGCCCTATGGAAATTAACATGGGAAAAACGCGTTTTGGGACCCCCCTTTTTTCTCGGCCCCCCTTGATGAAACCCCCCCAAATTGTCAGGGGCTGCTCAGAACCAAAATGTTCCATTTCCCTGAAAATTTCAGCCAATTCCGTCCACAAACGCCAAAGTTATTAGACATAGAATTTTCAAAAACCCCATAGAGAAAAAATCCTAACTATATATACCTACTGGCGACCGCCAGTAGGTAATATATATATATATATATAACGTTAGGAATTAGCATTTAAAAAACCTAGTAAATTCACTGAAAAAACCATAGGTTTCACACCAGTTATAGTTAGCTGGAAATTTTACTGACATAAAACCATTGAAATTCCACGTTATAGTTAGTTGGACTCACTATAAATTGCGCGCCTGCAATGCACTGCTGATGACGTCACAGATTACATCACTCATGACATGGTCAGTGACATCACTCATGACACCATGCAGTGAATGTGTGTCTTTCTGTAAAATAAATATGTTTTACATATGTGTATGTAAAGGTCGATGGAAGAATAAATGTTTAAATAAGTGTCTTAATGGATGTTTTTAAAAAAAAATTGATTGGTTAACTGGCTTATTAAGTGTATCTTAGTGAATACATATATTAGTGAGTATTGTTTAAATATTTAAATGTTTGTATCAGTGTTTCACTTTGTTTATAAGTGGCTGCATGGGTTGGTGAGTAGCTACATGTGTGTGTATATGGGTTATTAGATGTTTCTTAGTATCAGTATGAGTGTCTGTATGGTTTGGTAGGGGTATTACTTAGCACATAGATGCATCAATGACTGACTCACTGTTTGTATATGTTTTGAAGACAGCATATGTGCAGGACTGTATGGGTGTGTTAGTGAGTGAATGACTGTCTCACTAGTGTCTTTATCATTAACGACATATGTTTTAATCTAGTATATGTGAGTATTGATGTATAAAAGTGAGTATACGTGAGATTGTAAGAGTTCCTGTTTAAATAAGAATGTGTTTCTATAAGTGATTGTTTGAGAGAGTAAGGTGGTAGTGTGTGTATAGTTATATATGCAAATAAATGAATGTTCAATAGTTTTTTGCATGTCTGAGTATGTGTGTGAGTAACTTTTGGATGACTGTCGGTGTGTAACAGGATGTACAGGTGTATCACTAAATATGAGAAGTGAGTATGTGACTATGTAGAACTGTTGCTGAATGAGAGGATGTGTATATGGAAGGTGGAATTACTGAATTGGTTGTTGTAACTGGTATGGGTTTCTCCACTTTTTTGAAAATGTTAGTTTCTATTTTTGAATATGTGTTTCAAGGGTTACTTTACAGTGAAAGGAGGTCTGTCACTCTGTCACAAGGATGGTGTCATCAGTGATGTCATGAGTGATGTCACTGATCATGTCATGAGTGATGTAATCTGTGACGTCATCAGCAGTGCATTGCAGGCGCGCAAGTTATAGTGAGTCCAACTAACTATAACGTGGAATTTCAATGGTTTTATGTCAGTAAAATTTCCAGCTAACTATAACTGGTGTGAAACCTATGGTTTTTTCAGTGAATTTACTAGGTTTTTTAAATGCTAATACCTAACTATAACTGGTGTGAAAGCTATGGTTTTTTCAGTGAATATATATATATATATATATATATATATATATATATATATATATATATATATATATATATCCACACGATTCTCGTTTAAACAATACAGCAAAAAACGAGGTCCAGGCCAACTTCTTTATGAACAACACTGTTTATTTGCAGCAACCTCCCCGACGCGATTCGGAGCCCAAGTCTCCTTGTTCAGGGGTACGGGTAATAGGTTCGATAAAGTTTTAAATAAACACCATCATGTGACACTTCACCATGGAAACAAATGAAATAAAGAACAGACTCTCACCAACTACAAGGAACTGAAAGACATATTCGTGGCTGCATATTACGGTCTGGTGAAATGCAAGGTAAACAAAACAATTCATGAAGTAAGAAAACAATTATTTCATGTGGTGAAAACAGCGTGTTGTAAATAATTATGTTACAATGATGCTTGAGTTGCATGAACCAACAGTAGGATACATTCGAACCTTGCAATGAATGAAAATAAGGGTATCATATCACCATATCAACAATGTGAACAGTAAAATGAAATAAAAATTAAAATTAAAAAATCAGGCCCCAGTGGGCAATGTCAAGCAATGGCTTTGACAACACTTAGCAATGTGCTCATGTTTTAGTGGGCAAGGAAAATCAAAATCAAAAGTCAAGGTTAAAAAAAGTCCCGTTAATCGTGTACCAAACGTGGTACCATTCTTAATATTGGTCCCAAGTGGACTAAATGATGTTAGTTAGTTCGCAACAGTCCGGCCCATGTGGGCCAACGTATCTAAGCACACGCTATTTACACTCAGTGTATTATTCATTCTTCTACCAAACGTGAATATCATTCCATGCTGTGTCTCAAACTCTCCTAAAAGGCTTCAATTGGGACCTGCAATAAGTGAAATAAATAAATAAATTGAGTGATACTTCCATCCTTAAGTGATATATACCAGTAGGTAGTTATAGTTAGGACCTAGTATCCATAGGAAATCTTCAACATTCTATTGGGAATAACTTTGGCCCTGGTGGACGAATCTTTGAGAATTTCTCAAAGAAGATGGCTCGGTCCGCTGTGCTCCTTCCCTGAATAGTTTTGGGGGGATTCGTGAAGTGGGGGCTGAGATAAAAGGGGGGTCCCAAAACGTGTTTTCTCCATGTTATTTTCCATAGGACGTTTAGACACGGCTACAGCTCGAACGGCTGAATGGATTTATAAGCAATTTGGCAAAAAGGTAGAGTCCGGTCGCAGATTACGCTTTTGTTTGAATGGTGTAAATCCGTTCAGTTGTTGCTGAGAAAATTAAAGTTGAAGTCAATTATATATCTGTAAGCGCGCACCCGTGGCTGTGCGTGAGCGGAATTTTTGTTTTGCTGTGTGACGTCTGTGAACGTTCGATTTGAAGGAAATCAGGAAGTTTTGACCGCCATTTTGTTAGTGCGAGTGAATATATTGTACATTTCAAAGCGTTGGAACATGAAAAGGGGACAAGGTAGAGATTGTCTGGCCGCGTAGGTTTTCTCAGGGGGTGCAGCAAGGCCCTTAAACGCGAAAAGATTTTTTTTATTTAAAAAAAAAGTTGCGGGGTGCGCGCACTTGGTCGTGCACACCTATTTACAAGAGTGTGAAAATGGAGATAAATCAGAAGTTTGAGTGTTTAGATATAAGGTGGCTCTGAAAAGAGCCCTTGTGTTAATTGAGTTTTTTCTGCATTTATAAGTAAGTACCGATGCAGAGTCTCATGTTACAGAGGAAGATTCTGTTTCCTTCATCCGTGAAATGAACACCATCTGTCCTATAGATGCCTTCCATGTTGTAAGGTAAGTTGTTGTGGTAAATAGAACCCATGCTATAATCCCTGAGGAAAGCAGAAACAGATTTATTTACATGTTTCCTTGCTTTCTCAATTTGTGGACAATGTTGATTGGACCAATTCCATTTCTGTCTTTGGCATATATTGGAATATACCAAGGCAGTTCGAGGAAAAAGTGTCATCAATTGCCGAAAGGTGTCTTTTAGAAGCATTTCCAGACCTACCCCAGTCAATGTGCCTAGATCGTTCCCACCACAGTGCACAATTATAAGGTCAGGTTCTGGGAGATGCATAAAAGTTTTCACCAATGGTATAAATTGGTGACATCTCAATCCTCTCTGGCCAATCCACGTTATCTGCACATTTGGTGAATCAAGGTTGGAAATTCGTCTGTTTGCTGCATATTTTCCACTCCAGTGAATATAGCTGTGTCCTAAAAGCCAAACCTTCATTTTCAAGGGAGATGCACTAGTACTCCGATGGGTTCTGGAAGTGGAATGGCAGTTAAAAGCTGAAAGTTAGGATAAAAAAATGGATGAGGCTTGGTGTAGTTGAAAAACTAAAAATGATTGGTTGATTCTAATACCTCAAGATTGAAGACTACGTTGCATGTTAATGTTTATGTAAAACGAAAAGTACTATTGGGTGTCAACAAAAATGACATGTAACAGAGCAGAGGATAGGCAGGTGTTTTTGGAGGAAAATCAGCATTCTTGGTTTGATGTAGAACGTTGAGATATGAACTTTTGGCCTGTGCCTTCAGCCAGGTGCAGAATGAGGTGTTACCATGGAAACAGCCAGAGAAGGCAGTGGGTGATGGGTGACCTTTATGTGAGAATGAAAATATTGTAAGGGACAACCAACTGAAATGTATATTCAATTTTAAAATGTTGCAGGAACAAATACGATTGGTTGAAGAGACATATATGAGTCTGTATTGACAGGATATCTGTGCCATTGAATTTTGGTTGCAGTGATAGAAGCATTATTCAGAGTTCCACAAACGAATATCTGTTTTGTGACTGTCACTGTTCTACATTGTACAAAGCATTCGTAAAGGTAAGTCTGAAACTGTTTTTTTGTCATGTACCGTAAAATGTGGTTTAGTCACTATAATTGGTTCATTTTCTTCACAGTCTCTGAGTAATGGTGGTGTGGTTTGTGGCCGCGGGCTGCACTGGTGGGGGTAGGGTGAGAGGGGGAGGTGGCCGAGTAAAATAAAATAAAAACTTGTGATCATGAGGTTGTATATAGGTTTGTGCAGTACACATGTGAAACCGTCGTCAAAAAGTGCTAATGCTTAAGGCATTCATAAACTTTGTGTCAGATGACAAAATTACAGTGTCGTTTGTGGTCGCGGGGTGCACTGGTGGGGGTGGGGTGAGAGGGGGAGGTGGCCGAGTAAAATAAAATAAAAAGTTGTGATTTTGAGGTTGTATACAGGTTTGTGCAGGACATGGCTTCATACATTGAGGTAGCAGACCGAGTATACAAATATCTCTCTCCCTCCTGCAGTTTGACTGCATCTTTATCTCCCTCCTGTTTTCCGTTTCCTTTGCCCTGTGTTATGTTAGTGTGTGTGTGTCTGTCTGTGTCTGCCTTTAGTCCGGGATGAGGAAGTTTGCTCTGTAGGCAGACACAGATAGTCGCATCAAAGTACTTGGTTGTTTTTCAATAAACTATTTATATAAGTGATATGCTTTTTTGAAGCGCTAGTGAATGTCTACTTTCACAATTACCGCTCGGTTGGCTCCACAGAGCAGAGGGTATGTCGTATTTGACTTCTTAGTGCCTCTGCATCTGCACTCTGTTCTCTGGTGGCTGGCGGAGAAGTGTTTGTTATAGTGGAGATGAAAGCGTGATAAGTAGTGAAATACGACATAGCGTCTGGTCTGTAGAAGCGGGGGAGTAGTGATTAACACTGTGAGTGAAGCAGAACTGCGGCGGTGCTTGGTAACAGTAATAAATTATTTTCTTACCAGAGGTACGACTGTTTGCATGGTCCGTGACCTGCTAAGAAAGGCTTGACGGACCTTCAAATGCCCGCGGGTTGCAGTATGAGTAACTAAGGTCGACAAAATAAAACACAAACTTAGTACAGCTGAGGTTACGCGGAACACATGAATACTCTTTGAGTATATAATCATTTCACTTCAGAATGTGGATTAAAAGAGAGTACGTGTATATTTGAAATGTTTATTCAGTAATGCACTGATTTCAAGGCAAGTTTCTTATCTAATACGAGTACAGATATTGTAAGAAACAAAGTAATCGGCATAGTCAGTACTCCATAGAAGATAAACGGTGTAGTTGATGTAAAATGAATACGGTTTAGCAAAATCTATTCTACACTGTTCTGAGGAAGCACAAACATTTTATTAAATGTAAGAAGGTGTCTTGCCTTAAGTTTAGCAACGATACATGAAAATGGTAGTGGTTAGACATCAGCTCATTAACAATCAGCTCTCTGCATGCGAAGCATTATCAAGTTTGTGTTATGCTATTGTATAAGGAAAAAAAAACGTGCCAAAAGCAACAAGTTGGCTGGAGGTGCATGTATGTAATCTGTTGGAACGTTCGGAAATCAGTATTGAGAAGAACTACTGTATTGACATATCTTTTGAAGGTTTCAGTACTCCATCCGAAATACAGCTCGAAAAGTAATGCAAATATTAGTATAAAAACATATTTTTCTCGTATGAATTGAAATTATTTCAGTACATGGAAAACTAAAGCAGCAGAGGTGTGTGAGGCACAAATAAGCAGTTAAAAGGGGAAATGACGTTTAAACTTATAAAAAACTCATGCTAAGTTTACATATTAATCAGGGCACATGTAGCATATATTACCCTGCTTTGTTCCGAGTACGTTTGAAAGAAGATAAGATAAGATATGCAACTGAATTGTTGAAATTAGAGTTCAATAAAAAGTTAAGTTCGAAATTGAGTAGGTGAGGAAAAACAATTTTGTCCACATAAAACACGAAAATCTGACCAGCAGGAAATTGTAATGTCCACTGTTAGTAAAGCCAATAGGTCTGTTCATATAAAAAAAAATCCAAGAAAACGTGAAAAAGATAGGGAGGGAAAACAAAATGTAGACGTCAATGGCTTGCATTAGAGTCATCCAACAACTGAGTAGGTGAAATAAGCAGCTACCTCTTCTAAAAGGAAGTCATTGTTATCATCCGAAAACATGTCAGCCATCCAATTGAAAAGAGGAAAAGAACATACATGCTCTTCAATTACCGGAGCCTCTAGTACCATCAGAGGGCAACTCGGTGTGTTTTCTATGTAGCTGTGTGCCAAGAAATCTTGCACCGCTGCGAATATATTCCAATCACCCAGAACTCCATGTATCGCTGCAAGGCCAAAATTCCTCCGTCGGAACAAAGCTGCTCATGATCAATTAACGGATTCATGAGATGATTGTAATTCACTTCAGGAGATACTAAGTTGCAGAGACATAAGTCTAGGGCCCACATGAAATCACAGTTCCGGCAATGAAATACAGGCTGCACACACGTGAAATAGGAAAATCGAAATGATAATCGATATGATGCACTCAAAGTCGCGAGTGGTAGGATGCCATAGTACTCAAGCATCCTCTGGCGAAACAGTTCTAAGTGCTCTGGCTCATTTGTGAAGACAGGAGGGACATCCATTTTGTAATAAACAAAATAGGAAGACAAAAGTCGCAGCCACCGGTAGTAGAACAGGAAGTCCAGAAAAATAGGTCAGCGACTATGGAGGAGTGAAGAGTAGCAGAATGACTTCAAATAATTTCTGGCAAACAAGTCACTAAACCATTGCTTAGTAGTTATCAATAAAATAGGCCTGCCTTGAAGTGGAGGATGCGTTAAAGATTATGGGAGTCACCTCAGCAAATTGTAAAGGAAGGTCACTATTTTATAAGGAATGCACTTCTCTGTGAATATTAGCTAAGTGAAAGAGATATGTTTGTGAACAGATGGTAGGGTAACTTGTTTTTGTGACAATAAGGCTGTTGCTCATGTCTTGTGATTCAACTTTGAATTCAAGGCCGGAATTCGCGGCCAGTTGGAAACATCAAGGTTCCCATGCGGGGGTGGATAAAGTACATTCTTATAGGGAAGCATATGCAGAGTGACTATTACCGCGTAAGCTTTGCCGTTTAAAAACTCATAATAATTCTCATTACATGAAAAAAAAATAAGCACTGTTGAAGAATAAGGAAAAAGTCGGCATTATAGCAGGCACTGGTGTATCTTTGAAAAGCCATGCAACATTACAGCACTTCTAGTTAAATAAGTCATGTAATTGAAAGTGCCTGGATGTGAACGACTAATTACATGTTTCAGTATACTCATCTCTATACAGATATAGGGGTAGATTAACATGCTCCGTGCAGCACTTTTGCTTCACTTGTCCCATGTTAAAAGTGACGCTAAAGTGGCGTAAGGGGCTTGTAAATCTGCCTGATATTTTTTTGCCGTCTCCAAGGCATTTGTAAGTAAAAGGGAGCGACTTGGTTTTATGAGTGTAGGAGGTACTGAGCCGCTGGTATCTATTTATGTGAAGAAATTTATAGAATTTGAACACTGAAAAAACGCGAAAGGTAGACTAATTAATTCGTCCATTAGCCATGTTGCAGTTGCGGCTTCGGATACTAAAAAGGGAAAAGTGTCTAGGCGTTGAATGTGGAACACTGAAAAACAAGTATGTGTCATGAAAAGCAAACATGGTTTGAAAGTGAAATGTAAAGGTTTAAAGAGAGAGGAGACATTAAGATAATTTCAGGGCTTTAAGTTGGCCGGGTCTGTTCGGGTGTCAGCATAGGCAGTTTCTTAAAGGTAGGGCTGCTGTCTATCGGGCTGCACTTTTTGAGCCCTGGCATAGGCAGACTTTTTAGTTAACTTGCGCAGCCATGAATCTGTGTCAAAAGTATTAGTACTTAGTTGCTGTAGGTATGATGTTACGTCTTGTACCGTACATGTAAAAATATGGAGGGCAAAATTTACAGTGTGGTTTGTGGCCGAGAGTTGCACTGGTGGGTGAGAGTTCAGAGGGGAAAGGGTTGGGGCTAAAGGGAAACAAAGAGTTCTGAGTTAAGATTATGCAGAAGTTGCTGTAACAGATACCTTCTTGCACTAAGTAAGTGGAGTCAGTATACATATATCTATGTTGCTGTTTTCATTTTATCAACATACTGTTTTTGTGCTGCTTACTTCATATATTTTAGTGTGTCTGGCTCGCCCGCTGTATCTCTGTCTACTGTGCAGTTTTTGTCCATGTTGCCTATCCCCTGATTTTTACCGTTCCTGTGTCTCATACACTTTCTCTCTATGGAGTTGTTGTTGTCCCTCACATGGGGCTTTATTTATGAAGGCCTTGCGCCGGCGGTGCGTCACTTTTAACATGGGAAAAAGTGACGCATCTGTGGCGCAAGGGTTTCATGAATAACGCCCTTTGAGTCCTATTCTTTTTGTTTCTTTTGCTCTCTCTGTCTTTGTTGTGCTTTTCACTATATTTATTCATTTCTGTCATTCTTTTTTTCTTTTCTGGCCTGAACGCACTCTTACCTTCACTGTCCCTTGTGATATCTCTCTCTTTCTCGTGCTTGTTTTGTATCTTTCTCTGTGTCCATTTCTCAGTGTTCCTCCTACATTGTCTGTATGTTGGTGTATATCTCTTTCCCTCTTATTCACTCTTCTTCTCTCCATCTTTCTCTCTCTTCTGCTTTGTTTGTCCATCTCTGTGTTCCTTCTGCTCTCTCTCACACTATTGTAGTGTTTTATTGCTGTCCTCTCTGTCCCTGTGCCTCCTGTCTTTTGTCTTCTTTGTGCTCTGTCTGTTATTTCTACACTGTGACTCCCTCTGCATGGTCATCTTTTTCTTTGTTGTACCTTCCCTTTCTTTCTTGACTTTTCAGGGCTGCTGTTATTTTTCTGTCTCTCCATTTGTGCTTTGAATGCTGGTCTGTCTCTGCATGTTCCTCTCCCTGCTACTGTCTCTCTCTCTCCTGTAGTCTGTATCTCTCCTGTCCTGTATCTATTTTCTACTTTATATTTAATATTTTATTTAATATTTAGTTATTTCATGTGTTCAAAAACAATTATTGAACTTAGTTAGGCATTAGCATATCTAATGGTAGAGAATCTTAGGTAATTTATGTGTTAGGCTTGTTCTTTGCTACAATGGCTCTATGTTGTGTAATAAATATGTCTGTAATATGTTAAGTAAATGTTATTATTTCTCTTTTTTATAGTGTTTGGTGCTGAACAGCAACAAACTGCCTTCTACCTTACAGACTGTTCAGGAATCATATTCTTTTTTTCAGGTGAGTTGGTATTTTTGAAAGGCAATTTTTTTGGGTGCACATTAAAATAACAAGCAAGATTTTTTAAAATATTTGCAAAGTTTCGGTTTGGAGCATGATTTTATCTTCTATTTTTGCCATGTCTGTATCTGCTTGTACTAGATATTTATTTTGAGATATTCTTCCACTGACAGTTGATATTATCTTTTTATGGGCCTGGTGCATGTGTTGCAGTTGTAGTTCATGTATCATTTGACTATAATTCTTTGCGGTTTCCATGGAATAATTCTTGCTAAGTGTGTACATGCTATGAAATTCACATGCTGAGTATGCTGTTGAAATATAAAAGCAACTGTCTCTGTGGGAAGTAGTAATCTGTTAAGTGAATGTTATGGTTTGTGCAATGTGAGCCTCACCTTCAGACTGTATATAGTATGAATAGCAGTTTGTAGTGGTGAACTCAGAAAATGGATCCCTAAAAATCAATTATAAAGTTTATCAATAGATGTGATATCCTGAACATCTAAAAACAAATTTTACAGTAAGATGTCTTTTTACAGCAGTAATTATTTATTGAAAAAAATGAACAGTGTTAATGTCTAGGCTGATAGTGTCAATTTATTTTCAAAAGAAGAGGAAGGTGCTATCTTAATATATGTAGTTAATGAGTTAGAAAGTATAAAAATGTATGTAGTTTAAAAATTAGTAAAGGTACTTTTAAGTTATCTATTTATGAAAAAGATATAATTTAGTCTTTATATTTTTTTAAAGGTTACAGAAGAAAGAAAATAAATTAGAGATGGAGAATTATTTTGAAAAAAAGCAAATACATTTTGAAATTGTAAATGATCTGCTGGAGGAGTTGCTAGATGGAGTGTTTGAGGACGAAAATCATTTTCAAAATGAGGACTTTATGGATATAACATTGGACAGTGCTTATTTAGAGATGGTGGAAGGGGAAGAGGACAGTTTAGAGGATGAGGCTCATGAATTGGAAGAAGTATCCGATGAAATAATGCTTCAAGTTCTTTTAGATTATGAACTTTTAAATAAAAAAAATTATTTTGGATAGTAAAGCATTTTTGAAGACAGTTTTCTTGTCCTATTCGTCGTTGATCTGCTTTATGAGAGTGACAATACATGTTCTCATAAAGTGTATAAGACATTATAGTAAAAAAAAATAAAAGCACTAGGATCACCGAAAGTTCTTGAAAAACAGTGTTCTGTTTGTATGCTTTAAAAATTAGAATCAGAAAATACGTCTATAATGTTCACACAGCTATGGACTGTCATAAATTTAGAACCAACATTCACTACAGGATTTCCTATTCTGTTCAGAGACTGTTTCTTTGTTTTTATTCTACTTAGAAAATTAATCTGTGGTTTTAGTTTGTATGTTACATGCTAGTAGCCAAAAATAATATTTGTTATGTTTGTTCTACAGATTGTCATTTTCATCACAAAGATAAATTAGTATGCCGACCAGAAATGAAAAAAGAAAGCTGTATAAACGGTCATTGCATTTGAAGAGGAAAGAATTACAAGAATTATCAAAAGAACAAAGGACGGATAAAAAGAAGAGTGCTCCTGGTAAGAAAACCAAAGCTTTTTTAAGAAGATTATGTCAAAGGAAAAATGTAACGGATAATCTTGAAAAGGAAAAACTGTTATCAGTATCTAGAAGGAAAAATGCTACAAAGAATCAAAATGTTTCTCGAATCAGCAGAGAGGAAAATATATACAGTAAAACACATACGAATCAGTTTACGGAAATCAGGAAGCGTATGTTTTATAACAGAGTAGTTTCGAATGTATTAAAAAAGGAGAAAGTTTGTAAAAGAAGATCTGCTTAGTATAAGAAGAAAAAACATATAGAGGATGTGGTTGAGCGCGCGTTTGAGACAAAAAGAAAATTATTTATTTTAGTAATTAATAGAATAAATACACTGACTAAGGCAATCAGAGTTTTCAAAGCTAAGAGTAAATGGAAGAGACACATAAATAGAAGTAATTTTTGTAAAGTGTTTTCTGGGAAGTGGATGCATACTTCAACTTCTGAGCCATTTTTTAATGAAGGGAGTTACTTTCAAAGTAACGATTTGTTGCATGCAGTTGACACCAGTGGTCGAGCATATGAGGTGAAGGATGGTTCTGCAATTGAGAAAGAGAAAATTGTGGTTAGAAATACAGAAGAGGTGATAGCTGGAGAAGTTGTAGAGGGACGTCCTAATGTTCCTGTTTACAGTTGGAATTGTAGTAGCATTTGCAGTGTACGACAGGATTTAATTGATTTATGTCGCAATTTCTTACGTAAGTACACTAAGGAAAGTCTTAAAAAAGAATTGTAATGTTGCAAGAATTATACCATTGCAGAGTGCGAGAAAAAATAGGTCTGCAAGGCCATTCTCTGGCTTGTCTTTCTAAAAAAATATGCCAGAGTATGTTTCATCACTTCAGGATGTTAGCAGAGCATCATACGAAAATGAGAAAATTAGTGAGAAAGTTGTATTATGCAAAAAGTCCAGCACTTAAACTTAAACAGTTAAATAGTGCTCTTTTGCATGGATGTGAATTAGATGTTAAGAAGATTTGTGCAGAAATTGAGGTAAGTTAGTTTGGTCCACATGAAGACAATGCAGAAAATGATATAGTTATAGAAGGAAATGTGTTAGAAAATGTTGGAAATTTTAATACTGAAAATTTTGAACAGGAACTAACAAAGTTTCAGGTCATTGCAGGTGAGAAACCAAATTTTTCTTGTGTGTGTTGTCGACGCATTCATTACAAAAGTCAAACTAGGTTAGTTGATTTATATTTAAAAAGTGAAGATGAAAGTAATAGTCAATGGAAAGATTTTGCAACTTATTTGTTGGTAGAAAACTGTTTTGATTTGGGTTTTGAGCAGCGTATTTGTAAGTATTGTTATAATAAATTAAATGAAAATAAAATGCCTTCTAGAGCTGTACATAATAATCTT
This sequence comes from Lissotriton vulgaris, assembly GCF_964263255.1. Classification (NCBI taxonomy): domain Eukaryota; kingdom Metazoa; phylum Chordata; class Amphibia; order Caudata; family Salamandridae; genus Lissotriton; species Lissotriton vulgaris. The sequence continues at coordinate 2,126,903,840 of NC_141689.1, forward strand.
GAGTTGATAAATATTCCATCGGAACTGATGGATTTAAATACTTATGAGACTATTCTGATTCAATGTGTACATCCTTTTCAGGCTATTGTTCGTATGGAGCCTAAGACTGGCAAATTAAATCCTTCAGATTTACAAAGAGGATTAAAGTAAGTAGTAGTAGTATTAAGTAGTAAATGCTTTATTGTACAGTTAATAAAAACCATTACAAATAGCTTTTAGCAGTAAAAGAAATGGTCAGTTAAAAGAAGAAGGAAACAAATTAAAAAGGTCGGAATAAAACGTAAAAGGTTGGACAATGTTCATCCAGCATTAAATACGGATATATTTCTGTTTTAAGTAGGAATTTGTACTTCTGTCCAGGCGCTTGCTTCCGGCAAATGGGTTATTCTTTCCCCACCGGGGGCAGACCGGCTATCTCCCATGATGATCGTGCCTCTTGTGGGAATTGATTTAATGTTCTTGGTCTATATGGGTTTCTTTCCCGGTCTGAGGGCTGGAAGCAGGTGATGTTATATAGGTGATATCGGTGTCCACTTGTGGTATCGTCGTTTTGAGCCTGGATTCTGCCACTCCGAGATATTTTACCAGTCGGCAGGCCATCTGCACGTCATCTCCTCTGAAGCAGCTCAAAACTGCTTCTCTGCAAGACCTGATTCCCTTATTTAAAAATAAGGGTCTCAGTAGGTTCTTCCGGTCTTGCTGCAGCTCTTTACAAATGGTTATGAGGTGTGTGATGTTTTCCTCGTATATTCCGCACAGGCGGCATTTTGCTGGTTTTGGTGGCCGCAGCCATGGGGCCATATGGTCCGCTGCTGGTAGCACTCCAAGTCGTAGTTTTAAAAATGATTCTTTTGTTGATTTGGAGAAGCTGCTCACCAGGTACGACTGTGGAGTAAGTTTATTATATGTTTGCACGGTCAGCCAGCCGTGTGCTCTCTTTGCTAGTGAAGCTTTGTCTTGCAGGAGGGTTTCTTTCTTGACGATTTTGTTTATGATTTTTTTGAAGCCTAATGGGCTCCCTTGGAGGTCCCATAGCTGCCTTGCCCCAAGATGATTGATGGCATCCTCCAGGAAGTGTCTTGCTGGACTGTTGCTTTTACTTTGTAGCTCTTTCCAGAGGAGTGCGTTAAGGGTGTTTTCTTCTCCTCTGCTTATTTTGTACCAGGTCTTAAGGTAAGTTCCCTTTCGTGCAAGTTCTTCTTTGGCCATCCCAAATTCTAAGCGGGTCTGCGCCGGTGAGATGTATTTCGGAAGACCGAACATGATGCGCATTGCTTTTGAGACTACTCTGTTCAGAGTTCCCGTGTCCCTCCCTCTCATTGCTTCGCTTCCATATGTGATAGATGGAATCAGCTTGGCTTGGATTACTTGTAAGAAGGGGGCGAGGTTTAGGCCAACAATTTTGTTTTTGAGGTTCCTAAGTGATGCTGCTATCATTAAGCCTCTCCTCTTGATCTCCTCCAGTTGTGGTTTAAAGCTACCCCTATCGTCTATAATCACTCCCAGGTAACAATATTTGTTTGTGGTCACCAGTTTGTTCGAGTCCAAGTGCCATCTAAATGGTAGATTTTTCTTACGATAGTTAAGGGGCAAGATTTTTGTTTTACTGTAGTTAATACAGAGTTTATTGGCTTTGGAGTATTCCGCAGTGATGTCGAGGAGCCTTTGTAGCCCAATCTGTGTCCGGCTGATCAGCACCAGGTCATCGGCGTAGAATAGGGAAGAAAGCTGTTCGCCCCCTAGTTTTGGAGCATGTGAGTTGTTTGCATTTAATTTTGTCGATAATTCAGCCATAAAAAGGTTGAATAGGGTTGGCGCTAAAACGCAGCCTTGTTTTACACCTGTGTGGGTTTGAATTTTCTTGGTTAAGAATTCTCCAGGGCCTAGTTTGACCTGCACCCACGTGTCGCTATGCAGGAGAATTATCTGGTTCAGTAGGTCGTCAGGGATGTTCATTCTTTTCAGTTTTTTCCACAGGAGGTTTCTGTCTACCCGGTCGAATGCAGCGCTATAGTCTATGAAGCACAGGTACAAGGGATAGTTCCCTTCTTGCGCTGAGTCGATCAGTAGTGACAGGGCTAGGATATTGGTAGATGTCCCCATGTTTTTCCTGAAGCCGGTTTGGTTGAACGGGATTGATGAGGTTTCTTCTACCCATAGAGTTAGTTCCTGAAGTAAGAGGCCTGCGTAGTACTTGGCCTCGTTGTCTAGAAGGGCTATTAGCCGATAACTTTTAGGATCCTTTCTATCTCCTTTTTTGTATATTGGGGATATAATTGCCCCCCTCCTAGATTGTGGGATTGTGGATGTTTGCCAGATTTTTTCGAACATTGGTTTGAGATTAATTGCCCAATATTTTGGGTCCTGCTTAAATATTATTGGTGGTATGCCATTTGGGCCGGGGGCTCCGTCTCTTCTACCTTTTGTAATTCTTTTAACAATTTGTTCCGTTGTGATTATTACAGCTTCGTTCGTTCTCCAATGTTCTTGGTGTGGAGACGGGTATTCGTCCGTCTTTCCATTGTCAGCGCCTGTTTCTTTCCCCCTTCCTTTATTCTCTCTAAAGTGAGTGCTGAAATAGATTATCCAATCATCCTCTGTCACCTGTGAGTCAATCTCTCGATTTTTTCCATTGATCTGTGCATTGATCTTTTGCCAGAACTGCGCACTGCGATTTGTTTTGGCATCATGTAGGAGTTTTCCCCAAAAAGCCTCTTCCTCTTCCCTTTTTTGCTGCCATATTAATTTCTTACGCTCTCCTTTTAGCTGTCTGAGCTCATGGAGGAGGGACGGATCTGTTGTAGCTCTTCGTAGAGTCCGATTTATCATTGTCTTAAGTGTTTTTAGCCTGCTGCTGTTTCGAAAGTTGTTGCATTTTTTCTGTGTCTTGTTACAGCAGTTTCTTGTTCGTGTTTCAAGCTCTTTTCTCTGCGCGGAGTCTCTCATTTGTTTTTCAAACACTTCCCAGCTTGTTATCGGGTTGTGCGTAATGCGTTGAGCTTCGTTGAGGGAGCGTATCGCTTGCTCTAGTAGTTTTTCTGGGTTGGAGACTTTACATTGTACCCGTCTTTCATTTGATGTAAAGTCTGTGCCTACATTGTTCGAGTTGGGAGGCTTTAGTGTCGCTGATATGTGCATTACAGAGGATTAAAGGGTAGAGTTGTAAATTTGCCACTTGATTTAAAAAACAATATGGAGACAATTGGTGTTGAAAATGTAGAAGAGGAACCTCTAGTTATTCTAGGTAATGATGTACCTACAAAGAGTAAGAACATCTGGCAAGATTTAGTGGATGTTAGAAAAGTCAAGAAGGCAATGTTGTATTTAGTAAAAAATAATAAATACTATAAAAATGTATACGTAGAAGAAGAAGAAGTAAGTGAAGAAGAGGACAATGATTTGTCTATTGGACAAATTGAAAAAGTTGACTTATCCAGAAGTGAAGAAATTTATGAACATTACAGTGTTCATCCACTGCATTCCAAAGAAGCAATAGGGAATGCTATTGAATTATTTCAGATGAAAAAAGCTAAAGGAAGTTCTATTAGTGTATGGGAAGAAAGTTTTGAAGGTCGTTGTTTCCCACACTTATTCCCTACAGGTGAAGGTACACGATATGATGATCGAGCTATGCAGATTCCTGCATCTGAGTACCGGACAACAAGATTAGATGCAGAGGATCCAAGGTTTTGCCAATGCATTCCATATTTGTTTCATCTTCTGTTTGAGAGTGACTTATCGGGTCTTTCTTATGCAGTAAACCATATCTTAAAAAGTGGAGTGCATCGGCGAAATGTTTCAGCAAAGGAATTTATGGATAAAGTGCAACAGAAAGATAGTGTTTTGGATTCACACCTAATGAATTTAATGGCTTGTCAGCGTGGTACTAATGAGTATTGGTACAGTCGTCTTGGAGATTTGAAATGCATGCTTAGAAACTTAGGAGCACCTACATGGTTTTTAACTCTAAGCTGTGCAGAGTATGCTTGGGAAGATTTACTTGAATTTCTTCAGGAGGCGAATGCAAACATGGAAAATATAAACTACAAGACACTTGGAGAACTGTGTTCGTTGGATCCGGTTAATGTGTGCAGATATTTTAATCATAGATTTGAAGCTATGATGTCTTTTATTACAAACAAGAAAAATCCACCTCTTGGTGAAGTACTGGATTTCTTTTGGAGAAAAGAATATCAAGCAAGAGGTGCTCCTCATATTCATATGCTGTTATGGATCAAGGATGCTCCTAAATTTGGAACAGATTCGGATGAGACTGTACTGTCTTTTATTGAACAATATGCCACTTGTGACATACCTAATAGTACAACTGATAAGGACTGAAGAGGAAAAGTGTTACGCTTTCAAAGTCATAGTTGTGGAAAATATTGTTGGCGAAAATTCAAATCAAAGAGTAAATTCTACACCAAATGTCGTTTTGGATTTGCACGAACGGTACTTTCAAAAGGAAGAGTCAACAATTTTATGTCATCTTTGCGACATAATATCACAAGAGGGTCACCTAAAAATACGTACAATTTAACACCTTGGCTGCTGTTGCTTTTCCCCTCCTGTGCTGTCATTTTATGACTACCATTGTTCATGACGAGCTCAGCTCGTCATCAGCACAGCTCCACTGTGCCTCATGATGAGCTGAGCTCGTCATGAGCATCGAAGGGGTTAAGAAGAGGTGAAGAGTCCAAAAATATAAATGACTATAACCCAGTCATTTTGTCCATGTGGAATGCTAAAATGGACATACAATATGTTGCAGACAACTCTATTGCTGTGGCTCGATATGTAACGTCTTACATCACGAAATCTGAAAAGACGGAACTGAAGGAGATGTGGGAAGACATTTCTCATGAAAAGACCCTAAGCAAGAAATTGTTTACGTACAGTTTGAAGATGTTGTCTCATCGTGAAATTGGAGCATATGAATGTTGTGATCGCTTATCATCAGCAAGTCTTTATGCAAAATCAAGAACTATCCTGTGGGTGAGTTTGGGTCTTGCAGAAACACGAAACCGTGTTCTGAAACCTGTGCAAGAAATTGAATATTTAGCACAGAAAGAGCCAAACAGTACAGACAAATATGTTGGATACATACTATCCAAAAAGAAGTACTCTGCTCGAAAACATTTGTCTGTATGAAATACTTCAAAACTACAGTTTTAAAAGGAATATTACAGAGAATATTGATAAAGGTGTACACGCTGTAATTGGACATGAAGGATGTCTGGTGAAACAAAGAAAAGGACACTTGATTAATCACCAAAAACTGAATTGCGAAACACCTGACAAAAGAGAATTTTACTATTTAGCTCTTTTGCAACTGTTTAAACCATGGCGTACAGAAGAGGGACTACTTGGTGACTTTGATAGTTACGAAGATTCATTTAACGCATGTAAAAGTAGTATCGAATGTCCTGTTTTTAGTAATTATCTCCAAATGTTGAATGATGAAATAGAGCAAGAAGCAACAATTGCAGCAGAGATTGCTAGAGATAGTTCACAAGGTAGTCAAAGTTTGGCTTCATTCAGTCAAGATCCACTGGGACAACCAATTATCCAAAATGAAGCAGCCACTGCCATGGATGAGGTGGAAAGAGCAATGCAGCAAGGTCAAGAGGAAGTAGTACACTTAGAAGAATTGGAGAAGCAATTCAATCTTGAGCAAAGACATATATATGATGAAGTAACAGACCACATTTAGCATGGCTTTCCTCATGAGAAAAAAGAATGCTCATGTATGTCATTTGAACCTATTCGATTGTATGTAAGTGGCGAAGCTGGAAGTGGTAAAAGTTTCCTAATTAAAGGAATTACTACATATCTACAGCAAAGACCTCAGTCAACACTGTCTTGTGTTGTTACTGCTCCAACTGGATTGGCAGCACATAATATTAAAGGTATTACTTTACATCGTTTACTGATGCTGCCAGTTGAACATGAAAATAAATTACAATATCAGAAGCTATCTGGAGAAGCTTGTTTTGAAGTTTCTAGAGTCCTTAAAAAAATGAAACTTCTTATTATTGATGAGGTAAGCTTGGTATCCAATTTAATGATTGCTTTTGTGCATTTAGGAATGCAACAGATACTTAAGACAGAGTATGATGTGTTATTTGGAGGCAAACATGTCATAGTTTTTGGAGACCTACTGCAGCTAACTCCTGTGAAAGGACAACCTGTATTTGAAACTGTTACGCATGAAGAGACTAGAAAGTGCCTGGGCAGAATTGAAAATGTTAATATATGGTCACATTTCAAATATACTGAATTGATTCAAAAAATGCGACAGGCTAAGGATACTAAATATGGAAATATTCTTCAAGATATAAGGATTGGAAAACTAACTGAAGATGCGAAAGAAACTCTACGAACACGTTTACTTTCTAAGCTGTTTCATAATGAAGATAATGTACCTGAGAAAATATATAGTAAAGAGGTAGCAGATAAGTCTGTCATATGCTTGATGCCAACTCTCAAAGAATGTTCTGTTTTTAATGAAAAAATGTTGAAGTTAGAAAGTCAAGAAATTAAGAAACTGGAAGCTAAAGATAGAATAGAGCATGAAGGTAGTACTATTGTTTTGTCTGAAAAGTTGAAGTTAAAATTGCATTCTCTTCAAAAAACTATATCTAAAACTGCTGGCTTAGAAAAAAATCTGTATGTATGTTTAAATTGTCGGATTATTTTACGGAGAAATTTGCATGTAGAAAGAGGTTTGGTAAATGGAGCAATGGGTAATGTTGTTGGTTTTGTCAATTACTCAAATAGAGATGAGATTGAATTTTTAAGAATCAAATTTGATGGAATTGAGGAAGTTCAACAATTCAGTCACTGTTCAACTCGTTTTTTGCTTGTGAAACACTTATATGTCCGTCAGAAACAATTTCTAATGTGTTTGGCATATGCAGTGACTATTCACAAATCTCATGGTTTAAGTGTAGATTGTGCTTTGGTAAATATTGGAAGCACTGTATTCAAAGAGGGTATGGCATATGTTGCTTTATCTCGAGTTAGAACTTTATGTGGGCTTTATCTAATTGATTTTGATGAGACAAAGATTAGTGCAGATTTAAATTGTGTGAAGGAGTATAATAGGTTAAGAAGAGAATATGCTCCAAGTTTACCTCAATATCCTTTAATTGAAAAGTGTATGGTTGGTCAAAAAAGGAGAAATGAGGAAAAATGTACTGAAGTAGTAGAGAAACGAAGAAAAAAAGATGTAGCTGTCATTGGTAGTAGTAAGAAAAAGGTTAGTATTGAACAGATTGTTGGATTTAAGTTTGAAAACAGGTCTGGTGTCAACTGCTATGCAAATGTAGTAGTTAATGTATTTTTTTCTAAAAAAATGTCAGCAACAGATTGTACAAAATTGGGAGCAAACATTTTGTTGTTCATTAAATTCTGTATTTGAAAAATGTAGCAGTGGTAATAGTGAAGTAGGAAGTGTTTCAGAACTAAGGAATATTTTAGATATATGTGCAGGACTAAATCAATTTTCTCAGAATATTCAGCAAGATTGTCAGGAATTTATTAAGTATATGCTTACAGTTTTGGAAGATGAAGGTGTAGATATTGATAGTCTTTTTGGCCTTTCTTATAAATGGCAACATATTTGTGATAATTGTTCATTTTCAAGTACTACTGATATTCACACTGAAAGATTTATATATTTAACATTACCAGACTGTAAAGAAGTGTCCTTTAATAAACTAGTTAAAGATGCGCATCAGAACATGGTCTGCTCTCAATGTAACTCTGAAATGTTATCAACATTATTTATCCACAGAAATGGACAATATGTAATTGTAATGTTTCAACGATGCAGAGTTGATGGGAGTAAATTGTCAACTTTAATTAAAAATGTTGTGGCTTCTCAAGTATCTATTTCTAGAAGAACATTTGTAACTGTAGCCATTATTTTTCATGAAGGGCCTTCAACATTATCAGGACATTACACAGCTTATTTGAAGTCTCCAACAGACTGGACGCTGTGCAATGATAGTCAATTGACTTTTAAGAAACGTTTGCCTTTTGACTTAACTAATTCTTATCTGCTATTTTTGCAACCCAAATTTCAGTAAAATTACTTGGTGTAGGAAGATTAATACTGTAAAGATATGAAACTCTGTTGTTTAGAAATATGATGTGACTGAGGGTGTGCAAATGTAGAAATTAAATTTATATTTGGCATAGTGATAGCATCAGGTACAAGTTTACTTAATGTTTGATGGTACAGAACACGTTAGAATTTTTATTTGAAAGGTTGAGAAAGAATGGATAACACTAAGATTAAGTAATTTGAGAAAACAACTACTTAACTCATACTATTTGGCCATGCGGAAACATATGAGAGAAGAAAATGTGTACTTGAGATAAAAGTTTTCAGAACATATTTCAACGGAAGTTTGTTGAGAGGTATTTAAAAAATAACGAGTTAACTTATACTATTTGGCCACGCGGAAAGGTATGAGAGAAGAAAATGTGTACTTAAGATAAGTGTTTTAAGAAAATACTTGCACGGAGCTTTGTTGAGATGTATTTAAAAATAAGTGGTATGGTTTAATTAGTTTGTAACTGTGGAAAATGTACTCAGGAAATTACGAATTAGAGAAAAACATTTAAGACATGTTTTTTTCAGGTATTTATATTATGTATAGAGATCTTGTACGGGTTTTTTAAACACAATCATTTTGATTGTGTTTTTTTCCCCGCTGTTACATGATGATTACTATTGAAATCACTGTTTATAGCGAAAATCAATATATTCTGAGGACAGCAAAAATAAACCATGTAATATGTTGTTTAAGTTATTTTCTTATATTGGATTTAGAAATATGTATTATAACAGATTTTTTTATTGTCTTCCACAGATATTACATTTAAAAGGTAAGTAGAACTAATAACATCCAAAGTTTCCTCTGCCTCTCTCTTATTCTTATTCTTTTCATCCCCTTCCTTTGTCAGTACTGTTTAGACACGCTTATTCCGTTTAACTCATCCAGATTTTGTGTTGTTTAATTTTCTCTCCTGTTTGTCTAACATCTTTTCTGTCACTATTTTATTCAGTCTATCTCTTCAGTTTCTTTCTTGTGTTGTCTCCTGGTGACTCATCTTTATTCACCTTGTATCACCTTTGTTTCTAGAATCTTGATTCGTTTGTCTTACCGTACCTTAATATTTGCTCCCTTACTCTGCTTTCATTAATTATGCTCAATTCCTAAACTTAAATGTAAAGGGCTTTATTTATGAAAGCCTTGCGCCACCGATGCACCACTTTTTCCCATGTTAAAAGTGATGCATGGGCGGCGTAAGCCCTTCATAAATAAGGCCAATAGTTTATTTTCCTCACCCTACTTCATTTGTATTTATCTGTGTCTTGCAGTCTTTGTCTGTTTCTACTCTGTTCATCTTCTGTTACTCACCCTTTTTCACTCTGTTTGTCTTACTGTTTTTCCTTTATTTTATTTATCTCCTCAAGAGATTGCTGTACTCTTAGTTTGTTTTTTTAAGAGACTGTTTATTTCGTGTAGTATCACTGATCATACTCTCATTTTCTCTCTCACTTTACTTTCGTTTAGATAGTCATTCCTTCAGTGCTACTATCTCTTTCAATTAATTATCTTACTCCTTGATTTATATGGTATACATTCTGTCTCTGTCTCTTACTGTCCCTCAGTCTTTTTTTCTTTCACGTTCTGTTTTATTCACTCCTATTTTGTTTTGTTTTATGAAATGTACATTATAACCTTATTTTTACTTTTCTTCCACAGATACTATGTTTTTTAAAGAAATTTAGTTTTTGTTTGTTACTATTTCTTAGGTAAGTATAAGAAATAAAGAAACTTTTTCATCACTGTGTTATTTCTTTGTCTATCCTGGTCATACCAGTCTCATGTTTTATGTGAGCACTTCCACAAAGGATTGGGTGCACTGTCATAAGGAGCGCCTTAAAAGTGATTTTATGAAATAAGCAACATTTCACTGAGTCAGTTTACCAACGCTGATATATGAAAACATTGGAGGTAAATAATGTTAAAGGGTGTTGTTTCTAGGACTTTAAGAGGTGTTAAAAAAATGGGGGGGGTTTCTTCAAAGGGAGTGTTGGATGTAATTCAGAGGGCAGTTTAAAACATGTAGGCTAAAAATATGCACTTAGCATAGTGTTGCGCCTGACTGGTGTTATGTTGTTTCTGTCATTCTATGCAGATATATAATATAGCAAGTATTTTCTCACGAAAAAGAAGCCATGACTGTTGGCTTTGTCAATGGTTGCTAATTTCTTAAAATAAAAAAGCAGCAACCATGGCATTGTTGAATATAATACTTATGTTCAAGAATGATGAGAGAGTAAAAGAACGTTAACCTGATCTTTTAAACTTATTTCACAAGTTTCTTTAAAGGAAGTGTTCTATATCATTGTAGCGTAGGCGTTTTACTTTTTTATACCTAACATAGGGGCATATTATCAAGGGGGTTTATCTCCGCTTTTTTGGCTTTAAAAACCATACATATTACAGCGCTGTGGTTCCCGAGTTTACTCGCCTCAATGGTTCAAAGTTCTTCCTTTATAATAGTAGTATAGATATATATATTACCTACTGGCGGTCGCCAGTAGGAAGTTATAGTTAGGACCTAGTTTCCATAGGAAATCCATTCTATTTGGAATAACTTTGGCGCCGGTAGACAAATCTTCTTGAATCTCTCCAAGAAAATGGCCTGCTCGTTTCACTCCTTCCCTGAACGTTAAGGGGTGATTCGTGAAGTGGGGGCCGAGAAAAAAGGGGGTCCAAAAACGTGTTTTCCCCATGCAATTTTCCATAGGCACCTTTAGCCAGGGCTACAGCCTGAACGGCTGAACGAAATTACACGAAATTTGGCAGAGAGGTAGAGTTCTGTTCGCAGATTGTGCTTTTTGCTAAATGGTGTAAATCCGTTCAGTAGTTTCTGAGAAAATTGCAAATAAAATCATAGCGAGTCGTAGTTCAGTATGCGTACTGAAATCTGTTCAATTACGAGAGCGAGCTGCATGCTGATTGGCTGTGAACTGTCAACACTGGAAACCAGGAAGTGTTGGTGGACATCTTCTGCCTCGCTAGAACCGAGTCACAAGAAAACAGTAAAACAAAGTTGAGAAATAAGAGAATTGGGTAGGGTAGAAATATTCTGACCCTCTAGGCTTGCTTAGGAGGTAGTATATGGATGTTTAGGCTCTATTTTTTATTTTATTTTTTGTAAAGAAAAATCGCGGCGTACGTGTATTTAAATACTGCAATTACGAGCAGGAGCTGCATGCTGATTGGCTGTCAATACTCCAAACCAGGAAGTATTGGCAGCCATGTTGTTTGAAGGAAGAGCAGAGTCAGAAGAAAACAGTAAAACAAAGTTGAGAAATAAGGAAAGGGGGCAGGGTAGAAACATTCTGAGCCTATAGTCTTGGTCAGGGGGTGGTACATGGATCTTTAGGGTCAATTTTTATTTAAAAAAAAAATGGCGGGGTACTCGTGCAGTACTTGTACACAGTGGAAAAGGTGAAAAAAATGTAGAAGTCCGTTTTATTCATTAGGTCCCGGGGGGTAAATTACGGGGGCCATTTTTCTGCATAATGGGGGCTTGTAAGGTACCCCGAGCACTGGGGAACGGCACTCCTCTGGTTTTATTTTGAAGTATGCGGGGGGTTAATGTCCTACTCCCCACAGTCTCGGGGAGCGGGTCCCCTCGCGTCTTTTAAAAAAAAATGTTTGAGCTCTCTCTCTCTGTCCCCGTGCACGTCGCGGGGAACGCCACATTTCTGCACCGGTCCTTGATAATATGCACCTAAGTTTACTGGTAAAAAAAAAGAGCAATGGTCCATATTGACATCAAAAGGCTATTATCAAGCACATTATCGCCGCTTTATCAGCAGTTTCCTGTCGATAAAAGGGGCGATAATGTATTGCCTTTTGTATGTAAAGCTTACCTTTTTTGGTGTAGCAGTTGTACTCTCTTCGCATGCTCAGCGTCAATTCGAAGTTCACGTTTTTTTCTTCAAGTTCAACAAGCAAACCTTTCTTTATATCAGTTAGTAAATCTGTCGCTTTCTTTCCCGGTTTGTGTGATTCATCCGGTGCTGTACTTTTGTACAGTATTAATAGTCATATTTTTTATATATTTATTTGAAAGGTAGTGCTGAGGCGCTAAACGTTGATTACGTACTCCGTCCATCGCTATTTTAGTAGTTTCTCACCATTGTATTTCTTATATCAGTTAGTTAGAACTCAGTAGTTTTCAATCCTAGTCTTGAATATCTTACTATAGTATTTCAACATTATTTTTATTGTGGACCGTCATACCCCTCGCCCACAAAATAAAAGAAGTAAGTAGTTTTTTTTAATTAACTTTTATTAAACAATAAATATAAAGGAAACTCAATTATAACTGGCAAAATAAGTTAAACAATGTTATAAAGAAATTGTGAAATGGATTCCAAAAGGTGTCCGATTGGTTATCTGCAAAAGAAAAAAGAAAATTAGAGTTTAGAATTATGTAGATGTGAGTAAATGAGCTGAAGCATTACAAGTTGTGGTACCTCTACAGTTTTACGTGTGCAGTGTGACTCGTATATTCCTGTTCTGTTCCGCGTTGAAGCAGTGTCTATATGGAAGTGCCTGCCTATTGCGTTACTGACGCCCGTTATGGTGACTAATTTCGAAAGCATTCCTATGAAGGATTTGTAGATCTAGGCCTCTGTGCTTACCGTTGTATAAACCTTGCGGGTAAACATTTCAGGCAGTTGGTGTCACAACTTATTCTGAACAATTCTTCTACACGTCTACACGTCGAAGACAGCAGTGTCTAAGTTTAAGAGAGAAAGAGAAATGATGTCACAGAGAGTGAGAGAGAGAAAGAGAGAGAGGGAAAACAACATTAAAACTGTGTCGCAGAGTCTGGAGTTGAGATTTTTTGTTGAACCAGACGTAGATTTACTAGCTCTTTGCATCACTTTACCCATGTTAAAAGTGACTCAAAAATGGCGTAATAAGGTTGATCTGTTTGTCAGACTGTTGTAACCTAACTGTTGTCACTGCTCAGAGGTAATTATACATTTTACAGAGAAGCTGCTGTACACTACGCACTCTGGGCAATAATATCAAGCCTGGGCAACAAAAATTATTGCCTTTTATCGGCAGGAAAGTGTCGCTAAAGTGGCGATAATGGGTTTGATAATATGCTCTATGGAATTCCAATCGAAGCTCATGTCAGATGTTCTTCATATCTAACATGAGCTTCGATTGGAATTTCATAGAGCATATTATCAAACCTATTATGGCCACTTTAGCGGCAGTTTGCTGCCTATAAAGTGGCGATAATTTTGTTGCCAAGGGTTGATAATATGACCCTCTCTCGTTTCACAAATAAAGCTAACACTACAGTTTTACGAGTGCAGTATACCTGGTACATTTTACTTGTTATAGTGCCGCGTTCAAGTGGTGTCTATATGGAATTGCCTAATGCGTTACTGATGCCCGTTATGCCAAATTATTTCTAATGCATTCCTATGAAGGATTTGTAGATCTCGGCCTCTGTGCTTACCGTTGTGTAAACTTTGCGCCAAACACATTAGGAAGTGGAGTTGACAACTTAAGTTGAGCAGATCTTCTACACGTCCAAGCAGACAGCAGTGTCTAAGTTTAAGAGAGAAAGAGAAATGATGTCACAGAGAGTGAGAGAGAGAAAACAACATTAAAACTGTGTCGAAGAGTCTGGATTTGAGATTTTTTGTTGAACAAGACGTAGATTTACTAGCTCTTTGCATCACTTTACCAATGTTAAAAGTGACTCATAAGTGGCGTAATAAGGTTGATGATCTGTTTGTCAGACTGTTGTAACCTATCTGTTGTCACTGCTCGGAGGTAATTATACATTTTACAGAGAAGCTGCTGTACACTATGCACTCTGGGTAATAATATCAAGCCTGGGTGACAAAAATTATTGCCACTTTATCAACAAGAAAGTGTTGCTAAAGTGGCGATAATGGGTTTGATAATATGGTCTATGGAATTCCAATCGAAGCTCATGTCAGATGTCTTTTACATCTAACATGAGCTTCGATTGGAATTCCATAGAGTATATTATCAAACCCATTATCGCCATTTTCCTGACGTTAAAGTGGCGATAATTCTATTACCAAGGTTTGATAATATGGCCCTCTCTCCTTTCATAAATAAAAGTTACTGTTAGAACCGGCTGTCTCTAGTTGGCAGAGGTATGCACTTCTGACAAATAGGGACACACCTTGTCTAGTCAGGGCAAGGGGATCACACCCTTTGATAACCCCTGCTCACCCCCTTGGTAGCTTGGCAGAGCAGACAGACTTATCTCAGAGGCTGTGTGTTAAGCTTTTATGACCACATACAGTAATAAAGTGAATACACTACAAATGGGCACAACACAGTAGTATTATAAAAATAAGGATTTTTATATAAGGCTTAGCACAAGACCAAATAACGACAAAAATATACCACAGTCTTAATAAATGCTCTTGGAAGGAAAAATAATAGTTCAAGTGTAGTTTCTTCCTAGCACCAAAGTCTTTAGTATCAAAAGCAACTCTTCTTCTTTAAAACACAGTTCTTGGTAACAATGTAACCCACACTGGAGTCACACGACGTCGAGGCAAAGTTAATCCAAAGGTTCGGCGTCGACCGCGAGGAGCGCTACGTCGAGCCCGGAGTCGCACAGACCCCACAACACAGTACCTTGGAAAAGCGAAGCACACGATGATCAGCGGCGTCAAGATGTCCGGCGTCGCGTCTTCGGCGTCGATCCGGCCTCGGAGTCTGGGCGACCTGCAGCGGCGTCGACCGATGTCGGGCAGGAGCAGCGCTCACGAGGGGAAGCAGGATACAGCGTCGTCGTCGTCGTCGATGTCGATGATGAACCAAGAGTGAGCAGCGCTCAAGGCGTCGAGAGGGCACGAAGTCGATGCAATCAGCAGCGGTGCAGACACGAAGTCACTTGGAGCTGGAGCCGAACTCGCTACTCACTGGCGTTGCTGCTGGCGTCGATTGGGCCCGGCGGCTGGCGTCGAGGAAGCGGGACACTGGAGCCGTTACTCACGATGTCGAGCTGGATTCGGCGGCGGCCGTCGGCGTCGAGATTGCTGGTCACTTTCAGAGGTGCTGGAATTTCAGGTTCCAGCAACAAGCACTTTCAGCAAATGATGAAGTCCTTTAGCCCTGTGACTTCAACAGGAGGCTGGCACTCTTCCAGCCCTTGGAGATTTTCTTAGCAAAGCTTGAGAGTACACACAAAGTTCCTCTCTCCTGGTTCCTTGGCAAAAATAAAGAAGCAACTGCAGGATTCCCCCAACAAACAGCACTCTTGGCAGAAGGGGTAGGCAAGTCCTTGGATCAGCAGGCTACTTGTCCTTGGTTCAGGTTTCCTTGTCAGAAGTGATCTAAAGTCTTGGTTCAGGGGTCCTTCTCTTATACCCCTTTTTGGCTTTGATCCCTTTGTCCATGCAGGGGAATTTCCCAACATCCTGGGTCTGTTGTGAGTGTAGCCAGGCAGAGGCACCTGGCCTATTCACTGTGCAGGGCTGGGTCCTCAGACACCCAGCAGGAGGTGGAGCCAGCATTTTTCACTGGCAGGAGCAGAGCTATCGGCCTCCTGGCAGGAGGTGGGGCCAGGATCGTCCATGACAGGCACAGAGCCATCAGTCGCCTGGCAGAAGTTGGAGCCAGCATTGTATCAGGCAGGGCAGGCTATCAGAAGCTACTCTCCCCCTACTCTCAATGCAAATGTCCCGCTCATCCCACACTGACTCAGCAGATCTCTGGAGCCACCCAGCTCCTGTCACACACACACCAAATCAGCAGAAACCAGAAATAGTTAGACAAGAAAATAGCCACTTTCTAAAAGTGCTATTTTCAAACCCAGAGTCCAAACAAACGGATGCGTTATTAAACCCCGAGTTCAGGGATACCAAACTCGACATTGCACCATGCTCCCCGGGCCAGCTAGGATTATAGCATTAATAATCCTGGCAGCCCATTCTAACTAATGGAGAGCAGGTTACCTTACAATAGTGAAAAACGAATATGGCTGTAATTCACTATTAGGACATGCCAACTTGGTCAGGCCTGTCCTACCTTATACTTACAATGCACCCTGCCCGTGGGCCTACCATAGGGGTGACTAACATGAAGTTAAGGGAAGGTTTAGGGACTGGCAAGTAGGTATACTTGCGCAGTCAGCGTGACAGTACCAGACTGCACGTAGGTCTGGCAATGGCAGACCTGTAGACATACTTTTACTAGGCCGCTCTTGTGGGTGGTACAACATGTGCTGCAGGCCCACTAGCAGCATTTGTATTTACAAGCCCTGGCACTCCTGGTGCACTAGACTAGGGACTCATAGTAAACCAAATAAGCCAAACATGGAATTCAATAAATACAGCAATTTTACATAGGGAGCACTTGCACTGTGGCACTGATCAGCAGTGGCACAGTGCCCAAAGCAGTATACCAGCAAAAAATATCGTAAAACAGTGGAGGCAAACAGAAAAAATGGAGGAGAGACTCAAGCCAATGGTGCCAGGTCTAACAGTTACACTACAGTTTTACGAGTGCAGTGTACCTGGTACATTTTACTTGTTATAATGCTGCGTTCAAGTAGTGTCTGTTGGACTTGGCCCTTAAGGCAGGTTCACCCCTAATCTTTTTGCTTTAGATCTGTGATCTGTGTGGATGATTTTCTGGTCTGTGCGCACTTTTTCTCTGTGTCCCAGAGTAAAGTGCGTGCATGTAGTTAGGCTGGCCTGCTCTCCCATAGGTATGCATGGGGAATGTCTGTGTCCCTAGTAGTTCCTGATGCATGGGGAGTGCATGCTCGAATTTGGTATGTGCGAGTTTGTGGGAATGAATGCTTCGCAATGGTGTATGTGCTATGTGTGTGTCATGGGTAGAAATGCCATTTCTAGGACTTGGCATATTAATGTAAAATATGCCTGCAGTGTGATTGGCTGGAGCTGGCTGGTGAGCCTGGCTTCAGGAAGGCTGGATGGGTCTGCCCGGTAGTGAGTGTGAGATTAGCATGTTGATGGCTTGGGAGGAGTGCACCTGGTCCCTGATGGGCCTGGACTTTCCCCACACAATGCTGGCTCTAACCCCTGTAGTGCGACTGATGACCCTAGCCCTGCCAGTGAATAGAGAGGGTGGTTGAGGTAAACAGAGTACTTTAAAACCAGCTGTGACTGGTTTTCCCC
Organism: Lissotriton vulgaris; assembly: GCF_964263255.1. NCBI lineage: Eukaryota > Metazoa > Chordata > Amphibia > Caudata > Salamandridae > Lissotriton > Lissotriton vulgaris. Next base: position 2,126,921,097 of record NC_141689.1, read on the forward strand.
CACCCTGCACCCTGAGACAAAGGGATTTTACTGTATAAGAAGGGGCTGTGTCCCCATACAAGTTGTTCTTTGGTTCTCTTCCAGGATCCTGCCAGAGGGGGCTGTTGCTGCTGCTGGGGCCAGGAGGACCGCCACTTGGACTGTCTCCCTGCCTGGAGACCCAGTGTGCTGGCTCTGGCCCTGCCTTGCCCCATTGCCTGCCTAAAAGGACTTTTGCTGAGGCCCCATTTACTTACAGCGCCTGGGAGCGCTGCCTTTCATTGTTAGCGCTGGGAGCGCTTTATTTTTACTCCTAGCGCTGAAGAACGCTTTATTTTACCCCTAGTGCCTGGGAGCGCTTTGTCTGCCTAGCGAGTGCCCACCTCGCTGATTTTCGAGTATTTTGTCCGCTGGCAGGTGCCCACCCTGCCAGGGACCTTGCCACTGTTGTGGTACGCCGAGCGAGTGCCCACCTCGCTTAATATTTGGATTTAAGGCCGGTGCCCACCCGGCATTGCTCCGTGTATTCACCGCCGCATCCCCGAGTGAGAGGAGGAAGCAGCGCCCGCCTTCAAGCCCGCGCCGCGCTGGGATTGGCCCAGCCGGCCGAGCCCCCTTCTGCGTCATCGCAGGAGGAGGAGGAGAGAGCCGGAAAAAGAAAGCAGCCTGCACCGACCGTCCCGAGGCTCCCGAGGCTCCCTCCGCGGCCCAGTAGAGTCCGAGGACCGGGAGCTCTCCTCCAGCAGCCGCCGGACACGGTGAGTGCCTGCAAGGGGAGAGGGGCGTCGGGACACATTGGTGGTGTTCGCCCCTCCCCCATAGCGCGACCTCGCGCCCCTAGTTGTTTAGAGCCAAGATCCTCTGGGGGCATTTTCCTTGAATGCAGAGTCCCCCGTGAGGGACTCCAACGCCCCCCATTTGTTCTGTGGGAGCCACGAGGCTTCCAGGTGCCAGTTTGCTTATCTCAAGAGCCCAGAGAGGCTCATTGCTCGCAGTTGATCTACGAGCCCAGCGAGGCTCATCGCCCACATCGCTTGAGAGCCCTGAGAGAGGCTCTGGGGGCATTTTCATTATTTTGAGAGCGCTGAAGCTCTAAATTGCGCATTTGCTTTGCGAGCCCCTGAGAGGCTCCTCGCCCACTTTGTTCTTGAGCCCCCCCTGGCTCCAACGTTTGCCCAGTTCTGTTTAACAACTGTCCAGCACTTAGTGGACAGTTGCTACGTTTAGGCTTGTGGTTTGTGCTGCCTGCGCAGACCCCCTGACATTGAGACTCAGGGCATTCCGCCCCTTTCGAGGCCAGTTGGCCTGAGGAACATTTCGAGTGTTGTGCTATGTGCACCCTGCGCATTGTGATTACTTGCTATGTGATTCTTGCGCAAATGTTCTAACCTGCACCTCTGAAGGTGTTTGATACTTCATGTGCAATTGTTGATGTCCCACTTTATGTTTATCCCCTTTTGCTGACCTGCATAGAGGATTGTTGACGTCCCATTTTATGTTTATCCCCTTTGTTAGGTGTGCCCTGCATAGAGGATTGTTGATGTCCCATTTTATGTTTAGGTTTCCTTCCCTTTGCTAAGAGTGAACTGCTTAGGTGTTGGTATTCCTTCCTTAGGTCCTGATGATAAGGTCCTAGTTCCCTGCGTGATTTCCTACAGTGTTTTAGGGTTGCGTAGGAGGTATTTACTCTTTTCCAGTGATTATGTGAATGTGTGCTGCATTTACAATTTTGGTGCTAATCATTCTATGTTTATGTCCTAAGTGTGTACCTACAAGAATTATTTCTAACAAGTGCCTACCCCTGACAGTGGTCCATGTGGCCCTGTCCTGTACATAATTCGCTTGTAAATTCTGCCCGTGCCTCTGGCACATTGTAACGTTTGTGTGTGTTATCTAATGTGTTTTTTTTTATTATAATACAAAGGCTATTTTTTATATAACCTTGTGTGGAGTTTCCTTCGTGGTGGGCCTTGGGTGTTGTGGCTGGGGTGCGTGCGCAAATACTTAACTCATACCGCCTCCAAGTTTAGCCTTGCTGCTTGCGCCACGTTACCTAGAGCGTGAGAAGGGGTTATTTTGGCGTGTAACTCCCTTGCCCTGACTTAGAAGTGGTGATCCCTGACTGACCTTGGCGTGAGCCTTGGCCAGCCAGGGTCCCGTTTCTAACAGTGTCTATATGGAAGTGCCTACTGCGTTACTGATGCCCGTTATGGCGACTTATTTCTAATGCATTGCTATGAAGGTTTTGTAGATCTAGGCTGCAGTGCTTACCTTGTATAAAGAGTGCGACCACCGGAGTTCACCACTCGATTTGAACTCTGCTTCTATACGTCAAAGTATTTTCAACAAGTTGCAGAGAATTCCATTGCTGTTGCTCGATAGGCCGTGGTTGCTTCTGAACGATGTTTGGTGAAGGAAACAAAAGGACATTTTGATTATATATTGAAACTGTGTTGCGTAACTACTATCAAAAGTAAATTTTAATGTGGGTTCTTAATATTCCGTAGTTAAGACTGTTGTAGCTCCAGCAAACAAAGGAAGATCAATACGTTAATAAAGGCCTGGGACGGCGTCGTGACGCAGAAATAAAAATACTATCATGGACGCACAATTAATAATAATAGAGGCCTAAGCACGTGGCATAGTACAGAAATACGACACAGAAATGTATGCACGCACAATTTTTAAGATTAGAAGTGCATAGGACCTCGTGACTTATAAAGAAATATTTCAATTATGTAAGTACAATTTAAAACCATTGAGGGGTAGGAAAGCCATATGAAGGATAAAAAAAATAGTATTATGCATATACAATTTACAGTCGAGGCTGATGTTGTGACGTCTTCTCTTACTTTGTTTCTGTCGTGTTTTGTCGTGTCTTGAAAGGCTGTGGTTTTGCGGAGTCTGGGGTGTTTTCTACAGTCTGTCTGTCATTGCAGCAGAGGCAGGCAAAAGAGAGTATGCTCACATCAGTGCCCGCATTATATGGGAACCACGGGGGCTGACCAAGCCAAGCCCAGGGCCGTCATTGGTAGCGTTTTCGTGGTCTATAAGAATGATGGCCCTGGGGGACCTCACATTGGATAAGGTATTTGTTTCCAGGCTAAATGATAGCAAGCATGCTTGGTGGTGGCATGTGGGTAGTGTGGGCGGGCGTGCACAGCGCATGTGCAAGTATGAGTGTGTGCACCAACAATTAACAACAGAGAGAGATGGGGACGTGTTATAATGTACGAAGAGGCAGGCCCAGAATCGGATCTGCAATGAGTCCGCACTTCTAATCATTCTTCTTGGTGCGCCCTGAGCTCTGATTTGTCACTGAGAGGGTGATCGCACCATAGTTTGTATTGTGTATCATACTCAGCGTGTACCCGCGCATACGGTACGAATATGCTTTGACATACGCGTCGCATTAAAGCTTCGGTGTGACATCATATACGGCGTTCTGTACGCAAAAGGGGGCAATGTTTCTACTTGGTTTAAAACATTTATTTATGTATTTAATGTAGATACTAAGGGCAGACATTTGGGATAACTATGATTTAAAAAAAAAAATAGTTTTAATAATCATATATTACTTTTAAAATTTTTCAGACGATATCATGCTGCTAATCAGACCAGATATGAAATCTCAGGTCTGCGCCTTAAAACTTTTTGAGGAATTCGAAACCTTAGGTGGCTATAGGATTAATAAAAGAAAAAACGAAATTTTAGTCTGTGGAGGGAAGGATCTTAATGTTCACCCAGAGTTAGTCGGATGTATCAATCCAAGGCCAAAAAGATATTTAGGAATTTTCTTTTCGGCTTCGGTCGCAGATTTATATATACTTAATTTTGAACCTCTTTTGCGGAAAATACATTTAATGTTTACTAGGTGGAGTCCTCTGCCATTATCAATCTTGGGCCGGGTGGCCCTGATTAAGATGTCCGTGCTTCCACTGTTTAATTTTTTGTTTGCAACTATTCCATGTTTTCTTCCTGCAGCCTTCTTTTCAAAGGTAGAATCTTTATTTTCTGGTTTCATCTGGGCAAAAAAAACAGCTAGACTAGCATTAAGTACTCTCTATACAGATACAAAACAAGGTGGGCTATCTCTACCGAATATTAAAGATTATTATAGTGCATATTTTGCACAATATCTAGAGCGCTTTAAGATTGGAGCGCAAAGACCTAGTTTATTTATTAATTTCTTCTTTGACCTTATCTGTCGTGATACCCAGACTCCCTTCGTTTTGCAAATTCCGAAATCTCCAAAATTAGTACGATATAAGAAATCTTAGTTTACAGAATCAGCTATGGGAAGATTTGTTTGTGGTCGTAAGGTCCAAGAAACCAGGGGAATGGAAACGCTGTTTAGCTCTTCAAATTGAGATAGATGTCACCCCGAAAGCTATTAAAAAATGGCAAGATCAAGAATATCATGTTCTCTCTGTAAATGTTTGGAAAACGTTAAATGAGTTAAACTTTAAAGTGTTACGGGGTGCTAATTGGAGAAGAATGTTATTTGTTAATAAATGGCTGCTATATTATACACCAGCCACTATCTCAAAAATGTACGTTAACACATCTGCCAATTGTTTTAGATGCCAGCACTTTTCCCCTGCTAATTGGTCTCACACCATAGTTAACTGTCCTAAAATTGTACCCTTTTGGAATGAGTTATTTAAGTTTCTACAAACTGATTGTAAGATTCAGATTTTATATAATGAAAAGTTGATGCTCTATGGGTATGATCTCGAACTGGAAATTGATGATCAAACCGTCAAATTGTTATATATTGCAATGGCTGTAGCAAGGTCGTTAATACTGCAAAATTGGAGATCAACTCAGGTCCCGTCGCTCCAAACATGGCTGCAAAAGATAAGAAATGTTAGAAGAAGTGAATTTTTATATGCAAAACGGATAGGAGGGCTGAGGAAATTTGAAATGACTTGGGATTCGTTTTTTGAGTAATTATGGATCTGTTTTTGCTTGGTAAAAAGTAGCCCTATAATTTTTATTTTTATTTTTATTTCAATTTATTTTATTTTGTTTGTATTCTGCATGTAATGTTACTTTACCTATGCCTTGATCTTGATTTTGACATTGTATATAACGGCTCAGATTTTTAAGAAACCAAAGAACTTCAATAAAAAATTGTTTAAAAAAAATATATATATATTACTTTTAAAAAGAATTACACAAATCGCGGTAGGAGATCATGCATACTCGTATTGAAAGAGCTGCACAAGCGCATCATAAGTGTACGCAAAGCCATGTGACTTTAAAAGTAGAGATTTGATTGGTTCGTAACTTTTCCTATTACGAGTGTTGAAAGTTCCGTCCTATTATAATTATTCGACTTTGACTTTCTAAGAAGAAGCATTTGTTGTGAGAATCTTCTCAAATAGAAGGAAGATCACCATAATAAGAGCAATGGAGTCATTTCCAGCAGTTCTTCAGAGGGAGATTTCATTCCTGAAGAAGCTCCAAAGAAGAGGAAAGAAGCTCTAATTTGGAAGTATTTCACTTTTCCAGAAGGTCAAAAAAAGGTTAATGCTGCAAAAGTAACCTGTAAAATTTACCAAACAACTCTTTCTAGGGGTGATGCATGTAAACAATACTCCTTTGGCACAGCAAATATGGTGCGACACGTGAAGAACTTGCACCCCAAGAACATCGCTCGAGCTGAAAGACGGAGGTTGCACGAGAACCCACCTGCTGCTACACCAAGCACATCAACTGCGGCAGCATTTTCAGCAAGCAGTCCACACCCACATATTGATTCTGACTTTGCTAAAGTTAAATTTATTTGCATTTATTGCGATAAACTTTTGTGTTATGGGGAACAGTCTATCGACCTGATAAAACGTAGGATACAGGATCATTGCTGTCCTCGACATTAATTGTTCTTTTTTTCATTCTTTTGTTCCGCTTGGAATTTGTTGAGAAAACACAAAAAAAATTACAAAACAAAAAAACCTGTTCTTTTTAGAACTACCTTCACTGGTCAAAGAAAGAACTATATTTCTTTGTTAGTGTGTAAAAGTTTGTCAGAATGAATGCGTAGTTCATAAATGAATGAATGAATATATTACTAGTGTATGGAGAATGTGAAAGTGCAGAACTATAAGGAAGTGTTACAGCATAAATCTATAAGGTGTTTACCTATAGTATACTGTAGTATGGGCGAAGCACTTGAATGTAACATATGTACATAAATATGTTAGAAGTCTATGCTTCAATTTGCGCTGCTGGTGAAACTGCCTGGGTGAATTTGTAGGTGTTAGGGGCGGATTTACAATCCTCTTGTGCCTCTTTTACACAGCTGTTGCGTCACTTTTATGACACAGTGGTGGTGCAAAAGATGTGCCATGGTGTGTGCTATTAACAATGTGACGCATCTGGAGGGTGCATTACATTGTAAAGCCCTGCTGTAAAGCCCTGCAGAAGAGGCTGTCCTGTGCAGAAGGGGGTGCAGCAACGCCTCCTAAAAGTGACTGAGTGAAATGTATAACATTTCATTCAGTCACTTTTGAGCTTATGCTGTGTCAAAACCTTGCAAATGCTTGAAGCAGGTGTAAGGATTGATACAGCTTTGTGAGCATAGAGCCCCAGGACATTGCTGGAGTTGTGTTATACTTGCAACCGAAGTCAAGCAATAATTAATCTAAAAATGACTTTGCAATTTAGTTTTGTTATTATTTTATAATAAGAATATGAAATATAATCTAAAAAATTAAATACATATAAATATTTATAATAAAAATATAAGAAATTAGTGTAAAAAGAAAAACATAATACATGTATAACTTATCATTTACAAAACCTTTGAAATTCACTGAAAAAACCATAGGTTTCACAAACGTTATAGCTAGGAATTAGCATTCAAAAAACCTTGCAAATTCTTTGAAAAAAAACATAGGTTTCACACACGTTATAGTTAGGAATTAGCATTTAAAAAAACATGCAAATTCATTGAAAAAAACCCGTTATAGCTAGCTGAACATTTCTCTCATACAAAACCTTTGAAATTCCTCCGTTATAGGTAGCTCAGCTAACTGTAACTTGCGCGCCCGTAATGCACTGCTGATGACGTCAAATATAACATCACTCATGACATAGTCAGTGACATCACTCATGACATCACGGATGACATCTCATTCGACTTGTGTAGCTACTCACCAACCCATGCAGCCACTTATACACAAAGTGAGACACTGATACAGATATTTACATATTTAAACATTACTGTCTAATACATGTATTCACTAAGATACACTTAATAAGTCAGTTATACAATGAATTTTACAAAAAAAAACACCCATTTAGACACGTATTTACCCATTTATTCTTCCATCGACCTTTAGATATACATATATAAAAAATATTTATTTTTCAGAAAGACACACATTCACTGGATGATGTCATCAGTTATATCAACTGTGATGTAATTTGAGGTGTCATCAGTGATGTCATAAGTGATGTCACTGACCATGTCATGAGTGATGTAATATGTGACGTCATCATCAGTGCATTGCGGGCGCGCGAGTTATAGTTAGCTGAACTGACTATAACGGGGAAATTTCAATGGTTTTGTTTGAGTGAAAGTCCAGCTAACTATAACATGTGTGAAACCTATGGTTTTTTCAATGAGTTTCTAAGGTTTTTTAAATGCTAATTCCTAACTATAACGTAGCTGAAACCTATGTTTTTTTTAGTGAATAAATATATACACTAAAATAAACAAAAGTTGCAGGGAGGTCATTAGCATTTAAAAAACCTTGGAAATTCACAGAAAAAAACAAATGTTACAAGGACATTATAGTTAGCAAATAAAATTAAAAAAACCGTAGAAATTCACAAAAAAAACAAAGGTTCCAGGGACGTTATAGTTAGGGTCAATTTTTATGCATACAAAACCAGAGAAATTCAGCCATTATGGTTACCTGAGTTAACTATAACTTGCACCCGCGCAATGCACTGCTCATGACCTCACATATTACATCACTCATGACATGGTCAGCGACATCACTGATGACATCTCAATGACATCACCCAGGACATTGCTGGAGCCGCCCCTTCTGCAGAGCCCTAGGGTGGTAGCCGTACCCGGGGCTGCATGGGGGGGCTGAGGCCACCCTATGCATTATATTTTCATATAGCCCTGAGGAGGAGGTGGTCTCCAGGGCAGTTGGGGGTACATGGTCCCCAGCATTTGAATATATTAGCCCCAGGAAGGCGAAAATCCCAGCAGCAGCGTGGGGGGGGCTGGTACCCCAACACCTTTTAATATGCATATAGCACTGTGTAGGTGGCGGTCCCCAATGCAAAAAACCAAATGCACCATGAACAACGGCCACTCACACACTGTCATTCGTCATGTTCCTATGCATTTGTGGTACATTTTTTATTTACAGTGAACATAGCCAAATTACACAATGTTATGTATTAGCACAATTCCAAGAATTTAGAGAAACATGAGTATTGCGAATTACTGAACAATGCAAATTTCTACTAGGCCTACATTAACCACAGCAGGCGACTCCAATGATCAATCAAACAAATGGACACTTTGGTAATAAATAGTGGCAAGAAAGAGGAACCACTTATAAGGACATACAGGTCACAGAACTCAAAATTAACCAGGCACTCAGAAATGGGAGGAAATGGTGTATAAAAAGTTACGTGAAGCCATTCTTCTCTGGTATGTGATAAATCCTCTAGTAATGGGGATATGGAAGCTTGTTGCCTCTCAGTGTTTCATTCAGATTCAGTGGAGGACATCAGGAAATCAAAAGGCAAAGCTTGATAGAAAAGAAAAGGAGGAAAGAATGCAATTGATCCTAACACAATTACATTTTTGATTCTTTACTATTCTAACATCCTCCTTCACCACTGTGGTCAGTTGCTTTATATGTGGCACAATTGATGGAACATTGCAAAAGGAGAGACCTGGCTAAAGAGATTAACGTGTGAAAAAGGAACATAGTTAAGTAAAGTGGCTGTTACATCTGAGTGATAGACTCTGAGGTTGGTTTTCTTCAATAGATCTGGACACAATTAAAGGAATGACTTGGACAAGGGGCTGAAGGGTAGCCAAGATAGACATCTTGATGTTTTAGGTCATTAACTAGAAATTTGTATATATATGAATATGCTGATTTGGGGAATATCCATGCACTGATATAAATGAGGTATGCCAATGAGTGCAAAGATCTGTGTGCCTATTGGACAATGCTAAAGAGGCTCGATGCATAGAGAGATACAAAAATATGTGCATGAAAACTGATCTGAAGGTAGCAAGAAAGATGAGTTGTTGGCAGGGTCATTTAAATTATAACGTTTAGAAACAATTGAGTGAGTTCTTGTACTTTGTCTTCAATGGGCAGTATTTATACAGAATGGTATGTGAACAAGTAGGGGGCTTGACTAACAATGTTTTTTCTAGCCAAAAAAGCCAGAACCACATTGCCAACTCTATGAGACCCATCAAAGGTGCATAATTTCACGTAATGTTGCTGAACTTTAGCATAATTACAGAAAATACAATTACTTAAATTTCACACGCCCCTAGTTTAATGCATGTTCTAAAATGTCAAGGTGTATAATAAATGCGAGTTCTATCCTTGTTGCTGATGTGTATGAGGGCAATACAGGAGGTCTACATAATATTAGACCCCATGCCTTGTCCTACATAATAAGAAATCTCCCTCTCTACCTACAGCAGGATCCTGCTCTGAATATACAGCATACAAAGTGCAGATGTTGCTGAATGTATCTTGGTGTCATCAAACTGCACATCTTATCAAGGCCATCCCTGATTTGACCCAGAAATATCCGCAGGTTCAGAATCTGCCTGGATCTTGCACTACATCAGCACTATATGCATTTTACATATCAAAAGAGAAACAGGCCATAAAGAAACTGTTGATGATGCAATATTTACTAAAAGTGAATTTGGGTCTACTGAGAGATTCTGTAGAATGGGTTTACAAAATAAGCTTTATTAGAACATCGGAATGTTGAAATCTCTCTAGAAAACAATGAAGTACTCCTGGCTTCTAATGTGGTAAAAGCCCTGAGCTCCAACATTCTAATGTCGTTCATAGCTATTGCAATCCCCTCAAGCTCCATGAGGCCTTTTTTATTTGTTAAAACATTTTGGTTTCTAGTGGGAGAATAGCTTTAATATACAGGCATTAAAGTCCTACTCCCCTGTGTAACGCTGGAACGGGCCTTTAACCTCTTCTATGCTGATGACGGCCCCCGTCCGTCATGCACCGCAGTGGGAGTGTGCCCACTTATTAAAAGTGCAGCACAGGCGCTGAATCGCGGCCGCGCCCAAGGGGTTAATGGCCTGCAAAGCCAGCTATGGCCTGCTATGAGGTTTAAGCGTGGGCGAATTTTGCTAATCTGGCGTTTGCAAATTTTGCGAATTTGCAAACTCGCAATCCACAAAATCCGCGAATTCTCGCGAATTAGCAGATTTTTTTTTGTGTTCGCAAGGGTTTCTGCCAGTTCGCGAGGGTTTGGTACCAGTTCGCAATCGCGAACATACTTGTCGGCTTGCAACGGTCGCGACTTTGTTGTTTCTACATCTGGTTCATCATCACAGGTTCCCAGCACCCTCTGTTTCACCACTGCCACCCTCTGTTTCACCCATGCCACCCTCTGTTACATCAATGCCACCCTCTGGTTCATCATCACTGTAGATTGTCGGGGGGAAAAGCAAGCACACCTGCCCTACTTCAACTGACATGAATTAATTTGGGGTTAGTTTATTAATGTGTCACTGTTTTAAAATTCCAGGTCTGGCACCTGCTTCCTTATCAGTAATTTGCTTTCTGTTGCAGTGCAATTTTTTTTTCCAGGACCTTTGTGGCCTACTTGTAGCTATTCTATGAGCCTGCTGTGAGGGTCAGAGCAGGGTCATACAATTGTTGCAACTAGCAACTGAACTCTGGAGGGGCCCCAGTCAGGAAGCACTACAGGGAATGATTACAAATGATGAGTTTGAACTCTTGCACCTGCTGAGTGCTTTCAGTATTGCAAAACTCGTTTTTCTGCAATTTCACGGGATTCGCGGGGCCGCGAATTTGTGCGAATATGCGATTTGTTTTTTTGCGGCGTGTTAGTTCGCAAGGTTTTGTGCGTTTTCGCGAGCCGCTTGTAGTGCAAGGCGCGAAGTTACCCTCGCGGTCGTTCAAGGGCGCGGCCATCTTGTTTGCATGACGTATTTCCATTTCTGGGCGCGAAGTATAATCTCGCAAAGTGTGCGGCTCGCCAGTACAATTTCGCGAGTGTTAGCGGGGAAATTCTCACGCGAACTTACCCGCGCGGTCGTGAACGGGCACGGTCATCTTGTTTCTCATTCATTGCTATGGTTCTGGGCATGCTTTTTGTATCCTCTCTAAATCTCTGCCATCCTTTGCTTGTTTGAAGTTTTTTTTAATCTATTTTACTTAATATCTATCCCTCTATTTTTCTAGCCCTATATTTTTGTGTTTACTGCTACTTTTTTAAACTCTTTTCTTTTCTTCTCTCCCCTATTCTATTTTCTTTATTCCTTTCCGCCCAGACCATGGTGAAGGGAGCCGGGAAGCATCCCGAGAAGGGGAAGGGTCCCGCACCCTGTGCCCGGCTCCCGTGCGGGCGTTTGAGGGGGGAGCAGGTCGTACCCCAGGAGATCTTTAGCCCGGAGGAGGTGGCCGCACTCATTTTTTATGTTCAGCGCCGCCTCCCCAGGACCATCATGGCAGGCGGCAGGATCGGTGTCGGGTACGGGATCCGGGAGCGCCGGAAGCGGTGGGAGAAGGTGTGCCGGGCCATGTACCACCACTCTCGGGTCCGGTGCACGTACAACCAGGCCACCCACCGCTGGACGGATGTCCTGGACCGTGAACGAGATCTGCTCGACCTGCTTGGCCTTGAGATCCCCGGGCTTGGTGAGTAGTAGTAGCTATTTCTTTACTACTCTGTTTTCTCCTGCTGTGTGTTATTATATTGCAAATTTTTGTTTTTTGCTAAGAGCAATAATGCTGCTCATTACATTGTAGGTAAATTATATTTCAAAATCTTCTGTGCATTTCAGGTGCACTGCTCTCCTTCTCAGTAGTGTTGCTACTATGCTTATTTGTTTTCGATTTTGTGTTCATTTCATTGGCCTGTGAAATTATGTATGAGTGTAGTTTAAAGAACTGCGTAATGCTACACACTAAGGTTCTGATTTTTAATTACCGGCGCATCCCTGCAAAGTAGCAGGGATGTGCCAGTAATTGTGCGCCACGCCACCATCACCCATGGTGCGCTGTATTTACAATGCGGCGCACCATGGGCCCAAAACGCCACCAAAGCGTTACGCATCTGGGCCGTAAAGGCGGCGCATTGCTGGAGGTGCGTCGCAACGATGGCGCAGCTCCATCAATGCTCTGGGGTGCCCTATCTCCCCAATGCTGCGTCAAGCCGTACGTCTGCTTCAAGCAGGCGCAGGGTTTGAGTCACGCATCATTGTCGTTAAAGTGAGTGATTGAAATCTTGTAGATTTCCCTTAGCCACTTTTAGGATGCGTTCCTGCGCAAGAACGCCCTCCCTTGCACCGGAACGTCCCCTGATGGCACAGGGCTTTACAACGTGATGCATCTCCCATATGCGTCACGTTGTTAATATACGCCGCACCATTGCACCTCTTTTGTGCTGCCGCTGCGTCACAAAAGTCACGCAACAATGGAGCAAAAGAGCCGCAAGGGGCTTCTAAATCAGCCCCTACAGACTCAAGTCCAGTCCTTCCTTTGTACACATGGTGATAAGAAGAAATAGTGGTGGTGGATTGATAGTTTGAGTATTTTAATGACTGGTTAATGTAGTAGGAAACTTTAGTGTTGTCGCTGATCTGCAATCACGATGGACTTTGTCTGTCACTTCGCGTGCTGCGGACTGCTGCCTGCCAATCCTAGGCAAACCTTTTTAGTACTTTGTTTAGTGAGTTACATAAGAAGTTTTCAATTCGACGGTCCGCAAATCAAGCAATAATAATAACGTAGTAGACCACATGAGATTGGTCAATAATATATCCCGTGGAATAGTTGTCTATTTGCTATTTCGCCAAAATATTTTGTTAGTTCTTTTAAAATGTTTGATTTGGTTGACAAATATCATCCATGTTTTCTGTTTTTCTTTCTTTCATGTTGTACATCAGCTCCCCCCAGGTGCAAGAGGAGGACACAGGAGGAGGAGGAGGGTGCTGTTCAGGATGCAGGCCAAGATCGGGCAGGCGAGGGCTCCTTTGCTGGCCCCAGTAAGTTTTAATTTTAATATAGAGTACTTATTTTTTCCTAGCGTTCCTCATTCGATTTTTTCTAAATCGTCTTTGATCTTCTTGTAGACTGAATCTAAATTCTTATCCTGCCTCGACTATGACTCCGTGTGGTATTACTAGATTATTCTTATTAGTCTGTCTGTGTAGCTAACTAAGATTGCACATTTGGCAATTCCATTGGACTCCCATTCTAGTCAGCAATAGCTCTATGCACTGAGTGCAGTCCTCTGGGATTGTCCATAATGTCTTTTCAAGTCTTCTAAATGTTTATGCTTTGACAAATCCCAACAATAAAAAGGTGAATGACCACCAAGAAAGAATAAGATACTACTTTACTTTTGGTTTGGATAGGAGGACAATCCATTCTACTACTGTTGCAGGGACAAATCTGCACAAACAGAACTATGGACACTAAATAATGCATTGCTTAGCTTATCAATTATAATAGATGCTGTTACACTTTCCACATACCTCAGTGATAACAGACTTTGTAGTTGAACCCCCAATCTCCTTACTGACTAGATAGTGTGGCAGAGTCATTTAGCTCCCAAAGTCACCGATGATTGATCCCCAATGATGTCAGAGGCACGGACTCATGCTTGCAAAAATTCCAAAACCTTTAGCTCATCCACTCTAGTCTGGAGGACCAAAAACCACAGAGTCTATTTAAGTTTAAAAGCTTTATTAAAAGTAAACACATTTATTAAAATCAAGTTTGTCATAAAAGTAAGCGTTTAACTGAAAATGGAAAAGTGCTTAGTGCTGACGATTAATTGGACACATTTCTTGTGGTCGAGCCGAGCTCTCACCTGGTTTGAACTTGATCCTGCTCGTGTTCTTAGAAGTCAAGCTTCTGTCTGTTAGGAGAAAAAGTGTTGCGTGTTAAAAATAAAAAGCAAGCATTCATCAGTTGTGCCAAAAAGTGCAGCAAGACAACAGCCTTCCCTGGAAAAAGGGACATTTTTACTTTAGAGTAGACAGTCACAAATTAATAAATTGTATTCTGTTTTTTTCACATTTCTTTCTTCCTCCTAGACCAAATATTATATAGTAGTGAGTGGTGTATTCTAACATTATTAAATGTACTTTGTAGGTGGAACATCTGGAGGCAGGGCCAGCACGGAGGTGGTGGTGGCATTGGACGAGGACAACTCTGGGGAGGAGGCGGTGGAAGTGCCGGACAATTCTGTGAGGGTTCACACGGTGGTGGCGGGCAGAGGTAAGCTATATATTCCTTACTTATTGAGATTGAAGACTGCAGAGTGTGCTTTCTGCACGGGTGTTTTATAAATCAACCAGGTAGTAGCCTCCTCTAAATGTACTTCGACTTAGCTGTGAAGTTTTTGGCGAGAAGAATCCCAATCAGATCTGAGATGAACTTGATGGATGGGATGAACGAAAAGCGAAAGAAGGGTGTAAGTAAGTGTGGAAGGACGAGAAATGTAATGATGACTGGCAAAGAAGAATGATATGTGTTTGCTTGGTCCCCGAGGTGGCTGGGAAGGAAAGAATATGGTATGGTGCATGGCTGGGTGAATGATGAAGCAAGGATGGGTGAAAGGAGAACAGCCTGGGTGGGTGAAACAGAAACTGTATGTGTGCATATACTTTGAATGGATGGATGCCTGGATCATGGTACTATCTGACTCTTAGATAGCATATGTGTATCTAGAGAGAGTAGACGGTCACTATTTGAACTAAGTGTTACTTTGAAGAGCATGTAACACCGCACCCGCACGTCTGTTCCAGTGTAGGAAAGGCAAGGAAAAGAAGTTGTAATTTTGTCCAAATACTACCATGAATAGTAGCAGTAGTTTGTATTGCAACTGCAAGCACAGCATATATTCGGTTATTACGGTGGACACTCCCTACCTCTCTTAATAACTTTAGTTTAGTAGTAGTACGTCATTCATGTGTGGGTGTATCACTGTTCACTCAATAATAAGCAAAGCACTTAAAGTCATCCCATATGTCATCAAATACATCCCATGTGAAGTGATAGATAATCAGATTATTTAGCTTCTTCATTTTCCTTTTCTAATACTCATTTGCACTGTAGGGTGAAAGCTAAATTAATTAAGCAGTAGCCCTTTTAACAGAGTATTCTCAGTGCCACCCAATATACAAAAGTAAGAGCTTCACCACCTGCATGTACTGGACCGGTACAGTAACGCAAGTCTGTCTCACTCATTATGGTGTGCGACTTTTTTTCTCGGTGCAAGTTCACTGCGCTGGCATTATGCCGGCTTGCATAAGATAACGTACCAATTTTCCTAAACAAGAGAGAAGAAGAAGAATAAGACTGGTGTACTGTCATAGTCGACTGTAATGGAAGTCCATAGTGCTCGTAGAATTTGTTCCAAAAACTCCCACTAATGTTAGAGCAAGGATGAAGAAGTCGGAGGTTACATAGATACTGTCCTCAATAGTTATGTACTGTGCTTTCAATTTGCTACTTGTACTGTGACACAACTTTCTGCTCAATCATTTTGTGTTAATCTTAAGGAACATTGGTTACAGACTATGTCTTTCTTTCTTCATATAGTTGCTCCTTCCAAATCCAAAAGACCATCAAGGAGGAGGGAGCTGGCTCAAATGGCCCGGCAACGGAGGCTGGATGCCACTGTTGCTGAATATCGGCGGCTGGTGGCCCTGGAGGAGGAGGAGACGCAGTCTGGTACTACAACAACATCCACTGGGACAGCTGCATCCTCCGTGCCCCCACGGGCTGCCAGCCAGCGCAGTGCTCCAGCGGTACGGACCCGGGCTACCAAAGCCAAACGCCACCGCCGAGCAGTAAAGACAGCAGCTGCCCCCCACAGGATTTGCAAGGCACGCCGGCGCCGCTTATGCCTCAGAGTGTCCTACCTGGAGCAGGAGGTCCTAAGCTATAAGAACTTGGTGGAGGGCCTCCGCTTCGACCATGCCACCCTCCGCACGGAGCATGATGCCCTGGCCGCTAAAGTCAACAGCACCCTGCCGTAGTGTCCCTTGCCCCTTTTTTAGAGACTTTTGGGGAGTGGGAATTGGTAGTTGGGTTTTTCGGGGACTTTTGAAGGACAATCGTTGGGGTTAGGGAGGGTCTTGCGGGAGATTATTTTGTTAGGGCTATAAAAATATACTTTTTGAAACTTTATCTGACCATACCTGTTTTTTACTGCTTTTGAGTCTGGTGGGTGGGGGTTTAACAGTAAGTTTGTTTTCCTGAATAGTCCTAGGACTTTAGTAATACTACCATCAATCTCTCGTCTCTCCTAATACTCCATTATACTACCTCCAACCAAACGCTTATCTTACCTGTGTTTGAAAGTAGGGCTAGGCCCAGGGCTGGCTCCACGGGAAATAAGGTTGGCAATCCAGGGCGGATGAAATTTCCTCCTCATTGCGGTGGTACTAATGGTGTGACACAGTGGCAGTTGCATGCCTATGGAAAAAAGAAAATGAAACCTGGTTTGTCCTTACTGTAGCATTACAACGGTACGATAGAGAATATAGCAGGTGACAGTACACTAGAACAGTGCCACAATGTAGCCTAACAAATGGTAAAGTATTGAAAGTATAACTTGTACTTGTCTTGGATTTCTTTGACATTGGCTACTACTACAAGAAATAGTACTGAAGCTGAGTAAGTCTAGAATATATCCTCGGATTCCTTCACCAGCCTGTTGCTATGACCTTATCCTCCCCAGCAAGTGTGTGGAATTATTGATGTCATTTAGTCACACATCAAGCAAAACCACACAGCCCGGGGGAAGAGGGTTAGGGTTTGTAAAATGGATAGGAATGGGGGTTTCTTTTTGGGTAGGTTTTGTTGAGAGAAAAAAAAAGCACAGCATGGACAAACAATAATTGAAGATAAAGAAATCTTTGGGTACAAAGCTAACCATAAATCTTTTAAGTGACATAAAGGAAGTGCATGCTCTACTGCATGCATTGTTACTGAAAAGTAAGTAGTACTAGAATGCGACAGTACAGGGCTGCAGCGTTTTCACTTGCCTATCTCTGCACTCAGAGAAACACTTCTTACATTATTAGGTGCTGCATTAGCGCAGGTCGCGCTGCCAGTGCGCTGCGTTTTTAACACAACCTTTAGCGTATTTTGGTTAATTTAATTTGATTTTTCCCTGCTTTTATCTCACTACTTTGCCTGGGCACTCGTCCCCTTACCTGCATGTAATTTGTGGAATACGCACCGCCATTTGGCGGGTCCGGTCCCAGGGTTGGACTCTTGTGGGCGCCATCTTGGATTGGGTGAGTGATCATTTTGGCGGGCGCCATCTTGGAGCGTACCGACGCTCGAGCTGCTCATTGCGACGCCTATTTAAGGCGGACTCGCGTGCTTTACTTCCTGATTAGGTGCTGCATTAGCGCAGGTCGCGCTGCCAGTGCGCTGCGTTTTTAACACGACCTTTAGCGTATTTTGGTTCATTTAATTTGATTTTTCCCTGCTTTTATCTCACTACTTTGCCTGGGCACTCGTCCCCTTACCTGCATGTAATTTGTGGAATACGCACCGCCATTTGGCGGGTCCGGGTCCCGGGGTTGGATTCTTGTGGGCGCCATCTTGGATTGGGTGAGTGATCATTTTGGCTGGCTCCATCTTGGAGCGTACCGATGCTCGAGCTGCTCATTGCGACGCCTATTTAAAGTCGTCCTCTCCCGCGCAGCGGGAATGCGCAGTGGGACGCAGTCGCTTAGCTGGAGTCATGCCAGAGTCCTGCCCATCTGCGCTCGTCCGCGTCGAGGTAGCGGGTGCGGGTTATGGACTCTGGCATTTAGCCATCATACCACCATGCATAATACCGCGATGATCAGGTATAATCGCGCCGATCTCCTTTCTATTAGAGACGGCCTTTCGGTGTGTGTTCATGATTCGGTGTTCCCACTTTCGGGTCCTTATGACTGTGCCTGTGGCAGTCTTTCTCTTGATACCCCCACTGGGGTGCGCTATGTTGAAAGGATTGCCCTAAGTACTCGTACCAACATCACTGAGCGTGTACTCAGCATATGGAGCCTGAACGTGAGATCATTGGTCAAGCACCATCAGTCCCTACGTGACATGATCGATAAGGATTCTCCTGACCTTATCTTTCTCACTGAGACTTGGCTTCAGGACGCAGATACTGCTATTATCAATCTGGCATTCCCTTCCACCTATACAGTGTTTACTCTCAACCGCACATCTAGGGGGGGTGGCATAGCCATGGCGACAAAATCTTGCTTTCCGGTTGATTGGAAAGCTCTTGATCTACCGACGTGCGAGAGCGCTTCTTTTAGGGTCACCTTCACTCATCAGTTCACTCTTAGCGGTCTGCTTATCTACCGCCCACCAGGGAATGACACTGTCTTCAAGGCCGCTCTTGCTGACGTGGTCAGCTCTTTAGCTTCTAGATGTGCTAATTTTAACATTGTAGGTGACCTCAATATACATCTTGATCAGATGTCATCTTCACCCATTAGTTCCTTGTTAGCGGACCTTGAAGCCATGCAATTGAACCAACTAGTTACCTCCCCTACCCACATAGAAGGTCACATCCTTGACCCCTTCTTTACCACACTGGATCGGGCTAGGGTATCTGACCCGATGGTGGTAGGTTGGACTGATCATCTGTTGGTTAAAGTTTCCTGTCCTTTAGATGACCCACAATTTAAACCTGTGGACAGATTGATCCTTAAAAGAAATTGGCGCAAGCTCAAGCTAGAGGAGTTTGTTAAGATCTTGGAGGCGCAGCCCCTGGGCAATCTGCTGAATGTGGAACAAGGATATGAGCAGTTCTGTAACTGGGTCCTAGCCGCCCTTGATTCTCTTATACCAATGCGCTGGTCGAAATGCCACGCTAAAACGCACAGCCCATGGTATAATGATACTCTTGCCGAGCTCAAGAGAACGTGCCGGCAAGCTGAGAGGGCCTGGAGGAAATCCTTTGATCCCACTTTAAAATCTCTGTATTTTTCCCAGCTTAAGATCTATCACAGGGCAATCTGCCAAACCCGGGCCGCATACTATGCTGCTGAGTTTCTGAGCAGCCCTAACCCATCTAAATTAATCTTTAAGGTTCTCAAAGACCTTGTGGGGAAACGGGCCACCTCGTTAGAAATCTGCACGGACTCTCACTGTGAAAGTTTGGCATCCTTTTTCGTGGAGAAGGTGCAGGCAATCTACCGAGGATTTATGCCATCTGTGCCCAGTGCTGAGCCTACTGGTGTGAGGGCTACGGTCCATGAAACTCTGTCCTCCCTGCCTGTTATGTCTGACGAGGCTTTTGACACTCTGAGCCTCAAAATTAAATCTGGGTCTCCATTAGATCCGCTGAAGCCAGAGCTATTTAAACTTCTCCCGCCCCTTTGTCGTGAGCCTATATTGGATTTGATTAATCTATCACTCACTGCGGGCGTGGTCCCTTCTTTCTGGAAGCAGGCAGTGGTCAACCCCATTTCAAAGAAGCCTAATCTGGATCCCCTGCCACCTGAAAACTATCGTCCCATCTCCCTCCTGCCCTGGACCGCCAAGGTCACTGAGGCACACGTGAACTCCATCTTGTCTGCCCACCTCTCTCAAAATAATATTCTAGACGAGAGCCAGAATGGTTTTCGTGCACAACACAGCACCGAAACTGCACTGCTCTTTATGACTGAGCACTTGCGTACGGTGCTGGATGCGGGGCAGACAGCGGCGCTCCTCTTGTTAGATTTGAGCGCCGCGTTCGACACGGTGTCTCATGACATTTTGATGCGGCGTTTGGAGGAAGTGGGAATTTAGGGGACGGCTCTCCAATGGTTTCGCTCTTTCCTTTCGGACCGGTTTTTTAAAGTGGCTATTCCACCTGGTCAGTCCTCCTTCCATCCATTGGGGCTGGGAGTGCTTCAGGGCTCTGCGTTGAGCCCCACTCTGTTCAACTTATATGTGAAAACGCTGGCTGCAGTCGTCAGACAATGTGGCTTAACCATGACATCGTATGCCGACGACACGCAGCTGGCGGTGACACTCAGTGGGGACCCTGAGGTGAATGCTCCCAGATTCTGCGCAGGACTCATAGCCGTGGCAAACTGGATGCGCACTAACTGCTTGCAGTTAAATGCCAAAAAAAACAAGGTCCTGATCCTAGGGAAGCAGGCAGAACTCTGGGGAGACCAGTGGTGGCCTCCAGAATTAGGGGTGACTCCCATCCCAGCTGCCGAAGTTAAGAACTTGGGGGTTTGGCTGGATCCTACACTCTCCTTTACCAGCCACACAAAGAAGATTGCAGCTACCTGTTATGGTATTCTGCGAGGACTGAGACCAGTCCTCAAATTCTTCGACCCCACTACTCGGCAACTGGTGGTCCAAGCCTCCATCCTATCCTGGCTGGACTATGGGAGTGCGCTGCTGCTCGGAGTGAATCAGGCGGAGGCTACTAGGCTGCAAAGGGTGCAGAATGCCGCGGCGCGTGCCATCGTTGGCCTTCCTAGACGGTGTTCTGTTTCTGCAGTCTTGACCTCTCTTCACTGGCTGCCGGTCAGACAAAGAATTAAATTTAAGGCTCTTTGTCTGACATTTAAGATCTTGAAACTTTCCTCTCCTCCAGCCCTTGCGAATCTTGTTTCCCCCTATGTTCCTACGCGGGCCCTCAGGTCGGAATCTCTTCATCTGGCGGTTAAGACCAGGTTCAGACTGAGTAGGATGGGAGGTCGTTCCTTTCGAGTTCTAGCGGCAGGATTGTGGAACTCTCTCCCTGTCCATATTCGTGCCCTGAACAGCCTGACTCTTTTCAGACGCGCCATAAAAACTTATCTGTTCCCTACTGCTGACTGATTCCCTCTCTTTTCCAGCATCGATTTGTTGTGTTGTGGCACTTGATCAGGTGCCAGGACGCCCCTTTGCTGGGGCAGCTGTGCGCCTAATAAAAGTTATTAACATAACATAACATAACATAACATTAAATTAGGTTTAAAAAATAGCTGAAGTAAAACCTATAGAATGGCTGTAAGGATCAATTTAGAAGCAGAGAGAGATCCAAGAAATGCAGTCACACTCATAGAAGAAAACAATGGATACTGTATCTGTATGTTGTTGTAGTTGTCCTGTTGAATTTGGTAAGTAAGTTGCATGCAGCAAACAATTGCTCTTATTAACGGCACTCCTCCATTCCAGCTGACGCTTCGTCCATCAATGTTGGTGACCAGAAGACACCCTGTCCACTGCCAGCCTGGCGGATGCTGAATTGCGGCTCGCTAATGTGAAGCCTGACTCCATCCTTTTTTCCCCATTGCACAGACTGAAACCCGGCCTGTAATTATTGAACGAAAAACAGGAAGTGATATAATATTACAACACCACTGATAAATAAATATAAGGTATGTATGTACGCTGTGTAGTGCAAAAAGTCACACTTTGATTTTCCTAATAGACAGTACAATATTTTTGAAAGTGCGTACTCTGTCTGAGTCACCTGTTGAAGGATAAATAAGTATGGGCAAATTAATTTAGCGGATCTCTCCCCTCAAGCTAGGTGTACTGTAAACTGTGTTTTAGAACAAAATTAGACCTTCCTAGCAGTGCTCCCACCCAGACCCTTACTAAAGCCAGTCGCAAAAATGTAGAAGACCCCCAATCAGATCTCAA